>NW_024609876.1:0-1200000 GCF_016920785.2 Ixodes scapularis
TGGTCGCCCATTATTTCTACAAACTCTCTGGCAGATTCACTGCCATATAGCCAGCTGTCATTTCTCCAAGAAGCGAGGTTTTGATAGAATTTCGTTGCACGGCCGCTATTTTTTATAGTGGCGCGAAAAGAGAGAGAGAGGGGGGAGGGGAGCAATGGTTTTCGCAGGCAGATTTTTTTTTTTTTATTTGCAGTTGCGATATTTTGTTGTGTTTAGGTATGCTTTTGTGGTGTAAACAATTTTACGCACTTCCCACAAATATTTCATCCTCAAAGACAGTTGTAAAGTATTACGCACTGCCTCGGGTGCGTTGACCTTACGCAGTAGAGCGTCACAGAAGCGAGTATTTCCGCAAAATAAATACGAGGACCTATTTCTCCCTTCGAATCGGCCACTTATGAGGCATCACGACGAACACACTTTCACCATGAAGTCGTAACAAATAATGATTGATGATGAAATTGATGTGGCCCCAACAGTAGAGCCACATTATTTAGGTTGCAAATAAACAGGCGTCGTTCATGCGATGTGTTTACTTCCACGTTCGAATGTGTTGAGGATGAGTAGCCAAAAAACGCAGTCTGAAGGTTGCTTCCTGGAGTGGGCTGATATTTTTCCAACTCGGGAAAGGGGGTGTAGGGGAAGGGGTAGATGTTGTGGGAAGGTGATAATATTTATTCTCATTCAGGAGAGTCACCGGTCGTTAAAAAGTCGAATCACTGATAACTGGAAAGCCTGTGGGGCCACATCTATAGTAACCATGAGTAAAATGTGATATACAGCTATGTTACTGAGCAGTTGCGACAGTGCAAACGATTGGGCGTTGTGGAGGCAAGTGAAGCAATGACCTACCTTACAATTGTGCCGTCTTCATTAGAAGCAATAATTTCGGTTTGCTTCTTCAACCCCTCCTGACGCCAATCTTTCCAATTTTGGATAAATCCGGGATAGCGTCGTCGATCGCGCAAGCCCGCGCCAATATTTAAAGGTCTGTATCAAGTAAGAAAACAGACATCAAGCAGAGGTAAGGACAAATAAATAAGCAAGAGTTCAAAATGGGATGAACAACCTATGAGAGGAGATGTGTTTCAACCAGTAAAGAAGAGATTGGGAAAAGCCACTTGATTTATAAGTTTCGCAAATAAATGTATTATCAACGACCTGAACCCTTTATTGCTCAAGCCAATCCTTCTGCAGACACGGCAATGGTTCCAGCAGCCGCGCGATGCCAGAAAGCGGCTACTGGAACGAACCCCGCATACCACGACCCCTCGATCTCCACCGACCGAGCGGCCTCGGACCTGCAGCTCATGGGAAAAACCGTTCGGTCGCGCTGGCTTCCTCAATCTCGCGGATTCAGCGTGCCCGCGCCCCGCGTCAAGGGGGGAAGACACCTGGACGTCTCAAGGTCGTTGTGGTGCTCGCAGCTAGCCGCTCATTTCGAGGTTTTTGAGGATTATCCCTACAGAAAAAGCCGACAGAAAAGAAGCCCCTGCCGTCACGTGATTTTCGGGAGAGGGTGAAAAGAGGAGGGCGCGAGGGGCATTTTCCTACCTTGCGGAAAATGGTTTCGCTGGTCGGTCTTTAAAGGGGCCCTCCGGAGCGTTCTGCGATAGTCTATTTATGGCGGTAACTCAATCTACAGGCCCTAAGTATCCTAAAAATCATAACATCACGGTCATGCGCGGCGGATTTCCCTATTAGAATTGCTATCAAAGTCCCCGGCACGCCCCCCTTTCTGAGATGACCTAGGAAAACGGGAGGGGCATCTCTTTACGCGTTAGCCAATAGCAAGCGAAGGATTCCGGCGTCACTGCGCGTCACCAATGCGGCTGACCGCCGACCCGTGGAGGAATCTCTCGAACACGCGCGGACCGTCGTCAAGGAGCCCGTACTTTGTGCTCGGCAGTTGTCGTTCGTCGCACCGCACCGTCGCGCTGCTACTGCAATACGCAGTCGCATTCCACAGATGACAAGGAGAAGTTTGACTCGTTGACGTGGAAGGATCGCAAAGCTGGCTTCGGAGTCGGGATCCACGGGAAGAAGGAACACGTGTCCCGCAAACGCAAGCCTGCTGACGCCCCAGGAAGCAGACGAGCCGACGCGCCGACGCATCACCCCCTAGCAACAAGCTTGCGGAAAGAAAACATAGTTCGCTGGTTTTGGAGCGATAATTACGGACTATGTTTCCCGCAACACAATCAGTTTACGTTTTTCTCAAACTCTAATTTACAACAAGCTTAAAAAGTGTTGCAATAATAACGTTCGCATTCACCGCGAGATGCAGCATTTCCATTAGTCAAGTTTTAGCGATGGGCAGGGAATGGGGGATTGTCTTCCAAGAGAAAATAGTCCCGATATATTTCTACTGCCATCTGCTTAATAAACAGTTTTATAATCTAAAACTTTGTATACATATTAACTTGCACCTACTACGCAATATAACAACATCAACAGACGATCGCAGAAAGCTCCGGAGGGCCCCTTTAAATTTGAACTGAAATTTGGATTAAAAAAAAAAAACAATGCATGAGATGTAGGCGTGACGCTACAATCCCTACAACATTACTCTTAAGGCATTATCTCGACTGGACGGCCGTATTTTTGGAAAAAGATGTCGACAATGAACCAGGCTGACAAGGTGCGTGATGTGAAGATATTTCGTTTTCCTCACTTTGCTTTGCCCCCTCAAGGCGGCGAGGCGGAGAAGACGCGAGGCCGTTCCCTCTCCTTCTCAGAGAAGCATGACATAAACATATCTGTCAAATGCGCCTCCATTTGTTGAAAAATACGGTCATCTGTTCAAGATACCGCTGTATGAGTGGTGTGTTGGTGTTTTTAGCATCCCGTTGCATACTTTTGCTGTGTGTGTTGTGGAATCCAGATTTCAGTGCAACACCCCTTAAAGCTAATGCAGCGCCCCATAAGGCATCGCGCACTGTACCCATTAAAGCATTTTTCGAAATTATGAAATTTCCTTATCTTGGTTGTCATACGCCTTAGGATTTCATCAAAATGGTCGGACATGGTTTGAACCAAGTGTTCGATGTTGTTCACTTGCTTTGTAAGTATCATTAATGAATCTAGTTTACGACTCAGTTCTGCGAAGGCGGCAGCTAGATTAAATGTTTGGCTAGTCACACCTGAGCCAGTGGCCCCGCCATGGGATGCACCGGTTTTACACGTAGGACAAGCGCAACTCTTCAGAAAACCAGCACTTCTGCTCCTACCGTGTGGTTCCATTAAATCAGAGCAAGACTGTACGTGATACGGGTTGTCGCATACCATACATTTGATGAAATCCCCAATGGCCTCGAAAGGTTGGCTGTAGGCAAAACATGTTTCTGAATTGGAAGCGTACATCGTAACAGGTCACGTACGCTTTGCAAAAGAGAGGCACGACTATCAAATTTGGCAGCAGCAGTGTTGTAATCATAAATAGCAAAGACGAAAAATGTGAAAAAAAGTTCACCAACCCGGGGAAAGGGCAGATTGAACGTATCAAGGGCTAAGTCTGTCTCTCGCCACCGCCGCTGCCAAACTATGATATGCCTATGCGAGTTTTCAGAACTTTTGGTTATTGGGGACTTTTAGCAAACTGTTATCGTCTCTGCGGTCACGGTTTCACCCATGCGCGCTTAAAAGCATGCTTGAATGGCTGCGATAAGCGGAACACGATAACGGTGTACTAAAAGTTACTACTGTCTCAAATAGGGAGGGAAGGGGAGGGGAGGCGAAGGGAAGGGAAGGGAAGGGAGCGAGGGAGGGAGGGAGGGAGGCGGGGCCTGCTTTTTCGTTTGAATTTTATAGTGACACTTCCGTCTCCAAGAATGATGTGGTATATCTTTTTCATAAAATGCTAAGAGCTAACCAGCCGTGAGACACACCTTTTTTTCATAATAGGTGGGTTGGGGCCAGGTTCGGTCCCGAATACCTCTGGTCGGGTCGCGTTCGGGCCGGTGTCCACGAAACCATAATCGGGCTCGGGCCTTGTTTGGACCAGGACATAATCGTTCTGGGTCGGTTGGGGCATAAAAGGCTGGCTTGATCTTATCTACTTCGTGCTAGTCTCCAGCTCCAGGGAGCTTCAAGTAAGGGTGTGTTCAGCTCAAACCATTGAGAGCGTTTACAATTGACCTATAGTAGAAACATTGGTTCGAGAGTAAATGGATCTAGTACCTTTTCTCTCTTCCTTCTGGCCAAGCTGAGAGGGAAGATGGTTTCTTTGTGTCGACTTCGGGGCAGAAGATAACCCACGATGGGGACAAAGGCAAGTTTGAGGGAGCCGTATCTAGGTCACAGCGGCTCAATAGGTGAACAGGATGTAGCCAACGTTTTTTTCACCAAAAGGTGGATTTAATGGCAGCGTTAGAGGTGGCGCATTATACCTTTTTCACGTTTGATAAATACTTATCCTATCGAAACAACAATGGTGTTTAAAAGAAATGTTGTTTAATACTTCACATAAAATATTCAGGCATCTCCAGGGCTTTATAACTGCCGTTACGTTGAAAAGACAGCCATAGTCCCATAGACCCGCAGCAAAATTTTGCCCATAAACATGTCAACCCAGGCGAGCAGTTGAACACTGCCGGACGGTTTTGTCAACTCAATAATTTAAAACCTGCTTTCGGAATCCCGAAAACAGCTAAAAACCTCTAAATTCAAAACACTGACTTTTTAACAGTTTTTGTTTTTGCTCCTTGCCCAAAGGTATAACAACAGTATAGATTATATCAATGTCATCTGAAAGGAAACTTTCCTTTTGTTTTAACTAGAAGTCTGTCACGCCATGTCCCTTCGTTTACAAAAAGATGTTGTCTGCTTCATCATCATCATTGTGGTATTGTTGATAGCAAGTGCCACTGGTACCTGGTATGTCACCGCCGTCTTTACCAAGATAAGCCTCCATTGTGCCAATTTTTTTTACACCATCCAATGTGAGTTCATAGCTAGTACAACATTTTTTTCTCTCTTCGGAGGCCAGCCCTCATTTCAAAATGGCACTGGTCATCTCTGTAGATTTCCTGTTTCTCTGCATAGATTCGACAATGTTCATCTGGCTGAACACCCGCCCAACCTCTGCGTTTGACTAAAGCAGTACAAGTGTTGCTAAAGCAAAATCAGCCATGTCAAGAAAAGGTTTTGTGTTGGAGGCATCCCTGTATTTTTGACCTCGTCCCAGAAGGCGACAGTTGTGTCAAGCTTGTTCCAGCGAACAAGAGTGAGTTTGTCCCACTGAAGCTCGATCGCTGCAATGTTTTCTTGTGGCAACTTCATGAGTTCCATGAGGAGCTCTAGCGACTCCTTCATAGCACACAGGGCATTCCCAACTGAGGGCAGGGAACCTGCCTCAGTGTCCAAACGTTGTCTGGTAGCCTCTGCTGGAGCTGCCTTACGAGGTGGTACAGGAAAGTGATGCACCATTCTCTGAATACTTGTTCCAACTCTTCAGAAAAGCCCGTTTTTCACAGGTCTTGGAAGCGTACTTTCAACCTCATAGCAAGTTTGACTCTCGGATCAATGTTGGCGCCGACGCTTGCACTCAGAGGGTCTACTCGACGCGTGGGCAGAACAAGCTTCTTCGTCAGGCCTTCAGTTAGCAGTGTTAGATTGCTTAGCAGCTTCAGGCTATCAGCCGAGTTAGGCTCAAACGTTTCGTTAACTCTTTGCACCTCTGAAAGAATAGACTTCACAAAAACGAGGTAGGCTAAGTTTGTCAGGTCGCACATCATGGAATGCAGGAGTTCTGCAGTGTGGCTGCTGTTTCGATGGACAGCCACCTTGTTGAACAGGACTGTACTATCTTGAGCGGATCATGTCCATCGTACAAAACTCGGTAGAGATCGCAGTAGGATTGTTGCCTTGATGGTGTCCAACTGAATCAGTTATAGATCTCACTTACCAAAAGTTTGAGATTTCTCGGAATAGCCTTGGCGATGGCACTTGAAACTGCCAAATGCAGCAAATGACAGATGCACCTCACCAAAAGGAGATTGGGAACTTCTGCCTTAATCTTCTGATACACACTGTTGTTGACTGCGACCATCACACTTGCCTTGTTAGTGCCTATTCCCACCGTCCTCCGCAGATAGATGCGAAACTGGGCTATGCACATTTTCACTGCGTCTACAATAAACTGAGCTTTTGAGTCAATGGGTTCCACTGAGCTCAAAAAGGTAGAGACCACCTTGCCAGCTTTCTCGCTGTAGTAGAAGATAACGACGCTCAACAGCTTGATCACCGACATGTCCGTTGATTAGTCTAGGATCAGGCTGTAGCTTCCAGGTCCTAGGTCGGAAAGCAACTCGTCAACAAAGTGAGGAGAAAGGACATTATTTATCAATGCACTGCACTTCGACCGATGAAGCTGGAGGTGCTTAGCCCCTTTGCTGTCCCTAAACATGATTACGGCACAGTTCACCTAGGTGATCCAAAGTTAAAATTGTGGAGTGGATGCATACAAACATGGCAAGGGACACTTCAGCAGTGCGTGACTGGTCCGACTTCGGTTCAACTCGTAGAGTTGTCTGCCTGCCAGAGGAGAAAGGAGCAGTGACCGAAACATTCTTTGTTGCAGCGTGCACGACCAAATCCACGTGCTTCGCAGATAGTTCCGTTCTACAATAGCGGCCCCTGGCTCGTCTGCTCTCACCAGGAACCTCCAGTAGCCAGTCTTTAAGTTTGGGGTCTTGTAGCCAGTCTTTTCTAAACTTTTGAGTGTACTTCACCGGGCCCATTTCACGAAGCAGTGACACAAACGTCAAAGGAACACTGGACGACTGTGGCTGATTATGGCTATGATAGGTGCATAGTTGACAGTAAATTGATATAAAACTTCTATATGTCTAAAAGAAACACCAAGATGACTTAAGTTGGCTAAAAATCCTACCGCCCGCAAAACAATAATTTATCCCACTAAACAGAACCAAAAACCACCAAGTTTAGCGCGCACTGCAGCTCTCGTCAAGCTGTCCTGCCGTGTGGTGCCACCTGGGGCCAACGAGCAGAAGCAGCGTGTCGGGATCCCACTTGCGCGGTCGTCGTTGGGTTCGCGCTCCGATTCCTAGATGGCGCCACCTCCGCCCTTTTCTACTTTTCGTCTGTCCTATTTGGCCGAAGCCAGCTGAGCCGCTGAGCCCACTGTGTTGAGCCTGCGGGCTGGGGCAGCTGGAGGCTGTTTCTTTTTGCTGCAACGGGGACCGGCAGTCTGCGTGCCGACCGTCGGGAGGTTCCGCGAAGCGTTTCGTCAGCGGCGTCCCTGAGGGGTCTCCGAAGGGCCCTGAAAGTGGGCGAAATCGGCCGCTTCGCCCCGCTGCAGCAGACGCGCTGGCGCCGCTCTTTCACGCCCGCGCGCTACGGGAGAAGAAAGGGGGTGCCGAAAGAAGTTTCATCCGCTGACCTTGCGGGCGTTCCGTTTTAAACGCGGACTTGCAGTCAGATCACACTTGTACCAAGTACTCGAAGAAAGTGTGTTTAAAGTTGCCGAGGTAAAATAGGAACTGAGCAGAGTACGAAATACTTGACTTCAGAAATGTATTAGGTAGAGTACTAAATATTAAAAAAAAAAGTAGCTAGTTATACTCAGTATGTTCTCGAAATTAGTTTTTTTTTCTTCCTACAATTCGCACGCACACATGCAAAAAGAAAGAAAAAAAAAAAAACTCTAATGAAGGTTGCTATAATTACGAAACATTTGCTGGCATATCGCAGCTGTTTCAAAATTGGTGGCCGGCAGCTCGCCCCTTTCCGCAGAAGTACGGGGGGGGGGGGGGGGGGGGGGGGGGGGGCAGGCAGGCAGGCAGGCAGGCAGGCATGTATACGCTATCGCACAGTGCCTAGCGAAAACAGCTAAAATACGTTTTCTTTTTTTTTTTTAGGCTGTCCACATTTAGTAATTTAGTAAAAAAAAAAAAGTATTCAGGTTGGAGTGCTAAATACTGACTTCTGAAAGTATTTCGTAAGGTACCAAGTTACTCCCGAAATTATTTCAGGTGAAGTAACTTGAGTAAAACATTTAAGTTGCGTACACGACCGGGTCGCAGTTTCGTAGGGCCGGCTGATGTGCGACGAGCGTAGCGTTGCCAAAGTGCGCCAGGAATAGCTGTTACATGACCGCAAAATTGAGCGGACTTGCGTCCCGCTAGTTCCCGTAGCTTCCAATGCATATATCGCGGTTTATATTTTTATTTTTTCGTCTGTGCGTTTCAAACAATAGTTGCTGCTTTTATGCATTTTTCCCCCCTATGGGTTTATGTTTCTCGTTCGTCTTTTTTTTTTTTTTTTTTTTTCTTTTTTTTTGTGTGAACGAGAGTGTTGAAACTGGCTACCGCTTGTGCATATGTCGCGATTACATTATACATTTGTAGGCATGTCAATGCAGTTTCACCGCGCCGACCGTACAAATATACAAGTGGAACTTATACGTTATACGATCTTTATCGTGTGAACACAAATTTAAAGGGGGTTGGGACTTGTGAGCCGGAAATTATAATTCTCATTAATTACTCGCGATGGCTGATTATCTATGAGAGCGATAAATCATCCTTTCGCTGCACACTCGTGTGGTAGGACATAGCCTCCTCTATACTCACAAAGCCTGGCATTTCGACGACGAAGCCTTAAGAGTTTCCGGTCGCAGATTTGGAGCGCTAGGATCTGGTAGCACAGAGCATCAAAGAGCCATATCTCTGGGGCGCTAGCGTCTGTCTCCCTCGAGGAGCTAATAAGCAAGGCACTTCCTTCCTTACCCGATTGAGGGTGTAAAAGTTGCTTGTTCCACCCTTTTGGGAACCCCTTTTTTAAGAGTGTGGGACTCACGCGAGTGTGTGAACCAACCTTTATTCCGTTTACTTCACTTCATTGTTAGCATAGCAGGCCAGATGATTGCTATCTTAGATTCTATTGTGTCCTTGCATTGGCCTTTTTGTAGGCTCGTTGGCACCCGTTTTTGTGTCTCGGTATCTCGGCAAGACGAGAGAAGATCGCCAATGGCGGATGTAACTTTCTCCAAATTTTTTGGGCTAAAAAAAAAAAAAAAAAGGGGGCCCATCTTTCGAAATAGGGAAAAGTAAAGAAAAATGGTCACCGATTGTGCTCGAAATGTGAACCAAAAGTGTGAACGTTCGAACGAAACTCTATAGACCTTTTGCAAAATGTTTGGAGCACCAGAGAGCAGACTGTTACCCGCTGCCTGGGCTGACCTTTTCGGTAATAAATTTCTGAAGCAAGCACCAACATTACGGTGTCTGCAAGGTACTGACATGTGGACTGTAGTCGCTGGCGAAATCCGCCTGGTCCGGGATTCGATCCCGGGGCCTCAAATCATTATAACAATCATAAAAGAAAAAAAAGGAAAGTAAAAGAAAGAGAAGCTACGGGGTGTCCACGTTTGCTCGGTGTTCTCAGCATAGCGGCTCAGCATGTGAAGGTCAACAGTGGGATTGAGCCAGTGGGTTGTTCAATGAAGGTATGTACAGGTCTTCCGAGCGTTGGAGAGGAAGAGCGAGTTACAAAGAATCACGTATGGTCGACGGAATTCCTGGCTGGCGGCGCAAGTGCGAGATAGCACAGCTGCAGTTCGTCTCTGTTTCTTTTCCGGCTTTTTTTTAACTTTTATTATAACGTCTTTCATTCCTGTTTGATTTATCCCTGGCCTTCTGTCTGCCAGGAGGTGGAATCTACCGAAAGCGAAATTATCTTTGCTGTCGTTTTTTCTATTTAGTTTATTTAGATTACGGTTCTTGCTTCCACAATGTCACCTACGAAAACCAACATAAAAAAAAAAAAAAATCCATCGATTTTGAAACATTTTGTTGGTCACGTCACATTATTTATTTTGCGGTGACAGCTTCTGCGTTTAGTATTGTATGTATTGCATTGTATTATATATTTCAGTCAAGAACGTGTGAGGGGCTAGGCTGAAGAGGACAAGATTGTTTTCTGATGGGGCCCTAGCACCTGGTTGGAGCACTCACCAGAAACAGAGACAAAACAAAACACACAAAAATTCACGAGTATCAGCGGGACATCCGACGCGCACCGAGTAATGCAATGCACCTAGACCAACAAGTTGAGGTACCAACTGGAGATTGTGTACTGGTTAACGTACCCAATCGGATATTGGGAGGCCCGAAGTTCAAATCCTGGCTACGCCAAAGATTTTGTCTTTTGGCGGATACTTGAACTTTGTTCCACTCGATCGAGTACGGGTAATTATTCCGCATGTTTAGGAATATTTCCTCTTCGGAGACCACGCAAGATGAGGAAAAAGTGGCCGTGAGACATCTGTAATATAATGTTAAAACTTTTTTTTTTGTTAATATTTATGGCTAGTTTGAGCCTATTCAGCTATGATATAGGGTGTCCATTTAGTCATTCTCTTTTTTCCCTTAAAGGGATACTTCAACGAAATTTGAAATATTCCCGTCGTGTTCAAAAATAGCTTGAATATGATCCACAATATCCGTAAATGACAATCGAACGTTTTTATTTTGATCCTGGAGGCTGTATTTTTCGTTATAAACGGCCTACTCTGGCAAGCGCTCGGAGAAGGCCCAGCTTAGAGCACGTGACATCCAACGCAATCGTGACGTAGGTCGTCTCAAGACGAGCAAAGCTACGGCGAGGCTGACGTCGAGAGGATGGCCTAGTCGTTCCAGCCACTGAAGCGGCTGCTTTTGTACGAATTTTGAGTGACGGGTTAATTTTCTATAATCTTCTAGGGGGACAATAGCGACTTCGGCGACACACAAAAGGGATTCCCGGGAAGAGGGGAGTTCCTTCTTCCCCCCTTCTCTCGTCGTGGCTGGAGACGAGACAACCTCCGTCACTAGCTGTCAAGGTTCCTAGACGAGCATTACAAACGAGGCGTTAGCGACATCCACCAAGTGCTCTTTGCTAATCGTTTAATTCGTCTTAAAATTCCTTTTCGAGACTTTTTTAACAAGATATTGGTATGTTCCATGTGATACTGCTCTTTTGAACACATATAGACCAAAAAATGAGCGCCGAAATTTCGTTGTAGTATACCTTTAAACACCGCCAGACCGCCTTCGATGAATGAGTGAAGACGGTAACCCCTTGTGAATTGGGCGATGTTTTGCGCAATCTATCGTAAGTATAATCACTCGATCATTTAGGGAATATATTTCAGAACGCACGGTATAGCGCTCGAAGACAATGGCAAAAGGTGGAGAGCCGTTCACCGCTGTGCGCCAATTCTCTTCTTTTTGTGCATGTTTTCGAGCGCCAACTCGCCCAACAATCAGCCCCAATAGGCCCCTGGCCAAGGACCCAAGCGGCACAAGCCTATTTTTGGTGCGATGCATAGTTTTCGCAATATCGAATTTGTCCATCTTTCGTGAAACACCCTGTAAATATACAGGGTGTTTCAGAAAACGCAGCCCAAATCGTTCCTGCAAAAACTAAACATCGCACAGAAAAAAAGGTTGATGCCGTGCTGGTTGGACGAGGCGAATCTGCATTAAAGACTGTTTTCATGATATTAGGGCAGTTTATTTGTGCACTCAATGGGTTGCTGTTTAGTTTCGGTTCAAGGAAGAACAGAACGACGGCCGCGAAATTCAAGAAAAGGAATTGTCAGCCACGAGGCCGCAAGACTTGTTACTCATGCAGTGAACTTAGCCGTCGAGGCCAGTGAACGATATTTATCGAAAACGTTGTGCGAAGGGTTCGTACTGAACTTGCAGCAGGTGGTCATTTTTTAATTCTACGGCTCCCACTTTGCCGGGAGCACTGTTTCTCGTGCGAAACTATCGGTACGGGAACGCCCAAATATGGTGGAAATTTGATCATCGATCATGAGTACGCTATAGATGGCGCTTTTCTTTTTTCGCATGTTGTCTATAGACCCTTTCGGGAATTCAGTCTGGCCACCTCAATAAGTATCATCACCTAAGTATCATCTGTACATGCTATTAATGGCTGCCTCTTGATGGTCGAAGAAGGAAGACTTTGAAGTCGGGCACCAATTTGGAGCATGAACATTGCAGACGTCAGCCCGCTGTATTGCTGTTCAGTGTCAGCCTGACGAGACTCGCATATCTCTGTGCGGTATTATTATCGATATTTACTCGAGTAAACGCCGCGTACGAATGATAGTGTTTTTTTTTTCCCCCGTTTTGAAACTGAATTGAATAGAAAAAGAACTGTTTAGGCGAAGAACTCCGTAAATTTCGCACGTCTGCCGTTGCCAAAGAGATGCTAGATTTTAACCGCCTTTAGCATACCCAAATTTAGACGAATATTGGAGCCGCTATACTCTATTTCACCTTATGATGTACCGCAGGAAAGGCTACAAGCGCGAGCTCCTTGCACTAGGGCACGTCTCGGCGGCACACGCTCTCGACACAAGCTGTCAACGCTATGAGCTCGGGCTTCTAGCCTTCGCTGCGGTGCGAGACAACATAAGGTGAAACGGAGTATAGATGGTACTGAATTTCTGAGAGGGTCTATTATTCCATTCTGGCCCAGTGCGCGCCCAGGGTCCCACGGCGTCCGTCCGCCCTGCTGCCACATCCTCAGTCCCATAGCAACAGCGCAGACCGAAAGCTCTCGCGCTCTCTCTCTCTCTCTTTTTCTTTTTCCTCCTCTCTCGAGTCGTGCCACCATCCTCCTCCTTTTTCTATCGAGTCGCCGCTTCTCGGCGTTCCGTAGGGGACATATTTATCTGTACGGCGAGGATTAGAAGCGATCGGATTATTTTACCCGGAAATTTCTAATTGTTTCGACTGCTTTTTCGACGTGATCGTTAGTCTCTAATAGTTTATCAAATAAAACAATAAAAAAAAAAATAAATGCGTATAAACGGTGAAAATTGCATACTGCGAAGATATATTTACCGGAGGAATCGGAAGCGATCGGCTGTTTTTAGCGGTCCTTATTTACTCGTTTCTTTCATGTGGTCGTCGATGATTAACCTTGTCAAATTTTAAAATGCGAGCGGTTAGAATTTGCGAACTCCGCGTACGAATGAACCTGTACTACAGGGATTAGATTGGATCGTTGAGAACATAATAGCGCTTCAAGACAGGGACGAGAGTGGGAGCTAGACAACGCAATGCGCTAACTTCAGCCGTTTAATCGTCAGAATCCTCAGGATATCAGAAATATCGCATTTGTTTTCTAGCCGTTTTGACTGCTCTTTCACGTGGTCGTCAGTATTGCTACCCAACTTAACGTTTGTTTCCAGAACACCTCTCATTTCGTTTCGGTATATTAAATAAGACAGATGGGAAACGCCAGAAAGACGAGGCGGGGTGGTATACAGTGGATAGCATGGCCCGACCGGATATTGGGAGACCCGGATTTCAAATCCCGGCTCCGCCACAGATTTTGTCTTTCGGCGACTTCGCAGACTTTCTTTCATTCGATCGAGTACTGTTAATTCGGCCAAATATTTCCCCCAAAGCGCCGGTGCGAAGCCGTGAAGCTTGACACGTGTATTCCGAAGACTGGTAATTTTCGGATATTCGAAACGCTTCAACACATCGAACACTAAAATGTGCTTTAAATTGAATCGAGTAGTAAATGTTATTCACGAATTATTTTTAAACTCAAATAATCGCACACAGCTGAAAAAAAAAAAAGAAGAGAAAAAAAAAAAAGTTACACCAGCTTGATTGTACTTCATAAGGCAGGGAAGCAACTATGTGTTGTGACCGAGCTGGGTGCATGCTATGTGTGTGTGTGTTTGTATGTGGGATGTCACATACGAGTTCATGAGGTAAAGGACGTCATTGTGTTACGTGTTGACGTCATATCACGTGACATCATAACGTCACGTGACGGTGCCGCGGGAGGTCACGGTGTCGTGTGACGTCCCAGTCCTTCGTGACGGTTCTTTGTAGCTTGGGCTTCGTGACGGTTTTCTCGTAGAATTCGGCCGATAAGAGGCACCTTAAACGAATGATCAAGGCGGGGCTACATCGTCGGAAGGCAAAGCCGAGTGTTAGGCCTACCCGCACGACACGAGCGCTTTCCGGCGCCCACGTCGATCGCTGATAAGAGTTGCTGGATGAGGGGGGCGCCGCAAATAGACGGCGAGTTTTTGTTACTCGGTTGCACGGCGCTTTGTTCCAACCGAAGGGTGCGTATACATACGTAATCGGATTGCGAGTCTGAAAGGTCGCGTGTGTCTGCTTGCGGTCGGATTATCTCGAATTGTCTCGCTGTTTTCGGCTTGCCCTTGCAGACAGCAGGCTGGCAGATATCTTTTTTTCTTTTTTTCCAAGTACGATAGCATTTTAGGGCCACCAAGCCGTGAGCTCCTTTGTATGTCCGTCCGTCGCGGCTCGAGAGCTGAATTTAGCGCGAGACCTGAATTGGTGCACAATTATACACCAATTCAATAAACTTTCGATAAATCGTGTTTTTTGTTTGTGCGTGTGTGTGTATATATATGTGTGTGTGTGTGTGTGTTTTTGCGTTCGCGCTCCGGTAAGGATATCCGACAGCGGTACGATGAATGCGTAAAGGCGCCGGTGGAATATACGTTATCGGACTTACCGGGACGATCGTCTTGAAGTCCCGAATTTCCCGGCTGGACATACCCGGAAGCGTGTCTCCGGTATAATTAGCGGGAAAATACCTGAATTGGTGTATAGTTATGCACCAATTGAATTTTCCCGTGAAATTTAGCGTGAGGCGTTTCTCCGCTAAATATAGCTGGCAAGCCACTTCAGTTTGGAAAGAATTGTCGCGAAAATGTTTCCGCGCGGAAGCAGGCCGAGAGAGCCGGTCTCGACGAACGTCTGAAGAGGTGCCAAGGATCCCCGACGTTTGCGCAATACTTCTCCTTTGGCAGCAGTCAAAAAGAAAGCGCAGCTTCTTTTTTTCTTTAATTCTTTTTTATACAACGTTTTTTTTGTTTTTTTTTTATAGCGGCTATTGGTTTAGCACGATAGCTGAACCGGTAGCCGCCATCATGACGTTTCTGGATCAAAAGTGCGCTATTAGCTCCCGCGAAATTTGATAGTCACTGATTTGCCTTAACCATTGGGTCAGCATATTAAAGGGATACTGCAACGAAATCTCGGCGCTTATTATTTTTTTTTCGTCTATATGTGTTCAAAGGAGCAGTATAACATCGGACACACCAATGCCTTGGTAAAAAAGACACGAAAAGGAATTTTAAAACGATTAGCAAAGAGCACCTGGTGGATTTCGCTAAAGCCTCGTTTGAAATGCCCGTCTAGGAACCAAATAGTGACGGTAACTGTCTCGCCTCCTGACCTCGCCTCCTGACGAAGAGGTGTGGGAGGAACCCCCGACTCAATTGGGCTCTCTTTTGTGTGTTCCAGACGCCACAATTCTCCCTCTACAAGATTCTAGAAGATTAACCCGTCACTCAAAATTTTTACAAAAGCAACTTTGGGGTTAGGGCCCGATCGCTGGCGTGCTTGGACCGCTTTGGTGGCTGGAACGGCTAGGGCATCCTGACGACATGAGCCTCGCCGCAGCTTTGCTCGCCCCGAGACAGACTACGTCGCGATTGCGCCGGATGTGACGTGCTCTCCGCTGGCTGCTCTCCGAGCGTTTGCCAGAGTGGGCCGTTTCTAACGAAAAATACAGCCATCAGGCTCAAAACACAAACGTGCGATGTCGTTTGGGAACATTGTGGATCATATTAGCCTATTTCTGAACGCGACGGGCATATTTCAAATTTCGTTGAAGTATTCCGTAAAGGCGGTAGGACACGCAAACGATGAGATGACTGTACTGCTAGGACCCATTGTATGTCCGTAAGACCCTGCTAAGTTTGTTTTGAAAGTGACGCGATAGTATCGTGGTTAAGTTGATTTATATGCGGGACCCTCGGATCCGCCCCATTGGGAAAGGTCGGCGTGGTTGTTGGGTCGGTGACGTCATCCGCCTAACGAGTGGCGTCCCCTTGTACGCTGTCCGAGATTTGGCTCTCTGGGCGTCTCGAGCTTCGGCTTCCTCGTTTGCCTTCCGCGTTTCGAGCTCGTGACGATTGCGTCTACGGAGATAAAGCAATTAAATGCAAAGGTGCAAGGGAGCTGGACAAGAAGGACAACAATAATCCCCGGAGAAGGGGAACAAGGGGGACAATGGACAAGGACAAATTTGTTTGCCCTTTGTCCCCCTTGTTCGCCTTCTCCAGGGATTATTATTGTCATACGTCTACGGCATCGCTAGCTTCGTCGAAGTATTCGACACTGACCGCGGCAGCGACGAGAGTGATTGTTATGAAGAGATGTTGGGAAGCTGGTCACGTTGACTGTGACCCGCTAACGATCAGACACGGACAAACTCGCCGTGGTCGCAGTCCCTGACGATCTGGCAGGAGCATGCAAGGTGGAAAATCAAGTCTAAGGGGAGGCTAGCCTGGGCGATCATGGGGGCACCTAGAATGAGAGAGCGTTCAAGATCACGTGGTTTATGAGCCCCATGGTATGACTACCTTGGGTGGTGTTACCTGGTCGCCAGATGAAAAAGATCAAAATTCGTCAATGGATTATTGCGGTTACCAGAGTTCTAGAAATCGCGAAACTTGGTGTATGTACTAATTAAGTAACCTATGAACATTCCATTTCAAGAATAATCTATCCGTTTTCGTGTCATAGCTCCTTTAATAGACACAGCTAAACTAGTAACCAGAATTCCAGGTTACAATACTTTTTTTTTTTTTTTCCTAAGACGTTTGTTTTTCTTAAATTTCGGCGCGGAAGTCGAACTTGAGTCGAACCTAGTCGGACTCGAAACTTCTACAGGTTCGCGACACCCCAGAACGTTACCCAATACGTTGCGTCGAGCATTGTCATGGGACTCCTCCCTCCGCACTTGTTCTCGTTTTTTTATTCTATTTTATATTGTTATTGTTTCCACTCTATCGCGTTGTATATACAGTCTTTCTTTCTCTCTTTCTTTTTTTAGATCTTTTACGCGCGCTCGTAATCGGCGCTCGGTCCGTCCTTTGTCTGACTGGAAACCCGTGTGTAGCCTTGACGCGGAGATCTCGCTTTCCGCGAAAAGCGTCTGCGACAATGGAGGGTGCGTCTCGGCTACAACCGCTGCATTAGCTGCACTCTTCAGAGTGTCGACTCTTGGGAGCGTGGCTTGCTGTCGGTATGGAACGGATCGTTGAAACCTCGCTGTTTCACACCGGTTTTCTAACGCCAGCGAAATGCGTTGTAGGGAAGAACAGACGTGCACGCGGGTAGGCGTTCCGTCGAACTGGAAATGCTGAGATTGTATATCGCTTCTTGGTCCTAGTCCCAATGCCGCTGTTTATCACACGAAAGAAAAAAAAAATAAAACACCTTACTTAACCGTGATAAGTTTTACAAAGAGGTCCCATCTTGGAGCGTCGGGAGACATCCTGACTCCGGTCTAAGTCCGCTCCTTGATCACGCACTTTTGTCGCGTGTCTCGGATTCCTTTGTGGAAGTAGAGTGCGAAAGACTCTCGAAGAGCGCCCAGGTCGTGTTCGCGCTAAGACCGTGTGGCAGAGTACATTTGATCTTTGAAATGCTGCGAAAGCTTCACTACCGGTAAATGCAGTTTCAAGGCTACCTCGTAGATGGCACCAGCGTGCCACTAGGCTCTCCTTTCGTCGTAAGGGGAGTGCAAGGCTGCACAATGCCCTCGGTCATAGGCGTAGACTACAGGAAAGGGGGGGGGGGCATCGGGACTCGTGCCCCCCCCCCCCCCCCCTAATAAAATCCGGGAAGGGCTGTGATCCTTACCGAGGTGCTGTTTACGTGCCATGTAGCGAGCTTCTAGTAGTGGCATGTAAACAAAATAACGCCCACGTTGCCTTTATTGACAAAATACACGAGAAATGCAATCCCAGAGTGATTTCGT
Organism: Ixodes scapularis; assembly: GCF_016920785.2. Taxonomy (NCBI): domain Eukaryota; kingdom Metazoa; phylum Arthropoda; class Arachnida; order Ixodida; family Ixodidae; genus Ixodes; species Ixodes scapularis. The sequence continues at coordinate 17,851 of NW_024609876.1, forward strand.
TAGCTTCCATCTCCAGTTCTGGCGAGAAGGTAACGCGGCATCGATCACTATTACGTCCGCTTGGTCTGCTTCCACAGCAGTCTGCCGTATTGCGATGTCCCCCCCCCCTCCAAAAAAAAAAAAAAAAAACAAAAAAAAACCGGAGGTTCATATAGAGGGCGCCTACTCCATCCGGAGCTGTTCCAAAAGTCCGTTTAGTAGCGGCTCCGACGGAGTTGCCCGGATCACCAGCTTCTCAATAAAATTATTTCTCTCTCTGGCAAGTCGTTAATAAAAATGAGAAAAAGTAATGGACCAAGAGCACTGCTGTTACAATGAAAGCTGAAAAAAGATAATACAAACGGTGTAAAATGTACACCCTAAAAGAATTGCCCGAGTAAAAAAAAAAAAAAAAAATTGCGCAAAAAACACTCCCCCCTTTACCCCCACCCCCCGGGAAAATGGAAAGTCTACGCCGCTGCCCTCGGTTGCAATCGAATGCGAAGGTTCGGTCTTTACACGTTTTCGAGGTGGAGTCAGGCCAGAGTAATTTCCTGGAAATAAACGTTTCATTCACTCATTCATTGTGCGTGCGAAAACAACAACAAAAACAACTCCGAAGAAATCAGTAACTTCGGGGAAGACGGCTTGGCCGCACCCTGTCATATTCTGCGCATCTTTGTTGCTTTTTTAACTTTTTTTCTGAGCTCTGTAGTTAGGCGTTTTGAGAGGCGTTTCATTCATGGGGTGACGGTGCGGTGGGAGGTGTACTTTGCGAGAGCGCGTTGTTAGCGCCGCATTGTCAGCTTAGAGCGCGAAACACATGTACGACGAAACCGTCCGATCCGACGTCCGACCGCGCAATACGACGGTCGGAGGCGAGGGTTTTCCACGCTCTCCGATGCTACGAAAACCCTCTCCCCCCAAGGTCATTCCAAGGTCGCCTTGCCCGTATTCGGACCAGACTTGTATGCTCGATCGTTACGAGTAATCAAACTACTCGCAGTCGGTTACTTTTTTTTAGTAATTTTGAAATCATTTGATCACATTTATTGGGCAGCAATCGGGAGAGTAACCCGAGCACTTTCCGAAGTACTAAAATTACTCGTAACCGATGCTATTTTCCCCTCCTTTTCCTACTGGCGCTCTTTGTAGGAGTTTCGTGCCGACGGGTCCTCGACCCCGGTGGTTTAACGAAAATTAGTGGATTAAGAGGATACGTATAGTTCATGGTTGGGTGATTCTAATCCAATAAAGGGGCATTCACCCGGCGTAGAAATCCCTCAATTCGGTCTCAGGGTGGCGCGTCACGCGCTAACAACGTCACGCCTTTATTGCCCGGAGACGCGCTGACGGAGACATCTCAGCGGGAAGAGGGAGAGCACCTTTGGGGCTCGGGCTGCACAAAAAGCCTCGGCGTCAAATCTCTTTGCAGTTGGCGGTATTTTGTTCGCGTGTTTGGCACCACTATAGATTTTGGCGAGCGAGATACGGGCGCTGTTCATCGGGATCGCGTAACTTGTTGGGGCTCTGCCCGTTGCGCGTGTCGTCCGAGGCACCCGAAGCAGTCTTCGGTATTCGCCAATGCCGTCGTCGAGCCACTCCCCGTACACAACTGACTCTTGATTTCCACGTCCTTTGTGTTGCACCCACCCATTCAAGAAGCGTCTTTTTTTTCTTTTTTTTTAGCAGGCTTTAGTTTGTCGTTTTCTCTATCGAACAGGGCTGCTGCCGTAATCGCGTAGTGACGTTTCATGTACGCCCGCCTCCATTATTCTGCTTTCGTCAGCTTGCATCGAGCCAGGCACGTAACCAGGATTCTGCTTGGGGGGGGGGGGGGGGGGGGGGGGGGGGTGATGGGTGATGGGTGATGATGATGATGATGATGATTAAGTCGTGGTCTGTCCATTAAGGGCCCTCTTTTCCTTTTTTTTTCCGTCTCAAAGTGTATTTATTGGTGCTTCGTGTCGATACACTCAGCTGTATTTAAAAACTTGTGTTGTCTTGTCCGTTTTTTTTTCTCCTTTTTCAAGAACAATGCATCGGAAGCGGACATCTTTTTTTTTTTTTTTCTTGGCGCTTGTCTGTTGAATCGTGTGTGCGAAACAATATCTCACGCAAGAACCGTTAGCGATTGCAGAAAGCGTTTTGCAGTTTCCATTCATTTTTTTTATTATTTTTTACTGGATCTAAAATTTTAAATATAAATATATAAAAAAAATGTGTGTGTGTGTGGGAGGGAGGGGGGTAGGTATTCAAATCCGCATAGGCACAAAACGTATGTTTCGCACTTGAGCTATGTCGCTTCGGTTTATTCGTATCTGCTCGGGGTGAATGATTTCCACGCCTCCGGAAGATTTCCGTGGGGGTGCCTGACTCAACACCTGTTGAGTTTAAATGGCCGCCCTGCAACATTCCGGTCTTTTCACATCGAAGCGCATGTGCGGGGGACTGAGCTACACGTGCCGTCCTTTTAACTTTATCGCGCGTTTGCGCGGGTCACGGGAGGAAGGCACACTCCTCGGCGGCACTGTTAGCGCGAACAAAGCCATCGCCGTTTGGCTTCGTTTTTCTCATTTAAAGGTGCCCTGAGAAGGTTTCTGAGATCGCCTACATATTTCAATCAACTCATTCTGCTGGCTCTAAGCATCGTAGAAATCCCTAAATCATGACAATACGCAGCATATCGTCACAATTAAAAAAAAAAAAAAAAGAAAGAAGAGAGATCGCAAGGTCTTTTTTTTTTTCGGCGATGGGAGGAGCATGTTTCGAAACCAGGACCACTGTCAGCCAATGGCGAGCGAAGGATCCTCGCGCTTTCGACCGGTAGAACCGCGGAGTGATATCTCGAATTCGAGGCCTGCAAGGGTATGGGCCAGCCCGCGAACCACGGGCTGGGCTCGCGCCTCACGGCTACATTCATGAAGTGCCCAGGCCGGGCACGGGCCATTGCGTTCAAGTCTACAAGCCGGGCCGAGACGGGCCAAGCCGGCAGTTAGTTTTAATGCGAAAGCACCACCTATCCCATTTAACGCAGCCGGCGTTGTCCGTGACCGCGAAAAACGGGCCACTAAAACGACAGTAAAAATGGCTGGCACGCGTCATAGTTCCAAGGAACGCCACCCCGCAGAGAAGCCCTTTCCTTCTGGCGCTGCGACCCGTGCGTCGTGGGGGAGCGTGACGTCACCACCGGAGCGCCGTGTGCAAAAGGAAGACGCGGCGCGCTTTTGTTACCATTTGAACGCATTTATGGGGAAGTTATCGCAAGAATCTTTTGGTTACTTTTGGGTGTACTAAAATTACTTTTGACGGTTGTTGTTATTATTATTTTAATTCCTTTCGTAATGACGTTTCTCGTAAAGTTTTCTACGAAGGAATCCTGCAACCGAATCTCCGGCGAAGGATGGTTTACCATAGATGAAGAAAGAATAAACAATTAAAACAGGGACAACACAACCACATCTTTCAACTAGCAACAGACGAGTAAACTCTCAACAGCGAGCAGCCGACTATACCCAGTAGGAGTAGGGGAGAGAAGGGGAGAGAAGACAAGTGAAGTGCAAGTCAGGGTGGTAGGGTTAATTCACCAATATTGGTGAATTAAGAAGATACGTGATTTATAATTCGGTGATTCTTATCCCATAATGGACAGTACGAAATATACCCGTTTTCATATCGCCAGAAAGATATCGGTCGTTTGGAAAATCTAGAATAACGGGAAAACTAACGGTTACTTTTTTTGAAATAACGGCTAATTACATTCCTTCTCGGCTCTGTTCGAATGCTTTTTAATCGACGGTCGTTGGAATCCTAATCGATTAGGTACTTTTGTTTTTGTTTTGTTTTTTGAAGAGATGTGCCGCAGTCTTCACGATGCCTCCCGAGATGAAGGAGTGTTCTGCTAGGCCCAATTGTCCTGCGAAGAAACGAGAAGCCGACAAAAGGTCGTACCTATAATGCGTATACTTTTTTTCGTATGGTCAGGAACATGGGACGTTCTCAAAGAGTCCGTGTTAGGCCACTTCTCTCTGTGAATTTCGTACTGGAGGTTTCTCTGCGGTTTTGTGTGACGCAGCGGATCATGACGGGTCGACGACCTTTAGCCGGGTGACGAACGCTCCAAACCCGTCGGAAAACGGCCGAACGGTTCGTCCCCTGGGCGATGAATGTATCGTTTGGCCGGGCTCACCGGAAGTGGAAAATAAAGCAAGCTGCTGACTTCGTCCGTGTCATTTCAGTAATACGATATAATAGAATATAAAGGCTTCCCAAACTATGCGGCGCCCTTCTAAACCATAAAATATCGCGTCGCGACCTCACCCTGCTACTCGCGATGCCGCGAGCTTTTCAATTTTAGTGCGTGAGGAATAAGCGAAATTGACGCTCAAATTTGATATGAGAGTTGAATGAGTCAGCTCTGAATCAACTAAGCTGTAAACTATCGCAAAAAAAAAAAAAAAACAAGAACAAAACAAACAAAAAAAGAAAACAGCACGCATGTTTGCAGGATTGTCTGTTCCTAATGACTAAAGGGAGCTCGTTTCGCAACTCTTAGTTCCGGTTCGATGGATAAGCTGCGATCTGTACCTTGTTTTCATCGCGTCACAGCAGAGAAGCAAAGTTCGCATTTTCTTTGAGTTCCCGAGCCGCTTTCCGATCCGCCGCAGAATCCTTCAAATGCCAAAACAAAATTTTCTTAAAAAAAGAAAAAAAAAAGCCTAGGAATGTCTTGTTATATCTTAACTTGCAATACTCATTGATAGAAAGAGAATGGTAGGTCCTTCGCTCGTGTTAATCCCCCCCCCCCCCCCCTCCCCCGAAATCTTCCATTTTGCTGGGACCTCCTCTCCCCCTCCCCCTCATACAGCATTTTGTCATGAACGCCCCCCCCCCCCCCCCCCCCTCTCCCTCCCCGAAACAAAAAAATCCTGGCTACGTGCCTGACTTGCACATGGAAAGCTCGAACTTCCACACGATGTGCTCTGAGATGGACAGTTTTGCCTCGTGAAATTTCAAGGCAGAGTTCTTTTCCCGCGAAAAATGCGACCACCAAACTGGCCAAAGTCAACGGCGGGCGGGATCGCAGACAACCGAGTTATCGATGGATATTTGTTTGTTTGTTTATTTATTTTAGCCTCAGAACCGAAAGTATTACCAAAAGCTTTTTTTTTTTTTTTTTAAGTTTTTCTTTAGATATATGCCGAGGAAACATATTAATGTTTACCATAATAAGAACAGAATATACATTAGATAAACAGTGAAAGCGAATAAACAACAGATACGCAAAAGAAAACCACAAATTACCAAGTGCGCCTATCGGAAAATGGCGTCGCGAGTTAAATTCGCCGCTGCGCTAATTCGGTCGTCAGCGTACTCGTCCGCGCGCCGTTGACTTTGGCCAATTTGCTAATCTCCTTTTATTTCTTTTTTTTTTTTATTTTTTGTACAGGAAGAGAATTTTGACGTATAAATTCACGGGGCAAAACTGAGCACCTCGATGCATATATTCGGTGTAAGTTTGAGTCACGTGCAGGAGCCGATTTGTTTTTGCGGCCCGTTTTTACGGCGTTTCGGCGTAGCTGCAGCAGGCTGGACTATCAAGCTCCAGGTTAGCCTTCGGCGCCCACGCGTCTTCACTGCCCGGAGTTGCGTATTTCTTGCACGTTTTTCTGGCCCCGCCCCTGTCGCGGATGGAGAAGGACCTTGTCCGATACCTGCGGCATATAACGAGGCCGTTTTGCCGCCAATTCGGAGGCGTCACTTATCGAAGGCCAGCGCGGGGGTGCAGTGCGTCGGTGTTCGGGGTTTCATTCGTGTTCAATCAGGGAGAAGACACAGGGAACGCTGATGCAGTGCTGGCGTTGGGGCCCTGGAGTCGCCAAACACGCAAATCCCGGGCCCGAATTTAAGGAGCGCGACGCTCACGCCGCGCTTTTGTCGCCAAAGTCTTTGCGACTCGTTCCGGCAGCTTTCGGTACCAGCTTTGTCTTGGACGAGTTTAAAGCCCCTGGCAAAAATTTACTTTTTTTTTTTTATGTGTAGGTGCACTGGGTGAAGAAACTCTCTCATTGAAACCATGCCTTTAAATCTACTAATTGGAAGTTTAGTTGCTCAAACGTAATTAAGAACTTCATTACGGGGGGTACCCAAGATAAGCCGGAACCTAGTTTTTACAAAATTGTGCATTTATTTTTACACGTTCAAATTTTAGTCAGCTACAAAGTACTCTCCGCCCGATGCAATACACTTGTCGAGACGTTTATTTTGAGGCTCAAAATAGCTTTTAAGCTCGTCGATTTCGATGCCTTTCGGGTCTCCTGCCGGTTTTTGTTTCAGCTGCTCCACACCGTCAAACGATTTCCCCGGGAGAACTTTTTCATCCGTGCAAACAAAACCAAAAGGTCACACGAGGCGAGGTTGCGTGAATAGGCAGGAGGGTGGGCTCATCGGCCGAGTGACGACACTCTACCACTTACGACCGAGTGCCTTGAAACCTCTTGGGATCTCTCACGACGAGCGAACAAACTGGCGCAACGTGTTCCACACTTGGCATTACCGTAACTTTTGTATTTTTGCCCCGTATCGTTCTTGCCTTCTTAACATGAAAAAAAAAAAAAAAAATTGACAATGGTATAAACGACGATTTCTCATAGAAAGTACGGACGTCTGACCTCGCAAATAGCTCAAAAGCATAGCTCTAGCGAAATGCAGTTCTAGGGTTACCTCATAGATGGCGCCAGCGTGTCGGTATCTCGTCGGAAGAGGTCACAGGATCTCGGTCCTAAGCAAACGCGAGGGAGTAAAAGGGCCTTAGTTGCGTGACGAAAAATGGCGAGGTTAGCATGGAGCGTGCACGCGCAGCTCAGATTCACGCAGCCTTACCCCCCATTCACACTGGAAGCGGATCCGCGTTCGCGAAGCGGTTGCGAACGCGGTTGTATAAAGATCCAGTGCAATTGCACGCGCATTTGATGTCATCAAATGCGCGTGCAATTGTACTGAATCCTTATACAACCGCGTTCGCAACCGCTTTGCGAACGCGGATCCGCTTCCAGTGTGAATGAGCCCTTAGGCTGTGTGGACCTGTGCACCGCGGTGGCCTCCGGTGCGTGACGTAGAAGTTCCGGCGCATACGGCCTCGTTATCTCCGAGGTGTCGACCCGAATCTTCCATGTCCAGATGGAGGCGTCCTAGTGTCCCAACGTCGCCCTCTCTGGAGTTCCGAGAACGCCGAGGCAAGTCGGCCTCCTCGTCTACGCCGACCGTGGCACACTCGATGCAGGCGCGGATTATGGCGACATTGAGTTGCCGCTCGATAACGCATTTTTGTTGTTATTTTTTTACTCGTAACTCATTCTTTTGTAGCGTCTTTTTTTTTTTTTTTTTTTTTTATTTGATTCGGCCCTCCCGTGGCGACGAGCGAGGCAATTTAAATTCAGGGGACGGTTTTCTTTCTGCTGCGTTGGGTAACGACGGCACACGACGACACTCCGTTTCCCCTTGGACCTCTGGGGACACTGCGACCCATCGGAGCCAATCCATTGCAGCGTGGGTGTCATACGACGTTTGGGAGAGGCGCGCGGCGCGTAGTCACGTGATCTGTTCCCGGCGCTGGATTGGCTGGGGTGGATGGCTGGAAGTGTTCGCTGCGGTCCACCGTAATTTGAAACGGAGTTGATACGTGGCGCCATCTTCTCGCGCTCCGCGTCGCTCTTGAATCGGACCGCAGCGAACGGCTGCGAGCCGTTCGGGGCCTGTCTCTGACGGCGCGAGTGGGGCGCGTGACTTTGAGGCAGGGCGCGGAGTCGCGCTGGGCCGCATCCCACGTGACGTGCTTCCGGGCTCTGGATTGGCTCGTGCCGCTGCGTAGGCTCGAACGTTGTCCGCGTTGGAACTCGGCGGCGCGTGTGAGGACATCGCACTCTTTTCTTGGTCGCTTGGGAGGAGGCAGATAGGTTTCGAGGTTTCGACAACGTTGCCGCAACGTGTACCCTCTGTCCTTCCCCTGACTGCTCTCTCTTTCTCTCACACCGCTTCCTTCGGGGGTCTCCTGACGGGAAGGAGACGGAGGGGCGACCTTGCCTTCCTCGCGGCTCGAGTCGCGCCAGACGCGTTGGCGCCGACAGGCCACGCCCCCGCCCTTGGGTTGGTGACGTCACACGGACGTCACATTGGGAGCGAACGCTAAGGAGCCGGGAGGACTTCATTGCTACGCTTGCACACCGCTTCTTTCTTTTCTTTTTCTTTTTTGAAATGCAGGGAGTTTGGAGCGTTATCAAATAAGTCGCATTGCGATCTTTTTTCTTTCTTTCTTTTTTGGAAGGGGGGGGGGGGGGGGGGGGGGAAGGGGGCTTTGGAGGTTCTGTAGTTTGCTGTGTGGACACGTTTCTGGCTCATGGACTCGGGACCGATCGGGAGGCTCGGCTGCGAAAGAGATCTCGTCAGTCTCCGGCTGTGTCGTGGTAGCGTCAGCGCCGTCGGTGGTCTATTGCGGGCGCTGCCAGTGGATTGCGGCAGGCGTTATCGCGGCTTCTCCCCCGGTTGCGTGACATCTGTTCTTCCGAAGACGTGCTCGGGGTTTCTGCTTTCATCTCGTATTTTTTGGTCGCCGTTCCGAAATGAGGAAAACGGTTCTTTTCTCCTATTTCTATGCTAGCTAGGAAATCTAGAGCGACGTGCTTCGGTATTCGAAAGGGCGGAGCCTCGTTTAACCTCGCATTGCGAGATATACGAAGCGCCGAGGCAACTCAAAACCGGAATACCATTGTCTCGATTTCGAAATACTAAACGACACTGCACCTAAAAAAATAAGTATATTAGTAGAGAAACAAAAGTTAAGACTGCGCCTTGCTGCCTGAATCCAGATGACAGCGCTTAGGTACCGCTTCCTCAATCCTTGAATAAAATTTTATAACAAAAAAAAATGATCAGTTTGAGCGACCTGTTAACATATTGTCCAAATAAAACGGCAACACGAAGACCATTAAAACAGCGACATGTTGAATATTGCACGCGGCATTGTCAAATTGTAGTCCGAGCAAAAGTAGCTTTGTAACTTTTTATTATTTTCTCTCCATCTGGTGGACACGGGTAGTTGCTTGCCTCTACTTGAACTACGCTTTCTCGGCGTTAAAGTTTGAAAAAGCGCGCACCCGGGACTGAAGTTTTCTACTAAGGTGACCTCTGAGATTACTCTTACACGAAAGAGAAGCCTAATGAAAATAGTAGTAGGGTCTGGGAAAAGGGGAAAGCGAGGGTGTGTTTCTCGGCTAGATAAGTCAGCTTTTTAACTGCCGTCGCCCTGGTAGTACTTCATACAAAAGACAGTCTGGCGACGTTGTCTGAGGTGCTTTCAGAAATAGGCTAGGTGGCGCAAGCTACCGCCCGTTACAAAGGGCATAGCCAATATTAGCCATCCATACATTGGTCATACAAAAACTGTGTAGGGATGTTTGCTCCAAGCACACATATATATGGATGCGGCCGTAAGGACCAGCACATTTGGCACGCCTGGTAAAATTCGAATTCCGACAGCACATGCCTGAAATTGGGCACGCGAACATATAGTTTCGCATCGAGTTTTATGTCTTTTATGTTCTTGGAGCTCAATTCGGAAGTATAGTGAAATATCAAAGACGAAGCAAAATCGGAAGCCGTGTATTTCCCTACGTCCTGTATATCGGCCTGTTTGCCGTCTGCACACTGATTTATGAACTCGTTCCTAAGCAACCCGCTAAATGCAAAAAAAAAAAAGAAAGACCACAGCCGTGTAGGCTTTTTTTTTTTTTTTGTTTTCTTTCTTCTCAGTGGTGGTGGTGGTGCGCAAGATAATCGCCGTAATTAATACTTTTTTAACGAAGTATACGAGCGACGACCACAGGATTCTCCGCGCGATTTGGCTGAACAAGGGTTATTCTTCTGCGTGGGATTTCCACACGCAAGGAGTTCCCTAGCACCCACACGGCTGTTGTCACGAAGTTATACGTTCCCCCTCGGTGTTGCTATGGCTGAGGTTTCTCGGCCTGTGGCCATTCTTCGAAGCCGGTGGGTTTTCCAGCCTCCGGCTTTTTTGCGCGTGGCTCGTCTTGTTCGTTTGGTTCACAAAACATCTCTAACGAAGAAAAACAATTTTTTTTTTTCACAGGTTAACAGGGCTTTTTGGATCCTAGAAATGCCTTCGAAGGGGCCACGGAGTCCCACTTGACAACCACTTACCTATAGGCGGTTGTCATAGTTTACCGGGCTTGGTATAGAACCTTATAAATTATAACGCGGGGCACAATATACATTGACGCTTTTTGCGTTAAAACAAACTTTCTTATCCTTTTTCTTTTTTTGGGAGGTAAAATAAATATTTCCCTAAATTCCGAAATATTTGCCAAGGTTTGGCCGTCGGGTCCCGATGCCTCCAACTGTGCCCGACCCGACTGTCGGGTCGAGCTCGGTCTGTCGGGCTAGCCCGATCCCGCGCAGATCTCCACAATGTTATCAACAGCCGTTGGGTAGGTTTGATCTCGAGAATGCTTCAACACCTTCAGTCTAGTTGCAGCAGATCGCAGGTGTTTCCAGGGCTGCCTGGTAGATGGCGCCAGCGTGCTTTAAACACGTTGTGTTGTTTTGTGTATTTTTGTTTTTTTGGAAGTAGCATTGAATTTTCTGAAGCACGAGGCCCGTGACTTGTGCGTCCTTTCGAAGCAAATGGCGATGCAATACTATACTCTGTTCACCCCTGCAGTCAAAGCTCTAAGAATTGGCTGCAGTCTGAGCTAAAGTGCCAACGGAGAATATATATTTATGGAGTCCGGAGCGCCTCTCCGACCGCTGCGTTTAGCGTCTTATTCCGGCCCTGTATCCAAAGTGGTCCCGAGGTTGCAACAAACGACGCCACAGAAGCCGGAGTGTCACGCTGTCGGCATGTCGCGATCCTGGTGATTGGTCGCAGGAATGCTGGCTGTACAAGCGCCTGCAAACGCGAGCGTCGCTGTCATCGCGTCGTCCATACGGGTTCCAGAGTTGCGCGTTCATCTCCGTAGCGCCGTCTTTCCTGCACGGTATGTTGATCCCGCTCGTCACGTGACTGAATTGGGCGAATAGCGACGCTGCGCTCAAAAGCAGGGGAACGTACGCCGGGGCGCCTGCAACGTCTACTTTCCTGCACGGCACTTGATCCGGCTTCTCACGTGATGGGATCTCGGCGAATAGCGGCGCGGCGGCACGTCGAAAACAGACGCGCAACTCTGACTCCCGTAGGGAGCCTATACAGGAACTCTAGTCGTCCCTAAAGCCCCCTAAATATTTCAAAAGTAGCGCAATGTTCGTCGATGCACGTGCAACGTGCGGCCCTTGGGAAGATCATGGCGGCACATCGCAGCACTGAGCTCGATTTCAGACGCTCTGAATTTCCCAGGAGTGGTGCGAGGCACGTGCCTCGAACATTTCTACAACAATGAGTGGCGCCACTTTTCCCAGGATAGAGGGGTTTTAGTCGTCCCAACTCCGGGCAGCCCATGCTTCCGCGGACTGCCCAACTGGAGATGCGATCTGTAGGGGAACGGGCGTGTGCCACATCCACACCACTGCTGCTGGAACACCGACAGGATCGCGGCCGGGGACATCGTGGCACTTTTATATGACACGTCAGCAAACAAAAATCGAGGGAGCACTTCTTTTTCTTTTTTTTTTCAACGCGCTGATCACACGAGTCGGAGACGCGTTACAGGCACTGTCAGCACTGAAAATGACGAGTGGCCTTTAGCAAATGGCGGCGGATCGCGCGCTCGTGGCACGTGTCTCGGACGTCCCGACTGGTATGAGAAACACGAAGCTTGAGTTCATCATAACTTACAGCGCGATTGGGACAGGGACAGACGGAGGAGAGAACTCAAAACAAGCGCTTTCTCCTCTGTCTGTCCTTGTCCCAGTAGCGCTTGAGTTGTGATGAACTCTTACTGACTCGCCCAACAGTTCATTTTACGAAGCTTGAGTTTTTTTTTAGGGATTCGGGGCTTCTTCTCCCGCCGTGAACGGTTATGAGCGCTCGTGAGCGCAGTCGATCGGGCGCAAATCTCCGAGAAGAGATGGCCCAAAGGGAGGAAAATTATCTGACACGGACGCCCGCTGTCTTCAGTCACAAGGACGCCGTTTGGTGGCGCTGGCGATGCCGCTGCTGCAGAGCCGCACACTCGGTGCTTAAGAAATGACGAGTTTTAATAATGCTCGATGGTGCTTTGAAAAAGGTCTATTCTATAAGTGAGAGGGACTAATGTCCCCTCGATAATGGTCCGACGTCACCTAAAAGTGTGGCGAGCTTTCCAGTCCAGCAGAGCGAACGCTGGAGACGACCTCCTCTCCAGTGTTCGCTCTGCTAAACTGTGAAGAAGGTGGGAGGAGCTTCAACTTTACTCTGTACCCAAATACTTTAATAGGGAAGTACGAGATACACTCCCCGAGATTACATCGAAAAGGACGACAACGAAGAACCGCGCGAAAACGCGCGTGATGGTGGCAGCGGTACAGTCTTCGCTTTCGCGACCCCGTGATTGAACCGCACCGAATTCCGAAGCGTCGCCTGGTGAGGTGCTCTGGCAACGGGAGGAAGGGGGCGAAGCGTCGCCGAATAAACCGCTCCACCAGGGGAAGATTCGGCGCGGTCGTCGTTCTGTCTAATGCAAATCAGGAGAGTGTCCCGTATTCCGATAGTGAAGTATTTGACTGTAGTGCTGCCGTTGCATCGAACTGCGACGTCGTCGCATTGTTCTCGGGGGCTGCCTGAACGGGTGAGTCAGGGGCGTCGCAGCTGGCGGGAGAGCTCTCGCGCACACGGGTAGCAACAGCGGGGTCCTGCCGACAAAAAAGAATGGGACTCTTGAGGCGGCGAGCAGACTGCAAGAAATGTCTGCGCTTTTTTTTTTTTTTTTTTTTTCCGCAGGGCGATCCGAGAAAAGGAAAGCGGGGGCGGCTAAATTGTCTTTAGTTCGTCATTCCTTTTCACAATCCCATCGAGCAACGTTGGACGATCGCCATTTCTTGGGCACGAAGTATCGCGAAGCTGATCGTGATGAAAGAGAGGCGAGTTCTAAAAGCGAGAGGTCTGGCGGTCTGCTGGTACATTTTTGAGGTGATGCAACGGCTCTAGGGCGATTCACTCCTGCACCGCGTAGTGCCCTTCAGTGCGAATGGAATAGAGCTGCTTACCTGCTTTGCTTCTCGATCCCCTTAACAGCCTTCTGCATTAAGACGAAAATAATAACAATTAAACCCTGGCAGCCGCCCAGTCGGGTTGGCACTAAGAAAATAATAGTGAACCTTATACCGTCACACTGATCGACCAAACGTCTGTGCTGTGTTCTGAAACCAGTCATCTGCCACCTCTAGCCCTGCACTTTACTAATCCTCTCTTGAACTCCTGTTCCGCGAATAAAATGCGCAGCTTGTTCATCCTATTTTTAAGACAAACATCGGGATAGAAGCTTTCAACTGTTTCAGGACCCATCAAAAATCGTGTATCTTCACCGTTTTTTTTTTTTTTTTAGGGCACAGTTTTTAGGTGTCTGTTTCCGGGTTGAGGGGCGTCGGCGTTACCGCGTGTTGCATTATGGGATGTTTCCCATAATGACGTCACATGTGACGTCAGGTGTGGCGTCACGAGTTTTAAACATTTTCCTGTTAAATTTAGCGGGGAAATCGCTAAATTTAGCGATAATTTCCCTGAGGGGAGCATAGGCATACCCTCCCCTCGTACCCTCCCCTCCTCCTCCTCAAGAGCTGCGCTCTAATTCGGCATTACAGGGAGTTGTAAACGCCTTTCTCTCTTTTTTTTCTTCTTTCTCCTATCGTATTGTGTTTTAGTGCTTCTTCTATTGTCCGCTTCCAACTACCGTGGGCTTTGGAGTTTTTCTATCAATGAGTTACAGACTGTCTTTCGTTTTATAGTTTGACAAGCCCCTCCCCCCACCCCCCCCCCCCCCCCACCCCCAAAAAAAAAAAAAAAATTTATCCTTCACACGTTCGCAGAGCAAACGCTGGAGAGAAGGGGAGTTTCTCCTCGCCTTCTGTCCGGCGTTGACTCAGCGGAAGTGGAGGGCTTTGTAGGAGCCCTTTCCAAATATTGCTTTTACAAAAAGAAAGCCTTTAGGTGTAGTATGTACACCAAAATATACCTTTAAAAAAAATAAAAAGAATATACCTAATTGAATAGTATCTTTATTTTTATTTCAAAATACTTTGAGCCCTCTGTCAGGAAGGTCCAAGTGACTAAACATGCGCAAGAATGCAGGAATAAGCAGAGCCTACGACAGACAGGTCTGAAAACATTTTGAAAAGCAGAGGCAACGCTAAATATTTTTTTTTTTAAGAAACTAAACAAGAAAGCAATTCTTATTACCATTACCGCCAGAGCCTAATTCATTCGTTTACTAAATTGTTTACACCTCATGGTAATATTTATATTATTACAGGGCATATTATTTTAATCATTAAAAGTGTAACAAGGCATATGTATCTGGGCTATTTTGAGGTGCAGACTTGTTTGGTGGGGACAGCGCTAAGACACGCATGTCTTACAGCTGAAAGTCGATTGCTGTGCAAAAACAGATATCGCGCAGCCATAAACTTCTAAGCTGTAAGTCAGCGCCCTGTCTGTGTGTTTCCCCGTCCTAGTCCTGCGTTTTTTTGTTTCCGCCAGACATTTATTGCGGTCATTTCATTATTGTCACTTTTACGCGAATGGCGCCTTGTCATAAGCCTTTCTTCGTGAGGAGTTCTGGCTATTCGCAAGCCCGGAGTTGCGCTACTTCTCCCACCTCTTCCGCGACTCGGAGAAGTTGCGTACCGCTTCACCTCCCGATGGACTGAAGCAGACGCTACGAGCTGTGTCGGCCAATCCAGCGCTGTGAATGGGTCACGTGACTATACGTCGCTGCACCCCTCCCAAAAGCTAGGGCTGAAATGTTTTTTTTTTTTTTTTTGCACGGGATTTATGATGCAACGATACTCCCGGTTCGGAAATTTTGCCGGAAGTCGACGGAATGTACGTCGGGGGCATTCGTCGCTGTTATGCTATGTTTTGTACGTGTTCTGGGGCCGTGTTCGCGCTGAAGTTTGTCCGCTCTATCGAGGTTTAAAACGGTCAGTTGCGTCGTAATTAATTGTTCCAGCCGTGCAAATTGGCGACAAAATAAAACTACGGCTAGCATTTTTTTTTTTTTTTTTACTTTTATATTACTGGCAATTATTAGGGACGAGGGCAAGGCTTCGCTCGAACATTCGGTTTGCCGGCGTCATGAACAGCTGCGACGGATACGCCGGCATAATCTCGACAGAAGAGCTTTGTACCAACTAAGGGTCTGTGGGATGCACTTCATGCCATGTGGGAAACCTCTCTGCGATTGAATAGGACAAATAAAGCAAACAAAATTACTTATGCAGCAACTCCAGTCTTCATCTGTGTAGCCAGTCAAGAAGTTGGAGGACCGACTACAGTGCTGACAAGTTCTGCGCAATATCCCCCGATGATTTCACGTGTAGGTAGCGGCACCAATTTTCTCGTCAGTCACCACAAATAATCAGCAGAAGAAAGCATTTCTTGTTTTTGTTTTGCGGTCCGACGGCACTACTGCTGCAGCAGCAAGACGCCGAATGCCTCCAACAAGGCGCACTGACGGCAGACGGCTAGGTTCGTTTCGATTTCGAGGCTAACCGGAGGTGACGTCAGGCGCAAAAATACTCTGGATTCGTCGAATTCTGAAATGGTATAGTTCAGTGAATCAGTCGAAATCTCGAGGTTCGTCGAACTTTACCTAAAGGTCGAAGGGAATTGGTCGAATCACAAAAGTTCGCGACATCCCCAGTGAAAAACGTCCATTACCTGCTACTGCTTTGGGAATCCGATAACTTTTTTTTAGCCCGAAGGTCCTCTTTAGGGTCAACGCATTGCTTTTATTTTTTCTTCCTTCTGCGTTAACCTTAGGATTTTTTATGTTGCAATCTGCGTGCACGACATTCCCTCGAATGGGTTTTCTTTGAATGCCGATTTGCGATTTAAGTATGGAATCCTGATATCGCTCCGAGAACATCGACCCGTGCTCGAAGAATGAAGACGCGGAACAAAGGTTGCGCAACCCCGCGATCTTTCCTTCTTTTCTTTTGCAACAATAGAGACGTTTTGCGCATCGATGGAAATCGTCAAAGGTTTTCGCAGGGTTCACTGCCCAGCCGGAGTTGCTAACGCCGCAACTGGAAGAGTCCGCGTGAACAATACCGCCCAGACGACTAGGCCTGCTTATGACGTCATCTTTGGTGGATCCCGAGGCAGCCGCCCGACCGGCAAACACGCCGAAGGTTCGACGAGAGTACCCTGCAAAGCCGCATATGGGTATGGTGCGTGCTTACCGCCTCTGAAAGAAGTGGTGCGTCGATTTCCGGCCGTGACGTCATAAAAGTGGCCTGCTGTCACCGGACGCGATCCTGTCGGCGTCTCCACCGCGGTGCTGGATGTGGCAGACGCCTGTTCCGCTGTAAGTCACTCTTAGCGTGACAGACCACGGCAGTTTCGGCAGCCGGGACGCCGCGACGACAGCGACACTCGCCGTCGCTCGTGCTTTTCACGAACAGTTCTGCGACCGACCGTCAGGAGCGCGACATCCGACAGCATGACACTCCGGCTTCTGTGACGTCATTTGTTGCTACTTCGGAACCACTTTTGGTGTATGGGCAGGCGCTAAACACACCAGTCGCAGACGCGCTCCAGGCTCCGGGCGGCCATAGCTGTGTGCGCGACTGCTGAGCGCGTGCTGATGGCGAGCTTCCACAGTTATTTTGCCACGTGCATTCCGCACCATCAAGAGTGCCGGTCTTAGCAGCCTATTAATGTGGGCTCGTTCTGAGCATGCGCTCCAGACAGCACCCACAAGTATGGCGCCCAGTGAATACTCCTTATAGGAGCGGGTCCATTAACGATGACGTCACGTGCAGGCCTTTTCTTCTAGGTGGTGCTGGCTGGGCGGCGAGTGCGCAGGCCTTTTTTCTTCTAGGTCCGCCATTACGCTATACCTTGGCGACGGCGTATCGGGCCGAGCCAACACCTTCTAGGAGAGCTTCTAGATGTTGGCTGCGGTCAAGCTATAGAGTCCAGCGGACGTCGTTCCACTAAGGCGCGGGCCTTTTTTCTTCTAGGTGCCAGGGGACGCCTGTCCAGCGTTCGCTCTGTTATAGGTGGAGAGCAGACATGTACAAATTACTCAAAAAAGGTAGTTAAGTTACTGAGTATCCACGCCAAAAGTAGTTGGAATAGAGTAGAAATTACGCGTTTGTAATAGTAATTGAGTAAACTGCTAACTACTGCGAAAAAGTAGCGAGTTACTTTTAAGTTACTTTCGAAGTTACTTTTTATATTTTTGTGGCAGCAAAAAGAACAGCAGTTTTGATCAGTGAAAAACCCTGCGAGACTGAAATAAATGCAGTCAATTTATGACTTCCAAAATAGTTTATTCTCTCGCAGAAGCAATTGTCTTCCAAAGTTGTTATCGGGGGTGTTCCCCTTTTCCTTCTTATGACGTCCTCAGTCAAGCCAAACCGACGTTCCACCGTGGCGCTGGATGCAAAGGCAGCGTTCAATTTCAGAAGCAGGCTTTGCAGGCTTGGGTAAGCGGGTGTCGGCATCTTTGGTGTCCATGACGAAACATGTGAGGCTTGCCTCGGCTAGAGGGTCCTTTATAACAAACTCTCCTCCTCCTTTCTTTTTTTATTCGGCAAGTTGAGACTGTTATGACTGGTTCCTCTTTATTCTCACGACGTTCGGAGAGTTGGCCGAGCGAGTGCACCTGACCGTCAAGAGATCAAGTCTCGCGCCACGACGATGGGATCATCCGAATGACTACGCATCTCGTTGCAATGTGAATGCTACGCCACTAAGAAAAAAAATGCTTTTCGCCGCTGACATTAGGTCCAACAAAAGGATTTCCCAAGGGTGACAAGTACAACCTTTTCAACAAAGAGGAGGTTTCCCTGGCGTGGAAGGTCGGAAGGACGTGAAGGATTAAGGGGTGTCCAAACAGGACACTACAAAACCCGCGACTCCGGCAAATCGTGCCGCGCTCCGCCGCGATCCGCTTCCGGCCGTCGGAGGGAAAGTTCCCTCCGTCAATTCTTCCCGGGGGGAAACTTCCCTCCGTCAAATCTCCCCCTCGCTTCCTCCACGGCGGCCTTGCTCTGCTCATCACGTGCGTCCGGAGAGCCACTCACACGCTCTGTTGGCTGACGGTCAATTGCTCAAGGCCTCCGCTCACAATACGGAACCGCATCGGACGCCATCACGACGAAAGTGAATCTCGACAAAGAAAGCAGATCCGAGGCGGGCGAAACGCACCCTTCGATGCAGGAATGTCCCAAATCCACCCAAAGCCGGACCTCCTTGGCCTTCGAGCCGAGGCGACGGCGGTACGCGAGGGCGTTGGCGAGGTGAGACAGACGCAGGTGGCGTGTGACGTCAATCTAAAGAGGAGAGCTGTCGTGATCGTAAAAATTTTCACGACTCCTGCAAACATTTTCACGACTCCGACAGACCTTAAAAATAGAAGCGTCCGCTTCAATTTTCACGATTTGTCGGAGTCGCGGGTTTTGTAGTGTCCTGTTTGGACACCCCTTTACGTGAACAAGCGGGAAGCGGGAACGTGCTCCCATGAACGGATTATTCGTGTCTGCGTTTGTGCGCGCGGGAGTCCGGCTTCGGAAGGGAGCATGCGCTGACGACGAGGCGACCATGAGAACAGGCGCCCAGCCGCGAGGTCATTCTAATGGCGACCACCGTGGAGTTTACCCCTTGAGCCAGAGCTCACTAAAGGCACACAACATGAAAACAACAACAACACTCGGAGTGTCCCCGTCTTTCACGGTTGCAGCTTGAGGCGCGGCGCCTGCGTGCATTACCGGATTAGGTCAATACCCGACCAAGGTTGGTTAAGAACCTCTGCCGGCTTTCGTGCGCGCCGGTGTTATGTTTTGGCTGCTCGTCGCCACCTTGGCCCCAGGACGCCTGTGCTGCAGCTTCTACAGCTGCCGAGAATAAGTGCGTGGGAACGGAATGTGAGGGGGCCCCTTGTTCGGGAATACTAGGGTGCTAGAGTCTTATTTATTTCTGCGCTCAAACATTTGGTATGAAAAAAAAATATGATTAGATTTCAAAAGTAGTTAGTAATTTGAGTAGAAGTTACCTGAAAAACGTAGTTAAATTAAACTACTAATTACCCAAATAAAGTTGTAATTGAAAGTTACCAAGTTACTCGGAAAAGTAGTTAAACTACAGTAGTTTGAGTAGAGTAGTTGAACTACGTCCAAGTCTGGTGGAGAGATACCCGCGAAACATCCCCGGGACGCTGAACCTTTTAGCTTGAGTAGTTCGGCGTTACTACTGTGAATTTCAGCACTTGACATCGCAGGTTTTCAGACTCCAGGGATCGGATCACCGCGAGAGAGAAGTCTAATTTGCCTTTCGCGGAGCCAGCTCTGATATCGTTCGCAGACGCTTCGTTTGCTAACGCGAGCCAAGAACGGGGTTCGTCTGCTACAAAGCGTCGTTCGAGAACGATAATAATAATAATAATAATAATAATAATAATAATAATAATAATAATAATAATAATAATAAAGAAATCGTCTGTTACGTGACCGAAAAACGCTTGATTGTCTGCGCAAAGTGCCGCGGCGAAGTGAGATCGAAGACGCAGACTGAAGTTCAGATCGTCTGGTATTTACAGTTCCAAGCGATCGACAACCCTTGCTTTCTTTGCGAATATTAAAGGTGCACTGAAGTGCTTTTTGAAGGAGAAAAAAAATTGTTTTTTTCGTGTTATATTGTGTAATACGTGTCAGTTAACAGATCTACTGGGTGTATCAAGGAGCGGCCAGGCTCTTTAAATCGACCGTAAAATTCGGTTTCTTAACCTATTGCGTTCCGATTTTGTACAGCGTTGGCCAGAGGTCGTGTATTTTTTCTATGAAATTCGCAGAAAGCGAGCTTACCTGAGGAAAAAGTAAAGAAAAAGAAAAAGGCTTAGCTCCTATGGAAACGCTGCGAAGCCACCGGTCTTCAAACCATAGGGCACCCTATGGTTTCAAGACCGGTGGCTTCGCAAGCGCTATGTGTCTGCGTTAGCTTTGCGTGTTCCACACTGCGCGTGAGCGCGGAGCCTAAAATTGCGGTCTTGGATGGCGCATGGCGATGAGGCGCAAGCACAACGTGGGGCACGCAACTCTAACGCAAACGCACGCCGCTTGCGTTTGCTTCTATGCGCAATACTAAAACTCTTTAGTAAGGTACAATCCCATACCGGCTGCAGCACTACATTGGGACAGTGAAGAGTGTTGTTTGCATTAGGAAATGACATTTCGCGAGCCATGATCGCGAGCAGTTCTGCCGTGCCCGCTAAGCAGGAGAATCGGGAGACCCTCACTAGAGCGCTTCGCGTTTCCGCCGCGGGAGGGCGAGCGTCGAGCTGGAAATGCGAATAGGAGCAGCGGCTGGCCTGGGGGAGCGGCTGGCTTAGCGCGATAGACAGGCAATTTGTGCGCAGGATTATTACAGGTCGACCTTCTTTTTCTAGACTGTTGGTTGATCTCTAATTAAAAAGAAGCTGAGCAAAGATAGAGTGTAAAGCAAAAGAACACGGGTCTATATTTGAATAAATACGGTAGCCAAAATAAAATTTATACTGAAAGAAAAAAACAAACAAACAACGGTAATCGGGATAGTTTTCGTACAGCTGTCGATCGAAAGAGCAGCGAACTTTGACTTAACTCTGGTTACGGTGCCGCTAAAGAGCAGTGTAACCTTTAAAAAACAGGTATTTTATAACAGTTGTGTGTATTTTTTTTTTTTTTTCCTTTTGCAGTTATTTAAGTCTTGAGTTTGGTAGGTTCATGGAACTTGCGGTACGCGTTTTTATTGATAGACATGTTAGCGGATATGGTGGTTCTTGCTGGCGCTGTACAATAATTATATTTACAGGCTAAATGAACTACCTTGAGTAAAATGGGGAGAGAAGAGAGGCTTTATCCCAACTGAGATGTTGCGCTACGATTCATTCAACCATTTTTCATGCCAATGTAAAGGGAATGCCTTATTTCTAAAAATAGGGCTGTGTTCCTTTTGCTCCCGGTCTATTCTTATCACGAAGGGTAAAATACAGGAAGAATCTATTGGTGGACTCTTTTTGAATGTGTTAGCATGACTCTTGGAAACGCCACACAGGTTCCCCTTTAGGGAGCGCTAACACCAACCCCTTCTTTTTTTTCTTTTGACTTTCTCTTTTTCTTCCTCTATTTTTTTGCTGCCTCTTTTGGGCCTCATTACGGGCTCAGTGTTGGGGTTTCCCAAAGTGGGACGTTTGTGGCGTTTCCCAAGGGTCATACTAACACATTTTCTAAGAATTCACCAATGGATCTTCCTTTAATTTTTTTTCGCCCGCCTTTTTTGTACTTTTTTGACCCCTTGGATACGGTCATCCATATATCACTTGTGGAAAGAAACACATCCATACCACTCGTGGAGTGAACCGCATCCATCGTTTTAACTACACACACACACATCACAGCACACACACGGCTACTAGAGAGACCCAGAGCGAAGTACAACCGGCGACGGCAGAGCGGCAACTGAGCCCGCCCGCATTCCACTGCGCCTCGGCGCAACACCTCCTAGGTAACAAAGCCGTAGTGCTGAATGAGATGGCGTCATCAGAGAAGGCCAACGCTGTGCACAGCTCGGACACGACGACTCTGTCAACGTTCGGCTCAAACTTGACTCGAAGCTGAGCCTGAGCGCTGACGCGCAGCACTTGTTTCCAATCTGTGTCCAGCGTTGACCTTCTCTGATTAAGCCATCGCATTCAGCACTACGGCTTTATTGTCTAGGAAGTGTTGCGCGACGCCTCTTCTTCTCTGCCATCGCGCCAGATGCGCGCGTGACTTTACCGAAAACGCAAGGGCTTGTTTTGACGAAAACCCGGTGGTGTCTATCAGTTTGTCAGCGCCAGGGAGAGAGGGAGAGGTTGACGCGTGCTCACGTCAGCGCTTCGGACCAATGGGAGCTTTGCACGCGACAACTGACAAACGAAAGACCCCGCCGGGTTTTCGTGAAAACGAGCGCTGTAACGCTGATGCATTAATAAGTAATATATGCTTCAGTATCAAAGAGGAACCCTCAACCATTATCATGGATGATTGGATGAACTCGGCTAGAGAAGCAATCACTTTTTTCATTTTAAAGTGATGTGCTAAGACATTGGTTCTCAAATGGGGATCCGCGAAGGCATTTTATAGGGGTCCGCGAAGCCCTGCCTTATCAATCAAGCCCGGGAATAAACGTTGTCTTTTGCTGAGATTCAGTAGAAACGCTACAATTTTCAGGCGATTTCTTGTGTGTAAGTCAGTGACAGAAGTCTACTTCATACAGGCCCTTGTTATATTAATTTATCAAATCAGTAACATAATTAACCAATACCTTTCCTTTCGCCCCTCCACGAACGGGGTCCTCCATCCTCTCCGCCGATCCACAAGGGGTCCGCGAAACACCAATGGTTGAGAACCACTGTGCTAAGAGATGTTGGCATCTGCTCCAAAAGTGTCAGTGACTGCTGTAAACCAATATTCTGCCTGCTACACACGGTGAAATGCCGCTTCCGTCACTGATATGGGATAGACTGCGATACTTTATGCTGGTATTTTTTTTTTAATTCGATATTTAGCGAGGATACTTGGGTATTGCGATGATATCTATATGGATCGCTCTCTTGATTGTTCTTTTATATCAGCTCTTATTTAGTCGACACCTTTTTATATGTTACATTTCTTGGAAGAGAAAGTCAACAAATGAATCAAAACTAGGTTAGCTGGTACCAAAACATTTTCAGGACCACCCTGTGGATTACTAAGCGAATTAAAGTGATGACTCAGCACATTGAGAAGGATGACGCAGCACATTAAGAGCGATGACTCGGCGAGTAAATCATCTGTCTGTCTTTAAAGGGGCAGTGCAACAATTTTCGGACTTCGGTCAAAGATTTCTGGAAGTTGCCCCCTGACACTTCTGAAGTAAAGAACAGAAAACCGATTTCGCCTGCGTGTCCTAGTTGTTGCGTAGAAAAAAGATAAAGATTGGCATTTCGGGCACCCCTCAACTCACTCCCAGTCTTCAGGGTCACACCTGGTCGCACTCCCAGTGACGTCATTCGGAGTGCCGTGTAGCTTCCCGTGTGCTATCTCGGAGGACGCTTCCCCTCCCTCTCTCTGCGTACATTAGCGGGCGCTATGCTGCAGCTTAGAGCCGAGCGAGGTCACGTAATCTTTCCGCCGTAGTTCCTTCGGCTGCCACTTGGGGCTGCTGGTGGGGGAAAAAGCTCGACTTTTGCTTTGCGATTATGCAGCGGAATCGCGACATTTTTAATAAAGGAAGTTTTTTCTCTATCCTCTGGGATACGATAAACAACGTAAAAATGACGAGATGCAAATTGTTTTAATCATAAAATCGTTGCACCGCCCCTTTAAGGCATCGGCCCTTGGGCTTTCGCTTTCAAGTCGTCTTAGAGACAACATCATATGCACTGTGAATTTTTACCCTTGTTTTTGTGGGGGAAGAAAATGCGCTCCCCGGCCGCAGTGGAGGACAGCCACGTCAAGGTGCTTTTGTGCGAGCTGTCTGCCGAGAGAATTGGTGCCGCATGAAACGTTCTCGCCCATGTACGGTATACTGTACAGCCGCGTGGCAAGAGGTGAGTACCCTTTTGCAGTTAGAGCAGCTTCGAGAGTGGCAATCGTAAACTCAAGCCGGCTGGGACTACTATACGGCCTTCGTCCAAAGAGGAGCGCTAATTATCTCGAAAGAAATAGAGCACATTCAAGCATTAGTCGGTATTTTGCGCAGCCATATTTGTTGTTCAGAATTACTGCGGTAATATATATATATATCTTTTTTTGCCGTTTTGGACGTTGAATTTAGCTCGGCCTACTATCGCGAGTTGCACCCACTCGACCGTTCTGCTGAAAACGAGAAGTGAAACGTCTAGACGATTTGTTCAAGTCTGAGTTCGGGCATTACTTTCGACATACTGCTATTCGTATTGCAGATATTGCAGAGGTTTAAAGGGGTCATGAAACGCTTTTCCAACTTTTTCCAGTTCAGCTTTCCTCCTCAACTCATAAATCGCGCATTCCACCAAACAGTTAAAGAAGACGAAAAGGGGGAGCCCCCTCTTGCTCGCACCCTCGTTTGTGTAATCCGGACACATCCATTCTCCCCCTAGAAGATTAGCCCGTCGCTCAAAATTCAGACAAAAGTTGCTTTCCCCACCCCGTTCATTCCGAAGCTGACAGTGCTGTTGAAGCTACGTGCTCGTTGGGCCAGCCACACTTGCCACGTGAGCGTGGCAAATGTGGCTGCAGAGAATGAAGTCAGGTGATGAAAGGGAGGCGGCTGATTGGTCCGGCAAGCGCGTAGCTTCCACCGCAATGTCAGCTTAGGGTTGAAGGGAATAAGTGAGGTCCGGTTGCGTGTGACGTCAGTTTGGACCCGACGACGCGCTTTTGGGACCGCGGATGTATCACAGTGAAAAGGCAGAGAGGTTGCGAAGGGGAGGAGGTACGAAATAGTCCGCTCTGTTTTCAAATTTTCGCACTGAAAGTCACGCTTTTGACTTTCTGCTTTTTTTCTTTTGGTTCACTGAACGATGTGCTGTTAGTAAAATCCCAATCTTAAATGATTTATCCCAACCCAAAAATCGTTTCATGGGCCCTTTAAGGAGCAGGGGGACTATGTTCGACAAACGTTTCGTTTCTCCTAAAAAGAAACGGAAGTGACGGAACTGACGATATCGCATCTCATTGGCTAGAGGCTCAAATGACGAAAGAGAGTACTTTCGTCATTTGAGCCTCTAACCAATCAGACGCGATATCGTCAGTTCTGTCACTTCCGTTTCTTTTTAGGAGAAACGAAACGTTTGTCGAACATAGTCCCCCTGGTCTTTGTCAAATGGTTGGCGCGCTATTTTTTCTCGCAGAAGAGGTGGTGAAAACGTGTTTATTTTATTGAATTTCAGAAGAAAAAAAAGTTATATAGGGTTATGTGTGTGACGGGGGTCACTTCCGTGACCAACTTTTCGTGACATCGACCTCCCAACTTTGCACCCCATTCAAAGCGTGGGAAAAGACGTAGTTCTGCATCAGAATTTATACGTGTATACTTTATTATATGTGGGTGTTCATATTTTGCGGGGTAACGTTTTGGTAACTCATCTCGAATTAAACATTTTGTGATTCAATTCTGTACTTTACGCAAAATTGTACCTCGGAGCAAATGTCTTTTGTTTCAAGGTGAATGGCGTATTTGTGAATTTTATACGCATTTCATTGCCCCTCAATGTTTGCCTTGGCCCTTGGGTGGTTGCAGACTTCTTTTCGTTTTCATTTTAGCTCGATATTCATGGTCAGTAACCGGCCATCTTGCTATACACGAGTGCGGTTCGTTCCATTCTATACACGCACGTTCGCCGCTTCGGAAGGCGAGCAAAGTACGCGCCACTCGCACGAACCCTTTTTTTTTCTTCTAAGTTGCCCGAGCACCAATGAGCATATGCATGCTAGAGGAGTAGTTACACGTGCTGACGTCTGCAACAGCAACTTTTCTTAAGAAAATCTAAAACGAATGACACCTTCCTTCGGGTATAAGTCGAGCGTGTGGGGCACCTGTACCCACATTCGGAGCGTTGTCGGTGCTACCACGGTAACTTTTTTTTTTTTTTTGTCAAAAATATTTTGCGTAAATTTTCGGCCTTTCTTTGCTAGCGGGTTCACGAAACTAGCGAGCCGCGGCTTGAACGTACCAAGTTGCAAAAACAGTTATCTCAAAATCCCAATTGAATTTTTTTTTTTTTTTTATAGTTCAGCACGTAGGCTAATGTCGTACTTCGTTCAAATCAAG
The DNA here is from genome assembly GCF_016920785.2 of Ixodes scapularis. Classification (NCBI taxonomy): domain Eukaryota; kingdom Metazoa; phylum Arthropoda; class Arachnida; order Ixodida; family Ixodidae; genus Ixodes; species Ixodes scapularis. Next base: position 43,796 of record NW_024609876.1, read on the forward strand.
ACTATAATAGACTTCAGATAGCACGAACCCTCCTCTCTTTTCGATGTTAGACGCGAGAAAGGCGGGCGCGAGCGTACCATCCGATTGCCGGCCGCGCGCCTCGCTTCCCGCCGGTGACGTCGCCGTTTGGATGGCGGGGAAAACGGGGAAAAAAAACTAGGGAGAGCGGAGCTCCCATTTCGGTAGCGAACAAAATATATATATATATATATATATATATATATATATATATATATATATATATTTTAAACTTAACTAGAGTGAATTTTGTGAATACGAGATATTATTTCGGAATCAGGAAGCCTTCCGCATTCAGACAGTGCCCTTGGACTGGGTAGCTCGAAAAATCGCCGGAGTTTTAAGCTACCCCAACCAACCATATTTTCTCAGTCCTCGGCGTTTGCCCTTTCCGATATGCTACTTAGTATCGCGAAATTCATAACAGTTATTGTGAAATTGGAAAATGAAAATGTTGCAGACACCAACGTTAAAATATATCCGCACTTTTCAGTGCCGTGAAGTCAGTGGAAGGCAGGCTTTGCAGTCGAGCAAGCAGTTTAAAACATAGACTATGCCAATCATTTTTTCCGTGCTGGTGCGCGGGTGTTGGAGCGAGCTTTCAAAGCATTCATTTGACACCATGAAACTGCTTCGAATCAGTTGGCGGCAAAGTCAACGGTCCAAAGAGTGAACCCCTGCACTTCCACTGGGGGCACTTTTTCCTTGTTGTCAGTAAAAACTTTTAGATTGAAAAAAAAAAAAAAAATGTGAGGACTAAAATTATAATTTTAATAACTTTTTCAAAAAGCAAACATTTTGAGATAATATTTGGGGTACTATTTCAGCGATGTTCGTTGGTGAATTTAGCAAATTTTCAGGCAAATTGGGGACCACGAAGAAATCGTCGAAGTCGCCGAAGCACTAAACCGTTGAGGTTTAGTGCTTCTAGTATAGTATCGCCTGCCGAATCGCACAGACGGGGAAAGGCAAAGAGACGTTGTATTTTAGTCGGAGGTTACATAACACGTGAATCTTTAAAGGCTGACGACCAGTTTGCGCTTTCCACTTTCCCTCGCTTCCTTCTCTCCCCGCTTCTACATTGTCCACCGTTGCCTCTTTCTTACTCCCCCATGGTAAGGAGGATGTTCTGCCTTGCAGAATCTCGAGTCTGGTCGTTGGCCTTTAACCTAATAATTGCAGTGGTATGAATGAAAAGGAGGTGTGTGCTTATGCTCCAAAAGTTATTTTTGCTCATCCAAAGTGGGCTGTTGGCTTCTCTAAAGGTGCTCCAAAATGATTCGGACCAATAACATCATGTCCCTTCACACCAGTCCGTTGTTCACCCAGCTAGCTTTGACAACTTGACACAAAAATGTTGACGCGCGGTAAAAGCAGTGGGAAATTTAGGCACGTGGAGCGAAAGCTCGCGCTGCAGAACCCATGGATCCTGGGTTCAATCCTCCCTCCTGCCCATATCAATCTGGATGAGCATCGTACCGGCGTGCAGTCGTGAATCGCAACTGTGTGATGCACGTTAAAGACCCCAGACTAGACGTTGTAGTGCACTGGTTACTTTGCTCATCTATACAGCTGAGAAACCAGACGCCCACTGAGGCAGACTGACTTCCGGCCGTATGAACATACCCACAAACGCAATGCTGAGAACAAACCTCAAATGTATTCTGGTTGTTGAGCGATATTTGTTGAAAAAGAAGAGAGACAATAGTCTTTTTTTTTTTTTGTGACGATTTGCTGAAAATTGCCAATGTTTATACTTTTGTGTGTGCATTCCTTTTGGTTGTCTGTCCCTCACACAAGCAGTATCTGGTTTCGTAGACGAGCACAATTTGTCTCTACTGTTTCACGTGAATAAGCAATTGTATTATATTCTACCTGGTTAGCGGGGACAAACGTTTTGCATGTCAAAAAATAAACACGGCGCGGCTTTCTAAAGGTTACGTGTAGAACGTCAATGATGATGATTGATCATGACGATGACGCCTGGACTGCGTCGCACACGTGCCGTTGCGAGAAACCTCTCCTCTTGAGACGCCCTTTTCTTCGCCTAGGCGTTCTTAGCGCCCGTATGAGCGGACGGGACAATGGCAGCATCTGAAACCGAGCTGTCGACATCGACTGCTCACGCCTGTTCCTTTTTCTTTTTCCCCTAGCGGACCATTGTTGCCTGCGACCGTTGTACATGCTAGGCTGTTTAGCCTTTGCGTGGTGCGGGTCAAGTGTGTCTTGAAGCAATATTGCACTCGTGCAACGATTTAAAGGACGAACCAACTCGTTCGGCCGATGTGCTTTAAGGCCCGTTCACACTCTTGCGACCGAGAGAGACCAGACTGGTTTTTAAACCTCTTGTGACTTGTTAGGACCAGCTCTGCTGCCGCGCATCCGGTCCTAAGAAGTCGCAAAATGCTTAAAAACCGGTCTGGTCTCTCTCGGTCGAAGTCGGTCGCAAGAGTGTGAACGGGCCTTTATGTGAGAGTTGTGCACGGCCCTTGCCCGCTCGTGTTGATGTTGGTCGGACCATAGCTCATCCCCGCAGGGGGCACCTGTGAAAGCAGGTGTTTGGAGAGTGGCGTCTCCACGGACCCCGAGCCATGCGGGTTCGCCCGCCCACGTCTGGCTGTGCGTGGCTTTCCCGTGTCTGGGGAAAAGGGCATCCTGGTGGTTGAGTCGAGCCCGGGGTAGGTTCGGACCCTTCGGGGCCCCCCGGGCGAGGCAATACACCACTTCGGCCCCCGCTTCTCATAGACGGGAGTCCTGGTAAGGCCCGGCCAGGATGATTCAGCCTAGTCGCCACTTCTACTATCCCCTCTCTACTTTCACCCTTGTCTTCCCCTCCTTTTTACTCTTCTCATTTCTCTTCTTTCCTTTTTCAACTTCTTTGGCGGCAAGGGCTAACCTTGGGTGGCGACAGACCCCTTGTCCAGAACCACACTTGAGTATTGTTCCTGGGCAGTGCTAATAGCATAACGTTTCCAGCAAAGCCCTTTTTGTTATGGTGCGTTATCTATTCCCATGTAGGGCTCCGTGGTGGGCGGCACACCACAGGTTCCGAACAAACTTCGCCTCTTATGGCAACCCCCCAAACCAAAACCCCCAGTTCTGGACGTGCCGCTAAGAGGCATCGTCCCGAACGAACAGTCATAGTCAAAGATAGGGAGGATGAAACATTTTCAAGATTTATGGTGATTCACTCTGAGGTCCCTGACAAACCTCTATCTAAGATATCACCGTTTCTGGTAGCGAAGGTTCTCGACAGTCAGATTGGTTGTGATTATAAAGCAAAGAAACTGCATTCTGGTGACCTCCTTGTTGAAGTTTCAAAAAAGTCCCAGAGCATTACTCTTCTAAAATTGACATCTCTAGGTGATATACAGGTAACAGTGAGCACACACAGAACCCTCAACACCATTCGAGGAGTGATTTCAGAAGATGATCTACTTTCCAGCAGTGAAGATGAGATCTTGGAAGGCTTCGGGCATCTCAAGTAGTGGCGGTCAAACGCATTATGACGAGGCGTGATGGTGCAGAGGTGAAAACTAAGCACCTTATCCTGACGTTTGAACGTCACACGCTTCCTGCACTCGTCAAAGCTGGCTGCCTGAACTGCCGTGTCAGACCGTACGTCCCGAACCCACAGCGATGCTTCCGTTGCCAGCGTTTTGGTCACGGATCGCGAAGCTGTCGGGGGAGGGAGACGTGTGCAAAGTGTGGGAGCCACGACCATGTGGCCGACATCTGTGAAGGTTCAGTTGCCTGCGCTAACTGCAGGGGTCCTCACCCTGCTTACTCTCGGTCCTGCCCGCTGTGGCGACAAGAAAAGGAAATACTTGCCTTACGAGCCAAAGAGAACTTATCGTACCCTGAAGCAAAACAAAGGTTTTCTTTCATTTCCAAAGGTACCTACTCCGATGCGGTGCGTATAGGGGCCCTGCACCGCGTACGGAATCCAGGGCCACTCAGTTCTCTCTTGAGGACTTGGCAGGCCCCTTTCAGGCCCCGAAACAATCTGCGGGGAAGCAGGGTGCCCCAGGTAACGCTGGGAGTACACAGACTCCCCAGTCGATTCAGGCACGAGCTCCGGCTGACCGGCAGCCTTGTGCCAGTGGCTCTTCTCAAGATAGAGAGCGAGGCCGTCGTTGCAATTCCTCGGAGGCGGCCCGCCTTGTTAGGGAGCAGCAGGGCCCACCTGCTGCTCCATCAATGTCGAAAGATGTTGAAAGCGTGAATGTGGGAGGGTCCCGGCCTGGTACGTCGAAGCCTTCTTCGGCGGGATCTGGCCGCGGCCGGAAACTCGTGGCTCAGGTCTCCGACCACGTCGGAACTGGCAAACCTGCATCCAAGGTTCAGGATGCAGTGGGAACTGTTGACATTGCCGACTCTTCAGGTCCCTTCTCGGATCAGGAGGACATGGAATGGCAAACCGCTAAATCAAAACAAAAAGGAAAAAAGCCGGTGGTTCCTCCTTAGGGTGTAGCAAATGTAGAACTGCTTTAATTCATTTATGAAATCTTTTATCCTTTAAAATGGGCTCTGTAATTCTTCAGTGGAACTGCCGAGGCTTATTCGCTAACCTTACAGATGTTGAGTTCCTTTTAGAAGAGTATAAGACATCTGCCTTATGCTTGCAGGAAACACACTTGAATACATCTCATACTAACTTTCTGAGACGCTACAGTGTGTTTCGTAAAGACCGCCCTAGCACGTCCATTTCTTGTGGCGGCGTTGCGGTGGTACTTCCAAAACATATTTCGTGTGCAGAGGTTCCGCTTCAAACGCCACTCGAAGCTATCGCTGTTCGTCTCTTGTTGCATAAAGCCATAACTGTATGTTCAGTGTATTTTCCATCTTCTCTTTCTCTGAAGCGACAAGATCTCGACTCTCTTTTAAGCCAGCTTCCAGAGCCCTTTCTTTTACTCGGTGATTTTAACGCACATAGTACCCTCTGGGGAAGTGATCATACAGATACACGTGGAAAGATAATCGAATCTATATTATTTTCACAGTCATTATGCATTTTTAATACTGGCCATCCTACATATTTTAGTCCTTCATCCTTGTCATCTACATGCATCGATCTTTCTATTGGCAGTGCCAATCTGCTACCCGATTTTTCATGGACTGTTGATCAGAATCCCCATGGAAGTGACCACTTCCCCATTATTTTAAAATGTAACGACACTCCGCAGTCCTCACCTATTCGCCATCCACGCTGGAAGTTTGAAAAAGCAGACTGGAGCCTTTTTAAGCAGTCGTCACTCCTGGCCTGTTCTCGCCTCGATCAGCTTTCGATTGATGAGCTCAACCATCTTTTAACATCCCATATCCTCACTGCAGCGTCACTCTCAATCCCTCGGTCATCTGGACAGCTCCCTAGACGACCGAAACCATGGTGGAATGAAGACTGTAAAGAGAGTCGCAAACAGCAAAACAAAGCTTGGAGTGTTCTAAGACGTTATCCAACTCGGGATAACCTGATATCTTTCCGAAAAATGAAAGCTCGTGCTAGGTACATTCGTCGGAAAGCGAAACGCGAGAGCTGGCAAAAATATGCGTCCTCTATCAATAGTAGTACTTCTTCCAAGGAAGTATGGGACAGGATTCATAAAGTAATTAAATGGCTCATATCATGCTTTCACTATTCCACTTCTTTCCAGAAATGGGAAATGCCCAAGCAATCTTGAAGAGCAGGGCAACATCCTTGGCGAGCATTTTGAATTCATTTCCAGCTCGCAGCATTACTCGCCTGCTTTTCTGCAACATAAAAGGAAAGCTGAAAGTATGGTACTGAAAACATCCGGTGGTGAACGCGAAGCTTATAATGCCCCCTTTACTTTACACGAACTGAACATAGTGCTCCAAAACTCTAAGTCATCGGCTCCTGGTCCAGATGGTATTCATTATTATATGCTTCAACATCTCCATCCTTCCACACTTGATATTGTTTTATACCTTTTTAATCGTATTTGGTTTGAGGGCTACTTTCCATTGGACTGGAGAATGGCAACAATCATACCCATACTCAAGCCCGGTAAGGATCCATCCTGTAGGGATGGCCGAAGGGGCTTAGCCGAAAGAGCTCGGGGAATTGGCGGCGCGGTCACCCGAAGCGTCCTTGGGAGGCGCCCGATGTCTTGTCTTTCCCTTTGGCGGCAAGCGGAGGCCAGCTCCCGAAAGTGGAAGCAGATTTCCCCGCGTGGGAAGTAAACAAACCTCTGTTCGCGGGTGGTCGCCCTTGCCGCCGAGGTAATTGGGGAGGCGACCTTGTCGGGGCCATGTCGGCGACTTCGGGGGAGAGAGGGAGGTCTGGCCTCCCTTCAGAATGTCGGTGCGCCTTTTTGGAAAAGTTGAGTTTCAACGAGCCCGTGCGCGGAGCAAGTCGTGATCTCCCGCGGTCCCGAGGGCTCCGCGTACTTTGTCCTGCGGGGCAGAGAACTTGCCGTGCGCGGCAAGGGAGTTGGCGCCGAGGCGCTATTGTTGGCGTTGGGTTGCCGCGGCATCAGCAGCGTGACAATTGTTTTGTCTTGTAAAAAGTTGTTCATAACCTGTAAATATATATTTATTTACTCAATCAACGAGTCGTGAGCATCCCTGTGGGCACCGGGAACAAGCCACCCTCCAGCCAGCGCAGCACCCCACGATACACGAGAAACATTACTGGCGCAGTCGACAGGATCGTGGACGTCGTCGGCCACCTCGACAACAACGTGTGCCAGGAAGACGACGAGGCCAGTGCTGGCGCGGAGTGTGGCGGTGTCCATCGGCAGGAGCCCAGGACCAGTCGAGACGACCAGCAGCCTGGCACAGCGAGGCACGGCTACGAGTACGCCTGTGGCCGACAGCGACGAAAGCCGAGAAGCGGACGTCACGTGGGGTGATCGGCGCCGGTGACCTGCGGGTTCGGCGTCATCGACAACTGCCGTGGGCCTGGGGCCTTCGACGGCGACAACAGATTCAGGCAAGCGAACGTCGCCGGCTGCAATCGACGCCAGTGACCTGCGGGTTTGGCGACACCCGACGCCTGCAGCGGTGACAGCCGGGTCTCACAGAACGGACTCTGCTTGTGGCGATCGACGCCGCGGGGACTCGCGAGTTCGGCGGCGTCAACGACCTCCGTGGGCTCTACAGCACCGCCAGGTAAGTGGTCGTTTTCCCTTCCGTCGCCGGCTGACACCCGCGCACTTAGCTGCATGGCGAGGTATAACTGGCCCATTGGGGAGAGCCTCAGTGACGGAGACGACGAATGGTCGGATGGGGAAGCGGTTCCGCTGAGTGTTCAGATAGCCCTCGTGAGGAAAAGAACGAAGGAGCTAGACCTGCAGATACAACTCGCAGAGCTCCGGGCGGAGGAGCGGAGAGCAAGAGCTCGGCTCCTGGAGGAGCGCCGAGAAGGGTCGCTGATTAATGCAGCTGCGGGCGCGGAGCCCGAGGCTCACCGCGTGAGCGAAACGGAACCGGACGCACTGGGCGACCCGGAGGCTGCCATGGGGTCCGAGGCCGATTGTGCCGCACAAAAGCCGGAGACTGCCATGGAGTCCGAGGGTGATCGCGCTGTCCAGGAGCCGGAGACTGCGGTAGGCTCCGAGGCCAATCGAACCGTACAGGGACCGGAGACTGCGGTGGGGTCTGAGGCCGACCGCGGTGTCGAGGAACAGGACACTGCCGGAGGGTCCGAGGCTGACCGCGCTGTCCAGGAACCGAGCCCTGACGGGGGTTCCGAGGCTTATCGCGCTGTCCAGGAACCGGAGACTGCGGTGGGGTCTGGGGCCGAACGCACTGTCCAGGAACAGGACACTGCAGGGGGGTCCGAAGCCGGTAGCGCTGTCAGGGAGCCAAAAACGGTCCTGGGGTCCGGGGCCGATCGTGTCGTTCAGGAACCGGACACTGCGGTGGGGTTCAACGCCGATCGCGATCTCCAAGAAGTAGGGTTTGAGGCCGATCGAGCCGTACCGGGACCGCTGACTGCCGTGGGGTCCGAGGCCGACCGTCCCGTGCTAGGACTGGAGACTGCCGGGGGGCCCGACGCCGATCGCGCTCTCCAGGAACCAGACACGGTCATAGGGTTCGAGGCCGATCGTGCCGTACTGGGACCGCAGACTGCCGTGGGGTCCGACGCCGATCGCGCTCTCCAGGAACCGGACACTGTCGTAGGGTTCGAGGCCGATCGTGCCGCATTGGGACTGGAGACTGCCGGGGGGTCTGAGGGCCATCGGGCCACTTGCCAACCAGGGTCTTCCTACGTCCGGGCAGCTGGAAGGGAGGAGCTCCCGGAGAGCCAGGGGTCGGTCCCGGCACTGGGGAGGCTGGTGGATGCCGATGTCGCGAGGGGGGCCACTGCCGCTGTTCAGATTGGACTTCGGGGTCACCACGAAGGGCCTTGTGTTGAGGGTGTGACACAGCGGGTGCCACCAAGCGGGCGGCGCGAGGAGGTACAGGTGCAGGAGCACGAATCGCCGTGGGGCAACAATCTTGGAAGGGGGACGGCGATGGCGCCCCATGGGCGCAAAGTTGATCCTTTCTCTGATGTCTGCGAAGCGATTGCCGAAAGCGCTTCCGTGGAGAGGCCGAGCCGAGCACGCCTTCGTGGGCCTAATGAAGCTCTGGCGAGCTACACTGTTCTCGCGACACTCGACACGGGTGCCCGAGTAAGGGTTGATTGTAGGGTGGCAAGGGAGCGCTTTGTCGCACTCATGCACGTGGTGTCAGCGGGCGTGCATGTGGGGAAGCGATCACTGCCGCGGCCCTTGTGAGGTGCCATTGAACTCTAACTTGTTGAGTAGCGTTTGCCACACTTTTTTAGTTTTGTTGTGTTTTTGTTTACGGCAACTCTTGCGGCGCTTTTGATGTCGTTGGTGCGACCAAGACAGGTCCGCAGAGTCTATAGTTAAGCGGGTGATCAAGGTTTCTGTCTCCACGAGCAGAAAGAAGTGTTGTTCCTCTTTTTAATTTTCATTTAGCTGGTCGCGCTAGAGGAGCGTGGCTGTGTATTATTTTTCGCTCTCTCTATACGGGAATGCTGTCAGTTCGGGAGGCAATCACTGCCGCGGTTCTGTGCAATCGAACGTTCCTGCGTTGTTCAGTGTTCACCAAGCGTTTTCAGTCTTTCGTTTGTCTTTTGGTTGCGGAAGCTCTTGCGGCACCAACGGTGTCGTTGTTGCGAGCGGTCCAGATCCTCGAGAGGCCTGCTGAGAAACGGAGTGTACTAAGAAGTGTTGTCTTTTTTTTTTTCTCTGTTTTATATAGCAATTGGTGCTAGAGGTGCCTGGCTTCGTTATTTCCAGCCATGTGTTTTGTTGTTTTTATTTTTCGCTTCAGTTTAAGCGGGTTGTTTTTGTGTTCTTGTTGGGTTTTCGGCCATCCTGTTTTTGTAACTGCTGGCTAGTCCAGAAGTCCTAGCGCAGTTTTCGGGGGGACGTGTAGGGATGGCCGAAGGGGCTTAGCCGAAAGAGCTCGGGGAATTGGCGGCGCGGTCACCCGAAGCGTCCTTGGGAGGCGCCCGATGTCTTGTCTTTCCCTTTGGCGGCAAGCGGAGGCCAGCTCCCGAAAGTGGAAGCAGATTTCCCCGCGTGGGAAGTAAACAAACCTCTGTTCGCGGGTGGTCGCCCTTGCCGCCGAGGTAATTGGGGAGGCGACCTTGTCGGGGCCATGTCGGCGACTTCGGGGGAGAGAGGGAGGTCTGGCCTCCCTTCAGAATGTCGGTGCGCCTTTTTGGAAAAGTTGAGTTTCAACGAGCCCGTGCGCGGAGCAAGTCGTGATCTCCCGCGGTCCCGAGGGCTCCGCGTACTTTGTCCTGCGGGGCAGAGAACTTGCCGTGCGCGGCAAGGGAGTTGGCGCCGAGGCGCTATTGTTGGCGTTGGGTTGCCGCGGCATCAGCAGCGTGACAATTGTTTTGTCTTGTAAAAAGTTGTTCATAACCTGTAAATATATATTTATTTACTCAATCAACGAGTCGTGAGCATCCCTGTGGGCACCGGGAACAAGCCACCCTCCAGCCAGCGCAGCACCCCACGATACACGAGAAACATTACTCATCCTGTGCGGCTAGTTATAGGCCTATCGCTTTGACTAGCTGTTTTGGAAAGACTCTTGAACGAATAATTAATAGAAGATTGATGTATTTCCTTGAATTAAATAGACATCTAGATGTGAACCAGTGCGGCTATCGTTCGTCTCGGTCCACTCTTGACCATTTAGTAAGGCTGGAGACAGTCGTGCGTGAGGCCTTCGTTCATAGACAACATTGCCTATCTGTATTTTTTGACCTCGAAAAAGCCTACGATACAGCCTGGCGTTTTGGTACACTGAGGGACTTGTATGATATGGGTATCCGTGGTCGAATGCTTCGTACCATTGAGAGCTACCTCAGCAGGCGCACCTTTCGTGTTCAGATAGGAACAGCTTTATCTAAAGTGTTTGTCCAGGAAAATGGCGTTCCTCAGGGAGGCGTTCTTATAGCGAGTTCGTTTCACGGCACTCGTGCCCACGCGTGCCCACTCGCAGCGTGGAACGGGTTCGTTTCGGCCGGCACTCCACGAGTGGTTGCACTCTCCGAGTTCGTTTCAGCGCTGACACCCCACGCGTGCATGCACTCGCTGCACCGAGAAAATCGGGAGTGCGCCAAAATGCAATCCCGTCATGCCTCGCTCCGGCGGGGCCGGCGAGGAGCGTGAGCAGACGACGAGGGTTCGTCTGCTACGATGTGTCGCGCAACCGAACGGGAAAAAAAGTAGATTTTCTTACAGAAATCACGTTCCGCGGGCAACGAAATCAAACGCGAGCTAGAATTGTGAGCGTCTGCTATTTCACGAAGGAAGCAATCGACAACCCCTGATTTATTTGCAGGTTTTAAATCGCTCTGTTGCCGTACAAACGCTGAAATAAAGTGTAAAGAAATGCTCAGAACAAACGCAACAGCGGTCCCCGAGTTGTCTATCACCATCTGTGTGCGGGTGAAAAATTTAACATTTGTCGACAAAACTCCTCCAGCAGAAACCTCTGACTGCCCAATAAGCATCAGAGAAAGCTAAAGATGGAGACTTTACCCGAGGATTGGGCAGCATCATCATGTTTAACATTTACCTACGTCAGCTAACTTGCCCCGTCGTATTTTGGTCGAGAAAGCTCTCGTTCTCGACGCCCTCACCAAGACTAATATCTAATCCACCTATAATGACAATCCAAATCGAAAGTCCCAGTTTTGCTGGATATTCCAACAGGCTAGTTTTAAGCCGTACCCTTTCAGTGGTCCGCGCATAATACCATGCTCAAACGGATCAAGCTCCTGCTCGGACAGCATCATCAGTTTTCTTCAGTGTAAACGGTTATAAGAATTGAAAGATCGCAACCAGCTGCTTTGTAGACAGCTGGTTGCGGAAATTTACGCCGTCTGTAATTATCTCTACGGCAGCCTAGCTGCTTGAAGTCATCGCAACTATAAACTACAGGTTGCAGCGACCAACGTTTGTAGATAAACGTTGGTAGCGACTGCATTCTCGCATTCCCACGCATCACTCCGAACAGAAAGGCGCTAGTTTCGGTTTGAAGTCGGTACCTTTTCTACAACATAGATGGCGGCAGCATCAGTCTTCTGCACTCGGTGCATTTGGCGTGTTCGTTTGAGTCCAGTTTTCCGTGCAACACTCTGTGAGTGCGATGCATTCTGGGAGAGAACTCGAACGGTGCCAGTGCATGTGAAACGAACTCGCTATTAGTGTCACTTTGTTTATTGTCAAAATTAACTCCCTTGCATTGGCTATCCCCCCATCGGTGCAATATTCACTCTACGTAGACGACCTTCAGATCTCTGTGTCGTCTTGCAATCTGTCACTGTGTGAGCGACGAATTCAGCTAACTATCAATAAGCTATCAACCTGGGCCAATCAAAATGGGTTTAAGTTTTCCTCAGATAAAACAGTTTGTGTGTGCTTTTCTCGGAAACGCGGACTACTTCCAGGACCTGTTCTTACACTAAACAATTCCACAGTTTCTGTGAAGCCTGAGCACAAGTCATTTGACAGCAAACTAACCTTTGGTGCCCATATTAAGAGTCTAAGATTAAAAGCTCACAAATCACTTAATATTCTTAAAGTCCTGTCCCACCGATCTTGGGGTTCTGACCGGACGTGCCTTTTGAGGATATATCGCTCGATAGTGCGATCACGACTGGACTATGGCAGTATTGTTTACGGTTCAGCAAGGCCTTCCATTCTAAAAATGCTCGACCCTATTCATCATCTTGGGTTGCGATTGGCGACGGGTGCCTTTCGCACGTCTCCTGTGCCAAGTCTGTATGCAGAGGCCAACGAGCTGTCTCTTGAGAAGAGAAGATTTTCACTGGGCTTTATGTATTCGCTGAGAGTCAGGTCCATCTCTGATCACCCTGCGCGAATGGCCGTGGAAGACATGCGCTCTGAAAGGGTGTTTCAAAACAAAGCCACAATTGTGCCTCCCTTCTCTTTGAGATTGAAAAGGGCCAGTGAGAACATGGGACTCGATTGGAGGCCCCCAGTAGTGCAGTCTGCTGTTGCGGGAGCACCTTGGGAGCACCCTGTCATTAAGTGTGACCTTTCACTCACGCGATACAAGAAAGCTGACACTCCTAATGGTGTGTTTCTTCAGGAATTCTTAGCACTGCAAAGTCAGTATTCCGAATATGTAAGCTTCTACACAGATGGTACAAAGACGGAATCTGCTGCTGGGTGTTCCATGATTGGCCCGACAGTTCAACTTGTTAGGCGAATCAACTCCTCTGCTTCTATTTTTACTGCAGAGCTCTATGGTCTGCTTCTTACTATAGGCTTCATACTTGATAAAAAACTCTCTCGCTCCATCGTATACACTGACTTCCTCAGTGCATTGCATGCACTGTCTTCATTAACACCCCTCAAGCACTTCTTGCTCCTTGAACTGCGAAATAAGGTTGTTGCTGCCTCAAGACAGGGATACGAAATTATTTTTTGCTGGATTCCCAGCCATGCGGGCATTCCAGGAAATGAGGCCGCAGATCGTGCAGCAAGTACTTGCGTAAAGCGAACCGTTGACCTCCAGAACATTCCTTATGCAGACTACAAATGCCTTCTCAGGTGTCACATTAAGTGCAAATGGCAGGCTGAATGGGACCAAGAAATCAGCAACAAGTTGCACATGATCAAACCTCTTTTGAGCGAATGGCAGAGTGCACGCCACCAGGAACGCTTTTTTGAGGTTGTACTTTGCCGGCTCAGGATTGGTCACACTCATCTGACTCATGGCTACCTCCTTCGTGGGGAAGATGCCCCCACTTGTGAGCAGTGTGACAATGCCTTAAGCATTCTTCATATTCTAGTTGAATGTCCTGCTTATCATAAAGAACGGCTTTTGTATTTTTCGCAACTGTATGAAGAACAAGTCCCACTACACCCAGCTCTGCTCTTAAGTGATGATTCACTTGTGACACATACTAATGTTTTCAAATTTTTAGATAGTATCGGCCTTCTATACCGATTGTAGCTTTCTTAATTTACAAATCATGCCCATCACCCTTTTACCTTTTGGTACCCCATTACCATCTTTTATCTGATCACTGGCTACTAAAGCCTCTTTTTTCTCTCCAAACCTTTTCCAGCAATAGTCCCGTTTTTGGCGCTCTATGGCCTTAGTAGCTTTTGCGCCATAAAAACCAAATCAACCAACCAACCAACCAACCAACCATAGCTCAAGGTCACGGGGGAGTGTCGGCAACTGAGGGCAGGCGCAGCTACTGGCTCGACCTCATAGCCCGCGCTACCAATGGCGTTTCGCCGACAGCTTTTGCGTAGATGGACGGCTGGAGGCGCGCAGTCTCTGGGTTTTCCTCTTTAAATGTGGAGGGGTAGCTGCCGCCATCTGTCGTCGTGGAAACCTGTCGAGGCAGCGGAGACAGCTATCGTGGCGGTATCTTCTCGATGCGTGGGCGGCAGCCCTCTGCCCCGGCGCAGCGCGAAAGTGCGACGCTGTGGATCCCGAGGGAAGGTTGGTGCACATGATGACCAACTTTCTGGGACACTCGTGGAATGAAGTTTTCGAGGAAATATCAAAATAGTAATTAGTTTGCGTTCTATGATAACCACGCAATTAGAGTCGTGGGGAACGTTCCGATCTTTCGTGAAGAAAAGCAGAAACTGGTAATTTTGTAATTGTTCCATAGAACTGCATGAAAAAAAAAAAATGTGGAGCCATGGAATAAAAACTATACGCGTCCATAAGTTTAGCTACTGCTTCTTGACATTCTATGACTGTCATCTAAAATCTTCCCGGGAAACATTGCGATGTTTCTTGTTCAGTTCAAGTTAAAACTTAGAAACTAATTTTAAACAGTATATAAAAAAAAGTTAACGCTCGGTGTATTCACAGATTTTTCAGAGGTGTTTGACCAGATACATCGTGACACATTACTTCGAAAGCTGCACATTTATGGTATTCGTGGCGTTGCTCTAGATATGATTAGAAGTTATCTTCGTTATCGATACCAGTGCTTTGAAATAAATAAAAACAAAACAAAAAAACAATCGGATCTTATGCCTCGTTCACACTTGTGAACCGGCGGTCGGATCCTCGAGAGTTCTGCCGCCCGGCGACGAAGGCAGGCAGAATTTCCGGCGGAGAGCAAGATCACTCTGGGGGCCAATTTTGAACGCCGGAGAAAAGTTTTCTCTCGCCACAAGCCAATCAGAACGCACGGGGGAAGTGGCGCCTGCTGACGTCAGATCCCCGCTGACGAGCTGGCGGTGATGGCGACGAGACGCGCGCGGCCAAGGAGGAGGTTTGGGAGCTCTCGTCAGCTCACGTCTGTTCGGGAAACTGCGAGACGCTCGCGGCGCGTACTGCGCAGGCGGCAACAGATGTGAACGGCCCTATCTTTTTTTCGGCGACCGAATCAAGTCGGCGGCGAGTGCTTATTTTGCGAGTGTGAACGAGCCATTAGGCAATAGACTGCCGGCGTATCCGCAAGGGAGCATACTGGCACCACTTCTTTTTAATCTATTCGTCAATGACCGTAAATATTGATAACTGTGTGTCAATATTTACGCTGATGATACTAGCATTTTTTTTTCTTTCAGGTGATGATACTGATCAGATTCTAAGTGCTGCAAATATTTCTTTTTGAAAAGTTAAATGCCTGGACAAATTCAAATTCATTCGAAATAAATGACAGTAAAACAGATGCCGTATTATTTAGATCACAAAATACAAACTTTTTCTATATGTCCATTCTTTTTCTTGGAACACGCATGTTTATATGTAGTGTAAAGCGTAAAAGTCCTGGGAATTGTATTTAATCAATACAGGTTAGTGGACGAGACTACAATAGAAGTGTAAAAAACTATCGAGAGTTGTAGGTATTGTGTACATATATCGCCACATCATCCCCATTTTGGTTATGCTTCTTAACACGACCGCGACAAACATGCAACTGATGTATAATCTACAAAAAAAAAAAAAGCTGTTTGCATTATATGTAATACTGTGCATAATAGTCATACTATCCATTATTTAGTAGATTGAATATTGTACAGCAGATTCCTAATCAGCATTATTATGAACTTTTCTTTCGCAATGAAATATATTTTTGCAAAAAAAAATGTATTCAGGTCAATTTCCAACCTTAGGATGAGAGAGGTTTCCTATGAAACTCGGTCTGTAGACACGTGGTTAGTTCCGCACTCCAGAACGAACTGCGGTAATTAGATGTTGAAATATACAGTACCTCGTTTTTTTAAATCGCCTGACCGAATAGAATGGAGAAGTTTTGAATGAAACCATAAAAAATGTATGTTCCATGTTTGTGAGAGAGTGCCCCTGGAATTTGTAAAGTTGGCTAAATCGATTACGTTTCCCACCTCCCCCCCTCCTCCACCTGATGTTGTTCATTTTTGTGTTACAAGTGTGCTTCTGAGAAACATTCTGTATAGGTACATGCTGTCCTCTTTTCGCTGCTGTGAGGAGGCAGGGGCTCGTCGAGCAACAACTGAGTAGCGTTTTTTTTTTTTTTTTTTTGCTTTTTGTCTCCCCTCTCCAAATGGAGCAAAATAAAGATTTTGAGTTTAAGTTTTCAATTTAGCGCGTGCTCCGAGTCGTCGATGTCCCAAAAAGTTGGGGATGGTTTGCAAGAGCACAGTAAAAGTTGTTTCTATCCGTGGAAGTGGGAAGTCACCAGCAGCGTGGCGATGACAGTCCGCAGCGGAAATCGCTCGCGTGTTGCGGCTAAGCAAAACTCCTTAGTAATTGCTTTTTTTTCATCAAGTACCGAAGTTGGAGGCTTACGAGACGCTGAAGCGCCGTCTAATGGCGAATTCCACTGGTCGTTTCGGAGTGCCCATGGATCGACTTTTCTGGAGCGCGTCTATTCTCTCTGGGCGACGAGGATCGAGACGGACGTGTTCCACTCGTCGTTTTGGAGCAGCTTCCACTCCAGATCTTGATCGAGATCCGAGAGAAGTCGCTCCACCGATTTCGGCGGATTCGTTTGGAGCTTTGGCGCGCACACGTGACTTTCTTTCTCGCCGGGCATCTCGCCGGGACCGCGGGATGGGGATTCCCGGACGGGTGGTCACGTTCCACCGGGGGATCCGGAGGCGGACCGACACCGTTCGGATCGCGTACTCCATCTCGGATCTGGTCTATACTGATCCCGGCGTGCTCCGAAACGACCGGTGGAATTCAGCAGAAGGTATACTGGCGCTGGAGTCGGGACAACCGAAGCCTCCCCCTGCCGGTCTGCGGTGTCCGCAGCAATAAAGTGGTTTATTCGCGCGTATTTGTGTCCGAGTTGGCGGCGAGTGTTGTTCACGTGGCCGTGTGTGGTGTTCGCAGGTCGGGACTACGTCTGGGGCCTGGACTGCGTGGGCAGACGCTGCGAAGGTGAGTCTCGCCGTACGATAGACCTTCCCGAAAAATTGGGGCCTCTCGGTGACCCCACATTGAACCCCGCTGCGCGGGGCTGCTCCGATGCGTACTTCGGTCACTATTAAAAGGCTGCGGAAACCAAACACTGGAGCTCGGTTTTTTGCTCCACATGACGTAGGCGGCAGTAGAACCTCAAAAAGATCGTTATTTCCTTGGAACACGCGAGAAAACGTGTTTTAAACTGAATTAAACGATAACCAAAAAACGCGTAGTTTTGGGGCATGAAGCTTCGATTGAAATTCGTGGCGGCATCGGCCTCCGACGGCAGCGCCACGACATGGCAAGTACGCTACGTAATACCCAAGGTTTGGTGAAGAAATCGAGAGCACAGTTGGCCACCTTGGGTTCAATCCGCCAGCCAATCGCTTTCACTCGTTATCTGACGCCAGTCACGGACGTGACGTCTAGGGGCTGGTGAAATATCCATTTCAACTTGGCGCGCGACGCTTTCAAAACGTCCTTCTCGCCGAGGGACGCCGACATCTGGAAGTGACCCGGGTTTACGGCGCACAGGGTTGTGTGTCGGCGTCCGCTTTTGTACGCGCTAGTTCCTGTGCCACGATGCGAGAATCGAGCGATTGTCTCGCCGTCCAACTTGGTCACCGTTGGCGTGCTAAGTGGCTCCCGCCTGGGCGATCGCGTAAAACCTCGTTCGACGAGACCGAGGCCACGCGTCGCGGAGTCCTCCTGGCGTCCCCTTATTCGCGACTCCAACTAACTATAGGTGGCGCCACTCATTTTCCAAGATGGCGGGTTTAGTGAGGGTCAGAGATGCGTGCCGCTGTTGAGCCTGTCTTGTGTGCTGGCTTCACTGAGCGACATAAATTATTTCTGGTAATACGAGGAAGCTAATGTTTTATGAGCGCAGGTCACCTCTTTAACCTGCAAAGAAGAACGGTGTTTAGCGTATTATTTACGGAAGGATGTGAGTTTTAATTCTGGAGCGAAACCGAAACTTACCTCTATTTTGAATCTTGATTTCTCGATATAGGTCTTAATTTCGAATTCTTTCATGACTCAAGATGTGTCTCACATCGTAATTATTTACTTAGAAAAGTTTTTCGCGGAAACTTTATTTTGTGACATACTGTTCGATCCAGGCTGATATTTGTAGTTGTTGAAAAAATCAGTGCTGATAGCTGTGCGTTCACGCTGCCGTTTTCTCGGTCAGATAATCGATATGGAAAATAATGACAATTATCCCAGCACAAGAATAAGAGAATAATTATAATTTTTACAATATGTCCACGAAACGCATTAACTGATAAACGCTGCTCTCACTGCAACAACCCGAAGAAAGAATCCGAATCAGACAGCTGAAGTGTGTGTTCTTATAGCACCGCGTGACACGTAGGACTTCATATCACATACAGTGTTTGACTGTTTGTCGATCTTGATAACTATGTCAGAGTTTTTCATATGCTGAAAAGAAAACAGAATTATACCTTTCTGGAAGGACTATTATGGTTAAATAGTGTATTCTCGTGATCTTGGCGTTAATTGGAGGCATATATTGCCGCAATTTGTATAAAAAATAATAATATTAAAATTCATATATTTGAATAAGTAATTCTTCAAGCTCTAATATAATTTGTTGATTACAATCTAATTTTAAACGTGCGAAGAAATGTGACAATGAAAACTGTGCTATTTATCATCACTGGTTCCAATTGCTGCATTTTAATTGGCAATAAAATAAAAAAAATAGTCTAAAATCAATGAAAACATTTTAGCTAATCAGGGAAATCCATGCAAAATTACGTTAATTGTGGATAAAGTATATTGTGCTATCAAAGTCGAGACTTTTGGCAATCCTCGAAACGTCCAGAGTCGCCGGCAATATACTTCCAAACCAAATGCCCAAAAGTAAAAAAAAAAAAAAAAAAAAGTTTTTTTTAATTATTAGTTTTTTTCATAACATTTATTTACTTTTGTATTTGCTCGCCGTCGTTTTGCCGATCTCAACCTTTCCAGTTCGAAGAAACGCCTACGTGCTTGCACGTCTGCTCACTGCAGCACGTTCCGTTGGCGTTGGAAGCCGGTGAAACAGTAGAGTTTTAATATTGCGTATACGAGCGAACTCAAGCCCTGTGTGTCTGTCTTAGCTTTGCGTGTTCCACACTGCGCGTGCGCGGAGCCCGAAATTGCGGTCTTGGATGGCGCATGGCGATGAGGCGCACGCACAACGTGGGGCACGCAACTCTAACGCAAACGTACACCGCTTGCGTTTGCTTCTATGCGCAATACTAAAACTCTCCAGTAAGGTACAATCCCATACCGGCTGCAGCACTACGTTGGGACAGTGAAGAGTGTTGTTTGCATTCGGAGACGACGTTTCGCGAGCTATGATCGCGAGCAGTTCCGCCGTGCCCGCTGAGCGGGAGAATCGGGGGACCCTCACTAGAGCGCTTCCCGTTTCCGCCGCGGGAGGGCGAGCGCCGAGCTGGAGACGCGAATAGCGCCTGCTTTGGTTCCCATCGACGTATCTCGATCGCGTGTTTCGGGAAGAGTGTCATCGGTCGCGATATAGGACTCGGTTCACTCGCGGAAGCGGGCGACGGGAGCCGAGCGCGGCAAGTGGTAGCTGCGCACGTCTCTGCACTAGACGCACGTTAAATGCAAAAAAAAAAAAAAAAAAAAAAAAAAAAAAAAGCTAGGAGGGAGAGCTATAGGCACATATCTTACAACAGGGGATGTGGTGCCCCTTTGTTGCGTTTATGAAGCCATCGTGGCCAGTGGTTTGGGTTCCATCGGGACCACCCACTGGGATTACCGATGTACAGAGCGCGACACTGTTAGCGCGAGCAAGTGATCGCTGGTCTTTCCAGTTTTTCTCTTTGAAACCAAGGGATGTCATCCAAGTTATTGTTGCTACGGAAAGAGCTCATCTCGCTAATTCTATTTAGAAGTAAAAGGCGAAAATGCGCCGATGTCGTGTTCGCGCTAACCGCTCATTCCCACTGGAAGCGGATCCGCGTTCGCAAAGCGGTTGCGAACGCGGTTGTATAAAGATCCAGTGCAATTGCACGCGCCCTCGATGCCATCAAGTGCGCGTGCAATTGCACTGAATCTTTATAGACGCTTTACACACGCGCCAGGTTGAGCCGCCATAGCCGCCCTTCTCTTGTCTTACCGAGATGCCGAGCCACTGAACTGGGCGTTGACGGGTCTTAACAAGGGCCTATGTTGGGCACAAGAACACAGTAGCATCTAAAATGGCAATAACCTGTCCTGCTGTGGTAATGATGAAGTGAAGCGAACGGAATCAGAGGGAACAAAAACCGAAGGTCAGTTATGGCGGCGCCCATGCACAGCTGCTGTAAAGCGTCTATACAAACGCATTCGCAACCGCTTTGCGAACGCGGATCCGCTTCCAGTGGGAATGAGTGGTAACAGTGTCGCGATGTGTACGCGTCTATGCCCTGCCGTTCTGAAGCGTACCGAACGAATGGGACCTTTTCCTCTAGATTGATATATTAACAAACAAGAAAAAAAAATCATTCTGCATTAAAAGGGGAACAAAGAAAAGCTTGGATATCGTTCTAGGATCCCTCGAGGCGTTCTACGTGCTGTACTGAGAGTTCTACAAATGGCGGCAAGGTGACTTCCGGGAAAGAATCGTGGCGCCTATTCCAGGCACGCGTTGCCCAAGCCGGCGGAAATCGGCTCGTCGGGATTATCCTCTAGCCTCGTGAAGCCAAAGGGGGCGGCTTTTGCGAGGCGCGGGACGATTCGGAATGCGCTGTGCGGTCCGGCGAGCGAACATTACAAAGCAGTCGGCTGACGCCAACACCGGAATAAGACGGAGAGACGAGGAAGTGGCAACGAAGAAATCGTCATCCGAGAAAATGCCTCTTTCGGATCGCGCGATGGGGATTTTCCGAAGAATTTTGCTGGAACGCGAGGGAGATTTATGTCGCTTCCTTCGCCAGCGAATGGTCGTTAAAAAAGAAATAAAGAAAGAAGTGTTGCGTAGTACTTGCATCATGTAACGAAAGAAACTAAAAAAGAAACGCCAATATTTACGTTGTGCGACTCATTTTAGCGATTTCGAAACATGCTTTCTGTTTTGCATGTTAACCCGAAATAGAAACGCAACAAAAGCACGTTCCAAATCTCGACATATGTCTAGCAACGTAAATACACATCGCGCTTTTTTCTTTTTTTGGCGGCAGTTGATTTTGACACTTAGTGATGAACACTTGATCTACCATGATGACTTTAACCCGAGACTTGAGCCAGGTCTAGACTAGAAAAATCTTCAGCGGGGTTGAAGAAGTTGTCTGTCCCCGTTCTTTTTCCACCACTGTTTTTTTTTTTTTTTTTCTATTAGTTTGCCTGCGCATTGACTATATTTGCGTTAATGGAACTACGGTTCGTGTCCCGAGTCCTAAAGAGGTGTTGCACTAGCTCTCCTGCCTTCCCCGCGACTCATCTCGGAGCCGCCTCGGAGCCACCGAGGCGGCTCCGAGATGAGTCGCGCTGGCCTACGGATCCCCATGTGGCGGGTTTGAATCCCGGCTGAGGTGCCCGCAATCTGACGGAGGCTTATTGCGGAGAAGGCGCCGTGGTAACCGAGCTTTCGGTTGCACGTCAAAAGATCCCCAGGTGGTCCAAACGAATCCTCACTCCTCCGCTGGGGCGTGCCAGATACCCGTCGTTGGTTTGGCACGTAAAACCCCCAAATTTGATTTTTTGACTCATCTCGGAGAAGGCGGGAGAGATGATGATGCAAACTTTTATTGGTGGCGCAACTACGCAACTACACTCACGGACGCCAAGCGTAGTTCGAGCTTTCGCCGCTGCGCAGAACTCTTAGCGCCAAGAGGTTCGTTCCTTCTCCTGGCTCTGTGTGACGGGGCGTTTTGCGAATTTTCGGACAGAAAGAAGACGCGCAACCAAAGCCGAAGATAGATGTCTTTCCAACCTCAGCCTCGTCCTACTGCCAAGAAGCGCCTGGAATTTGTTTATTTTGTTCGTTTCGTTTTTGGTGTTTCTTCTTTAAAGGAGCGGTGCAACGATATTCGCTTGGAATGTTTTTCACTTTACACGCGCTTACTGGCACCAGTGGGACTCAAGGATACTCGCACGCAACGCCACTGGCCGAGAAACTCCATTGTTGCGGTGGAATTTCGGCGACAAAAGCGATCATTTTCATTCAATCTCTCCTTTGCAAAGTTTGATGACGTAACGTGGGGATCGCAGTACACCCAAGTGACGATATTTGAATACGGTTCATAGATTGGACCCGACCATTGCGTGGGCACTCGATTTGGGCTCGTGATAATTACTAGCTCGAGAAGCATTCGGGTATAGTGGCCCGTGTCCAATCGCCGCAACGACAATAGCCGAGCCATAACAATGTCTGGAACTCAGCGCGTGTCCTGCGCTTTGCCAACCCCAGCGCGTGGCTATGATCAACATTGGCGGCGTGTAATCGGCTCCAGATCACGTGGCCGCTTGTTCTGGCTGCGAGTTGAGGGGGTGAACGCTGCTCGTTTTTCTTTAATTTTTTTTCTGGGACTTCTATTGCGTGGGGTGAAAAACGAACGCGTGTTTCATAGGTCATTAACGTCAGGGATCCGTTCTAAGCGGTATTTGCGCGAAGTACAAAAATTGTTGCATCGCCCCTTTAATACCTTTCTGGCCGAAGTGGTTTCGCCCTCTTATCGGATCCCAAACTACAAAAACGAGAGCGATGACACACGCGCGTGAAGCGGGCAAACAAATCCACGATTTTGCGGGTGAAGCTAGAGAAACAAAGGCCTGTGTTTCTCGAGCCCGCACGTAAGACGCGACCATGTAATGCTTGCATCGACAGAGCCTCCTCTAGTAGCGACGTGCGCGATCGAAAGCGTCGCTGCGGTCGGCCTTCCACGATTGGCCGAAGGCTGACTATTACGTCAGCAAAGGATTTTTCATCGACAGAAATAAGAGAAATCCGAAGACTTCAATTTTGACGGTGTGGGCAGTGTTGCTTTGAGAGCGCTATGATTCCAAGCTTCCACCATGCTCATTACAAACACCATCGAACTTGTTGTTAGCAAGGAAGGGACGTCACGAGAGGAAACCATACGAGGGCGCAACCAAAACATCTCGCCGCTAGTACTCCCAAAGCCTGGCAGTTCGACGACGGAGCCACAGAGTGCCCCGTCGCAGATTTGGAGCGCGAGGATCTGGCAATACGAACATGCTGGCGCCGTACGGCTCCACCATGCTGGTATCGCCTTTTCGCTGGTATAGGTTGTCCCATATTACGTTGTGCACGTATGCTTCCGTCCGTCTTCATGGTTCCGCAATAATCCACTACGCTGGTATAGGACGTCCCATAATACGACACGCTTGTATGGTTCCGCCCGCCTCTATCGTTCCGCCTTAATCCACTATACTGGAGCCGCCTTTTCGCTGGTATAGGATGTCCCATATTACGGTGTCGCTTGTGTAAGGTTTTTCCATCGTCTTTCCATCATCGAGATTTTCCAACAGGCGAAAAGGTAAACAGCGCACATTAAACGGGGACTAGAGGAAGTGCAAACCGTAAACGGGGACTTCCTCTAGTCCCCGTTTACTGTGCGCTGTTTACCTTTTCGTCAGTATGAACCAACTAACCCACATCGCCACCCTTTTCCAACATGGTAGCACAGAGCATCAAAGAGCCATTTCTCGGGGAACCTGGACGTCAGCGCACGGCTCTTGCAGCGGCGAAGACCCGAAACACACTTGTTCGCTCGGGACAAGGGTGTTTCCGCGTCTCTCCGCAGCGGGGCGCCAGTCACATGGCTCTCCTCTCATCCGTTGTCCGCCGCTCCACCTTTTTCCATTTCGGTGGCCGCTTCTCGTGGCCATCTGTCAGGTTTTGTCAGTACATAGGAGGCTATGGCTGACCTTTATGTCCGGACGCAGCCGACGCCATGAGCTCACGGAAGCGATCAAACATCGTCAAAAGCGCAAGTCACTGGACCTAGGTTCCGCGATGATAGAACACGTACGATACGACACTTGACTCACACCATGACGTGGCACTTTTTACGCTGTTCCATTGGTCGGCTCGTACGTAGGCTGCATCTATAAATGTAACACATGACTTTTTTTCTTTTCTTTTTGACGTATTGTTACGGCGGAGCACCCTGCTCGGTTCTCTTCTTGTGGAAAGTTCCAGCCAATTCTTGGCTGTCATCGTGCGTTCTGGTTCGGAACATTCCTGAACGTACCGCGTGTTTAAATGGCGGCGACCGTAGCAACGCTGCTTCGGATGAGTCGCCCTTGCATCACCGACGCAAGATGCGCGATCGTGATATATTCTGTTTCAGTTTGTACCAACGTTACTAGAACACTCGGTTGGGAAACACGGGAAACTCGCCGTCGAAACTTGGGCCGCTGGCGTCCACCGAGGCCGAGCTAAATACGACAACAGCGCCACTCTTTATCAATGTCTGTACTGTGGTCACCTTGAGCTTTTAAAAAAAGTGTGTTTTTGCGTAAAAACGAACGGAAAAGACTTTTTGTATGAAATTGGTTTGAGTTTAGTACAAAATGATGGGCGCGTGATGTTTTTAAGATCTTTAGTTTGCAGGGTTTTGCAGTACAATTAATATTGTTTTTATACAACCATGCCTCAGCGGTGCTTTCAGGTAGCGCATCCCGACCTAGGTGCATTTTAACTTCGGTAGTGAGTCGCGGCGCGTCCGCTGGGGAGACGGGGGTGGCACCCCTGTAACCTCACCGCTGTATCTGTTTCGGCGCCAAAATGGCCGATTAAAGCCAAAATAGAAGTAACGTGCAGTTCCTGGAGTGGCCGCTGCGGGGGAAATGGCGGCGTTGTGTTCGCCATTAGCTCGGTTCTTGAGGACAGTTCGGGGCCACTTTTTTAGAGTATTCTCTATGGCAGTTTCCGAACTGAGTGGTTTAGTAACGTTGGTTTGTACGTATAAGCGCTTTAAACACGGGCCAGATTGAGCCGCCATTGCCGACCTTTTCTCAGCGGGCATTGACGAGGTTCCACAAAAGCCTATGCGGGGGCCCTAATCTGGACAGTTGGCCAAAAAAGTCGGCAAGAAATTCGGCGGCTGTGATTGGTCGGCGCCAGGGTCGAGTGCGGCGTTGTCCAATCACACTCTTAAAAAAAAAAAGGAGTAGTACTTCGTCCTTTTTGGGGACTAAATCGATGTCACTGAGAGTGATCCCCCAAAAACGGCAAAACCCCGGTTTAGTCCCTCCCTTTTTTTAGTCCCTTTTCATTGATCCCTTCAGGTCAAAGTTTTGAACCGTTAAGAGGAGTGCTTTTGATCCCTACAGCAGGGCATCAGGGACTAAGCTTAACTCTTCAGGGGATTAATTATGGTCCCTTGAGCGCCGTCGTGTTTATAATTGGGGGAGTAACTTTGATCCCTTTGGGGATCAACAGTGGTGATTGGGGGACTAACTTTTTTTATTGGGGACTAAAGTTCGTCCCTTTGGGGATTAATTTTGCCACTTAAAGGGATGATATTTATAGTGACGGGGGAGTAACTTTCGTCCCTTTGAGGATCAATTTTGACCATTTTAGGGATTAATTTTATAGTATTGAGAGGGTAATTTTTGTCCTTTTGTGAATGAATTTTGACACTTTTAGAGCCGAAATTACTAGTAATGAGACCCTTTAGCTGTGAATAGGAGTGAAAGGTTTGCGGCATTGAACAGCTTCCTATTCAGAAAAGGCAGATTGTGCAACTTGTTTGAAAAGGCATATCTTCTGAAAAGTTGCACAAAGTGTCTTTTCAGAGCAGGGGGGTATTCAATACCTCAGACCTTTTACTCCCATTCACAGCTAAATATTGCAGTACATATGAAAAGTCGCACACCTTTATTTGGAAAAAGCAAGCCTTTGTTGTGAAAGAAGCTGCGAAGACTGGATATGCGGACAACACTCGTAGAACTTTGAGGCAGGTTTTTTTACAGCTAACATCACCATTTTACGAAACATTGCACCAGCTATCTGTAGAAAAAAAAACTAGCACTTTCATTGTGGAAATATATTTATTCTAGAACTACACAACACTGTAAATGAAAACAATTGCGCATCACAAGAAAGTATACAAGAAAATACTGCCATCTTGGCACTGAAGAACTTGCCGAAATTTTACATGACTAACATATATATAGGAATCTACAATGGTTCTTAGTGCTGCTGAACGAGCCCGAAAAATTGGTGCCTGCACATTAAAAGTTAAAGCATTCACTGAATGTGCATGTTACCTGTTGAAATTGTAAGGAACTTCGCCTCCTTCCTGTGAAAAATTAGACGAACTTGCCAGGGCCTACGGTGGGCATGCTTGCAGCGTTAGCAATGCTTGTAAACTGCGACGTCATTTTGTTCTAAGCAAGGGAAGCAGAAGGCGATCTCATCTGCTCGTTGTGCCTACCGGGAGTTACAACCATCGCCAACTCTATCATCTGCAGACATGACTGCTATTGACACTGGCCAGTTCGTTGGTCTTATTTTTCATGTGAAGGGAGCTAAGCTTTGAAATTACTGCAGGAAAAATTCACATTTGGTGAAATCTTAATTGAGCTTTCTACATGCAGGATCTGATTGTTCTGGCTCGTTTCACAGCACTAAAACATATTGTAGACACCCTAATATCCATTCAAAAATAAGAAAACTTGTAGAGAAAAAAAAAAAAGCTAACAAGAGACAGCTCTTTTTAATGTCGTTTGTTCCCTTTTTTAATGAAAATGACTATAAAAAATCAAACACCTTAGTAAAAGAGCTCCCAATCATAAAATGTGAGGCAGTAAAATTACTAGCATATTTATAAATTAAAAAAAAAAGAAAAAAACCTGGGAAAGGTTTTTGGCCTGTAGGAACATATCTGCTCAAGAAATTACTAGTATATAAGATGACTCAAGTCCCCAGGCTCGACCTAAAATGGACCGTAAAAATTGACGCCTGTACGTAGCGATCTAAATTTTTCGTCATAGGTGTATTTCACAGGTCGTTTTTTTAATTACAAAGCGCAGCTCTTTTTCTGTAAATAATAGGGCGAATAAAATTGCCACGGTCTACGACGTGAAGGCGACGATTTTTACGGTCCATTTTTGATCGAGCCCGGTGACTTGGGTCACCCTATATTTATAAATAAAAAAAAACAACGAAAAAACAGAACAAAAAATTTGCCATGGGTTTTAGACCTTCAGGAATGCATGTGCTCAAGAAAGTAAAAATAATGTTCACTTAAATGCCAATGCATTCCTTCAATGCACTACACAAGCCCAGAACAACATTCTTTTAACAACACGTGTGGAAAAAAACTTTTTTTTTTAAATTTAGGATGGTCAACAGCCTTGTGTCCATGCAGCCCAGCTTTGAATGTTTGAGACCTACAAGTCTCTCTAAACAAACAAATGTGCAAAAATATTTAACGAAGTACTGAAGGTCGAAAACCCATGCCAGGCAGACATGAAGTGCCACAGCTTCCAGAGGGTCCTCTGTCTCATAAGCCAGATTTACAAAAAGCACACTGCAGCGCTCTGTTGGGGTCCTGGGACACACTTCGATGGAATAGACTGCGGGGAACGTCTGAAACAAAGGTTGGGAATTAAAACAAATAATAAAATCGAAGGCTTTCTGACAAAAAGAGAGGCCTGCCCTTAGAGCAGATACAAGTAACTGATGATAAGCTGATACAAGTAACTGATAGACTACCTGAAACAGGTTCAGTACATACTCCCTAAACCTAACACCCCAAACCAGTTACCCTAATATTGTTCTTGGCAAATCAAAGCTAAATTGGTCATTGGAGCAGCTGGAATATCCTCTCCAGGCTAGGTCATCATCGGGTACCCAAACTTCACCACGTTGTTCGACTGGTGAGCAAAGGAGTAGCACA
Source organism: Ixodes scapularis (assembly GCF_016920785.2). Classification (NCBI taxonomy): domain Eukaryota; kingdom Metazoa; phylum Arthropoda; class Arachnida; order Ixodida; family Ixodidae; genus Ixodes; species Ixodes scapularis. The sequence goes on from NW_024609876.1 coordinate 71,602, forward strand.
AACAACGCAAAAGATGGACCATCTCCGGTCAACAGTAAGTTTCGGGAGCACTGCGATATCTAAAACTCCTAGATGCGGTTGATGTATATGAAAAGGTTCTTAACACGGATTCATCTAAAGCCTTGCATTAAAGCCAGAAAGGTATTTCGTTTATAACGAAAAATTCAGCCTTCAGGCTCAAAATACAAACGTGAGATTGTCATTTACGGATATTGTTGATCATATTCAGCCCATATCTGAACAGGACGGGTATATTTCAAATTTCGTTAAGTATCCCTTTAAAATATTTTCATACCACAGAGCACAGACACTTCAGAATCTTTTTGTCCAACCACCATCTACACTGTACTCTGTATCACCTTAGTCAGGGCGCAGCGGATGCTGCGAGGCATCAGAGCTAATCCAAAGCTGTGCGGGTGTCATGTGTCCTTAGAGAGTGGGCGCGGCGACATGTGTTATGTGCTATGTTCAAAGAGCACGATTAAATGGGATTGCTCTTAGCATCCGCTGCATCCGGACATAGGGTGAAACAGTAATACCATGCAGTCAAATCCTACCAGGTGAGAAATAAGGGCCTGATTTTGTTTCCTCATATGCACACAGTTAATAACAGAATAATCACCCATGCTAGTAGATTGTTTTTTAAACTAATCCTTTCAATTGTGCTCAGTGCCAAGTGTCACAGCAATTCAACACAAAATATGAAGGCTCTATTTAAGCATCACATCAGTAATGCAAATTTATACTTCTTTTTAAATACAGCCATTCCCCCATTTTTTTTAATGTTACTCATCACCAGACGGTCACTCACAATTTAAAATTAATGTACAGAAGCATTTGGAATTTCAGATGCCGTACAGATAACTGTTAGATATCTCGAATTTAATTTACATAGTTTGCACCCACCTATCACATGAACTGAGTCGGCACCAATTCGGTTGCAATAGAAAGCTAGCTGGATTGGGACTTCCGCTAACAGTCAATAAAGGCTAAATTGTTTCTCCGATTCTTTAACATCATCCATCCTTTCAACAGTCTGGTAGAAAATGTCCGGCTTTGTCTTGCCCTCTGTCAGTTCAAGGGCGGTCGCCAGGTTTTCTGAGGCAATTTAAAAAAAGAGTTGCTCGGCATCGACGCTTGTGATGCGATTAAACTCAGCAAAAATCTGAAATAAAAATAGATGATCTTTAGTGAGCCAATAAGTCGTAAACTACACTGTAGAAAAGCAGGAGATAAAAAAAAAAGATTCCCAATTTATTATGAGAAACAGAATCGTAATTGCAAAGATGTCAGTGGGATAATAAAAGACTCGTGGTGCTTGCTTTTGCCATGGAGGAAGTGCCAGTTAATAAGACTATGATGTTGTTATCAGTTTTCTGAAAGTAATTCGTTCCAAGCACATCTCATTATGCTTGTGATCACATTTAGTTTTGCCCGTGCTTTGAGAAGTGCTGTTAATACTTACTTTAAAATAAACAAAGGAATAAAAACAAGTATGAAGTACCCCAATTTTCCACATAAGCCAACTAATTCAGAATGTGCAGTGTTTTTGGTTGGCCAGTTTCAAACAGATACATCTCAGCTGCGCCAAATCTCGCTCAGCAGGAGGAACCTACCAAAATATAAAGCTATTTGCTCGGTTTTCTAGCCCTCCACAAATATAACTAAAACGCAAGTATTTTCTTATAATGCTGCTATAAAAAAGGCAAGCAAGAAGTGGGCTATGAGGAGAATTTTTTTAAAGGCATGTTGAACTTGAATAATTCCCACTGAAATGAGCAACAGGGCAAGGACAGTGTGCTTGCTCTCTTGAAAACTTCCAACAGGTTGGCAGGGCAGTGCCATTTTAAACCTTGTTATCACATTGGGTATGCTCTCAGATCCAGCCAGCTGTCGATCATAAAACTGGTGACCATGCTTTCTGCACATACTCATGTGCATGAGGGCAGGGTCAGGTAACGAAATACTTGTCCCGAGAGCCCGAAGTTTCTGCCAACCCGGAAGCTGAGCCCTTGGAAGGAAATTAATAGCAAAAGACGAACGGCTTCATTTACTGCAAATGTGCTGAAAAAGAAAAGTGTAATACAACAAAGGGTAAAGTGCACCTTTTTTATACCTTCTGCATCATGAAGCCTTACAATGATCTCGCAGAACAGGGCCGGTCTTGGTTTTCCCTCAGTCACCATGAGAACAGTTGGCAGGTTTTCTGAGGCAACATTCATAAATCGCTCCTTTGCCTTGGCGCCAGTACTAATACAAAAAGACACTGCAAAGATCTGCAAGAAACATTATTTTCACATTTTCAGTCTACTTGAAGATATTTTTAAACTGCTCTTTTTAAAAGAAAAAGCGAAAAAAATCATGACTTATCAGTTGTAACAAAATCGTAATTGATGTAAGTGGGATAAAAAAGGAGCCCCATCATGGTGCCATACTTCACCATGACAGGACTAACGGCGCATTTATGCCAGGACTGGAGCCGCAACTGCAAAGCAGATCTGTGCGTTGAGGAACATTTTCCCCAACCGCGTCACCGAGATCTCCCTGCAGGAGCTTCCATTCGCTAGCAGCGCGAATGCACCATAATGGGGGTGGTCGTGGTCTTATCAGGGAACTTACTGCTCCTAAAAGCATGAGCAACATCGTTAGTAAGCAACATATTACCTGGTCTGTGAGCTTTAGGGCTGGATAGTCGTCTACGGTGTTGAAGATTGTAGGGTGTATGCTGATGTACCCTCCTTGCCCAAAAAGTCCTCTCCATGGCATCTTTCACCATCTCCATATACGTAGTCGCTCCCTTCCTTTCTCTTCTCATGGCGTCCATGTGGCCGGCTATGAAATTTCAATCTTCAGTCGTGGGCGAGGATGCTTGCAGCTTCTGAAAATTCGAAGGAACGAAGTAAACCAACCTTGAACATAGTAAAAACACTCAGAGATTTCGAAAAAGAAAGGACAGGCAGACATAGTCTTAATTAACTAGCACCAGCTCGTTTTCGCCCTAAACCTCATAAATCAACCCTTTTCCATATGTCTGTTCTCCACCTGTGGTCGCATTTTTTTTTTTTTTTTTTTTGCTACATCAAAAGTATTTTTTTAATAACATTCAAGAGACAAAGAAGCCTACAAGTGCAAAATCAATAGTTTAAGGAGCTCGATAATCAAAGATTACTCAGTTAGTTCAATGCCTCCTAGATCGCAAGGCTTTAGTGTTGCTGGATTCTACCCCCTCTCATAGGTCATCGCAAGGCTGACTGGAAAAAGTGCTGCATTTGCATTCAGCTGGAAAACGTATTCTCACCAACTGAACACGAGTTCTAGGCCAATGCTAACATAGCACTGTCCACTATATACCCTGCACTGAAATATGATAACCGAGAAAGAAAATTAAGGGCTAAGGTATTGGTATTTAGGAGGTGCTAGGCCAACTCAAAATTAAAGTGTCCTTTAAGTGAAGCTATAGCAACATTTTGTGTCGTGATAACTGTTCATGGCATGTGCAAATTTATTTTTACGTGACTTGTTTTTATTTTTGATTGCAGCTACTTCTGTTCCAAAATGACGATGCTATGTGGTAATACCCTATTATTTATGTAAGATACTGTCATAAAGCATAGTGTCTGTCATAACCAGAATTTATTAATGCGAAATCGAATGACAGTCAAGACCAGAAAATTGCACCCTAAAGGAACCCTGAAAAAAAAAAAATTCTTTTAAACAGTTTATAAGGGACACAAGTGCCAAAAAAATAAATTTTGCGCAAAAACATTTTTTAGCAATATTGACGGCGCAAGAATAATTTTCTATTAATTTCATGACGTCACGGAATAATAATACACAATTTTCCCCTCAATAAGATTGGCATACCAATTCTTTACCTGAACGCGATGGCCAAGGCAATCCACCTCTCCTCCCCGCACCCGAAAGAAAACAAGTGGAAAGGACGTGATTACCGACTAAATCGCGTCTGTGACCCATGACCTCTCGATTTTTTTTTGTTTGTTGCATATTTAATATTGTTCACTTGTTGCTATATTAATATCTTTATTTTATGTATGTGCCTCTCCCCTTCTGTAATGCCTTCGGGCCCTGCATGTATTTTCAATAAATAAATAAATAAATAAATGAATAAATAAATAAATAAATATTACTCTAATTTTTTTTTTTGTTGTTTATTCGCGTAAAATTTATTTTTCGACACGCGTGTCCTAAACAGACTTTAAAAATGCTCAGAGTCCAAAGCAATGAAAATGCTCAGAGCCCAAAGGAAACACAGCTATCAATAACAAGCATAAAAAAAAAAAAAAAAAAAAAAAAAACTTTTGAACGAAGATCACAAGAGCAGCTTTGAAGAATACAACACACATTTCGAAGCCACGAGCACAAGTTACACAGGGCGAAAGCAAACTCCGAAGTGAGGATCTCAAAAGCAGAAGTATTACAAGAAAAAACACCTCTACGCTGGGCTCTATAAACAATAGTATCGTTACAGCGTTCAAGTTCAATTCCAATTTGGTGATTCCCGACCATGGTTGAAACTATAAACTGTGCCGCGGAGCCGACCAGCATCGGCCGAAACATAGAGGGCCGAAAGACACTCGGAAACCCGCAGAGAAAGTAAAAACATAAAATAATGCTTCACTAAACGCGCGCGTGCACGACTTCGCGGCACCGCTCAATTTCGTCGATACGTGCTCCTACAACGTTTCGTCGAGTTTGTTTTGTTTCGTCCACCACGGGGATTGCATTATTGGTTTAATTTCGTTCGCCGCAAACCTACCTCAACTAAAGCGGACTTGCCCAGGCGACTCTGATACGCCACAAATGAATTGGCGATCGCCGCTTTCAAACCGTCCGCACCACGCGCTGAAACCCTTCGCTCCGCTCGGAGACACTTTAATATTGATCGAGAACATGTTTATTTACGCATATCGGATACGACCATACATTTCGCCTAAGAGCGTAAGCGCGAAACTTTACTCTCGAGGCGCGAACTCGCACCAGGCCTCATGCGAACCGCAACGGTTTCGTCAAGCTCGCATCGCCTTGGTCGCCGACCGAGGCGATATGTGCGGAAAGACGCTTCCGATGAAGCGTCGCAAGGTTGGTCGATGAAACGAACACGGGTACTTTTCGATGAACCTAAGTGGCATTAAAACGCTGCTGCGTCGACGAAACCATCTGCCGGTGTTATATCGTTTGTGTGATGAACTGATTGCCGCCGGGTCTAGTTTTGAAGTGCTAGGCCTCGTTTGCACGCTAACATGGACGAGTACGAGCCCGACCGCGTCAGAGAGCGAGCGCCTATCGTACAGGGTAACCCAGCCACTTTATGAAGTACGTTCTGAAATGACTATAACATTTCTGCTGCTCAACAAGTAGCCAAAGCAATCAAAACTCACCGTCCAATCGGTTGCCACTCCGACTGCATCCGACGAGGCTTCCACCGCACCGCCACAGGTCAACTGGGTCAACCGTCACCTCCAGTTCAAACTCGGGCTCGCGCGCGGCAGTCGGAGAGTAGGCAGCCTCGTCTCCGGCGCCTCCGCGTCGCTCGGATTCCGTTCTCATGTTTTTCGCGGCCGGAAACATTCACCGAATATGCGCGTGTAGTCACAATTTCTAAATCCCGGGGCCAAAATCTTGTTTTGCCAAGGCTTCTTTCCAAAATAGCTACTCGAGTGATGCTTCGTCCACTTCATCGAAGGCTTGCGGCAGCCATTATTGGCGAGGGGACTAAAGTATTCGTTAGGGGATCAACTCCAGCGGGAGCAACGAAATGCCCGCGGGACGAACTGCTCGAGTTACCGCTTCTCAATAGAGGGCGCTAGGGTCGCGGGGATGAAAGATGGCGATTGGTCCCTTTGCGCACCTTTTTTTTTAAGAGTGCACGGCCGCCAGATTTCTCGCCAACATTATTCGCCAACTGTCCAGATTGGGGCCCCTGGAAAGGACACAGTATAGCACCTAAAGTGTCGATGATCAGTTTTGCTGTGGCCCTTGATGAAGTGAAGCGAAAGGAATAAGAGGACATATCTCGAATGCCGAGATACCCACACACCGGCGAAACAAGTCCTCATCTTCGCACTTCCACCCCAAGCGGTGTCGGTGCTTGGCGGCGTTGAAAACTAATTTTCCTTGAAATTGAAATGCGCAAGAACAACAATACCACTGTAAAGCCTAGTTCACATGCAGCGGTTTTGGCCCTAGAGCGGCGCGATTTCTGCCGTCGCGGCGCTCTGGCCAGCACCAGCGGCACGAGCGCCGCGACGGCAGAAATCGCGCCGCTTTAGACCCAAAATCGCTACATGTGAAACACGCTTCAATTACTTGAGATACGCTAATACGATTTTGAAATACGCGAGAAGAACATTACCATTGTCAGAGGTCTGTGGAGTTGAGCATGATTGATAAGTGGATTGCAAGCACGGTGCCAAAGACGCCCATACTGGCGAGGAACGCTTTCACTACGATGATGTTACATGGCGGTCTTGGCACGACTGCTTCAGACCGACCCTTTCGAAGATTCGAATGGACCGGAATGGCGATTGGCCATGACAACAGAGGCCGATCAGCGAATCACCTGGCGTGGTTTGGTCGCATGTATGTCAGTATATCTGTTTGCGTCCGGCTTAGCATGCAGTGAAGGCAATGTCGCCGCTTCCCCACGATCCAGTGACTTTAGCAGCGTCTGTTGCGGCCCATCGTTAAGCTGATGAAACGGAGCGTTGGAATTGCGGGCCCATTGATCCGTTCGTCCCTCCCTCCCCCACGAGATGGCTGCGTTGTGGCGTGATCGGTCTTCGTCGGGGCGAAAGAGAACCGCGGCGGAAAGCGGGGCAGCTTTGCGCCTTTAAATGAACGAGTGCTCTCTCCCCCCCCCCCCCCCCCCCTTTTTTTTTTTTTATTATTGATGAAACCGAAAGAAGTCTATCGATAAGGTTGTGGCAGAAACTGCAAAAATGAAAAGAAAAGATAAAAGAAAGGGGATGGGAGAGAGCGCTTAGGAACGTCCTTCCCGCTTTCTGCTGCGTCTGTCTGCTCGGTCTCGACTTTATCATCGGCCCCGTAAGAGCGGTTACGTGCACTGGGACACGCTCGCCTCCGCGTATGCTGCAGGGGTCGATTTTGTTTTTTATCATTTCCTTTTTCTTTATCGCGAGAGTCAGTTTTTTTCTTTCTTTCTTTAGGCATGCTGTCCCTCCTTTGTGACTCATCGGACTGTGCATGATCTTCCCGCATATGAAGTTATATCGCGGTTCTCTGACCCGACCCAGAACCGGCGTTAAACAACGCCAGAAAAAAAAAAAAAAATCTTTAAAAAGAAATGAGTACAAAAAGAAAGCAAGAACAGTGTACCCATAGGGCTGTAGGTCTCAAGTTTTTTTGCGGCGCTTCTGGCTAGCAAAATCCAAGATTTCTCGGGCGCGTGTTCTCGGAGTCGATGATTTGTGCACCTGCCAGGATTACCGACTCCGGGAATATTACGAGGAAGTTTCCAAGTCCTCACCTGATTTCTATCATCCCATGGTCATGGACGCCCATTCCTGCACAGACTGCAAGCCTAGTTTTGAAGGGACAAGAATCTTAGGGGGCATAACAGCAGATACGGTCGCGAGATCATTGATTCATTCGCCATAAACAGCACAGCCAACAACGTTTCAAATGCCTCATTGTTGTTCACGAAAACCGAAGTTCAATTTCTCAAATCAGACGTGACTCTGTCTACCTGACTTTGCGTTTTATCTTATCGTCTCTTTCCTACTTATTCTCTTAGTTACTTTCCCTTTCCTCAATTTACGCATTTAATCAGGTTCTCGCTTTTGGAATTCCTCTTGTGTCCGTTGCTAGCTGAACGATGTGGTTGTGTCGTCTTCATCTTACAGGTTCATTCTTTTCTACAATTTCGACCCGCACTGACACGCTCTTTGTCTGCATAAAAAAAAGCGAAAAGTTAAGCATTTCGATTGTCTTGATACGACAAAGCGAGCAGCAGTTTTCTCTTGTTTATTTAAACCTTTTTAGTTCTTTCCGACGCTCTGTTACCGCGCGTGGACAGATACTGACGCGCGCGTGTAAGCGACCGTGGTTCATGCGTGATCAAACGGTGCAAAAACGCTTAAAAAAGTAAAAAAAAAAAAAAAAAAAAAAAAAAAACCTAGAGGTGAATTTTAGAGTATTCTTAACCCCTGAATCTGATTATCACGTTCGTTTCGGCCAAAGACGTGAAAAAACCCCTACCAGTCGTTACGTGGTAAGAGAATCTTTCGGCCGCCAACTGCGTGTTGCTCGTGTGGGCATGCGCGTGCCATTGCAAGCTTGCCAGATATTCGCGGTGAAGAGCTCACGAGGGGCCCTTTTGTTTTCCTCGCTCTCCCCACTGTGGGTAGTGCACGTGCTACCCACGCGGATATGTTTTAATTTTCACTGTACATAGAAGCTTGGCATTAAACGTGCTTGCAGCAGCAGAGGAAGTCGAAGTATCCCCCACCCTGGGTTGTGAAAAAATTCCACCAGGCGACGATGCCCAAACTTCTCGCCACGAATATTACCCCGCACTAACACTGGTCGGGACGTTTTTTTTTTGTTTTTTTTTTCTTCTGCCCTTGAAAAAAAAAAAAGAAATAGCGAGAGTGCGCGTGCAATTGTTTTGATAGTCGCTGAACATGTGCGAGAACGGAGATTCGGAAAATTTCTTTAATGGCGTGACGCTTCTGGAAGGACGAGGGGGTTCGGTGGCACTTTGAAAATTAATTGCTGCAACCTCCGTGCACCAAATTAAGAAAGAAAAGAAAAATCTCGATATTCGTGTTCCTGAAGGCCAAATGAGGACGATTGAAGTGTTTTTACTCAAATACAGAACCGCTTCAGCTTTTCGTTCACACGGTCGCGTTTGACTGCGTTCAGACTGCTTGCGTCGAGCTGTTGCTACGCCGACCCTTCCGTTGAGTTAATGGGGAGGCGCTGTGCTGGACGGCGCATGCGCAGCGCAACGCAATCGACAAAGATGCGTGAACGAGCCTTTATGCTGGATGCAAGCTAGGGCCGCGTTTACTTGTGCCCCCTGGCCCGGAGAAACAGGCTTATGTAGTGCGGTGTTCCGGAAGGTCGCTGTACAAATTCTCTCTCTGCCCCCCCCCCCCCCCCCCCCAACACACACACACACATTTTTCTATATATACATATAAATAAATTACGCGTTTTTTGAACGTTCAGTGGCTGTCCATATGCAACCCTAGCGGGGTCCGGACCAGATGGGATGAGGTTGTCGGTATCTGGTTCAAACGTTATAGGTTCTTTCTGAACTTTTCAATGGGAAAACAGCGATCGATGTATCCCAGAAATACATGGAGGCTGAGTGACATATCATACCAGAAACCGGCCTCATTTTTTCCCTTTAGCTTTAAAAAAAATAAAGAAAGAAGCCATTCAGAAACACCTGAATAAGATAACGGTTAGTTCTAAACCGTTGCCATCTGGTCTGGACGACTAGCGCTTCATTTCGTTGGAGTCTCGGCGTTCGCCGATGCGCATTTGATGTAAAAATAAACATAAGAAAGTATTTTTTTTTTTAACGTGATAACGTTTTACCCGGAGGGGCGTAGGTGTGGAAACATTGTAGCAGCCTCCTGCTGTGTGACTATATGTTAGAAAGCAATTGTTCTCATGTGGTTATGTAAGATGCCTCGCTCGTTTTTGAAACACGCTCACTCCCCCCTGCCGCGCCGGGTGAAACTGCGCATCCGATGAGCCGTCCGAGTGGGCGCTCGGTACAGGTGGAGTCGCAGTTGCTAGCAGACGTGTCGTTCGAATGATTTCTTCCTGGGATCATTTCAAAGTTGAACAAGACACACTCCGCATATTATGCAATGACATATAACTTGGTGCAATACTGCGTCACTAATTTCCCGTGAAAGTTGAAGCTTGAGCCTAATATTGAGCGTTGAGGACTTTGTCTATGTTCTTATACTGTATACATATCGCTGAAATGTCCGATATACAGGGTGATTCAAGGAGACGCCAGGCTCTTTAAATCGACCGCGAAATTCGGTTTCTTAACCTATCGCGCTACGACTTTGGGCAGGGTTGCCCATAGATGGTGCTTTTTTTTTTTTTTTTTATAAAATTTGCAAAGACCGAATTTACCTGAGGAAAAAGTAAAAAAAGAAAAAAGCTTAGCTCCTATGGAAACGGAGCGACGCCACCGGTCTGCAAATAACACGGCGCCGTTTCGCACGAGAGACAAGAGATGGCGCAACGAACGCCGCCAACGAACGAGCATACGGCGCCGAGAGCCGGCGTCTTTAGCAGACAATCTTTTCTTCGACGCAAAAGCGGCGCGCGTTCCGGAGGCGGCGGCAGTCGCAGAAACAAAAACAGGCGCAGTAACAACAAGGAACTGCAGTTCCTTGTCTGCTAAAGACGCCGGCTCTCGGCGTCGTATGCTCGTTCGTTGGCGGCAGTTGGCGTCGCGACCGCTTGCGCCATCTCTTGTCTCCCATGCGAAACGGTGCCGTGTTGTTTGCAGACCGGTGGCGTCGCGAATTTAGCGGTCGATTTAAAGAGCCTGGCGTCTCCCTTGAATCACCCTGTAGATAAGGATCATCGTGCCCAAACATGGTGGTTGAAATAGTCCTCGAGATTTCTCCGTCCGTTCGCAAGATGTGCACTCGACGAGATCCGTTCGAGAGATGTGCATCCGACACTGGCGTGACGTCACCCGCGCCGCCATTTTTAAAGACGCCTCGCATGTCCAGTGCGGCCGCGGCGATCGAGAGCGAAGGATGTACTAATAAAATTAAAGGAGGATTCATTGGCGGATTCCTAAGGGAATGCGGTAGCTTGACCTTTCGGAAACGCCAAACACGACCCCCTTTGGGAAACTCTAACGCTGACCCCTTCACTTTTCTGTTTTGACTCTGTCCTTTGCTTTCTCTATTTTTTGTCTGGCTTTGTTGCGGGGTCGGTGTTAGCGTTTCCCAAAGGGGACGTGTGTGGCGTTTCCCAAGGCTCAAGCTAACGCATTCCTTAAAGAGATCTACCAATGGATCTTCCTTTAATATTTTTTGCCGCCTACTTGGACCAGCCCGTGACGTCGCCTCCCTTTCGACTCGCTGCGCGCTCATTGGCTTCCGCCCCGTGACGTCGCCTCCCTCTCTCTTTTGCCCTTTCCTACTCTCCCCCTTTCTATGCGGCGCGCTTCCCTTTCTATTCTTTTGTCCACAGACGGACGCCGTCAGATTTTTCCTCTAACGTGGGTGGGTATCAATGCTAAAGGATAAAAAAAAAAAAAACTGTTTACAACAAAAGCGAGACAACAATGCACATAAATGAAAGCGACCTCGCAGTGTAATCGGACCAGACAGATGAATCGTTTACATTTGATACAGGCGTTTCATTTCACTATAGACTCTGCACGTAGACGTTGTCACGCCTGCAATCGAATGACTGGGAATCCGTTTCATTGACGCCGACAATCAGAACCAACGACGATTGGCCCTCGCTCGATGTATGGGACGAGGGACAGTCTACTCCCGACGGTTGGCAACTTGCAGCGTGCGTGCAGACTATTCGAGTTTTCGCCACCCCAGACGAAGAGGGCAGCAGCTGCTCGCGACTTGCCCTCTGCGGCGACATTCCTCGCCGCGCAGTCCGCTGCCCCCCGTCGGGCGCCGGCGATTAGCGTGTCTCCCATATGCGTAGATGCCCGACACGAGGCGACGGGACTCTACGTGCCGCGAAACCCGAGATAGCGATGCCGTCTGCCGCCGCAATCTCCGCAGATCCGCGGGGGTCGTTAAATCCGGAGCGGGACACGTGCCTCCCCACGCCGCCGTGCGCAGAGTTCGTTTACCCGCAAGACTCACTCGGAGAGCGCGACCCAGAAACGGACGACCACAAGTCCGTTTCTACCTCGCGCTGCTGCCGGTTCGCCGGAAGATACACGCTCCTCGTTCCGGTCGGACGTCTGTCTTTCGCCGAGGGCGGGGTCGGCTGATGGAACGGAGGCAGCTGATTGGCCCGGCGAGCGCTTAGCATCCACTGCGGCCTTGAGCCTCAGTGCTCACACATCCTGCAAAAGACACGGCGTTTTGGTGCAGATACGACGAGAGAATTACCCGCCGACTCGCCTCAGGCACGTTTACTGCGCCCGTACTTTGAACGGGCTGCGGGCCGTTCGTCAAAAGACGATTCGTAACAGGGCCACTCGTAGCAGAGGAATTGGTCGCATAGCGCAATTTGTCGTAGGATAATTCGTCACTGAGTCCATCGGTCCAAAACCGAAATGGGTGTGAAATGGAACATGTACGTATAGACGATAAAAAAGTTTCCGAGGCTTTTTTTGTTGTACGTCAACTTTTTTTTTTTTTTTGGGGGGGGGGGGGGGGGTTTCGGAGCGATCGGTCGCTTTTGTTTTCTGTGTTTAACCCTTTTTAGGAAGTTCACGACGCTTCTTTGCGTTGAAAAGCGTTGAGGACTCTTTGTGGTCCGCATCCTTTTGGTTTTGGTCTGCGGCCGGGTTTCCCTTTTTCTCATCGAAATACTATGTGGGATGGACGTGGCGGCTTCGGTGACGTGATTGCTTCGCCATTTGCGCCGAACTCCGTCAAAAGGGCTTGCCCCGCTACATCCTGCTACATTTAACCCAAACGTGAGGAACATGATTTTACTTTATTTAGTACTGCACATACAATGATGGCTCAGGCCCCGTTACACATCCTGATTGTAATGGTAGGCCATTTTAGCCGCAAATAACGGACTATCCCATTTGATCGCTCTGTCAGTGTCCAACGCTGACAGTACTCGGAATTTTCGCAACATCCCCCTGTGTTCCTAGCAGGGTGTCGAACCGGAACCGAACCGAACCGAAAACCGGAACAGAACCGTTATTTTTAGCCGAACCGGAACTGAACCGAACCGAAATCTTCGCCGCCATCTTGGAACTGAACCGGAACTGAACCGGAAAAAAATATAACGGTAACCGGTTCAAAACGGTTCACGGTATTTTTTTGTTAGTATTACAAATTTATTATTATTGGCACGTGTATTCCTCTACGTATTGATCAAATCGTCATATACAGAATTGCAAAGTATAATAAATCCTGGTTTTTTGCGGCGTTTTCTTATTGGCACTATGATTAGCCATGTGTCACAATGTCACGTGACGTCATGATGTCAAGACATGCTGTCAAGTAATGTCACATCACGTGACCCCGTGACGTCACGTGACTCACCGCGTTAAGTCGATTCGAATTGAGGACGTCGCTAGATCTATTAACGTTGTTGAAACCGTGACGTCACATGACAACACAACTTCGCACTGAGAGTCACGTGACACCATGATGTACCCGATTGTCATGAACCCGAGTCAAATGCTCTGGTTCATGACAACCAGTGTCGCCAAACATTCGGGTAACGCTCGTGTCCCACTAGACCTAGAAACAGAAACAAACGAAAGCGACAAGCCTCAGACACATGCAGCATGTTCGCGATGGTACCTTTATACGGCTTTGAGTTGTTCGGTGCTCGCGAAGTGAGCACGAGTGTTTACAAGCCTGCAAATGGTACCATCGTGTGCATGATACTCGTGTTTGAGCATAGCCTTCTTTATTCTACAAAGCCTGTCAAATCGCGAAATACTCTGGTTTAAGGCTAGCCGCTGTTGTTTGTTTCTGTTTGTCGCTTTAGTGGGGCTCGGGCATTATAGCCCAACTAAAATTATATCTGAAAATCAGCCCATGCTCTCTGCTTTGCCAACCCTGCGTATGACTATGATAAACACTGACGGTGTATATATTAGGATCAGATCACGTGGCTGATAGTTCTAATTGTGAGTTAAGGAGGGGAAAGCTGTTTCATTTCTTTCTTTCGACTGTCTGCCATTTCGCGGAGGGGCAAACTAATGGATGCTTTTGCAAATTATCAACGTCAAGGATTACAACTTAGCGGTATTTATTGAACTTAAGGTAAAAAAAAAAAAGATGCTGCACGACCCATTTTACATGTATGCACACCACTGAGGCTCCCAAACATGTTTTCGTTATTGCTGAACTGCCTCAGAAAGTTGTTTCGAGAATAGAAGTGTTAAAGGGTCTAAATGTGACGTATTAGTCGGACGTTACATGGAACTATTAGTGTGTAGGGGAGGGATACCTGAAAAGAAAGATCCTAGTGGCCTCACGGGGATAGCCGAACGTTGGCAGCCGCTCTAAGTCTCACAGGAGTGTCGCTCTCAAGTTCTCCAAGTTTCGACCGCCCTGTATTTTGTTTAACCTTCACAGTTTGGTGCAAAGTTAAAGCAAAGAAGAATTACTGTTAGCAAGTGACACAAATATAATTGTCGAGTGAACACCACTCAATACGGAGCAGGCAATCCCTGAGGAATAAAAAGTATCTTGAGGAGCAACTAAAAAAAAAAGGAGTGGGGAGGGGGGTAGTTTTAAAGCATACTGTGTCGTAAAGATTCCTCTGCCCCACATTTTCGACGCAGACTAGAAACCGTGGCCTGGAAACGATAGTGACAGATGGGTAGTTGGTACAACTTTTATTTGTAAAAACACTCTTGCCAGAAAGCACGTTTTCGTCGTGCCAGATACTCGCGCCGTGCCTAACGACGATGTACCAACAAGAAAAATGTGTGCCTCTCAAATACATAGCTTACACTGAGCGCGAAACTTTTGCAGCGTGCATTTTGCCAAACCGGATTTGATTTTCTCAGCAAGAACAACTCGCAATGACAACCAGTATCTAGTGCGATTACGTCACGTGCAAACCATGTTAAATACTTCAGTTTTCTGGTGAAGTGCGACGTTCGCAACACCAGCAGTAGACGTCCAATGTGTAAAGTTGTGTAGTATTTATAGTAGTCTCGCGATGATATACGGCAGCCTAATGAAATGTTGGAGCACATGACTGATAAAGAACAGAGTCATGAAGTAAGGTCTCAAAACAAGTGCACGTAAAACCTAAGATAACAGTAGCCTCCCGAGGCAGTATCTTGCGACGTTTTGAGCTGAGGCAAGCTGATGCCCAAAAGTGATTTATATTAGGATTCTAAAAAATCTTTGTTTGCCCTGCGCGGAATCTATGTTTAATTAGGAATAAGATTTTATGCATTTCTATGCGTTTCTTTTTGCAGTAAAGCGTTGTGTAAGGGATTATTTAGAAAAAAATTGCGTGTCATCTCCTTATTTCTGCACATTTCGTGTATTTGCCTTCCGATATATCATGTGACCACAGTGCTTTTTGGCATGCCCTGCAACCCACTATTTTACACTGCAGAACAGCTAACAAAAGCACGTTGCCGAAGACACAACAGCTGGCGTATTTTCGAGTATCGTCCTTCCGTGTCGGTCTCAGGCGGTTATGTGAATTTCATAAAGTCAAATTTATCGATGATAATAAAAATATACTTAATTCCTGTCTGAAGATTTGGCAGCATAAATAGAAGATTCTCATCTCCAAGATATATATGTAAATGCACTTTTAAATTATCTGAAAGATGTTCGGCAAATATTTTTCGGCGCTTTTATCCTCTATAGACACGTTATAGGTGATTTTGAAAAGCTTTAAATAATGTTTTTTTATTATTATTATTTTGAAGCTAATTTAAATAACTATATGTGTTCCTCACGCATATATAACTTCTGAAATATATAGAAGTTTATTATCGCGTTTTTTATGTGTTTTTACTATCGCCTTTTTTTACTGGAACGAATGGTGGAAGTATGACGATTGCACACTTAAACTCTCAGAAAGTGTCCAATTAGGTAGCTTCCAAATTGAGTAGAGCATGAAATACCACTTTGTTCTATTTAACAAAAATCATCAATTAGCGAGGGTGATGATTATTTGCAAATTAAATTGACCTGCATTTTGTCAAGAGCAAACCTCAACATCCAGGCTATGCCAGTTTATCCAATATAAGAAAATGTACACATGGGTAAGCACTGTTTTAGGTCAGATTCGATCTCAGTACGAAGGTGCTCATAGATTAGAGTGAACAATTTCAGCCACTCCTTTTCGCATGACTCGTCACCCGCATCATGGTGCTGAGAGCAAACAATGCTAGTTAGAAAAACAAGCATTGCGATTGTCGCTTAGTGTTTCTATAAAATATAGACTAGAAGGACTTGTCCCGTGACTTTCGTGACATTTTGAAAATTATATTGCCTTAAGCTTAGTCGTCTCGTCATCATATATATATATATATTGTGAAACGTATTCCGTAAAACACATTTTATGGTATATATGGCAACGAGGGGCCCATTTCATGATTTTATTCACTGTAATTAATTCCTTAGTTCAAGGGCAAAACCACGATTCAACATCAAATACTGCGATACAAAGTTGTACCAATCACGGGTATTTTAGGCAACCTACTTCACTTCCGAAAACATTTCGATTCAGGTACAATATATGTGACTCTGGTAAACGAAGGGATGTTGAGTCGTATAAACACGACGTTTTGTATGTTAATGTAGATTTCCCTGTCTTGTTGTGTAGGAATAAATAACAGAATTTTATAATTTTGGTACCTGAGAATAAAACTGAATTAAACAAACAATAAAAAAAAAACTATATACTGTAAACGACTATTTTTCGTGGGCTCAATATTTCGCGATTTAGGTCAAAGCTGAAGTTTTGGAATAATTCGCGGGTTGCAGTTTTCTCGACGCGGTGGAATCTCAATATAAATTTCAATCTGTTTACATTTTACCGAAATTGTTCGCGGGACCCATTTTTCGCGAATTGTAGGCGATTCGCGAAATTCTCAAAAATAGGTCCTCGCAAAAATCAGATCGTTTACAGCAGTTAGTTTCACGGCCTAAATAGCGTCTATTGACAGAACAACGCGGAAAATATATTCTCAATTTAGCGGTTCAAACCGGTTCGAACCGGTTCGAACCGGTTTGAACCGTTATTTTTTGCGCCCCGGAACTGAACCGGAACTGAACCGAAAGCCGTGAACCCGAACCCGAACCGAACCAATAAAAATATCGGTTCGACACTCTGGTTCCTAGTCTGCTCTGGCGTTAGCTTTGTTGAGTGCGCTTCTCCCCGCGATCTCGTGTGCTGCAGGGGAGCGGCAACCGCGAAGTAAGCGTCGCAATTCTGCTTACCTTGCTTCGCCGCGGTTACTTATCATGAGAATAATTAGAGCTGAAAGTGAAATAAATATAGCATTCATATTGTAAACGATCTGTAGAATGTCCTTGATTTTACCCACGCCGCTAGACGGCAAACTCTGCCTTTTGGGTGCCGTTTGTATATTAAAAATGCTCGGGATACTTCGGTCTTCTCAAATAAAATAGATAAATAGCTAAAAAATAATTGTGACAAAAGTCTAAAATCTGCAATCTCGCTTTCCAACCTAAGAAAAATTTAGCCGGCTTTTTTTTTTTTTTTTTTTTTTTCATGCCTTGGAGTGTATGAAATTAGCTTGAGTGGAATCCCCGCCATGATATACATGATATATATGGTCTGGGCCATCAGAAATGCTTATGGACTCGTCGGTGGTTAGTTTCGCCTTGCAGAGTTTTTGTATCTTTTTTTTTACCTTCACATGCCTAATTCTTCTTTTATGTCTTCCTCGGGGAATGCATTAAACTTCCAGTTGGAGTAAGCGCTCTGTCCTGTCCCCTCTTCTTTTCCTTGGTGTTTGCGCTTTTGAATTTTTATACAAAGAGTTTTTGTATATCTACATATCCATTAAATGTTGGAAGTGAAATTTATGCTAATAGTATGCGAATATCCGAGGTAGAGTAGCATCGGTGCACCACGCTGGGTTTTCGTGACTTCCGTACCTGGCCGCTGTACGTGCGAAGACGAGGGATTTCAACGGGTCTTCGGCTTTTGGTATAGCGGCATGCGCGGCCAGCATACCGTCCGAACCGTATTACAAATCCGGGCTCGAAGTGCCTCTGTTTACCAGAAGACACTAGACCAAACCTGGGTGTTCAAGTATTCTAAGAAACAAAAAAACACATGAAGGTCTTAATTTGAATTTTTTTTTTTTAGTCAAATCACGGATTAAGGGAGGGTTAGGTCTTTTGTACAAAGCATACCGTCCTAAAGGTGACCTTCTGGCTTTATTGCTATGAAACACCCCTTTCATTTTCCTCTTTATCAGAACTTTCTCTCTCGTATTACAAATCTGTTTTCGAAGTTCCTTTTTTTACCTTTGCTATCTTTTTTAAACAAAAGCACCGGGGAAAAACAAAAAAGCAAATTCTTCTTTTAAAAATAGAAATCAAGGGTGATTGCGTTTCCATTGAAACACGCTCATCTCGCGACCAGTGTTCCGATGACGAAGCGACCTCGGATCAGAAGGCCAGTGTAACCAGTTTGCCTGCGACGAGTTCTCCGCGAACGAGTGGGCCGGTTCCCGCGATCGATTGCCCCTCTACCAATTCACCCGCTACCTATTGGGGAGTTTTAGGTGAACCGTTTTTTGCACATCCGATACGGTATGATTGGGCCCTCCGGTACGAATTGCGCATGGGCTACCACACAAGACTTCCATAGGCGCAGTGCGTACCGGAGTACCCATCGTACCGTATCGGATGGTCAAAAACGGTTCCCCTAAAACTCCCTAATGGGGAGTTTTCGTAGACCGCGGATCCCGCTCCGCTAAGCCCTCTGCAACGAAGAAGCCGCCTCTGCGCCTGCGCGCCCATGGCCTTGACTGTAGAGTTCCAAGTATCGTAGCGGGTTGCGAAGAGCGTTGCGGGACGGCGAAAATCATCTACGAAAACACCCCATTAGAGAGTTTTAGTAGATCGTTCCGATAACGGCACCCGATAATCCGCCACCACCTTTGCGCATGCATCGTATCGTTATCGGGTATCGATATCGGGGGTATCGGAACGATCTACTAAAACTCTCTTTTGTCTTTCGACGTACGGATGGCTGTATACAGCCGCATCGAACGTCTTGTGTGAGCGGTGTTGCATTTACGGATGGACGGTGTGTGCGCGTCGTTTCGATGGACACGCAGCGGGCGCGTACGAGTTACTTAAGCCTATTCGGTGCCAATTGCGAGCGTCACGCGACCTGAGGGTGGGACGCAACGACGCGACGGGAGCGTGGCTTCATTACCGCTCCGGCTGAGCGAGAAACTCGCATTGTGGTTTCGTCACAGCTCGGAACAAGCTCGCCAAATTGTGCTCGTGTAGGTGGAAATGCCTTGCGAAAGAAAGCGGGAAATGAAATAGTTCGGAAAAGGGCGGAGTGCCCTCAGCGTGTCAATCGGCCGACTGTTTTCCTTTTTTGTTTCCTTTAGGTGCAACATCAAAAGAGTGGAGCAACCTGAACAAGCCAAAAAGCCGACTTTTTTCTTTTATTCTTTCCCCTTTTTAGGTGCAATATTAGCTTTCGACACCTTTTTTTGCACGCTTGGTGTGGCGAAGAAATCGATGTTCCACGGAGCCACTCGTTCCGTGAAAGTTTACGGTTGGAAGCGTCTGAGAGACAAGGACGACGTGTCCGACCGGAACCGTCACTGTGGTCGGCCTTCCCCGATTGCCCATATACGGTCACTCTGACGCCTGTAGGAGGATGAGTTCTTCGGTTCTACTCATATCGAGGCAAAGGAGAGTAATGGGAAGTTTTCGTAGATGGTTTCTTTCGTCCCGCAACGCTCTCCAACGAGATCGGAGCCGTACAGGCAATGGTAGCGGCGCGCATCTACAGTGGCGCCGTTCTTCGTTGTGGACTCTAGCCGAGGGAGAAAAACCGTCTACGAAGACTACCTAATGTCAGACTGTCGTCGTTCACGGTGTTGGTTTTGTTGGTTTAAGAATGCGATTATGACTCTGAGCTTCCACCGTGCTTTTTACGCGCACTGCCAAGCCGGTCGTTCACAACTGATGGAAAGTGGCCTGAGTTACAACTTGGCACGTCACGGTGAGGCAGATCTTGATCGTGACGTCACGAATAGGAAACAAGACGGCGCCACCGAAGCGTATCATCACCAAGACTCCGTTAGACCTAAGCCACGGCCGCTCCATCAGGGGTCAGATTTCGGACACTGCGAGTGCGATTGCTTCTCGCGGAGCGAGTGAAGAACACGGTTCGTCTGCTCCAGAGCGTCTTTCGCAGACGAAAATAAAACAAAAATATTGTCTGCTAACAGACAAAACAAATTGTCGTCTGCTAAAAGACAAAAAAGAAAAAAAAATAGTCTTTTGTTATACGAACCGAGCGGCGCGGCGAAGTGAGATGGGACGCGGGCTGAAATAGTGATTTTCTGCTATTTCACGTTGGAAGCCTTTAACATGCCGCGCGTCGTTTGCGAATTGGAAATTGTTCTTGTGAACTCGCGAACCGGTTAAAAATGTCAAACGGGTTGATTGCGCGCATCTGTGGCGCAACCATCGTGGCACGTCACCTTGGCATGTAGCCTCGATGGTGACGTCACGCTGGTAAACCTAGCGGTGTGGACGTGAATTAAAGTTCACACAGGTTCACCGTCTTCAGCGTGACAGTTGTCACGTGACACGATGCCGTTACGTGACGCTCGTCACGTGGCACCATGGTGACACCATGACGGTGCCATCGTCACGCCATGGTGTCACCTGGCTGTCATCACAATTGGCACTTCGACGTAATGTGACATTGAAAGGCTGTGACCACGTGGTACCTGATGACATTGACACCGTTGACGCGCCGTGGTGTCGCCTGGCCACCGTGACGTCAAGTGACGCCAGGACCTCTCAAGAGGACCTGTGAGTGCCATGCATTTAGAGCGTCAGACAGGTATTTGTTTTCTCTCGAACGCGCATTGTGTCGTAGAGTTATACCCCCAGTCGAGGTCCTCGCAGCACCGGCAAGCAGCAAAAGCTGTCCACGAGAATGGTGGCTCCGTATCATCTCTTGCCCAGCTACGCTGTCCTTATCGCCGTGGTGTAAACGCGCGGCATGTTGCATCTCTGTTTGAGCGGCGTCGACGGCCGCCATTGTCGACGGCCTTTGTCTCTGGCCGCTCTGTTTGACCACGTCCGAATTGCTGCTGTTGCGGATAAGCGCGTCCTGCCTCCCTCGGCGCCATTTTCAGTGTGTAACAGCCCCCAGGTTGCTCGATCTTTGGGTTATTACGAATCCCTGGGCGGGGCTTCGAAGGTGATGCACACCCATGTACTGCAAATGTTTGCGTACTTTGTGCTGGAAATTCTGAGGCGCTGTACGGGGGGTTGGGGGGGGGGGGGGTGATGATGATGACGATGATGATGATGTATGAATCATTGCTTCTACGTGGTGCTTGCACATACATGCTGAATGAACTTTTGTGTGACGGGTTCCAGTGATGTGATTGCTGCACCATTTGCGAGAAACTCCGTCAAAGTGGTTGATACATCCGGTTACATTTTGCGAAAATATGGGGAATTTTCGCCAACATTCCCCCAAAACTTATTTCCACTTTATTATTACTCAAAGCTCAGACCGCGCAGTGTGGTCGGTGTAGGCTTGTACTAGTCTTCAGAACTTTCGGTTGTAGGCTTATTTCAACGTGCTATTTGATCGATCTCCGTATCCAACATTAACAGGAGTCGGACGTTTCGCAGTGTTTCTCACGATTGTGGTGTGTTTCTGGCGGATTAGAGGGTTTCGTTAAGCGCGCGCGTCTCACCGCGCACTGGAGTATTGCAGCGAATCGACGACACTTGCAGAGGGGAGGCATTGCGATTTAGTGTATGTTGCTTCGCCGCAGCGCATCCCCGTGCTAAGGCGAAAGCAGTCCTAGAGAGCGAGACGTTTGGCACGATTTCGGAGTCCAGGTTAAAGACTGTCGACTAGTTCGGCGCTTTCTACTTTTCCTCCGCTTCCTCCTCTTCCCTCTTCTACCCTATCCACCATTGTCTGTTTCCTGCTCCCCCATGGTGAAGAGGATCTTCTGCCTTGCAGAATCTCGGGTCTGGATGTCGGCCTTTAAGAAAAGCGGGATAAGCTCATCCCGCAAAGTCCTCCTCCCTGTCCACTTTAACAGAGTAAACGTTGGAAAGGAGGTATGTGGACTCGCCTCCTGTCTAGCCTTCGCCCTGCTAAAGTAGAAAGTGTGTATGACTTTGCGGAAGGAGCGCTCCTTGCCCTTGATTTTTTTGAACCCCCGACGTATGTTTGATAAACCGCAATATTCCGATGATATCTATAATTTTGTTTCGTTATTCAAACCTGAGATTTAGTGAGGATAGTTGAGTATTGCGAGAAAATTTATATAAAGTACTGCATGAGTTTATCTTATTTTTTTTATGTTGACTCTTGTTGTCCCTTTTATATAGATTCTATCTGTTCGATGACACAGTCAGTAGAGTAAATGAAAACTAAATCAGCTAGGGCAGTGTATGGAAGGTTAGGAATAGCCTTATCTAGACCGACTGAATTGGTTTTACGAAGGTTTATTTATCGTTCAAGTGCCCATTTTTGCTATCGTTAAGTTCGACACGTAAACGGTCATTGTTGTTCAATATGACATTACAATATATATATATATATATATATAACCTTTAGAATTTGAACGAAACGTGAATTTGGGGGCTCGAAATTATTCCATTCTAACATCATTTCAGTGGAACATACTACTAGGTTTTCCCTTAATTTTGTACCTACAGTAACAATTCACGGCAGTTCGTACTGTCCTCCATTAATCAGCATCTTCTTTGCCGGGTCTGGTGCTACTACGCGCGACTAAACAGCAAGTTTTGTATTTAAGGGGCCCATACCTGCCGTACAACTGAGGCTAACGAAAAGTAGGAAATCAAAGAAGACGTTGCCTTTTAGTGAAACAGGTGAACAGGGAAATCTGGAAGTGCGTAATTGCATTGCAATAACAGCACCAGGCGAAAAGGCATCGGATTTTATGTCTTCCCGAAAGAAAGCAGCCCCCGAAAAGTCATCGGATTTTATGTCTTCCCAAAAGAAAACAGCCCCCGAAAAGTCTGTCTAGCGACCGGAAAAACCGGGAATTGTCGGGGAAATTTTAGTTACCGGGAAAAATCGGGGAATTGTCAGGGAAATCGTCAAAAAACGAGCCCAGTCAGGGAAAATGAGCCGGAAACGCCATCGAGTACTCTGAGCAAAGGCTTGAGGACTTGGGGGCAGAAAAATAAGCAATAAGTTCTGCTTAGAGCGGAGCGCAGGCTCTGCTCACCCCATTTAGAGTGTGCTACCCGATGCAAAGGGAACAGCCGAAAAATCCAGTCCAAGCCTTGGATTGGATTGAGGGCGCGACACTAGGCTTGATCCAGTTGGAGCTTAAAGCCGCAGACCCCAATTCAATCCACGCTTCAAGCCGAAAGTAGCCGAAAGTGCGCATCTTGCGGCCATGCTGCCATTCGGTTGTTAAGTGTGTGGTTGAGCGTCGTGTTTCCATCGTGCTTCCGGAAGTGGCCTCTTCACTGACGACGTCGGCGGCAAGGAAATGCTCGTTTAATTAATCTGGACTGGACGAACCCGAATATTTCAGAATATTCGAGTTGGATTAAGCCCGTGCAAAATGATCCTCACAGTGCTGAATGCCTTGCGTGGTAATGCATGGTCTTTTTCATTTAACCGTCTCTACAATGGTCATGGAATTTCGCCTGAAATTGTCAGGGAAAACCTGGAAAAGTCGGGGAATTTCAAAATAATAATTTGCTAGACACCCTGGTCTAAAAGAAGGTAAAGAGAGCTGGTTCAGAGCGGTAGGGAAAAGCGTTTTTCGATTTGTTTCGTGATTTGCTTCATAATTTATATTCACTCCATTGCACGCTAACGTAAGAGTGTAAGATTACAGGGCACGAGACATAGTAGGGCGTGCCAAAGTGTTCCGTACGTTGGAATCTCCCTGAGCACTCGCTATACGCGTAGCGGTATATCCGTTGGTCTATCGGAATCGGGACCTCCGCACTGCCTTGCGGCGGCCGTTTTTAATACAATTTTTGCTCGATGTATTTTGATGGTTTCAACTGTTATTGCGACGACATGTTTCGAGCACAACTGTGCTTTAAACGATCAAAACCTTCACTAAAGAAAAAGAAGTGGGTCCGGTGCTGGGGTAACGCCGACAAGGTTTGATTAGAGGAAAATTGGCGACTCCCTCGCCGGGGGAAGTGGATGGTGATGTTTTTAGTTTTTTTGCCTGATCCCCTGAAGGTCATCCTGGTTATATCCCATACTACCTGGTGAGAGTTAGGGGGAGAAAATTGGTCTTAAAAGGGCGGGAGGAATCTCGTTTTTGTCTTTTTAGAGTTAGGCTAGGTGGCGCAAGCTAGCGCCCGTTACAAAGGGTATAGCCATTAACATCCATCCAGCCCTGGAACACGCCTAGCACGCTTTCGGCCAATGGCGCCTCCCGATTTGTCTGCTACATTCTTTAAAAAAAAAAAAAAAAAAGTATCACCTTACATCCTTTTGTCCCATGTAATACTCCTCAAAACTTTAAATCGACGTACAGCGCCATATAGTCGAACACACGGCCCCAAATTTTACGAGGGGCTTCATAACGGTGCGATATAACATTTTAAATAGATAAAATATGTATCAAAGGCTACATAAAGAAAACACCGAGTTTTTGCAGTCGGGCCGAGAAAACCCCGATTATCTTTTTTGTAGTCCGTAACACATATATTAGCTATTTTAATAAGTTGTACCACACGGCTATCAAGCCCCTCGTAAAATTTCGGGCCATCTGTTTCACTGTAGGGCGCTGTACGTCAAATTGAAGTTTGGGGTGTATTATATCGGGCAAAGGGTGTAACAAATAACAATACACCCTTTTACTCCTTTTTTTAGAGTGTATACTTCCCAATGAATGGCCAAACTTTCTACATTTACGGCCCTGCGGCAGTATATATTCCATCTCATGAGTTGCGTGCGGCAAAGGCAAAAGCAGAGGCGCGAGCACTTGGCTTTCAGATTTCCCTTCCTTTCACGAGCACTCGCGGAAGGAAAGCAAGTCTAAAAGCCAGGTGCCCGTGCCTGTGCCTTTGCCTTTGGTGCACACAACTCCTGAGAGTCTGAGACAGCATAGGGTCAGTATGATGGTGGTTGTGCCCGCGCACCGCGTGCACGCGCACGTGCGGTGGCACGTGCGGACTGCAACGACTTTCTGCTGCCCTTATCGCCTGCAGCGTCGCGATTGTTGTCCACGCGCAGCCCACCAAGTCACCATTGTCGAGTCGCGCCGGTTGAGACACTACCCCGTATTCTAGTTCACTGGATTCGAGCTTCGCGATCCACTGGATTCGAGCTTCGCGATCCCTGCGGTGGCGATATTTAACTGCGCCTCATACGGGCGACACGAGTGAGCATTCGATTTGGGCTCGTGACAATCGATGCCTCGACGTGCATTCGTGTAGTCGCTCGTGCCCAACCGTTGCGATGATGCGAATAGCCGAACCTTGACAATATTTGGAACTCAGCGCGCGCCGTGTGTTTTTCCAACCCCAGCGCGCGTGGCTGCAGTGGGATAAACGTTGGCGGCGTGTAGGGAGTATTCACTGGCGGCCATATCTGTGTGCGCGTATTCAGAGCGCGTGCTTATGGCGAGCTTCCACAGTTCTTTTGCAACGTGCATTCCGCACCATCAAGAGTGCCGGTCTTAGCAGCCTATTGATGTGAGCTCCTTCTGAGCATGCGCTCTAAACAGTACCCACAAATATGGCGTCCAGTTCTTTGATCACGTGCACTTGTTCTGGCTACGACGTGAGGGGGTAAAGCTGCTCGGTTTTTTTTTTACTTCCATATTTTTTTAAGGGGGGGGGGGGGGGGAGTGCTTGCTTTGGCGCGGAGAAAAAAAATAAAATACAACTAACTTACAAGTTATGTATGTCTTACAAGTTACGTATGTCAAGGAATAATTTTAAGCGGTTCTTATTGAAAGTAGAGAACCTGTTGCATCGCCCTTTTAAAAACGTTTTTGTGCAATCGTGCTGATTTCGGGGACGGCCGGAAAAGAAAAATGAAATGTCTGGAAAGGTGAGGAGTGTCGCTTGACGAAACACCCGATGTCGAAATACGTCGAACTGCGCGATCATCCGACACTCGATAGCCGCGTTTTTTTTTATCCGCAGAAATGTCTCGGTGGAATAGGAGATATACGAGAAGCGTGGCGCAAGTTAAATAGTGTCCTTTTCTTAGCAAAGAAGTAAGGGGGTATTGGGCAACGTCTATGCTCGGGAACGCGCGAAAGAGTATATATATAAGAAGGTATAGAAAGTCGGCGGTGTGCCTACGCCGACGGAGAGAGTCTGGATTTGACGGACAGGCGGATTGCGTCAACCTGCAACGCTCAGGGAAATGTCGGGCGTTTGTGCGGCCGCGCCCCTGCAAGAGTCGAGGCGTTCTGGGAATCAGTCTGGTCTTATTCTGTGCTTTCGTTGCTTCGTGCATTCTGAAAGAGCGACCGGAAGAAAAGCTGAATTGCGAGCTCGGGCCTCCCGGCCGCCTATTGGGTAAAGACCTGCAGCGTCGGAAGTACCGAGCCATTTGCGCCAAAGTGCGCCATTAGCGAAAGTATGCTACATCTCGCGCTAAAATTCCATTTTTTGCTATGAATTGCTCCACGCCTTCGCCGAAATGCGACAAAGGAAAACAAAATGATTATTTTTTTATTTGTAGTCGATTTTGTTGTTAGGAGATGTAGAAGGAAAGCAAAAAAGGTATGGTTCAAACTTCACAGCGTACCTTCTCACCGTATAGTTTGTTTCATCTCAGGTGAGGGCACAGTCGGTAGGCTCGAACACATACAACCCCGAATTTACATAATAAAAGCGCGTGTCATGGGGAATCCGTAGCGCTTGATTGGTTTAGCCAGTCAAAGAGCACGTACAGAAAGACGACAAATGTTCACGATGTCGCGCTTTTGACGCTCTTTGATGGGTCCCGTTGGCCCGTAGTGTCGGCTGCACTTCATCTTATGATGAATCCAAGTGTCGAAATTGCTCGTCCACCGCGCTGGCCTCGTCATCGTCTAAATTTCCAGACTATGTCGGCTATATCGGGGGGGGGGGGGAGGTTAGTTGTTGTTGTTGTTTTTACTTGATTTACTGTCACAGGATATTAGCCACCGAATTTTAATTACTTTTAGCAGACAGACAGACAAAGCGCATTTCAATTGAATTTCTGGCGATAGTGTTTCAACAGAATTTTTGCAATTAAGTTTCAATTGATTTTGTGCACTTGAGTTTGTGTAAAATGTTTGCAAGTGTGTTTCGATAATTTTTTTTTTTTTGCAACTGCGTTTAAAAACGAAATTCTCCAACGTGTGGAGAATTTTCAACTCAGATTTCCTTAAAGCATGGACCGGAAGGACACGAAGCACATCAAGGGAACGCATACAAACATCATAAAGCACCCACAACACACTAATCACATTCCCCTTGACTGCTCCGGCCAAATGAATACCTTTCATGTACCCTACATATGAAAGGTATTCATTGGACCGGTGACCACCTCAGCATTTATTAAGGCTCCCAGTATGCTATCCCCTCCTCGGAAATCTGATAAATGATAAACAGTGTTTCGACGCCATTGGACTCTATCCCTTACTAAAAACAAACAACATTGGAACAAGCAATAATCGTTTGGTGCAGTCGCTAAATACAACAAAAGCGATTCCTAGCCGGTATGTTATCTCTTCTCTGCATAGCACCACTCAGGACGAGGCAAGGCCCTGTAGTTGCTAGCTTTAAAATATTTTATTGCTTCTTTGCTTTACGAAGTGACTAGTATGATGTGCTCAATGATGTCACTATAGTCACTGACTGAGTGAAAACGGGCTTGAGAAGGAGATAAGTGAAGCTCCTCCCTGTTGTTCGCACCTTGTCATTGACCTTAGACTTATTATAATACACGCTATGCTTTCGAAGGTGTCAAAAGTTTTGGATGCCGTTTGTTGCGCAAATGAATCTGAGAAAATATGTTAATTATGTGAGATAAGTGTACTAAGGAATGTTTGCAGCTGTGCCCTTGCTGGGTTCCTCAAGAGAAAAGGGTGCCGACCAGCTGATGTCAACTACTCAGTGATAAAAAAACTCGTTTAGATCTGCAATGAGGAGACAAAGAATTGTATGTCGAGTAATAAAACTCCGTGTCCAGTGACTAAGCTCAAATAATGAAGGAGAAACTCATTTATGTATATAATGAGTAAACTTAAAGGGGCACTGACACCCCAAAGGTCGTATTTATTTTTATTGTCTAAAACGATGCAAGTTGCAGCCATAGACACGCAAAAAAAACCGCATCGCGAAAAAAAATTTTCCCGCGCGCACGCGCGCCTTTTTATTTTTGGCGTTTGATTTTCCCGCCTCTCGCCTCCTCGCTTCTTTTGATCGGTGACGTCAAAAATCAGGAAATTTAGAAGCTTTGTAGGCGGCATCTTTATAACATTTAATGACGGCAATCCTAAAACATGTTTTTTAACGCAATTGCGAACGCACTACGGCCCTTCTTTTGGAAATACCAAAAATCGGGAGTTCGTTGTGGTGCCGTCTCCTGGATTTGTATCCTCCAACGGAAAACAGGCGACACCGCTCAAAACCGGTCCGCCGCAACGCCGGGCGCTCGCTCCTTTCCTCCTCGCTTTGGGTCGCCATGGCAACAGCAGGGAGTGGTGAAAGGAAGTCGACTCTCAGGTCTCCGTAATTTTTGACGTCAAGGCACCGGCGCCGATCGCGCGGGAACTTCGAATTCGGCATTTGGAAATTGTTTTTTTACTTCACGAATACTGAATTCCCAAATTTCAAATTTTGAGGGTAATGTCCCGGCATCGTTTTCGACCGTTTCGGATAATAAAAAAAAATATGATTTTGATGTGTCAGTGCCCCTTTAAAATAACCAATATTGAGCTCTTGAAAGAAAACTAAAAAGGTTCTTGCAAAAAAAAAAAAACGAGTTACAGGTCAATGTATTTGGATCCCGTGAATCTGATTATGACGTTCGTTTTCCCCGAAGATGTAAATATAAACGCGAGAATACACGCAAACCCTCGGACCTGTCGTTACGTCGTATACGCAAACCTTTCGGCCGCCAAGCCCCTCTCTCTCGTGTGGACAGCGCGTGCAATTGCAAGCTTGCCAGGTCTATTCCCCCCGCACCAACCCCAATCGTGACGTCTTTTTACAGCGGAGCTGTTAAAGGGGAACTGACTCATCAAAATATATATTTTTTTATTATCCGAAACGATTGAAAACGATGCCGGGACATTACCCTCAAAATTCGAAATTTGGGAATTCAGTATTTGTGAAGTAAAAAAACAATTTCCAAATGCGGAATTCGAAGTTGTGGTTTTCCCCTTTTATGGGGGGTACCACTTAGAAACACAGAAGGTTCCTTGGGTCCGGATAAAGACGTGTTTATTTGACTTAGATGCCACACGCTTGCCCGAAGGCCAACAATGTTGGAGATGACGGCGCTGTCTCTTTTGACAGGATTGCCAGTCGGGGTCCGCGCTGCCGCTATTGACAGCATCACGGAGGGGGAGGATCAGACAAGGATATGAAGGCTCCATCGAGCAGAGCCTCCCCCAGCGAGAGTCCCGCCCGTTGGATTAGGGCCGTCTTATATAGCCTGCGGGAATGGACGCGCCCGGGGTGGGTCGGATGTAGGTGGCTCCCCGGAGGGGCGGACGCGTCCAAGTCATGATCCCGAGGGGTGTGCCTTAGGCAAATCACCCGAGAAGGACGAGGGAAAGCCGCCCACCAGGGAATACGGCTTCGCCCTCGCATCCGGGACGCGCCCCCACGTGGCGACGTCCCACGGCCTGCCTGAGCTAGGCCTAGATAGGGATGCGGGGAACCGTGGTTCCCACAAAGTTCCCGCGCGATCCGCACCGGTGCGTTGACGTCAAATATTGCGGAGTCCTGAGAGTCCACTTTCTTTCACGACTCCCTGCTGTTGCCATGGCGACCCAAAGCGAGGAGGAAAGGAGCGAGCGCAGCGAGCGCCGGCGGACCGGTTTTGAGCGGTGTCGCCTTTTTTCCAGGGGAGGATACAAATCCAGGAGACGGCACCACAACGAACTCCCGATTTTCGGTATTTAAAAAAAGAAGGGCCGTAGTGCGTTCGCAATTACGTTAAAGAACATATTTTAGGATTGCCGTTATTAAATGTTATACAGATGTCGCCCTCAAAGCTTCTAAATTTCATGATTCTTGACGGCATGGATCAAAAGAAGGGAGGAGGCGAGAGGCGGGGAGAATCAAACGCCAAAAATAAAAAGGCGCGCGCGCGCACGGGAAATGTTTTTTTCGCGATGCGTTTTTTTTTTTTTTTTCGTGTCTATGATAAAAAAATACGACCTTTGGGATGGCAGTGCCCCTTTAAGGGCTAGGTCCCCGAGGATCGTGTCCGGTACCAAACAAATGCCGACACAAAACTCTAGACAGCTACCGCCATCTATGAGCGACGGTGGCAACCAGACAACCGGCTTGCTTGCCTCATTCATGGATGGCAACAACATCTCCAGCCTTTTTTTTTTTTTTTCTTTTTTTAGCTTTACTTAGAATTGACAGGCGTTGAAGATGCGCGAGAGCGGAGATTCCGAAAACTGTGTATGACGTCGCGCTCCGGGAGGAAAGGCTTTAACGGTACTTAAAAAAAATTTTGCAGCCTCCGTGCACCAAATTAAATAATAATAATAATTTCGATATTCGTGATCCTGGAGGCTAATTGAAGATGATTTAAGTGTTGTTGTTTTTTTTTTTCTCAAATACAGACCGCCTCAGTTTCCCTTTAATAAAGAAACTCATTTGCAAATGTGACAACTATACTCATAATAATCGACATTGAGTTCTTGATGATAAAAGTCGTTTGTACATCTAATGAGTAAAATCATAGGAGTAGATATTGAGTTCGTAATCACCAAACTAAATTGCATTTTATACTAGTAAATTCAAAAGAATATATATTGAGTTCATAATCAGCAAACTCGTTTGCATTCTTAACTAGTAAGTTCGAAAGAATATATATTGAGTTCAAATGAACGAACTTAATTTAATTCGTAATGAGTAAATTTAATACTATATATAATTTTTTGAGTTCTTAATGACCCAATTGAATGGCATTCCTAATGAGTAATATCAACAGAATCGGTATTGAGTTTCTTATGATCACACTCATTAGACATAGAGCTTATTTTTAGTTTCAATTGACTCTATAGGAATACTATTCTAGGAAACTTAATTGAAACTCATTAATGCAGATTGTTGGGCTACTTGGTACTGGGAACTTGACGTCATGATGGCGCTTAAGACGAGGACAAAAGGGAGACTAGACAACACGGAGGGATTGGTTTGAAACTCATTGATCATTTTTTTTTAATATTAAATTTTTTTTACGTTGCTCGCGGACGCTAAGCCAGTCGAATTTCATTGGTAGATAATAATTTGCAACAAAAAATAGCAAAAGCAAAGAGAGAGAGAGAGAGAGAGAAAAAAAAAAGAGGCTACGAGGAAATCATTTTTATCGTTTTGATAGGACATTGAAAATCACCAGCTGCATTTTTCGCTCGTTTCTTTCCAGACGCTCCGCTACCGCGCGTAGACGGATGCTGTCACACGCACGCTCGTTACCGACCGTGGCTCGATCGAACGCTGCAGTGCCGCTTTAGGCTCGACGCAAGCATTACGTCGTCGTCTGTTCGGAGACCAAGTCGTCTGCTCCTTGCGCAGGGGTTACAGTGACGTCAGAAGGACGCCGAGTTCTGATTTGCTTCCATTGGAAGGATAGAGGGTAGACATCAATGCTAGATGCCTCAAGGTCTACCCTCTATTTTTTTTTCTTTTAATCAGCCAATAAGAGCTCGGCGTTCTGACGTCATCGCTACCCCTGTTGCAAGAAGCAGACGAACATGCGCTGCGCGTAGGCCGCCATTTGCTGCCCAAATCCTGCGCCGTCGGCGCCGCAAAAGAACGGATCGTTTATCTGGGAACTTTTTTACATAGAGCGTCCTCGCGACGTGACGGCCACTCTGCCGCGCGAGAGATAAGAGATGCGCCCCGCTATCGGCGGGAAACAATCGATCGGCCGCCATCGGCGCTAGCTCCAGAGATAAGGAGCGCTCCCTTCGATCGCCCGATATAGTCATCTATTGATAGCGTCGCCCCGTTTGATGGCGGCCTCCACGATAATTGTGCCCGGAGGTCTCGAGGAGTTTGTACCGGCGCTATCGGCAATTTGTCTCTCTCCCATGATTGACAGGGAAGTGCAGTCGGTCTAATCTGTCTAGATCGCTTCGCGTATCGAATCGGGACTGGCGTGATGCGTGTACGTGCGGTGTAGGCGACGGCCGTTGTGGAGCGTTGCTCAACCAGCGCCCCTGAGATTACGAGGCGCTGGACGCGTCTCGTACCTGACGCCAAAGCAGATGGCGGACAACACCGCCTAAAATAGCCGTCTTGGTCACTTACAGGGTGAGGACGGCATGGAGGAGTTTCACCGTAAGCACGGCGGAAGGCATTTAGCTCGTGCTACAGGCCGTCTGCTCTTCTCACTTTGTCGGTGACTTTGGTGCGTTACGACACGACAACTACGCGAAATCCCTTTTAAAAAGAACCCCCCCCCCCCCCCCCCCCTTTGAATGTTGAGGGCCGTGACGTGATTGCTGTGCCATTTGCGCCAAACTGAGCGTATAAAGGGCTTTGGCCTGCTACATTGTGCTACATTTGGCCCAAATGTGAGGAATTTGCGCCAGCGTTGATCCAAAACTCGATTTCACTTTATTAATACTGAAAATATAATTATTAAAACATTCAAGCACCAACCAAGCCCTCCTGTAGGGTCCCTATACAAGGGCTTGGTTGGTGTTTGAATTTTTTAATAATTGCATACTCTCAACCAGACAGATATTTGTCAAATGTTTAATTTTAAGTTGTTTTTTTATGAAAATGTAATGCTGAGGCCCCGCTGCGCTTCCGGGTCGTTATGGTTGGCTTGTACGATTTCTACACCGTAGCCGCACATCACGTACAATTCTGTTTGATCTCTCTGTCAGACACTGACATTACTCGGAATTTTCGCAATATGTCGTGTGTCTTTAGCCCTCTCGCGCGGGTGAGTTAGCTTCCTTGATTAAAATGAGCTGTTGGGCAAGTTGGTTCTGCCTATTTACAATGTAGCGGAAAGACAACATAGGAAGGAGACAGGAATAGGAAAGAGCGTCCTTTCCTATCTCTGTCTCCTTCCTGTGTTGTCTTTGCGCTACATTGTAAATAGCTTCCTCCTTGAATGCGGTTCTGACCGCGCTCTTGTGCGCTACAGTGAAGCGACAACCGCGAAGTAAGCTTTTTGACTTTGTGGATCTTGCTTCGCCGCAGCGCAACCGAGTGCTAAAGGGAAAACACTTCCCCAGAGCGGAACCTTAAAACGAAAAAGTGTCGAAAAAAATTAATAAATAAATAAAATGGTATTTTGAGTGTTAATGTAACAGTTCTTCGGTGGAGTAAACAATTCTGAATAATACTGCGGCTATGATTTTTGATAGACGGCGATATTCTGGCGATACTTTTTTTTTCTTTAAATTCGAGGTTGTGCGATGGTACTAGAATTAAAATTTATATGAACTGCTCTGTAGGTTTACTTTTGTTTTAACTTTCTCCTCCGGTTGTCACCTTTATATAGGTTTTATCCGTTGGACGTACAATCAATAGAGTAAATTAAAACTAAATGAGAGGACGCGGTGCAATTAAGCTTGGGAATAACCTTAACGAGTTTTGCTGGATCGTTTTAAGAAGGCATATTTGTCGTTTGCATGCCGACCTTTGCTATTATAAAGTTCTACGTGCAAAATGTTTAAAAAAATTCTCGACATGAATGAAGAATGTTCCTTTTATTACAACCCTCGTACTTCGAATGAAACATCAGTTCGTGTGCTGAAGATTATTCTAACATGACTTCGGTTGAATATACTCTTTGCTTTACTTTTTCTTTCGCACGTAAAATGACCCTCCACAGCGGTCCACATAATGTCCTTCATCAGTCAGCATCAGTTGTTGCCGTGCCTGGTGCTTCTACGTGCAAATGAACAGCTAGTTCTCCGTTTGAGGGAATCAGACCTGCCGTGCAGTTGATGCCCACAAAAGGTTGCACAGAAGTGTGTGAAGGCAAAGTAGGCACAAAGCAAAAGGTAATGGACTAGGAGTAAGTTTACTACTTGTAATGAGTGTACCTCACATGTCTGCTCCCATTGCATCGTAGCCTGAGCTGAGCTTTGACTCAGGCTGACCACGTCATCGTCTGACCTTCTAGACGATGTGGGCAGCTGAAAGTCGCGATAAAAAAAAAATCGCAAAATGGTGGCCAGTGTGATAAGACGCAACGGGTTCTTTTATCCCTGATCAGATGACTCAGTTATCGTGTGTGCCGCAGAAGTATATACCGCGTTTGTTGCGCCTCTCGCGGCACCGTCGCACGCGCGTCAAGCTTTACCGCTTTGCGCCGGAGTGGAGCGCAAAGCAGCTGGCGTGGAGGGGCTCCTGGTTTTGCGCGATAGGCTCGGAAATTATTCTCAGTACTATAACAGGTCTGTCTTCTTCAGTCTTGATTGTAGCTGGACCTCTTATTAAAAAAAAATATATATATATATATATAATAAAAAAAAACGACTGCCCAGAAAGTAAAAAAAAAATATTTAAAAAAATGCGGTAGTCGAGGTAGTTTTCGCGCAGCAGGTCGATCGAAAGGTCAGCGAACTCTTGACTCAACTCTGGCTCCAGCGACGCTAAAGCGCAGTGTCACTTTGATAGCGCAGCTGTAGGCTTTCATTATATTTGTCGGGGGTTGTTTTACGGCTAATAATAATGAAATCTTAAGTTTGGTTGGTTCATAAAATTTGTGAGTACGTCATCGATCGACGTTTTAGTTCGTGTGCTTTTTCTACTTTTTGCCCGGTGTTTTACGGAGAATATATCTACGGGCGAAATAAACTGCGAGCGGAAAAGGATGACCTAAACTGAAGTTTTGCGCTATGACTCATTTTGCAACCATATTTTTATTTTTTTAATTGTAAAGGCTACCTATTCCGACCCTAAAAGAAAGAATGCCGCGCACTCTTTTTGCGCCCTGTGTGTATTTTTAAAGTAATACGCAATTGCGTATCAAAGACGAACCCTGGTGCGTTATTAAAAATAAACTCATTTAGCGGCGCAATATATTTTTTAATTGTTTTTGTTTAAGTGACTTGCCAACACATGTTAAGCATCTGCTCGAAACGCGGGCTGCTCGAAAAGGTCAGATGCCGCTCAAACTCGTCGAATTTTTTCCGTATGATTTTGAAGGTTCTCCAAACCAATCGAACTTGTGTCGACCTTCGGGTTCGACCGGGGATCGGCATCCCTATAGACCGACACACTGTTTACAAACAAGCCCGCCTTTGCCCACACCAGGTGTGGGCACTGCGCGTGCGCAGGAACCGAATTTGGGAGGAGCGAAGCGTCTGCGCATGCGCTGTGCCGCCAACAGCGCCACCGCAGCTGCATGACGTCAGGGCCGCGTGTTGGTCTATACCTTGTTTCGCCGTAAGTCGGAGCACACGGCTTTCACGTGACGTCACGGCGCCATGCTGGTGGTCGTTCCTATACCTGTCCCCCCCCCCCCCCCCCCTTAAGCAAAAAAAAAGAAGAAGAAGAAAAAAAAAATATTTTGTGGCGCTGATGGCACTCCGACACGAAGACAACGATCGCCGATGCATATATTGCGCCTTTGACCATGCGGCACAGGCCTCCCAGGCTGAAGCCTATTTTTGGGTGGTACGAGTTCAGCTGATTGGGGCTCTTACACTACTTATATGACACGTTGGTCGAGCTTTTCCCTTTTTGTGCGGTGCTAAAGAGCGGAAAAGCATCTTTGTACGTCCGAAATCGGCTAGATTCATCGCCGCGAGAC
Source organism: Ixodes scapularis (assembly GCF_016920785.2). NCBI lineage: Eukaryota > Metazoa > Arthropoda > Arachnida > Ixodida > Ixodidae > Ixodes > Ixodes scapularis. Next base: position 107,458 of record NW_024609876.1, read on the forward strand.
AATCGAAAGTGGCAGATTCATGACATCAGCGCTATTGGCTACGCGTCTTTTATTTCCGGGTGGTAACGTCAAAACGTGTGTGTCGCGACGTTAATTTTTTTTTTTTTCATTTATACTTGGGAACGCGTGAGACGGCTTTGACATGGGCTTCGACGGCGTTCGAAATTTTTGTTGTTTCTTCGTTTTTTCGTCGTGATCTCGCGTTCCGCGCCTGAGCAGGCACGCTTCTACATCTGTGACGGTGTTTGAGACGCCCAGGTTTGCATCTACCCGAAACAAGTCCTAACGAGTCCCCTTTTGCAGCGCCCCCTAGGCAACGCACGAGGCCTATGCGCCGAGAAACTGAAGGAGAGGATGAGACGAGACCAAGCGGAGGTCGTCAGAATGCCGAGCTGTGATTGGAGCGATTAGTGGGGAGAGCTAAAGCTATAGCTGCCCTTGTCTCCGCCACTCATCGATCGCGTTCGAATGCGAGAGGCTAACGCCGGAAGCCGCCGTTCCGCGCTTTCTAGCGCGTTCGACGAGTGCAGTGGAGGCAAAGGCTGCTAGTTTTAGCTCTACCCACTAATCGCTCCAATCAGAGCTCGGCATTCAAACGTCCCCACGTTTCCTGCGGGCTCGCTGACTTCAGAGACTTACACACCCTTTCCACGAGGGCGCAGCCATCTTGAATGTCGTCACTTCGGGTATGCGTCAAAATGTTGACGAAGAAATGCGTGATTGTCACACATTCTCGTTTTGCCTCACCTATATTTTCTCACATATTCCAGGTTGAAATGTTTTAGCATTTTTTCGTCCCGCGTACCAGATACGAAACACACGTGACTGAGAACGACAGGAAACGGAAACCCGCCCGCGCAATTATCTTCCTGCGTTTTTTGTGCGCGCACGCACAAAAATGTATGTATACGCGCTGTATGTGTGTGCGTATGCACGCGCACATACAGGAACAAACAGCAAACAAGAAGAGCTTGGCTTGTATACCCGGCCGTCACACGCCGCCGGCGTCCCCCAAAATCCGTTGCGTCACGCTCGACATTGGGCCCGCGCGCCGTCCTTCGCTTCGACGTTGCGCGGATGATGCATGTGTACGCGAGGGAGTCTGGCGCATTTGCATGAGACGCGGATGCAAACTGCACAACCGTTGAGTAACGGCTTCCGAGCTCGGTTCGGCCTCCGCGCTTGGTTTCGCGCTCTGGCTTCCGCTTCACCTGGCGGTGGACCGCAGGGGACCCTGGACTAGCCGTCCGGAGCCAATCCGAAGCCGCCTGAGTGTCACGTGGCCTTTGGGACGGGAGCTGCGGGACGCTTTATAGTCACGCGATAAATTCAGTGCGCTCCATTGGCTGGGATGACTCGTGGCCCGCGTTCGTGTTCATCGTAAGGTCGCGTGGGCGTTTGTGGTTCGATCGCTGTTGGTGCCTCGATGGTCCTTGTTGCTCGCTCTTTCTCTTGAGAGTTTGTCTCGACCTTGCGGTGGCATTGCGGTTGGTTTCCACACCTTCTTCCTCGAGGTTTCATAGATGAAAATTACGCACGCACGCATGCACGCACGCACTCACGCACGCACGCACGCACGCATACAAGCACGCACGCATACACACACACACACACACAAACACACACACACACACACACACTCACAAAAAAAGACTCATCCATACAGTTTTAGACGTTAAACATTTTCGATTATTATTTTAACCTTAAAATTCCTCTGAATGTGACATTCATATTGCAGGCTCAACTTCTTTGCCCTGCCATGGAAGACAATAGTGCTCTGCCTCGCAAAATATCTTTTTTTTTTTTGCCAGTAATTTGTTCAACTTCGAAACCGACCAATTAAACGGCTTTTGATCGCCATTAAACAATTAATCGGTTAATCGGCAGGTTAACCGAACAATTATTTGCGCAGCGCTCAGAAAAGAAATATTCTGATATGCTTTTATATCTTTTTCTGCGCAAACATAGCTCTTCCGTCATTCTTCTTGTTAATTTGCTTGCGTCGTTTTTCTTTTTTGTTTTTTTTTTCTTTTTTAAGTTTTGTCAGCTATTGAAATTTCTGACCAGATGTTGGCAGGCCTGGGGAAATTTTTGAACCTTGAGCCCATACAAACGACAATCTGCAAACACGAGTTCACCGGAATGTCCGTGGTTCGAATGCCGCTTGCCAAGTTTTCTCCTCGAACTCATTGCCGTTCGGCATTCGAAGCACGGATCTCGCGGTGACTCGGGTTCGAATCTCGATGCAGGCTGTCTTTAGTATGATGTATGAAAGCAGTGTGATCCCGGCTTTAGGCGTCCTGTCCTGGTCAGTAAAGCGCTGCAGCAGACGAAAACATGCCTCGTGAACCCCAAGGACAGTAAGCGCTGCCGGTGCCGCATTCATGTAGCCGGCGCTTGGCGGCGCTAGCGTCGCTCGATTAAAGGAGAGCCGTTAATCGCAGATTAAAGCGACCGCACCAGGAAAATATTTTATGTCTGTGGTGGTGGAACAGTTAACCGCCGTCTGGAATGTAGCGCGCTCATGCGTTAAACTTCGAGGACGGGTAATTAAGCGTGGACGAACTCTTCGGGTCGCTTCTGTTCTCTCGCTTTGATTCAGTAAAGTGCTCCTTACTCGCCGCTAGAGTTACTCGGAACCCTGTTCAGCCGATCTCATTTGCTGGGCTCGGAGGGCTCGGACATTCTCGGACCAGCGACGGAAGTCTGATTCACACGTACCGTCGCCGATTGGGTTTGTCTCTAGCACACCCATTGATCTCTTGCGTGTGGCGTCAAAACGTGGCTATAAATGTCTGCCAGTTGCTGGTGGGCGAATAACAAAACGGGGTGTGACGAAAAAAAAAAAAAGAAAGTACTTTTGGAATTATGTAATAAACGCCGGCGTTTCGGGTTCTAAAGCGTTCGACGAGCGCAGGGGAGACAAAGGCGTTCTAACCAGAGCTCGGCTTTCTGATGTCCCTTCTTGTCTCCTCTCCCTCAATTTCTCGGAGCATCACCGAGTCGTGGCGACGATCAGGTTGCATGCTCCTGCCGAGAGGTGGCGCCACAGGTCGTCGATCGCGGATAGAGAGCCTGGATTTCAGAGAGGGAGCAACACAGGCCATAGAACCACGGTGAACTTCTCGGTTTAATGGTGGACGCCGCCTGTGCAGATTGGGCGCGTGCGTGCAGCGAGGCCTGCATACGCTTGCACACGATGGACAATTGCAAACGCGGCTCCGTAAAGCGCGTGACCCCTATCAAGCAGTTGGAAACACTCTAAATTCTTGGCACACTGAAATAGCAGACGACACGGAGCTTGAGCGACGTGCAACAAGCGCGCGCGACAGCGTTTGAATTTTTTTTTTTCTTCTTTTGCCTTCATTGGGTATATTACACCGCGAACATTTAATTTTAGGCGGAAGTTAGAGTGCAAGAAGATTGATTTCCTCGGATGTGATCGACTTGGTAGCACAGAGCATTTCTCGGGGAACCTAATAGCCTCTTTGTGTTTCAAAAGTAGCGCAAGGTGCGTCGATGCACGAGGCACGTGCAACGTGCAGCCCTTGGGAAGGTCATGGCGGCACAGCGCAGCACTGAGCTAGATTTCAGACGCCATGAATTTTCCCATAAGTGGCGCGCGGCACGTGTCTTCAGTATTTCTACAACAGTGAATGGCGCCACTTTTTCCAAGATAGAGGGGCTTTAGGAGAACCCAGAGCCGTATATGAGGAGAGTTTGGACAATGGGGCGGAGCAAAGGCCGCCGCCAGCGCCGAAAACTCCCCCCGCGGTAAGAGCGTAAACTAAAGGTACGACACAGCGTCGACCAATCAGAAGACCGCAACGTCACAATATTGCAAACCACATTTGAAGCAGTAAAGACAAAGGCACAGTCGCGTGAGCCTAGCTCAGCGAAATGCTTCTGTTTGTACGGGAACTCGTGCATAGGAGGAACTTTCCAAAACCACGCGCTCGTGCCCATGCCTTTGGCTGCACTGCTGATGTTTGCAGATGGAGTGTCGGTTACAGTTTGCTCTGGGCCGGCTTGCTAGAACAGCGTCTCAGCTGAGACAGGCTGAAAGAAAACAGTGCAAAGGGTTGGACGCGCGAGCGTCTTGAGACGCGGAGTCCCGCTCGGCTCGTGCGCTGGCTTTGGCAGTGCTTTCTTTCCTCGTCTCAGCTGAGACGCTGTTTCTAGCATGTCGGCCCTGGTTTGGAGAGCACGTTCGTTTACTCTACACTTGAACATCGGCGTGACGAAAACCTCACATGCGCAAAGTTTTCAGTCACCGAGAGCTAAACTTTTTTCACTCTAGCGACGCTAAAACGGATTAAATTAGTCGTGTCGCAAATTTACAGCTCACGACAACCGCTAGGGGCTGTTTCGCGGCCTGTGGTCAGCCCCGAGATGCTCGCCTATTCGAACCAATGTATGGCCAAACTCTCCCAATAAACGGCTCTGGGGGAACCTAGAGTTCCTGTATAGGCTCCCTACGGGAGCCAGAGTTGCGCATTTGTTTTCCCCGCGCCGCCACGCCGCTATTCGCCGAGATCCATCACGTGAGGAGCAAAGCATCCGCTGGCGTGCAAGAAAGCCACCTTTACGGTCGCTCCGCCGACGTTCCTCTTGCCCCGGCGTATGTTTCCCTGCTTTCCGCCTCCTTTTCCTCCTCTCCTGTTTTCCATGCGCGGCGGCGCGCGCGGCGCTGCTATTCGCCACATTTAGTCACGTGAGGAGCAAAGCATCCATCTCGTGCGGGAAAGCCGGCTCTACGGCCACGCGCCGAGGCTGAATGCGCAACTCTGCTACCGTAGGTAGCATATACAGGAACTCTAGGGGAACCTGGTCGTCAGCGCACAGCTTTTGCAGCGGCGAGGACCCGAAACATGGATTTGAAACCCGACGAGCAAAGAAGCCGCAGCGCGAGGAGCACGAGCGGCCATTCCATTGCTCGGGACAAGTGTGTTTCGGCGTCTCGCCGCAGCGGGGCGCCCGTCACGTGGCTCTCTAATCCGTTACTTAAAGCGGAAGTTCTCGGAAACGACGAATCTCGCGTAGGACTTTCAGGACCGCGGTGTGAGTCATTCGGCTCTGTTGGAAACACGTGCGTCGCGGGTCAACAGGTGCAGGCAGAGCGGCTGCTCGCTATGATTCACGCTATACGCTTCTTATTAGCCTGTCTCGAGTCGGAAAACTCTGAAAAGAGAGGTTTTTTTTTTTTGTTTTTTTTTTTTGTTTTCTTCTTTTAATATTATTTTGTTTCGAGCGGTTGTTTTGGAGCGCTGGCGCCGAGCACTTTTCTCCAGAGTGTGTGGCTTCCCAGGGACCCCAGAGTTGTCGACAAACGAGCGGCTGTTTGTAAACGGAGCGGAAGGGAGAGAAGGAATCTGCGCTCTTCCATAAATACGCCCTTCGAAAATAGCGGCTGTGGCCGAAGAATTTTTCGGCCGCACGCGCTTTGACGTTCCCCCCCGTCCCCAAGGTTAAACCGTAGCGTCTTCTGTGGAACGTGGCTATACAAAAGCGCGTCGCTATAGTCCTTTTCAATGTCTACAAAGTCACAGTCCATCGTGCGATGTTCACAGCCCAGCACGTGCGTGTTCGTCGCTTGGGGAGGCGAGTATCAGGCACGCGCCATACGCACGAAGACTCAAAAATGGCACCGGCCACACGCTCTTTTTTTTTTTGTTTGGAAAGGTCTTATGGCGAGGAGAAAAGCTCGCGCCTTCAGCGCGAGCTTTCTGCCCTTGCTAGCGCAAGTGTGAACGTGCAGGCACGCGCGACCAAATTACCGCGGAAGCCGCCATCGAGCTCGCGCTGAAGGAGGAGCTTCTGGTCTTGGCTCAAGGGGTGAAGGGAGTATACAGGGAATGGGGCTTTGTCCAGCTAGTTTCTCGCAGAGATTGGTGCTTTACTCAGCGCCAGGTCTGTGGACACGATTCTTTTCATCATCTTCGAGTACGGACTTTGAATGTGGGACCGGCCGGGGGCCCTTTATTGGAAGCGTACAGTCTCCGGCAATATGAAAGACCCACTGCGAGCGCTTCGGGCAGTTAAATTCTGTTTCGAGGGGAGGACGCTCACTCGGGCTCAGCTAAAGCGAAACGCGCTTATCAGTTTGTGCTGAACCCCGAGTGAGCGTCCCCCCCCCCCCCCGAAGCAGAATGGAATTGCCCGTAGCGCTCGCAGTGCCCCCGCCAGCCACCGCCTCGGCCACGCGCTCCCAGTGGGTCTTTCATATTGCCGGAGACTGTACATACAGTTTGTAATGCTTCAGTCGACGATGATTCTTGTGAGAATATAGGAGAGCCATTTAAATTAAATTCGTTTTTAATCGGCGTATTATAATTTCGTGAAGTTATGTGGATAACAGGGCGACAGAATTACCTGCGCCTTTCTACGTGCTTGGAAGATGTCTCCAGGCAGCTTTTGTATGACCAACCTGACAAGACCTTTATGTGCTGAAATTATAGAGCGCAGGGGACAGACACGGACATAAAGTAGAAAGGACAGCGCTATACTCACAACTGGGGTTTTAATAAAAGAAATAATATAAAGAAGTAGGAGAATCATAGCAAAGGTAGGTAGCTATTAGTGGATATGTAAAAATAAATAAAAAAATATAATATTAAAGTCATAAAAAATATAACTTAACATTATTTCGACACGACTTTGAAAGATGAAGTTTGAGACGATCATCCACCAGGCTAGAAACCTTCTGACACCTCATGTAGGGTCCTGGAGGTATAATAGTTCTTTCTCTGATAAGGACGCGGAAGGTGCACTGACACAGACGTCACCACAAGCATTAATGGTCTGCGCCTCGTAAAGTTCTCTCGATCTTTTCCGACGGTACTGTCCGAGGACTTCTGCTGTCTTTTTGAAGATAGGCGTGCAGTGGTAGCCATGGACGTGTATTGCGAGATGTCCCTGTCTCTATATCTACGTTTGCTACGATTCTCCTACTTCTTTAATTTCTTTCTTTTATTTTCGTCCTTTTTGTTTTCCGTATAACTTATCACTTATTCCGTCTCTTCCTTCGTTTTCTGTTAAAACCCAGTGGTGAATACAGCGCTGTCCTGTGTACTTCGTGTCCGTGTCTGTTTCTTGCGCTTTATAATTTCAGTACGTTGAACCAACTATCCCACCCTAATATCCTATGATAAGACCTTCATTTGAGGAAGTCTCAGACGAGTCTGCAGACTGCCTTTTTCAGTGTGACGCCGGCTCGAAGGTCCTTGGACAGACTGGCGTCTGTCTCCCTGCGGTCAGCGTAGCCCCCGAGGGAGACTTTGGTGCTGGACGCGCCTTGGCGGTGTCTTCCTGTTCGGCAAGCAGGAAGCGTAGATAGTGTCGCCTCTCTTCGGACGACTCGGGCGAGGGCCTCGACGGGAATGCTCTCTCCGGTGGGCGAGCTGCCCCGCGTACTATCTCCTTAAAACAATGGGCCGTGGATGTGCGGCCGGCTGCCGGCCGACGGGGGCACTTCCGCGAAGCGGCATTTAGTTCGCTTCATCCCCTTCCTGGTTGCTGCTGCACTCTCGGACCCCGGGGAGAGGCAGGGAGAAAAAGCTGGTCGGACGTTGCCGCAGCGTATAAACATCCGGATATTGTGTCAGACGATCGCTTATATATGATCGGGAAATATAACGGTGCCTGCATGTAGCGCGCGCTGGATGAATTCCGTTGAGTATGAACTTGTGTCGATAAATTGTTGTAAAGGCGAGTTCACATTTACTCCAGACACGTGTGGCGTCTTAAGATCCACGTGGAGGTACACGCTTCGTCATTCGGAAACCGGCTGCGCGCGCCGACGGTCGCCTGCTACCGATATTCACCCCCTCGCGCTCTCGCGTTCAGCTTCTCGTGGCGCTGAGGAAAGTTGTCGATCTGCCTGCGGATAGCACGGCCCGAGCTTCGATTCCCGCTGTTCCGCTCGGTAAATCTCGTTAATTAAAACCATTCTTAATGACGACTGAGTATGCCATCTGTATGCTTTGTGTGCTTACGCATTGCCTAGCTGCTACGCATGCTTTAACTTACCTTGTCCCGGGTGTAACGGTTATGCTCGTGCGTAACGTTTTTCGCGTGCAATCCTGCCCCCAAACTACATTCTGTGATAAAATGGCGACGCGTCGTGTATCTTTCTTTTTTTATTAAATCAAAAGTTAATCTAACTAAATCTCTCTAAAAAAGAAATGTAGTTTTACATTTTCTATTACATATACCTACACCCTAAAACTTCATATCGACGTACAGCGCACTGACGTCAAATGGACGATACCAACTTTCACGAGCGGCTTGATAACCGAATGGTACAAATTATTGAAATAGCTAATGTGTACGTGTTACTGACTACGAATAAATAATCGGGGTTTTCTCGATCCTGCTGCAAAACCTCGGCGTTTTTTTTTCTCTCTCTAGATTTTGATACGTACTTTAGCTGTTTAATAACTTATGTCGCACAGTTATCAAACCCCTCGCAAAAGTTGGGGCAGTCAATTCGACGTTAATTCGCTGTACATCGAACTGAAGTTTTGGTGTGTAGTATATGTGGGCAAAGAATGTACGACCAACCCCCCCCCCCCCCCCTCCCTCCCCCGTTCTTTTAGAGTGAAGACATGTTTGCCTCGCGGATGTCGACCATGGTGACGGTTTTGGTCGCGCACGTGGCCAAAAGACGCCCATTACGAATAACCAAGTTTCGGCTGTCTAAACAAACACACCACGGAATCAATCTTTTTTTTTTTTTTCGGGTATTTTTTCTTTTATTCTATTTTCCTCCGAAGGACTTGGTTAAAAAGCTATAGTATCGTAAAAAAAAATATATATATATATTTTTTTTTTATTACAAGAGGATTGATTAGCGCGTCTTTGGTAAGCTATTGTGATAAGGGACTTTTAAATAAACGGCACCTGAAGCGTTGCGAAACGCGCTTGTATGTATGCCTTCAGGAGCGTCCCCGGTGGGCTTCGGTTTTCCTCGTTTCTTGTTTACAATTTAAATTTTTTTTAAAGCACTTTTTATGTTAAGGAGGCAAGGGTGGAAGCGCTGCGCCAGTTGCGACATTTGCGCCAATCCACTTTCGCTGAGCCTTCTGCTCACAAGCGTAAATGTTAAGCCAAAACACACCTCCTTTTTTTTTTCTTTTTTTTTTCTTCTTTTTTTTTTACGTGTGATGACAACAGGCGCTAAGTGCCTATTTTCTTTTAACGAGAGTGATCATCATCATCAAAGACGTGTAGTCTGATCTCCGAAAATGGGACATTCACAGGTGAATGTCAGGGCTCAGAAGTACAAAAATAGTTCGTCGTTTACTTTTTTTTTTTTTTTGGATTTTCGCGCGCGAAATCGGTCTTGTGAAAGCCAAGTTTAAACCCGCTACAAATTGTAGCGGGTTCTTGCGTGTATATCGCGCTGTGAAGCGCGAATGCGCTGAGTTCGCTTTCTGCCGTGGTACTTTTAACGAGAGTGATCATCATCATCAAAGACGTGTAGTCTGATCTCCGAAAATGGGACATTCACAGGTGAATGTCAGGGCTCAGAAGTACAAAAATAGTTCGTCGTCTACTTTTTTTTTTTTTTTTTTGGATTTTCGCGCGAAATCGGTCTTGTGAAAGCCAAGTTTAAACCCGCTACAAATTGTAGCGGGTTCTTGCGTGTATATCGCGCTGTGAAGCGCGAATGCGCTGAGTTCGCTTTCTGCCGTGGTACTTTTAACGAGAGTGATCATCATCATCAAAGACGTGTAGTCTGATCTCCGAAAATGGGACATTCACAGGTGAATGTCAGGGCTCAGAAGTACAAAAATAGTTCGTCGTTTACTTTTTTTTTTTTTTTGGATTTTCGCGCGCGAAATTGGTCTTGTGAAAGCCAAGTTTAAACCCGCTATAAATTGTAGCGGGTTCTTGCGTGTATATCGCGCTGTGAAGCGCGAATGCGCTGAGTTCGCTTTCTGCCGTGGTACTTTTAACGAGAGTGATCATCATCATCAAAGACGTGTAGTCTGATCTCCGAAAATGGGACATTCACAGGTGAATGTCAGGGCTCAGAAGTACAAAAATAGTTCGTCGTTTACTTTTTTTTTTTTTTTTTTTTTTTGGATTTTCGCGCGCGAAATTGGTCTTGTGAAAGCCAAGTTTAAACCCGCTACAAATTGTAGCGGGTTCTTGCGTGTATATCGCGCTGTGAAGCGCGAATGCGCTGAGTTCGCTTTCTGCCGTGGTACTTTTAACGAGAGTGATCATCATCATCAAAGACGTGTAGTCTGATCTCCGAAAATGGGACATTCACAGGTGAATGTCAGGGCTCAGAAGTACAAAAATAGTTCGTCGTTTACTTTTTTTTTTTTTTTTTTTGGATTTTCGCGCGCGAAATCGGTCTTGTGAAAGCCAAGTTTAAACCCCCTACAAATTGTAGCGGGTTCTTGCGTGTATATCGCGCTGTGAAGCGCGAATGCGCTGAGTTCGCTTTCTGCCGTGGTACTTTTAACGAGAGTGATCATCATCATCGAAGACGTGTAGTCTGATCTCCGAAAATGGGACATTCACAGGTGAATGTCAGGGCTCAGAAGTACAAAAATAGTTCGTCGTTTACTTTTTTTTTTTTTTTGGATTTTCGCGCGCGAAATTGGTCTTGTGAAAGCCAAGTTTAAACCCGCTACAAATTGTAGCGGGTTCTTGCGTGTATATCGCGCTGTGAAGCGCGAATGCGCTGAGTTCGCTTTCTGCCGTGGTACTTTTAACGAGAGTGATCATCATCATCAAAGACGTGTAGTCTGATCTCCGAAAATGGGACATTCACAGGTGAATGTCAGGGCTCAGAAGTACAAAAATAGTTCGTCGTTTACTTTTTTTTTTTTTCTTTTTTTTTTTTGGATTTTTGCGCGCGAAATCGGTCTTGTGAAAGCCAAGTTTAAACCCGCTACAAATTGTAGCGGGTTCTTGCGTGTATATCGCGCTGTGAGGCGCGAATGCGCTGAGTTCGCTTTCTGCCGTGGTACTTTTAACGAGAGTGATCATCATCATCAAAGACGTGTAGTCTGATCTCCGAAAATGGGACATTCACAGGTGAATGTCAGGGCTCAGAAGTACAAAAATAGTTCGTCGTTTACTTTTTTTTTTTTTTTTTTTTTGATTTTCGCGCGCGAAATCGGTCTTGTGAAAGCCAAGTTTAAACCCCCTACAAATTGTAGCGGGTTCTTGCGTGTATATCGCGCTGTGAAGCGCGAATGCGCTGAGTTCGCTTTCTGCCGTGGTACTTTTAACGAGAGTGATCATCATCATCAAAGACGTGTAGTCTGATCTCCGAAAATGGGACATTCACAGGTGAATGTCAGGGCTCAGAAGTACAAAAATAATTCGTCGTTTACTTTTTTTTTTTTTTTTTGGATTTTCGCGCGCGAAATCGGTCTTGTGAAAGCCAAGTTTAAACCCGCTACAAATTGTAGCGGGTTCTTGCGTGTATATCGCGCTGTGAAGCGCGAATGCGCTGAGTTCGCTTTCTGCCGTGGTACTTTTAACGAGAGTGATCATCATCATCAAAGACGTGTAGTCTGATCTCCGAAAATGGGACATTCACAGGTGAATGTCAGGGCTCAGAAGTACAAAAATAGTTCGTCGTTTACTTTTTTTTTTTTTTTTTTGGATTTTCGCGCGCGAAATCGGTCTTGTGAAAGCCAAGTTTAAACCCGCTACAAATTGTAGCGGGTTCTTGCGTGTATATCGCGCTGTGAAGCGCGAATGCGCTGAGTTCGCTTTCTGCCGTGGTACTTTTAACGAGAGTGATCATCATCATCAAAGACGTGTAGTCTGATCTCCGAAAATGGGACATTCACAGGTGAATGTCAGGGCTCAGAAGTACAAAAATAGTTCGTCGTTTACTTTTTTTTTTTTTTTTTTTTGGATTTTCGCGCGCGAAATTGGTCTTGTGAAAGCCAAGTTTAAACCCGCCACAAATTGTAGCGGGTTCTTGCGTGTATATCGCGCTGTGAAGCGCGAATGCGCTGAGTTCGCTTTCTGCCGTGGTACTTTTAACGAGAGTGATCATCATCATCAAAGACGTGTAGTCTGATCTCCGAAAATGGGACATTCACAGGTGAATGTCAGGGCTCAGAAGTACAAAAATAGTTCGTCGTTTACTTTTTTTTTTTTTTTTGGATTTTCGCGCGCGAAATCGGTCTTGTGAAAGCCAAGTTTAAACCCACTACAAATTGTAGCGGGTTCTTGCGTGTATATCGCGCTGTGAGGCGCGAATGCGCTGAGTTCGCTTTCTGCCGTGGTACTTTTAACGAGAGTGATCATCATCATCAAAGACGTGTAGTCTGATCTCCGAAAATGGGACATTCACAGGTGAATGTCAGGGCTCAGAAGTACAAAAATAGTTCGTCGTTTACTTTTTTTTTTTTTTTTGGATTTTCGCGCGCGAAATCGGTCTTGTGAAAGCCAAGTTTAAACCCGCTACAAATTGTAGCGGGTTATTGCGTGTATATCGCGCTGTGAAGCGCGAATGCGCTGAGTTCGCTTTCTGCCGTGGTACTTTTAACGAGAGTGATCATCATCATCAAAGACGTGTAGTCTGATCTCCGAAAATGGGACATTCACAGGTGAATGTCAGGGCTCAGAAGTACAAAAATAGTTCGTCGTTTACTTTTTTTTTTTTTTTTGGATTTTCGCGCGCGAAATTGGTCTTGTGAAAGCCAAGTTTAAACCCGCTACAAATTGTAGCGGGTTCTTGCGTGTATATCGCGCTGTGAAGCGCGAATGCGCTGAGTTCGCTTTCTGCCGTGGTACTTTTAACGAGAGTGATCGTCATCATCAAAGACGTGTAGTCTGATCTCCGAAAATGGGACATTCACAGGTGAATGTCAGGGCTCAGAAGTACAAAAATAGTTCGTCGTTTACTTTTTTTTTTTTTTTTTTTTTTTTGGATTTTCGCGCGCGAAATTGGTCTTGTGAAAGCCAAGTTTAAACCCGCTACAAATTGTAGCGGGTTCTTGCGTGTATATCGCGCTGTGAAGCGCGAATGCGCTGAGTTCGCTTTCTGCCGTGGTACTTTTAACGAGAGTGATCATCATCATCAAAGACGTGTAGTCTGATCTCCGAAAATGGGACATTCACAGGTGAATGTCAGGGCTCAGAAGTACAAAAATAGTTCGTCGTTTACTTTTTTTTTTTTTTTTTTTTTTTTTGGATTTTCGCGCGCGAAATTGGTCTTGTGAAAGCCAAGTTTAAACCCGCTACAAATTGTAGCGGGTTCTTGCGTGTATATCGCGCTGTGAAGCGCGAATGCGCTGAGTTCGCTTTCTGCCGTGGTACTTTTAACGAGAGTGATCATCATCATCAAAGACGTGTAGTCTGATCTCCGAAAATGGGACATTCACAGGTGAATGTCAGGGCTCAGAAGTACAAAAATAGTTCGTCGTTTACTTTTTTTTTTTTTTTTTTTTGGATTTTCGCGCGCGAAATCGGTCTTGTGAAAGCCAAGTTTAAACCCGCTACAAATTGTAGCGGGTTCTTGCGTGTATATCGCGCTGTGAGGCGCGAATGCGCTGAGTTCGCTTTCTGCCGTGGTACTTTTAACGAGAGTGATCATCATCATCAAAGACGTGTAGTCTGATCTCCGAAAATGGGACATTCACAGGTGAATGTCAGGGCTCAGAAGTACAAAAATAGTTCGTCGTTTACTTTTTTTTTTTTTTTTTTGGATTTTCGCGCGCGAAATCGGTCTTGTGAAAGCCAAGTTTAAACCCGCTACAAATTGTAGCGGGTTCTTGCGTGTATATCGCGCTGTGAAGCGCGAATGCGCTGAGTTCGCTTTCTGCCGTGGTACTTTTAACGAGAGTGATCATCATCATCAAAGACGTGTAGTCTGATCTCCGAAAATGGGACATTCACAGGTGAATGTCAGGGCTCAGAAGTACAAAAATAGTTCGTCGTTTACTTTTTTTTTTTTTTTTGGATTTTCGCGCGCGAAATTGGTCTTGTGAAAGCCAAGTTTAAACCCGCTACAAATTGTAGCGGGTTCTTGCGTGTATATCGCGCTGTGAAGCGCGAATGCGCTGAGTTCGCTTTCTGCCGTGGTACTTTTAACGAGAGTGATCATCATCATCAAAGACGTGTAGTCTGATCTCCGAAAATGGGACATTCACAGGTGAATGTCAGGGCTCAGAAGTACAAAAATAGTTCGTCGTTTACTTTTTTTTTTTTTTTTTGGATTTTCGCGCGCGAAATTGGTCTTGTGAAAGCCAAGTTTAAACCCGCTACAAATTGTAGCGGGTTCTTGCGTGTATATCGCGCTGTGAGGCGCGAATGCGCTGAGTTCGCTTTCTGCCGTGGTACTTTTAACGAGAGTGATCATCATCATCAAAGACGTGTAGTCTGATCTCCGAAAATGGGACATTCACAGGTGAATGTCAGGGCTCAGAAGTACAAAAATAGTTCGTCGTTTACTTTTTTTTTTTTTTTTTTTTTTTTTTGGATTTTCGCGCGCGAAATTGGTCTTGTGAAAGCCAAGTTTAAACCCGCTACAAATTGTAGCGGGTTCTTGCGTGTATATCGCGCTGTGAAGCGCGAATGCGCTGAGTTCGCTTTCTGCCGTGGTACTTTTAACGAGAGTGATCATCATCATCAAAGACGTGTAGTCTGATCTCCGAAAATGGGACATTCACAGGTGAATGTCAGGGCTCAGAAGTACAAAAATAGTTCGTCGTTTACTTTTTTTTTTTTTTTTGGATTTTCGCGCGCGAAATCGGTCTTGTGAAAGCCAAGTTTAAACCCGCTACAAATTGTAGCGGGTTCTTGCGTGTATATCGCGCTGTGAAGCGCGAATGCGCTGAGTTCGCTTTCTGCCGTGGTACTTTTAACGAGAGTGATCATCATCATCAAAGACGTGTAGTCTGATCTCCGAAAATGGGACATTCACAGGTGAATGTCAGGGCTCAGAAGTACAAAAATAGTTCGTCGTTTACTTTTTTTTTTTTTTTGGATTTTCGCGCGCGAAATCGGTCTTGTGAAAGCCAAGTTTAAACCCGCTACAAATTGTAGCGGGTTCTTGCGTGTATATCGCGCTGTGAGGCGCGAATGCGCTGAGTTCGCTTTCTGCCGTGGTACTTTTAACGAAAGTGATCATCATCATCAAAGACGTGTAGTCTGATCTCCGAAAATGGGACATTCACAGGTGAATGTCAGGGCTCAGAAGTACAAAAATAGTTCGTCGTTTACTTTTTTTTTTTTTTTTTTGGATTTTCGCGCGCGAAATTGGTCTTGTGAAAGCCAAGTTTAAACCCGCTACAAATTGTAGCGGGTTCTTGCGTGTATATCGCGCTGTGAAGCGCGAATGCGCTGAGTTCGCTTTCTGCCGTGGTACTTTTAACGAGAGTGATCATCATCATCAAAGACGTGTAGTCTGATCTCCGAAAATGGGACATTCACAGGTGAATGTCAGGGCTCAGAAGTACAAAAATAGTTCGTCGTTTACTTTTTTTTTTTTTTTTTTTTTTTTTGGATTTTCGCGCGCGAAATTGGTCTTGTGAAAGCCAAGTTTAAACCCGCTACAAATTGTAGCGGGTTCTTGCGTGTATATCGCGCTGTGAAGCGCGAATGCGCTGAGTTCGCTTTCTGCCGTGGTACTTTTAACGAGAGTGATCATCATCATCAAAGACGTGTAGTCTGATCTCCGAAAATGGGACATTCACAGGTGAATGTCAGGGCTCAGAAGTACAAAAATAGTTCGTCGTTTACTTTTTTTTTTTTTTTTTTTGGATTTTCGCGCGCGAAATCGGTCTTGTGAAAGCCAAGTTTAAACCCGCTACAAATTGTAGCGGGTTCTTGCGTGTATATCGCGCTGTGAGGCGCGAATGCGCTGAGTTCGCTTTCTGCCGTGGTACTTTTAACGAGAGTGATCATCATCATCAAAGACGTGTAGTCTGATCTCCGAAAATGGGACATTCACAGGTGAATGTCAGGGCTCAGAAGTACAAAAATAGTTCGTCGTTTACTTTTTTTTTTTTTTTTTTTGGATTTTCGCGCGCGAAATCGGTCTTGTGAAAGCCAAGTTTAAACCCGCTACAAATTGTAGCGGGTTCTTGCGTGTATATCGCGCTGTGAAGCGCGAATGCGCTGAGTTCGCTTTCTGCCGTGGTACTTTTAACGAGAGTGATCATCATCATCAAAGACGTGTAGTCTGATCTCCGAAAATGGGACATTCACAGGTGAATGTCAGGGCTCAGAAGTACAAAAATAGTTCGTCGTTTACTTTTTTTTTTTTTTTGGATTTTCGCGCGCGAAATCGGTTTTGTGAAAGCCAAGTTTAAACCCGCTACAAATTGTAGCGGGTTCTTGCGTGTATATCGCGCTGTGAAGCGCGAATGCGCTGAGTTCGCTTTCTGCCGTGGTACTTTTAACGAGAGTGATCATCATCATCAAAGACGTGTAGTCTGATCTCCGAAAACGGGACATTCACAGGTGAATGTCAGGGCTCAGAAGTACAAAAATAGTTCGTCGTTTACTTTTTTTTTTTTTTGGATTTTCGCGCGCGAAATCGGTCTTGTGAAAGCCAAGTTTAAACCCGCTACAAATTGTAGCGGGTTCTTGCGTGTATATCGCGCTGTGAAGCGCGAATGCGCTGAGTTCGCTTTCTGCCGTGGTACTTTTAACGAGAGTGATCATCATCATCAAAGACGTGTAGTCTGATCTCCGAAAATGGGACATTCACAGGTGAATGTCAGGGCTCAGAAGTACAAAAATAGTTCGTCGTTTACTTTTTTTTTTTTTTTTTGGATTTTCGCGCGCGAAATCGGTCTTGTGAAAGCCAAGTTTAAACCCGCTACAAATTGTAGCGGGTTCTTGCGTGTATATCGCGCTGTGAAGCGCGAATGCGCTGAGTTCGCTTTCTGCCGTGGTACTTTTAACGAGAGTGATCATCATCATCAAAGACGTGTAGTCTGATCTCCGAAAATGGGACATTCACAGGTGAATGTCAGGGCTCAGAAGTACAAAAATAGTTCGTCGTTTACTTTCTTTTTTTTTGGATTTTCGCGCGCGAAATTGGTCTTGTGAAAGCCAAGTTTAAACCCGCTACAAATTGTAGCGGGTTCTTGCGTGTATATCGCGCTGTGAAGCGCGAATGCGCTGAGTTCGCTTTCTGCCGTGGTACTTTTAACGAGAGTGATCATCATCATCAAAGACGTGTAGTCTGATCTCCGAAAATGGGACATTCACAGGTGAATATCAGGGCTCAGAAGTACAAAAATAGTTCGTCGTTTACTTTTTTTTTTTTTTGGATTTTCGCGCGCGAAATCGGTCTTGTGGAAGCCAAGTTTAAACCCGCTACAAATTGTAGCGGGTTCTTGCGTGTATATCGCGCTGTGAAGCGCGAATGCGCTGAGTTCGCTTTCTGCCGTGGTACTTTTAACGAGAGTGATCATCATCATCAAAGACGTGTAGTCTGATCTCCGAAAATGGGACATTCACAGGTGAATGTCAGGGCTCAGAAGTACAAAAATAGTTCGTCGTTTACTTTTTTTTTTTTTTTGGATTTTCGCGCGCGAAATTGGTCTTGTGAAAGCCAAGTTTAAACCCGCTACAAATTGTAGCGGGTTCTTGCGTGTATATCGCGCTGTGAGGCGCGAATGCGCTGAGTTCGCTTTCTGCCGTGGTACTTTTAACGAGAGTGATCATCATCATCAAAGACGTGTAGTCTGATCTCCGAAAATGGGACATTCACAGGTGAATGTCAGGGCTCAGAAGTACAAAAATAGTTCGTCGTTTACTTTTTTTTTTTTTTTTTTTTTTTTTGGATTTTCGCGCGCGAAATTGGTCTTGTGAAAGCCAAGTTTAAACCCGCTACAAATTGTAGCGGGTTCTTGCGTGTATATCGCGCTGTGAAGCGCGAATGCGCTGAGTTCGCTTTCTGCCGTGGTACTTTTAACGAGAGTGATCATCATCATCAAAGACGTGTAGTCTGATCTCCGAAAATGGGACATTCACAGGTGAATGTCAGGGCTCAGAAGTACAAAAATAGTTCGTCGTTTACTTTTTTTTTTTTTTTTGGATTTTCGCGCGCGAAATCGGTCTTGTGAAAGCCAAGTTTAAACCCGCTACAAATTGTAGCGGGTTCTTGCGTGTATATCGCGCTGTGAAGCGCGAATGCGCTGAGTTCGCTTTCTGCCGTGGTACTTTTAACGAGAGTGATCATCATCATCAAAGACGTGTAGTCTGATCTCCGAAAATGGGACATTCACAGGTGAATGTCAGGGCTCAGAAGTACAAAAATAGTTCGTCGTTTACTTTTTTTTTTTTTTTGGATTTTCGCGCGCGAAATCGGTCTTGTGAAAGCCAAGTTTAAACCCGCTACAAATTGTAGCGGGTTCTTGCGTGTATATCGCGCTGTGAGGCGCGAATGCGCTGAGTTCGCTTTCTGCCGTGGTACTTTTAACGAAAGTGATCATCATCATCAAAGACGTGTAGTCTGATCTCCGAAAATGGGACATTCACAGGTGAATGTCAGGGCTCAGAAGTACAAAAATAGTTCGTCGTTTACTTTTTTTTTTTTTTTTTGGATTTTCGCGCGCGAAATTGGTCTTGTGAAAGCCAAGTTTAAACCCGCTACAAATTGTAGCGGGTTCTTGCGTGTATATCGCGCTGTGAAGCGCGAATGCGCTGAGTTCGCTTTCTGCCGTGGTACTTTTAACGAGAGTGATCATCATCATCAAAGACGTGTAGTCTGATCTCCGAAAATGGGACATTCACAGGTGAATGTCAGGGCTCAGAAGTACAAAAATAGTTCGTCGTTTACTTTTTTTTTTTTTTTTTTTTTTTTTGGATTTTCGCGCGCGAAATTGGTCTTGTGAAAGCCAAGTTTAAACCCGCTACAAATTGTAGCGGGTTCTTGCGTGTATATCGCGCTGTGAAGCGCGAATGCGCTGAGTTCGCTTTCTGCCGTGGTACTTTTAACGAGAGTGATCATCATCATCAAAGACGTGTAGTCTGATCTCCGAAAATGGGACATTCACAGGTGAATGTCAGGGCTCAGAAGTACAAAAATAGTTCGTCGTTTACTTTTTTTTTTTTTTTTTTTGGATTTTCGCGCGCGAAATCGGTCTTGTGAAAGCCAAGTTTAAACCCGCTACAAATTGTAGCGGGTTCTTGCGTGTATATCGCGCTGTGAGGCGCGAATGCGCTGAGTTCGCTTTCTGCCGTGGTACTTTTAACGAGAGTGATCATCATCATCAAAGACGTGTAGTCTGATCTCCGAAAATGGGACATTCACAGGTGAATGTCAGGGCTCAGAAGTACAAAAATAGTTCGTCGTTTACTTTTTTTTTTTTTTTTTTTGGATTTTCGCGCGCGAAATCGGTCTTGTGAAAGCCAAGTTTAAACCCGCTACAAATTGTAGCGGGTTCTTGCGTGTATATCGCGCTGTGAAGCGCGAATGCGCTGAGTTCGCTTTCTGCCGTGGTACTTTTAACGAGAGTGATCATCATCATCAAAGACGTGTAGTCTGATCTCCGAAAATGGGACATTCACAGGTGAATGTCAGGGCTCAGAAGTACAAAAATAGTTCGTCGTTTACTTTTTTTTTTTTTTTGGATTTTCGCGCGCGAAATCGGTCTTGTGAAAGCCAAGTTTAAACCCGCTACAAATTGTAGCGGGTTCTTGCGTGTATATCGCGCTGTGAAGCGCGAATGCGCTGAGTTCGCTTTCTGCCGTGGTACTTTTAACGAGAGTGATCATCATCATCAAAGACGTGTAGTCTGATCTCCGAAAACGGGACATTCACAGGTGAATGTCAGGGCTCAGAAGTACAAAAATAGTTCGTCGTTTACTTTTTTTTTTTTTTTGGATTTTCGCGCGCGAAATCGGTCTTGTGAAAGCCAAGTTTAAACCCGCTACAAATTGTAGCGGGTTCTTGCGTGTATATCGCGCTGTGAAGCGCGAATGCGCTGAGTTCGCTTTCTGCCGTGGTACTTTTAACGAGAGTGATCATCATCATCAAAGACGTGTAGTCTGATCTCCGAAAATGGGACATTCACAGGTGAATGTCAGGGCTCAGAAGTACAAAAATAGTTCGTCGTTTACTTTTTTTTTTTTTTTTGGATTTTCGCGCGCGAAATCGGTCTTGTGAAAGCCAAGTTTAAACCCGCTACAAATTGTAGCGGGTTCTTGCGTGTATATCGCGCTGTGAAGCGCGAATGCGCTGAGTTCGCTTTCTGCCGTGGTACTTTTAACGAGAGTGATCATCATCATCAAAGACGTGTAGTCTGATCTCCGAAAATGGGACATTCACAGGTGAATGTCAGGGCTCAGAAGTACAAAAATAGTTCGTCGTTTACTTTCTTTTTTTTTGGATTTTCGCGCGCGAAATTGGTCTTGTGAAAGCCAAGTTTAAACCCGCTACAAATTGTAGCGGGTTCTTGCGTGTATATCGCGCTGTGAAGCGCGAATGCGCTGAGTTCGCTTTCTGCCGTGGTACTTTTAACGAGAGTGATCATCATCATCAAAGACGTGTAGTCTGATCTCCGAAAATGGGACATTCACAGGTGAATATCAGGGCTCAGAAGTACAAAAATAGTTCGTCGTTTACTTTTTTTTTTTTTTGGATTTTCGCGCGCGAAATCGGTCTTGTGGAAGCCAAGTTTAAACCCGCTACAAATTGTAGCGGGTTCTTGCGTGTATATCGCGCTGTGAAGCGCGAATGCGCTGAGTTCGCTTTCTGCCGTGGTACTTTTAACGAGAGTGATCATCATCATCAAAGACGTGTAGTCTGATCTCCGAAAATGGGACATTCACAGGTGAATGTCAGGGCTCAGAAGTACAAAAATAGTTCGTCGTTTACTTTTTTTTTTTTTTGGATTTTCGCGCGCGAAATTGGTCTTGTGAAAGCCAAGTTTAAACCCGCTACAAATGGTAGCGGGTTCTTGCGTGTATATCGCGCTGTGAGGCGCGAATGCGCTGAGTTCGCTTTCTGCCGTGGTACTTTTAACGAGAGTGATCATCATCATCAAAGACGTGTAGTCTGATCTCCGAAAATGGGACATTCACAGGTGAATGTCAGGGCTCAGAAGTACAAAAATAGTTCGTCGTTTACTTTTTTTTTTTTTTTTGGATTTTCGCGCGCGAAATTGGTCTTGTGAAAGCCAAGTTTAAACCCGCCACAAATTGTAGCGGGTTCTTGCGTGTATATCGCGCTGTGAAGCGCGAATGCGCTGAGTTCGCTTTCTGCCGTGGTACTTTTAACGAGAGTGATCATCATCATCAAAGACGTGTAGTCTGATCTCCGAAAATGGGACATTCACAGGTGAATGTCAGGGCTCAGAAGTACAAAAATAGTTCGTCGTTTACTTTTCTTTTTTTTTTTTGGATTTTCGCGCGCGAAATCGGTCTTGTGAAAGCCAAGTTTAAACCCACTACAAATTGTAGCGGGTTCTTGCGTGTATATCGCGCTGTGAGGCGCGAATGCGCTGAGTTCGCTTTCTGCCGTGGTACTTTTAACGAGAGTGATCGTCATCATCAAAGACGTGTAGTCTGATCTCCGAAAATGGGACATTCACAGGTGAATGTCAGGGCTCAGAAGTACAAAAATAGTTCGTCGTTTACTTTTTTTTTTTTTTTTGGATTTTCGCGCGCGAAATCGGTCTTGTGAAAGCCAAGTTTAAACCCGCTACAAATTGTAGCGGGTTATTGCGTGTATATCGCGCTGTGAAGCGCGAATGCGCTGAGTTCGCTTTCTGCCGTGGTACTTTTAACGAGAGTGATCATCATCATCAAAGACGTGTAGTCTGATCTCCGAAAATGGGACATTCACAGGTGAATGTCAGGGCTCAGAAGTACAAAAATAGTTCGTCGTTTACTTTTTTTTTTTTTTTTGGATTTTCGCGCGCGAAATCGGTCTTGTGAAAGCCAAGTTTAAACCCGCTACAAATTGTAGCGGGTTCTTGCGTGTATATCGCGCTGTGAGGCGCGAATGCGCTGAGTTCGCTTTCTGCCGTGGTACTTTTAACGAGAGTGATCATCATCATCAAAGACGTGTAGTCTGATCTCCGAAAATGGGACATTCACAGGTGAATGTCAGGGCTCAGAAGTACAAAAATAGTTCGTCGTTTACTTTTTTTTTTTTTTTTTTGGATTTTCGCGCGCGAAATCGGTCTTGTGAAAGCCAAGTTTAAACCCGCTACAAATTGTAGCGGGTTCTTGCGTGTATATCGCGCTGTGAGGCGCGAATGCGCTGAGTTCGCTTTCTGCCGTGGTACTTTTAACGAGAGTGATCATCATCATCAAAGACGTGTAGTCTGATCTCCGAAAATGGGACATTCACAGGTGAATGTCAGGGCTCAGAAGTACAAAAATAGTTCGTCGTTTACTTTTTTTTTTTTTTTTTTTTTGGATTTTCGCGCGCGAAATCGGTCTTGTGAAAGCCAAGTTTAAACCCGCTACAAATTGTAGCGGGTTCTTGCGTGTATATCGCGCTGTGAGGCGCGAATGCGCTGAGTTCGCTTTCTGCCGTGGTACTTTTAACGAGAGTGATCATCATCATCAAAGACGTGTAGTCTGATCTCCGAAAATGGGACATTCACAGGTGAATGTCAGGGCTCAGAAGTACAAAAATAGTTCGTCGTTTACTTTTTTTTTTTTTTTTTTTGGATTTTCGCGCGCGAAATCGGTCTTGTGAAAGCCAAGTTTAAACCCGCTACAAATTGTAGCGGGTTCTTGCGTGTATATCGCGCTGTGAGGCGCGAATGCGCTGAGTTCGCTTTCTGCCGTGGTACTTTTAACGAGAGTGATCATCATCATCAAAGACGTGTAGTCTGATCTCCGAAAATGGGACATTCACAGGTGAATGTCAGGGCTCAGAAGTACAAAAATAGTTCGTCGTTTACTTTTTTTTTTTTTTTTTGGATTTTCGCGCGCGAAATCGGTCTTGTGAAAGCCAAGTTTAAACCCGCTACAAATTGTAGCGGGTTCTTGCGTGTATATCGCGCTGTGAAGCGCGAATGCGCTGAGTTCGCTTTCTGCCGTGGTACTTTTAACGAGAGTGATCATCGTCATCAAAGACGTGTAGTCTGATCTCCGAAAATGGGACATTCACAGGTGAATGTCAGGGCTCAGAAGTACAAAAATAGTTCGTCGTTTACTTTTTTTTTTTTTTTTTTTTTGGATTTTCGCGCGCGAAATCGGTCTTGTGAAAGCCAAGTTTAAACCCGCTACAAATTGTAGCGGGTTCTTGCGTGTATATCGCGCTGTGAGGCGCGAATGCGCTGAGTTCGCTTTCTGCCGTGGTACTTTTAACGAGAGTGATCATCATCATCAAAGACGTGTAGTCTGATCTCCGAAAATGGGACATTCACAGGTGAATGTCAGGGCTCAGAAGTACAAAAATAGTTCGTCGTTTACTTTTTTTTTTTTTTTTTTGGATTTTCGCGCGCGAAATCGGTCTTGTGAAAGCCAAGTTTAAACCCGCTACAAATTGTAGCGGGTTCTTGCGTGTATATCGCGCTGTGAGGCGCGAATGCGCTGAGTTCGCTTTCTGCCGTGGTACTTTTAACGAGAGTGATCATCATCATCAAAGACGTGTAGTCTGATCTCCGAAAATGGGACATTCACAGGTGAATGTCAGGGCTCAGAAGTACAAAAATAGTTCGTCGTTTACTTTTTTTTTTTTTTTTGGATTTTCGCGCGCGAAATCGGTCTTGTGAAAGCCAAGTTTAAACCCGCTACAAATTGTAGCGGGTTCTTGCGTGTATATCGCGCTGTGAAGCGCGAATGCGCTGAGTTCGCTTTCTGCCGTGGTACTTTTAACGAGAGTGATCATCGTCATCAAAGACGTGTAGTCTGATCTCCGAAAATGGGACATTCACAGGTGAATGTCAGGGCTCAGAAGTACAAAAATAGTTCGTCGTTTACTTTTTTTTTTTTTTTTTTTTTTGGATTTTCGCGCGCGAAATCGGTCTTGTGAAAGCCAAGTTTAAACCCGCTACAAATTGTAGCGGGTTCTTGCGTGTATATCGCGCTGTGAGGCGCGAATGCGCTGAGTTCGCTTTCTGCCGTGGTACTTTTAACGAGAGTGATCATCATCATCAAAGACGTGTAGTCTGATCTCCGAAAATGGGACATTCACAGGTGAATGTCAGGGCTCAGAAGTACAAAAATAGTTCGTCGTTTACTTTTTTTTTTTTTTTTTGATTTTCGCGCGCGAAATCGGTCTTGTGAAAGCCAAGTTTAAACCCGCTACAAATTGTAGCGGGTTCTTGCGTGTATATCGCGCTGTGAAGCGCGAATGCGCTGAGTTCGCTTTCTGCCGTGGTACTTTTAACGAGAGTGATCATCATCATCAAAGACGTGTAGTCTGATCTCCGAAAATGGGACATTCACAGATGAATGTCAGGGCTCAGAAATACAAAAATAGTTCGTCGTTTACTTTTTTTTTTTTTTTTTTTTGGATTTTCGCGCGCGAAATCGGTCTTGTGAAAGCCAAGTTTAAACCCGCTACAAATTGTAGCGGGTTCTTGCGTGTATATCGCGCTGTGAAGCGCGAATGCGCTGAGTTCGCTTTCTGCCGTGGTACTTTTAACGAGAGTGATCATCATCATCAAAGACGTGTAGTCTGATCTCCGAAAATGGGACATTCACAGGTGAATGTCAGGGCTCAGAAGTACAAAAATAGTTCGTCGTTTACTTTTTTTTTTTTTTTGGATTTTCGCGCGCGAAATCGGTCTTGTGAAAGCCAAGTTTAAACCCGCTACAAATTGTAGCGGGTTCTTGCGTGTATATCGCGCTGTGAAGCGCGAATGCGCTGAGTTCGCTTTCTGCCGTGGTACTTTTAACGAGAGTGATCATCATCATCAAAGACGTGTAGTCTGATCTCCGAAAATGGGACATTCACAGGTGAATGTCAGGGCTCAGAAGTACAAAAATAGTTCGTCGTTTACTTTTTTTTTTTTTTTGGATTTTCGCGCGCGAAATCGGTCTTGTGAAAGCCAAGTTTAAACCCGCTACAAATTGTAGCGGGTTCTTGCGTGTATATCGCGCTGTGAGGCGCGAATGCGCTGAGTTCGCTTTCTGCCGTGGTACTTTTAACGAGAGTGATCATCATCATCAAAGACGTGTAGTCTGATCTCCGAAAATGGGACATTCACAGGTGAATGTCAGGGCTCAGAAGTACAAAAATAGTTCGTCGTTTACTTTTTTTTTTTTTTTTTGGATTTTCGCGCGCGAAATTGGTCTTGTGAAAGCCAAGTTTAAACCCGCTACAAATTGTAGCGGGTTCTTGCGTGTATATCGCGCTGTGAAGCGCGAATGCGCTGAGTTCGCTTTCTGCCGTGGTACTTTTAACGAGAGTGATCATCATCATCAAAGACGTGTAGTCTGATCTCCGAAAATGGGACATTCACAGGTGAATGTCAGGGCTCAGAAGTACAAAAATAGTTCGTCGTTTACTTTTTTTTTTTTTTTTTTTGGATTTTCGCGCGCGAAATTGGTCTTGTGAAAGCCAAGTTTAAACCCGCTACAAATTGTAGCGGGTTCTTGCGTGTATATCGCGCTGTGAAGCGCGAATGCGCTGAGTTCGCTTTCTGCCGTGGTACTTTTAACGAGAGTGATCATCATCATCAAAGACGTGTAGTCTGATCTCCGAAAATGGGACATTCACAGGTGAATGTCAGGGCTCAGAAGTACAAAAATAGTTCGTCGTTTACTTTTTTTTTTTGGATTTTCGCGCGCGAAATCGGTCTTGTGAAAGCCAAGTTTAAACCCGCTACAAATTGTAGCGGGTTCTTGCGTGTATATCGCGCTGTGAGGCGCGAATGCGCTGAGTTCGCTTTCTGCCGTGGTACTTTTAACGAGAGTGATCATCATCATCAAAGACGTGTAGTCTGATCTCCGAAAATGGGACATTCACAGGTGAATGTCAGGGCTCAGAAGTACAAAAATAGTTCGTCGTTTACTTTTTTTTTTTTTTTTTTGGATTTTCGCGCGCGAAATCGGTCTTGTGAAAGCCAAGTTTAAACCCGCTACAAATTGTAGCGGGTTCTTGCGTGTATATCGCGCTGTGAAGCGCGAATGCGCTGAGTTCGCTTTCTGCCGTGGTACTTTTAACGAGAGTGATCATCATCATCAAAGACGTGTAGTCTGATCTCCGAAAATGGGACATTCACAGGTGAATGTCAGGGCTCAGAAGTACAAAAATAGTTCGTCGTTTACTTTTCTTTTTTTTTTGGATTTTCGCGCGCGAAATCGGTCTTGTGAAAGCCAAGTTTAAACCCACTACAAATTGTAGCGGGTTCTTGCGTGTATATCGCGCTGTGAGGCGCGAATGCGCTGAGTTCGCTTTCTGCCGTGGTACTTTTAACGAGAGTGATCATCATCATCAAAGACGTGTAGTCTGATCTCCGAAAATGGGACATTCACAGGTGAATGTCAGGGCTCAGAAGTACAAAAATAGTTCGTCGTTTACTTTTTTTTTTTTTTTTGGATTTTCGCGCGCGAAATCGGTCTTGTGAAAGCCAAGTTTAAACCCGCTACAAATTGTAGCGGGTTATTGCGTGTATATCGCGCTGTGAAGCGCGAATGCGCTGAGTTCGCTTTCTGCCGTGGTACTTTTAACGAGAGTGATCATCATCATCAAAGACGTGTAGTCTGATCTCCGAAAATGGGACATTCACAGGTGAATGTCAGGGCTCAGAAGTACAAAAATAGTTCGTCGTTTACTTTTTTTTTTTTTTTTGGATTTTCGCGCGCGAAATCGGTCTTGTGAAAGCCAAGTTTAAACCCGCTACAAATTGTAGCGGGTTCTTGCGTGTATATCGCGCTGTGAGGCGCGAATGCGCTGAGTTCGCTTTCTGCCGTGGTACTTTTAACGAGAGTGATCATCATCATCAAAGACGTGTAGTCTGATCTCCGAAAATGGGACATTCACAGGTGAATGTCAGGGCTCAGAAGTACAAAAATAGTTCGTCGTTTACTTTTTTTTTTTTTTTTTTTGGATTTTCGCGCGCGAAATCGGTCTTGTGAAAGCCAAGTTTAAACCCGCTACAAATTGTAGCGGGTTCTTGCGTGTATATCGCGCTGTGAGGCGCGAATGCGCTGAGTTCGCTTTCTGCCGTGGTACTTTTAACGAGAGTGATCATCATCATCAAAGACGTGTAGTCTGATCTCCGAAAATGGGACATTCACAGGTGAATGTCAGGGCTCAGAAGTACAAAAATAGTTCGTCGTTTACTTTTTTTTTTTTTTTTTTTTGGATTTTCGCGCGCGAAATCGGTCTTGTGAAAGCCAAGTTTAAACCCGCTACAAATTGTAGCGGGTTCTTGCGTGTATATCGCGCTGTGAGGCGCGAATGCGCTGAGTTCGCTTTCTGCCGTGGTACTTTTAACGAGAGTGATCATCATCATCAAAGACGTGTAGTCTGATCTCCGAAAATGGGACATTCACAGGTGAATGTCAGGGCTCAGAAGTACAAAAATAGTTCGTCGTTTACTTTTTTTTTTTTTTTTTTTGGATTTTCGCGCGCGAAATCGGTCTTGTGAAAGCCAAGTTTAAACCCGCTACAAATTGTAGCGGGTTCTTGCGTGTATATCGCGCTGTGAGGCGCGAATGCGCTGAGTTCGCTTTCTGCCGTGGTACTTTTAACGAGAGTGATCATCATCATCAAAGACGTGTAGTCTGATCTCCGAAAATGGGACATTCACAGGTGAATGTCAGGGCTCAGAAGTACAAAAATAGTTCGTCGTTTACTTTTTTTTTTTTTTTTGGATTTTCGCGCGCGAAATCGGTCTTGTGAAAGCCAAGTTTAAACCCGCTACAAATTGTAGCGGGTTCTTGCGTGTATATCGCGCTGTGAAGCGCGAATGCGCTGAGTTCGCTTTCTGCCGTGGTACTTTTAACGAGAGTGATCATCGTCATCAAAGACGTGTAGTCTGATCTCCGAAAATGGGACATTCACAGGTGAATGTCAGGGCTCAGAAGTACAAAAATAGTTCGTCGTTTACTTTTTTTTTTTTTTTTTTTTTGGATTTTCGCGCGCGAAATCGGTCTTGTGAAAGCCAAGTTTAAACCCGCTACAAATTGTAGCGGGTTCTTGCGTGTATATCGCGCTGTGAGGCGCGAATGCGCTGAGTTCGCTTTCTGCCGTGGTACTTTTAACGAGAGTGATCATCATCATCAAAGACGTGTAGTCTGATCTCCGAAAATGGGACATTCACAGGTGAATGTCAGGGCTCAGAAGTACAAAAATAGTTCGTCGTTTACTTTTTTTCTTTTTTTTTGGATTTTCGCGCGCGAAATCGGTCTTGTGAAAGCCAAGTTTAAACCCGCTACAAATTGTAGCGGGTTCTTGCGTGTATATCGCGCTGTGAGGCGCGAATGCGCTGAGTTCGCTTTCTGCCGTGGTACTTTTAACGAGAGTGATCATCATCATCAAAGACGTGTAGTCTGATCTCCGAAAATGGGACATTCACAGGTGAATGTCAGGGCTCAGAAGTACAAAAATAGTTCGTCGTTTACTTTTTTTTTTTTTTTGGATTTTCGCGCGCGAAATCGGTCTTGTGAAAGCCAAGTTTAAACCCGCTACAAATTGTAGCGGGTTCTTGCGTGTATATCGCGCTGTGAGGCGCGAATGCGCTGAGTTCGCTTTCTGCCGTGGTACTTTTAACGAGAGTGATCATCATCATCAAAGACGTGTAGTCTGATCTCCGAAAATGGGACATTCACAGGTGAATGTCAGGGCTCAGAAGTACAAAAATAGTTCGTCGTTTACTTTTTTTTTTTTTTTTTTTTGGATTTTCGCGCGCGAAATCGGTCTTGTGAAAGCCAAGTTTAAACCCGCTACAAATTGTAGCGGGTTCTTGCGTGTATATCGCGCTGTGAGGCGCGAATGCGCTGAGTTCGCTTTCTGCCGTGGTACTTTTAACGAGAGTGATCATCATCATCAAAGACGTGTAGTCTGATCTCCGAAAATGGGACATTCACAGGTGAATGTCAGGGCTCAGAAGTACAAAAATAGTTCGTCGTTTACTTTTTTTTTTTTTTTTTGGATTTTCGCGCGCGAAATCGGTCTTGTGAAAGCCAAGTTTAAACCCGCTACAAATTGTAGCGGGTTCTTGCGTGTATATCGCGCTGTGAGGCGCGAATGCGCTGAGTTCGCTTTCTGCCGTGGTACTTTTAACGAGAGTGATCATCATCATCAAAGACGTGTAGTCTGATCTCCGAAAATGGGACATTCACAGGTGAATGTCAGGGCTCAGAAGTACAAAAATAGTTCGTCGTTTACTTTTTTTTTTTTTTTTTTGGATTTTCGCGCGCGAAATCGGTCTTGTGAAAGCCAAGTTTAAACCCGCTACAAATTGTAGCGGGTTCTTGCGTGTATATCGCGCTGTGAGGCGCGAATGCGCTGAGTTCGCTTTCTGCCGTGGTACTTTTAACGAGAGTGATCATCATCATCAAAGACGTGTAGTCTGATCTCCGAAAATGGGACATTCACAGGTGAATGTCAGGGCTCAGAAGTACAAAAATAGTTCGTCGTTTACTTTTTTTTTTTTTTTTTTTGGATTTTCGCGCGCGAAATCGGTCTTGTGAAAGCCAAGTTTAAACCCGCTACAAATTGTAGCGGGTTCTTGCGTGTATATCGCGCTGTGAGGCGCGAATGCGCTGAGTTCGCTTTCTGCCGTGGTACTTTTAACGAGAGTGATCATCATCATCAAAGACGTGTAGTCTGATCTCCGAAAATGGGACATTCACAGGTGAATGTCAGGGCTCAGAAGTACAAAAATAGTTCGTCGTTTACTTTTTTTTTTTTTTTGGATTTTCGCGCGCGAAATCGGTCTTGTGAAAGCCAAGTTTAAACCCGCTACAAATTGTAGCGGGTTCTTGCGTGTATATCGCGCTGTGAAGCGCGAATGCGCTGAGTTCGCTTTCTGCCGTGGTACTTTTAACGAGAGTGATCATCGTCATCAAAGACGTGTAGTCTGATCTCCGAAAATGGGACATTCACAGGTGAATGTCAGGGCTCAGAAGTACAAAAATAGTTCGTCGTTTACTTTTTTTTTTTTTTTTTTTTTTGGATTTTCGCGCGCGAAATCGGTCTTGTGAAAGCCAAGTTTAAACCCGCTACAAATTGTAGCGGGTTCTTGCGTGTATATCGCGCTGTGAGGCGCGAATGCGCTGAGTTCGCTTTCTGCCGTGGTACTTTTAACGAGAGTGATCATCATCATCAAAGACGTGTAGTCTGATCTCCGAAAATGGGACATTCACAGGTGAATGTCAGGGCTCAGAAGTACAAAAATAGTTCGTCGTTTACTTTTTTTTTTTTTTTTTGATTTTCGCGCGCGAAATCGGTCTTGTGAAAGCCAAGTTTAAACCCGCTACAAATTGTAGCGGGTTCTTGCGTGTATATCGCGCTGTGAGGCGCGAATGCGCTGAGTTCGCTTTCTGCCGTGGTACTTTTAACGAGAGTGATCATCATCATCAAAGACGTGTAGTCTGATCTCCGAAAATGGGACATTCACAGGTGAATGTCAGGGCTCAAAAGTACAAAAATAGTTCGTCGTTTACTTTTTTTTTTTTTTTTTTTTGGATTTTCGCGCGCGAAATCGGTCTTGTGAAAGCCAAGTTTAAACCCGCTACAAATTGTAGCGGGTTCTTGCGTGTATATCGCGCTGTGAAGCGCGAATGCGCTGAGTTCGCTTTCTGCCGTGGTACTTTTAACGAGAGTGATCATCATCATCAAAGACGTGTAGTCTGATCTCCGAAAATGGGACATTCACAGATGAATGTCAGGGCTCAGAAATACAAAAATAGTTCGTCGTTTACTTTTTTTTTTTTTTTTTTTTGGATTTTCGCGCGCGAAATCGGTCTTGTGAAAGCCAAGTTTAAACCCGCTACAAATTGTAGCGGGTTCTTGCGTGTATATCGCGCTGTGAAGCGCGAATGCGCTGAGTTCGCTTTCTGCCGTGGTACTTTTAACGAGAGTGATCATCATCATCAAAGACGTGTAGTCTGATCTCCGAAAATGGGACATTCACAGGTGAATGTCAGGGCTCAGAAGTACAAAAATAATTCGTCGTTTACTTTTTTTTTTTTTTTTTTGGATTTTCGCGCGCGAAATCGGTCTTGTGAAAGCCAAGTTTAAACCCGCTACAAATTGTAGCGGGTTCTTGCGTGTATATCGCGCTGTGAGGCGCGAATGCGCTGAGTTCGCTTTCTGCCGTGGTACTTTTAACGAGAGTGATCATCATCATCAAAGACGTGTAGTCTGATCTCCGAAAATGGGACATTCACAGGTGAATGTCAGGGCTCAGAAGTACAAAAATAGTTCGTCGTTTTCTTTTTTTTTTTTGGATTTTCGCGCGCGAAATCGGTCTTGTGAAAGCCAAGTTTAAACCCGCTACAAATTGTAGCGGGTTCTTGCGTGTATATCGCGCTGTGAAGCGCGAATGCGCTGAGTTCGCTTTCTGCCGTGGTACTTTTAACGAGAGTGATCATCATCATCAAAGACGTGTAGTCTGATCTCCGAAAATGGGACATTCACAGGTGAATGTCAGGGCTCAGAAGTACAAAAATAGTTCGTCGTTTACTTTTTTTTTTTTTGGGGATTTTCGCGCGCGAAATCGGTCTTGTGAAAGCCAAGTTTAAACCCGCTACAAATTGTAGCGGGTTCTTGCGTGTATATCGCGCTGTGAAGCGCGAATGCGCTGAGTTCGCTTTCTGCCGTGGTACTTTTAACGAGAGTGATCATCATCATCAAAGACGTGTAGTCTGATCTCCGAAAATGGGACATTCACAGGTGAATGTCAGGGCTCAGAAGTACAAAAATAGTTCGTCGTTTACTTTTTTTTTTTTTTTTTTTTTGGATTTTCGCGCGCGAAATCGGTCTTGTGAAAGCCAAGTTTAAACCCGCTACAAATTGTAGCGGGTTCTTGCGTGTATATCGCGCTGTGAAGCGCGAATGCGCTGAGTTCGCTTTCTGCCGTGGTACTTTTAACGAGAGTGATCATCATCATCAAAGACGTGTAGTCTGATCTCCGAAAATGGGACATTCACAGGTGAATGTCAGGGCTCAGAAGTACAAAAATAGTTCGTCGTTTACTTTTTTTCTTTTTTTTTGGATTTTCGCGCGCGAAATCGGTCTTGTGAAAGCCAAGTTTAAACCCGCTACAAATTGTAGCGGGTTCTTGCGTGTATATCGCGCTGTGAAGCGCGAATGCGCTGAGTTCGCTTTCTGCCGTGGTACTTTTAACGAGAGTGATCATCATCATCAAAGACGTGTAGTCTGATCTCCGAAAATGGGACATTCACAGGTGAATGTCAGGGCTCAGAAGTACAAAAATAGTTCGTCGTTTACTTTTTTTTTTTTTTTTGGATTTTCGCGCGCGAAATCGGTCTTGTGAAAGCCAAGTTTAAACCCGCTACAAATTGTAGCGGGTTCTTGCGTGTATATCGCGCTGTGAAGCGCGAATGCGCTGAGTTCGCTTTCTGCCGTGGTACTTTTAACGAGAGTGATCATCATCATCAAAGACGTGTAGTCTGATCTCCGAAAATGGGACATTCACAGGTGAATGTCAGGGCTCAGAAGTACAAAAATAGTTCGTCGTTTACTTTTTTTTTTGGATTTTCGCGCGCGAAATCGGTCTTGTGAAAGCCAAGTTTAAACCCGCTACAAATTGTAGCGGGTTCTTGCGTGTATATCGCGCTGTGAAGCGCGAATGCGCTGAGTTCGCTTTCTGCCGTGGTACTTTTAGCGAGAGTGATCATCATCATCAAAGACGTGTAGTCTGATCTCCGAAAATGGGACATTCACAGGTGAATGTCAGGGCTCAGAAGTACAAAAATAGTTCGTCGTTTACTTTTTTTTTTTTTTTTTTTTTGGATTTTCGCGCGCGAAATCGGTCTTGTGAAAGCCAAGTTTAAACCCGCTACAAATTGTAGCGGGTTCTTGCGTGTATATCGCGCTGTGAAGCGCGAATGCGCTGAGTTCGCTTTCTGCCGTGGTACTTTTAACGAGAGTGATCATCATCATCAAAGACGTGTAGTCTGATCTCCGAAAATGGGACATTCACAGGTGAATGTCAGGGCTCAGAAGTACAAAAATAGTTCGTCGTCTACTTTTTTTTTTTTTTTTTGGATTTTCGCGCGAAATCGGTCTTGTGAAAGCCAAGTTTAAACCCGCTACAAATTGTAGCGGGTTCTTGCGTGTATATCGCGCTGTGAAGCGCGAATGCGCTGAGTTCGCTTTCTGCCGTGGTACCCGTTACAGAAGTGTTCATAGCGAAATCCGACGTACCCGTGCTTATCACCAGTTCTTAAATAAAATTTTGCTTTCGCATCCCGAACATTGCCTCGTATTTTTCACCATTAATCTTTTCATTTTAGGTAGGTGTTATTTTAGGACTTGACGATACATAAACGTACTAGCTAGGAGCCTGCTGACATGTGTTCACTAGAGCAACTAAATGAGCTTATTCAGTGGCTGTAGTGTTCAACTATCATCTAATCTCTGGGGAAAGCGATAACTACTCTACAAAATGGAACCAACTTTTTGCATAATTTTTGGTTGTTTGCTTTTGCTGAGACCACTTTCGCGCTCCTCATTCGTGTCGTAAGCCTAACAATAAAGGCGTTGATTGGTTGCCTCGTCTGTAAACTTTCTCTAAACAAATCTGTTGAGAACCTGCATACACCTACTTGGCGAATACAGGCGCTGGCGGCGCACAAACAGCGAAACGGAGGGAGGACAAGGAGAACAGTGTGAATGTCCTGCTGAGCGACGCAAAGTCTAAACTGTTGTGCCAGAACGCATCCTTGCAATTGACTTGTGGTTCTTTTGTTGACTATGCCTTCCATTCAACTGCCCCGCCACCAGGGCAGTCGTCGAGTCCATTTTGCTGCGACGATGTCCAGTTTGCCACCCGGTTCCAAACTCCGCTCGCCGCGAGCGCGTGTCCGCCCACGAATCCGCAAGTGCAAACACACCGTTAATTAAACGGTAAAGCCATAACTCTCCACCCTCCCCCAAATAAAAAAAAAAAAAAAGAAAAAACGGTGATGCAGGGTTTGCGTTAAAGACGGGGTGATATTGCTCATCATACATGCATAATACAAAAGACAATTGAAACACGAGTCACGGCGATATCCGCAGTCCGAATGCCGCGTGCCCAAGTCTTCTCCTCGAACTCTCATTGCCAAGAGGCATTCGAAGCACGCAGCTCGCGATGACTCGCATTCTAATTTTTTTGCAGACTGTATAAGCAGTGTAACCCCGGCCTAATTGTATCGTGTAACGTAATACTCGTGTGTCCAAAACGGCTGTTTCGCGGTGTGTTATTAAATAAAAAAGGAAACCGCAGAAAGAGAGAGAGAGAGAGAGAAAAAAAAGTCGTACGATGTACAGTCGGAAGCTCTTTGCCAGCGAGCGACCTCGAAAGCGAGTAGTGTATGGAGTACAAAAAAAAAAAAGCGCTCTTGAGAGCGAGCACGCGAGAGGCGCGTTAAAAGGCTCGTATAGCCTTGGCTGTGATATACGCGATCCACGGAGAGCCAGCAACAGCAGCAGGAAGGGAAGCAGCATTGCTCTTGGCAGCGGTCCGAAAGGACGAGCGCGCCGAGCGGTCTATGTCGTTTCGTGCTCGCTATGGAATCGTTCGGGCTTAAAAGGGCCCTGCGAAGGGCCTGGAATGAGGTTCTCGCTGTTGTGTTTAGCGTCCTACACCGCCCGTGCATCAAAAGGGGTCCCGAACTGGCAAAACATTTGCGTCACAGGAGCCGCCCCGTTTCATGTTGTCCCATGTCGCGATCCTGGCGGTTGGAGCCGGGAGTACTGGCAACAACTATACGAGCGGAAGGGTAAGGTCACTGTCGTCACGTGGTCCAAACCTCATGGCCGTTGTTAAGGCTTCCGTGAACTTTGGAGCTGGAGAGTGACCTTACAGCAGTGCGGGCCTCTGGCGTACTACCCATCACCGCTGTTGTAACACCGCCAGGATCGCTACCGGCGACAACGATGCACTTAAGTGACGTTATCGGGCGGAAATAGAGGGAGACACGTTTTAGGGCGCGGTAGAGACCTGCGGGAGACGCCTTCGAGGCAACCTAGCCTAGGCGCGTGACAACGTTTTGTCGGAGCGCACCATCCTTCCTGCGGTGAGCGTTCGGGTGCGACACGTCGTCGCTCCGATTGGCTGCACGGTGGCGCGGCGTTCGCCCTTTGTCGCAGTTATGCAGAAACCGGGTATAGCCTTGGCTAGGGCTACAGGGTGTTTTTTTTTTTTTTTTTTTTACCTATTTGTTACAAAAAAAAAAAAAAAAAAAAAAAAAAGCCTCGAAAGCTACACTACACACTAATGCGTTCTCCTGAGTTGAGTTATATGGCCAGGTGGACGTACTATAGGGTGCTAATCGTCACAATATGTCCTCGAATTAACTACAATACGCTAATTAACTTTTTAGTTGATGAATATACACATTGTTCCAATTAGAAACTTGCTGAGCGTCATCGAGAACGTCTACATCGGTCATTTTTAGAAAGACTCGGAGCACGTGGATGCACGGTGGAGCACTAAAGCATAGCCTCCTACATAGTCACAAAGCCTGGCACTTCGACGACGGAGCCATAGAGTGCCCGGTCGCAGATTTGGAACGCGAGGATCTGGCAGCACAGGGCATCAGAGTGCCATTTCTCGGGGCAACCCGGACGTCAGCGCACAGCTTTTGCAGTGGCGAGGACCCGAAACACACTCGTTCGATCGGGACAAGTGTGTTTCGGCGTCTGGCCGTAGCGGGGCGCCAGTCACGTGGCTCTCCTCCCACCCGTTGCCTGCCGCTCCACCTATTCCATTTCGGCGGCCGCATCTAGTGGCAGAGGCTTTGTCAGTATATAGGAGGCTATGGCCAAAGTTATCACTCGTGCAGCTGGAGCGAGGTTACCGGTGCGATAAGGCGCCCGCACGGTTTTTACGTCTGCTCGTTTCACGGGTGGTAACTTCAGCGTACTAATGCGCTTCCCACGCGCTCAGCCTTTTTAAAAATGACCGATTTCGTGCTTTCCGATGACGCTGAGCTGGTCCGTAATGGGAGTCACATTTAATTTTCACCCATCAAAAAGTTAAATAAAAAGAGTTGGATAATGAGAAAAAGAGTTAGAGCAATGAATGAAATTCGGACTACATTTAATCTATCTGAGTCAAAAAGCAGTCCAACTGTACGTAAGGTAGTAGTAGCACACAACTACCCAATCGCAACCTCTCTTTCGATTTAAAACGCGTTCCATTTTTTTTTTTTTTTCTGGGGTTGTGCTCGTGTGAGTGGGAGGGAGGCAGGGGAGGGGAGGGAGGAGTGTAGGGGAGGGAGCTGCGAGCCGCACTTTAACACGCGAAGAGCCGCATGCGGCTCGCGAGCCGCAGCTTGGCCACCTCTGGTCTATAGACCTCTTTCGTGTACTCTCGTCCCCAGCCGCCTAATAGGCATATCGAGTATGGGCAACGAAAAGTAATAAAACGTTTCAACCTGCAATAGTAGATATTCAAGGTGAGACAAAACGAGGATGGGTGACGGTTACGCTTAAATCCTAAATGCCTTCTATTGGCGTGGAAAAGGCAAAACAACGTTTTCACCCATACTGGATGTGACAATTCAAGATGGCGGCGCCCTTGTGAAAAAGTTCTATAAAATACGTGCTGAAACATGAGGAACATCATGTTGGTGCTGTACTTCTGGCGTTGTTTCTAATGAATCCCATCAGATCCTAGCTTCCTCGAGTGCGCTTCCCGCATGGCAGAGCTGCCTTGCGGTGAAGCGACATCCGCAGAGCAGACATGCCGCGGGTAAATGCGAGCTTCCCCGCGGTCCACGCTTTTTTTCTGCTCAGGCGCGAAATGGTGCGTTTAAGAGTTGAAGGGGCGAAAAAAATTGTTTCTGAAATAATTATTTGTGGTTTAAAGCATACCTGAGAGCACGAAATTACGTGGACAAGTACGCACGTTAACTGTACTTTTTAGTTTGCTATGTAAAAGTACGTAGCTAGTGTACCTGTCTTGGTCCTTTAACTTGGTCGCGAGCGAAGGTCGTGTCGAACTGGCGCAGCTATTCCGTCACAGTGAGCCGAGGAAAGGGTCACTAAATCGCCGATGACGCTAAGTAAGCCGTAGCGATGAGCGCCTTTTTTTTCTCGCTGATCGGCGATGCGGCGTCGGAGGTTTGGACGTAGCCGCGGGGACACGTTCGACGAATGGCGGTGATTACGGCGCCGGCCCGAAACGTGCATCTTTCTTGGGAAGGCACGTCGCGGACTCGCCGAGGTCCGCGACGTTTTTTGTTTCTTCGAACTTCTGTAACGAAGTTCGACAAAAGTTCGAATGTCACGAGCATGGGCGGAATTTTCGAACGAGCTCACGCTGCCTGGTCGAGGAGGAGGAGGGCCTTTGTTTGGTATCTTTATTTGGTTGTTGGCACTATAATAAACTGATTGTGGCATTCGAACTACGTGCGTGTTTTGCTTTTATATTGTGGCAACAATCGGGAATTATCGTAGTCCTTGTGTTTCCCTCTGCTGCGTTCTGCGCGACGGAGTCGCCGCTAGCTTTGTCTGCACAGTTTCGGATCTCGTAGCGGTTTGCGAAGAGTGTTGCGTGAGGTTGGAAAAGATTTACGAAAATTTCCTATTTGGGATCATTTTCCAAAATTTTATTAAATAAAACTACTTTCTAAATTATATTTTTCTTTGAAATTCGCCTTTTTTTTTTGTGTAGATGCCGGGCAACACTGACCATATGTCGAACTTCGTCCAATTTTGGTACAAGGTCGAAGGTTCGGTGAGTCAGTCGAAACTCCAGTTTCGACGTCGAACCTTAGATTCGACGAAATTGGCGAAATCTCTATTTTTGGGCGCAAATTGGTTACTTGGTGCGCGGCTATGAAAGAGAGAGAGAGAGAAAAGGAAGTGAGTGAAGCTTTGCGACAGCTGCGAGGAGGTTCTTTTGCTTCCGCGTTCATAAGGGTCTTCGTTTGACGTCACGGATCTCGTGATGTCTCGCCACTGATCGACCTCCGCAGGCCTCGGCGCGAGCCCGGGCTCCAACTCCGGAGCTAGAGGAGGCTGAGAGTATGTTCTCTCGCGATGGGAGAGGAGGGAGGCGTTCAAACTCCGAGGGGAAGGAGAGGTGCGCGACAGAAGGATCGAGAGGAGGTTGGAGCGAGCGAGGCAGCCACTGATCGAGGCTCGGAAGTGCCCAGACAGACAGGGGAAGTTTTGTGGCTGGAGTGATCGTCGAAACTCTCAAAGGCGAGCGGGGCCAGCACGCTAGAGAGAGTGAGAGAGTGTGAAAACTCCCGAGGGAGGCGGTATTGCTTCCAACGGTGGAGTGGAAGGGGGCGAGGGGCGGATTCATTTGTACGGTTTCGGATGCGAGCTTTCGCCATCGTGTCGTGACGACGCACTGGGGGACTGGCTGAGGGGAGGGGAATGGAGGAGAAGGAGGACGATGTGAAAGAGGAATGTCCAGGTTTTAAAGGGCTCTTGGGAGGAAGCGGGGAAGGGTAGAGGCGGCCAAGGTCACCTGGCTTTGGCGTTCCTCTGGCGGCCGGGAGGGAGAGGGCGGTGACGCAAGAAGGGGGAGGAGGAATGGAAGAGTCAGTTGCCATGGCACCCCGCTGAGAAAAGTCCGCGGATGCCGCGAGGATTGCGAAAACGGGGTGCCCTTTGCTTTTTCGGGTAGAACACCGAGCGCTGCTGCAGTCCGTCACGCTTACTTTTTTTTTTTTTTTTCTTTTTTGTTGATCCTTTTTTTTTTTTTTTCGGAGTTTGAGGCATGCGTTGCGCTTTCGTCATCGTCGAAACTGTTAATGTTTCAACTGTTAGTACTTGTATATTGCTTGTGGCATGTTTCGTTACTTCTAGTTTCTTTTCATTTCGCGTCCTTCCCTATTCAATTAACCGTTGTCATGCACGACCTTTCTGAGTTCGACCTGCTCGTATTGATCTACGCACGCGGCTAGTGTTGCTTCCGTTGCCGGTGGTTTCGGGAGCGTGCTGTCGAGAAGAGAAGCCAGAGACAGGCGCCTCTATAGAGGAAATGTCGAAGCCAGAGTGTCGCCTTTCTTTTTTTTCTTTTTTATTGGCAGAAAAGGGATACACGTCACATGTGCTAAACTTGACTATACAGCGCTTGAGGGTGAGCTGCCTCGCGGAACGCGGAGTTTGTTGCGGGGCGTGTATTTCACTCTGCTTTCGCCAAATGTAGATCTTGCGCCGAAGGCTGACGGCCAGGAAGCTTCTTGAACCTTCGAACGTTATGTGTGCCTCCTGGACACGCATGATTGCGTGTTTTTTATAACGCGAGGGAGCTGTTTTGGGACGGTCATGTACAAGCGGACGACACAATACCCGAGGACGCAGCGCGCGAGCGCACTCTTTTGAGGGACCTGGGAGTCGCAGGACGGTGCACGAGCGGTGAACTCCCGCCTCGTGTCATCGTGGCTCCCGTTGCGTCTCCCGAAAGGGAGACCTCTTTCGCAGTACGTGGAGTCCGAAATTTTCAGACCGTCACCCCGTTCGTCCCCAAGCTGACAGTGCGGTGAAGGCTACGTGTTGGTTGGACCAGTCGAACGTCACGTGACCACCACGCTACTGCCCGTGCCCACACGCAGAAGAGTCGGTGTCGAAAGGAATGATTAGTCCAGCGAGTGCGTACTCTCACCGCACTGTCAGCTTTGGTTCTGATTCATACTCATGTTTTATCCCCCCCCCCCCCCCCAAAAAAAAAAAAAAAAAAAAAAAAAAACACGGGGGCAAAAAATGGGAGGCGATGCTGAACGGAGGCTCCTTGCCCCGTGTTGCCTCTCATTTGTATATTTTGTTGTTGTTGTTGTTGTTTTTTTGTTTAAAACTTTGGTATGAGCTTCGGGGCGAACGGAGATCGACGGGGGTCTGTTGCGCAAGCTTCTCGGACAACGCGAGAAAAGAAATGCGCTCGGCAAAGCCGAGAAGCCGGCGTCGTGTGCCGTGGAGCGTGGTTTTGAATATCGATTAAAGTAGAAGTTTGGGCTAGTTGGTATTTCATGATTAAAGATTAAAACAGCGCAAGGACACGGACAAGAACAAGAAGGTAGACAGCGCCTTGTTTGTCTACCTTCTTGTTCTTGTCCGTGTCCTGGCGCTGTTTTAATCTTTAATTTTGAATATCGTTCGGCTACGTCGTTTTGCTTTTTCTCGATGTGTCTCAGTGCCAGTACTGCCCTGCCCGCTCTCGATTTTATTTTCCGTGAAATATTTTGAATTGTACACTTTTTCTCCTCTCGATTCAAATTTTTGCTCGTGTTGTACGCTGTATACTAGAACAGGGGTCTCCATACGTTTTGGCTAAGGGGCCGGTTTAGGGATCTGTCGCTGCCTCGAGGGCCGCCAAAAAGAGGAATTATAGAGGAGGAAAAACTAAAGAAACAATCCTTGATATACGTTTCAAAACACACACACACGCGCGCGCGGGCGCACGCACACACACACACACACACACACGCACACACACACACACGCACGCGCGCGCGCACACACACACGCACACACACGCACAAACGTTGTTGTAGTAATTAGAAAGAGCACCATATGGTGAATGAAGGCGTATACTTCGATGCTTAGTTTTATATTTAATATTTAGGTAATCATGACCTTACAGAACAAATACGACCAAGAAAAATCAAAGCGTATCGAAAATTTGACACATTCGGAGAGTGCAAAAGGCTAATGGGAATGATGAATTAATGCTGACAATTTGCTATAAGATGCATTGACTAGACACCCTATTTGAGGGCTATGTTTAGAGCGCATGCTCAGAACGAGCTCGTATTATTAAACTGCTAAGACCGGCAATAGTGATGATGCGGAATGCACGTTGCAAAAAACTGTGGAAGCTCGCCGTCAGCACGCGCACAGCATGCAGTCGCACACACATTTATAGCCGCCAGTGAAGGCTCCCTATAGTTGCGACAAAAGACACTAAGCACAATGTGCAAGATAATTTTCCAATAAATATCGACAGAGACACGAAGCACGGGACTAAACGCCCTATACGCACAGTCGCGTTTGACCGCGTTGTGGCTGCAAGAAACCTGGACATCTGTGCTTCTTATATCGCGTGCCAAGCAATTCCTTGAATTGGATTCCACGCCTCCTACGAAGCACAGGTGTGCCGCGGTGACTCGCTTTCGTTTCTCGGCGCAACGCAGTCAAATGCTCCCAAACTCAACTGTGCGTAAGGGGCCTTTTGAAATGGTGACGCTGGGGATTTAACCCTTGAGAGTTTGGACATCACAGAAGGCCAGTGGCCTGGACCCGTAAATCTGTGGTACCCGTACCATACAAGACATTTAAGGTCCGTTCACACTCTTGCAACCGAGTACGACCGAGAGAGACCAAACCGGGTTTTAAAGGGATACTCCAACGAAATTTGAAATATTCCCGTCGTGTTCAAAAATAGGTTCAATATGATCCACAATATCCGTAAATGACAATCGAACGTTTTTATTTTGATCCTGGAGGCTGTATTTTTCGTTATAAACGACCCACTCTGGCAAGCGCTCGGAGAAGGCCCAGCTTAGAGCACGTGACATCCAACGCAATCGTGACGTAGGTCGTCTCAAGACGAGCAAAGCTACGGCGAGGCTGACGTCGAGAGGATGGCCTAGTCGTTCCAGCCACCGAAGCGGCTGCTTTTGTACGAATTTCGAGTGACGGGTTAATCTTCTATAATCTTGTAGGGGGACAATAGCGACTTCTGCGACACACAAAAGGGATTCTCGGGAAGAGGGGAGTTCCCCCTTCCCCCCTTCTCTCGTCGTGGCCGG
Organism: Ixodes scapularis; assembly: GCF_016920785.2. Lineage (NCBI taxonomy): Eukaryota > Metazoa > Arthropoda > Arachnida > Ixodida > Ixodidae > Ixodes > Ixodes scapularis. The sequence goes on from NW_024609876.1 coordinate 149,263, forward strand.
AGACGAGACAACCTCCGTCACTAGCTGTCAAGGTTCCTAGACGAGCATTACAAACGAGGCGTTAGCGACATCCACCAGGTGCTCTTTTCTAATCGTTTAATTCGTTTTAAAATTCTTTTTCGAGACTTTTTTAACAAGATATTGGTATGTTCCATGTGATACTGCTTTTTTGAACACATATAGACCAAAAAATGAGCGCCGAAATTTCGTTGTAGTATCCCTTTAAGCGTTTTGCGACTTCTTAGGACGGGATGCGCTACAGCGGAGCTGGTCCTAAGAAGTCGCAAGAGGCTTAAAAACCGGTCTGGTCTCTCTCGGTCGTACTCGGTCGCAAGAGTGTGAACGGGCCTTTACACTCACACATGCACACACACACGACGAAAGGAGTGGCGCTAGAATGGAGTTTCTCTCGTTCTTTCCGGTACCTTTGTTTTCCGCATTTGGAGCACGTTGCATCGCCGTTTCTTTGCGTGAACTTCAAGTTGGGCCGGTAGCAGCGGGTCAGCTGGAAGTGAGCCGCGGGTCCGGCTTCATTGGAAGGACCGCACCCAGTCGCGGGCCGGTCGGAAGGCTTCCGCGGGCCGGGGTGTGGAGACTCCCGTCCGAAAACACGCTTTCTTCCGTTTTTGTTTCTTGAAGAGCGCTTGCCCCATGATTTATGTTTTTATTCCGCGTTACTGTTTCCTTATAATCGTGTACTTTTTCTTTCTCTGTTCCAACATGTGAGTGAAAGGATTGTTCGCTGCTTAAAGTTTCATGTCGCAGTTTCGTTCGGTCCGTTCATTCCGGCTCTTTGCAGTGCCTCGACCACGGTTGTATACACTCCGCGACGGTGTTAGCGCAAACACGCAATCGGCGTTCTTTTTTTTTTTTTTTTTCCCGAAAAAGGTTGTTTTAGAACTACTTGTTTGACGGAAAGTAGTAATTTCGGGCACTAATCCAAGCACTGAGATTTGATGCCCGCAAGTACTCTTTCGAAGTGAAACGAAAAAAAAAAAAAAAAGAAAAGTTTCAATGAGTTTGTGCTAACAGTGTTGCGCAGTGTACCTAATAAAAATGAGGTAGAGAGGGGGGGGAGGGGATACGGAATTTGGTGAATGTTGATATGACAACTATATATGTTACTGCGAAAATGTGCAAAGTAAACTACGACTAGTATATAGGTTATACACTGCGATACCTCAGTGGAGTTGCCTGCAAAATTGGTCGTGATTTTGTTTCCAGTTAGGTACTTCGGTATTGGCGGCGAGATGTTTTGATGACGCCACCTTCCGGGCGCCCTCCCGTGACGCATCTGGTAGGGTGCGAGTAGACAACGCGCAATGTCAAAGCACGGAGTGGCTATCTTAGTTTCGCATCTATGCCGATTAAAAACGGTTTGTTTATTCAAGAAACGCGTGTAGCGTTTTCGTGAGTGTTCTTTCTAATGAATAACAGCGCCTCGTAGTTGCCTTTAATATTAGGAACTTTAAAATGCTCAAAAACGATCTTCACATTAGAGCTTGCGCGTCGTGCGTCAGGGCTATTCACAGTCTCTCTGATTCTTGTCTTTTTGGTTTTGTGGAGGCTGCTGTAGTAAAAAGTTTTGCATTCACCAGAGGAAACGACGTGCTGTCTTTTTATAACTGTGCACGCGCGCACAGTTGTGTCGCAAAGCGCCGCGCACTTGTTTTTGGCTTCATTGAGCTTGCCGGTACCGACGCTTCTATCCAAGTGCGTCTCGGCACTCGCTGCCGTGCAAATGCTCGTCAGCAACTGACGCTCAGCTTCTCCCGAAACGAATACGTGGCAAAGAAGTTTCAAGTTTTTCACATCGCGACTTTTGCTCGAAAGAAAAACATAAATTTTCATAAATTCTTTATTTGTCGGCCATGGCCCGGCAAATTCAGATAATAGATTAATTTGTTCTGTCCTGTTTCTACTAAGAATTGTTTACAAATTCAGAATCGCTCGGCTGAGAAGCGCATCACTCATTATGTGCCTTTTGGGTCCGCGAAATATAAACGTAAAAACGGTAGTAATTCAAAGCAGGTGTGTTCCTCATTTTTAGGGACGCTGAGGTGTCACCGACTTGCTAGATTTAAGACTTCGATGGCGAGGGAGTCTCGCACATTTCTCGTCGACCCGGTGAATAAGCAGGGATTTAGTTGAAAGGACCCAGGAAGCCAGCCTCCACTTCTTCCTGCCAGTTACGTTGAGGAAATGTTCGTTTACTGGTTTGCAACATAATAATAAAAAAAAAAAATGAATCAACTCGGGACTAAAAAAAGACCAGCAGTCACAGAACACGGTGGAACACACGGGATACACGGAGTCGCTTTCACTGAAGTGTTTACTACACGAACGACGTTCTCGAATTTCAGTGCAGGATGCTGGGCTAGTGGGTATTGGGATGTCAAGGGCATGGTAGCGTTTTTAGGCGAGGACGAAGAGATGTGTGTCGTGTGTGTCTCTTCTCTTCGTCCTCCTCTGAAAGCGCTAGCATGTCCGTGACATCTCGAACTTCGCTTTCCTATTTTCAATTTGATGAGACATTCCTTTCTTAGTTTTATTTTGTCCGAATTATAATACAAAAGACACCCTATTCGCCGTGGTAGACGCTGTAGTGCGACCAAGCGCTGGATATTCTATTTTCGTCGTTCAGCTTTTTGTACAGGATAAAGAAGAGCACACCACCATCCTACCACTTCGACACCTCAGCTCCAAAAGTGCTTGTTGGCACGACTACGCGTGTTACATGCGGTTTCAAACTTTGATAAAATGTCCTACTGCATATATCACTTCACCAAATAAACGACGCGTGGAACAGGTTTTGCCGCGCGTTATGCAAACAGCGCATGAAGCTAGTTGACGAACCGAGGGATCCATAGTCTGCGCGGTGTGTCCCAGTCTATCCTACCCGTGACGTCAGAAACGATGATGATGATAGCTAGGGAAGTGCCCCCTGTAGTTCGCACCGTCAATAGCGTTATGATTCATATACTTCCTCGATTACATGTATGTATTGCTTGGCTGTATAATAGATATAATTTTTATACGAATTCGCTCGTTTAGTTACTGCATCTTGTATAGGCGTCCAACTGTTTCATGGTACACTTAATAAAGTCAACGTTAAAACAAGATTATCATTAGCAGTGGAAGGGATGTTTATAGGAACGACGAATGAATGCAGCCGGATGTATCTTATTGGCCACATGGTAAGTTTCATCATCATAAAAGTTTAACACCTGGATATATACTGACAAAGTCTGGCAGATCGCCACGAGAAGCGGCCGCCGAAATGGGAAAGGTGGAGCGGCAGACAACAGATGAGAGGAGAGCCACGTGAGTGGCGCCCCGCTGCGGCGAGACGCCGAAACACTCTTCTCCAGAGCGAACGAGTGTGTTTCGGGTCCTCGCCGCTGCAAGAGCTGTGCGCTGCCGTCCAGGTTCCCCCGAGAAATGGCTCTTTGATGCTCTGTGCTACCAGATCCTCGCACTCCGAATCTGCAACCGGGCATTCAATGGCTCCGTCGTTGAACTGCCAGGCTTTGTGAGTATAGAGGAAGCTAGACCTGAAGCCTTTGTCTCCACTGCACTCGTCGAATGCGAGAGCCAAACACCGGACGCCGGTGTCCCGCCTTCTTACGTGTTCGACGTGTGCAGTAGAGTCAAAGGCTACCTTTGTCTCCACTGCCATAGCCTCTTTTATTCATAAGCTTGTCAAATCACAAAAGAACGTGGCCGCTGCAAAAGGGAAAGGAGATCAGAAAGGAGGGTGCGTACAGGGGTCTCCCAGGCAGCGCCAAGCAATGCCCCCGCGGTGAAATTGAAAAACACGGACGCGTCCCCCCCCCCTTTTTTTTTCTTTTCTTTTTTTCAGGAATTGAGAAAAAAATTGGGTGAACCCTACACTCTTGCCTCCCTCTCTCGCTTCTCGAAGCGCCAATAGCCTCCTTTTTATTATTTTTTTTTTATTGGTAGCGGTTTGTTGTTTCGCGAAGAGGCCGCCGCGCGTATTTTTGGCGCTACCTATAGGGGTCACCCCAGAAGTGGCTTTGTGCTACCATATCGGGAACCGTTTGGCGCTGCTCCTCGCCTTTTTTCCGGCACCCGGGCGCGCAATGGCTTCGTCGTGGAATCGACAGGCTTTCTTGAATAGGCCTCCCGCGTTGCCCAGGGAGCGCTGCGAAAAGGGACTTGTTAGGACTTGTTTCAGGCAGTACAAACTTGAGCGTCTGGAACTTTCACGCATGTAGAAGGCGCGGAATGCGAGACCACGTGGAAATTACGAAATAACAACATAAATTTGAACGCCGTCGAAGCACAGGTCAGAGTTAAGACGCTAAGCGTCTGAGTCAAGAGCACGGTTGTCAAGAGACGCCGTCTCACGTATTCCAAAATAGAAAGGAAAAAAAAGCGTCGCGATGTCACATGTTCGGACGTCACCACTCAGAGGTAAAAGACGCGTACCCTAGCGGTGTGGGCACGAATCTGGAAATTTCGATTGTCTCGCGGCGTTGAATCTAACCGAAATTGGATGTCTAAAGGCGTTTTTTTTTTTTTTTTTCGTTTTTCACCATCGCACAGAAAGCAAAAAAAGTTTTTTTTTTTTTTTGTCCCCATTTTTTTTGTGTGTGTGTATTGTAATGGGTGGGCAGGCCCGTGCAATTACGAGCCCTTTGTCGCGCGCCATCGACCTTTCGGAGTCTCGCTTTTGTTTTTGCCTCTTTAAATGTCTCCCGTCGCCACGTGGCGATGAATGCATTGCCGTCTGCAAGCCGCGCAAGCCAGAGCAGCTGTTTGAACAGCGACCATATATACCTATTCGGGCTTTGTGAAGACGGTGCTTAATATGGCCAGACATCTGCCACGCTCGATGCGGCGCGTTAATTTCGTATTCCGATGAGCACACGCGTGGCATTACCGCCCTGTTAATGCGTGGTTACTGGCATTCATGTAGCACTTCCTCTGCTTCCGACACTTTTTACAACAACGTAGGTTGATAGAAGCCAAATCGATGCCAGTAACCAAATAAAAAGTCTACCGTCGCGCACATAGCTGGCTTAAACATCGTTAAGCGCTATGGTAATGTCTGCTTCGCGCCTAGCGACGACAAGTGGGAGGGGGGGGGGGGGGGGGGGGTGGCATCTAGCGTTGGGAGTACGAAACGGCCAGCAGCGCTCGTACGTTGTGGACAGCTGTGGCCCCACGATAGTAGCTCTTTGGCGTTCGAGTTACGCGAATGGTATTTCGTGTAGGGATTATAGTGCAGTTGGTACGTCTATAGGTAGACGTTTATGCAGCCACGAGGTTTTTTTTCATTCTAATTTTAATAATGTACAGACAGCACCCCGCGAAATGGGAGATTGTAATCATGATATACTGCACGACTAATTTGACTCGACTGTCAAAACATTGTACTTTACGATCGGCTCGCCTTTACATTTGCGCGTCTGACGCGGCGGGGAGTGATGGTGGGATACCTATGGGTCACGTGGGCTGGTTACCTGAGCCGGTTCGTTGTGGTGAGTCGAATGCTTCGCTTACTATTTTTTTTTTTTATTTTTATATCACGTTTGTTTGGCATTTGTTTTGCAAGATGGCAAGGGTACAGACAAAACCCTACCAAAAATGCGACTTGACAGAGTTTACCCCCCCCCCCCCCACATACACACACACACCAGAATTGTGCTCAGAATGGTTCATAAAATAGCTATCTAAAGAATATTTGGGGAACAGTGGTGATGTTTACGTAGAAAACACGAGACAGTAGATATATGTTAAATGTATAGAAAAAAGTAAAAATGATGCGGTACTATCCGTCTGAGTCTGGCTGTGCTTGCGCCTCCTGGTGGTCAATGCTGGAGGCCCACAACAACGGCGGTTCAGCGCGCGACTTGGAGCGGTGCGCCGTCTTCAGCGACGCCGAAGGTCTCGCTCGGGAAGGGTCTTCCCCGAAGGTCAAGCGCAGCATCGCCAATTAAGCGAGCGAATCTCCGCGCGCTACCCGTGTCGGGCCCATTAAAATGTACGAGAACGTAAAACCAAATCGCCGTAATCACGCCGACTCGGTGAGGTAACTGCGGCTTTATACGCCGATGTATTCAAGTGCTTCTGGCCAAGATCCGAGTAGGGGCAGCGCCGCTCCAAAGCACGTGCTTCTTTTTATCTATTTTTTCGACCAGTTTACTTCATGCGATAATTTCGCCACTGTTCCACGCATAAAGCGAATGAATAAACATTACCAATTTTTCAATAAAGAAAGAAAGTCTTTGAAAACTGTTTGACTGGTCCCCAACTCCCAAGATACATCGGCAGAAAAATAGGATAAATGAAACGTAGATATCGACAAGTAACCAAAACGTGAATGAATAAATTTGCGTAATAGAGAAGTATGTTCTACTGAGAAGGCACTCATAAGGTCTTAAAATGAAATTTGAAAGAAAAAGGCGGTATGCAAACGAATAGGATAGGTTACAGAATACCCCCTCACCTGAGCCATCTGGGTGCTTAAAATCACCGTTGCCAGTCGTCTGAAGCTTGATCTGAGATCGCGGGAAAGGCTTTTCCGTCCTCCAGAAATGTACGAACATTCGGCCGCAGAGCGAGACGACGTCTCCCGAGCTTTCCGACACCGAATGTAATGCTCACGAAGTCGTATATATTTTCGAATCTTGTAGCGATCGCCGAGATCGTCCAGTAAGCACCAACATGGCGGCGGCGCCCACGAGAGTGAATGGAGCGCCGATATACTCTAAACGTGTATAGCTTGAATTGAGTTCCACGTTGTTTGCCAAATCTGTCGTGGCAAGTACCGCAACGTTGGTAGCCCTTGGGTTTGCTACTAATCGCGACTTTTCTTCATATGTTGTTGATATTGATACTAAAAGCAAGCAAAAAGTATTATAAAAAGAAAAAGAACTGGCTAAATTACGTAAAAAAAAAATTGCTACAAAACGTATTATGATTTGTAATTTGGGTTACTATTTCAAATGTGTTGAACCGATTTTTAAGGCAAATCAGTGACTACCGAAATTTCGCTAGAGTTAAATTAAGAGCGAGATTACCCCAAGCTTCGACCGTGCTTTTTACGTACACCTCCGAATTTGTCGTTCTCAACTACTGGTACGTGGCCGGGATCACAACTCGTCACTCACCCTGCTTCATGCTGTGCTAGAATCCATCAAAATGGGACGTATTTGCGACAAGTCTTCGCCGAAACCCCAGTTTGGTTCTTGACTGTCTTTTAATTATTCAGGTCTCGGTACATCGCCGGATCGTTGCAGTAAGACAGCGCCTGTTTTGGACGATTTGTAATATCGGTTCGGATTACGGTACTCTTCGAGTCGACCTTCGTATCACGAACGGCGGTTGTCTCAAGCTCTTCGAGGTGTGGAGCTCTATAATTGCCCAAAGTTTGGACGGCTTTGCTAGCTCCGGCAAGTGCGCTTCTTAATAGACGTTGCTGCACTGCGGGAAAGCAACCATATTATGGGTGCAGGGATTCTGCGTGCTCTGCCTCCTTTGCTGCAATGCAGATGTGTCTCGGGGGAAAAAAAAAAATCTTTAAACGTAATATTAAAAAAGAAAAAAAATATGGTGCATGTTAAGATGACAATGCAACATCGCAGAAAAGTTGTCAAAAGAAAACCATGGTTATTATGCTCCACTGCAATGTCTTCAATAGCAGCGCGGACATCCTTGGGACCGAGTCGTGGCTATTTCTTCAGGTTTGATACCTATCCGCGAAGGTATAAGGACGTATCATTTTAGGTTTATTTGTATGTGAAATTCCTCGTTTTCTTTTCACCTCTGTGTGGGGCTTCTCTTTAAAGTCACAGTGAATCGATAAGTAGTTAAAATTAAAATTAGACTAGCTTTGGCTACGGATGAATGGAAGCCAATAGACCGAACCAAGTCTGGATTTTGTTTACGTAAACATGTTTATTGCCTACATACCCATTTTGCATAGCCATAAACCCTCCCGCGTGCAAAAGGTCGTTGGCGCGCTATAAAATAATTATCAAAGCTTGGTTCGAAGGGAAATAAAAATGGCATTATTATTCCAACTTTCAAAAAAAAAAAAAAAAAAAAAGGACGCAGATGTTGTTAGAGGACGAGAGCGTGCATATTCTAAGAATGTTTTCTTTCCGTGTCTGGTGCTTGTAAAGAGGGCTGAACCTCTAGTTCAGTGTTTGGGACAATTACATTTCGAGGAATCCCTGAGTAATTTGCACAGCAGTGTGACAGCAGAGAAGGCACTATGTTTTCAACTGTAGCGCCCCCACTCGGCGACTAGTGGCGAATACCAAAAAGGCTCCAACTCTTGCACGGTGGACATATCGGGTGTAGAAGAAAGCTGGGGTTTCGTTCTATCTAGGCTATTTATCGTGTGGAAACTGTTTTTTATATCATAGGTAAGCACTCTAAAAAGCACGTGCATCACTTGTTAGGGTCTGAGCGAGCGAAAAAGTCTTGTTTTGAGCCCAAATCACCTTACGGTAGCAGACGACACATCGGACTCTGATGTGGTGAGTAAGCGACGGTTCTGCGGTGCTGCCGCCAACTTTTCGTGGCGTTTGTTCAGTTAGCCCGTGCAGTACGACTGCTAGCCTGGGGTCTCTAACGTGGATCACGCAGTAGTGTTACACGAAAGCGTGCCTGTATACGAAGCCTAGGATCCCTGGCTTTTGCAGCGCCAACTTTCGTTCCATGTGCTCCATGCTAAGACGAGCTAGTCGTGACACATGCGGAGGGTAAAACCAGCGCGTAGTCAGTGCGTGACAAGCGATGGGGTATCGTAAGTAGCGTATGAAACATGATACACTAATCAGACGAGAGAAATTCACGTCGAGCTAGCGGCAAGTCTTGACACTATAGCAGTTGATTAACGCGTGGCTTTTAAATGCTACGCATACAATATGCATTTGTTCTCGGTTCCTCGGAAAAGAGGAGCCCTACGTAACTTTTGGGGCAAAGATCGAAGGCACTGCATTTTGCTCTAGCTTGCGTTTGCCGTCGCTCCGGCGTCCGGAAAGCTGACCTTCGTCAGAGTGAACGTCACAGTTCGGGTTCATTCAGTTCTTCAAACTGTTACACCAATTATCGCAGTAATATCACTACCTTACCTTGCACCGCCGAGTTAAAAAAAAAACCGTTCTACTGATCCACGACAGCCACAAAAGTCGTCGTGTGCGGTGTTTCCTTCCTTCCGTGATACGAAAGAGTTGTTTTCCAGCCAAATGCCGGTTATTACACCCGAAAGCGGCGCAGCACAGCATCAAACGCTCGAAACGTTGCAAAAACAACGAGTGCCGATACCACGCCAATGCTCCCGCCCCGACGGCTGGCACCTTTTCCGAAAGCGCGGGAAAATTTTGACCACGCGATCGCCGTGAGCCAATAGTGTCCGCGGATTGTCGGCAAACTCGAACATCAATCAATGGCGCTACTCTGCTCCCTACGGGAGCATATGCAGAGGCGCTAGGGCAGCCAACCGCTGACGACGTCATCGTGACGTAAATGCTGCGATTAATTGGCCTCTTTTCTCTATTATCGTTTCTTCTCTTTTTTCTTCTTTTTTTATGGAACAGATTGCTTTACGGGAGAGGTAGTCGATCGTCATTCGCACCCGTTTTTATCCGAAAGGACGCGAAAGAAAATGGCATTATAAACTGCCAAGGCTGCCTTCCATACAGTGGCGGGTGTGATGTCGTCTGCAACTGCGGTATACTGGTACACGTTCCACGGCGGTATAAGCTGTGTTTTGGATGACACACCTCGCTGCTGGTTTTGTTGCAAAATGTACCAAAATAAAAAAAAGAAGGAATTGCAATACTACGGCTTTTTAAAACGTTGACGATGTGTGCTTGCGCCTCAAGGAATCAGTATACGTCGTCCTTTCGTGTCTTCTGTGTCTCATTCTTTCGCTGTTCCTCATCTCAACCAACACGCTCGTCAGGCTACATTGCGCTCGCAATAATCCGTGTCCTAAAAAAAAAAAAAGTATATTTTTTTATATAATTTTAAATGCAATTTATACGGCAGCTTCTTAATGGTCTTTCTCTGTCGATACTGTAATTAATGTAGAGCCATATAGTTGCACATTCCGAAAATTGTTCCACCGTATTTCAGGGCGAATGCACTAAAAAGCGAGGTTTTAATTCGTTCGAAATAGCCGCACTCCTAAGCGAAATTCCAGGGTTAATTACTTTCAGTTTCGAGCCCTTGCGAAGTCAGTTCAACCGGAAATTTAACGGGAGCTGTCGTGTCGTAATTTAGCGGCTTAGCAAAGAGGTAAAAAAAAAAAAAAAAACGAAAACAAAAAAAAAAGTAACATTTTTTTTTTTTATACGAGGTTTTTTCTATCCCAGTGATGGGAGTGCCGCCCCATTGGCACCGAATTGCGCCATGAACGAAAGTCTGCTACGTCTTGCGCCAAAGTGCCATTTTTTTTTTTTGCTCAGAATTGGGCCACATCTGCGCCGAAATGGGCTGAAGAGCAAAGAAACCAAATGTTTGATTATTGGTCGACCCTGATATTTGGAGAAGTAGGACGAGATGAAAATGGTACAAATATGTATTTCACAGCGTCTCTTTTCACCACATAGTTTGTTTCATCTTAGGCCGGAGCACAATCGAAAGCCCGAACATAATCTAGCGCGAACACACATGCCGAAAATGCAAGTCACGGAACACTCGCTGCACTAGGTTGGTTTAGCGAGAGCCTCCCATATCCTGACAAAGCCTGGCACATCGCCACCAGAAGCGACCGCGAAAGGGAAAATGTGGAGCGGCAGACAACGGATGAGAGGAGAGCCACGTGACTCGCGCCCCACTGCGGTGACACGCCGAAACACACTTCTCCCGAGGGAACAACTGTGTTTCGGGTCCTCGCCGCTGCAAGAGCTGTGCGCTGACGTCCAGGTTCCCCGAGAAATGGCTCTTTCATGCTCTGTGCAACGAGATCACGTCGCGCCTGCGAGCGTGCACTCATGGCTCCGTCGTGGAACTGCCAGGTTTTGGGAGTATAGAGGAGGCTATGGTTTAGCCGATGAAAGAACATGTACAGAAAGATAGACGAGTGCCGAGCTTTAACGCCGTACAACTAATCCAATTTTTTTTTTTTTTTTGCGTTGGTTGCATTTTGAATTAAGGTGAAACGAAGTTGAGCTATTGCTCGTCAACCACTCTGGTGGGATCGCCGATATCGTCTCAATTTCCAGACGATGTCGGCAATATCACGAGCTTAAAGTTGTGATAAAATATTGCAAAATAGTAAGATGTGGGGCTCCTGTTATAAGACGAAACCAGGTTCTTGTACTCCTGGTGGGATCACCCGATTGTCGTGTGTGCCGCATACCTCTGTACCGCCATTCACCAGCTCGTGCGCGTCGAGCTTCACTGCTTTGCACCGGAGTGCTAGGAGCAGCGGCTGACATGGTTGAGCCCGTGGGTTAGCGCCAGAGGCTCCAAAATGAAGTGCGGGCCTATAGACATTTTCCACAGGGGCGCTGCCATCTTGAATTGTCGTCACTTCCAGTATGGGCGACGACAAAATAATAGAACGTTTCAAAATGTAACTAGCAAAAAAAAATAGAGGGGAGCCAAAACGAGAATCTGTGACGGTTAGGTTTATATACTAAATGTCTTCTATTGGCGTGGCGACGGCAAAACAATGTTTTCGCCCATACTGGAAGTGACGACAATTCAAGATGGCGGCGCCCTTGTGGAAAACCACAAGGGCGCCGCCCACTTTAAGTCTACCCACTAATCAGTCCAACCAGAGGTTGGCATTCTGACATTCCTGCGCGGTTTTGTCTCGTTGACTCCCTCAATTACTCAATGCGTACTTAGTTTCACCCAAGTCCAGACGCAACTGACGTTGATGGGGTCAATCAGACAGCGTGAAAAGCGTACCATCATAGTGTTTGTCATGTTTTATGGTCAGTTCTTATTTGTTCCTTTTTTAGGCACTGTTCAATTGCATTTAGGTGTATGTCCTGACCGTGACGGTGCATACAATTTTCGTGTATTTTGTATGTCCTTTCTTTAAACCCACTCATTCCCCCCCTTCGAGGAACGTATAGCACATTTTTATTTAAAATGGGCAATTTGCATCAAAATAAGACAAAAACATATCCTCGGATTCCAGGTGGGGTATCTTTCTCTATATCGGGACTTCTGATCCGAGTCCCACTGACGTGTAGACGCCGAAGTTGATGAAATGCTTGTGGATTTGCGTCCTTTTCATCACTCCTGTCAACGGCCTTGGTTTTATAGACCATTCCAAAAATCGTCTTCTGCGCGCTGCCATCTTTGTCTTATGGGTAGAGCCCTGTATATCCACAGATTATCCGCGGATATCCGCCGTAAGTTGGAGGGTTCGGAAAAAAATGAATCAGATTTGGCGGTTTGCGAATCGGGATGCGGATACCAGGGGCTGAGGATGCCCATCGGATACGGATATCCGCGGGTCCGGATCCATTTTTTCCGAGGCGCCCCATAAACGTGTGCGACCGTACAGTGAATAAGCGAGTGATACTATGAAGTACATCATCGAATGTATTGCGGGAGCAGACTACTCTTAGGTGAAAGGTGCAAATCGGAGAGAAAATTGTTCTTTACGTCGAGAAAGATTGGATTCCCACAAAGGATCGCTTTAGAACGTTCTATCTTGCCAAAAATACTGTCCATAGAAAAAGTAAAGAATGCAGGGGCATCAGTCGTCCCGGGAAAGCCTGTTCTCGTTTGCCATGGAAAGAGCGTAAAACGCTCTTTGGACAAAGAAAACCCAAAACGTACAAGCCACACGAAAGCAGAAGAAGCTTGCAAGTGGCTTCTTCGCCTACAAGTATATTCGCGCCCCCACCAAACAAACATGGCGGCTGAGTCCAGGTCGCGGCGGCTCGGCCGGGCCGCCTGAACAGGTGGCGCGTTCAATTTAACAGATTTTCTTTTGTTTAATGCCCAATTTTATAGGTATTTGAACTGAGAGGGTTAAGTGTAGCCGGTGCAGATAAACGTGCAAAGCATAGTTTTGTTTTGCCGGTGTTTTTTTGTTCTTTTCGTGTCAAACTTTCGTTTCGGAGATTTCGTTCAAAACCGAAACTATGGGCTCCGGAGAGACGGTAATAGACTTTAATCAGTTTTGATCATCTGAGGAAAGTAGCGATGACTATAGAATTGTTCCACAGAGAGTGACTTTTCAGCTAACTCGCATGCCTCGACCATGCGACGTATCTGTCCGCGAAATCGAGCTTTTGTGCGTATCCGCGTTTACGAAACAGCTCCAGTCGTCTGCTCGGCCAACAACACAGGCTGCACGAAAATTACGAAAATTAAGCAACCGCTTCTTGAGCCAAGGACCATGTTAACCCGCCGGCGCCCCACTAAGCGGCTGATACTTGTATTTCAATTCAGGTTTTAGTAGCAATCGAGAAGTCATTTTGACGAGCGGGTTATGTATTATATTACGTACTATAGGGGGGGGGGGGGGGGGTCCCACTAAAGCGATATTAGTATATCCTTCGGGTTGAAATATGAGCTTAGTTGACTAGCTATTAGGTGAGCTGCTGAATAAAAGTATATTTGACAGACGGAGACATACTACTTAAACTTAGCTAAATGGTTCTATAGCCGGCAGCACGGGGACAAACTGAAGAGAGTCTTCATTGAAGATCCGCGCAGAGCCTCTCTGCATTGAACGGAGAAAATTAGTATTTTTTTGTGGCCGGTCAACCTGACCAATGTAGACGTATATTGCTGCTGGCTTCGACGTCCTCGTAATATAAATATTGGAGGCGCGATAGGTCAAAATGCCGTGACAGCATCTAACGTTGCGAGACTTGTCTCCCACCTTTTGAAAACATAATTTCCCTCATTCATCATTTGCAGTGTGTGTGCGTTTTCTTTTTCTCGACGGTTGGCACTGAGTTGTTTCTAGGGGTATGGTTCCGAGCATGCAGTTAAGGGTTAGTGTTTAAAATTATCGAATATTGTGATATTTTTCCAATGCTGTACTCGCGCCCTACCAGATTTACACGAGTATTCTGATGCGGCAAGTGAGCGTCTTTCCTCTAGCACCTTCTTATTATCGTTTGGCCTAAATGAAATGACACAATGTTCTTAGTCTGTCCTTTGTCAATTTTCATGTTTATATAATACGTGTCTGCTTGAAGTGGGTTTTACGAAGCAAAAAGGAAAATCAATAAAATTTCCTTTTGAGCGCATCTTTTGGAGAGAGTCAGTGTCACGGACTCCCAGAACGATCTCATAACTGCGATCATTTTTCCAGCAATGCGAATTGTCTCTGGAAGGATGATCGCTTGTTTTATAAGTAGGATAAAACGGAATACGATAAAACTATTTTCCCCTTATTTATACACGAAACGTTCTTGTAGAAAGGTAAGCAGATGGATACCATTCAGATGTGTTTTTAATGTTTATTTATGCTTGATTTAATGATGTAAAATGATTGCGCGGATTGAGAGTCGGATGCAGATACCAAGTTAGCGGATGGGGATCGGGTCCGGATGATGAAACAGTTCCCCGCGCAGGGCTCTACTCTACTATGGGCTGTGCAACAGCGCATTCGGAGCATGAGCGGCAGCTCTCTTCTCTGGAATATCAGACGCAGGCGTCCACAGTGCAGTGATTTGGCATTTTTTGCTGGGGTGATAAAATTAGAAAAATGATGCACCGTATTTTTTTTTTTTTTTGGGGGGGGGGGGGGGGGGGGCTGTTGGCACGTTGAATTTTGACGTAGCTGAGTTGGAGAAAAATAGCAATCGCTTCATTTGCCAAGGGACCTTTTCCACATCTTGACGGCGCCGGGCGGTGGCTGCACGAACTAAAAATCGAGGAAGTGACCTACCTGCGCTACAAATCGATGATGGGAGCTACGCTACCAGTTACTTCGCTCTCTGAGCTGCGGCGCGTGCCTAACGCGACTTTAAAGAGGGGCATCCGTGGCGTCCACCCAAACGTCGTGTTTTTCTTGCCGCCCACTTTCTCTTTTTTTTTTTGTGTGTGTGTGTGTCACACAATCATATACATGGTGCATTTACATGTTCTACTCGCTATCCAAGCCTCCTTCCGAATTTCCTCGATTTTTCGTGCCGACTTCCACCGCTTGGCATTGGGCCTTCGCGCGTGCGCAAGAACGCTTCTCGGAAAAGGTCCATTGGAAGGCGCTAGATTTCGAGAGGTTCGTCCCAACTGTTATATTTTTTTTTTCTTAACTATACTTTTTTTTTTTTGTGTGTGTGTGTGTGTGTGTGTGTGTGTGGTTATGGTCGAGCTGTTTACTTTGGTTTTTGTCGCCCAACCCAACTACATCATATTTCAACGTGCCAACCGTCGCTCTCAGTCCAAGTAGCGAACAGACTCCCTCGCTGAACTTTCCTGAAACCACGCAAAAAAAAAAAAAAAAAAAAGAAAGATAAATTATATATGTAAAAAGAAAGCTGGAACGAAACAGAAAAAAAAAAAAAAAAGTTCCTAACAAAGGAAATCGATGGAATGCGGCGTTCCACGCAACCTGTCCGCAAACCATATGACGCGACTCCCGACACACACAAACACACACACCTTGTGTTTGTTTTTGTTATACGTTTGGGTGTTGGTGACGCTCGTGAGCGTAGCAGCTTCGTTGTGATGCGGCAACCGCGGCGAGGGCGACGATGAACAACGCCTGCTGCACGCCGCTATTTGCCCGCTGGTCGCATCTGAGCAGGAAATGTGGGACGATACGGGTCGGGTGGTTTTTTTTCTTTCTTTTTTTATCGGCCGCTCGCCAAGGTCGCTCCTCGGCAGGGCGACCTTGACTGAATGGGCCCCGGGAGCCCCTTTGCGCATGCGCCGGCTTCCCCTATCTGCGAGATTGCTCGGGCCCTCGCCTTGTTTCGAGCCCCGTGCGTTTTCTTTTATGGGCTTCCGTTCGCCCTGCCATGTGCGCCGTTTCTCTCGTGTGCGTGGGTTGAGCGATAAACTGGAAGGCTCAAAGTGACCCCCACCAAGCCGCCGCCATGTTGCACATTTTGAAGCACTACACACGCGACCTTGTGGTAGTTTGTACGTCTAGATTTTAATCAAGTGCCGCTCGCCGATAATTGCTTATTGATCTTTAATAATAGTGCCCACGAGATACGTTACTGTAAATGACTTAATTTTCGCGAATCGCCTACAATTCGCGAAAAATAATTTCCGTCAACAATTCCGGTAAAATGTAAACACATTGGAATCAATATTGAAATCCCACCGCGTCGTGAAGATTAGAACCGGCGAATTATTCCGAAACTTGAGCTCCGCTGGCCAGTGCATGCTAAAGGGTTGTCGAAGATCAAGCGCGCACGCGAGCTGCCGATACTCCACCGGCTAATTTAGAGCAGCTCCGCGTGCGTTTAGACAGAAGATAGTTGGTCGGATCCAAAGAGTGTTAGACAAAATACTCGATAAAATGAGTTAAGTTACTAAATACCTGCTTCATAAAGCATTTAAAATACTACTCAAGTTACTTTCACTGTAAAGTATCTCGATTAGAGTACGAATACCTAGAAATGTAATTCAGTTACTTTTGAAGATATTTCCGCATTGCGTAATTTGTATCGACGTCAGTGACAAACACAATTTTACATTTGCGCAAATCTGGTTTACCAGAATGGTTTATTAACACGCAATAACACACAAGAAGTGCGTAAGGTTATTTAATACAGTCCAACTATAAGGAGCGGAATATCACTGATACATGTTACAAAACATTTCTGGGGCAAACAATTAAAAAAAAAAAGAAAAACGAGGTCGCTTCAGCTATATAAACCTGGCTTAATGTCACATCCTGCGGCGCACCTTAGACTCATTGTTTAACTACAATCCCTATTCCCTATATGGGGAGTTCACTATAAACGAACTTGGGATGCGGAAATGAGTGAATGGATAGCGAAGAGAGCCCACATAATAGCCAAGACACTGGTCGCACCTTCTTCAAGTAAGTTGCTTTCACAAAGGCAATCAACGTTGGAGGGCGCTTTGTTGGCATTTTGACAGGTTATCCTGCCCGAAGTTCGTTTCCTGTCCTGTTCTCTGCTTATCAACGTTCGATTACAAAGTGTTCGCGATAGCAATAAGGGCCGAACTGACAACAGATAGAAAAAAAAAAAATATATATATATATATTCCTGTCGAAGGCCGGACTCCGGCCGAAATGTCGAAGAATAAATCGTCCGTTGCTGTTTTCACTAAGGTTTTTTTCTTCTCAGTTATACACCCACACCTTCGGCCTCCCGCCACCATGCCCGTTATATATATATATATATATATATATATATATATATATATATATATATATATATATGACGTTTTGCCTTAGCGGGATTAAATATACAACACGCAAAAAAAAAAAAAAAGTGTATTCTTTTTGTGTCCACTTGTAATTTTTTCTTTTTTTTCCTTCTGAAGTCTGCATTGTGGTCGTAGGTTGTTTCCCGTTCTGCGTTGCGCCTCAGTGCGGCAATCTTTACTTCCGTAAAATCACCCCTTTCGTTTGAGAATTCTTTT
Organism: Ixodes scapularis; assembly: GCF_016920785.2. Taxonomy (NCBI): domain Eukaryota; kingdom Metazoa; phylum Arthropoda; class Arachnida; order Ixodida; family Ixodidae; genus Ixodes; species Ixodes scapularis. Next base: position 166,801 of record NW_024609876.1, read on the forward strand.
TAAGAAACTCTTAAGAAAAAAAAAAAAAGGTGCCTTTGGGAAGGCGAAGGGAAAACCTTCATTGGTACGAACTTTGGGAATAAGACTCGCGCCAAAGAGGTGTTTTCCCGAGCTCACTCTAAGTCTCCGTAGCTTGTCGGAGCTAGCAACAGGATTTGTTTCTCAAATGTTCACGTTTGCTCGTGCCACGCCCACGCCACTTCATACCAATAAACTCGGAAAATGGCGAAATGTCGCAAATGTATTTAAGATAATGAGTACAAGATACTCGGAAATGTAACTAAAATACAGTATCAAAGGCTGTCGATCAAAAGTATTTGCAAGATAACACGATAGTTCAAAAGGTATTTGAAATACAGTATCTTGAGTAGAGTATCTGAGATAGGCTCAAGTCTCCAAAGGACGTCTGGTGTCTCAACCGTGGAGGAGAAGAGCTAGCCAATGCAATACGACTCGTAGCTTGACTCGCGAGGTTTGTAACGCGCATCACGTAGTATGGAGGACACTACCGCACGCCCCTGCCATGCTCATCTTCTAGATCGGAACGGGCAGGGGTAGAGATTGAGCCCGGTATCCCTGGATCTACGAGCGCGAGCTTTGGCCCCAGGTGCCCCCGAGCTGCGGTGCGCTAAGTACGGTGCGTACAAGGCGTACACGCTAAAATGACGTTCTTTTAGTTGGGCGATAAACGCGGCACCGTCGGCGCGAAAAAAATAATTTTACGGAGAGGACACGATGTTTAAAGTGCTCCGATGACGTCATCTCTGACGTCAGAATGAGGCTGCTACAGTGGCGCCGCGTACCGGAAGCACCGGACGCCCACGCGTTCGCCCCTGTCACGCTGAGGTGGACCGTCGACGACGCTACGATTTAGCCGAACCAATGCAAGGTAGGGAGCGTGTACCACGTGACCCACGTGCTTCCGATACCTTTGCGGTCGATTGGCTCGGCTCGGCTCGGCTCGTAACTTTCTCCGTGGTCCAAGTGAAGTTGAAGAGAAGGGGGTTCGAGTTATCGATTGGATTGTGAGAGGCTCGCGCTGACGTGCCAAGAGTCGACTCTCGTTTCTTTCGTATTTTTCTTTTTTTTCCTAGCTTTTTTCTCGTTTTCTGTCGTTTTTCAGCGGCTGTGCCAAAAAAAGACGGCTCGGAGCAATCTCGAGGAGGAAGGGCTGCAGCGGCGAAGAAAGCCCGAGGCAGGCGCGGAGAGTTGTGAAATACCCGGAAATGCGGAGATTTTCTTCTCCCGTCGGTGGCATAGTGCCCGGAGCTGGGTCAGCTGTCGTCATCGTGCGAGCCTAGCGCGATTTGCATACAGACCTCGCCTTACACCTCCCGTCGCGGCCAGACGCCGGCAAGTCCCTCGATCCATCCCGTTGATGGACCGCCGTTGTTCTCGTCGACAGCGTAAAGCCGCCGTTCTATTGCCAATACATCGTACACAAGACAGTGTACACACGCTGTATGAGACTGTCTTCTGAAAGAAAAAGAAATCCTAATAAAATAGAGCTTCTTGCCAGGGGGCTTCTTGAAGACTCTTTTAAAAAGTACTCGCCCTCTAGTAACAGTTGCGCCCCGATTCCGCCATTTTTCGGGCCCGTACTCCCAGGATGTATTGGATACAGGAGCTCCGTTCCCGCGTTCAGTGCGCTCAGGTTTGATGGAAATTAAAAACCAGACAGAAACTGGTGGCAGGGCCCGTTTCTGTGCGTCATAGTAAACAAAAAAGAAACACACACACACACAAAAAAAAAACGGTGTTTTTTGGTGACATGACACGCCTAGTTCGGTCGTATGTTCGAAGCATCTTCTCTCCATAGATGCTTCTGCAGGCAGTTCTCGTGTGACAGTGTCTGTAGTTCTTACGATGTCTAAACAGCCGTTTTCCAGCCACGGCATCTGGGCCGGCTTGCTAGAAACAGCGCCTGAGCGGAGACATGGCTCAGAGGATGCTCTGCCATAGCCAGCGCATGAGCTGAAACCCAGCTTTTGCAGTGCTTCCGTTCACCCGGTCTCAGCCGACCCTGCTCTAAACGAAGGGGAGGTCCCATATTTGTTTCTCTTTATATATGATGCGAAACGCGTGAAGATTGACAAGTGCAGCCGTGGTGATATCATGAACGAAGAGGGGAAAATGTGATTATCGAATTTATTGCCTTATAGTTAGGGTAAGAGAGCTGGCGAAAAATTGGGGCTTGAAGCGTGCTCGTCACGTGGTCACTCACACGCCCTACTGGCTGTCGTTAAGACCGCCGTTGTTGTTTTCCGTCCCTAAATCTCCCGAAAGCAAGAAAGGGGAAGAGACAGCGGCGATGAGGCACGCCTAAAGCCCCTCTATCTCGGGAAAAGTGGCGCCATTCATTGTTGTGGAAATGTTCGAGACACGTGCCACGCGCCTCTTCTGGGAAGAACATGGCGTCTGAAATCTAGCTCAGTGCTGCGCTGTGCCGCCATGATGTTCCCAAGGGCTGCACGTTGCACGTGCCTCGTGCATCGACGCACTTTGTGCCACTTTCGAAACATGAAGGGGCTTTAGGCACGCCGTGCTGTTAGCGCGATTGATTTCCAAACTCAAGACGGACACGCGCGCCGCAACTTTCACGCCCGCTAAAAGAGGGAAAAATGAAATGCACGCTTTCTTTTTGCCGCGCGCGGCATTTGTTGCGTGCTTGTTTAGGCAGCAGTTCTTTAGCGGTGCGGCTTTAGTATCCGCGAGCGAAGCGGAAAGAACCTGGACTGCGTTGCAGGCGGTTGCCCAACGCCCGCGCCGGCCGAAACGGCGCGAAGAGCACGTCCCCTGACGCTGCCAGGGGAGACCCCGCGCTCTTCCGGGAGTCCCGCGTCGCGGCCGGCGAAGCTCTCCAAGCTCAAGGACGACTCTCACTGCACCGCGCACCGGGGGAGCAACCGGAGAGCGCCCCGGGGCTACCGCCGGAAGACGCCCGCTAAGAAACGAGAAGCACCGCTCTGCTCCGGGGCCCTGCGAGCGAGTGCTCGAACAATAGGGAGTTTTCGTAGATCGTTTTCGCCCTCCCGCAAGGCCCTCCGCAACTCGCTACGATAGCGGGAACTCCACAGTCAAGGCTATCGGCGCGCAGGCGCAGTAGCAACTTCTTCGTTGTGGAACGCTTAGCGGAGGGGGCAACGCGGTCTACGAAAACTCCCTAATAAAGCCTCGTGGCATCGCGAAACGCACGCATTCGTGACGCCCTACTTGGTTGCTTAATTTTGAGTGTTTTATTTTCAAAGGAAATCGGCGAATGTTTCTCGCTCTTTATTTATTTATTTTTAATATGTCGATGTATTTGTGATTTGCTCTGGGCGGACGCAAAATAAAACTTTAATTATAGAAGAAAAAAAAAATGGAATGAAAATATGATTTTTAGTCTTAGAGGGGAGGATTCCAACAAAAACAGTCCTTATGGCGAACATTTTGAGGAATCGGCATTTTTTTTATTTTAACCGATTTTGCATTTTTGCCACCGCCAGACGTTCATCAAAGTTTCGATAAACAAAAACAAAAAAAAAAAAAATTGGAAAGTATGGTCTACTTTTTAGTGCTTTAGTAGATGGTCCAGTCACTCGCGCTACGCATGCGTAATCTGCTACGAACTCCGCTATATGTTGCTTAGCGGAACCGTCATTTCAAGTTTGAGTAGACTGTTCGCAACCCGCTACAGTTTACAGCGTTGCGAGAGCTAACGCAACGCCACTAGCGGTTCTTTCAGACACTAAGGCTCGCGTAAGACGAAAGTTTGTAAAGCAATTCTTTGCGATTTCTTTATTAAGGTCGCTGTGCACCGATATTGAAATATTTTCACCGTCTCGCAACGCTCTCTTCAACGCGCTACGATACCCGGAACTACAGTCAAGGCCATGGGCGCGCAGGCGCAGTAGCGGCTTCTTCGTTGCGGAGGACTTAGCGGAGGGGGAAACGCGGTCTTAGAAAACTCCCTCATCGGGAGTTTTCGCAGGCCGCGTAGACCGATAGGGAATTTTCGTAGACCCAGGAATTTCCGGCGACGCGTAAAGTCCAACGCCCAGGCGCCAAGGGTTGGCGCCGCTGTTGGCCGGGCGGCGGTCATAGCGAAAGCGGGCTCTGAAGTCTGCCAGCCTGCGATCGAGCTTGTAACCGAGCAGCGTGACCACCCTGTCGATCGAAGACACGGTGTGTGCCAAATGGTCCGGCTGGTTCTTTGACGATGGGAAAAACACGTCTTCTTGTTCCGGTCTTGCATTCTGAGCTATCATATCCAGCGAAACAGCGCAAAGACAGGACAAAGATCAACTTATCTTTCTCTATTCTGATGATGAGAACAATGGAGATGCAGGCTTCATTTCTCGGGCTTTGAGGCGATTCTGTTTCCGTTTCGGGTCTAAGAACCGTATTCGGAAATTTAGAGAACTGACTCGGCTCGTTTTTTTTTTTTTTTTTTTTTTTTTTTTTTTTTTTTTTTTTTTTTTTTCTGTTGAGCAGCCGGGCGTTGGGCCGGCACGCGAAAGATCTCGGAGGCCATCATCCCGTCTCCCTACTTCTTCCTCTTCTACTCGCTCAAAATAATAAGCTCTGGACTCAACGCGATATGCTCGCATCCATGCGAAAACAGCCATTCTAAAGCCCCTCGATACAATTCACGCTTAGCGAACATCGAGGTTCTTCAGCGATCATGGGTTCAATCCCCACTCCCGCATAGCTTCAATCTGGATGAGCATCGTATACCGGCGTGTGGTCGTGTATCTGCGTGGTGCACGGGCTACATGTATCGTGTACAGCTGAGACACCAGACGCCCATTGAAGCTGAGTTACTTTAAACAGACACGGTTATCACCTGAGGGCCTTTTGCACGTTGCCCATTGTTCCAATACGCCGAGGCTTCGTGCGTTAAAGCCGGGCGGATTGTTGCCGTCGGGCATTGTTGGCACGTACCGCCAATTTCTCAATGAATGTTGCGCCTCCGCCTTGCTGCGCGAGTGACGTAACGGAGCGCTCTCTAGAAGATCGCAGCTGTGGTTCTTCCGACGTTCGTATGCCTCGTGCGATGCGTGGGTGATTCCATTTTCTTTCGGGGACGGGTCCTGGTGTTTCCTCGGAGAATATTGACACGTGTATGGCGTCTCCCCTGTGCATATTTTTCCGAAGTAGCTGCCGATTGCATTATCGGGGGGGATTGTTGGCTAAGTGTCTGTAAGCTGACCGCAGCTCGGAATGATGCGAAACCTCGCGCTGCAGAACCCAGGGATCTTGCGCACGATCCCCACCCCTGCCCGTTTTGATTCGGACGAGCATAGTACCGTGTGCGTTCGTGTATGACTACTGCGTGATGCACGTTGAAGACCCCAAGCTATCGGTTGTACCGCATTGGCTAAATTTCTCATATACAGTTGAGACACCTGACGCACATTGAGCCTGGCCAACTTTTCTTTGTCCAAACCAGGGCACTATTTTTTTTTTTTTTTTTGTGGGTCGATTTTTGGAGGTCGCCATATTTTGGACGTGTGCTTTGAGCCAGCATTAGACACCGGTGCCGCGTCAGCGCCTGACCTGAACTCTGATCGAATCACACGCTTCGCACAGGAAGCGATGCACAAGATGTTGCGGCCGCTAGTGTTGCTCAATTAAGGTTTGAAAGGGCTTTCTGGGTAAAAAGAGAAAAAAAAAAATGCCCTCCTCCCCTCACCCGCATGTCGTCTGCTCCGCCGAGTGGGCAGTACCTAGCATCCGGCTGGCATACAAATTCTGTTTAAAATCGCGTCATTTTGGGAATTTCAAGCCCAGATGCGCAGATTTTGGTATGCCAGCTGTCCTGTATTACTATGCTAGATAAAGACTAACAGAGTCCCATGGCACTGTTATCGGCGTGCAAATAAGAAAAATATAGGGAAAACTGTCAGACTGGCCGCTCTCTCCGCCGAAACGTGAATCCGGTGGCTGTACCTTTTTACTATACAGAGTTCGTACTGGTGTAGGCCTTTAGCGACCATGAGTGGATGTCTGAAATAATATATAAAAACGTGCTCTCCCGCCGCAATACACGCAGTAGTTGAGGGTAGTACTGCCGGCTGACTCAACTGCTATTTAAGTATTGGAAAAAGATATGTCAGTTGATCATTTACCGAAGTAGAAAAACAGAGAGCTCTAGGCTGATTTTGGAGTAGCCATAACTATTCTAAGAACGCGAACCACTTCACAACGGCAGCCACGAGCGAGAGTTCGATGTTCCGTACAGCCCAAAGATGGAGAATGGCAACCTCCCGTTTTTTCGTGTGCTGGCGGAGTCGGGCGGGTGCCCTCTCTCTCTTTTACCCCGCCGAACCCGCCGAATTTCCCGGATGTATGGAGAGGGCGCTGCTGTCGAACAAAATGGTGCCGCCCAGAGAGCGCTAAATGGAATGGTCTACAGAAGCGGAACATTATACCGTGTTCGTGCTGCCTACAGAGCCACTGAATAAGCTACGCTTTAGAGTAGTGACACTCCGGATCTTGAAGCTTAAAGGGATACTGAACCAAAGAACGTAGTGTCCATAATAAGTGCCCCACGTTCTTTCCACGAGCCAGCAGCCGCAGGTGTTCCCGAGCACACGCAACAAAATTGACGTCATAGTCCCCGATAGTGAAATGTACGGGCTTCGGGCCAAAAGAGAATAAAGACAGGCTTTTCATCTCCACAAGTGACAGCTACGTGCTTGTTAGACCAATTAATCGCTTACATTTTACGCCAGACCCCCTGTGAAGAAGAAAAGCTTGTCTTCTCCTTTTCCTCGGAGCCCACATATCTCTCTGCCATCTTAAAGACCGACGACCAGTTCGCGCTTTCCACTTTTCCACCGCTTCCTCCTCTCCTCCTTCCTACACTGTCCAGCGTCGCCTATTTCCTCCTCCCACCATGGTGAGGAGGATCTTCTGCCTTGCAGAATCTAGAGAATGGTCGTCGGCCTTTAAGCGTGGATGGGGGACTATGACGTCGATTTCGTTGCGTGTGCTCGCACCCACCGGCAGCTGCTGGCTCGTGGAAAGATCGTGCGCCACTTATTATAGACACTGAAATGTTTGGTTAAGCATCTCATTAAAAATCATGGTGGCCACTTTATCTGAAGCTTTATCTGAAATTGCAGGAAACGTCTTTCCGTCCTCCAGAAACGTTGAAACATTTCGCGACAGAGCAAAACAACATCACTTGAGATTCCTAACACACTGTATCTAAAGCTGAGGAAGTCGCATTTTTTCATTGTGATGATTAACAGTATCTGCTGTGCACAAAACACCAAGATGGCGGCCTCCACTAGCAGAACGGGGAACGGAGTGCCGATACTCTAAGTGTAGCTCATTTATTGGCTCATTGGGCTGCCAAGCGTAAGTTCACGAGCGTTTAAAGGCTCTAACTGAAAGGCGACAGATGCGCCTTGAAAAATATGGAAATTATCCTCTCTCTCTCTCTCGCTCTCTTTCTTACCGATCTGAAAAAACTTGGCCCTATTCTCCGCGCTTTGTGCAGCGACTCGCAGTTTCGACAACTAGTTGCGTAAAAGAGTAAGGAAAAGAGTTACTTTTTTTTTTTTTTTAACCAATTAAACTATATAAATTTTCTTTTCTATTGCCATAGCAGTCAGTGGGATATTTTGCTGTTTTCGCCCAGCAGTCGGTGGTGTTCGTGCGCGTTTATCCGACATTAATATACGTTTTAAAAGCGCAGTCTTGTGCAATTTATTATGTTTATAATATAAACGTAATATACAACGCGTTAGCGGGGTTGAAAGTAGCAAATTTATATTTATGAGTATCCCCGGTAACCGCAAGACTACGTGCAGTCCCGCAGCTCCCCGCAGAAAGGACGGACAAGGACCTTGTCCGTCCTTTTTGCTTATTCTTTCTGTAACAAGTCATCAAAACCAACGCGCTCACGTTCAACTATGTGAGCTGCAGCCTGTTTGAAAAGGAACGCTGAAACATTTCAGAAGAGAAGGGAACCGAAAACAATCCAGTCATCGCCGCAGGGAGCGCACACGAGCAAGAGATGCATGGGTGAGACAACATTAAAGGGATAGTTCAACGAAATTTGAAATCTTCCCGTCGTGTTCAAAAATAGGTTGAATATGATCCACAATATCCGTAAATGACGATCGCACGTTTGTATTTTGAGCCTGGTGGCTGTATTTTTCGTTATAAACGGCCCACTCTGGCATGCGCTCGGAGAAGGCCCAGCGGAGACCACGTGACATCCAACGCAATCGTGACGTAAGTCGTCTCAAGACGAGCAAAGCTACGGCGAGGCTGACGTCGAGAGGATGGCCTAGTCGTTCCAGCCACCGAAGCGGCTGCTTTTGTACAAATTTTGAGTGACGGGTTAATCTTCTATAATCTTGTAGGGGGACAATAGCGACTTCTGCGACACACAAAAGGCATTCTCGGGAAGAGGGGAGTTCCTCCTGCCCCTCTTTTCTCGTCGTGGCCGGAGGCGAGACAACCTCCGTCACTAGCTGTCAAGGTTCCTAGACGGGCATTACAAGCGAGGCGTTAGCGACATCCACCAGGTGCTCTTTGCTAATCGTTTCATTCGTTTTAAAATTCCTTTTCGTGACTTTTTTTAACAAGATATTGGTATGTTCGATGTGATGGTGCTTTTTTGAACATATATAGACCAAAAAATAAGCGCCGAAATTTCGTTGCAGTATCCCTTTAAGCCTTTTGTTTCACACTGCTACCGCTGCTCTCGAGTGTGGTTCTTTTGTGTTCTCTTGATACCACGGCAATTACGTGGATTCGCGGAACACGTCCTGCTACGGTGTGAGTGACACGTGTGGCAACTATGCAGTCGGTAACAGGTCAAGAACGAAGTGAAGCTCCTCCCACCCCTTTCCACATCAGCGGAGCGAACGGTGGAGAGGAGGTCCACTTCTCTCCAGCGTTGGCGCTACTAAAGTGGAAAGAGGTGGGAGGAGCTTCCACTTCATTTTTGACCTGTCACCGACATAGTCAACGATGACTTTGGTGAATTATCGATAGACCTCTCTTTGGTCAAAGAGAGACTTCTTGTAGTTTGTGTTCAAAGTTTTTCGTGACGGATATTGCGGGATACGATCGAGAGGTGAGCAACAACTTATTTACGGGCTTTGTCATGTAGGACATGAGTAGAGTGCTTCAGTCGGCTACTTTAATCTCGTAATAGAATGGAATCTCGTTCTTCGTCGTTATCTGTGCGCAATTGCGTCAACATTTCTAAACATGCCTGGTAACATTCAAGTTTTCGCTGGAAGGTGAATAACAAGTTTATGTGTGATTAGTGAAAGTGAGTTGTTTGTGCTTATGTGTTTATTTACACTAATATTATTGTATTGCCTTCACCGCGTTTATACTAGAATCATAACTGTATTAAGGTAATAGTATATTGTATACAAAATAAGTTATATTTTGTTCTAAGGCTAGCTCGAGTCAATAGGGAGAAGTAAATTAGTTGACTGTAAATAGTAAGTTTAGTACCCCCGCCACAGGGAAAAGCTAATATAGTTTCATTAAATCATACGAGATTTAATCAGCTTGCTGTCTTGAGTGATTATACGAGCGTCACAAGCTGATTTGTCGACCCCATAATGTCATTCGATCGAAATTAAATTACCTTTGTCATGTGGCCGGGATATGATGCAAGAATTCAGTGACCGCACGCGATAACAGCCGCTAACATGATCGTAAATGACACTTGTCTAGCCGTGTCCGCGTTGACTACGTCTACCTGATTTTTAACTGTGATCTGTTTTGCTGTGTCCAATCACTGCGTGTCTCGCCATTTTGTCGAAGTATTTCTGTACAAAATATGCATTCCTGCAGCAATAATTGCTTGACTCAATGTTTTCGGCTTAAAAAATAATCACATTTTTCTGTAGACGTCTTATACGCATACCTCGTTCCATTTCGTACCCATTATATAGCGGTGTAATATTTTACCCGTGTAATAAAATGTTTTCTAACTTGCTATGTGCAGCTTTCATTTTAGCCAATAAGACACGCGTATATGACCAAAAGCGCGTTACGACGGTCGATCCACGCGTGTTGCCTTCGCTTCGACGCGCGCCCCCGATGGCCTTCCTTCGCGACGTCACGAGAAGAGCGCTACGGCCTTCTTCTCTAGGAGATGTTGAGGCAACACCCCATAGGTGACAACGCCGCCGCCCTTGATTTATGACGTCACCAACCTTAGGCCAGTCCACGGCACGGATTGAAATCGTCGAACTCGATTGTTGTCTCAGCGTAATTGGTTCGGACTCGTGTCTTGGCCGATTGAGCGCGGCTTGCAGCGGAACGTTACCCGCGTCCAAATGCGCGTCCCGTGTTTCGGCCTCCGATGGGTGACGTCAGAAATCGAGCACGGCGGCCTTGCAGCCTGCAGGTGTTGCGTTCACGCAAGGGAAATAAAAAAAAAAAAAAATGAAGGGGAGAAGGAGAAGCCGGAAGCGGCTAGGTGACTTCCTCTATCACTTCCGGGAACCCTCCTTCCCCGTGAGCGGTCGCCCGAGCGTCGCTGAGCCGTTGCTCGGGGTAAGGTCGAGCCCGCCGTGATGACGTCACGACCCGCGCACCGAGGCCTCGACGCTCTCCGTTCTCCCCCAAGCTGACAGTGCGGTGGGAGCGAGTCTCTCGCCCAACCAATCAATCGGGCTCCTTGCTAATAGTTCACGGTATGACAATTTATAATAATAATAATAATAATAATTTTTATTTTTGCATCCGTATGGGTTACAGACGCCGGAGCCACGGACAAAAAGTCAACAAATGTTGACTTGACGGGGTCCGGGCCCCGTGCACTTGGCAGACAGCTATGGCGATACAAAAATAACTGCAGAGATTACAGCAATACGTAAAATACATATATAAAAGAGACCTAGGTTTCACAGGTTAACGAAAACAGCTCTATACAAAAAGTAAGTACAATGACTTAGGGTTTATATTGTAGATGTCCACGTCATCTACGCAATATTTGTTTAGCAATGAGGGTAGATTATGTTTTAAAGACTGGTAACTGTAGTTCGTGCGAAACGGAAACACTTTCCATTCCTCGGAGTAGCGGGTGCAGATGGTGGGTATGTTTTTGATTAATCCCGATGTCTGTTTCAGAAAATTAATAGATTCAGGGGAAGAAAAAAGAAATGATCGAGTCAAAAGGTACTCATAAAAACGATGTATATTTATAATTTTGTATTGTGAAAATAGAGCCTCTGTGTGGGCTAAGAAATGAACGTTTCCAACAAAGCGCAAAACTTTTTTTTGTAGTAATAATATTCTGTTCAGATTTGTCCTTGTGGTCGTGCCCCAAACGAGATGGCAATAGGATATTTGGGATTTAAATAATGCATGATATATTTGTAGTTTTATTTTTTCGGGGAGAATGGCTCGACAACGTGCAAGCACACCTACAATTTTGCATAATTTGCTGACGACCTGGTTTATGTGTTTATCCCACTGTAAGTTATCTGAAAATATAATACCTAATGTTTTATGTTCTTTCACTAATTCAATCGGCGTGGATTGAAAATGGAGAGTTTCATTTATATTTACCTGTTTATTGGACGGTTTAAATAAAATTGCCTTTGTTTTTGTATCATTAATATATAGGCCATTTATTCGCGACCACAAAAAAAATCTAGACAAAATTAAATTTCCTTTGGTTATTAGGTTATCCGCATCCGCGTCACTGAGGAACAGACTGGTGTCGTCGGCATACAAGACAAATTTGACATTTTCGGAAATATTCACAAGATCATTGATATAAATATTAAAGAGCAACGGACCCAAAATGCTACCTTGTGGCACGCCATACTTAATCTGCAACAGTGATGAGAAGTGACCATCGATGATTACAGATTGCCTACGTTCATATAAGTAAGAATACAGAAGTGAAAGTGATGGACCGCGTATACCATACCTACTTAGTTTGTCAATGAGTATGCCATGATTGAGACAGTCGAAGGCTTTACTAAAATCAATGAAGATGCCAAGTGTCAAGAGTTTGCTTTCTATATTTTGTAATATGATTTCTTTTTGCAAAAGAAGCGCAGATTCGGTAGATCTTCCTTTTCTAAAGCCAAACTGAGATTCTGTGATTACAGAGTGTTTGCACAAAAAACCATTCAGACGACAAAAAATGATTTTTTCGAGTCCCTTTGAAAAAACAGGCAGAACAGATATGGGTCTATAATTTGACAGAACATTCTTATCTCCACCCTTATATATCACGGACACTTTTACAAGCTTCATTTTTTGCGGGAATTTTCCGCACGATAAACACAGATTAAAAATATGTACAAGGCATGGTGTAATTATATCAAGAACAAATTTAATTGGTTTTATTTGAAGGTCGTCAATATCACACGTTTTGCTGTTTTTTAGGCCCATAAATACCCGAAACACTTCATGTTCGCTTGTTGGATCAAGAAACAGGGTTTCACTAACCCTTTGATAAATGCCTTCTACTGCATCCTCGCAGTATGAACTCGAGGCCAGGTTGACAAAATGAGAGTTAAAACATTCAGCAAGCGAGGTTCCAGACAGCAATTTTCCATTTACCTGGAGCTCTCCTAAAAAATTATGTTGTCTGCCGGGTTGGAGAATTTCATTTATTGATTTCCAGACGACATCTGGACGTTTTTTTGCACATTCACTGAATAAAGCTTTGTAGTAATCATGTTTGGCCTTCTTGAGTTCCGACGTCAGAGCATTGCGATACTTTTTGAATACTATCAATTTACTCGGGTCCCTTGTAGTAACGAAATTTTTGTACAAACGGTTCTTATGCGTGATTTTTTTAAGATGAAGAGGCGTTACCCAAGGCTTTCGAATTTTCTTTGATGCAGAAGTTGTTTTGTAAGGAAACCATCTGTTATAAACCTTTTTTAAAATGCTAAGGAACTTATCGTAGGAGTCATCTATGTTTGCTTGTAACGTAACTGGCGTCCAATCTATGCTTGCAATCTCGTTTCTAAACGACAGTAAGCTTTGATCAGATATGTACTGGAAAGAAAAAACATTTCTTTTTACTTTAGCCTTTGTGTTCGAATCACGGAAAGATATAAAAATTGGAGTATGATCACTAATGTCGCTACAAATAGTGCCAGCACTATTTACTTGTGTAGTTTCGTTTGTAACAAAAAGGTCGATCACACTTTTTGACGAATCAGTGGTTCTAGTGGGCGACGTGATTACGTTTAAAAAACCGTAAGAAGTAATAATGTTATTTAGTTGCTGTGACAGACTCGAGTTTTCTTGCATGTTCACATTAAAATCACCTCCTATGATAACCGATAAGTTATTTGCAGACGCAAATTCCAAATAAGTGTCTAAAAAAGAAAAAAATTTGCCGAAATCTGTTGAAGGCGGACGATAAACAACAGAAAAGAGTTTATTTTCACACTTCAAACTCAAAATTTCATAGTTCTCCGTGATTTCCGTAAACGAAAGCAGCTTTTCACACTGAAACTCCCGGTTTACCATGATTGAAACACCACCCCCTCTGCGTTCACTTCTATTAAGAGAAAAATTATTATAGCCTGGTAAGATTAGCATATCCTGGTCAGACTGACACCAAGTTTCAGAAAACATTATAACGTCAAAAGTAACTTTACACATCTCAAAAAGAGTGACAATGTCATCAACTTTGTTTTTTACGGAGCGGGTATTTAGATGAAAAACAGCGATATCCTTTGTACCACAACAACTTGCAATATCAGTTGGTAGAACTAATTCGTGATAGTTCATAAGGAAAAAAAAAAAAAGTACTAGTTTTAGAAATCAATTAACATATTTTAGCAAGGTCATCCTCATGAGTGATAGTAACAACGGGAGCGTCATCAGATTTTCGTGCCAGGATTTTGCAGTTCCGAACCCAGACATATCGCCATTGGCGCTCTCGCTTTTTAGCCTGGGTCATTCCCAGTAGCCGTTTAAGAGGGGGGCATAAGTGTTCATTCACAAACACAGGCGCGGCTGTATCAAAGCCAAGATCTGTAGTAGTGATTCGTTTTTTCTTTGCCTTTTCAAGAATCAGGTCACGCGTGTGCCTGTGTTGAAACTGCACGATCAAGTTACTCTTTCCAGGGTCTCTGGTTGGCACTCGGTGACATATGTCTATGTCTGAAACTGCAATGTTCTCGCCCACCAGTTCGCCGATAGTACTGATTAGATTCATAACGTCCTCGTTTTCAACTCGTGGAATCCCCTTTATTTCCAGGTTTCGATTACGGGAGTACTGCTCGCATTGAATGAGTCTCAGTTCAGTTTCACGAGCGGTCTTGAGCATGACGTCATACTTTTCTTGAAGTCCGACAGTTTTTTTTTTTCCAAAGCGGAGTTTGCTTCCTCGGCTGCTTTCAACTTTGCTTTCATGTCTTCATAATCCTTGTTTATGAAGTCCATGCTAGCCTTTATGCCCTGAAGTTCCGACTGAACGGTACGAACACTGTGCAGAGCTTCCGGTCCTCACATTCCTCGTGCACTCGGACATCCTAACGAAAACGATGCATTCACCAAATGCATCGTTTTTGTTGCACTCAATAGGTAAAGCAAATAGTTCAATAGGTGCACTCAATAAGTAAAGCAAATAGTTCAAGTGGCGGAACGCGATGATCATCTAATCACCCGCGTTCCGTCAGTGCTAGCTTTGCGCCTGCTGCACCAGCGGCAACCTTGGTGCGCCCCCGACTCTGCCACGAGCTCCAAGTCGTTCTAAAAAGAGTTGATTTAGTGGTCTTCGTTGACGCTCATTAAGTTTCTAGCGGGAACCATATGCCTATTTTCACTAATTCAAGACCTAATTAGCGATTTGCGATTAATTAGCCGACTTATAGCAAAGATTAGCCACCTGTATCATGTCCCTTTGGCCGTATAACTCACCTGCGCAAACCGTAGTAGTGCATTTTTTACGAATGTTTTGTAATAGATCTGTTCGGATTAAAATGGAACACCCGGCATAGTAAGCCTGTTTAGTGCATTTTATTTGCGTTATTCTTGCGAGGTTACGCATTATTATCTCGTGGACTGCCGGTTCTCGCGCACAAGCGCGAAATTGCTTTTCTGTAGCCAAATATGAGTTAACGTTTGATGTGAAAGAAATTCGAAAAACAATTTTTATTATTATTATTATTTTTCATTGCCTAGTTTGATCTTCCCCTCTGCGCGGCGGAGGTATGGGCGGCAGCTAGATCACGTGGCGAAAGATCGACGTCTGATTGGTGGAACGGGCGCACAGCTTGTACCTCACTTCCAGCTTGGGGGTGAAAGGAGTGTGGCAAGGCGCGAGCTTGCTCGGCCGCCTTTGTCTCCGCGAGCCGGTTCGAGGTCGCCTGCCTCCCCTGCCCTCGCTCGCGGCTACCGTTGCGACAGGGCCGGAACGTTGACCGGGCCTCGGGAAACCTCCGTTTCACCCGCAGCGATTCCTCAGAGAAGAACGCGTTAACCGCACACAATCACTAAAAAAAAATCGGATTTATAATGGGACATTTTCTAGAATCACGAACGTGTTTATTGCGCGCAAACTTTTATTGTAAGCCGTAACCGCAGTAGCGTCTGGTAATGACGTCACGTTCGGCTCTAGCGTATACCTCCTGCTCCAAGTGCTCATTTTCACTCAGTGTGTGTGGCTTTCCCGATAACGAGGGCCGCCACGCTGTCGCTGCTAAGTGCGCCTCAAGAGCGCCGTCGGGACCGCGAGGCAAATGCATTAATGCGATCTCACTGAAGCCCCGAGCGACGTCCGGTCCGGCGCATTTCTGGGAGGGACTTGGAGTCGATTGGGCCAACGAGGATGAAGAGGCCCGATTGTCTACGTCACACACTGGAGGCGACTCGGGCGACCGCGGGCCGCAGACCTTCCGAGGCGCCCCCCGATTGAACCCGACTCCCATCCGAACACTGACGCGACGCTCGTGCCCAATCGATGGCCCGGCTCGCCTCCGGCTCATGACGTAGATGATCCGGTCCCGCGTAGGTTCCAGTTATAAATGAGCGTCTGTATATTCTATGTCGAACAAGCCCCGTTTTTATGTAGGTCGGGGGTAGTGTTCCCAACCTCCGCGGTCGTTTCTCTTCCAATTTTTGACGGAAAATTCCCTAGATTTCCCTAGATATTCAGAAAAAGTTAATTCGCGTCAATATTGAGATTATCGTTAGGAAAAAATAGATTCCTGTAGTTTGGTGGCCGTTTAAAGGCTAAATGTGCTCCGTTGAGACCTTTTTACATAATTAAAGTTCGTTACTTCAACCTTGTGTGCCCCCCCCCCCCCCCCCCCAACATAACTGTTGTTACCGCTGGAGATTATCTCTGGCGCCGACAATATACAAAGAAGCATTTATTCCCGCTACACTCAGCCGGTACGAGATGAAGGGAAGAAACGTGTCTCTAAAGCCCTCTGAAACCGACTAAATGTCAATCCCTCGATTTGAACAAATTCACCTTTGCCCCTGAACGATGACGCAAACCCCTAGATCTAGGGAAAAATCCCTAAGGTTGGCAGCACTGGTGGGGGGGGGGGGGGGGGGGGGGACTATTCGCAACTTTTTGTGATGATAGCACCGGGGTGCGAGAATTACGCTCCCTAGCTCCTGGATGTTGGGCTTCACAATAATGGTGCTTGCCTACTCCTTCCTGGCGGGAAACAATAAAGTAAGGCTCTATAATACTGCTCGTAGATAGCGAAACTAGAATTCCTTACGCGTCGCAGACCCGGCCTCGTACCGCTGTTCCCCGGCGATCATCCGGACGACAGCCATTTTGGTTAGGCGCCAGAGCGCCCCCTATATATAGGTCGTGAAAGTTGCGAATTGTGGAACGCCACGATTCTCTTGGCTTTATTTTTGCTTTTCTTACCTGAAACATGTTCGCACTACCTGAATTGTCGTTCCACTTACATATCGTTCCACTTACAATGTTCCACCTAAGCCCCGAGCTCCTGCAACTAAAAAGGACTAAAAGGTGTTTTTTTTTTTTTACATTATTTTTTTACAAATTTTGCTTTTCTTATCTGGGACATGTTCGCACTACCTGAATTGTTGTACATATCGTTCCACTTTTTCTGTTCCACCTAAGCCCCGAGCTTCTGCAGCTAAAAAGGCCACAAAGTTTTTGTTTATTTTTATACATTATTTTTTTACAAATATTAATTATCTCAAACACTGTTGCGTATAAACTACGAAGTATTTACATTTATCTGCAACACTGCTGCGTATAAAACTAGGACGTATGCGGAACACTGTTCCTCCAAGTTAAACAAAACTTTTTTTTTGCAAAAAAAAAAAAATGTTCCGTTTAAAACGGGAATTAATTGGAACGGAGATAAAGATTGTATGCCTCTTTCACGTTACGAGGCTTTGGTGTGAAGCACGCATAGCGTCAAACACGTAACGTCACGGCGCTCCTTCTCGCGTTCTTGCACGCGCGTTGTCGTCGGCTGGAGCATATGGCTGCAGGCACGGAGCACACGCGCGAAATACCCTCCGAAAATGGTACGAGAATCGTTGCGAAGAACCTTCCACATTATTTTCGAGAACCGCGGCTACCGTCCCCTTGAAAGAAGATTCACGATTTCCGCATCGCAGATACCTTCTCGAAGTTCTTTTCTTTGATGGCGTAAAAGTATTTTTTAGAGCGCAGCTCTTAGGGGCCCGTTCCCGGCTTGAGCGGCGTCGCCGTCGGCGTAACCAAGGTTATCCCAAGGTCACGTGACCCTTCTGAAGTCACGTGACACCCCGAGGTCACGTGACCCCCCCCCCCCCCCCCCCGAAGTCACGTGACACCCCCAGGTCACGTGACCACCGCCAGGGTCACGTGACTTGGGGGGCATCGTCGTCATCACAGATGACGTCATCAGTGACGTCACTGATGACGTCACCGACATCCGCATCGTCATCATCGCTGATGACGTCATCGGAGTCCGCATCGTCATCGTCACCGATGACGTCATCAGTGACGTCACTGATGACATCATCGGCATGGTCACGTGACTCCCCAAGGTCACGTGACCCCCCCCCCCCCCCCAGGTCACTTCACCCCCCAGTACCCTTCCCTCCTCGTCCTCAAGAGCTGCGCTCTAATTCGGTGTTACAGGGAGTTGTAAACGGCTTTCACTTTTTAGAACGCTTTTTTCTGCACATGTGAGTTCGTGTTGTAAGAACAGTCGGAAGCACAGTGAATGTGTCGTGACCTAATAGTTTTACTTATTTCTTCCCCAACAATGAACCTGCTGCCATCTTTCTGCACCGGGCTGTGCAAGGAGTTGTGAGCATGCGCAGGATCTGTATTTTGTATCAGGCGCCACGCATGCTTCTATCACCCCCGCCTCATGGTGATTGGGCATTTTTCGCCCGGGTGTTAGGCGCTGGGGAGGTCTATATAGACCTTTCCAACGATCGGCTTGTGCGCGCTGCCATCTTGGTCTCCCGGGCCGTGGAAGGCCTTCTGAACGGCTGCAGTAACTCTCTCCCACGACATATGAGACGCCCAGTGAGTCGGCATTTCTCGCCCGGGTGATAAGCGCTGGAAAGGTGTATAGTAGGTGCTGCTTTTGGCACGCTTTCCTACGCCTGCGGAATGAAAAGGGTGAAGAGTGTGGATCTCTCTCTCTCTCCCTCCCGCTCCAACTGTATCACTGTGTATCTTTCTTTTTTTCGGGGAAGTGGTCGCTGAGTGCGCTCGAGTGTCCGACGGGCCCCCGGGCGTTGGACGCCGCTATCTGCAGGGACTGCTTATCGGCGCTGTTGGCGCTCTCCGGGCCAAGGTGACACGCTGTCTGATGGACGGCATCGCTTTATCCTTCCGCACGAAGCGGTGCGTCGAACCTGCGACTTCTCTCAGCGCACTCACACTGTTCACGCTGCATATACATAGGACACGGTCTGGTGACACGATGACATCTACGGACACGCCTGGTTTTTAGACATTTTGATCCTTTTTTTTTTTCTGACGAACATGTCTGCTAACAGTAATGTCCGCGTACTAAAAAAAAAAAAAATTGGTTTTGTTTGAACGTGCTCATTCTAAACTGGTGAAGAAGGAGATACCCCTAACATGTTTAAGTGCGGCTCTGGAAAAAAAAGTTGCAATCATCAGATAAAAATCAGCTTTGAACGAAAGCCTCCTAACCTAATCTCTAGCTGCCGTGAGAGCCTCTTTCAAAAGCTAAAAAGAAGAAGAAGAAAAAAAGGGTAGTGAGGCGAGTAAGCAAAGGAAACGAGTACAAGTCATTCCGCACATGCATACCGTGTCTCATAATCTAAAAAAAAAAAAAAAAGGTAACTGGCACATACGATATAATGTGGTCTCTTCGGCACCGTATAAACTTGCTAGGATCTCTGTGCGATGTTGACAAAGCAGAAAAAAAGCAACGTATTTCAAGAAACACGCGGTGCAATATACTGCGTGTGTCACCAACGTGGTGTACGAGATTCCGTTTAGTTGTGGCAGAATCTGCGTTGGGCAGACTGGGCGCTGCTGCTAGAATACGAGAGCATAATCTGTGTATGGGGGGCGCAACATCGCGGGGGGCCATCTTGGTGACCATTGTAGGCGGTGTGGGTGTAAGCCTGACCGGATTTCCACGAAGTTTTTAAGACAGGCAAAAGACAAAACGGAAGGAGAGATTATAGAGGAATTCTACATAAAAAAAAAGGAAAGCAATTGCGTCAGCACTCCGTCTGTACCTGCTTCAGTGTGAAGTGGTGTTTCTGGATGGTTGCCTTTGAGTGTGGCCATTGAGTGCGATGTGGTTTGGGCAATGCGTATATGTATAGGTGACGATGGTGATAATAAAAACCAGTTGAGAGTGAAGCGCCTCTCCTGTCTTTCGTGTTTCTTCTGTCCCCGTTTGCTCGCACTTTTTAGGCTTCTATTCAGTAATGTGCCAACTAGCTCAAACTCAAAGTTTTAATGCATAATGTATCCCGTCTAATAAAACGTATAAAAAGAAAAGAAAGCTGACGTAATGCAGTTGCTCACACGCATGCGTGTGCCGATTGGGCAACGTCTTTGTTGTCTTTCTGGGCATTTCTTTTGTGCGTAGCATGTTAGCCGATTCAGGGCGTCCTTTAACGCGCATCACGCGGTAGCGAAGGTTTACAACGTCGGTCCACATTGAAGCTGGCGCGAGTGGGATGTCGACTCGAATCTGCGGCGTCAGCTTCTCTGCGCATGCGCGACTTCTCCTCCCACCTGCTTTTAGGAAACGGTGCCAAAGATGAGTGAACGTGTACATCGGAAGAATGCCCTTCTCTAATGGCGGCTCGCGCCATCTGGGCAGTGTTTGTAATAGTTAACCTCCACGTAAAACACAAACCAGCTCCGGAGAAGGCGGCGCCACCCAACGGAAAAGGCGCGAAGCGGAGAACCTTTGAGCTACCGCTCATTCGGGTGTGCAGCGAAAACTGGCGTGGCAAGCCTGGCGGCCGATATGCGAAACCGAGGAAAGGGAAAGAAACTCGTATCATGCTGAAATCATGATCTTTAAGATAACCCGCCATTCGCAAAATCCGTGACGTTTCGTCGTAGGAACAACTTCGAAGAACAAAAATCCGCAGCTGGCGAGGTAGTCCACGTAGCTCCGATATTCCGCGGAGAAAATGCAGTATTATTCGTTGCCGCGTGCCCACATGGTGTCCTTCTATTTCTCCTCCCGCGAGTTTCGCCATGTACTGCGGCGATAGGCAATTATGGAAGACACCTTGAAACTGAACTCTTCCAGGGAGCGCCGGAGATTACAATGACGACGGGAGAGAGCGGGCCGACGGAATCTTTTTCTTTTCCGTCGCTTTTTTTTTTTTATCTTCTTTTTCTTGTATTTTGCGTGGCGCGGCGCTTTTGATCAGTTAAGCGAGCAAACCGACGTGACTGGCGTCTCGCATTTAAACGGCGTGAAATCGACTTTGAAGGTCGCCTCGACTTCGGCGTTTCCGAGTAGGCGGGCGCGGGTTTCGAAGTCCCTATCCGGGGGCTCTGCTTTCCGTTCTGTAGTATTTGCTAAAAGAAGCGCCATCGAGTGTACTCGTCAAGTTCCTGCGATATTTGAGGGTTTCCGTGCCGACAGTTTATCCCAAGAGGCGTCGGTCGCGGCGAAGTGGGAGTCGTAGATTTAAAGTACGCTCATGCACTGCCAAGTTCAGCCCAAACGCTCCACACGGCGTCTTCCACTTACCCGGATGGTCCCTTTCATTACTTCAGTGACCGAGTCTTGCGACCACGTTGCTGACACTTGATTTTCAAAAATCTCGCGACCGTCTTTTTTTTTTTTTTTTTTGTTGGTTGCCGCGAAATTAGCACGCATCCATTGAATGTACGAAGGCATTTTCCTAATATCGTGAAAGCCGAATTCGATGCGGATTCGCCTCTTCCGCCGATAGATGGCGAAAACCCTCCAATATGGCGGCTCCCAGTGGCATGATGGTGATGAGAGATGACAGTATTTTTTTGCAAATGGCTTATGGTATATATACGGGCTTCATATCGTCGAAGTCAAAAAAAAAAAAAAAAAGTTTTTAGCATCCACCCCCGCGCATGTGGTTACTCGCCGGACTTTGTCGTTGCCCAGCGCCACCGCAATAATGATCCTGCTTCCAAACGAGCGCCGTCGGGAATTTCCTTTTAACGTTCGGTCGACGTTGCTTCCCCGCTCGAAACAAATTGTGAGCGCGTGTCTCGTTCACTCGTGTTTCCTTGCCCATTATTTATCTTACGAGTTGTCGTTTCCGACCTTTAATGGACTGAGTGAAAGTTAAAAGAAAACAACAACACGAACGATACGAAAGATAAATGTTTTAATAGATTTAAAATTTAGGTAGATATCGTAGCTACGTCTCCACGTAGTCATCGCACACAGTTAAGCAATGAAAATGACGTAGCAGAAGCTTTTAGATGCCCTCTTCCGAGGAGGTGTCCGCGCACAGTGTTCTCACGGATTCGCGGTCATTCCATCACGCGTTCAACGAGACTGTATGCAGTCGCCCCAGACGTTTTTGCCTGGCCTTCATCTTCGTGGACGTCTGTCTGTTCGTCCTCTCCGGAACTCCTTGCAGTTTCCTCCACACTCGCGTTACACGTGCGGCCACTGACGGTCTTGTTGAACTCGTGATGGAATGCACGATGTGACAATTAACCTCCTCTGAGAAGGGCTTCCGAAAGCTTGTGCCACGTCACGAGAAGTGCCTAAATGTGCGTGCTAACTGCGCGGAGAACCAGCTGCAGTATCGAGCTAAATTCTGTATGTATTAAACTTTAAAGTAGGTTTTAAATTCAAAAATATACTAAAGAGTCAGACAAAGAGGAGGGACAGGACAAACATCTTTCAACACATTGAGGTCTTTATTGCCAGGTCGACGAGGAACAAGCTGCCGAAGATTCGGGGAAAGGGTTAGTGGGAAAGATTACCCCAGCGAGAGAGAGGGGGGGGGGGGAAGAAGAAAGGGAGGGAAGAGCAAGGAAAAGAGCGATGGGGGTGGGAAAGGAAGTAAGGGAGGTCGGGGAGGGGGGGGGGGGGGTTGACGCGGACAGGTATCTCGCCCCGAAAACCTTTTCTTTTATTGATCGGAGGCTGAAAAAAAAATTGCGTATTAAGAGCTATGACAACACCGGTTGGTGCAGTGGCATAACCTCCTATATACTGACAAAGCCTGGCAGATCGCCACGAGAAGCAGCCGCCGAAGTGGGAAAGGTGGAGCGGCAGGCAACGGGTGGGAGGAGAGCCACGTGACTGGCGCCCCGCTGCGGCGAGACGTCGAAACACACTTCTCCCGAGCGAACAAGTGTGTTTCGGGTCTTAGCCGCTGCAGAAGCTGTGCGCTCTTACGTCCAGGTTCCCCGAGAAATGGCTCCTTGATGATCTGGACCGGGCACTCTATGGTTCCGTCGTCGAACTGCCAGGCTTTGTGAGTATAGAGGAGGCTATGGCAATGTAGACAAAGGCAGAGCTAACTTCATGTCTACTCACTGACCATCCCAGCCAGAGCTTGGCGTTCTAACGCCCTCTCGTACCCTCTCCTCCCTCAGTTTGTCGGCGCATAGCCACTGACAGAATGAGAAGGGCAGGGCGCGTCTTTGGAGGTGCACGAGACGGCGATGCGTTGCTGAAGCTCGCGCTGGTGGCGGTACAACTGAAGCTCCTCTCTGCCCTTCTCATCTTGTCACTGCGTACCTCAACGGGAAAGGAGACGCGAGCGCTAGATCAGCTCCGCGAAATTTCGTCTTCTTTCTCGTTTCTATTCGGTCGGTATACGGTTCATCCATCCATAGGTAGAAAGTTAGCAATATACTCTCAGGGCGGGGCTTTTTGTCGCCTAATTAAATTTAGGTTTTTTTTTTATTTTATTTTATTTTAACCTCCGCGTTCCGTCGCCTCTCTTGACTTCACACCGGGTGTGGATCTATATCGCCTGGCCTGTCGCCTGGCCAAACTTACCATTTTTTTACGTAATTTTTTGGTTTTTTTTTATTAACGCAGTTAGCATCTTCTTTTTCCCCACTCTCAGTATACTTCCTCTGCCATGTGCTATCATAGTCCGATTTACCAGTGCACAAACTCTGGCACGTCAAAACACCCCCCCCCCCCCCCAAAAAAAAAAAAAAAGTGTTTTTGCATTTTATTTGTATTGGTAACCAACACCTACAGTAGTCTGCTTTTAAGGAAAGTCACACATTCGGAAATGCATAGTGTATCTGGCCGTGACGGGATATCGTGAGGCGATGGTGACTGGTCGAAACTGAATCTTGGTCCAAGGAATTCTCAAGATGCTTTGCATGGCACTATATAGGCCGCTATGATCGCTTGCATCTTGCAAGAGGTATTTTGCCGATTTGGCCCCATCGGACTGTGATGAGTTCCATAGAAGAGGGAGCCGTTCACAAGCTTTGATCATACTCGTTGTCATATCAAAAGTATATATATATATATGCACTTCCTCCCTCTTGGAAAAAAACGTCTACCATGACTAGGAAGTACTGGCCCAGGAAGGGGCCCCCAAAGTCGACATAAAGCCTGGATATATACTTGGTTGTCGAAGGAAGGAAGTGTGGTTTTAGAGCGCAGCTCTCCGGCGCCCGTTTCCGGCTTGAGCGGCGTCGCCGTCGGCGTAACCGCGCGGTGCATGATGGGTAAATTTCCCCGCTAAATTTAGCGGGAAATTTTTTCTGCTAAATTTAGCGGAAATTTTTTGCCTAAATCAGGGCGAGCAGAAGAGGCATAGCCCCCTCTCCGCACCTTCCCCTCCTCCTCCTCAAGAGCTGCGCTCTAATTCGGCGTTATAGAGAGTTGTAAACGGCTTTCATTTTTGTCCCTAAACCTTCTACGCTTTTGGTGAAATAACATAAAGCTACCCTGAAGTGCCCTCGACGGAGGATATTAGTAACGTTCCGCGAAGAGCGAGACTTTTTTTTTTTTTTTTTACTACGGTTATTGAGGTTCAATACGAGAATAGGTGGTGTTGGCCGAGCACTACCGCAGCACACATGTCCAATGTGCACCCCGTGCTGGCCGCTGAAGGCGACGTTAGATTTCCAGCTCTGCGGCTTCCTCGTCTCGGAAGTGCTCGCTTGGCGCGCTCTAGTACAAAGCGCTGTCGTCGTGCTTCTGTTCTTTTGTGAGAGGAGGCAAAAACCGCGGAAATGGAAGAAAGAAGGCCACGTCTCTGGTCGGAGGAGGAGGCGACCTTCGGGGCGCACCGCTTCAGCTTGCGATGGACCGCAGCGGACGCTACGAGCCATCCCAGCCTATCCAAGGCCGCTTGGATGTCACGTGACCTTTGGGAGGGCCGCAGCGGAGCGCATACATACAGCCGCCGCAGCAGCAAATGTCAAAGTCAAATTCGGGGGTTTTACGTGCCAAACCTACGACGGGCATCTGGCACGCCCCGGCGAAGGACTGGGGATTAATTTCGACCACCTGGGGGCGCGTCACGCCAATCCGTTTCACGGCAACCACCGTGACCGCAACATAGCAAAGGGCGAAGGCTACGGCCCCGGGTAGGAGCCAATCAGCGGGTAGGAGCGAGGCGCGTGCTTCGCTCTCATTGGCTGGAGGGGGCTGTAGCCTTCGCTTTTTGCCATGTGAGACGGAGTAGATAGATGCCAGGGGGAAAGGGCGTAAACAGAGAGAGGAAGGGGGGAGCAAAAATTCGCAATCGTTAGTAAAGCTACCGTACGCTCTCGCGGTCAAAACCTACTCGAGAGCCAATAAAGTACACTTTAGGAGGAGGCAATAAATATTTCGCTCGGAACTGTGGTGTGCTTTCTAAACGTGTTTAGGAAGGGTAGAAAACTTGGCAGCTCGCGGTGTGTACGTGATGTCAATGGGGGCACTTGCACCGCGGAGGCGCAACATTTTCCGCGATGTGTTCGCTTAAAGCTGTGGAGGTCCGGCGAAGAATGGAAGCACAATGTGGGGCCGACTGCTATTGAGGAGTCGGTAGATGAGGGTGATGCGAAGACAGACATACAAATTGTCCCCGTGTTTGTCAGTGGCGTGACGTGGCATGTTGGAAAACTTGCGGGGGAGTAGGCAGTTTAGAAAGGAGAAGAAAAAAAAAACAGAATATGTCGCGCATTTGTTTCTTGTTGCTAAGCGAGTGCTGATGTGGGCTTCCACGGCATTCGTTTCGCACCATCGAATTTCTTGTAATGCGCTGGAAAAAAAGTTCTACTGCCTAAACACTGAACCCTGTACCCGCATCATTCTTCACTTTTTCAAGGTTGCAAATAGAAACTTTCAGATTAAAAAAAAAAAAGAAAAAAAAAGAAGAAAATAGCGTGGTCTAAATAAAAAAAATGTTTTGCAAGAACGTATTTGGGCGAATACTACGCTGCCATTTCAGTCGTCTCTATCGATCTGTCGCGCCAGTTCTGAGGCAAACCAGCGAAAACGAAGAACCGCCTGAGAAAATGAAAAATCGCCTGAGGAGGCGTTTTTCGCCTCCCCAGGCGATTTTTCGGAAGCGACCTTGATGCCGCTTCCAAACAAATTGGCAAAAGGTTTTATTTGCTAGCAAGGTGCGAGCTGTTTCTGAGCACGGCGCGAGCGCTAGGAGCCGGCGTTCGCGTCGGACTGCTCGGATCGGACCCACTTCCCAGGGTGTCTGGCGACCGGGAACACCGGGAATTGTCAGGGAAATTTTAATTAACTGGAAAAATCGGGGAAACGTCAGAGAAATTGTCAGAAACCGAACCCAGTCAGGGAAAAAGAGCCGGAAACGCCATCGAGTGCCCTGAGCAAAGACTTCAGGACTTGGGGGCAGAAAAATGGGCAATAAATTCTGCTTAGAACGGAGCGCGGGCTCTGCTCAGAGGAAACAGCTGAAAAATCCAGTCCAACCCTTGGATTGGATTGAGAGCGCGACACCACGCTAGATCCAGTTAGAGCTCCTAGATTTAGTAACAAATGAGAAAGCCGCGAACCCCAATCTGATCCAAGCCTTAAATGGGCCTTGCAAGGACTTTTTTACTGGTTTTTAATTTGCACCGAACCTGAGTGCACTGAACGTAGTAACTTTGTGAAACTTTTCTTTTCTCGAATTTCGCTTTATTTTAAAAGTTATACCGTAGGCAAATTAAAATTACAAAAACAAGCAAAAAATAACCTCCTTCATGACGTCCTTGGTTGCTTGAGTGTCCGTGAACTAGAGGAGGGGTAGTGAGCTCAGCGAGCGCTCAGGACTGCCGCGCTCCGTGTCGACGGCGCGAGAGGGCGCCAGTAAAGCCTGTTCCGGATAAGCCGTATGCAGGGGGCAGCCAGAGCGGCTCTCACTGCATTTGCTGCGCGATTGAACACTAATTCGGCATGAGACTTGATTGGCCACAAACGACCGCAAACACGGGGTAAATATCAGTTCAGAATGGGAGCCATTTCGCGCTGCCATACCGCGAAACGGTCAAACCGCCCGACAAAGTTGCTCGCCGAAGGCCTTCGGAACGCTCGGAGCCGGTCGAATCCTCCAGTCCCTACGACCGCAGCGTCGCCGCGTACTGGAGGTGGGGGTGAACGGACTATATGAAGAGTTGCGTTCTGATGGAGAGGCTGAGATCACGGTGCCTGACTGTGTGTACAGTGAGCGGCAAAGTTAGCGGGAACAGGATACAGCTGCTTTTTCGCTTTTGACTCGGCTGTCTCATATACCAATTCGTTCAGCGCTTGCGTTGCTGCCCTAAATTGGCGCATTCCATCGCACTACATTTTTTTCTTCGAAGTTTTTCAGCTGTCAGGCGAGAATTAAAAGTAAACAAGTACCCTGCCCCTAGCAGCGGCGTTTCTACGTGCGACCAATATTTTTTTTCCCCTTTTCTTTTGTTCTAATTTGATTCGCGCTGTAGGACGCTAGAAGTCCATGGACTCCTAACAAAAGATACTTTTTTTTTTTAATCGTAGGATTGATTTTTGCAGTACTTTATCAGCTTATTTTATTATACTCGATCAGAAAATTAGGTGACGACCACTCCAAAGCTAAGAGCGCTTATCTTGGGTCACGTGATTGGCGTCTTATCCTGAATATTTTTTTGTACAGGAGAGCAGATTAGTTGCTGCTTTTGCAAGACTTCCTTATTTCCTTCCCTACTCTTTTTTTTTTTTTTTACGATGACAGGAACGGGTTGAAAGCTACATAATTCGTTTAAGATCACGGCTATCAATAGTTTTTATTACCTCGAGAGCAATAAAATTACCCGTTTGATTACAGCCAGAGAAACGTACTAGAAAAAGAAATTGGCAGCGACTTTTATCTTTTAAGTCCAAGCATTCCGTGCGTTATAAACGCACGGAATGCATTATTTGGGGAGTGATTATTTGTTTGCTTAGAAGCATTAAAGGGGCGGTGCCACGATTTTTGTTTCTTCCTAAATAAGACTGAGAATGAATCCTTGACGTTTATAACCTATAAAGCACGCATTAATTTTTCTCCTCGTCCAATAATAAACAAAAACGAACAGCTTTTTTTTTTAATTTGTAGCTAGAACAAGCGGCCACTTGATCTGGAGCCGATTATATGCCGCCTATGTTTATCACAGCCGCGCGTTAGGGCTGGCAAAGAAGAGGCACTCGCTGAATTCCAAATATTGTTAATTCGAAAAAAAAAAAAAAGCTGTGTTGGAGCTTTGAACAGACTGTGGCGCCCTCACTTTGGGTAACACAAGCTCACCTGACTTTGGGTAGTACAAGCTCACCCGAACAGTTCTAGTCACTGGCAGAATGAGGACGGTAGGGAGAACCTTCGGTTATTCTTCCTACCTTTGTCGGCGCTCCGGCGTCTCGCGATCCTCGAGCGTGCAGCCAAAGCACGACAGAAGGCAGCGGCGAGCGCGTGCTGGAGGCCGGGTTTCCAAAGGAGACGCCCTGGCGTTCTACTTCTGTTTGTGACTACTGTCGAGACCGGTGATAACGAAATCAACGGGAATCGGAAATCCCTTCGCTACATCCGCTATTTCGATATAACCGATTTCGGTTGAACTGCAAAAGGGAAGGGGAAACCGTGATCGCTTCCCCCTTCTTCCGAAATCTTCCATTTTGCTGGGGCCTCCTCTCCCCTCCCCCTCATACAGCATTTTGTCATGCCCCCCCCCCCCCCCCCCTCCCCCCTTTGAATCAAAATCGTGGCTACTTGCCTGCTTCAGGTGGTGTTAGCTCAGCGCAGCTCCGGCAGACGTGAAGCGCTCGGAATCCGATCGCGCAGTGACCGACTTCTCACACAGGTTTTGGGCAGCGCCTAATCGCTCTCGTGACTAGCATTTCGCTCAAATAACTCGCGAGCAATTCCATCCAAGCCTGAGACGCCGGCATTGTGCGCCGTATATGAACGTATTTGAAATCGAAGGCCGCTAAATACTAAGATGTACATCGCCCGTGGCGTGTGATTGTAATCGACACACACAGTGTTTTAATCTTGCGGTCCCAAACCGGGAAAGACTGTGGGTGCGTGTGCGCCTGGCGTGCGATCATGTACTTATCTCACAAATGAGGAAATCGATGCTTCTGATTATTTCATATATCCGACCATGGGTCATCGAGCTTCATCATAACTGGCACTTGGTGCGATTTTGAAGATTATCCTCCGATTGAGCCGATCGAGCGCCGGAAAAAAATGGACGTCGCGGTGCTCGTCCTCTTGGTGCGTTTCCTATATTAGTGAGTTTTAGTAGACAGTGTTTCCCGCTCCACTAAGCCCCTCCTGGGCCTCTAAACTCGTCAGACACAAAGTTGGGGCCGAAGTTCATGGAGCGCACCGATTGGACTATCCCGACGATGACTTCGCGCTTTTGTCGCCGGCGTCCAATTGGCGCGCTCCGCCAACTTTCGACTCCAACTTTGTGTTTGACGAGTTTAGGGCCCCAGTACCCTGAACTCTACAGCCAAGGCTACCGGCGCGCAGGCGCAGTGGAGGTTTCTTCGTAGCGGAGGGCTAGCGGAGGGGAAACACGGTCTACTAAAACTTCTTATTAAACCAATTACACGGAGTTATTGCGGGCGCCTCGATCTCGCCCTTTTAATGCGAAAAACATTAAGTGTCCCATGGAGCAAACTGGCGTTGTGTGGAACAGCGAAACGAGCAATAGATTCCCATTGGTTGCGACGGGTCATATCAGATCCCTCGTGGCGAAAGCCAGCGGGGCCGCTCAAGGTCAAAGCGGACGCGCGCTTCAGAAATAGAACCACAAAGAAAAGCACAGCAACGCGGATGCATCGTCACGGAAGTTGCGGAGCCGGCGGGGTTTGCCGCGCCTGCGCAGTGGGAGGGGCGGGGGGCGCTGCGCGCGTAGGAATGCAAAAGCTGCTTACGTGTAGGAGTGCTGCTTACGTGTAGGAATGCTTTTGCATTCCTACACGTAAGCAGTTTTAAGTGTATTTATCGATTTTTAATTTTGTTTTTCTTTCCCAGCATAACTGCGACGGTGCAGTTTTGCCGCCGCTCAATTTGCACCGTCAGATCGTCGGCTACGCAGTCGGCCGTAAAAGTGAAACCAGGTGCGGAACACGCGCACTGTGTGATTATTGGCCCGCACCAACGGAGAAACACGGTGACAGAAATAGCTGCGTCAAGAGAAACATATACAAAGTGTTCAAAAATAAATTACGCGTATCTTTTTTTTTTTTTTATCGCAAAAATGAACTTTATGCTGGCCGAACGCTCATTCTCCGGCCGAAGGTAGCACTAAAGGGTCACAACCAGATGCCAAAGTTTCAGCAAGAACCGACATTTTATTCAAAAGTTATAAGTGATTTTTCTAAAAATTTCAATAGGGAAAATGGGCCCGGGCCCCATGGGCCTCCCCTCTGGCTACGTGCCTGGAGGGCTTTGGAAGTTGCGAATAGTCCAACAGACGGCCCCGAATTTTACGAGGGGCTTGATAACGGTGCGGTATAAGTTTTAGGGTTCGGATTTTTCGAAAGTACGCCGAATCCATTTTCGGAAATTCGGTTTTAACCGAAAAAGCTCAGTTTTTAGGTTCGACATTTTCGATTTAAACCGATAAAAACCGATAAAGGCATGTCGAATCCCTTTTCTAAAATTCAGTTTTACCCGGAAAAATGTCACTAACTTTCCAGTCGTACGGCAGAACCGTGGCGAAAAATTGGAACGACAGTGTCTATCGAAACGTGCCCGAATGTATGGGATACACGGGTGGCATCACGACGTTTCGGTTTAATGTGCGCATCATCGATCGGAACATGAAGTCCGAAATGCCCCATGACTTCGCCATGTACGAGCCTGTTTTCAAAGTCGTTGTAAGGAAGACTGGATGCAAGCTCTGCATGTTGTGTTGTGCCTCAAAACGTCGCACCGTGTCTCTTTTGGCGGTCCCAATTGGTTGATTGGCCGATTTTGGCTCAGGCAGCGCTTCATCTCCTCAGCCTGTCAGTGTCCAGTGTTAGCATTAAGAGGGCATTCTCAAAGCTCAGGGTCATATTAACAGGAAAGAAAGAGTGCGGATCAACAAGGAGAGCCTGGGAAAGTACGTGTGTTTTGATTCGGGGCATATTCCTATCTGACCTGTTTCTACTTGTGTGTTTTTTTTTGTTTTTTTTTTCTTGTTTCTTTCTCAGTTGCACACATTTGCCGAATGAAGTGTCCATTTCTTTTTCAGTTTACATGTGCTGTTATTCTTTGAGTGATCACAAATATCAAAGCTACAAGGATAATCTGATCCGGTGTCCGTTGGTGTCTATTTTATATTCATCGAAAAAAGCCGATAAACGTTTGTGGGCATAAATATATGCCGAAAAAAAAATATATTTTTTTTTTTAAAACAAACACCAAAAAAAAAGTACGCCGAATTTTGAAAAAAAAAAAAAAAAAAAATAGAAACCGAAAAATCCGAACCCTAGGTAATAACTTATTAAACAGCTGAAGTGTGTATCAAAGACTGGAGAAAGAAAACGCTGAGGTTTTGCATTAGGTCCATGAAAAACCTTGTTTATTTCTTTTCATAGTCAGTCACACGTGCATTAGCTATTTAAATAAGTTGTACAGCTCGGCTATCAAGCCGCTCGTGGAAGTTGGTACCGTCGGTTCAACATCAGTCCGCTGCACGTCCAACTGAAGTTTTGGGGTGTCTTATGTTGGACGAAGGGTGTAAGAATACATCTTTTCTTTTTTTTTTTCTTAGAGTGAGCGTGTATTTTCGGTCGCGCACCAGTCACCTATAGCTGTGTTTGGAGATTTGTGTTTGTCCTTTGTCCCTCTTGTTCCCCTTCTCGAGGGTTTATTTTCTTCATTCTTGTCCAGCTCGCTTGCACCTTTGCATTTAATTGCAGTATAATCATATCCTTAAATTGCAAGCTTTACCCTTGTTGGTGTTAGACTGGTGGCGGCTGATAAAACCCGTTTGCTCTACTGACGTCTAACCCCTGGTTAGCTCAGTTGGTAGAACGCTCCACATGTAATGGAGAGGTCGCGGGTTCGATACCCGGACCAGGCGGATTTTTTCAGAGGCTCACCAGTCACCTAGCTGTGTTTGGAGATTTGAGTTTGTCCTTTGTCCCTCTTGTTCCCCTTCTCCAGGGTTTATTTTCATAATTACTGTCCAGCTCGCTTGGACCTTTGCACTTAATTGCATTATAATCGTAGAGTGTATATTTTATTTCGCAAATACCGCGAAACTCGCCGTCTAGCTCAGAACCGGAAGTGGTTTGGGGGCTATTTGCACACTTGCGCCACCACGTTTTTGGGGAGCAGAGGCGCGGAGCCTTTTTATTTTTTTTCATCTGAATGGTATTGTGTAGTGAGAGGCTAAAATGCGCGCCGAGCGTCTGCGTCATTGTGCTTTGGCCAGCACACGTTGGGGTCTCCGGAGAGACGTCGATCGTGGGTACAGCTGGCCGACTGTCTGTCGAAGCCATGGGATAGGCAGAAAACGCGCCACCGGAATAGTAAATAAGAATAAAATATAACGAAACGTGTTTTTTTTTTTATTATTATTGCGGGGGAGGAGACGGAAAATCGGAAAGATTTGGATTGTGGGGCGAACGTTGAAGGGGCTTTGTCGCGAGTTGAAGTGCTGCGCTTGCAAAATGATATCATCTTGACATCGAGAGCTTGAGACTTCATTCGATTCCGTCTGTTCTTAGGCGCACTACTAAAATTGTTGCCATAGAAAAAAAAAAAGAGGCAATCGGTAATGTCGGTGGTTTTGCAAAAAACGAGAAAGAAAAAAAAAAGGAACAGGCGTCTTCGACTTAGACTCTCGTTTCAAAGAGATTGCGCCTCAGAATACAATACAATGTACGGTACTTACGAGTGAGGATACTGTCAGAGTTTAATGAAAAAGTAGATGAAGCAAAAAGCACAAAGGGTGGCGAACGTAGAAGTGCGTATACTTCGCCATCGGTGAGGCGAAGAATGGGCCTTTCAGTGCGACAGATTTCTTTCAC
Source organism: Ixodes scapularis (assembly GCF_016920785.2). Taxonomy (NCBI): domain Eukaryota; kingdom Metazoa; phylum Arthropoda; class Arachnida; order Ixodida; family Ixodidae; genus Ixodes; species Ixodes scapularis. Next base: position 199,665 of record NW_024609876.1, read on the forward strand.
ACCGGCGCCATTGAAGTCGCGTAGCTCGCGCAGGACTAAAAGTGACGTGTAATTCTAATTTACTTTTTTTTTTTTAAGGTTTGTAATTCTAATTGTGATTACCGTATTTTCGGGATTAAAGTGCGCACCCGGTGGAAAGTTAGCAGGGGCAAATTTGGGGGCATACATAAAAGTTTTTGCTTAGATAGTTCACACCTGACGTGCGCACAAAAAAATCTTCGTACAGCAGAACACACCTTGGCAAATGTCTGCTCTCTTAGCTCACAAACAATCTCGTGCGTTAGTCATCACGAACGTAGTCTTTCATTCACTAAGTTCGTCACGTCTCGTCATAAGGAAGGATATTGAGAAAACAAAATTCCCGCGTAGTCCGCACCTGTAGATAGTCAGCCGCGAAAGATTTCAACTTTCACTCATGCATAGGCCACGGACTATAGGTCCGGAAAAGTGTACGGTAGGTACTTTAGGAACTGAAATTAATTGCCAAAAAATGTCAATGTTTTTTTTTTTTTTTTTTTTTTTAGGGGGATTTTGCATTTTGCCGAATATAGCTTTCACGGACAGGTCGAACAAAGTAGACTCCGAAAAAAATTATGACGAAATACTGGACGGCCCATTGCAGCGACTATTTAAGAAACGCGCGGCTTGACGTGCATCCAATTACCGCTGGCAACCCACGAGATTGGGACATTAGCCGATATGAACGTGGAAGAACCAATCATTAGAAGCATGAACCCAACCAGGCACGCGACTATAGCATTTTGAATCTGTGGCACCGTGCCTGCTCGTACGCCCGAACCTTGGGAGAGAGCGGTCGTGGTGACGCCGACTACGCGATCGCGGAGAGTTACGTTTCCTGGCAGTGAATGACAGAGCGAGAATGGCTGCCGTTCTCACCTTGCCATCTAGGTATCTACGCTAGCGTTTATGCGTCGCAGTTTGCCCCACACGTATAAAATGCGTTCTGTAATAATCGCAACCACGGCAACGAGGAGGAAAGATCGCCGCCACACGCGAGTACACCGCGAAGCTTGGCTACGAAAAGATGCAGTAGACCGTTGCCGCGGGCGCGCGTTCGTCCACGGCGACCTCGAGAGACTGTCGGCCGTGTGGGGAAGCCCCCCACCTTAATTAACCACGCCGTCCTGCCACGCACCGAGGCCGCCTCGGCGCATTTGCGGCTCTGCTTTGCGGCGACGGTCCGTCACACCTCGCGTCTCCCCCATGACGGCGGTCCGTCAGATGTCCGGACAAATGCCGCGGCTGCCGCATGAATGGAGTGTCCAGGCGGCAGCCGGCCATGTTGCGCGACGAGCACCCCTTTTTTTGCCGGCATTTCTTTTTTTAACCGGCCACGACCGCCTAGCAACTGAGTCGGTCGCGCTGCCGTTGGTCGGGGCCCCACGTGACTTCCAGCTGGCGACGAGGAGGGCGCGCGGCGGCGGCGCTGCCGTCGCCCGCGCTCCCATTGGTCGCGGCGCAACCCGGCGCGGCGCTGATTGGTCGGCGGGTCGGACGGGTCGTCTGCTGCGCCGCTTCATTTTCCGTCCGACGAGCGCCGCGAGCAATGCGACTTCTCGTTGAGCCCTGTTCCGGTGTGATGGTCTCCGAGGTGGCGTCTTCGTGCCAGCAGCCTCTATGCCGGTCGCGCTGAGCCCGGTGTGTTGCGCAGTGTGTGTGCGTCCCAAGTGCGTGTGTGGCACGGCGCCTCGCCGCTGGGCTTGCGCCGAGTACAAGACCGGTAGGACTAGGGCATAGCGACCGACCACGCCACCGTGATACGCGCGCCTCGCCCGCTGGATTATCGGAGCTTGCCGTCGGGCCCCCGCCGCTGCTTGCTCGGTGTCCTTGCATCATCATCCCATCCGTCGCCACATGTGAGTTACGCCAGTCTATCGCTTCTCCATTTGCCCTTACGGGCCGACGTCGCCAGGGATCTGTCCGACCTCCGGAGTTGGTCGATTTTGCGGGGTTCAAACCCTGCTCTCCAAACTGTCACCGGTGGCTAACCGCACCTCACGATGCGTCCTCTCAACGGACGGCTATCTCTCGTCCTTGCGCGGACGCACGGCGTTGCAGCGACGCCGGTCCCGTTTGAATGGCGAGGCGACCTCGTTGCGGCAGCCGAAGCGGCGTGCTCCTTCGTACGCCTTTTCCCCGTCCGCCTTTCCCCCTGCATGGCCGTCGCTCGAGTCGACGCACCGCCGGCTCTGCACCGCGCTCACGCGCATCCCGGGCTCACCGGCTCCCCCGACGTCGCATCACGCGCGCGAAACTCTGTAATATGGGAAACCAACGCTAACTATTACGCCGCTGCTCTCCCAACTTTTTCTCTCTCGTTTTCTTTTCTTTTCTTCTTTTTCTTTTACGTGTAATGCGCTCTCATATGCACGAGGAGGGAGCCATGCCGGCGGGAGTGCGTTATTTATTTTATTTTTGTCGCAACTTTGCACGATTGAGCGATGGTTGGACGAGATGAAACGAGTCCACATCTCCAGTTTCGGCTGGCCTTGGAAGTGCCCAGGCTGTGTAGGAGGCAGTCGCGGTTGCTTCACGCTCTGCTGCTCGCCCTGCTGCGCCGGCCTCCGCTTCTCCTACCGGTCACTTTGAGAACTCGCTGTTTCCATGGGCCCAACCTCGTCGGCACGCCGTGCCTGGGATCGGCCACCGATGTGCCCGACTTTGCCCGCCCTGTTTGCCCCGAAGCATTTTTTACTATAGTTGGTCGTCTTTAATTGCGGGCTTTGCGTCCCACAATTCATTTGGATCGATAATTTTAAATTGATTTGGTTCTTAACCTCCCTCGAGGGTCAGGGTCTAACCGAAATGAACTCTCTGGGATTATGTAGTAGCTGTTAGCTCTCCGTTTAGGTATTACTAGCGGTTTTCTTGTTTTATATATACTGTATATACATATACAGATGAGTTGCAAGCCGTTGTTCGGCACGTTTAGTCTGTTATACGACTGAATAATAATATCCCTGTTAATCTCCCTCGAAAGATGGTGCTAATAATAATTAGATGTGCACACTAATATTGTTGGGTACAATTTCCACTGACACGTGTTGGTTCCAAGGTACTATTTTGGCTCGTTCTCATTATTAGCTCTAGGCTTACCTCCCGCGTGACCGTGGTAACTAGCGGTCACGGACGAACTCCTGTTGCATCTAGACTTACGTCACTGCTTCGTTACTGCAGTAGCAGGTTAATACCCATATGAATGGTTTTTGCACATTAGTCTTTCTTCTTCGATTTTTGGTGTATGGAGATATTGCGGAGCCTAAACCTGTGTTCGGGGTGGGACACCGTTAGCACGAACAAGCCACCGGCGTTTTTTTTTTCTTCTAAATTCTTTACGTAATCTGTGATACTCTCAGAGAAACTTATAGCATGCTTGAATGTGCTCATACTGGGTGCTGACATGGGTGGTCGAATTTGGCTGTATTGATTACCATTTATGGGCAGTACCCCCCAAAAAGCTCCGATGTCGTGTTCGTGCCGTGTTGCCCGATGGTGCGCAGCACTACGTTCACACAGTCCACCCAGAGACATGCGCAAGAATCGCAGCACACGCTGACTCTCACAGACACGTCTGCATGAATGGATGGGTAGGTAGTGTTGGGTAGTAGCTTGCGACACCTAGCCTAACATAATGTCTTTTTTTTTTAAATATATATTTTGTGTTTCGTTAGATAGTCACGCCCACCGAACTTCGCGTCATATCACAGGAAGTCGTTTTGCAGTCGATGCAAACTTGGTTTTTCGTGAAGATGCTAATGTAAAGCCCAATTTAATCCGCGTCTTTTTTTTTTTTTTAAAGCAGAGCTACTAAAGTTATTAAATTAGTAAGCTTCAGCGTAACGGCAGTTCAGCCATGGATGGGTGAATGCTTACGGGCGTAGCCTTTAAACGGGTGGTAGTTTGCGCCACCTAGTCTGGAAACAAAAAGTATGATTCCTTCCCTCGCCCTTCCACGCCAATTTCCTTCGCATTATTTGCATTATCATCGTTCCTTTCCCTTTGCATTTTTGTAACTTGGTGCTTGAAATCATTGTTGCCAGTCGCCCGAACACTTTGTCTGAAATCGCAGGAAACGGTTTTTCGTTTGGCAGAACCGTCCGATTCAGAGCGTAACCACATGACCGGAGCTTCCCGAGACCGCTTCTCTAATGCTCAGGATGCCGTGCACTTCGGAACCGAAACGATCGCCAGTGGTGCCCGCTGTGCACTAAACACCAAAATGGCGGCGCCCGTAAAAGAATCTGGGAAAATGGGTGGCGGCGTACTCTCAGCGGGGCTTGTGTAGTCTCGCCGGCGTTTCGTCCTTGGCAGCTGAGCGCGGCAGCTGCACTTTCCCGCGGCCTGGCGCTAACAACGCCGTTCATTCGATCTGGACGCCGCTCTTTGTTCGACGCAGCCGGCCGCGAGCGCCGCAAGGTCGGCTTCCCGCCGTACTTCGGGTACGCGATGCAGTGAAACCGAAACTCAGTCGCAGGCACGTGCCACAGTATCGTACAAAGGCGGTTTACAAAACCGCCTTTGTACGACATACCGTAATATGCAGTATGAAAAGCGGTTTATAAAACGCACCCTGTAGGTAAAGCCGTTGGAGAGTTTTGGATGAAAGGAGTCCCCGAGGAGCTTGGGGAACCCGTTGGGAGTTTTAAAACTCCCTGAACTGACGGCGTCGTGGCCGATGGGGCTCCCCCCCCTTGCGGCCGCTCCGGTCGGCCTGCCTGACCGGCGGGCAGGCGTTCGCAGCAGCGGCGCGGTGGTGCGGCAGCGAGGCCAGTGTCCGAGGGGGGGAGCGGGGGCCGGCGGTCGTCGACCCCCGAGAGCGGCTGACCCAGTTGCGGTGCGCCGCCCGCCCTCCGTTCGTCCGGCACCGGCCGGTTCCGGCAGGGCCGCCGCTTCCACGTGCAGCGCCTTCCAGCGCCTTTCTGGCTCAAAGTGCCGCCTTCCCCCGTTACCGTTGGCCGCGTGCACGACGGAAGCCATCGCCGTGGTCGGCTTCCGCTAAACCCCCTCTTGATCAAAGGCGCGTTTCTTCAAAGTCCCGACAACCATTGTTCTGGAAACGCGCGAGACGACTGTACACTGTGTAGCCGTTCGCTTCCAATGGTTTCGCCGCCATTTGCTTCCAAGGACCGGACGGGGCAGGGTCCTCGTGCATTGGCGCATTTGGCGCTACTTGTAGGAAAACGATCACGTCAAGAGGCCTTACTTTCTACGAATTCCCAAACCTTCACTGTGATTTCATTAACGGAAATGCGAACATTGTCACACTGTCAAGATGGACGGCGCGTGTTGGTCGAAGAAAGCTCCGACACCGAGCTTCCACCGTGCTTTCTGCAGGCGTCATCGAACTTAGCGTTCGAGGCCGATGACAAGTAGCCAGGTTCGCAACTCGTGACGTCACGAATACGAATCGCTAGACGCCATTAGAGCGCATGCTCCGAACGAGTTCACATTAATAGGCTGCTAAGCCTTGCAATCTGACTGCACGATGCGGAAGAACTGCGGAAGCTCGCCATCAGCTCGCACTCACGAGCTGAGGACTCGGCTATGGCCGCGTGTACATGCTCCCTATAGGAGGGCGCGCCATCTTGAGAGCTCGTGTGCGTGTCTGGCTCGCACTCCGCGGCAACGAACGCACTCCTACCGGGCTGCAGACCTGCACACTGGTCCGTATAGTGAAACGAGCAAGTATTTGCACGGTATCAGCACGGGATGTGGGATAGAGCAAACCGTTGGAAGTCGTTAGCAGACGCACCTCAAGCGCAAATGTCCTAACCGCGGCCTTTACGAGACGAGCACTCCATTTTCTAGTTTTCTCGCGAGCGGCGCCATTTTTCTGTCTAGTGCGGAGCGTGCGCACCAGACCCCTTTTAAAAAGTTGGGCGCCGTCTAGTAGCAGTGGCGCGAACTAATTCGAGTCGGCCATTGTTGGGGCGCGTACCCCGAGCGCGCCTATTGGACACGAGTGCGGCGTTCGGCGCTCGGCGAGGACTCGGCTCCAATCACGCGCTTCCGAACAATGGCGACCGCCAATGTTGCTCGACGGACTTCCGAAAACGCGAAAATGCGACTTCGCGAGCTTTACACACAGTGTCAGGACGCTCGGCCGATGCGGTGGTACTTTGTCGCGGGCTGTTGTAACATTTCTGGAGGACCGAAGAACACTTTTCCCGCGCTTTTCGATAAAACTCGAGACAACTGGGAACCACGATTTTATGCACAATGATGACTAGGTGGCGCAACCTACCGGCCGTTACCAAGGGCCGTTAGCATCCATCCATCCGATGGCTGAAGTCTGTTTACTCTAAGGTGTGCATGTTTAGTGGCTCTAGTAAAACGAAGCAATATTTTTTTTTTTTAAGGATTTGAGTTGCACATAAACGTCGTCGGAGTGGAGAGTCTGTTGACCGATCCCTCATTGTTTGTAAACGAGCACGTCGGCGCGTCACAACTGCGCGCTCGCGCGAAAAGTAAAACAAAAGGCGTCGCTGCCTCGGACTGACGTCATAGCGTCTTATACGCTTCGAGAAAAGCGAACGGCCTGTCACAGTACGCACCGCCTGCGTTGATTTAGCACGGCCGATTTGGTTGTGGTTCATACATTGGCGAAGAAGTTGGATGTCGCCCTATGGCGGCACGCACGCAGCGGAGTTCAGGTTAGTCTGACTTATTATTATAGTTTAAATGTCAAAACAATAGAAAAAAAAAAAGCGTTTTGTCCTTAGTGTATAGGATGTAATCGGAGTTTTGTCTTTTCGAAATTAATATCGGCTCCAGTTCAATCCCGATGGGTTACAGGTCCCCCATTTTATGACAGGAGAAGTGATGGTAACATTATATGTGGGCTGTCTAAGCATAAGGTACCCAGATTGTACTTGCGTCGTATTCAGACAACAATTCGGGAGGTGTTAAGTAAAGCACGTCGTAAAGCGTAAAGCACGTCGTAAGTAAAGCACGATTCTTTCCGATTTCGTTTGAACGTGTTTTACTTTATGAACAAAAAAAAAAAACTATTCCCTGAGAGCAAGTTAGGAGTAAAAAGAGTGGTGGCTTACGGGGCGGCTTATACTCGATTCCCATATTTACGAGTCCTCAGCCTGGCGTGAGATCTCTTCGGCTTCAGAAAGCGAGCAAATCACGCGCCATACGCTCGAACACTGAGAACAGAACCGTCCAGAAGCCCGGGATGGATGGATGTTCGTGGCTATACCCTTTGTAACGGGCGGTACCTTGCGCCACCTAGCTTTTTTTTTTTTTTTTTTTTTTTGGAAAGGTTTATAGTTGCCAGCTTCAGAAACGCAGTGCATCGCTTACCTTGCTCACGCTTAGTGCAGCGTTCTTGGGCACTTGTGTCGGCCAGAACCGCGTTCTCATTGACCGTAAATAAATAATAAGTGTTTTCTTTCTTTTTTTTTTTTTTTTTTGGGGGGGGGGGGGGGAGGGGTTACAAGCTTGTTCTAAAAAAATAATAAAAAAAGCGCGAAAGCTATTTTAATGCCGTTTGTACGGGGTCGGTTATGTGAATAAAGGGATATATTAAAGGGTGCCATTCGTCCGATAAGTTGATTAATGAACTCAAATGTGTTCAATAACTTTTTGATTGCTGTCAATGAACGCGTGGTTCCAATGTGAAGCTTGCTCAGCGTTATCGAAAACCTCTACATCGGCCAATTTTAGGAAGACTTTGCGTACGTTTGGAGCACGGTGGAGCGCTAAAGTTAGCCACTTGTGCAGCGAGAGCGCAGATATCGGTTTTCGCGTCTTGTGCCGTCCTCCCTTTCTTTCACCGCCAGCCTCGTGCCTGGTGCTCGAGTGGCAACTTTAAAGCACTGCCGCGCTTCACACCCGCCTCAAAGTGTTCCAAAAAAAAAAAAAAAAAGACATATTTATTATTTAGTGGTTTCCGATGACGCTCGGCAATTTTCGAATCAGAAACATGCGTTTATTTTCACCAATGAAAACGTTTAGATATTTTAGTTAATTACTGTATTTCGACGTATTGTGACGATTAGCCCTGCTTGGATCAATTGCGGTCTGCAGTATATCAAATAAGTAAATAAAACAAAATAATATTACGTTCCCCTGGCCGTATAACTCACTTGCACAAACCGCAGCACTGACGCTTTTACTTTTTTTTTTTTTTTTTTACAAATCCACAAAGCTTTAAACACACACGCACGCACGCGCGCACACACACACAATGTGCATTCGGGACGGGTCACGCTGTCTTTCTAACGACGGGGTGGGGTCACACTGCTTATAAGCAGTGTGATGTATGAGCAACGTTATAACGCTGCTCATACATCATTGCGAAAGACAGTCTGCGTAGAGATTCAAACGCGAGATCCGTGCTTCGAATGCCGCGCGTCAAGGAGAAGCTTTGGCTGGCGGCACTCGAACTTGGGGGCGTCCGTCAGCGCGGGCATGGTTACCACCGCGAGCGTCGCTCTCATTTTATTTATCTCTTACTTTTGCTTCGGGAAGTCTCGTGCGGCCTAACCGGTCTGACGACGTTTCGGCTCCCGCTCCTCTCCCGCCGGCGCGAGAGAGCGCCCCGACCTTGACCCAGATGGGGGCAGTGCGGCGCACCCTCGGCGCCTTCCTTTGGGCGGTCTCGTGCACGGGTCGATCGTCCTGAGGGCGCGTACGAACGGCCGCCGGGTCGAACCTCTCTGGGTGGACGGGGCTCGGCCTTCTACACCACGCGCGGTAGTGGGAGTGAAGCGTCCTTTTACACCACGCGCGATGCTGTGAGTGAAGCGACCTTTTTTGCACCATGCGCGATGATGGGAGTGAAGCGTCATTTTACGCCACGCTCAACAGGGGAGTTTTCGTAGACCGCGTTTCCCACTCCGCCGCTCGCTCCGTAGAAAAGACGTCGCTAAAGCGCGTGCGCGCCACTGGGTGGCACTCAGTTTGTCGAACGACGTTTTAGCGAATGCCGACTTTTCATCGATAGGAGCTTTAGCGAATGGTCTGCCGCCGCGAAGCGGCGTTTACGGGTGTTCCAGGTGTGTTAACTTTTTTGTAATGAGCCGCCGCAGACGCAGGAAGGGGGGGGGGGGGGGGGGGATAGATAGATAGATAGATAGATAGATAGATAATAAGACGCGCCCGAGTGATTCGCTAAAACGTCGATTCGCTGAAATGACCGCAATTCCGCACGCGTGGAGGTTGAGACTGTACTGAGGAGTCGAACTTTCGTCAAAATTGTGTGGAACTTTGCGTTTAAAGTTTGAAAACGTTGAACCCTCCAAAAACTTGGCGTTTAAAGTTCCAAAACGTTGAACCCTCTGAAACTCGAACCTCGGTAAGTTCGCGCGGCATCCCCATTTTCGAGCCTTCTCTCCAGAAGCGCGGTCGACGGAGGTACGAAGTTCGCGCTGGAGGCGGGACAACTGACACCCCCTGCCATTCTCAAGCTGTCAGGGTCTAAACAGCTAGCCCTTGATCGAAAGGCTGGCAAACGGCAGGTTTCAAGAATCAAACGGGCTTTCTTTGACATAGTCGGGGGATGCCTGGTTGCAATCGATTCCGTCGATCCCACCGGGGCAGGCGGTTGCGTGGCGTCTCCCCACTTCCGGAACCTTGGGACGCTCCTTTCCTCGGGCTGGTCCCGGGGCCTCGCTGGGGCACGTGTCGGCCTTCTATTTTGGGAGGCGTCCTTCCTCTACTCGCGGAGTAATAGCCCTCGGACTGCTCGTAAGAAGTAGTATTACAACCTACGTCTATCTCCCTCTCTCTCTCTTGTATGAAACGGTTAATAATGAGGGTGGTTCCAAGATGGCTGGGTGGGTAGTTTGTTATTCTCCAGACGTGAATGTGCTACGCCCAAGAAATGTGGATAACAGGGAGGAAAACTAATACCTTGATTTTTCTTTTAAGTTAAATACCAAAAAAAAAAAAAAAAGAAGGGGGGGGGGGGGGTTATCTGCTGGAATCTGAAAAATTCGGTACGACACGTAACTAGATATGCGTTGATGAAAAAAAAAAAAAAAAGATGTCAGTCTCCGCTGATATTGTGAGAGCAATTGGTACTTATTTCGTAGTATTCGGTACCTTCCAGTTGGCGGTTCGTCTGTAACTGTATACTTTGTCTAACCGCAACTACTACAAGTACGAGCGTGTAGCTTTGCCTCGTGCTCCCGCTGCGCGATAGCTCGCGCAGCCTCGGTGAGACCAAAGGCAGGGAGCTCGCGCCCTTCCCGTCTATACACCGTTTCAGGTGAAGCGCAGACGCAGCCGATGCTACAAGCGCGAGCTCCGTTCTTTCAGCGTCCCCGCCAAGCACGCGCGCTCGTGCAGTGCAAGCACTGTTTTAGGCCACGTGCTCGCGCTTGTGACATCAGTTGCGTCTGGACTTCAGCTGAAACGAAGTATATCCCGCTCTGAAGAGAGAGGCGGCTCTAACAGTGGCGGTTTGTGCGCGTGCGTGCGAGGCTGCACGTGAGCGTGCGTGCGTGTCGGCGGACGCGAGCCTGCCCCCCGAGCGGCGGCGGCAGTGCGGAGCGGCGCTCCTCTGGGCTGTTGCTAGGGCGGCCGTCGGCGTCGACCTTTGCGGCCTCGGCGATCCGTCGCTCGAGCACGTAGGCTGCAACGCTCCGGCGTCCGCCTCCGTTGCGCTCTGCCGCCTGCCCCGGGACGTTTCTCTTACAGGAATACTCGTCTGTCCCGCGTGTCTACCGAAGCTTGTCCGGTTCCGCAGCCGCCGAGAATTACGCGAGCACAACTTTTAAAAATTAATTTCTATTTTTTTTTTTTTTTTTTTTTTTTTTGCTAGGTCTTCAGGTCCGCAAAGAAATATCTGTATTTTTTACTTTTTTTTTTTTGTACGCTGATTTTCATGAAAGGACAGCAACGCTGAACCGTCGTTGCACGTTGGTTCGAGTTATGCCAAGCATATAAACCGGGAGGGGCTGTAATTAAACCACGAACGCGTGAATACTCGCGACGCGTGCATTGAACTTGGAACCGAGTGATTCCCAGCCGGAGGTCCCACGGAGCTAGGCTGAGCATTTTTCTTTCTTTATCGTAACTAAGCTGAGCAGGTGCGTGGGAGGAGCGCACAGTTGTTTCGTGAAGTGAAACAAGATACACCAGGACAAATGGGCAACACTGGCGCTATCTATACCGGGTCCCCCGGAATGCCTGCGTATGACTAGATCGACTGAAGGTCTCGTACTATTTGCGAGATTAAATCTGTCTGTGAAAAATGGTCGCTTATAACATCGTTGGAATTGTTTCAAATCCGTCGCAAAAAATGATGCAAAAGAAAAAAGGAAACTAAACAGATGAGAGGCGTTCCACAGCTGTGCGATAGATGGCGCCGGCCAGTTATCTCGTCTGTATCTGTACACTCCCCTCCACCGTCACACGGATTGTAACTTTCGATTGTGGTGAATGGTATAACCTGTTCGATTTAGAATCCTTGGCATAGGTGGCGCAAGCCGCCGCCCCATTAAAAGGGTTCAGGGGTATCCGTCTATCCATCCATTGTCGTAAGTTTCCACAAGACCGCTTATGACGACGGTGGGTTTTATTGAGGTATTGAAGTCAGAGTGTTTTTCTAATAAACTTTCGGTTGCGAGTGCGCTTCGTGTTGTCGTTACCTTCTTCGCTTTGCCCCTGTCCTTCGGCGCTTCCATCCAAGCATGAACCAACTGAACTTATAGTTCACAAGAGATTACAACACAGTCGGTCACTCAAACGGAAATGTCTGAATTAGAGCCACCACGTCAGCTATGCTTCAGAGAACGATAATTCGACCGTTTCTGCGCCTAAAATCATTGATACCAAGGCATCTGAAGCTTTACCTCAAATCGCAGGAAGTGATTTTCCCTCCTCTAGAAATGCTAAAGCGGTTGGTGACGATGTCGTTTGAGCTTTCTACGAGCTCCCGTAACTATTGCCGATTGTGACCGCTCTGCACTATGCACCGAAATGACGGCGCCCACAGGCAAATACGGTAATGAAATGCCGTATATGCTAAGCTCGTTAAGAGAGTTTTGGTATAGCGTTCCGATAGCTCCGATAAGGATATCCGATAACGACGCGATGCATGCGCAAAATGTGGCGGCGGAGTATCGGCTATTGTTATCGGAGTCAGCGGAACGATCGCCTAAATGTCTCTATTTGCTGACTCTGTAGTCTGAACTAAGGTCACCGGATCCTTGAAAAGTAGCGCCAAGCTCCCCCTATGGTCGCCATTTTCGCTCATGAAATGAGCAATATCTCCCTGAACTCTCTGTTTTTGGTGAGCCAATCTAAATTCGCTGGTAGCGGCTAGCTTTCTAGAGACGTTTCTTGTATACCGTGATTTTGCTAGCCACGCAGTGTCGGAACAAACGCACACCTTCGTACCGCCACCACATGAGGTGTCGGGGCTTGGAGGCATTGAAAAATAATTTTATCTTCTATAGTCGGTTACAAGTCAAGAAGGTAGGAGAAGCTCCTCCCACAAGTGTGATGCGCCCGCTTCAAATCTCTCCGCAGTCGAAAGAAGAGTTCACTGGAAACGCTCCTTGTTCCGCTTCAATGGATTCCCACTTGTCTCCGATCCCACTTTTTAAAGGACAACTCCGCTCAATTCCAGGAATTTCGGGGGTTTTGGTGATTATACATTAAGATATACTAATAAACGGCTCGACGTCGTTTGTTTCTCAAAAAAGGAAATATAATTCTCGTAATCCTTCTTTACTCCTGATCACGAACCGAAACCGAAACTGCGCCCGCGCCTGGCAACATTGGTCCCGCGTCGTCATAGTCTGGGACAACCCACGTGGTACGAACGTCACCGCACGACCTCGCCGACCGCGCGGACGGACGGATCGGCGGAGCAAGCGTCGCCGCGCCGTGTCGTCTGCTCCACGGTCTTTGCTATCCAACGACGTGTGCACTACCGCGGCCGCAGAGTGTTTTGACGCAGAAAAAGGCAAGTTATTTTAAAGTTATGTTTTGGAACCATTAGTAGTTGAAGTTAAGTAAATCACTCGTAATATGCCAGGCATCGCAGCACAAAACGTTGCTCCGAGACGCAGCAGGTTCGGTCTTCCCGACGACGAGCGCGGAGCGCTCGCTCAGGCGCTCATCAGCGCATGCGCGTTTTGGATCACGTGGACATCGGTATGCACGCTGTTGGCGCCGCCTGTAGGCTGCGCCTCAATAAAGTAAAAAACAAGAAGAAAGGCGGTCCCAGACTATGACGTGCGGCGCAGTGTTGGCTGTGCCAACACGCGGTATTGACTGCGCTGTTCTCTTCGCCGCACATCGGCCGCTAGAATTAGCAGATTTCGGAGACTTGAGGCATCTCAAACTTTGTTTACCAGTTTAACAAACTTTTAGGCTTAATTACGTCGTAAAACTTAACGTGTAGTCTTTCTAGGTGATACTAAAGAGAACTGCGTCATTTTTTCAGCATCGAAAATGAAGCGGAGTTGCCCTTTAAGAAAGCGACCTTTGTATTCATCGTAGAGGGAACCGAGCCCCTGAAAGCAGCCTTTGTATCCATCGGGGGGGAAGCTAATCCCCGAAAGTCGCATTTGTTTCCATCGGTGGGGCAGAACTCTAATCTCCCTCTCGTGGCTTCCACAGTGCTAAGTCAGATTCGAAAAATAAAGCAAATATGTACAGAAAGGCAAGACCCTCCTCGCGCGTTGGCCGCAACGTCACGGAAACGGTGGGACGCTATTGGATGCGGAGGTGGCGGAGGGATATCCGATTCCCTTTGAGGGGCATTTGCCGCTACCTTCTTGACCTGTAACTGACTATAGTACGCAAGACGAACAATATCATTGTAAGATATCCGTGGAGATGTGCGTGGTTGATAAGTTGATTGCATACACAGCGCCCAAGAAGTTTATATTTGCGAGGAGCGCCTTCAGTGCGCTGTTTCTCCATGGCGATCTTAGGACGACCGTTTTCTAACGGCCCCTCTCGAAGCTTCGAATTAAGGGGGCCGAAATGGCGATTGCCATGGCAACGGACACGGATCAGCCAATCACCTGCCGAAGTTTTGGTAGCCTGTATGTTAGTATCTGTTTCTGTCCGGCTGGCAAGCAGGGAAGACACTGGCTCTACTTTCCCTGGATTCATGTGACCTTTGTCTGAAGGAACTTTTTGGGTCTTGTGCCCCACTTTCGTGTCTTGGGTCGCCCATGTCGCTGTGTCTGTGGCGGCCTTGTTGCTGAACTGGCGCCGTGTTCCGTTTCAGAGTGCTGTTGCTGCTTCCACGGCCCGTGCGCGGCCTTCAGCGTGCTGCACCCGTGCCAGCCGGCTGCTGGTTCGGACCGCCAGGCCGTCTTCTACACGCACAGCGTGGTGAGTTGCCGTGTGCCAACGGTTGGCCGCCGTCACACGCAGTAGATGGCGCCAGCCGCCGCCCGATTTAAATGGTTCAGCCGTATGCTTCCATCCATTCGACTGCGCTTAATACCTCAAATTAGTGCCCATTTTTTTTACCCTTTTAAGTGAGCGCGTTGGTATGTTGTAAAAGCTTATTTATATATAGGGCAGAACACGAACAGCACTGCGTGTCATTTTATCTCTGACGGCTAGGCAGGCGAGCTGATTGTTGTTAAACGACATAATAAAAAAAATACTCAAAACCCGAGATGGAGGCAAAAAGTAGGGACGAAGTCAACGTCTCAAATTGAGACGTATTTTTTGTCCTTCCTTTTCACCTCCATGGCGAGCTTCCTACTGCACACACACGCAAGACTAAAACCGCAACGTCACGGCGCGCTTTTTCTTTCTTCAGTTGGATTAGGCCGCCATGACACACCCGCGCAGGAATGCCGAACGCAGTGACGTTGCGCTTTCGGCGCCGATGGATTGATGGCATCGGCTCCTATTCTCGACAGCGCTCCTCCACTAGCAAGGTCGCAGCTCTCTGCTTTCTACGTCACGTACGAGGGGGCCAACGCGGATTGGGCACGAATTTTGCGTCGACGTTCGACCGGGACCTCGTGTCCAATCGAATGCGTCGGGCCCCGTCGCCGAATGGGCGCCATTCTAAGGTTACGATGTTCGATGGAGGTAGGTAGTCCTCGCGCAGTCTTCGATTACTGGACACACCCCGCTTCACCTTGACGTCGGTGCGTCTCAAAACGCAAGGTCATTCACTGCGCTTGATTGACTTACCGGATGACAGCTCACACACGTGGAAATACGATTGCCGTGACGCTGCATTTTTGTCGCCGCTCGATCGAACCCATTAGCTCGTAGCGTCGTCTTCTGGCTCCTCGCGTGTGACGTGGAGAATGGAGCGTTTTTGGCCTTGCCATTTACGAGGTGTTGGTTCACCGCGACCCGCCATTCCGATGTCGGCGCGTGCGAGTTTCAGCCCCCCCTCTCGCGGTTTGACAGATGACGGAGTCGGTGCGTGCCGCGGCCTTGTGGCACGGAGCGGCCCTCTCTCTCTCCGGGCGAAGAAGAAGCCTCCAAAATAATCGATGACAAGTGCGCCCGCAGAAAATAACCTGGGCGCGTGCCGAGTTGGGTGCCACTGGGCGCACCGCTTTCCGCCTGTACGCTGGTGTGACTGACCGGGCCGGAATGCGCCCCCTCCTCCCCTCCTCCTTCTCGCCCGGGCTTCATGCCGCACCGTTCGGATCACTCGCACGCGGCTCCAGCCAGCGAATATATCCCCGCCGTGATACACTTCGTTTTATCCAGCGAGCTCCGGCGCTCTACGGCGAGAAGATGAGGGAGAGGAGGCGACGAGGGCGCTCGGTGTCGTCACAACGCCTACATCTGACTGGAAGGGTCGACTCGACGCAGAGGCGCCTTTGTCTTTACTCGGTGTTTGAACGCCAGCGTCCGGAGCTGGAACTACGCGAGGTACAGTGCGAGGAGCAGACGGCGCTCTTTCTCGCTCTGATTGGAAGGAGACATTGGACAGACAGCTAGCCTTTGCTCAGTAATCAGTTAGGCGTGGATGATTTCACCCATAGCCTCCTATGTACTGACAAAGCCGGGCAGGTGGCCACGAGAAGCGGCCGCCGAAGTGGAAAAGGTGGAGCGGCAGGCAACGGATGAGAGCAGAGCCACGTGACTGGCGCCGCGCTGCGGCGAGACGCTGAACCACACTTCTCCCGAGTGAACAAGTGTGTTTCGGGTACTTGCCGATGCAAGAGCTGTGTGCTGACGTCCCGGTTCCTTGAGAAATGGTTCCTTGATGCTCTGTGCTCTCGCGCTCCAAATCTACTTCCGGGCCCTGTATGGCTCCGTCGTCGAACTGCCAGGCTTTGTGGTGTATACAGGAGGCTATGTTTCACCCCTAATGCGACCTGACTATGCCGTTCCTGCTTCGTCACCGCCGTCACGTGACACTTGGCAGCGTATATTTCGGAACTCTCTGTCGAATGCCACCTGGAGCTGGGATTTTTTTCAAATACTAGAGAGGCATACAGCGTGAATTACAGCGTTTTGCTACTCGAACCAAACCCCGGACACTGGCACTGCAGTCGGGGAGGCATTTTCTCCACGAGCGCGCATCC
Source organism: Ixodes scapularis (assembly GCF_016920785.2). Taxonomy (NCBI): domain Eukaryota; kingdom Metazoa; phylum Arthropoda; class Arachnida; order Ixodida; family Ixodidae; genus Ixodes; species Ixodes scapularis. The sequence continues at coordinate 216,179 of NW_024609876.1, forward strand.
TTTCATTTATCGCAGTCCACAGTAAGCCGCCGTCTGCTAGCTCAGTCCCAAGCTTCTTCAGCGCGTCATTTTGTATTCCGTTGGCGCCGTGTAAACGTTCCCACGGGCGAGGACAAGAAACTAAATGGCTTGGTCTAGTCTCGCTTGAGCGCGGGCAGGCATTTTCTCCATTCTCTGTTTCTCTACGGTTTGGACGGTTTCAAATATCTCGCTGGCGGCTTTATATATGACATTCGCGCTTCCTCCTTATCTGCGTGTGAACAACTTCCGCGCGAAGGTTGACGTTCCTATGCGGTGGCGATTATTTATTCGATACCCCAACGGCGTGCGCGTGATCCCCTTTCCTCTTCTTCCCATTTCGGCCGCCAGGCCGCAACAATATGCGCTTGGATGGGCGGTAGTTCCCTCGCTTCTTTCCTTCGTGTCTTTTCCGCTAGGTGGCGTATCCTCCTCTGGAGTTGGGATGGGCTAGGTGGCGTAAGCTACCGCCCGATCCAAAGGGCTCAGCCGTATTCATCCATCCATCCATCTATTGCGGTAGAGAGATTAGGTACAGGTTAACTGTTGCAATTACTAGTCTGCTGACATCGGCTACACCAATCTCGCTCTCTTGCCGCGTGTTTTTATAATTTGCGCGATTGGTTTATCTGTGGGTATGAAGCCCGCAGAGACGACGAAGCGCCGCGATGGTGCAGTTTTGCCGCTCCTCGGTCGGCTCCGTCGTATGTAGCCTTGGCTGCGGTCGGGCCCCAATGTGAAACGTATCTGGCGTTGCGGACGGCTTCCTTATCGCGCCTCTCGAAGCCGTCGGAAAGAGAAATGTTGGCTCTGCTAATCTCGTTGGATGCGCGGCGCAGTAGCTGCTGCAGGCGTCGCGTCCTCCGCGTGGGCGCAGCAGGTGCCTTTTTCTTGTCGAGCAGCAGCAGTCGTCTGCTCGGCCAGAAGGGCTGCGGGGGTTCACAGACCTCACGCGGGCCGTAACGTAGTCGGCGGGCGCGACGACTAGCCTTTCTCGGGCGTTCGACGTAGTACTGCCAGACAAAGGAACAAAGAGCAGGCTTAGGACTGAAAAGTCGGCAGTGCTACCGGCGGTGGGTGTGTGCACAGCCACCTGAAGAACCGTAGTAAAAAAAAAAAGTCTTGCTCCACGCGGAGTGTTACTAATTCCCCCCCATGACGTCAATAATCAAGATATGTCTAGGTGCATTTCAGATTAGGTGTATGGTACCTTATCAGGACGTACGCCCTTCAAAAGCCAAAAGCATCGCTTCTTCCTCCCACAACCAAATCCCGTAAGAGCTACTTCGCGCGGCGTATAAACAGTGCGCAAAACTTTAATGAAAGGATGATGAATACAGCAGGGTGGCGGTTCTTTGGAAGAGCGGGCGCTCGCTGCCTTCCACCGTGCTTCGACTGCGCGCGCACGCTCCCGGGTTGCCGCCGCTGTCTAAGGTGGAGGCGGGACAACTGGAACTCTCTTGCCTGCTATAGTGACTGTAGTCGGGCGTGTTTCGGCGAACGTCGGAGACGGCGCCTACCAACCCCGTACGGGTTGCGAAACCGGGGATTTCGCCAGCGCGACCTTCGATCCGAGGAGTGTCTCCTCTTTGCGCCGGCCAGACATTTTTTTATGTCCGCTATTTTCGTTTTTTGTTCTTTTCTTCCTCGCCGCGAAGGGGCGGTAACCTCGTAGTGGATCGAAAGGGTGGACGAAAAACGCTCGCGCAATCTCAGAAGTATAGACCGTTTCGCCTTACGATGGGGACGCGACGTGCTGCCCCATCAAATCGGTCGCATGACGCTCGCGCGGTCTTTGATCAGTTACGTTGGCTCGTATATTGCGGTCTATCGTTAAGGGGAAAGGGGTACGATATTCGTCGGTCCACGGTTTGCATTCGGGGGAAAAAGAAAGGCATATTTCAAAGTCGGACGCTTCGGAAAATCGCGTGGTTCGTCACGGGCCGAGGAAGATGCGCCTTCACGGAGATGCTGTACTTCTGTGTTGGAAAAAGTAGAAAAGGAAGATAACTGCGAGCTGAGAGGGAGAACATCTCGAGGCCGCCGCGTTGCCTCGGCGGCCACTTTCCCCTGCCGCGGTTTCTTTCCTCCAAGGTCGTCGCGTTCCCACTATTCCGGGGACGGAGAGAAAGGGGTGATTTATGATGTCGGCTTCCCCGCGCGCTTCACGAAGCTGCGCGCACACGCCACGCAAGACCGCTTTGTGTCGCGTGCCTGCCGCATCATCCGGCCGGGCCTACGCCGCGTACAATGGTCCAAGCCCGTTATCCATCTACTCCGTTTCAAGTCCGACCGGAGCTGATGCCGAGATCCAGTGGAGCCCAGCGGGCAACACCAAAACTGCACCGTCACGGCGCTTCTGGTCTGCGTGCAACGCCGTCGAAACCAATCGCACGCAATCACTGTGTATGACTGATTTAGTTGGTGAAGGCAAAGACACACAGATGATGAGGATCGCAGCCGAAATATTACGTCGAAGTGGAGCCGCGTACTCCACTGGAACCGGATTTTAAAGATTCTCACTGAAATTTGAGATTCTCGCAATCTCAAATTCACAAAAATATTGACCTTTGAGTGGAACGGAATGTAAGAAGGGTGCGTGTGTCTACACTTTCCGAGCGATGATCATCCCTGCCAAAAATGCCCAGTCGCGGTGCTGTGGCCTCGTGCTCTGTGCTGCGCGTGCTCAAAAACGCATTCCACAACTTATTAAAAAAAAGAAAAGTGGCATCACGCAGTTGTCGATTTCATGACTGTGGTCCGTAGTCCTGTCGTCTGGCCGCAGTGATGAAGTCAACGAACGGCGTGGAAAGAGCAGTGAAGGTCACCGATGGCTGCGTTCGTGCGCAGACGCCACTCGTACCGCAGCACGTTCCCCTGCCCGCTATCGCTCGAGCTCCGATATGGGGACGCGTCCAATGGCACGCTCCTCCGACGCTCTCGCAGGAACGGTTGCCTGCGACAACCCCTTCTCTTCCGTCCTCCTCCCCTCACGCGGACAGCGTGTGGCCTTCTGAGGAGAGGTAGGGTTGCGAACATGGAGACTGCTGCGTTGAACCTCGAGCTCTGTCCCTTTTTGGCGTTTCCCTCGTGCACGTCCAAGAGCACCGGGCAAAGAAAAGCGGTACAAGCCCCGATTCCCACAAAGCTCTCTGCTCGCCGTGATTGGTGGTTTCCTCCGCTCTACTCGCCTTCTCTCCAGCATTCGCTCCGCAAAAGCGGAAAGAGAGAAGGGCTTCGTGGGACGAGCTTGTCATGCTTTTCTTAACCTTCTGCTGAATTTGGCACGTCAGCTTGAAGACCCAGAAAGGACGGGACAAGGCAAAACAGCTGACTAATAGTTTTGCTTTAGGACACTTATGTCTGTTCAAGCTGACCCATCACCACGTTGTACCAACTGGCGCAACCAAGGCCTGTGAACGAGTTCAGCTGGAATCTAGCGTTCATTCAGTCACAAGTCCCAGTTGAACGCGCTGATGCGACACTCGCGTTCAGTAAGTGCCCCGAGTTAGCCTTCTTTAGCTAACACAAAAAATTCAGCGCGACTTCAGTATGTAGGCGTTGTGGCTAAGAAGGCCCAGGCCTGTCCTGCTCTAGCGTCATCACGAGTGGTAGCGGAACGACTGTCGGACGAGTGGATTCACGCAGTGCGCCTGGCTCGCGTCGTCAGGGGCACGTCTTGCAGTGTCTCACAACGAACGCAATGCTAGCAGACGGCGACGCCAAGATGCTTGCGTCTGGCGCTGTCGACGAGACAATCAATAATAATCTCCGGAGAAGGGGAACAAAGGAATCCAGGGACAAATATAGTCTCCAAACACAGCTAGGTGACTGGTGCGGGACCGAAAAAATTCGCCTGGTCCTGGATCGAACAAGGACCTCTCCATTTCCAGTGGAGCGCTCTACCAACTAAGCTAACCAGGAATTAGACGTCACTAGAGCAAACGGGTTTTATCAGCTGCCACCAGTCTGACAGCAATAAGGGTGAACGGCCTGCATTTTAAGGTTATTATGATGATACAATTAATGCGAAGGTGCAGGCGAGCTAGACAGAATAAACAACAATAATCCTTGGAAAAGGGGAGCAAAGGGGACAACGGACAACACAAATCTCCCAACACGGCTGAGCCAGGACCAGGCGGATTTTTTCAGCGCGCACCAGTCATCTAGCTGCGTTTAGATATTTGCGTTTGTCCCTTGCCCCCCTTGTTCTTCTTCTTCAGGGGTTACTATTGTTTATTCTGTCCAGCTCGCCTGCATCTTTGCATTAATTTCGACGAGACTCGGCGTCTTTGTCTTCTCTGTGTGTCTGGCCTGCTTAGACGGTCTCGCGTCCTAGAGAGACGCCTCGTGCAAACGCCGTTTCTCTCTTCTCCGCTACGCCATTACTTCGACTATCTCCGACGGCCGGTTTTCAAATAGTCGTCGACGAAACACATTTCTTTTTTTTCCCCCGCTATCGCAATCGGGCAGGCACACGTGTGTGGATCAAAGGGGGCGCGGAAGGTTTTCTCACGCGGCGGCATCTCTCTTTTTCTTCGTGGAGGATTAAGAAGGAGAAATGAACTTAATTCCACCTAGATGCCACGCCGCGCTTCGTACGGCACGTACGCCTGGAACCTAGTACCTCGTATGTCATTAATTTTATTTCCTTTTCGAATCGTTCATTACGGTGTGCATGTGTCGTTTGGGCTTGCCTCAATCTAATACTCGCAACGCTAATACTTCTTTTTCTTTTTTTCGATTTGTTGGTTTGTTGCCGCGAACCACCTCTATCGAACCTTCGAACTTTTTTGCAAAATTCGTCGAAGTTCGACCTTTAAACAGTGCTGATCGACTTCTAACATGCAGACCGTAATTTCTTCGAATGGGGGGAAATGATTTGTGTGAAAAGGAGCGCTGGGAAACCTTGTCGATGATTAGAAAAAGGGTCGACTGTTATCGTCTTATGGCCATAGCCTGTTATGGCCCGAAATGTAGCGATTACATTCGTTTCGTGGCAACACAAGGTTTGTGAAAAGTAAAGCGCACTGTGCCGAACGTGTCCTCTCCAGATAGTCCCGATGGTCCGCTAAAACAAACCGCTAGCAGTCGATATACTGCGCGCGCGCACCGCTAGCCTTTCTCTAGCTTGGCAAACGGTGAAAGCCTGCGTGCCCAGCGAGCCAATCAGCACGTCGGAGCGAGACACCTGACGACGTACCGTCAGAGTGCACTCCACCTGCTGAGAGTTGTCACGTCTCTGATTGGCTCGAGGGGCCGGTAGCGCTTGCAGGACAGCGGATACGATATACGAAAACTCCCTGATATCTGCATATCGGACGATCGGATAGCAGACGATATGCGATCGCTGCAACCTGTCCGCCATCTTGATTTGAATCGGCGCCCCTGCGTGGCCAGCCGCAGCGGCAAGTTGGGCAAGGCTCGCGGGAGGCGATACGGCAGCGCCAAAATGGCTCATCCATCTGTCTGGGCGCGCGCGCGCTGCTGCCCGCCTGGGCTGACCTTGGGGTACGGTTCTCCCTTGCCGTGGCGCCGTTGGCCGGCTGGTTTTTACGACACGCCGACCTTGGGGAAAACCGGAACCCGCCGGCGCACGTTGCGGGCTGCGAGAGGGCTTGCCGCCGTGCAGGGTTGCGCGTCGTGCTGGTTTAATTTTGGCCGCGCTCACTACTACTGTCCTCCGTTTCACCCCACGATGGACCGCAGCCGACGATAAGGGGCATCCCAGCCGCTCCAGCGCTGCGAACGTTTCACATAACTACGCGCGGCGTCGCTGCGGCCCTGTTGAAGATCACGTGACACACGGCATTACATTGGCTTTGATAGCTCGTAGCTTCCTTTGCGGTCCATCGTTAGGTTAAACGGAGTATGCCACCACCACCGGTCCACCAAATATGCCGAAAGAAACTGAAGAAGAGGAGGAGATCAGAGTGTGCGGAGATGTCAGAAACGCCGAGTTCTGATTGGAAGGATTAGTTGGCAGACGAAAAGGTCAGCTGACCTTGCCCCTACCGATTGTCTTCTTCCCATCAGAGTGAACAAGAGCCAATAGACCAACAACGAAAATCCAGAAAGACACAATTTCAAGCGCGCAATGAATTATGGGAACGTCCTGTATGCTCCTCCTTGCTCTGGGAGCATCTACACACACAGTCCACCATATGACACTGAGGAGAGAGTGAAGTTACCTTTCGGCTCCGCTGCCTCTGTTGTCTGCTACAGCTGGGTCTGTGCAGCCAGTTCCCGGAATCCCTGTGGTTGCCGTGTAGAGTGCGCTAAACGTTTTCCAACAGATCTGTTAGTGATTTCTGTAACTGTTTGTGTTTGTGCAAGTGTCCTCAAGTGTTCCCCCGTGTACTTGTCTGTGCAGCCCCTGAGCCAGTGGACGAGCGAGAACGTGCTGGAGTGGCTGGCGTGCGTGAACATGCTCGCATACAGCGATATCTTCAAAGCCAAGGAGGTCAGCGGGAGCGACCTTCCCTCCCTGGACAGGGAGAAACTCTCGGTAAGTTAGCAACCTCTCCTTCCTTTTTTCTTCTCTCTCCCTTTATTTCTCTTGTTTGGGAGGGGGATGCAGAAAACCCACCAGTACAGCCTAGTGATTTGGGATGTGTTCTCCCAACGCATTAGTTCTTTGGTGTCCACAACCGAAATGACCATAGGATGCTTTTAGTCAGACTTCGATTTGCGGTGAGCATAGAATGCAGGTTATGTTTGATTTTGATACCCCTAGTTTTTGCACGAGAAAATGGAGGAAACAGGGTCAAGCTTTAACTTTGAACTTTGCTCGAGAGAGGAAGGTCACCATGTGCTATGAAGACACAGGTGTGCCGTGGCATAGGAAGCTGCAGAGAGAGTGTACAGTTTTGCACTTGGTGTGCCAGGACAGCTAGGCACAGATCTCAGATGCTACTTAAGTTATGTTTGTTTCTACTGACGTGATGTACTGTTGAGAGCATGTGCACTGGCTTAGCTGTGTTCGCTTTCAGCATAACTTGGCGGAGAGCAAAACAAAAGCACCTGTGAGCCAATAGACCTATTGCTATATTACCCAAGCATCAAGGAGAATGCAGGGATTGGTGTTCCACGTGCCGCACATGCTGGCGTCAGCACTAGCAACATTTCTAGAGCAAATACCTAAAACAAATGTCATCTTGCACGCGCATTCGTCAACGCTTTATTTTGGTTATTTACTCCAAATCTTTTATATGTGGAAGGCGTGCACATGTGGAACACCAATCCCTGCATTCTTCTTGATGCTTGGGTAATATAGCAAATGGTCTATCGGAGAGGTGAACCGAAACTTGCGACGGCCCTCCACAGGAGGAGTGTATGGCAATGGTGTGTTGTCACACAATTCACTCCAACACTCTAATGGGTTCATTGGGGCTTTAGCCCTTGCCATTTTCTGCCTTAGACTGAAAGAGACCATATCTGCAGCCTTGGCTTTTTTCATGAAAGCTAATTTCGTTGAGCCCCTTACTACCATTGGCCAGAAAAACCCTACTTGTTTCGAGACCCAGCTTGCAAAATGCATTTGGAGTGCCTGACGTGCCAAACGTTTCTCATGTGGGGGTGCATAAAAAGCGACTCAAAGATGCTTAACTTAAATAGTGCGGCCTCATTCACAATCTCTTCACTGTAGGACCAAGCTTCAGTATGTTCAGACACCCTCTGCATTGTAAAATCCAATAAGGACAATTCATAGTTTGTTTTTTTTTGGTACCTGCTTGAATCTAGCTAGGCCGGCCCTTCTCACACATTTATAGACCGTTGACAAGCTGTGGAGTGGTTTCCACCTCCATTCTGCAAGCAGAAAAGTTTTCTCGCTTATATTACTCTTGTTCCAACTTCTGATGTAATCCACAACTCTTCAAGGCTCTGATTTGTAGCACCGCCGTCCAGAGTTGGCGTATATCTGGAAGTGGTGCGTTGCAGCCGGGCTGGCGCCAAATTGATTTTGAAACATTGGCCGCTTCCTCCTTCCCTTCTTCTGTTTGGGCTCGCTCCAAGTAGCTTGGAATTCCCCCTTTTTTTTTCTCTCTCTTTTTGCCAAACCTGCCTCCCTTCACACTTTTCATTCTGGTTCCGCTCTAGCCAAAGCTTTTTTTTTTTCTTTTTTTTTTTTCCTCCGTACATCAGTGAGCTGGCATGAAACTGTTCTTTGCTTTCCAGTCTTTGGCAAGAAAGTATAAGTAGAGGAGGGGGTGGTGGGGCTACGGGACAGGGTTGTTTTGGATGGGGACTAAAAAAAGAATTCTCTCGACATCTTTTGGTTGGTGTGTCGGTGGTTTGGGTCCTCTTATTGGATGGAGTTGAGAATAATTCTGCCCCTGGTACAAGGCTAGAACCTTTGGAGACCTTTTGGGCTTCACCGTTGCTTTGTGATGCATAAACTCGTAGGTTATATGCGGGGTCCTTTATTTTAGGAAACCGGAAATTCTCTATCTCTTCATCCTCCTCTGGATGATTATGAATGGGGGCAGCATAGTTTTGGTCCAAACAAAGCTCGTAACCCTCTCTGGTCCAAAATGCCAATTTTTGATTGAACAAATCCTCTTCATAAAGTATGGTTGTGCTATAATAATCCTAAGTAAAGATGGCAACTTGCCCTTTGCTTAAATATAAAACAGCACAACCTTTAAACTTCTGGATTTTGGAATTACCAACACAACTTTCTCATATATAACTGGCCTCTGACATCACTCCACCACATTGGTGTGACCTTTTCGGCGTTTTATGCACAAATTATAAGTGTTCCTCCCATATTTTCCTCTTGTCTGGCTTTCTGCATGTGTCCAATATCACATGAATGCGTGTCTGTTTCTAAAGAGTAGGTTGGTATCCCCAAAGTGTGAATAAAAGCGGTTTCTTGCCTGTTTTTCTTTGCAGAACATGGGGATCAAAGAAGAGACCTCTCAGACTGTGCTGTTGCGGTGCATCGGGGAGCTCTGCCGCGGATCAAACACGGTATGTGAGCTCTTCCCGATTCCTTTGCATATTGTGGAAGTTGTGCCTGTGTCACCTAGCCTGGGTCTGCCCATTTGAGCAGCAGGCAAGAGTTAAGGGTGTCTCATTTTTCAGCAATAAGCTTTGATGTGCTTGAGGCGCAGTAAAGGGGCACGTTCGTTTCGGTAAGACGTAAAATGGTGTTTAGCAGCATCTGTGTCATGTTTTGCAAGCAGTAGTGCACAGACACGAGTGAAGATGATCAATGGTTTGTCCGAGAAATAACCGTCATGGCGTAATGTTACTGGTGTCTGTGCCGAAATTGGCCAGAGATGAAACAAGACGAAATACTCATTAACCAAAAAATTTCAGGTGACTTTTTTTTTTTTATGCAGGTTTTGCAAAACAATATTTGGGTGCTTATTGGGGTTTACACATGAAAACTAGGAACCCTAGTGACAGTGCAGGTGAATATGTCGACTCACGGTGAACTTGTCTGTTCCTGCAGAGCTCCTGCTGTGAAGAGGAGAGGAATTTCCTAAGCTCCTTGCTGAAGGAAGATGGTGAGTGCCATTTTGCACCATCTCTGTGTGTGAATCATACAGCGTTGCCCTTGGTGACGGTATAGAATGTCTGGATAAACTCTGAAGATACTTGAAGCAGGACCAAAGTTTCGTTGCCTGCATGGTTGAGCATAAATTTCATGAGTTCTCTTTGAGCAACCACTTTCAAACATGGAAGGCTGATGCATGCATAAAGGAGAAAACCTTGTTTCAGGGGGCATGCTCTTCAGTCTCAGAACTCACTAGTTCATTTGTAATTTTTGGGTAACATTATTGGATGGGTACCTGACTGCAAACAGCTTAATAATTTTGCATCACAAGAATGACGTTGGAACCAAATATCTGCCACATCGCTGCTCTAATTGACTAACATTTCCCACATGTTGCTGTGTTACTCGCCAGTAAAAACTTGATACCGATTTTTTTTAAGTCTCACTCTTCTTTCCCTTTTGTAGTTCTACTTTTGTTTTGTGTGTCATTGATCGTTATTCACCAGCCTTTCAGTGACCTTTAGCAACAACACAAATTGTGGTACGGGCAAAGACAAGTAAAAGCAGGAAACAGGACAAGTGCTAGCTGTTTGTGTTACAGCGCTTGTCCTTGTCTGTAGCACTATTTATGTTCTTGTTACGCTTAGCCAACAGTTAATAGTGGTACCCTCGATGACTGACCATCTGTCCGCCTTGCTTCTTCCAGGAACAGGTGCACAGCAGCAGCACCAGCTGGAGTGGCAGAGTTTCCCACCGGGCACCGAGCAGTGTGACAGCTGCCGTCACCTGCTGCGGGGCCTCGCCCACCAGGGGCTCCTGTGCCGCGATTGTGGCCTGGTCTGCCACCGGGGCTGCGCCGTCACCCGCGGGCTGCCGGCGTGCCGCGCCCAGTTTCTCCGCCAGCGGGCGGCCATCTTGTCCCTGGCCTCGCTGTCCCGCGACCTCACGACCCAGTTCAGCCTAACGGAGCAGTCCGCTCCCTCGTACCTCCTCCGCTGCATGCAGGAGATAGAGTGCCTAGCACACCTCAACTCCAACGTGGACCTCTACAAGGCGTACAGTGCCCCCTGTCTCCCCGACCGCGTCCACGAGGTGGCGCTGAAGCTCCGCGATGACCCCACCAAGGCGGACCTGACGGGCTACGACATCCACTGCCTGATCGGGGCGCTGAAGAAGTATCTCCGTGAGTTGGTGAACCCCGTCATCCCGGTACAGTTCTACGACCGTTTCCTCGAGGCTGCTAAGCATGGTGCCGAAGAGCCACGGAGCGTTCGTCTTCTTCAGCTAGTGCACCAGCTTCCGGCACACCACGAGGCCACGCTGCGGAATGTGATGGGACATCTGTGCCGCCTTAGCCGGCTCCAGCATGCGCGAGGACACCAGGAGCCACCGCTGGCGTTGGCGCACTCCCTCTGTTTCATCCTACTGAGGCCGCCCTGGGAAGAGACTCTGCAGGCAGTGCGCAATGCTAAGCTGCATGCCCAGGTGTTGGAGACCCTGCTCCTCCGTGGTGACTGGGGCGAGGCGATGCCGGACTGGGCTGCTCCGGCGCTCCCGCCGCGCCGGCTGTCGCGCTCTGGCGGGCATGCCGGCGACTGCGCCGCGCCGCGAAGCCTCCAAGAGGCCGAGTGGTATTGGGGCGACATCACGCGCGAGGAGTGTTCAGACAAGCTGAAAGACACCGCCGACGGGACGTTCCTGGTCCGGGACGCGCTTGACCGGGGCTCCGGCGACTACACGCTGACCCTGCGCGTGGGTGGCAGCAACAAGCTCATCAAGATCTACCACCGGGCTGGCAAGTACGGCTTCTCGGAGCCTCTGACCTTCAACTCGGTGACGGATCTCATCAGCCACTACCGCAACGTCTCACTGGAGCACTACAACAACTTCCTGAATGTGAAGCTGCTCTACCCAGTCTCCAAGTTCCACGACGAGGACCCAGATTCTGATGCGGAGAAAGTGAGCCAGCGGCTGATGGAGGTGAACCGGGAGTACCTGGGCAAGAGCAAGCAGTTCGACCAGTTCCACGACCAGTTCAACCGGCTCAGCCAGGAGCTGCAGATCAAGAACCAGGCGCTGCAGTCGTTTGCCGAAGCTGAGGCCATGTTCATAGAGCAGGCAGACGTGCTGCGACACTTCCAGAAGGAGGCCCCCGACCATGAGCTCAAGGGGCTGGAGGAAAATGCGGCTCTTCTTCAGCGGCGGCTCAAGGTGCTCCGAGAGAGCAAGAACAAGCTGGCAGACGACGTGCGGGGCCGCCAGGCATTCTACAAGCAGCTGGAGCGGGAGATCAACGGCCTCAAGCTGGAGGTGGCCCAGGCGGCCAAGCAGCGGGAGAAGTGCCAGGCCTGGTTGCAGAGCAAGGGGGTCAAAAAGGACCGCATCAACAAGCTGCTCCAGGACTCGTCCGGGGAGGCCAAGGAGACCGCCGGGTGAGGGTTTCTCTCGATCCCACCTAGGCCCCAAAGGTTCCTGCAGACCAAAGACGGTCTTTGTCTGGCCACACCTAGAGATGGTGACAGGCTAAGAGGGAGAAGCTCCACCGATCTCTTTCCACTTTAGCAGATGAATGCTGGAGAGGAGGCCACCTCTTCTCCCACTCTGCTAAAGAGGAAAGAGGTGGGAAGAGCTTCCCTTGAAGTCTTAGCCTGTCACCAACTATAGCTGACATAATTCAGCTTGATCTTCAGATTTCGGACCATCGAAGTTCCTGGATCTGGGGATCCAGCAGTCCGAAGATGGCAGCCGCTTTCTGCGAGCTGCCATCTTTGTGTGCTGGGTCAGGGATGCGTTCTGACAATGCACGGTAGCTCTCTCCCTTGGAATATTGACCGCCATGCATGCGTCAGCAACCCATTGGCTGGGTACTTCCTGCCCGAGCGCCTGAAAGACGTGTACTACCCCGCAACAACTCTTATGCACGACTTTGTTCTCAGCTACCAGAGCCACAGCCCTACAATGCTGAGGGAAAAGGGGGAGACTCGAACAGCCACTAAATAGCAAGGCAGTAGCGCTGGATTTTTCGTGTGGACGCACCAGACGCATTCCAGGCACCCAAGTGTTGCGTCGTGTACGATCTGCTTGAAACGGGGTGTTGTGACGATTGTTAGGGCCGATGGGCAACGTGGCTGACGTAGTGTACTGTTTTCTTTTCTTCAGCCGCAACAGCCGAGACGAGAGTGGGGAGGCCCCCGGCCTGTACAGCGACAGCACGTGGTTTGTGCAAGACTGCGACCGCAAGGAAGCCCAGCGGTTACTTGAGGGAAGGAGGGACGGCACGTTCCTGGTGCGCCCCAGCAAGATGCCTGGACAGTACGCCCTCTCCATCGTGTGAGTGTCCACAAATGTCGCGCGCCCGAATTCTCAGTTCACATGTAGTTCTACTCTTCGTTTCGTTGTAACTTGGCAGAGAGTGGACGGTCCCAACGAGCTAATCGGAGTGACTGAGGCGAAGAACTTGACAGCCCTCATAGAAGGTACGGGGGCGAGAGCGTAACCCAAGCACTCGGAAAAGAGGGGAAGGAGGAACTCCTTCCTACCCTCTTTTTTGTGTCCCAGACTCCTAATCGCTCAAAAATTTGTACCAAGCGGCTTTCCCCTCTTCCCCGCCCATGGCTTTTACAACACTGCATGCAGCTAGTGAGACAAAACACGGTCACGCGTATCCGTTTATTGTGTTGGTTGGCTCACTGGGACGGTAACGTTTGCCAAGTTAAGGTGGGATGGAGTATGGCTATAGGCACCAAATAAGCTATGTTCAGGGTGTCGGCACTGCATTCCCCAATTTTGTTATGGGTGCCATTCTCTTCGTGCTCACTGCAGCGAGGGTGCAGTTGGTGACTGTCATAATTAAAAGTGCCGCTGCCGGAACTTCACATGCGGTGTCGGGAAGCTCGGAGGAAAGCGTTTCGCTCCGTCATGGACTGTGTGAACATTTCTGGAGGACGGAAAACCGTGTTTTCTATTCCAAATAAAGCTTCGGACAATTGGCAATGATGATTATCAGCACCAAGATGGCTGAAGCGTCGTCTAGCGGCTCTGTGTGATGGATGGATTGTTTATGTTTGCGTTTAAACCTGTCCCACGCGTGCCCGGCGGGACTGCAAGGTCGGCGCAGCGTTGTTGCCTGTTTGGCAGAGCCTTATAGCCATGTTTTGCTCGTGTCTTTGCAGGGCGGAGGGCAAGGTGAACCACTGCCTCATCCAGAAGACTGACCGCGGCTACGGCTTTGCGGAGCCCTACAACATCCACCCGACGCTACGCAGCCTTGTGCACCACTACGCCCTCACCTCGCTCGAAGAGCACAACCCCCTCCTCAAGACGACCATGGCACACCCCGTGTTTGCGTCTTCCGGCAGCCAACAGCAGCCGGCGCAGCCCCCCAGCTGAGCTCGAGTGTTCCCCCGTCCGGCCGTGATCTCTCGGACTGCCAACAAGACGCCCGTCTGTGGCCACCTCCTCGTCTGCAAGAGAGACTGTGTGCGGCGACGGCTGCGGCGCGAGGAAAGACAGTGTGGGACTCTGTCGCCCCGACGACGACGGTTTCGCCGCTGCAACATAGCCGGGCTTTCGGGCTTAAAAGCCGGAAGCGTACCTGTGATCAGCACGTTGTTTTCGACAACCCATCTTTTCATTGTTTTCTTTTTTCTTTGTTTTTCCTCTCTCGCGATTCGTGTCTTTGTTCCGGTTCGTTCTCACATCGGTGGAGTGAGCCTGGCTGGGTTTCTTCTCGAGGCGACGCTCCACGCAACACAAACATCGTCGTTTTTGGCCCTCGGCCTCGTTTCGTGGTTCCTCCCCGCGCGCGCGTCTTTCACTCTTTCGTTACATATAAATATACATCGTCGACACTTTCCGAGGTGTTGTAAATACATTTGACGGCCGGGTGGGGACGAGAACCTTCTGCGTGCCGTTTCCACGCGTGTTACATATGTGCTTCTATGTGAGCGGTGGCAAAAACTCTGCTGCCGCGAGGGAACGAGGCTGTGGATCCAAGTGCAGCATTGTCTTTTTTCCCAAAAGACTAAAGAGGAGCATCATATTTTTTTTTTATCACTTTCTTTATGCTTTAGCAAACAAAAACGACTGCCCGAGCTATGGTTTTCAGCCGCATCTAGTCACGCTACTTTTGTGTGAGCAGTCCCGAAAGGAACGATTCTGCGTAACGGACTGCATCCGGCGCTTGGAGAGCGTCGGCGCGTGTAAAGGAACAGAGGTGTTACGAACAAAGGGATAGTTCTCCTTTTTTCGTTTTCTTTGTTTTTGGAAAGAACGATTGGCAGGGTCTGCCGCCGCGCCGCGGCCAAGGAAAGGGATTGTGCCGATGAGCGTGGGTTTTTGGACGGCGAGCCAGCGTCTGCATTTGACCTCCGATTGAAAGCTGCTCCGAAAAGTCGCGAGCAGAGCCGCGTCGCACGACTTGACAATCAGCTTTCCGGATTGGCTGCCGCAACTTGTCCTTGCCTCGAAGAGGACAACCGTTGTGCCGACGAGGCCTATACTTAGCTTTGCTTGCGTTGCATTCTTTGGAATTGTTGGGCCCTAGGGCAAGCGGCCGGAAAGGTGTCTGTCCAGTCGACGCAGTTTCCCAAAGGCGAAACTGACTCGCAGACACGCTTGGGTCGCTGGCCGTGGTTACCCGTGATGTGTGCTGCCGAGGTACTTAGCTGGGGCCGCCGTGCTTTACGAAGGCAGTACCGCGTGTCTGCGTCTGTTGAGTATTTTATAGGATTTATCCAATGAAACTGGTTGTAAAGACTAAATGGACCTTGTACATATACATATAGCTAGGTATATTTAGCGAATTCTTTGTTTTGGCTTTCAAAGGAGCAGGTGTTGACCAAGTGGAAAAAAAACAAGAGTATGTCTGTGTGTGTAAGCGTGCAGTTGTGTTTAGAAAGTTGAGTTGTAGCATCTTCGTTTTTTACATTCTCGATGTGACATACATACAAGCTTTTTTTTTTTTTTAATACTAGTCAGTTTGCCACATTGAGTTCACAGCTTTGAAAGCTCGAAAGAGTATGCCCCCCCCCCCCCCCCCCTTTTCTTTTAAACTGTGGCTCTATGTCATAATTGAAAATGTTACAAAAAGGCTGTTTAAAAAAGAAACGTGCAGGGTTGTCACCTGGCGCTCGGCCGAAATGAACCAGAGGTTGAAGTGCCGTAATGGCACGATGGTTTTACAAATAAATGTCCTTTTTTCCTAAAGTCTTGCGCGTCTGTCTTTATTTCTTTCGGCTTGACACAAAGGCACAGCAAACAGTACTATAGTTATAAGGTGGTGATGCTACACTGTCACGAAGCATGTGGCAAACTCCTTTTAAACCTTAAACGTTGATTAAACATGGTGAATGCAAGCCATGTCTGGCTACCTGCCACACTTCAGAACAAAAACTGTCTTTGTCTGTAGCCTATGGGGGCCATGTCTGGCTACCTGCTACACTTCAGAACAAAAACTTAGGCTGCCCTTGTCTGTAGCCTTTGGGGGCCAGCTGGAAGCCAGAAGTCTCTCCTTGGACGTCAGCATTGTCTTCTCCGAAGACGTCGAAGGCTTCATGACGAACTTCTGGGATGGTGTCAAACTTCAGGATTTCCGAGTCGACGTCGCTGAGCTTGGTCGATCCAGAATGGAATTCTCTTTCTGCAAGCATACCTGGGGGCGTTGACGACAATGGCTGCACCTGGCTGCCGCTGTCGAAACTTTGAGACGTTGTGCAGTTCTCCTTCGGGGCATCTTGTACGGCGAATCCTCCCTGTACATTCTGCCCCTTGTGTCCAGGTGACTCTGTAGTCTTTGAGTCCTCGTACTCGCCGGCTAGTCCCTCGGCGTGCCTGTAGGAAGGTCCAGATGTCTTTGCTGTCTGCAAGTCCTGGTACTGGTTAGTTTGTTCCTTGGAATACTTCTGGTACTGGCCATTTGGTTCCTTGGCATATTTGTGGGAAGATTTAGGTGACTTGGTCATTTGTAAATCCTGGTTCTGGTTGCTCGGGCGGACGGCAGCAGCAACGCTGACGCGAGGAAGCAATGGCAACTGGGCACCAGATCTTGGCTCGCCAGTGGTTCTGGGTCCGGGCAGGAGCCATTCTTGCCTGTTGCGTGGCTGCTTTGGTGGCACGACCTCGCTGTTCCGGGTGTCTGGTTCCATAGATCGCTTTGTGAAGCCTGGTCTCGTGGACATGAGTGTCTTCAGGTCGTCCAGGTAAGTTGAACTGGCTTGCGAAATGCTCTGTCGGCTTGGAGACTCCAGAAGCTCCAGAGCCCTGTGGATGGGTGTCTTGTCCAAAGCAGCTGAAGTGGACAACGTGGGCTTGGCAAAGCAAGGACTGCATGGCACAGGCTTTGGTGCAGTGGGGTCTTGCACCCGCGAGGTTTCGGCTGGGGTTGTAGTCGATGTTTGACGACTCTGTTTATCAAAGTAGATGGAATGTGTCGACTGTCTAGTCGGGGATGGAGCAGTCACTTGGGACGATGCATAAGTTATTGGAAGCAGTTTAAATGGCTCTTTCCCGGCAGCCTTTTTTTGGTTGGATTTGTCCTGTCGTATTTTGAGGTTTTTAATTTTAAGTTGGAGCTGGTGGATCTTGTCGTTAAGGCATTTGATGCTTTGCTTTGCGACCTCTGAATTTTTGTAGAGTGTGGCGAGCTTAACAAAAGGCTGTGTTGCAGCCCTACGTTTCTCTTCTTTTCGTCTGTAAATCTGTGCCTTTAGGGACAGCAGGTATGCTTCTTTTGAAGCATATTTCTCTGCAAGTTCCTTCACACTTTCCTCCAGCTTTGTTATGCCTTGCGAATCCTTCAGGTCTTTTTCGACTCGCTTGATGGTCGACAGCAAGCTCTTCAAGTTCGCTTCGTCCTCCGACAGCTGTTTAAGTCTCGCAGCTGATTTCTGCTCTTGAAGGGCCAGTTTTTCTTGGAGGTTTCTTTCTTGTTGTTGCAAGCTGAAGAAAGATTTTGTAAGGCTCTTCAAGTACAGTTCACTGGTGTTCAGGGTTGCCTTCCCCCTCTCGATGTTTTCGTCTAGACCCTGTATCTTCTCCTCGTAGAGCGTAATTTGCAGTCGCAAGTCCTTCAAGTGCTTGTCATGCTGTCGCGCTCTTTCCTCCTCTATCTCGACCTGCTCGATCAAAAGCTGCCTTTCGCTAAGGACGCTCGCAACCTCCTGAGTGTTCGGGACGTTCTTACTCGTCATTATGCCAGCGATTCGGACGAAATCTCGACAATTTTCTCAAAAACCCGGTGAAAATGGCGTCAGTTTTAAGCCAACACCGCCGACGATCAAGGGAACGCACGAAAGCAGACGACGCAAGAGATTGCACAAAGCTGCCGATGGAAACATTTATGAAACAAACGCCTTACAATTAAGATGCTGTTTAGTATAAAATAAATTCGAATACTGCGAACATCTTGTCGAAAAGTTGCTAATTTACATTTATCTCTTGCTGTTACGTGGTTTTGATGACACTTAGGGCCTTAGGGCGCTTGAGGGCGCAACGATCTGGAAGTGTTTGAAATCGGGACTTTTGGGGGCTGTGAGAAGTTCTCGCCGTTCTAAGGTGCAGTAATTTTAGAAGTCTGTCGAAAAGAGAACGTAGGAAGCTAATAAACAGGTATGCTACTCTCGAGTAAAACCTTGTAAAGCCAAGCCAACCAAGCACCAACCCAAAAGCGGAAGGTCGGCGCCATTGCCGTGGATCCTCTACCGCCTCTACCCCTGGCAAGTCGAAATGGTTTTGCGTAGTTTTCAGTTCAACGGGATCTTGATTTGTCATGCCATTGCTCGTGCGGTGTAAGGATGTCGTACAGCTTGGGTGCTCAAGGTAGTATACTACGTTTTACTTGAAGCGCAAGCGTAGCACAAGCTACAAAAGTGCACTGAACAGCGCACAAAAAGACGGACAGAGAAAAGGAACATGCACAACACACGAAGCGATGTTCTGTCCACTCTGTCATCGCACCAACTCGCCCAGCTTACCACACTTCTACACAAATGTGCTCCGGCAAGCTTTGGGTTTCCAGCGTCCCTGCCGAGCGTTCTCTGTCTCGATGATGCGTATTTCGCGCGCCCGAGAACCTCATCTTTTATTTCTTTTGATTTTGGTTTCTGTTTAGATCTGTGCCACCCACGGTGGAAGAAACATTTAGGTGACGACTCCCTGTCCGACGTTGCGACGTCGCACGGGGATAGATGGCGCCCCAGTCTCGGGTCCCTCCCAAACCAACCTCCCCGGTTGTTTCTCCCAGCGGTGTCCCTCCTTCCCTCGCTCACCGCTTGTTGTTGTACCCACGGTAAAAGAAACACATTTAGGTGATGACTCTCTCTCCGATGCGGCGACAACAATATGTTCGGCACACCGAGCGCGCTTCACCTGCACGGGGGTAGATGGCGCCCAAGTATGGAATCCCTCCCAAATCGACTGCTCCCGCTATTGCTCCCAGCGGTGGTCCCGCATTCCCTTGCTCACCGCTTCTTGTTGTACCTCATTGTCACCACTGGCACCTGTGATTGACACAGCACCAAAGCGAAAGACGAGGCCAACCACTAGCAGCACACCACCACCACACCGCGAAAAAGGCGAGCACGCTACGTTGCCGACACCGTGGCAGCCGAGGAGGGACATCATACCTCAGCGCCCTCTGCGGCGGTGCGGAACTAACTACTCCTGGTTCAAGGCTAGCTCCGAACACGATTTGGGCCCGTTTGCTCGAAGCCGGTTAACTTTAACCGCGGTTAAAAGTTAACCGCCCTTCCCTACTAGGTACCTACAAGTACCTAGCCAAGTTTGACGAGGGCGGAATGAGCGATGGCTCCGTGTTTTATTATGGGGTGGTAGCTGGTGTCACCTACTGGCTGTAGCGAACATAAGTGGCTTCCGTGGGAAGGTTCCGGAAAGGGGGGGCCCAAAAATGCACGCTACCGGGTTTTCGCGATGCAGCGCGGCATACATTTTAGCTTAAGAAACAATTTTTATTGTTCGTGGTACAAATAATTGGTAAAGTAAAACTAAATTAACCCTTGTTTGGAAAATTTCTAAATATTTGGCTGTCTGAAGTGAAGACAAGCCTCGTTGAAATTTCCTTCCAAGTTCAAAAAAGGACAACGAAGTTCAGTGCTAGAAACGATGAGGAAGAAGTGAGCAGTGAAAGGCGGGCGGTACACCGACAGCATAGTTGGCCAGCATGTAAGAACTGTATATAACACCGTCATAAATTGAAAAACCTGTAATTCGGCTCTAGTGAAAATTGACCTATTAGTAAATTACCCGAACATCAAGGAGAACGCTGGAAGTGTAATTCTACGATCCGCGTGCGCTGGCCTTCCGTTTATAAAAGATTTGAAGTAAATAATCATAATAAATCTTTGACGAACACGTGTGCACGGCAAAATTTGTTTTAGGCTTTTTGCTTTAGAACAGTTATTACTGCAGACGCCAGCACGTGCAGCGCATGTAACTACACTCGTAGCGCACCTCGGTGCTTGGGAAATTTAGCAAAAGGTTTATGGGGGCGCTGTCTGCTTTTGTGTGCTATTAATACCCGGCCGATTGAGTCAGGGCAGTCCAGTTTCCAAAGACGTTGCCATGCCGACAACTATCGCGTTCATTTAGGCTTAGGAATGGCGAGAATCGAAAGACTCTAAAAAATGCGGCGAGGTCATTGCGTTTTAAGTGAGGTGAGGCAAAGCGAAAGCCTCCTGCACCATTCATTGCTGACTAATGCACCCAATACTGCAGCTACTGCGACGTAAGAGTTCCAAAGCGAGCAGTGCTCACTCACCGGGGCACCACCACGTTTGCCCGCCATCCTTACTCTACCCGGTCATGTGACCTAAAATTCCCCCTTGTAGGGAAATGCGGGTAACTTCTAACCGTGGTTAGAGTTAACCAGCTTCGAGCAAACGGGCCCAGGTCGCTCGCTCCCTGCGGGAAGAGCGGCCAGCGTCATCACCTAAATGTATTTCTTCCAGTGTGGTGCCACCACAGGAGCATCGATTAATTCTGGGTAATGTTCGGTTGCTTCGGTTTCACTCACACACATGAAATGAACTGTATGGCGAGCAAGTGTAAAAAAAATGCGTCTTTGGCGCATGGAAATGCAAAACGATGCACTCCAATAAAAAGGGAAAAAAAAAAAAGAAAGCCCGGTTGGGTGGGCTAACCACTACACCTTAACCAAAGGGCAACACAGAGTGTGCGAATGAACCAGAGGGCAACACAGTGTATGTGTGAAGGCGATGTAGTTGGAAAAGGAAAGAGACGCAATCGTGGGTGTAGGCCACGGTGAAAGAGACACATTTACGTGATGACTCTGGCCGCCTTTCCCGCGGGGAGCGAGCTACTAGATTGTGTTCGGAGCTAGCTTCGAACCAGGGGTAGTTAGTTCTGCGCCGCTGTGGAGGGCGCTGATGTATGAGGTCCCTTTTTGGCAGCCACGGTGTCGGCGGCGTAGCGTGCTTGCCTTTTTCGCAGTGGTGGTGGTGGTGTGCGACCAGTGTGAGGCCTCGTGTTTTGCTTTGGTGCTGTGTTGATCACAGGTGCCACCATCATGAGCAAAGGTGAGCCTTAACCCGAAAAAGAAGGAATAGAACAGAGATTTACGTACTCTGGCGATTTGGTGGCGGCGTGGCGGTGGTGAGGTACAACAAGAAGCGGTGAACGAGGGACTGCGGGACCACCGCTGGGAGAAACAACCAGAGTGGTCGGTTTGGGAGGGATTCTATATTTGGGTGCCATCTATTTCCGTGCGAGTGAAGCGCTCAGTGCGCCGAACATAACATGGTCGCCACGTTGGACAGACAGTCATCACCTAAATGTTTCTTCTCACTTGGTGTAGGCTTATAGACCCTTCTATTACTGCCTCTGCAACACAGAGAACGAAGATGACGAGAGAGCAAAGCGCGCGCTCTGCTATTGGTTGAAGTTGGGGAAAACAAAAGTCTGTGGGTGCATTTGACAGGTAAACAAAAGCATGAGGTGTCCAAGGAGCAGACAAACTTGGACACCGTGCGACGAGAGCTGCGTCTCCTAGCTGGGCCTTTTTGCATGCTTGCCATGCTAGCAGCCAACGAACAGCAAGCATTGTGTCAGTCGTTCCTTATCAATATCAGCTCACGTGAGCATCGTGCTGCACAAAACATTCGGGGCCACAGTCGCCGCTAACTTCTTTTATTAGAGATAAAAAATTTTAAACACAGACCCCCTTCATGCTCTGGTGAAAACAGCCATGGTCATCTTATTTCCAGTAGGCCGACCTCCACCTGCCAACAAGCGAAGAGCGATGTGATAAAACGAGGAACGAAAAATGCTTCTCATGCGGGTGTTATCAATTGCTGGTCCGTATAATAGTTACTGGACCGTCCTCAAACACAAGAGCACTTCATAGGCACAGATACATGAAAAACATGACACTGATTTTTTGCCGTTGCCGGTTACACTGAAGACACAATTGAATTCGAGCTTTGAGGCAGTCCTGCGGGGCGAATTGTGCGAGAGCACAAGTGCTACACTGGACAGAGGTTAGTTTTCTAATATGATGGTGCACAACCTTTATTCTGACATGAGATAGTCGTTATACAATTAAACAACTAAATACCAAAATTTGCCTTCGAGTGATATAGAATTCAGCCCTTTCACCTGGAAGGGACAAAACTGAGGTTGACTTACCATGGTGGGCACTTCGTGAAGAGCGTCACTACTGGTTGGTCGGGCGCTTTTAAAAAGTCTTTCCTTAAATCAGACTTACTTGTCCCATTATGCGAAAAAGCGGCGTCGTTGTGCCCGAAAGAGGGCCATAAGAATATGTCATCAAGCACGCGCTGCTCAATCGTATGCTCAAGGACAATGCCGTCATTGGTGTCATCCTAGACGTCGTCCTAGACTTCACCCCCTAGGCATTGTCCTTGAGGTCAGCCCAGACACTGTCCTCTAGGCGTTGTTCTAGACGTTGTCCTAGTCATCGTTCTTGACTAGGACGATGTAGAGGTTGTTCTAGACTTCGTTCTCTAGGCGTTGTTCTTGACGTCCTCCTAGACGTTGTCTTAGAGGTCGTCATAGATGTCATCTTCGACATCATCCGAAAGGTCGTCCTCGGCGTCGTCCTAGGCGCCATTCTTGACGTCTTCCTCGACAACATCCGAGAGGTCGGCCTAGACGCTGTGCTTGGCATTGATCTCTAGGATGTCATCCTATACGTCATCCTAAACTTTAATACGTGTAGAAACATTACTCGAAAACATTTCTCCCGCGGGACTATGATGCTTTCGCGTTCCTAAATGTAAGCAGTCTTAAGTGTCTTGTAATTTTTACATGCTTATATGAATACATCTGAGATCATTGTTTTATCTACCACATATTAGCAAAATGTGTTTGGAAAATGTCATTCATGTATGTGGAATTGTCCATTATTGGACTTCATTCCCTTTATTTGGCTGCTGCTAGAGGACCGATCAGGTTTCCCGTAAGCCAACTTCAGGAGTCAAAGCATTACAGGTTAGATACTTTTGTCAGAGCAGGCAAATAAATTTACAGAAGTGTAGTTCGATGATCGTAGCACAGTACAGGGTGCGTGATGCATTTGAGAACGTGACGGTGGTTCCAGAAAAAAAATAAAAAAGATAATTCAATAAATATTAATATATTTGCACGGAATTTGGTACAGATACTGCTCTCTGTTGGTGTTATCAACTTCATCTAATAAAGCTACCGTCAGCAGCAATGTATGGCTCGATGCGGCTTCAAAACAACTGCATGCCCTAATTCAGTGGTTTTCGTAGGTGGCTATAGACGCTTTACACACGCGCCAAATTACAGCCGCCATTGCTGACCTTCTCTTGTCTTGCCGAGATGCCGAGCAACTGAAACGATAGTTGACGATTCCCCTACAAAGGCCGATGCTTCAGAAAAGGACACACTTGAATCTAATGTGGCAATAACCTGGCCTACTATGGTAATGATGAAGTGAAATAGAAGAAATAAGAGGAAACAAAAACTGAAGGTCAGTTATGGCGGCGCCCATGCACAGCTGCTGCAAAGCGTCTATAGCATTCACAATGGCAGCCCTGAATGTCTCTTTGGTGTTGTTAGGCTACTTGATGGTCTCTCTCTCAGGACGACACCCCAGTCATAGTAGTAGTGCAGGGGGTTTACACCTAAAGAGTTAGGAGGCCACATGTTTGGGGTGGCGTAGTCGTGTAGGTTGTCAGACAGTCGATCTTGGGTCGCATGGAGCCGAGTCTCGTTGAAAAATCTATGGCCTCCCCTGGGCCACCCCCTCTATGTAAGGTTTTACTACTGCCTCCAGGGTCTCCATGTAGGCCTTTGACTTCACCTTTAAAGGGCCCCTGAAAAGAAAAGAAATATATTTTTTGAACAGTCTAATTGGGATACACGCGTGTCAAAAAAATAATTTTACATGAAAAAAAAAAAAAAGAAAATTTTAGTGCAGTATTGACAGTGCGAGACGCAATTTAGTGAGTAGTCACCTCCTTTGCACTTGTTTTCTCTCTGCATTTCGGGCGCGCGTGGAGGAGAGGTCGATCGGCTTCGTCTACAGATCGAGGTGGAAAGAGCAAACGACCGAGATGGTCATTCCGAAATGACCCGTGACGTCATGGACTTTGCGCGCAGAGTTTAAAATAAATCTGTCACCGTCAATATTGCTCGAAATTTTTTTTTTTTTTTTTACGTAATATTTATTTTTTGGCATGCGTGTCCCAACCAGACTGTTTAAAAAAAAAAAACATTTTTTTTATTGCCCTTTAAGCCCTGTTGGAAGAAGTGTGGCTGGAGGATGCAACCCTCGTTCACAACGCTAGGACCATCACAAATAATGGAAACTTTGTCTGCATGACCGTAGGGACATCAACGGGGCTCGCACAGGGCCACCTGTCATTCCTCCTATTGACCTTTCGGTCTTAATCAAAGTTCTTTTCGTCAGAAAAAAAAACAAAGCATGTTTGGTTCCTCAGTGTACTTGAGCTTGTTCAACAAGTGCTTGGACCGGATGACACGGTCTTCCTGGGGTTTTTTGGGACATAAACTGCTCTCTCCTCATCACATACAACTGGTATCTAAGATTCTCATGCACCACAAGCTTGATAGTTGACTCTGCCACCTCTAGCTGCTTGGAAATGGCTTTCATTAACTTGCTGGGTTTGTCGTTCCCAATGTCCTACACCTTCTCTACATATCAGCCGCCTGACGACGTCTGACTGCTGCGAATGTTTTTTTGGCTTGGGCCACAGACGCAATGTCCCCAACCAAATTCGAAAGCTGTTCTCAAAAACTAAGGACCTTGACACACTCAAGAAGGTGGCTATATCCAATTTTCTGTGGTCAGCGGCCAATACAACCAGGGCGGCATGCCTTTTCACTTCTTGTGTAAGACCTGAAGCTGCCATTTTTAAATTGGTACTCTTGATAGCTGATATAAATGTAGTCAAAGTCAAACTCAAGCATCTAGAAAAATGTAGTAAGAATATGAGAAGTTATGCACCTTTAACTTGTGTTCTCAAATACTGCGCGCCCAGTACATCATGCAATAACACACAATTTGAACTAGAGACCACGGACAACAGAAAGGGAACAAAAACAACATGTCTCAAATACAGCTGACTAAATTTTATTGATGCACCATGTCATATACACCACTCCAAAAATGGCGTAGTGACTTGTCTAGGAAAGAAGACAAAGCAGTTACGAGAGGCACGCGAGCTATGGAATAGCACCTACGGCAGGTACGTTCTAACGATGCAGTTATTAATTTGGAAATATTGTAAAAACAACGTTATGCAGGACATAGTGCCTCTACAATCGAAATAACACCATATTTTACTGCAGTTACCCAGCTGCTTTCTCAATAACATCCATATCTCTGCTGAAAGGGCAATAAAAAGGATGTGCGAGGGTCTTTCGTTTTCTGGGCTCTGGCGGAGGTGTTGGTTACATTTCTATCTCGACACAGGAACGTATCCGGCGTAAGAACCACAAGCCTCGCACACTGGCACACGCGCTTGCAGCATGTAAACAGACCGCCTCCCTCCTTTTTCAGGCACATGGTTCTGCAGATGTTCCTCCGGTCCTTGAGGCTTCCAATCTTCCTGGCATCTAGAGTTTTGTCGGCACGTCCTGCTTCAAACATGACGGTCAGGGAGCAGCCCTTCGACTACTTCCTGGTCCTGGACTTCGAAGCGACCTGCAGTAGAGAGAAACCGCCTCCGCACCCGCAGGTAAGTGCTGCTCCCCTGTGCCGCAGTGGCTGGAACCTGTCTTCGATCGTGTTTAGCTTTCCAAAGCCATTGCTACTTGGGTGGTAACATGCTGTTAACACGTGACGTGTTCTAACACTCTTCATGAACTGCTTAAGCTCTTCAGATGTAAACTGCATTCCGTTGTCGAAGGCGAGTGTCTCTGGCACTCCAAATTGTGCAAACAATTCTCGCGGTTTTTCAGTCGTACTGGACGATGTTGTCAATTGCATCACAAAAACGTCAGGCAACTTGGAGTAAGCATGTTGAAATTAACCTGAGACTGGGGTAGAGAAGAAACATCAAAACGTAGAAGGGACAGAAAATAGACAGGACGACGTCTCAAACTCAGCTGAGTTTGAGACGTCGTCCTATTTTCTGTCCCTTCTACATTTTTATGTTTCTTCTCTACCCCAGTCTCAGGTTAATTTCAACATGGTTAATATTCACCAGCTCGCCTGCACCCTTACGATTTTTTCTTGGAGTGAGCGTCTACCACCACTAAAAAAATGGCTCCCTCGGACAATCCAGCTTAGTCGATGTGGACACGCTGCCATGGTTTGGTATGCCATGCCCAAGGATGCAACGGTGGCTGCTGTTGGCACAGTTCACACGCCCTGATGTATGCTTCAACGTCGCTGTCCTCTGACAGCCGCCGAAGGTAACTTCTGGCTAGTTCTTTGGCAGGTACAACACCTGGGTGTCCTTCGTGGATTTCTTCCAGCAAGAAACTCCGTGGCTTCACCGGCACCATGACTGTCCTAACATGAGAGAGCCCTGCTGTGCTGACAGTTCAGTACTACATCGGAGAAACTGCTTCAGCGACTGGTTTGACAGAAACGAGGGCCAACCTTTCAGAACATACTCCAACGCTCGACCCAACAGAGGGTCCTTGGCACTCTCTCTTGCGATGTCTCGACTACTGACTGGCGAGGAGAGCAACCATAGTGAACAAAAAGACTCATCTTACGTGGTTTTCCTTTCCATTGTGTTCACTGGAAGCCAAGAAAAACAGTCTGCTTCTGCATTTCCAGCCAATTGCTTAAACATTGAAGAGTGGTTATAGGCAGAAAGTGTTAATGTCCAGCTCTGCAGTCAAGCTGTAGCCAGTGCAGGAATTCCCATCTTTGGTCTAAAAATAGCTTGAAGAGGTTTATGGTCTGTCACAAGACTGGCCTTACGACCGTAGAGGTAGAAGTGGAACTTTTTTACTCCCAAAAGCAAGGCTAGTGCTTCTTTTTCTAAGGGGCTGTATCCCTTTTCTGCTGAAGTAAGGGAACGAGATGCATACGCCACTGGCCGAACAGTTCCATTTTCTGGAAAGTGAGACAAAACGGCACCCTCATCGTAGGACGACACATCACATGCTAACTGCAACGCTGCCTTTGGGTCGTAGTGCACAAGCACTCTTGATGAGGCTAGCAGCTCCTTGACTTTCTGAAATGCCTCTTCACACTTCTGGTCCCTGGACCAGTGCACGTCTTGTCGCAGTAACTTGTGGAGGGGCGCAATTACAGTGGATAGTTGTGCAGCAAACTTGCCATTATAGTTCACAGCTCCCAAGAGTGAGCTCAGTTGCTGTACATCTTCAGCTGCTGGTGCATTCACAATGGCGACCACCTTCTCATTATTCGTACTGATCCCTTCAGGGCCTATCACATGTCCCAGATACTGAAGCTGGTTTTGGAAGAAGGCCCACTTCTCACCTGATGCGAACTCCACGTTGGTGAATCTCTCGAATGCTTCCTTCAAGCTTCGCAGATGCTCTCGAGTCTCGCCAGCAATTAACACTTCATCGAAGTAGCAAGCCACTTTGGGAATTCCTTTCAGTATGTTGTCCATTGTTCTTTGAAAGATGGCAGGTGCCAATGCGATTCTGAAGGGCAAATGATTCATTAGGCACAAACCCTTCTTTGTCGTTATTGTCAGCAACTTCCGTGACTTCGCTCGTGACATCTTTTTGGTACGCTCTGTTGAGATCAATTTCGGAAAAACTTTGGCCACCAGCCGGCACTGAAAAAAAGCTCATCTACCTTAGGCAATGGGTAGCGATCAACGTCCAGCACTGGGTTAAGAGTGGTCTTATAATCACCACACAACCGTATGGTACCACAGGCGTGTATTCAAGGGGGGGGGGAGCATAAGGCCCCCCCCCCCCCCTTGCTTTGAAATCTTCCATTTTGCTGGAACCTTCTCTCCCCTCTCTCCCTCATACTGCATTTTGTCATGAACAGGCCCCCCCCCCCCCCCAAAAAAAAAAAATAAAAAAAAGAAAAAAAAAATCCTGGCTACGTGCCTGTGGTACCATCCTTTTTGGGTCCGGGAACGAGTGGCGTCACAAACTCGCTATGCGTTGTTGTTGCGATTACACCTAGAACCTCTAACTTTTCCTGTCTTTTTTCCACAGCCAGAACAAGTGAAAAAGGCACACTTCTAGCTTTCGGGAACTTCGGTCAGCTCGGTCAGCTTCCTTCTTTCAGTAACACCCTTGCCTCTTTGCCATAGCTTTTTCACAATTTGTCCTTGAAAACTTTCTGATGGTTGCATAACATTTCCTGTGCCTTGCGGACTGGTATTGTGGTGCGGCCCTTGTTTACCTTTGTGAAGTTCGTTGACGCCCACAACTTGGTTGCAGTTAAACCGCAGCTGTTGTAGCCATCTTCGGCCTAGTAGCGGTCAGGACCTTTGTCTGCTCGTTGCGGAACACCTCGACATTGATGACATCGCATGGCTTGATGACTTCGCCTGTGTACGTTTGCAAACGAAGTGAAGTCTCTCAATTTTTTTGTTGTCAACTTCTCAAGGTACTGTTTCCTTGAGATAGCAGACACCACTGCTCCAGTGTCCAGCTCCTTTGTTAGTGGAGACTTCTGAACCAACACTTCTACAGTGAGGGAATGTTCTGCTGTAGACTTTATGTTCTTGACATCAGGGCTTCCCTTTTT
The DNA here is from genome assembly GCF_016920785.2 of Ixodes scapularis. NCBI lineage: Eukaryota > Metazoa > Arthropoda > Arachnida > Ixodida > Ixodidae > Ixodes > Ixodes scapularis. The sequence goes on from NW_024609876.1 coordinate 244,888, forward strand.
CTTCTTCTCCACTGTGAGCGATCTGAGCATTTTTTTCTTGCCTCGCGGCTTTTCTTTTCCTCGGGATGAGCGACAGACGCGTCAAATGTGCCTGACCTGCTGGCACTGAAAACAGACCGCCTCGCTCTGAGGACATGCACTTGCCATGTGCCCAGTAGATCCACACCGATAATAGGCTCCTCCTCATATTCGAGGTTCCTCTTCGTGTCGTAACTTGTAAACGGTTACTTTGTCGGTGTGCACGTTGTTACTGCTAGTGCCATGCATTTCGGAAGCATTTTTTATTGCGGCGTTCGACGCTGTGGCTTGTTCAACCGCTTTCTGGAATTCGAGCATCTTACCTTCATCCAAGAGCTCTCGTTGAATGTCAACGCGACATAATCCGCGAACAAAACACGGCAATGAAATCTGACCTGCTCCGATATGACGGACGGTTTAGGCTCCAGATGATCTTGCAACAACTTCGTCAGCTCTGCTACCGGCAACGCGGGAGCTATCAACGACTTAAGCAGATTATACGTCGTAGGTCTAATTAAGCTTAGGAAGGCATCAACCTTGCGGGCGTACGGCACACGGTTCACCTTGAGAACCCACATGAGTCTCTCTTTGTAAGGAGACATGGAACCCAATGAAGAGTCGAAATTCTCCACTTGCCCGATCTTGGCCACGGCTACCTTCTTGTCGTCTGCGTCGTTCAGCTCCAAGGTGGCTTCGGTCGCAGCCTCAGCAGGCCCATCGGTGTACTCTCGTAGCTCAGGTTCGTCGGCCGTCGGCTGACCATCTCTCGTCGCCACTTTATATTGTGTTTGTCAGCCTTGGATTGGCTTAGTTAATAAGAAAACGGTTTACTGAACATAAACTGTCGTATAACCCAGACGGCCGCGTTGCCATCTTAGTCTCAAACGAACAGTTTGCGCTTGAGGTCGCGCGTGCCAACGTTAGCATGCTCTGCTAAACACCAAAATATTCCTAAACTTATAGGTCTGGAAGAGGTCTATCTTCAGCAAATGGCTGCTAGTGCAGCAGGTCTGAGCACTTTGGCTAATACAAGGAGCTTATTAAGCGCAACGCAGATGAAACGAGGTAAGAATTGCCAGTTGATCGTTGTGCGAAAAATTCAATTAGAATTGCGCCGAGTCATTTTATGACGTCGCGGCTCGACCAACCAATTGACGTTCAGCGACAACGAGGGGCTGCATGTTTTGCGATTTTTTTCACGTTTAGTGTCGTTTTGAGGTCAAGTGATGATGATATTTAGATTCTCTAGGAAAGACTACGCCAAAAAAAAAGCATTGACTTATTTAAAAAACAAGTTTAATCTTTTTAAATGTTTGTTTGAGATGATTCCAGTAGATCTGAACATCCGTGGTACCATCACGTCATGTCACACCACGACGTAACAATGTGACGTCGCATTATATTGTGACATCATGTGACACATAATGTCACATGACACCATGACGTAATGCTACAACGTCATGTGACACGTATGGGGTTATCCCCGTCCAGCTTCCCCACCCCCGAGTGACACAACACCACTTTCCATATAAACATTTAATCACTCACATTGTTGAGTTCTCCGGCGGTCGCACCTCACGGTATCCAAACGTCCGTCCACTTTCACGTCCGTCGCACCACCCCTGCGTCCTCCCACCGACCCCTCGAGCCCCCGCCGGTCCTTCCCTCGCACCCCCTTTTCCCGGCGCCAGGCCGACGGGTGCCTTCCTCCCGACGTGGGTGTTCTCCCGGCTCCCCATCCACGCCGTCCAGGCCCTTGGGGGTCGGGCTCCTTTGAAGGGGGCCCGAGGACGTCCGCCGCCGCCACCAGCCGGCCACTATCAGCCTCGATCGGCTACCGAGGGTGCCGACGGCTCGCCCTTGAGCCGCCCTCGGCCGCCAGCGTCTGGTAGCAATCAGGCGGCGGCAGAGCGGGCCCCCACACCACCCCCCCCTCAATCCTCAGACCCCGACGCCGCCAAGAAAGAGTCCAGGTCAACGTCCATCAAGGACGGCGACGGCAGGGTCCGAGTGATAGGCCCTCCGGGCCCGGTGGCAGATGAGTCCGTCGGGGAGGGGCCGATGAACTCGGCAGGCCGGACTGGCTCGGACTGCCTCAGCGGCGGAAGCTCCAGGGCCCGCGGGATCGGCGCGGCAGGGGGGACCAAATCTGGGGCCGGAGTCAGGAGCCCCGGCCGCTCCCTCCGCAGCAGCTTGAGGGCCGCCTCGATGTCCTCCTCGGTGGCAGCAGCCGCAGCCGCTGCGTCTTTCTTCCGTTGGTCCCTCTCCGTGTAGAGCTTGCCCCCGGCGTGGGCCTCCTGGCACACCACCAAGACGTGGCAGACCGGACAGAGGGCCGCCTCCTCCTCTGCCGTGTAGACGGCCGGCGGCTCGTCGTCCCGGTCCGCCAGGGTCAATCCCCGGAAAGGTGGCCTCACCTCGGACGGGTTGACCCCGCGGGAGGGGCGGTACTGGTCCCTCCACCTTGCGTGGGACGCGTAACCGACTGCCTCCCTCCCGGAGACCACCGTCCATGTAGCAGCCGACCGCGTCTTCTTCTTGGCCTGCTCCAGGGGTTTAGGCCCAGCCGGAGGCGGTTGCGTGGAGTGGGAGCTCGAGCGCCCTCCCCTGCCCGACCGGACGCGCCTGAAGTCCTCGGGCGTCTCATTGTCGCCCCCCCCGGTTCCGGGACCTGCGACCAGACCTGGACCTCGAGCGGGGGTAGTAAACCCGCTCCGTCGTCCAGGGCTGAGTTCGGCGTTCGCCGCGGTGGGGTCGGCCCCGTGCACCGCCGTTGGCAGACATTCTGTGTGGGAAAAAGAGGTGGTTAATGGATGCGATACACTAGTGCCTTTTGGCCCTGAGATTGTATCTCCGGGGATTTTCCCCAGCGTTGCTTGTCCCGCCTGCCTCCCCGTCAGTATCGTCAGGATCGCGGAGGCAGTAGGTCTTTAAGTCGCCCACGTGCACCGAGCCGGACACTTCGCCCGTGTCCAGGCGAGCAAGTCGGTAGGTCAAACGTGACAGTCGTGCCGCGACCCGGTACGGCCCTTCCCACCTGTGTGCCAGCGACGCCGCAAAACCTTGCGCCGCGTTGCTGAGAGGGTGTGTTCGCCTAAGGACCAGATCCCCAACGGCGTACCAGGTGGCGGTGCGTTTTGTCGTACTGGGCGGCCTGCTCAAGCCGGGCAGCGTCTAGGTTCTCCCTGGCCGTGCGGAGGGCGTCCCCGAGTCGGCCACGGAGTTCCGATGCGTAGCGAGAGATGAAGCGGGGGTCAGCCTGCCCACACTCTCGGAATCCATTTTCCAAGGGATACGTCAGCTCCTTTCCCAAGTTCAGGTACGCGGGTGTCAGTCCAGTCGATCGATTTACCGTCGTTCGGGTTGCAAAACCGAGCTCGGATATGTTCGCGTCCCAATCCTTATGCTTACCGGTGAGTGTCGCCAGCATCGCCTTCAGGTTCCGGTTCACCCGCTCGGTGATGTTCGCCTGTGGGTGGTAAGGCGTTGTTCGTTTGTGCTGGATATTGAGTGACCGGCACGAGTCCACAAAGACCTTACTTGTGAACACCGACGCGTTATCTGTGATCAGAGAAGCAGGGAAACCGTAGCGACAAAACGTATTCAACAGTCTTTCCCAGATTCTTGCAGACACTAGCTTTCTGAGTGGGAAAAGCTCGACCCACTTCGAGAAATGGTCTGTGACGACGAGTAGATACTGGTTTCCACGTGGACTTCGAGGCAGTGGTCCGATGATGTCACACGCGACCGTCTCCCAAGGGCGCTTGCTGATGACAGGTTGCATCAGGCCGGGGGGCTTCCCTCCCCTGGGCTTCGCCACTTGGCACGCTGGACAGCTGCGGGCATATCGAAGTACCTCCCTCCTCATTCCCGGCCAGGTCACGACACGACACAACTTTTCGTAAGTCTTCTTGCCGCTCCCGTGGCCTGCCAGGGCCGAGTCATGAAAATACCTCATCAGTTTCTGCCGCAGCTTCCGCGGAACGACGATTTTGAAGGGGGATGGGTCTCCCTCGTGTTCGTCCATCTCGGGGATGTACCTGAGCAACAAGTTGTTTTCACCCAACAGATAGGAATCGATCTCTCTATCGACCCTCGCGCCCGCGTTTCCGGTGTCCGCTGCGTTGCCCTCCAGCGTTTCTGACACCCGCTGTCCCGTGCCAGCGTTTCCAGCGTCTGCTGCGTTATCCGCTAGCTTTTCCGACACTCGCTGACAGAAACCATCTGTTTTCTGGGCTTCCAACAACTCTTCCCTGCTCACAACAGTACCCCAAGCGTTCATCTGTTCTTTGGTGGCATCACACACAGCCGCACAAGGCGGGGTATCACCTTTTCCGCCACCGCTCGCATTGCCGCGAGTCTTTCTCTCCGCGTGGATGGCTCCCCTGGAACCAGCTTCCGGCGCGTGACCGGGCGCTCTCTCCTTCTCGCCCCTTTCCTCTGCATTCCCGCAAGCTTGCTGTCGTGGGTGGAGGGTTGCCCGGGGCAGTTCCCCCGGGTCAGTCTCCACGGGTGCGCGCGACAATGCGTCCGCGACCTGGTTCGCAGTGCCTCTGCGATACTCTATCTTGTAGGCGTAGCGCTGCAGAGTGAGCACCCAGCGGGCCAGTCTGCCGGCTGGTTGCTTCAGCCTCTGAATCCAGGCGAGAGCGTTGTGATCAGTTTGGATGGTAAAGAGAGCGCCATCCAGGTATAGATCGAACTTATGCAGGGCATACATAATTGCCACTCCCTCTCGCTCGGTGGTGCTGTAGTTGCGTTCCGCTGGCGTGAGTGTGCGGCTCGCAAAGGCGACGGGCCTTAATTGGCCGTCGTGCTCTTGCAACAAGACCGCTCCCACGCCGTAATCGCTGGCGTCTGTTTGCACCACAAACGGCAAGTTTAAGTCCGGCAGTCGCAAACTGGCAGTCGCCGCGATCGCGCGAGTGAGAGAGATGAATGACACCTCTTGTTCTCGTTGCCAGACGTACTTCGAGCCTTTGCGCAGCAGCTGGTTAAGCGGGCGGGCTAGCTCGGCACAGTTGGGAATAAAATGGCGATAAAACCCAATCATTCCTAGAAACCTTTGGAGGCTTTTCACCTCCTGCGGCCGAGGGAAATCAAGGATGGCCCTTAACTTCTCGTCGTTCGGTTTCAAGGTTCCCTCGTCGACCACAAACCCAAGGAGATCGATTTTCGGAGAAGCGAGCTGTACCTTCTTCGGGTTAATCGTCAACCCCGCATCCCTCATTCGTCCGAGGATGATCCTCAGGTGAACGAGATGTTCGCTGAATGACTTGGAGAAGACCACAACATCATCCATGTAGGCCATTGCGAAATTAAACCTGGCGTCTCCCAAAACGATGTCCATAAGTCGCTGGAAACTTGCCGGCGAGTTAGACAGTCCGAAGGGAAGGCGAGTAAACTCAAATAACCCGCGATGGCAAGTGAAAGCAGTCTTCTCGACATCGGCAGGAGCGATCTGAATCTGCAAAAATCCCCCTGCTGCAGTCTAGTGTTGTAAACACTCGGGCGTTCCCCAAGGAATACATGATGGATTCGATCGACGGAAAAGGATACGCATCCCTCGTTGTCAGAGAATTGAGTTGGCGGTAGTCAACGCAAAGCCTGGCTGTCCCGTCCTTCTTTGGAGCTAGAACTACCGGGAAAGCCCAAGGACTTTTCGATCTCCTGACCGCGCCCGTGTCAATCATCTCGTCGAGGGCGGCGTCTAGGAGGTTTCTTTTGTGAACGCTAAGCGGCCGGGGATTGCAACCCCAGGGCTTAGCTTCGCCGGTGTCGATCCGGTGCTGAAGGACGTTAGTCATGCCCGGCCGTTCGGTGAATGTCGCCGAAAAGGGGCACAAAACGTCCGCGAGTGCATGCCTCTGCTCGGTCGGGCCGTCGAAAGACGCGAGCACGGCCTCCAATTCCGCCGCTCCAACCTGCGTGACGAGCGCCTCTGGCTGGAGCTTGGGACACCCAGCGAGAGCCGTCGTACGTGGAGCGCAAGGAACACACCCCGCAGGGGGCACCTGTGAAAGCAGGTGTTTGGAGAGTGGCGTCTCCACGGACCCCGAGCCATGCGGGTTCGCCCGCCCACGTCTGACTGTGCGTGGCTTACCCGTGTCTGGGGAAAAGGGCATCCTGGTGGTTGAGCCGAGCCCGGGGTAGGTTTGGACCCTTCGGGGCCCCCCGGGCGAGGCAATACACCACTTCGGCCCCCGCTTCTCATAGACGGGAGTCCTGGTAAGGCCCGGCCAGGATGATTCAGTCTAGTCGCCACTCCTTCTACTATGCCCTCCCTTCTTTCACCCTTGTCTCCTCCTTCTTTTCACTCTTCTCATTTCTCTTCTTTCCTTTTCAACTTCTTTGGCGGCAAGGGCTAACCTTGGGTGGTGACAGATACTCTCGTCCAGATCCACACTTGGTTATAGTTTCTGGGTAGCGCTAATAGAGTAATGCTTCCAGCAAAGCCATATTTGTTATGGGGTATTACCTATTCCCTCGTTGGGCTCCGTGGTGGGCGGCGCGCCACAGATTCCGAACACTCCTTGCCCTCTTATGGCGCCCCTCTCTTCCAAACCCCGTTCGGGGCAAGCCGTTAAAAGGCGCTGCCCTGAACACAAGACTATTGAAAAAGAACCAGAGGTAGAAAACTTCACGAAGTTTTTCGTTGTTCATTCCCTCGATGAACAGAAACCTATGTCAAAGCTTTCACCATTTGTAGTAGCCAAAGTACTTGAACACCTTGCAGTGATGTGATTGCTGCGCCAATTGCGCCAAACTGCGCCAAGGGGCTAACCCTGCTACATCCTGCTACATTTCGCCAAAATTTGAGTAATCTGCGCCAAGCCTGCGCCAAAGGACCAAATTAGGTTGCCTTTCGCAACCGAAACTAAACTGAGTACTGTAATTGAGCAGACGTGTGTTATGTGGCGCAAGCGGCCACCTGACACAAAGTACCGTGCATCAATTGTCCACCCGGTCTTTCATGGATTTCCCTGCGTCTCGCGTTTCGCGCTCTCTCTTGTGGGTCTCGTCTCTCGTCTCTTTTTTTTTTTTTATATTTTCAGCGATAGACGCGGATGTGTGCAGACGCTCCAACGCTAGCGTTCCGGGTACCAGCTATGCAGTCATGTTGTGAAACGAAACCACGTTTTTGCGCGGCAGAAGTTACTTTGTGAGCTGAAGCAACGGCCGTGGGAAAACTATATTGGGTCACTGCCTTTCAGTCACCGTGGTCGCGCGACGTCGGATGTTGCCGTTCCACATCACTGCAGATATGGTACTTCCTAAAATAAAACGAAGTACCGCCGCATGTTCACCAACATTCCTGTTCTTGTTTAAATCATACGTTACAACAAAAATACATCTTTAATTCAAAGACTGCTCTGTCAAAGTACTGATTATCTAGATTCCTCTCGGTGGGTCTTCTTTCGAAAAGTACCTCGGTACGTGAAAGATCTGCCGCGAAATAAAGTTGAAGAGAAATGGGGGCGTGCTTAAGGCTTCCAGATTTTTAATACCTGGAAATGTTTGAGACTATTGCGTACCTGAAACGTTGTTTGTTAGTGTTTGTGAAGTGCCATGGATGAAAATGTGCTCCAGGACTGTGGTTCAGAAAGACAATCACCTTAACTTTTCATCTCATTTCTATCATTGTGTGCATAGTCATCTTTTCACCTTATGCCCTTGTAATCTGAATTTTTAGCGAAATCTTCCATGTATTAAAGAAAGAAAAAAAAAAAAGGGATCGGTGGCCGAGTGGTCTAGCGCACACCAGCTCGGAGCACATGGAGCGAAAGCTCGCGCTACAGAACCCAGCGATGCTGGGTTCGAGCCCCACCCCTGCCCGTTTCGATCTGGATGAGCATCGTACCGGCGTGCGGTCGTGTATCACTACTGCGTGATGCACGTTAAAGACCCCAGGCTAGCGGTTGTACCGCACTGGCTATATTTCTCATCTACAGCTGGGAGACTCGTCGCCCTGTGAGGCAGACCAAGTTCTAGGCTGTATAAACATACAGACAACCCAATTTTTTTTTAAGAGAAGTGAGCTAAAGCAAAGAAAGCAATGTATGCATGTTGAACCCGCACAGCACGCTTGTTTGTCTCGAGTTCAGTCGTTGCACAAAGCGCTCCAAGAACGTTTCGAGGCTGGCTCGCAATGTCTTGCATCGATGCACTCAGGTTCTTTATTTTTTGTGTGTTTAGCTTATACCTTGTTTGCCGGCCTGCTGGCAAGCACGCGCCACTAGACTGTTTAAAGGGATACTGAACCGAAGAATTTAGTGCCCATAATAAGTGGCGCACGTTCTTTCCACGAGCCAGCAACCACCGGTGTGCGCGAGCACATGCAACGAAAATGACGTCAAAGACCTCCATTCGTGGGTAAGATGACAGTGAAATGCATGTGCTTCGGGCTAAAAGAGAATAAAGATAAGCTTTTCACCTCTACAAGTGAATGGTACGGGCTTGTTAGACCAATTAATCGCTTACCTTTTACATGAGACACCACTGTGTAGATGAAAAACTTGTCTTTAATCTCCTTTGGCCCGAAGCGCATACATTTCACTGTCCCCTTAAGCGCGAATGGAGGTCTTTGACGTCATTTTTGTTGCGTGTACCCGCGCACACCGGCGGCTGCTGGCTCGTGGAAAGAACGTGCGCCACTTATTACGGACACTAAATTCCTTGGTTCAGTATCCCTTTAAGTCGCATGCTCGAAAGTTACATTTTGTGTACAATTTTGGGGATAAGTTAGCGACCGAGCTGAGGGCATGGTTTCGGTTTCGATCGGACAGCCGTTGTCTGCGCTCGCGCGACGAAGCATGCCCAACAGCAAGCCTGCCGAAGTTGGCCTCACGTGCATGCGAACATGATTGCGTGACTGCGGCACCAGCTGGGACGCTTGCAATTCATTGTTTTACGTTTGCTTACTTTTGACGAAAATCTGGCACGTCGGGAAGCAGTAAAACGGTGGCAAGCGGTTTTTCAAAATTGCTTGGCAATGCCTACAGCACTATACACTTGTGGGATGTCTGAGCAGTAAAAACAAAAGCAGCGAGTTCCGTCACAACACGGCACATCAGAACACAACACAACACAAAGTGCCCTTCGTTTATACAGCACTTTAAACGAATATATTTATTTTCCTAAAAATATCTGCTCCAAAAGCCGCTTTTGCTGCTCCAAAACACTGTTTTGGTTGCTCCAAAACGTGCGCCAAAATGGCTTAGGCCAATCACATCACTGACCTTGTAGGGTTTTCCTACAAGGCTAAAAAACTCCACTCAGGAGACCTCCTAGTTGAGATAAATAACAAAAAGCAAAGTGAAGCGCTTCTCAAGCTGAACACCATACTTGATGTGAAAGTGTCGGTGAGCCCTCACCGCACACTGAACACCATCCGTGGAGTCCTCTCTGAGGACGACTTCCTTCACACTAGTGAGGAAGAACTCCTCGAGGGACTCCAGGGTGCCGGCGTTGTCGCAGTAAAACGGATTATGTTCAAAAAAGATGGTGTAGAAATTCCCTCAAAACACGTCATCCTTACATTTGAGAGGCATACACTACCACAAACAATCAAGGCTGGATACCTGAACTGCCACATCCGCCCTTTTGTCCCCAACCCCCAGCGGTGTTTCCGTTGCCAGCGTTTTGGTCACGGAACACGCAGCTGTCGAGGGAAGGCGACTTGTGCAAAGTGTGGCAGTCAGGATCACATCTCTGACAATTGCGAGAATGTGGCCCACTGCGTTAATTGCGATGGACCACACCCTACCTACTATCGTGGCTGTCCCATATGGAAGCAAGAAAAGGAAATCATTGCCATCAAAGCGAAAGAAAATATCAGCTATAGTGAAGCAAAGAAAAGGTATTCCTTCATGTCGAAGGGATCATATCCGACGTGGCACGGAGGGGTCTTGTGCCACGCTCGGAGTCGAGGGCTACCCAGGTCTCACCTGAGGTTCTGGAGGCAGCCCTCAGGGCCCCAACCCCCCAGCTGGGGCAGCAGTGCCCCCCTCTTCATGGAGGGAGTGCACATGCTGCTTCGCTGGTTCTAGACAGGCCGGCAAATGCCGCACCTGTCCGCACATCGCGGTCCTCTGCCGGGGAGAGGGGGCAAAACTCCCGCCCGACCTCCTCAGAGAGGACCTCCTCTTCGAAAGAGCGGCACAACCCTCATGCCGCTCCCCCAGTACCCAAGGGGCCGGAGGAGGCAGAGTTGAAAGACACTCTGCCCAGCACCTCCGGTGCCTCTTCGGCTGGTCGTGGCCGGGGCAAGCCACCCCGTGCAACGAGCCAGCCAAAACCTTCAGGCAAAGGCTCGCCTCCAGAAATAGAGGCAATGGATGATACCGCTGAGTCACCCACTCTTGCATCCGACGAGGGTGACATGGAGTGGCAGACTTTGAAGTCTAAAGGGAAAAAACCAGTGGTCCCTCCCAAATAACCATTAATTTCATACTCTCAATTTCTTCATTGCCTCTCTCTTTTTAATTTTACACTTCACCTTTTTAGATAAATGAAGAATTTGCATTTTATGCAGTGGAACTGTCGTGGTCTTTTACCCAATATTGATGACGTTAACTATTTTATGGATGATCTTCGGCCTATTGCCCTCTCTTTACAAGAAACTCATCTTCAAACACATCATACACAGATTTTACGACGTTATCAAGTGTTCCGCAAAGATCGTCTGAGTTCCAGTTCTGGTGGCGTAGCAGTGGTCGTGCAGAGCGGGGTTGCCTGCTCGGAGGTCCCTCTCTGCACACCGCTCGAAGCTGTAGCGGTACGCCTTCTTTTAGATCGCCTCATTACAATTGTGTCCATTTATTTGCCACCAAACGTTCCATTGCAACTTCACGAACTTCAGGGTCTTGTAGGACAGCTTCCTCAACCCTTCTTAATTTTAGGAGATTTTAATGCCCATCACCCCATGTGGGGCAGTACTCGCCTCGATTCTCGAGGCCGAGTAATTGAGCGGTTTTTATTATCATCTAACTTGTGTATTTTTAACGGGAGAGAGCCTACTTTTTTTAGTTCTGCTCACAACTCATTTACATCTATTGACCTTTCTATTACTTCACCTTCATTACTTCCATGCTTTTCATGGAAGGTTTTTAATAATCCCTTTGGGAGTGATCACTTCCCGATTGTTTTAGAGAGTACTGTCTCTCTTCCGACTCTGTTAACACGAATGCCCCGATGGAAACTAGATAAGGCAGATTGGTCCATTTTTCAATTAGAGGCACTGATTGATTCTTCTATAATCTCAAACATGAATCCAGATGAAGCAACGCTGTATGTCACAGAGGTTATAATACATGCTGCCACACGGAGTATCCCTCAAACGTCTTGTCGTCTTCCTAAGAGATGCAAGCCATGGTGGAATGATGACTGTAAAACAACACGGAAGTCCCAGAACAAAGCTTGGTGCATCTTTCGTAGATATCCAACTTCTAGCAACTTACTTGAGTTTAAGAAAACGAGAGCTAAAGCTCGCTGGACAAGACGCCAGGCGAAGGGAAGCTCCTGGAGAAAGTATTTGACGTCCTTGAGTAGTTTTGTATCTACAAAAGAAGCGTGGGATCGGCTTAGAAAGGTTAGGGGCGACTACTTACCTTTCAGAACTCCTCTCTTCCCTGCATCATCTTCAACATCTCTGAAAGATCAAGCGAATGTTCTTGGGAAATATTTTCAGGATGTTTCTAGTTTACGCAACTGCAGTGAAGCCTTTAAAAAGTTCAGTTCGACAGCAGAGAAACAACCAATCATTTTGTCTGGTGCTCGTGACGCTCCGTACAACAGGCCTTTTACACTCTCTGAGCTCAAAGTGGCTCTTAGTGTAAAGAAACAGTCTGCTCCTGGACCAGATAATGTTCATTATGAGATGTTAAGGCACCTGTCACCTGATTCTCTAGGCAGTTTGTTGACCTTTTATAACTCATTGTGGCATCGCTCTGCATTCCCCGAGGTTTGGAAAAGAGCCCATGTAATCGCTCTTCTGAAGCCTGGCAAAGATGCTTCTCAACCAACTAGCTACCGACCCATTGCTCTCACAAGTTGCTTGGGAAAAACCTACGAAAGAATGATTAACCGACGTCTCATTCATTTCTTGGAGAGTGAGAATGTGCTTGACATTAATCAGTGTGGTTTTAGAGCTGGACGTTCCACCCTGGACCACTTAGTCCGCCTTGAAACCTCTATTCGTGAGGCGTTTGTACACCGCCAGGTCTGTCTCTCTGTGTTTTTTGATCTGCAAAAGGCGTACGATACAACGTGGCGCTATGGGATCCTGCGGGATCTTTATGCTTACGGTGTTCGGGGTCGCATGTTGCGATGCATACAAAGCTTCTTAATGGGACATACTTTCCAAGTCCGTCTGGGCTCCACCTTATCAGATGTGTTTTCTCAAGAAAGTGGTGTCCCTCAGGGAGGGGTGCTTAGTGTCACACTTTTTGCAGTTAAAATCAATAGCCTGGCTCAGGTGATACCACCGACAGTATCTTATTCTTTGTATGTGGATGATGTGCAAATTTCAGTTTCTTCTTGCAATCTGCATAGTTGTGAACGTCAACTGCAACTGACAATCAACAGGATGAGCAAGTGGGCAGCCGAAAATGGGTTCCGCTTCTCCCCCGACAAAACCGTATGTGTTCCTTTTTCGCTGCGTCGAGGGTTGTCACCGGATCCTACCTTGCATCTGAATAACGTTACCATTACTGTTAAGGAGGCGCACAAGTTTCTAGGCGTGATATTCGACAAGAAGCTCACATTCGTACCCCATTTGAAAGAACTAAAACGAAAATGCCTACGATCTTCCAATATTCTTAAAGTGCTGTCGCACACAACTTGGGGGTCTGACAGACGATGTCTGCTGCGAATTTATAACTCTCTAGTGCGGTCCCGGTTGGATTATGGTGCACCGGTATATGCGTCGGCACGACCATCTGCTTTGAAGATGTTAGACCCAATCCATCACCTTGGCCTGCGTCTAGCCACAGGTGCTTTTCGCACGTCGCCCGTGCCGAGTCTGTATGCTGAAACACATCAGATGTCCCTTGAGCGACGCAGACAATATCTTAGTCTCTGCTATGCCTACAAAGTTTATAGTGATCCACACCACCCTGCATTCTCTGCTCTGCAGACCTCTGCATCATTGCGCCTTTTTGAGAATAAGCCCAGTATTGTTCGGCCCTTGAGCCTTCGGGCTGAGAGCATGGCAAGGTCGCTGCACCTTTGTTTTGATGAGCCTCCTTTGTTGAGACAGGCCTATAGGGTTGCTCCTTGGGATTTGGTGCCAATCTCTTGTGATTGGTCACTTTCGAAGTACAGCAAAAAGGTTGTTCCTCGTCTTGTTCTCTTGCGGGAGTTCGCAGAGCTAGAGCAGAAATATAGTGACTATCTCCACTTTTACACTGATGGCTCGAAAACATTGAATTGCGTAGGCTGTGCAGTTTATTCTCTCGCTTTCAGTGAAGTGAGGCAACTCAACCCTCTAGCAACTATCTTTACTGCTGAACTGTATGGTATCCTGATGGCTATTGAATATATTCTAGAAAATAACATTAACAAAGCAGTTCTGTTTGTTGATTCCCAAAGTGTTCTCTTAGCTATTTCATCTTTAGCAGACAGCAAGAACGCTCTTGTGCAACAGGTTCGTTTTCAGATAAACAAAGCTTTCCATCTAGGACAATTTATAAACTTCTGCTGGGTGCCCAGTCATGTGGGCATTCCCGGTAACGAGAATGCAGACCATCTTGCACTTTCTGCAATAAATTACACGGAAACGTCTTTTGGCCTGCCACACCAAGACCTCAAGCCAGCCTTAAACAAGTCAATTATTAAGTTATGGCAACAGGATTGGGACACACAGAGAGATAACAAACTTCACATTATTAAGCCCAACTTAGAAGTGTGGGAGAGTTCCTCCCATAAGGACCGCCGTTCAAAAGTTCTTTTATGCCGCTTGAGAATTGGTCATTCTCGATTGACTCACCTGCACTTGCTCTGCGGTGAAGATGTAAAGCTCTGTGAAAAGTGTGGGAAAATGTTAACTGTCCTTCACATCCTGTGGAATTGTAGATTTTTCGATCATCAACGTCGAAGATATTTTCCAGAACTTTTCAGAAACCACCTTCCATTTCATCCTTATTTTTTGCTTGGTGATAGACCTTTGGTACCAGTTGCTCGCGTTTTAAGTTTCCTACATGCAATTGGCCTTTTGCACTTGATATAGATAAGTAAAGTTAGATGTAAATGCAAGGCTCCTTAAATTAATTTTCTTGGCGCAATATGGCCGTAGTCGCTCTTGTGCCATTAAACCCCAATCATCATCATCATCGCAAGGAACACAGGGCGGTGGGTCGGCGAAAGGTATCAGCGGAGTAGACGGGTCGTAACGGTACCCATTGTTCCGCAGGTCAACGATGATGCCTTCCCGAGAAAGGAAATCTCGCCCCAGTATGACCGGAGATGTGAGACCCCGAAGGTACACAAAACGTTGCCTCTTACGTCGACCGTCAAACTCGACCTGAAGGCGCAGAGCCCCCTCAGCCCTCGTCATGCCCGTTGCCAAACGCATGCAGATGTCGACCGGTCTTAAACTCCTCCTCCTCTCGCGGCATGCTTCGTACACGTCGTCACCGATCAGACAAAGGGTAGCTCCGGTATCTATCAATGCTGAGAACTCCCTCCCAGCAATGTTAATCGTCATGTAAGGTCCAGAGGCAGAGAGTCCCGTCTGGGCTCTACATGCCAGTGGGGCAAACGCGTCCGCGACATCAGTGGGACATGTCGGCGACACGTCTTCGTGGGGCTTCTCCACGGTACCGCGTCGCCCCTCCCTTTCGCCGCTGGCCAGCGGCGGGAACCTGGATGATCCGGTTAACGCCGCTGGCCCCGGGCGTTTCCCTGGCGCTGACCGTCGCGCTCGAGCTGCGGACAGTTACGTATGATGTGGCCAGGCTGGTCACACCGGAAACAACGCAGGGGTCGGCGGCCCGGACTCTGGCGACGCCCGTCCCTTTCATCTCGACCGAAACGGGGCGCGTTATCTCCCCGCCTCGCAACACCACGCGCCCCGGCTGCGCTGGCCCCGACCGAACTCGAAGGCCGATTCTCGCGGCCGGCGCGGCGTCTCTGCTCGTACGAGAAGGGGTCTAGCGCGCGAGCTGAAACGACTTCTCGCGCCTCGCGCCTAACAACCGCGGACACCGACGCTGCCTCGACGCGGGGGGTCGGGCTTTGGGACCCCGCCCAGGCGCAGCTAGGCTCAAGCGATTCCTCCGGCACAGGCGGCGGCGCGTAGCGGAGCTCAGCAAGCAAGTCCGCCTGAACGACGCGCGCCTCTCGAGCCAGAGCCTCCAGGGTGTCGAAGCTGCGCCCACGAAGGTACGGCTTGAAGGATGGGTGGCACTGGCGGATTACGCGCGAAACTTGGTCCGCGTGACTCGCCGCGGGGTCTGCTCTCGAATAAAGTTCCTGAAGTGCGCGCACATACTCCAAAAGGCTTTCGTCAGGATGCTGCGTGCGCGTGTTTAATTCCTCGCGGACGCGCCTCTCATAGTCCGGCGGCAGAAACTCGCTTCGGAAGCGCTCATGGAACGCGGCCATCGATGAGGGAGGCTCCTGAAGCCTCCACCAACGGGCGGCATCCCCGACAAGGGCGATTGGCAGGATCTGCCGGATGACGGTGTCATCCGACGCGCCAACGGCCGTTTGGTAGGTGCCCAGGCGCAACAGGAAGTCATGAACAGAACTCTCATCCGCGTAACCCGAATACGTGGGCAGCTCCATCGTAAGCCGCGGACGCGGAAGAGTCACCGGCGCGGGAGCAGTCGGGCTCTGCGCCGCAGCTAACTGCCGCGTAAGTGTAGCGAACAGAGCTGTCATTTGCTCCATGAGCTCAGCCGCACCCGAAGGCCCCTGCGGTTGCGCGATGGTCGGACTCTCAACCAGCGACGCAGTCGCCCCTGCGGGGTTAGCCTCAGGGGGAACGGCGGCTGTGGGTTCCCGTCTGCTCGGCTGGTTCGCGCCGTTTGAACTTCCGTTTCCCTCGCGCCTGGACTTCGGCATCTCGACTTAAGTCAAAGCTCTCTGCCTAATCAGAACCCTTGGCAAATTGGTCCCCGCTCCAAAATTAAACACAAGTAGAGTGGTGACACCCGGGAAGAGGAACTGGACAAAGACAATTAATCGGGCCCCACGTTGGGCGCCAGTGTATGGGGTTATCCCCGTCCAGCTTCCCCACCCCCGAGTGACACAACACCACTTTCCATATTGTGGTCCTCCTTGGGGCCACTGCCTTTGGGAGTACCACGTTCGCGGCGAGACGCTCTACCGCGAAGCGGGTTCGTACTCGCGTGGCATGCTGCTCGTTGAGCGCAAACAGACACCAGTCACGTTGGTAACGGTGATAAACTGTTTATTTACAATGAAACAAAATAACAACAACACGGCGGCTATAAGCTGGTGAACGCCGTCGGTGTGGAGATCGCCCACGGCCGAACGGTCGCTCACAAATGTACAAAGTACGGGGTAAACGCTCACCGGTGCGCCGGAAGGGTCCCCGTTGTCGCCACCGCCGAATCCCAGGAAGAAGAGCGAAGCGAGACTGCTGTCCGCTGGTTTTAAGATAACGGCGGGGGCGAAGTGGCCAATCAAGGAGCGACACGTCGATCTCCTTTGTGCGGGGGTCCGTTACGGAAATCGCCCCAAGGGGGGAGAGGAGGAAGCCACTCACAGTGGTAAGCAGCGCCACCTCTCGCTACGCCAGCGCGGCCGCCACGGCGCGCCAAAACGCTGACGCGGCAGAATGTTGAGGGATCACAATCCCCACACTCCCCCCTCCTTAGCCATTAGTCACCCGCAAACGGGTAGACCAACACAAACACACAACAGACAAAAATAATAAAAAAAGAAAAAGGCGGCTGTAGCTACACGGGAACCAACAGCCCGGCTCATAGGTCCATGCTCCAAAATTTCGTCCAACGGTCCCTCACCAGCGGTACAGCTCCCAGCTGTAGTCGGTCGGCTGCGTCAACACGTGACCGCCGCGCACGTAGCGGATCACCTCCTGAGCGCACAGGACGGGATAGGGCATCGAGCCCAAAGTGGCGAATGTCCCACAGCAGTATTCCGACAGCCCAGACGTCGGACTTGAAGGGCGCCCTTGGAATTTTGGCGGTAGACGTTCGTCTCGGGGTCCCAGTGCTCCTGGAGAGCTCTAAGTCGGCAACTCAGCAGCCGTGTCCGTCGACGAGCACGTTCCGGGCGACCAGGTCCCGGAGGATTATCCCTCGGCTGCCGATGTGGTGCGTGCCCTACGAGCCCTGCTGGGCGAACTGCGCCAGCTCCCTGGGGCCCTGGGGACTTGTTACGGGACGAACGGGAACAGCTGGTCCCTGGTCGGCGAGCTTTCCGACCGCGGTGCGGGTGCCGAAGATGATGAGCGGGCAGTCCCTTGCCGGATGTCGAACTTGACGGCCCACGAAAACGACGGGTTGCTGGTTTGGCCCGTGGCCGGCTGGGGTAGCGGGGCTGCCTGACGAGTCACGCGCATCCGTGGACCCTGGACGCCGCTGAACTGCCGTAGCCAAGAGACAGCAGCTCCCGAACGACGCGAAGCAAAGGCTGGAGGTCCTCTTCGTAGGTGCGGAACGTACTGCGGTAGGATGACCACTTGGTCTCCGACCGCTTGTGACGACGCTCGCACCGCGCTCTTGCGTTGACATGTGGCCCACGTGAGCGTAGGTGGCAATAACTGACCAATGGCAGTTACGCGTACCCTTTCCCTCGGAAGCCGTGTTTGGGGGATTCCCCTACGGGTTCATCTGGGAGCGAACACTGAGGTGACGTATCTAGGTCACTGCTTGCCAGTAAACAATGGTGTCTGGCGCGTTCGCGAAGGCAGCAGGTGCATTGTGTGTTGCACTTCCCTTAATGTGACATTTCGCCACTTACAGGAGCTGCCTCTACGAAAACTTCGGATAATAGTTCCTCCGTCTCCGCAGATTGTAGCGAGACGACTGTTGTTCGCTGCTGGCGTCGTCTCGCGCTGCGTGTGCATGTTTCTGCGGGGGCTTAGTTTGCTCGTTGGCCCCGTTTTCCCTCTCATGGTAGGGTTTCAGATCGCACACATGTACCGGCCCACCGACTTTTCTTGATTGCAAGTTTGTCAGCTTGTACACGAGTGGGGAGAGAAGTTCCTGCACTCGGTACGGGCCACACCACTTCGGAGCCAAAGCAGCCGAGAAGCCTATGCTGGCATCACTCAGAACATGGTTGCGTCTGAGGACGAGATCGCCCACTTTGTAGCGGAGATCTCGATGCGAGCGGTCGTACTGAGCTTTTTGTTTCGCTCGCGCTACCCCGAGATTGCGACGCGCCTCCGAGAAGGCTTCCGTCATCCGAGTTTGTAGCTGCCGCGCGTGGTCCGTTTGCGTCGGCTGCGCGTTGTCCACCCCGGCGCTCGCCCCTAGGACACGGTCCATGGGGTTCGGAAGCTCTCTCCCGAATGTGAGGAAAGCGGGGGTGAAGCCCGTCGAACGGTTGAGAGTGGTCCGAAGTGCGAACCCGATCTCGGGGATATATGCGTCCCAGTCACGGTGCCTTTCCGCGAAGGCGGCCAGCATTGGTTTGATGTTTCTGTTACATCGCTCCGTGATGTTCGACTGCGGGTGGTACGGCGTGGTTGTTCTGTGCTTTATGCCAAGGGCCTTGCACGCGTCCACGAATACCTTCCCGACGAAGTAGCTCGCTCGATCAGTCAAAAGAGCTTCGGGGAAGCCAAAACGGGTGAAAACCTCCATGAGCTTCTCCGTGATCGCTCGGGCTGTCAGCTTACGGAGTGGAAAAAGTTCCGTCCATTTGCTGAAGTGGTCAGTTACAACCAGCAAATACTGGTGTCCTTTAGGGCTCCTCGGTAGGGGGCCGACCACGTCGCAGGCTGCCAGAGACCATGATTGCTGGCTCGGAATCGGTTGCATTAGGCCCGGCGGTTTGCCGCCTCTTGGTTTGAAGCTTTGGCAAGAGTGGCAGGTGCGGGCATAACGGAAAACGTCCCGTTTCATGCCCGGCCAGGTGGCGATGCGACATAACTTTGAGTAAGTCTTGGAGCCGCTCGCGTGTCCGGCGAAGTGTGAGTCGTGATAGTAACGCAAAACTGCGTTTCTCAGACTGCGGGGTACCACTACCTTGAACGCCTCGTCGGAGTCGTTCTCGGAGGGTATGTACCTCAGCAAGAGCCCGTCATTGCTCAGCAGATATGAATCCTCCGTGCCCGCACCAATACCAGATGCGTCCCGGCACTCGGCGCCTACTACAATACCAGTAGTGTTGCGCCCGGCGGTCGCACCGCCCGCCTCCACGGCGTCCGACTCTTCCGCGAGTCCGTCGATCACCTTTCGACAAAACGGATCATTCTGCTGGGCTTTCAGAAGCTCTTCTTTGCTGAACACGATTCCCACGGCGCTCACTGCGTCTAGGTGGTTGATCGTCTCGTCCGGGGTGGTCAGATCTGCTGCCTCCCTTTGGGACTGAGTCACGGCTTCGCCTGACAATGTGGATGTCGTTGGCTCGGCCTGGGTCCTTGCGGAAATTTGTGTGCAGTCTACGGGGGCTCGTGACAATGCGTCCGCCACCACGTTTGTGCTGCCTTTCCGGTACCGCACGACGTAGTCGTATTTTTGCAGCATCAAAGCCCATCTTGCCAAGCGACCAGCGGGTTCGCGAAGTCGGGAGAGCCATATTAGGCTTTGGTGATCTGTTTCGATCACGAAAGTGGTCCCGTCGACATAAATGTCGAAACGCCGGAGTGCAAAGACGATGGCCAAGCACTCTTGTTCGCATGTGCTGTAGTTCCTTTCAGCTGGCGTCAACGAGCGGCTGGCGAAGGCCACCGGTCGGAGTACACCTTCGTGCTGTTGGAGCAGGACCGCGCCCAAGCCAAGATTGCTGGCATCTGTTTGGATCAGAAAGGGCTTGTTCAAGTCGGGTAGCTTGAGTTCAGCTGTGTCCGCGAGCGCTCGGGAGGTGCGGCGAAAGGCCGCTTCCTGCTCGGGACCCCAGCTCCAACTCACGGACTTTCGCAAGAGGCGTGTCAGTGGTGCTTGAAGCGTCGCGCAGTTTGGGATGAATTGGCGATAGAAGTTCACCATTCCCAAGTAGCGACGGAGGGAGCTCACGTCGGTTGGCGCGGGAAACTCCAGGATTGCCTGTAGTTTGTCGGGATGTGGCGCAAGGCGCCCGCGATCCAGTTCGAACCCGAGCAAGGCGATGCGGGTTTCGGCTATTTGAGCCTTTTCGGGGTTCAGGGTCATTCCCGCGGCTTTTAGCCGGTCGAGTACGTCCTCGAGATGACGTAGGTGATCTTCGAACGTGTTGGAGTAGACGACAATGTCGTCGAGATAGGCCATTGCGTGTTTCCATTTGGCTTCTCCCAGTACTCGGTCGATCAATCGCTGGAACGTCATTGGCGCTCCGCACAGACCGAAAGGCATTCGTGTGAATTCGAAAAGCCCGCGGTGACAACAGAAGGCTGTTTTTGCCTCGTCACCTGGCTCCATCCGAACCTGGAGGTAGCCTCGGCTAGCGTCCAGGGTGGTGAAGTACCGCGCACTGCCCAAGTTGGACAGAATCGAGTCGATGCTCGGTAGCGGGTAGGCGTCCTTTCGTGTGACGTCGTTCAGACGGCGGTAGTCCACGCAAAGACGTGAGCTGCCGTCTTTCTTCGGGACCAGCACCACGGGGAATGCCCAGGGGCTGTTAGATCGCCGGACAACTCCGGTGTCGATCATTTCGTCCAGGGCACGGTCGATGGCTTTTCGTTTAGCCAAGCTTACGGGTCGCGCGTTCTGCCTTCTTGGCAGTTCGTCGCCCGTGTCAATGCGATGTCGCACTTCGTTTGTGCAGCCCGGTCGGTCCGTGAACATTGCGTCATAACGGCGCAACAACGACGACAGTCGGGCTTTTTCTCGCCCTGACACGCTGCACGATTGCGTGAGCAGTGGGTGCGTCATTTCCCCGATGGGGGCGGCGCTCGCTGCCATCGGCGCTGGACTCGGTGTCTTGGGGTCAATGACCCGGTTTAGGGAGTCCCTCGCTTCCTCTCGACGGCTCGTCGCGTGCGCCAATGGTGGCGTTGGCGGTACGGCCGGGGGTTCGCAGAAGGGTTTCAGGGGTGCAAACGTGCCCTCCCGATAGCCTGCGCTGCTGACGTCGATTACAATGCCTGTTTTGGCAAGGAAGTCTCTGCCCAAAATAATGGGCACCGATAGGCCAGGGAGATGAACGAAGCGTTGTCGTCTTACTCGATTCTCCCATCTCGCGACCAGCCGCGCGGTACCAGCCGAAAGGGCGGTTCCGCAGGCTAGGCGAAAGGCAGTGTTGCATTCTCGGAGTCGGACAGAATTCTGTCGGAGGTAAGTCAACACTTCGTCGCCGAACATCGAAGCGCTTGCTCCGGTGTCGAGGAGTGCCTTGAATGGCTTGCCGGCGATCGTCACAGAAATGAACGGGGCCGGCGTGCCGGTCGGGAAGCCTATTCTGTAGGCGGTCGGCAAAAGAGTGTCCATGGGACCCTCTGATTCTTTGTTAGCCACCGGTCCGTCCGTCCAAGGGCCGTTTACCGGTGGCTTTGCTCGTTTCCCGCACGGTGCGATTCCGTGTTCGGCCGCTCCGGGCACTGGCGAGCGAGATGACCGGGGCGATTGCACCGAAAACATCTTCTGTCGTCGCCTCGCTGGGGGTTCCGCCGTGCGTTTCGGTTTTCGCCGGCTCTGTCGTAGCGTGCATCGGCTCGCTGAGATTGAGGGATCCTCGTTTCCTCCTGCCTCTCTGCCTCGTTGGGGCGCGAGTCGGTGGTTCTGAACTGCGGCGTCGGCCGGCTTGTTCGTCTACCGTAGGAGTACGGGTCGAGCGCACGATCTGAGATTGCGTACGTGTCTCGGCCCCGATCTTCCGCATAGCTTGCGGAATCGTAGCGCCTCGGTGTTCGAGATGGCGTGTCCCCGCTCCACGCGCAGCGCGGTTCGAGGGCCGCTGACGCTGGAGGCGGAGGCCGGTACGCACGGGCAGCGAGAATGTCACCCTGAAGGCGCCGGGCCTCGGAGGCGAGCTCGTTCAGGTCGCGGAAACGGCTGCCTCGAAGATACGCAGCGAAAGTCGGATGGCTTTGGCGTATGACGCGTTCCACTCGCTCTGCATTGGGAGCTGAGGGTTCTGCGAGCTCGAAGAGCTCTTGCATGGCTCGTACGAACTCCAGCAGGGACTCGTCCGGATGCTGGGTTCGCTGTTCGAGCTCCCGCCGCATCCTTCTCTCATAGTCGGCGGGAAGGAATTCGCGGCGGAACGCCTCTCGGAACTGATCGAGCGTTCCGGCGGGTTGGTCACCGACAAGTCGGAACCAGCGGGCGGCTTCGTCGGCGAGCGCGATTGGCAGAATGCGCTCAAGTATTTCACGATCGGACATTCCCATCGCGCGTTGGTACTTCCGTAAATCGTCAAGGAAGTTCGTAGCGCTCGCTTTGTCTGCGTAACCCCGATACGTCGGGACGGGAATTCGGACCGGAGGTCGTTGGGCCTGTGGTGCGAGTGTTGTCGTTCGCAACGCACCTGTCAGACTCTCAATCACACGTGCCGCGTTTTCGAGCAAGGTGTGATGAGGCGCCGCAGCGGTTTCTCCGTGGGGAGACCGATAGGCTTCGCTTTGTGCCGGCGGCGGAGCACGCGTGTTCAGGGAAGATCCGGGAGCGATGGCGCCCGTCCGCAATGGCGTCGGAACCACGCTCGGCTCCAGGGGTGCGCGGTAGGGCGCTTCTCGTTGAAGTGGGGGCCGCGCGAAGGCGTCGGCCGCGGTCGCCAGCGTGAGCAAATCCGAGAAGTCGGTCTGCATCGTCACGGTAAGCGCTGGTTGCGCGAGGACTCGTCACTCGGCAGCAGTCGCCACACACAGACGTACCGGAATTCTGGTCGTCGGCCCCACGTTGGGCGCCAAATTGTGGTCCTCCTTGGGGCCACTGCCTTTGGGAGTACCACGTTCGCGGCGAGACGCTCTACCGCGAAGCGGGTTCGTACTCGCGTGGCATGCTGCTCGTTGAGCGCAAACAGACACCAGTCACGTTGGTAACGGTGATAAACTGTTTATTTACAATGAAACAAAATAACAACAACACGGCGGCTATAAGCTGGTGAACGCCGTCGGTGTGGAGATCGCCCACGGCCGAACGGTCGCTCACAAATGTACAAAGTACGGGGTAAACGCTCACCGGTGCGCCGGAAGGGTCCCCGTTGTCGCCACCGCCGAATCCCAGGAAGAAGAGCGAAGCGAGACTGCTGTCCGCTGGTTTTAAGATAACGGCGGGGGCGAAGTGGCCAATCAAGGAGCGACACGTCGATCTCCTTTGTGCGGGGGTCCGTTACGGAAATCGCCCCAAGGGGGGAGAGGAGGAAGCCACTCACAGTGGTAAGCAGTGCCACCTCTCGCTACGCCAGCGCGGCCGCCACGGCGCGCCAAAACGCTGACGCGGCAGAATGTTGAGGGATCACAATCCCCACAATATAAACATTTAATCACTCACATTGTTGAGTTCTCCGGCGGTCGCACCTCACGGTATTCAAACGTCCGTCCACTTTCACGTCCGTCGCACCACCCCTGCGTCCTCCCACCGACCCCTCGAGCCCCCGCCGGTCCTTCCCTCGCACCCCCTTTTCCCGGCGCCAGGCCGACGGGTGCCTTCCTCCCGACGTGGGTGTTCTCCCGGCTCCCCATCCATGCCGTCCAGGCCCTTGGGGGTCGGGCTCCTTTGAAGGGGGCCCGAGGACGTCCGCCGCCGCCACCAGCCGGCCACTATCAGCCTCGATCGGCTACCGAGGGTGCCGACGGCTCGCCCTTGAGCCGCCCTCGGCCGCCAGCGTCTGGTAGCAATCAGGCGGCGGCAGAGCGGGCCCCCACACACGTGACAGCATAGCTGGACGTCACCTTTTGTCACGTGACTCTGCGTCGTGGCACCATAAGGTGATGTCGAGTCAAGTCACATCATGTGACGTGACACCTTGTTACATCATGGCATCACGTAATCTGACACCATGTTACGTTAAGGTATCATGATGGGACCACACGTTCGTGTCACACTAACTCAGTGCAGCACATACTGTGCCTTCCAACTTTACCCATAGTACTAAGATGCAATTTTCTTTTTTTATGAATTATTTCATTGTGGGTTGCGCAGCATCGATGCAGCGTGTTACGAGTCGTGGGGTGCTGCCCTGTGTGCAGGAGATCATAGAGTTCCCGGTGCTGAAAGTGAACGGGCGAAGCTTCCAGGTGGAGTCCACTTTCCACCAGTACGTCCAGCCCAGGGTTCACAGAGAACTGAGCTCCTTCTGCACCGAGGTGAGCATGAACTTGAATTGGGAGGATTTACTGTTGCTTGATACCGATACTAGTACGGGGTCATTGCAGGAGAGGGAGGAAGGAAAGTTAGCATGGATTCGTCCTCACAAATTTCGTTGACATAGCATCTGTTCGTTCCTACAAGTGTCAGGGTGGGTTCATTTCTACAAATATTGTTAGCATATTTTCATTGCTACAAATACTATTAGCATGGGTTCATGCAAGTCAGCATATTTTAATTTCTGCAAATGTTAGCATATTCTAATTTCTACACTTGTACACATGTTGTTAGCATGGGATGGGCTCATTTCTATAGTATTTTTTTTTTAATTTTTTCTACCCCTCTTTTAGAATACTTCTATGGTAGTATACCAAATTAATAAAATCTGAAGGTAATATTCAATGTTGAAAGAAAATGGGGCGGGGGGGGGGGGGGGGGGGTTAATTAGGATTCTAAATAAAGAATAAACCAGATTTTTTTAATGTGGAGCATCTGTTTCAGATGTAGTTTTTATTTATTTTCAAGAAGTTTTGCAAATGCAAAACATGTATTTTTACCACCTCACAAATTTATTCAGTTAAGTGCTTATTACTTAACCTCACAAATTTATTCAGTTAAGTGCTATTTTTGTTACCTCTAAAGAGGTAACAAAAATATTACAAAATAACCCTTAGATTGCAAGTTTTGATTAGATGTGATTCATAACATATATGTTTAACTGCTTGGCAACCTTTTTCCTATTTTGATATCACTACCAAGTTATGTATGTGGATCTGATACTCGTAACAATACAAAATATTGCCTCATTCTTGTCTCATAATCTCGTGCAGTATGTTTTACAGTGGCAGCTGTCAGTGCTTCTTTTTGGCAAAATCCGCACACCACCTCACTGTCGCAGCACTATCGCTCTGTTTCCACCATTGTCGCCCTTGCACAACCCCGTAACTTATAGCAAGATGTGCTATCGCCCCCTCTTCCCTCCCCCCTTCCCTCCGCTGCAGCTGCCACTGCAACTTCAGGGATTTGGAAGGTTCCTTGGCACGTCTACAAAATACTCCTTCAAATGACGTGTGTGACATTGTGCTTACATTTCGGATCCATACAATTCCCATTCGTAGTGGTCAAGGACTTCCACATAGACGTCTCCAAGGCCGGATGGTGTTTACTCCCGACAGCTTCAATGTCACCCTCGTCACCGATGTCCATACACCCACTATCAGGAACAGGAAAATAAATAATGGTGGAAGCCATTACCCCATCTTTATCTAACCTACCTAGCTAGCTTACAGTGTTATAATTATGTTTACTGTTATATATATATTTTTTTTTTTCAATTGCCACCCCCTTGTATAATGCCCCACGGGCCCTTAAGGAAAATAAATGATGAAATGATGAGAAAATGCATCGATTTTGTATTTGCAAGGGGCGTGAGGATACGAGACTGCACGCACATTCTGGCCTATACACGGATCACAAGGCTGTCTTTGCAATTCCCAAGTAATATAATAACAGGAAACAAAACCCAGCATTTTGGTCAAATGAAGTAATTAACCAAATCCACATTCTGTGAGAACATTTAAACCAAAAAGCATGTCTCAATGTAATTTTCCCGCCTAAAGCGCTTCTCGTACGAGCTTTCTACAAAAGCACACCTCTCCTAAGTAAACATCTCCTACAACTATCTACTAAAAGCAAAGCTCCTAAAGCACATAAACTAAAAGCAAATCTGCTAAAGCATATCTTTGAACAATGCAAAAGTTGCCGCTGTTAATCGCAGCACACTTCATGTGGTCGTTTAAAATTTTTTAGATCATGCGTGCTGTCTAAGCGCTTGGTTGCAGCCCTCTATAGTTACACCAGTCGAGTTTTGCTAAAATTGAACATTGCACTTGGTGCTGAACCAACTACCGTTTGTCTACTTCCAGCTCACCGGCATCATTCAAGATATGGTGGATGAGCAGCCTTTCTTTGAAGAAGTTCTTGAGGTATGCCAATGTCTGTATCTGTCTTAGAGGCCCTGCAAAGCTATTGTAGAAAGGGATAGATAACCACCTTTGTCTCCTAGTTTTCGCGACGCTCAAACCGGCGATTGGCAGACACAGGGCCTATAGCAAATGCCTGGGGGAGATAGCTGGCTGACTGTGTTAATGCTCTGCGGCTCGGAGAAATCCTGGGCTTAATCCCAATTTTCGCCTGTTTCGATCTGGATGACGTCGGGGCACAAGGTTGCTTGACAAACGGCTAACCGGCTGAATGCCTGCTGAGAAGCTGGTGTAACCTTTTTAAGATCGGCCTTAGTGTGAATCACAGTTTCTCGTGTGTAATACTTTGGCAGTGCTCGTGTTTAGTCTCCGTAAATCGATATCAGTGATTTGTTGCCTCAATGCAATGCCCTATCATGAAGGCTTGAAGCACATGCTCGAACTCTGCCGGCTTGTGGTAACAATGAAGCAATCAATAAGAAACAGAGTTCTAAGAACAGCAAGGTGTCTAGAGGGAGGGTTGGTTCTAAATCTAGGCTGTCCCTGCATAAGAGGGTGGTGGTGGCGGGACGCCTCTGTGTCAGTCCTTGAGAGTGACCCTGTGCCGTTCGTGGTCACTCGAATGAGTGTGTCCTTATTGGTGTATTCTCACAATGGAGTTTTTTTTTCCGAGGTGGGTATTAGACGTCGACGAGCTCTGATGTCACGTGCGCGGTGTCACGAATGTTCACTAATCCCCCGAGCCCTCGGGGAGCCGCGAAGAATGTGCAACCGGCTCGCAGAACATCTGTCGTCCCGTTGGAGCGACCGTTTGCCGTCCTTTTGGGGAAGGATTACGGTCAGCTGCATTGAGCTCTGGGCTGCCTTTCTTTTGTTTTTTCCTCCCCTCTGTTCGACGTGCCTGCAAGGGTCACAAACGGGCTATCGAAAAGAAAGACTCTACCGACTCAACCAATTGCAGCTCCGTCGTGTGAATGCTTCCTCTGATTTTCGCATACCCTCCTCCTTTTGTGGCCTTCTCGCAGTTCTGTGACATAGTACTTGGTTTTCTCCACAGAAAAAAATATCTGTCGTGCAAATACACTAAACGTGTTGGTCGCACGCGTCTGACTGTCATTGCTAATAGAGCTTCCAGCGGCTCATGCTTACATCTTACGATGTATCTTGAGTTTTTGGCGAATTTCCATGGCCTGCCTGTTTTCAATTTGGTATCTAGATTGAGCTTCTGGTAGGCAGGTGGTGGTTGAAGGCCCTCCATGGCAATCCACTCATTGGGAGAAAAAAAAAGGAAAAAAGAGGCATATTTAGCAGTTTTGAAAAGGAGCAACTTTATTACGTGAGAAATATTTCACATACTTGTATTAACATGAGGAAAGCCCCGATAAGATGAGTTGGGTAAAACAAAATGGCAATACAGCCTTATTTATTTGAATATAGTTTGAGGTTCTATTCTCTGGCATGGTGCTTTAAGAAAGGTCAGACCATATAAACAAAGAAGCCAAGAGTGAGCAAAATTTCCGAGGCCATAGAGTCAATTGAGACATTCCATCGTATAAGCCTTTGTATACATCACTGCCTGCTTACATTCACTCCTTGTTCGGGAGAGCTGAACGCAGCTTTTCTTTCTGTCTAGAACGTTAGCGGGTCAGTGCTTATTCAACCCACTTTTGCTTCTTGTAGAAGTTCCACCAGTGGATGTGCAGTGAGGGTCTCCTGGGACCTCCAGAGAAGCGGGTGGCCTTCGTCACCTTCGGAGACTGGGACCTGCAGAAAATGTGAGACGCGTCGGTGCAGCATCTCTCGACAGAAATGGACACCTTTTTTATGTCGAAAAAAGGAGCACGTCACAATGTTTGTATTAAACGGGACGGCATTTCTGTCGGCAGCCCCCGCATGAAAGCTTTTATTTGTAACTCGAAAGGGGTGCGCAAGTGAATAAATTAAGAAGAAAGCACAAAATTACAAACGTCTTTCTGGGTGAATTGAACCAAAGACCCCGGGAGTGTACTCCAATGCCTAACCGCTGCACCAAGGGGGAGGCGTGCGAACCGACGATTATTAAATTCGACGACTTTTCCTCCGCGGAACGTTTTAAGTGGGTAGCTCCAGCTTTTACTCCCGCCGCACGAGGGCTTGTGCAGCCGAGGCACGACCAAATGCAAGGAGCTCGCCCTTTTGTCTGCCATTTTGCAGGAATTCCACAGCTTCCAATGCAGGGCACACTTTTGAAAGAGGTCTACGATAAAAGTCGTACGCATACTGGAGGTGCTCCGGTTGTCCTAACAATGCCTCGCAAGAGAAAGAAGCGAACTCGCAAGGGGCGTCGTTCGTCGCGCCAGTGAAACGCCACGAAAGAGGGAACGGCATTTAGCCAGGGACAGAGAAGCAAGGGGGGCTTGTTCTGCTACGACAGAGCGAAGGAACGAGGTTCGTCTCGATTTATTCGGCGGAATGGGGCCTTCATAGAAAAAACATAGAGATATCATTTTTACGTAGTCCGCAGCAAAGCAGTGCAGAAACACAGCCCCGTCTTCTTTATAAAGAAAATGGCTACAGATAATTGTAATTGATTGTTTTTTAGGATGTTTATCATCATGTAAAGACAAACTCAGACTGCACTTTAGCGTCCGGTGCTGCGGCTCGAGGTTGAGCGAGTGAGGGATTGTGCTGTAGACTGCCGACTCGTGGGTTTAATCGATCCTTCCAGTCTCCATTTGGATGAACATTATGCTGGCACGCATTCATCTCTTCACTACTGCATGGTGCATGTTAAAGACCACCGGTTATTGGTCATGCTCTACTGGCCAAATTTCATCCAGTCTTTTTAAAGGGCAACTCCGTTTCTTTTCCAGTAGTGCAAAACTATACAGTTCTCTTTGTTATCATCTACAAAACCCCCATGGCAAATATTACGACGGAATTCCGCCTAGAAGTTCATTAAAATCGCTGTCAAAGTTTGACAAGCACGAATCCGCTGGTTTTGGATGAGACGTGCGGGCCAGACAACACTGCCCGGCTGCATTTCCGCTTCCTCCAAATTCCTTCTCCCGGCACCCCCGGCACCTCCGCGACGTCATCAAACATGTACAGCTTCTTTTTTTTTTTTTAATTTTGTTTTCTTTCCCGGGGAGAGCACGGGTGGCGCCAGCGCCGTGAAAGACGTGAGTGACGCGCTCGGCCGGCCCGGCACTCGACTATTGATACTACTGATAAGCCGATCGCCTCGTTGAGCGCGGCTTGTGTTACATCGCATACTTTTGAACACCAAGTAAAAGGAGGAGAGGGAAGCTGCTTTTGTAAGAATTTTGAGTGACAGGTTAATCTTCTATAATCTTCTGGGAGGAGAATAGCGACGCCTGTGCTAATCCGGGAGGCGCAAAGGAGGATCCTGATAAGAGGGGAGCTCCTTCTTCCCCTTGTATATCACGTGGGTGTACATGCTTAGTGATGCCGAATATCCAATGTTGTCCGGCTTTGCCACCGTTTCGGTTTCGGTTTCTGATCATGGCTAGAGTAAAATTACACGAAAAATATTTTATTTTTCGCGAAACAAAGGACTGGGGATTGTCTTTGAGTGCTTCAAAAAGCGAAATCGGCCACTATCTCAAAATTTTTGAAATTAAGCAAAGTTGCCCTTTAAGGCTGAAAAAAAAAAAAAAAATTGCTTTTTATTTGTGAACACAATATTCGGGGCTGTAAGGCGCATTTCAAGGGATGATGCACTTGACACAACGGTTAACCATTAATTAGTTTCCGTCCAGCCAAGGTTTGGCCGGCTGACTCGCAGAGCGCCGCGTTTTAAAGCCGAAGCACGCACTTGATCGTGCGACACCTCCAGCCGGAGGTAAAAGTGACCTCTCGGTAGGGTTCTGTGTTTTCTCTAAGTACAGATAAACCCCCAAAATTAACCCCCGAGCCCATTTTGTCAAAAAGGGGGGGGGGGGGGGGGGGGGGGGGGGGGGGGGATTGAAAAACACTAAATCAAAGTTGTCCTCGAATAAAAAAAAAAAAAAAATGATGCCGAAATTGCCACTTTTGTTACGCCAATTCTCGACGAAATGCGTTGGCACTTAGCGCAGGGGTTCCGACTCGGCGAAGGATGGGGATTTTGATCTCGCAACGGTGTGCACCCTGTTGCGTTTGTAGAGCCAATCTTTCCTCCCAAGTGGGGGCAGTTTTGCACTAACCGCTTCGCCGCTGTGCCTCGGGTTTTACGTCGTCGTGTACGTTGTGCTACCGCCACTGCCGCTCGATCTCCTCCTCTCCCGCTTCTGCAGTGCATCACTGGAAGCATGCCAGAAGACTCTTTCCCTCTTGTAAGAGGGAAAGTGGACGTAACGAGCGAACGAACACAGCAAAAGAGCACGGCAAGAACCGCACTGCGGCCTCACAGAACCGGTCCAGTCCAGTCCAAACCACGACTGACAGAAATGAAAGACGGCTGCTTGCAACGGGGCAATAAAGGCTCACAGATTTAAAGAAACCCCAGTTTCATGGAAAGAAATATTTTTCTACAGTTTTATTTTGTCTCGATCCGGAAAACAATACCTACTGGACTGTCTGCCAGGCTGCGTCTTCCTTCGAGAACCACGCCCATGTTTTCTTTTCTCGTCCGTACCGGAACGTTTTTCCGCTGTTTGGGTCACGCACATGTTCCCTCGAGGCTGGGGAATCGTGCGTCTGTGTCCTGTTTTACGGCGAAGGCTGTTACGGGCTCTTCCCACCCATGGAAATTATGTCCGTTGTGTATGTTGTAGTTGTAGCGGTTGTTGATGTAGTTGGCGATGTTGTGCGTTCATCGTCGGTGTTGCAGAATCCTGGAAAAAGATTGCCCGCCGCCTGCAAGAATCAGACCTGTTGTGCTGTATGCAAAGCGGAAACGTTACAAGAGAGCTACGCCACAGTGTTAATAACCTGCTTTATACTTTAACTTTTCTAGAACCTATTCCCCACTGCACGTTCTCGCTGAAAAAAAAAAACCCCACAAATAGCTGATAACAAATTGCAGTTGTAGCGCTGTCAGTGCCAAGAGCTTGTGCCAAGAGATGCAGTTTCACATGCCCCTAAACAAAAAGCAACAAAAACAAAAGCGTTTTTAAAAAAAAGTCAGATGTTTATTTTGTTTTGAACGCTCTTGTTCAGGCACCCCACGGTGCGTGAACGCAGCGGCGATGCCCAGCGACTTCGCCATGACAAATCGCAACTTTCGCTGTGATTGTGCTGTAGATCAGGGGTTCTCAAACTGGGTTTCTGGGAACGCAGGGGTTCCACAAGCTGGTCTCATGGGTTCCGCGAACACCCAAATTGCAACCCCCTCCCCCCCACGCCGCAGGCTGCGCAGAAGAACGATGCAAAGCGCCTTCATCTTACTTTGTACTGACATCGCGATTGATATGGTGGGGATATATGGGAAGCAACACAAGCAAAATTGCCTACAATTGTGCATCTGTTGCATCTCAGTCGGCAAATATGGAGGG
This sequence comes from Ixodes scapularis, assembly GCF_016920785.2. Taxonomy (NCBI): domain Eukaryota; kingdom Metazoa; phylum Arthropoda; class Arachnida; order Ixodida; family Ixodidae; genus Ixodes; species Ixodes scapularis. The sequence continues at coordinate 276,748 of NW_024609876.1, forward strand.
GGGAGGGGGGGGAGGGAGGGGAGGGAGGGGAGGGAGGGAGGGAGGGAGGGAGGGAGGGAGGGAGGGAGGGAGGAGGAGGAGGAGGAGGAGGAGGAGGAGGAGGAGAAGAGGGTTCCGCGGCAGTTTTTGAGGCTTCCTGGGTTTCCGTGAGACCAAAAGTTTGAGAACTCCTGCTGTAGATTAATGCAGGACCGCTCAATTGTTGTTTAAACCTAAGCCCCGCTAAGTGCAGATTCTTTTTTACCAGCGCCGAAAGTAGTACTCTGAAAAACTCAGAATCTGGGGGGGGGGGACAATGAGAACCGAGGGAGCACCCCTGAATTCGAAGAAAATAGAACTGCCGACAACATGGAACCCCACTTATGGACTGTTCTCTGTGAGGTCCATATGGACTTGTCTCTGTTAATCTTGGTAGCACATTTAACGAGGGACACCACCTAAAATTTGCAATTTCTTAGAAAAAAAAAACTCATTTTTATCTATTGTGGTTCAACAACAAATAGTGCACACTCGTGCACATTTTTATTGCTATATCTGAAATATATTTGCGGAAAAATAAACCATTTTCGGTAAGCCGACGATGCAAAATCATGTTTTGGACATGTGAAACATCTGTGTTTCCTATTTTCTAACAGCTGTAGCTCCGCACCAGTATACCCTAGAACAATAATTATACTCTCGTTGGAAATAGCATTTCTTTGCAGTTTTAGTACATTAAATATATTTGTTTGAGAGTAAACAATTTGGGCAAGAACACCACAGAAGTCCATCTTTCCAGTGGAAGAGGCTATCCACATGGCCAATAATCAAGAAGCTTGCCCTGATTGAACAGAAAACTAACTAAAACCAACATTTGTTTGTAGAAAGTGACGTAGGTTTGTCTGCTTTGTATTTTGACCTTGCCCTGCCCATAATTGCTTACGCTGGTTCGTGTATTGCAGGCGTATCCAATTCCTCACTCGTTTCATGATCAATGTCCACATGTCGACAACAAAATGACACTCGAAGAAAGCGTTTTGAGCTCGGACTCGCTCAGCAAGGCCATGCTGAGATTGGGTGTAAGCGGAAGGCACCGCCTATGTATGCTCTTGGTGTGCTTTAGTTGCCACCCCCACCAGTAAAATCAGATGTAGTGGTGTATAAACCTCAAATAGGTTTTCTCAGTTTCACTTTTTTACAGCAACTTTCATTTTAGGAAAGTTATCATTTGAATTAATTGCAGAATTAATTCTTCGCTATCGATGTTTCTGAACTGAAATTTAATGAGATATGCGGCTAGATATTTATTTTTCTATTTAAATAAAATTTTTATTGCCAAAAAAGTAGGGTTTTGACAAGGAGAAAGTGCGCCATTAGCGTATGTGGAATCTGTTTCAAATAAACATTTTGCTTAGGAAAAGCGCAGATTTCAGGGTAAAAAATAGATAGCCACACCCCCATATGTTCTAGTTTTGGCTGAAGCTTAGAAATGCTCAATATTTTGCAGCAATATTTTGATAGGTTTCCCTGCCAAGTAAGGCGACTTATATCTGTAGTTGTATACCTCCCCATGTAGCTTACCGCAAAATTGTCCTAAGGAGATGAAACGTTGTACAGTGCATTTAGGCAATGAGATGAATAGACCCTTTAAATTTCATCAATATAGAGTGACTGGTTTAAAAGTCGGCAGTCGAACGAGGTATATATCAGTAAGGTACAACAAGCTGCTCGTTTGACGAAAGTGGATACTATGAATGTATGGACAGTACGGGGCAGGCCTCGACGTCTCTCCACAGACCCACTTTTCGGCAGATGAGACCTGCTGAAGGTTAGGAAAATTTATTATTTTAAGCTGTTGCAAATAATACCCAGCGAAAAGCTTGTTGAGAATATGTCAGGTGGCATAAATAACTATACATCTTTACACACAAAATTGGATGACCATTGAAAAGTATGGGCAAATGATGGTAATCAAGCTAAAGATTATCAGGTAGCCAAAATCTGTAATAATAATGAATATCGACTTCAATTTCGTATATAAAAACAAAATGAAGCGACTTTTGTTGTGCAGTAATATTGCTTTCTCAGCTTTATTTTGCACATGTTTTTTTCATGATGTTTATATTTTCACATGATAGACTTTATTTTCTCTGATTCTATGATTCTATCAAAAACAGAACCTTTTTTTTTTCTTTTTTATCACATGGTTGTGCAATTTTGTGTTTTTCTCTGATGTGCGAGATTGTCCTTTTTTTTTGTTGCTAGAAACTATGTAAAATGCCTCATGCTAGAACTGTAAAGGGGAAGAGACATCATTGGGCGTCATGCCCTCATAAGAAAAAAGAAAATAACAAATAAGAGAACTTATTACCTTTAAATTCCGTAGGGACCCGAGAGATCGCCCCGTTTTTTTGGCTAAATATCTACAACATAAAAATTCTGAAACATAGCCCACCCTTTCATTCCTCTCGGATATCCTGCAATGTCTGACGGGAATCACATGAACCGTGCGATCTGCGGTACCAGTACGTGTGACAAGCGAGTTTGTAGTGGCTTCATGCGTTTTCAATTTGTGTGCGCGGTTCCCATGACACGCAAGTTGTTCCCGTGTGTTTATTGCAACGTGAAATGCGAGCCTGCTACTTCTGCGGTATCTGTTTCGTGATGTGCAAGTTTGTAGCAGGTTTCGGCATTTTTCGTCCACGATTTGCGAATGCGATATTGGTTTCTGTGACACTCAAGTTGTCTCCGCATGTTTATGGCGTTATGAAATGCAAATCTAGTGCATCCACAATCTGCGATATCGGTTCTCATCATATGCGAGTTTTCGGCAAGTTCCCGCGTGTCCTTCCTACCGTGGAAAGTGAATCTGCTGCTTCCGCAACCCGTCATCTTTTCCTGTGACCCAGTAGTTTGTAAGTGAATTGCTGCATGTTTATCGCATCGTGAAATGCTAATTTGCAATGTCCGCGATCGGCGCTGTCTGTTTCCGTTACACGTGGTTTCTAGCGGATGCCCCAGTATTTTATCATTATTTGACGAACATTTTTTTGTCACATCCCCAAAGATAGACCACCCCATGTTTTTCGTCATTTATCACTTCATTTCGGGTGGACATTCTTACGAAATTTTACGGTAGGTCAGTAGAACAGAGCACTCATCAGTAGATTGACAAAGGGTTTGAGAAGTTGATAGACATTCCAATAATTTGGTATATGTCGCGGTACTGACTTGCCAGACTGAGAGCATATTAGTATTGCTGCCTTTGGCATTTCTTCATTTGTTCGCTCACTGACAAAACAACTTTGTTTCGCAGGCTACCTTCCCAGTGCTCATACTTCAAGATTCCCGTGCCAGAGTACCTAACCAGCTGGATCAACCTCAAGAAGGTAATGGTTATTTTATTAAGGAGGATATGACCTGGGAGGGTCAACCTTTCGAGCCGATCACTCAAATTGATTCGAATTTTCAGGCTGACCTGAACCCTATTAGGAAGGATTATGTCTAAAGTAACGTTTCAGTCTTGTAGGTCAATTCTGCAATGTACAGTGTAGACCGCATATAACGTATGTCGCGGGAGTCGCGAAAATCCGCACTATAAGCGGTACCGCACTATAACCAAAACATCAATTTTTCAGGCCAAAATACATGCCATGAGACAACTTACCTTTGTAAAACAATTTATTTTATATTGGATAAAAAATAAAGCTTAGTTTGAGGGAAGTCTTTATTTCACCAGACTAGTACACTTCTCTCTCAAGTGTGTCACACATTTTGAAAGAAATGAGCGACTTTTGCCTGGCGCAGCCTTTTAACGGTGTTGCAGGTTGCGGACGGACGTTGCGGGCGTTCATGATTGCTAACCCTAATCACTTTTCTCCGGTGATGAAAACGCGTAAAAATTTGCATCTCTTATACGGTATGCGCCAGTAGTACCTTCAACTTGAGCAGACGTATGAAATGCTCTAAATAAGAAATCCGGGCGATGTTCGAAAACACAAATGCTTAGAAAGCACCACTGTAGTCGAAGTAAACAAACACGATGACACGGGCGTTTCTGCTGTCTTGAGAGTGTCGCCACGACATCGCCGCACGAGTAAATGGATCTTCCCTTCTAGTACGTGCTGGGTTATCATAGCGACACACAAGGAAAATTCACAGTCAAGGATAGCGCTTTTACGCGGAACGATGAGCTTCCACCACGCCGTCCACGTCGACGATCACCACCGACGCCATGTTTGCGGATAGAAGAAGCCGGCCCGCGACCGGCATGCAACGCGCGCAAACACTTTTCCTCGACCTGCGATTGGTCTGTCGTCGCGGTTTTTTCAGACGCAGCGGAGAGACGCACGCACGTGAACGACACGTGCGTGCGTCCCTCCGTCGCTATGGCAACTGAAGCCTCTCTCTTCGCTTCTCCCCGCTTCTTCGAGCAACCTCCTTGCCCCGCGAGTGCCGCTTGCGGGTAGTGCCGTCGGCGCCGTTGTCTAGTGTCGCGCAGGGAAGCGTGCGGTCAACGAGCTGTTCCAGAAACCGCACTATAACCGGTGTTTCCCTTCGCGCACCTGCATTTTAAGCGGTATTTAATTACATGGAGTTCTATGGGAGGCGAACCGGTGGTTTACAAAAGCCGCGTTATACCCGGTCCTGCACTATAAGCGGTTACGTTCCAAGTGGTCTATACTGTACTGTGCTTAGCTAGCTACAGAAAAAAGTGACCCTGTAAGGAAATGGATGAAAGAAAAATAATTGCTATTCACAACATTTTTGTTTTTTAATGTGAACTAGAACATCCATAGTGCAAGTTAAGCTAAAAAATTAACTGTACAAAATGCAGTTCTGGAGAAAAACAATAACACCCAGAAAAAACCAAAATATTTCACAAAATCTTGTGTTTTAAAATGCTGTAAGCGACCTAATTTTCATGAGACCCCAATTTCTGTGAGTTTTTCGACTTAAATAATATGGTGAAAAGTAAAGCCCGCAGATATGTTTTTCTATGGTAGCAAATACATAGCATACAGTGAAACCCGTTTAGAACGAACCCACGTACAACGAATTATTGTTGATATCGAACTCGCGGATAATTTAAATAAAAGTGCATGTAAAAAGTACATTTTATAATGAATAGAATATTGGCTATATCGAATTTTTTCCCCCCAGGAAACGCGCAAATAATCGTCTTCTAGCCTGTCCCCCCCCCCCAGACACGATACAGAAGTCGAGGTCGTGTCTCTGACGAAAGCGATGGAACCATCCCTCAGACGCGGCAAAGTCGTGGCGTTTCAAATGTAGTGCAAACTCTGCTGCCTTCGCCATGATGATGGGGCCGCTGAGAGGAAGATCTTGGCTTCTCATCTTTTTAACCCACGTGATGAGCGCCTTCTCCAAATCCGGATGTTTAACAGAGCAAAGTATTTTTTTCCGTCATTGTTTTCTTGTTGCGGACGTATGTTTACAACGTACTCCTCGGGATCTCGTGCTTCTTGGCAATCTCGACCTTGCTCGCTTTTCCTGCGTCTACTTGACGCAAAATCTCCACTTTCTCTTTGAGCGTTTTGGCGTGATAATTTTCTTGGGCCAGTATACCCGATGACGACATCGCGGTCTCAAAGCACGTAGCACGTAGCCCGGTCGTACAGCCAAAACCATCAGCTAAGTCACCAGCACAAATGGATCGGCGATCGCGCAACGGTTCAAACACAGTAGGCCCGGATCAACAAGGCACGGAAACAGAATCGCAGAACTGGTAATGCGGAGAACAAAGGGACGTGAAGGGCTTCGAAAAGCGCGAAAGAAACCACTTTGAGCGCCCCTATTGGTCTCTTGAACGCCTGGCGATATTGTTCCAAATATTCATGTGCGCATTCCTATTGGCCCGCAGTGGATACCGACGACGCACTCGCGTTTCCTGCAACGCGCCTGCCGCATTTAGGAACGCGCAGCGACGCGGCGCCCGGCGCGCCGCCTGTCGCTTGACCGGAAAAGCTCCACGCATGGCGGCACGTGGTTTGAATTATCGGTGCCGGAAACGATTCGAGCGTGAATTAACGGGTTGTTTTACACATGTGCCTCTACGCAGCGTGACCGGACCATGGCGACTGGTTCGAATTATCCAAAAGTTTGAATTAATGAGTTGTGAATTAACGAGCTTTCACTGTATGTCTTTTACGAACAAATATCCTTCTCAGAGCACGCTACAGTGTTGCCGGGAACAAAATTTGCGCTCGGCATGCGGGAAAAAAGGAACCGGCACTCGGAAGGTTAAAGGCTACCTTTTCGTGTGCAGGCCTTTGTGGAGGCCACTGGCCACTGGCCCAAGACCCTGCCCGAGACCCTGGAGTACTGCAGACTGGAGCAAGTTGGGAGGCACCACAGTGGCATCGGTAAGCAACACTGGCGCTCTCTCGTCCTTGCACACTTTCCTCGTGGGTTCCACAGGGCGGTTTCACGCGTCATACCTCCGGCTCATAATCCGGCCGGATGCCATGTTGGCTAACGTTTGCCATGCGTATATCTTTTCATACGTGGAGGCAGTGTTTTCCGCGGATTATCACGGCAGTTTCTTTTTCATGTTTTTCTGATATCTTCTTTTATGCATCTGATTGCGTAAACGAAGACACGAAAGAAGGTAAATTTTTATTCCGCCGCAATGGACCTTGTGTATTGTATTGTATTCTGCGGCGCAATCTCTTTGAAACGAGAGTCGAAGTTCGACACGCCTTTTTCGAGTAACCATCGCCATCTGGTGAGTTGTCTGCGAACTACAATAGAAGAGCAGCTTAGCATGCCCCCGCCCATTAAAACACATTGGCATCGTGCTGTTGTATTGGTTTGCAGTGCTTTTTATACCCTATACTATTGATACTATAAAGCAAAGCGTCAAAATAAACTAAATATGCGCGAAGCTAGATGTTGACAATGTTGGTGTCGCCATTTTCGCAAGGCACCACGTCCTGGTGTCCTGCGAAAATGGCGACAGCGGGAGTGAACGCATGCGTAGTAGCTTACTGGAAAAAGGTCCATTGTGGCGGCATTTTTTTATGCACGCTTACTTTTTCGCCGGTAGCGGCAGGCTTGTCGGGAGTGGGCCGCAAGTTCATTGGAAGGACCACGGCCGGCCGCGGCCCGGTGGAAAAACCTCCGCTTGAGTAAACATATTTTGCGTGATGAAAATGACCGAAGCATTATAGTGGTGAGCAGCTTCTTTAAAATACTCACAAATGTCTTTGAGTTTTGTCAAATTTGCGAGGGAGTCGTCGAAAATAATCGGCGAATTTCTTTTGGGGTCTAACTTTTGCAAGATCTCCTTGGTGAAAATGAGCACCTTAATCTCTGAAAACCAGTTCTGGTGAAACACAAAAACGTAGTAGACTACGTGAAACTCTTGGTCAAACATTTCTTTTCTAAATCGCAACAATTTGTGAATATACGTGCTTTTGCCTCATTTAGAGGAGCTTATCACCGTGATGGACGCTGGCGTTTGGAATCGAAATTTATCCAGGTCCGGAGACATGGTGACACCAACTGCTTGTCGACAAATGAAAAGATGTCGCAGACCTGTTTCTAAGTATATCTCTCAAGAGAGAAGCAGATTTCCCAACTTTAGGCTGCAGACGCGACTCATGGTTTTTGATAGATGCTAATTTTCACACACGTTGCAGCAGTGCGGTCTATAGCGGAGCCTGGACAAGGAAGTAATACCGATTCAATGTTTACGCTACAAGAGATATGCAATAAAAATCAACGGAGGTTCGTCAAGGTTGAAGCAGACCGCGATATGAGACCGTCTGGCAGAAAATTGTGTGCACGTGACTTGACTCGAGAAAAATATCCAGCAACATCCCGAACAGAGTTTGTGGCAAGCTCAGGCACCCTTAATCGTTTCGATTTCAGGTCTTTCGTTTGTGTAAGACAAGTCTGGACATGTCTGGAAAGGTTTCAACAGATCGTAGTGTGATAGTCTTTTATTTTTTTTTCATATGCAAATTAAATACGTTGTTATGCATGACGCTCCGCTAGCTCGCTTTTTCAGTCTCATTTTTTTATATATAAAGACAATAGTGACGTACATGTCGATTTCACAGCGAGGCATCATTTCGTAAGCCGCTTGGTATAAATGCCGAAGGATCGTCCCTTGTCTCTTCGCCGCTTTCTTTCCAGAAGAAAAGGTAATGTTAGAAAAAGCTTTGTAGTTCAAGGGCCGCTGTACTTTTGGGATTATTTTCAGACCTGCCATCTTGCCTCGAGCCACGGCCCCTTCGGTCAACTCGAAATGGACAGGATCCTAGACAAGCTGCGTTCACTGCAATAGTCGTCATTGTCTGTGTTTTTAAGCATGGGGGCTCAATTCCGTGCAACATCAAGCTACCGGTGCAGGAGGTGATGCGAATGGACACACGCTACGGGCTATCCGTGTGTGTGACTCTTCAGTCGAAGAACGAGCTGGTTAAGGTATTTCTGCGAGGAAGACACGAGAGCATGAGGATAGTAAAGGAACTATTGATTGAGAAAAAGAGGGGTGACGAGTGGTCACCAGTCATTACTTTCTCGTGCTCAAACAATAATTGTAAATCGCAAAACAATAAAAAAAAAAATGGCAACTTGTCATCTGTGTGATGTGGAGAGCAGCAGCAATACTCCACCGCGGAGGCGTTACAAGTAGGGGTGTGAGAATACTCGAATATACAAATTCAAATCGAATAGAAAGCTCCAGAATAATTTGATTCGCGAATCGAATTTCTAATATTGGGTTACTCGAATATTCAAAATTTTCGGCCAAAGACGCGCGGTTGGCGCGAAGCAAACAAAAAAAGCCGTTTTTTCTCCCGATGTAAGCGCCGTGATGTTAGACAGACCATGCGAGAAGCACCTCTTGGTCCTACCATTCCACAAAAATCTAACACACAGGTTAGAAAAAAGAAAAGTAACGAACACCACAAACTTTATAGCACGCAGATTTACTCACGATCGTGACACAATCTACCCTTGAATCACAACCGAAACATCCCGTTTGCGCCGCTTCCAGAGATTAATTGTTGGGAAAACCGGAATTCCGGGCCAAAGCCTAATTCTTTTCACGAGTAAAGCCCCTCGTTTCAAATTGAAGCGCCGATGTAAAACACACTTGGCTGCACTCGCAGAAATTGGCGCTGCCCCACTGCACGACCACGGAAAGAAAACCACATTACCACGCCGATGAAACCAGCCGAGTTATCGTCGTCATTCTTTTGGAACCGCACATTCTGATTCAGAACGAAACGGAACGGAAAAATAGTGTGCCTAGATTTGAGAGGGTTTCCAACAGTTCGATAGCCGCGTTTGAATAGACCATTTTCTATATTACCCAAGCATCAAGGAGAATGCAGGGATTGGTGTTCCACGCGCCACACGCCCACGCCTTCCCCGTATAAAAGATTCTAAGTAAATAACCCTAATAAATCGGTGACGAACGCGCGTGCAAGATGCCTTTTGTTTTAGGTTACTACTGCTGAGGCCAGCACGTGTGGCGCGTGGAACACCGATCCCTGCATTCTCCGTGATGCTTGGGTAATATAGCAATAGGTCTATTACGAACTGCGAGAAGGTGATGAAAAGACGAAAGCATCGATCGGGATTGAGCAGGCAGGGCAGGCGTCGTCGCTCTTCTGTTTGCTCGCCTTCTTTCCACGCGACAACACAACACATGCACACTCATGATCAATCTGCGCTGGAGCCGTCTCCATGGCTTCAGTTTCGGTTGCTCCCCCTTTTAAATCTAGGCAGGATAGATAGACAGAAAAATGAATGCATAGTGGTAGTTAGACAATGACTTGCGCCACTTCACCACATTTTTTTTTCTTACTTGAGATTATGCTGTTTAAGCCTTTTTACTCAGATTTAACACCTATCTGTTTATTTATGTAAATGAAATCCCAGGGGCCATTTTTTTTTCCTTAAAATGGAGACCAATTATTGCAAGATGCCCCTTTTCTGAGATATACAAATATTTGTTTTAAAAAGTTGTGGTGTTAGGTTGTGCTTTTAAAGAGAAAAAAAAAGGCACGCATGACTGTAACTTTGGTTTTTTGTGACGTTTAAGGTAGATAGACTATGTTTGCACCATAAAATTGGATTTTTAGTGCCCGACGTCCAACAGCAACTGCTTTTTGTTTTCACCAGAACTTTTTTTACATTTTGGCTTTTGTTTTGTACAAGACGCATGTTCTGCACCAGGCGCATACTCTGCACATATAATAATCTTATTCGCAGCACACTTTGAAAAATTCCTACAAATAAAATCACTATTCGATATTTGATTTTCGGCTTTCTTTTCTTGATTCGATTCGGTATTCGATTCGAAAACTACTATTCGGTATTCGCACACCCCTAGTTACAAGTTCACCTAGTCCAGGTTCACAATATTCCCCTGCCTGATTGCCTTCTGTTTAGCAACTCACTGTGCACTTTTCGAAACTTCACTTCGCAGTAGATATGCATTTGCACGAGCGCGACGACGAGTCTCAAAATGTCTTCAGTCCGACGCAATGGCCAGCGTCTTTAGGCATTATGGAATGCCATTGCGTTTTTTCATCACCTTAACCGTGGAAATAACTTGTCTCAATGGCGGCGACGAATTTGAACTTTGCGTGCACTACTTTCATTCTTAAGTCCACACGGTCTGGGCTGAAGGTAGAATTTTCGATGCTCTACAGACTGCATGCGCCGAGATATCCGCTCACCCCGAACATTATCAAGAATGTGGATCCGGGCTTGTCGTCGTCGCCATTCAGATCTCTGCCATCACCGTTGGACGTTTCCTTCCGCAGACGGTCGGTTGTGCAAGTCTTGTGTTCCTCAGGAAACTCCCAAGCAGACAGAGTCTAGTGGATGTGAACGAGCTACTAAATGACTCAGAAAGAAACATGTGCTTTGTGTTTTCTGTGCTCGCCGGTCTCCATCCCGCACCCTCTAAAGGATCGAGAGCTTCTTGGTACAGAGACCATTTGTCCAAGTATTGGTTCCCCACCAGTTATCCAGTGATGTTTCTGCAAGATGGACAGGCTTTCGAGAGAAAACAAAAATCTGTGTTCGTCAACGTGTATGGTTACGATTGAGAACAAAGGTTTGTCTACGGACTCAAAATTAACGATCGTGAGTTCGAGAAGCACGTGGATTTGCTCCTAATAGAAAATCACTTTGTTCTAATCACCAACTTTGCCACACTTTTCGCAAACAGGGACAGTCACCGTTTTCGCTGTAAGAGGTCTTTCGATGGGCTTTTATTTGCACTTTGTGCTAGACAGTAATTTATCGCTATTCAAAGAAAAGAAGACAGTCTGGACATTGTGTCGAACAAAGGGGGACATATTGTATTTCCAGAGCGCACACCCGTCGGAACCTTTTCCCTACTTTTGCGTCTACGATTTCAAGGCCATTCTGGAAGCGGAAAACTTGGCTCAGGCTTATGAGAAGCACGTCCCCAGTTCATTTTCCGTACTCATGATCCGATCGACGGACTCGCGCGTCATTGAGCATTTTTTGTACTGGGGCGAGGAATGCGTGGAAAAGTTCTTTTCCATTCAATTGTCAAAGCTCATTTGTAAATGGACTCAAAGTGAGTCCTTTGACGTCCAACAATACATAAAACCAAGATCATCTCGCTCAGTTCGAAGCAGCAATTCGGATCAGATAACTCCAATAATGGCACGTATAGATGCATTCAGATATTCATTTTTTCCTCGAACCATAGAAGATTGGAACTCTCTTCCTCATGAAATAGTGAACATGGACTCATTGAATAGCTTTGAAAATAACGTACTCGCTTACCTTGCATCCTCCAGTGGTAGTTGGTCATAATATACTGACTGTTATTATTTTGTTGCATATTATGCCTGTGTGTTTTCGTATGTGCACCTATGTTTTTGTATACGGGCGTGTGCAGTGGCCAGGACATTGGCCACATATGATTTTCTTTTGTACCACCCTGTGTCGGCCTTCGGGCTAACAGCATAAATAAATAAATAAAATAAATAAAGTGTCAATGGTGAGCGTGGACGAAGAGCCCCATGCGTCGGCCTCTCAGTGTGCGATTTGTGGCGAATCATTCGGAAAGCGAAGGAAAAAGTCTGAGATCACAATCACTTCAGCGGATCAAACAGGCAGTCATTGTGTCAGTGATGCAATTTAAGTCTGAGAGTAAACAAGAACGTCATTCCGGTGGTTGCACAAAACCATTCGTATGACCTGGCCTTTATTTTACTGAAACTCGACTTACCGTATTTATTCGAATCTAGGCCGGCCCCGATTCTAAGCCAACCCCAGAAAGTCCGAAGCCAGAAAGAAAAAAAAAACTTACCTCGAATGTAAGCCGAACAAAGAGGCAAAGACAGCGTTCACAAAAAGAAGATATTTATTGAACATGAAGATGCCGTGCTCATTCTGAGTAATCATTGCTGCTAGCCTCGTCGCTGACTTGTTTATCACTGTCATCATCAAACAGTCTGCTATCCTCAGTACCATCAAACACATTTGATATGCTGCACTTTTTGAAGGAGCGCACGGTCAAAGTTCCAGGGATGTCGTCCCACGCCGCAGCTACCCAGCCCGCCATCCTCGTTGTGGCGCACGCAAATATCCTTTCCTGTTGCCTCCTCCAATGATAGACATTTTTTTCATCCACGCTGAAGTCTCGCCCGGCTTGAACGTTCGACGACAACTCCACGGCTGAAACAACTTTTCTTTTAAAAGCGGAAATATAATGGCACCGCCTGTTTAGTGCCATTGCGCTGTTGATAAAAAAAAAACGCCACGCCGCACGCAGGCCATTATCAATGCAGGTCAAAATGGCGGCACCGCCCGTGTACTTGGTGGCTACTGGCTCGGCTAGTAATGGCTACAATACTTTCTTTTCTAGGTGGCGCCAGCTGCGCGCCACTTTCTTCAATCTTACTTGGAAATTGGCCCGTGTTTCAAAATCCCCGAATCTAAGCCAACCCTAGAGTTCGATGTATCGGTATTTAAGAAAAACTATCGGCCTAGATTCGAATAAATACGGTACTCGAGTCTAAAAAGAAAGTGCTGGCCACTAGCTACAAACAGTTTAGAGACTCGACGTGGGTAACCTGTGGTTTCTCGACTGTCTAGCTTTTCCCCCCGCCGGCTTGGACGCGCTGGTTCAGGACCTCCGTTCCAAGGGCCTGGAAAACCTGTTCTGTCTGAAGCATGCTTTTATGGACCACGTCGAGCTTCTGGCTTGGAAAGGCGTATTTCCCTACAACTGTGTGACGGGTTTTAAGGCTTACGAGGAGCCCAAGCTACATCCTAAGAGAATACAGTGATTGTTTTCTGAAACTTGACTGCCTACTTCTCGCCAACGTGTTCCAAAATTTCAGGAAATGGACTTTAGGCACGTAGAAGATTGATCCCTTACATTACGTTTCCCTCCGCATGCTGTCTCGCCTGCGCACTTAAACAGACTGGGGTAAAACTGGAGCTGCTCGACGACGTGGATGCGTATCTCTTCATCGAAGCGGGTTTGCGAGGAGGTATCATTTAGTGGGTTATTCGTAATGCGAGGGCTAGCGTGCCAGGAATCGCATGTTTTGATCCCGACATGGAGGTTTCTCACATTTTGGACCTCGACATGAACAGCCTGTACACTTCCACTATCCAACAACCTGAAACTGTGTCCCATTGTCCTCCTTGTCCCCACTTTCCAGGGTTAAAATAATGTCTATACTCAACCAGCTCGCCTGCACCCTTGCTTTAACTTCATTACGCCTTCCATGCGTTGATTTTCGCTGGCTTGATCGCAAGAAATCGACACTCTTCAGTTCCATCAGGTTCCCACGACATGCCCGAGGTTTGCATTTTGCAGGTGGACCTTGACTAGCCTCACGAACAACACGATTCACACGTGGACTTCCCCTGGCTCCCGAGAAACAAGGAGTCCCCCTCGAATGGCAGTCACCCTATCAAAAAGGGCTGGTACAAAAATTTCACCTACCCGAGCGAGAGTCTGAACGAAAGGAGCTTCTAACCTTTTTCCCGAAACGCAATTATGTCATTCTTTTACTGAAATCTCAACATCTATCTGGAGTTGGGTTTAAAACTAGGGGCTATTCATCGCATTTTGCAGTTTTCGCAGCGTGTGTCCCTAAAAGATTTCATCGACTTCAACCACAAACTCCAAAAACAGTCGACAAAGGCTTTTCAAAAGAGCTCATCTAAACTCATTATGAATTCAATTTATGGCAAGACAGTCAAAAACCTACGTCAGTACAATAACATTGTCATTAGCGTAAGAGAGGACGAAGTGTTGAAAAACTTGCAAAAGCCTAACCTTAGAGCTTGCGACGATCAGCCCGACCGTGGTCATCTTCTAGTTTTCTCAAAAAACCCTGCACTTCAACAAACCCATGTGCACCGGTTTCTCTAACCTAGAGATGTCCAAAATTGTCATGTATGAATTTTTCTACAAACAAGATGGGCGCGTTTTCCCCAACGCTCGCGCAGCGTATAGTGACATGACTCGTTTATCCTCCAAATCACCGACCCTGATGTAGACTCGAAGCTCGCAACCCTTGCCAAAACTCACCTGGATACTTCTTGTTACCCACCCGACCACCCCTTGTTTTCCTCTGCAAACAAAATGAAACTAGGAGTGTTCAAAAGCAAGTTCCCGAAAGATCACATTCTTGGATTTGTTTGTTTAAAGCCAAAACTCTATTCGAACGACCTGTCCTTTAGAGAGCAGTGCGTGAGGGTGAAAGGAGTGAAAAAATTTGAGTTCTGTAAGCTAACCTACGAGCTCTACGTTCAAACTCTCGAGCAACATACTCTGCACAAGATCATGCAGCGGATTGTCGCTCGTAAGTTGTTCAAAAATAAGAGTGTTGTCGCGGAGAAAATAGGGCTGAACCCGTTTGACAACAAGTGCTTTATCGACGATGACAGCGTTTCAACTCTTCCTTGTGGACATTGGAGACTTTTTACACATTCTACCTAAGGATGCAAGATGGTGTACAACATTGTGAAATGCTTATTTTTTAATATTTTTTTTAGGCTGAGTGATGTATTTGTACAGAGGGTAAATATTGTGTGAAGAGCCATTTATGATTTTCATGTTGTGCAATGTGTTTTTGTATTAAGTGTAAATATTTGTATAGAGAGCCATTTATGTCACGCAATCCATTTCTGCCTATATTGAGAATGTAGTTTTAGATGTATGCATATTGAATAAAAGAAAAGATCCATCTTCGCTTGGTGTTTCTTGTGGCTTTATTTCAAATGTTACAAAGCGGAGTGGCAGGAAAGCTTTAACGTGGGAGAGGGAAATTGCTTGTGCACAAGTACAGAAATTAGGTGATTGTTCTGTCGGTAGTTGCTTGAGGAAAATATTTGGATGCACTCATGGAGCGATACACTGCAACACAGGAGTGCACCGACATATAGACAGTAAAGTTTGCACGTGACCGACAGAGTCCTTTGAATTGTTTTTTTGGTGTAGAAGAAACTGGCGGCGTTTCCAGTGAAGTCGTTAAATTCCTCGTAAATTGGGAGTCATTTCAAAGCTGTCAAAATAACTAATTGCGTTGTCCTTTGGACATACATGGAAACAAACCCAGTACTATTCATGAACAGAAGACTGCAGTGCCATATTCACTACTTAAAGGGGTACTCCACCGATTTTTTGAGCTACCTCAACTAACTATATTTTCTGACTCCCCGGCCTTTAGTCTTTCCGGTATGCTATTTAGGATCGCGAAATTCATAATAGGTATTGTGAAATCGGCAAATGAAAATTGTGCAAAAACCAATATTCAAATATTCGCGCACTTTTCAGTGCCGTGACGTCAGTGGCAGGCAGGCTTGCCGGTCGAGCAAGTAGTCTAAAAATAGAATATGCCAATCATTTGTTCCGTGCTGGAGCGCGGATACGGGAGCGAGCTTCCAAAGCACTCATTTGACACCAAGAAACTGCTTCAAATCCGTTGGGAGCAACTTCTGTAGTCCAAAAAGTTGACCCCTGCCTTCCACTGACGTCACTTTGTTGTTGTTGCCAGTAGAGACTTTCAGTTTGAAAAACATGGTGAAGACCAAAATTGTAAATTCAATAACTTCGCGAAAAAGCAATATTTTGACCTAATATTTGGGATACTATTTTAGCAATGTTTGTTGGTTAGTTTAGCTAAATTTCAAGCAAATCGGAGACAATGAAAAAACCGGTGGAGTACCCCTCTAATGATTGGGTGACAGCGTCTCTTGGCCAATCTCATTGCATGCAAACGTGCCACAAAACCAGGGACATGTACACTGATTTCCCGCGAACATTGGGTAAAATTCGTGTTCTTCCATTTCAACTGGCAAACTTGTTCTTTCGCTCTTTGTCAATTTCTAAAACGCGAGGCATTTCTGACAAAGAGGATGCTGTTTGGGATCTGAAAAACCTACAACCCGATCGACGTGATGGTAGTGGTTTTATCAGAATGAGAACATGGCGGGTTTCTTCTGCGCGTGGCCCGTCGCCCACTTCTTCGTCATCCCATGTCCATTCTCCAACAACCTCCCACCCAACAAAGTAAAACCGACTGTTCTGTCGGAATTTCTAGACTATAAAGAAGCTGGATGGATCTTCTTATCTTCACGCCACTTCCGAGTCAAATAGTGCAGGCACGCTCTTTCCCATCTCGGCCAGGGAAGGTCAGGTACCAGAATGTTTTTGGGCGATGGTCATTCCTGAGAAGCACCACATCTCCCACTTGACTGCGGCTTGAGTCGGATGAGCCTACCGCGTTTGCAATGGCAGCTCCAAGCGGCCAAATTTGAAAGATTTCACCTTACACGTCCTTCGCCGCTCGCTCTGTGTGAGCATTCACTTCTCAGGAACGAGAGTAAAACATTTTTGCCGCTTCCTGGTTATCCTGGGTGGAACTTCGGGCTCGTGATCGGATGACGACCCGTGGTCCGAGCTACCACGGCGACGCTTTTGCATTGCAATATTGTCGCGAAATGTTGCTCGCGCGAGTATTTAGTCTAGCTTCACTTTATGTTTTTGCCTTCTCTGAGAGTTCTTTCCGTCTATACGGGACGGCTGTTGGATTCCACCGGAGCCGGGGGGCCCCAACTGGGGGCGAACGTGAACGCTGTAACGCTACACTTAGTTTACAGAACCCCGCGTTGGAAACGTTTTCTCTTGTGTATGTTTGCATTTGGGCTCTCTACTTCGGAGGTGGTTTTGAGCTGTGTATGTGTAACTTCTCTGTCTACGTAGGTATGTGCTTTCTGTTGTTTATGGCTGCTCTTGTGAGCTTCGTTTGGAATGTGCTCTGTCTCGGATATGCGCTTGTTTTTGGAATGTTTGTATTTACTTCAGGCTCCGAGCCTTTGGCTCTAAGAAAACCCCTCTTGATTGGTCCTTCCCAAACTTTCTGATTGGTGGACTGGAGGAGCCCAGAATGCTGCTGAACTGAATATAAGCGGCCACCGAAGGGCCGTAAGGCGCTTGGCTCCCGGATACCAAGTCTCGGACATCTCCCTGCCTCTGGAAGCCAACCTGCACGTCCGACCCCCCTTCGGCTGTGGAGTCGTCCACCCGCTAGCTCGCAAACTTGGTACCCCTTACGGCTGTGGAAGAGTTTGGCTCGCTTGCCTTTGTGTGGAACCTTGTTTGTCGAGTTTGGCTGTGGTCGGGGCCCCCGCTGAGGGTGTGTGTGGTCAGGGAGGACGGCAGAGAAAGTTTCCTTAGGTTAGGATTATTCCCCCCAACATTTATTGACGAATTGGCCATATCTGTTGTAAAGATTTTGATCCTATCTCTTAAATAAACAGTTTGTTAAAATCAGTATCATTCATAAACGGAGAAAAGAAGACTCCTATCATTTTCTTCGTTACAATATGTTGCATTTCCACCAAAGGCTGTTCAAAAAGGGCACTTAAATTGAGCCCCGCTTCGTCACTCCCAAAGTCCTGGTAGCTGTAACCGTTGCTATCGCAGAGTGTTCCAAAGAGGTGTCTGAGGGCTTCGGTAGAGATTTTTTCACCTCGTAGTCCACTTGACCCTTCCAGTCTTTTCTACGAGGCCACGAAGAGCTTCGCCAACAACCGCGTCAACATCTTCGCCCACCTTTCGATTCACTGAGCCATTCAACTGTTCCTTCTGCGGTGCAAACGTCTTCGAAGGTGAACTCGTACACTCTCCGGGTCGGTCCCGTTTTCAAAATTTCTTGCAGTTGACGCTGACAACTTTGCCCTCCTAAATCTCAGTGAAAACGGTTATGCGGTTGGCCGGTTTCAGCATCTTCCCCCATGTTTCAACAACACCAGTGGGAGTCGCTTCATTCCCCTTTGCATCATTGCTTTTGACGTTCCCTTTGGGGATTCCATTGTCCTCCTTAGAGTCACTGGCACTCAGCTCAGGCTGGCAACCGACAGGCTCCGATAGTAGCTGAGCGTCAGCTGCTTCCCTGTCATCTTTAAAGGCAGATTCCCTGCTGTTGCCGGGGCTATTGCAAGGTGTCAGTACCGTACAGGGCGCCCATTCCAGGGCCTCCGTTTCGTCGCATTCATTGTCACTGTTTTTCCGGGCTGCTTCCTCAGGCACCGGTTCACTCTTGGTGCTTGACTGCTTGGCTTCTGGCACATCCTCCTCAGGTACCAGTAGGGTATTCTTTTCCCGTAGCTGCTGAGAAGGCTGGTCGCTTTGATGTCAAGTCATTACCTCCATAGCAGTTGTTTGGTGCCAGCGCGCTTTCGGTAATGGTCGTACTGGACCTTGGAGTTTCCAACCAAATATTGTTTCTACCGCTGCCAAATCTCCGTCAAGTCACTTGATGGACCCGGTGACAGCCTTCCAGTAATTATCTGCTCCGATCAGTATATCAATTTTAATGTCTATCTTGAACCCCGAGCACGAACGATCGGCAAGCTGCAGCATGCACGTTTGAGCTGTCCTGCAAAGACTTACTGGGAACGCAGAAGAATGACAAATGGCAGGAACTACCAGAGCCTCAATTTGTACCCGTCTCCGATCGTATTGGCTTTGAAGCCATACCTCTACCTTCCGGAGTTTACTCGCACTGCCAAGGGCAGTATTGCCGAAGACTGTAATGCTCAAATCCTCTTTTCCTAGAACCTTACAAGACAGCTCGTTGACAAGCCTGGTCGTCACAAACATTCGCTGGATCCCCCCATCCAGTAAGTACCGGAATAGGCGGCGCTTAGTTTCTCCTTTCGCCCAGATTGTGTCGGTCTGCAGAAGAACTGTTTTGACGCTGTTAGACACCGCACTCGTTACTGACACTTCCGAAGTGCCGGGCTGTGACGAAGAATGAGGACTGCCTTTGGTGGGTTTGAAGTCACGATCGCAGAGGCAAGTCGTGTTTCCCTTGGCAGTTGGCGCAGCAGAGAAATCTGGCGTTGCAACAATCTCTTGCCCGGTGATATCTTTTGCAGCACCTGAAACATCGGCCGTCTCTCTTCAGTATTTCCTTTTTCTCACTGATGGAACATACGTTGCCTTGGTCGAACGAGTATTAGAGCACCTCCAGTATCTCCAGGGCCACCACAGTCACGCTACTCCCATTACGGAGGGCGTGTGGTTACCCCTAAATGACTGAACTTGTAGTGCATACTTTTTTCTCTGCTGGACGTAACGTGTAAGGCACATTATTTCCCTTTCTGGGCTGTAGTCCATAATGGGTCTGCCAAGGATTTCATTTTGAGGCAAAGCTACGGTGCATAGCTTACAGGAGTAGTGCTTTCCTCTAAGCTTCTTGGTTTTGTGAGAAAAGTGCTCCCGAAGGAGGGATGGAAAGGGCGCCAATGTAGCAACCGAATTGTGTCCGAATTGCGGCGCCCCCTTTGGTAGGTCATTGTATTCATAAACGCCGTGCAAAATAAACGAGGCGCTTTTTTCGACAAGGATACTTGACTAGTGGGTCTCGTCGCTCTCAAGCTGCCTTGGCCGCTCGCGCCCTAGCCCCGCGCTCTTGGGCTTCGCGCCTCAGTGCTACACGACCTCTTCAGAATCCACCGTTTTCCGAATTCCCGCTTTGAGAGTCCTTCGGTTCGAAGTTGCGTAAGCTTGACCCTGTTGCCTTCGTTGAGCCATGGTGACCTAGACCGATCTGCCATAACGTCGCCTTTGGTCCCGTTGTGGCCCGTCTTTCGATCGAAGTTCGTACAAAGAAGCTTTTCTGCTCCCCCTTCCTAACAGCATGGCGCCAGGAATGATTCTTCCACTGGTGTGTTTTTAGCCTCCTATCCCGCACAGAGATCAAAAGTGGTTCTGAAGTGGCAATAAACGACGTCGCGGTAGCCTAAGTGTCACGCTTTTGCGCGTCGCGGTCCTGGCCAGAAGTCGTGGCAGAAAGTGTGAGCAAATGTGAGGGTCGCTTTCCTCGCGATGTCACAGGCCCTGGCTGTCGAAGCTTTCACGGACTGTCATCCTGGAGAGTGGCCTGCAGCAGAACAGGCATCTGCCCCATCCACTGCTGCTGCTGCGATGCCGCCAGGGTCGTGGCCTAATGACACTTCTGTGACGTCATCAGGAGGAAGTCGAGGGACTTCTTTTTAAGACACGGTAGACACACCGGTTGGAGACACGTTCCAGGCACCATACTTCTTGGTGCTTTTCCATCATCACCGCAGTCTCGGGTAATTCCATGACGATGATACCGATGGCGCTCTTTGTTTCCTTGAGTTTCCTACCAAAATGTCCTCGAACCGAGTCGCCGACAGGGAGCACCAACTCTTCGGCATCTGGTGGATTCTTAGAGAGAGAAACAAAAAGGTGCACACTTGCGCCAGAGTTCCGGGGAAAATGCTGAAGCTTGACAAGGCTTCAGAATTTAGTAAGGTTTTCTGCCAGTTAAATGGTGTGGGAACTAAAAAAAAAAAAAGAAAGCAAAGTTCATTTTAGCATAGTACCTGCAATTGGGCAGCGTCGCAGACTTGTACGCATTAGCAGGGAAAAGTTGTCTGTCACAGGTGCAATATGTGTAGGTCAAAAAGTGTTTAATGGCGTCACTTACTTCTTTGCTTGACGGCGTAACTGAAATTGGGCAATTACCAAAGTATTTTAGGTCACAGAATTGTTGGTATGTCAACCATACTTTTTTATATGGTTGGCACGGAAAAACTGCAGCTGTGGGCCTATGCTGCTATCCTTTGGACCATCTTCAGGCTGCTGACAGAGCAGGCCATCGGCAGGCGCTCTGCCGTCATCGTAAATGTCGATCCTGCCAACATTTTGCACAATCAGGGTCCATACTAATAAGGAAATGCAAATAAGTCGCACCATTGTATAACTTGTGCGGATAAAAATCTGGGAAAATAAACTTAGAAAATAAGGTATACATACAAAATAGAATACTTTATTGGCTACTTTATCCAGTCATGTGATTTCTGAATGCTTATTGTATTAGTTATTATATTTTTAGAACCAAGACCCTGATAGCGGCATTTATGTTATTTATGTGAGACTTTCACCGTTTTTCGTTTTTTGCTGTAGAAAGAATTTGCTGAAAAGTGTGCAATTGTTGTTACCCAAACTCTAACCAATGGAGGAATGTATGTGTTCCCTTGAAGGTATTTCTGGTAATTGCTTTCAGAAAGTAATTGTGAGAATTTTCTTTCATAACTTCTCACAATTGCTTTGCCCGGGAATTTCCGTTAGCAATTCGTAACCCGTGATTTCATTGTATCGGAGAGTAGTTAACAGATACATTTGTTGAGGGATGAGTATAATGAAGTGGAAATACTAGGCCTATTCAAAGGCTTGTAAAGTACACACCATACAAATCTTCTGCCCTCTGATTGGTCAAGTGAGTTGCTGTTATGCTTTGTTGCAGATGATTGCCACAACATAACGTCTGTCTTGCGTTGGCTTGCTGAGAAGGGTCACATATTCCGGATTACCGGCCACCTGCCATCGAGAAGTGAGTGCTTCCTTTATTGTTAACCTTGCTCCAGAGAGCGCTTGTAGTGGGAAACACTTTTTCTGTTTGTTACTTTTCTCTGCGGTACTGTACCGCAGAAGGGGTCTAAGGCAAAAGGTGTAGGTATAACCGTTTATAGTGCATGAAGTGTTTAGTGCAGGAAGTGTTCCTGAATCATGGGGTACATTTTATTTTTGGATGCCTCATGGAGTTTTGTAGAGATCTTATTTCAGAGTTTTGTTTGGGGGGGTCTACGGCAAAACCGAAGTTACCGGTTGAGATGATGGCAACCAGGGTGATGAGCTGCATGGCCATCGTGTGTCGCAAAGTTCATACTGGGATTGTTTGGTGATTATCCGAAAGTTACTAAGTTTCTGTGCTGGTCACATAGAGTGGGCTGAATTATAGGCAGATGTGATATTTATTTTATTAAAAGCACCTCAATATTTGTCAAATCAATTCTGAACATCAATACGCAATTGCACGCCAAATTTCGCAAGTGTGCATGGCTGGTCGTGTCGTAACATCACATTGGGCAATGTAACGTCTAAGTCGCAGGCGTTGACTTATTCCTGGTCTTGGGAACATGGCTTATGGTGCGTACAAAGATCATAGTCGAAGAACTGAGCTTCCCTCAATATTGCAAATCTTGTCTTTATCAGAACAAGGTTGTTTTACTGAGGGAGCAGTGAAGCTGTCGTGACTCTCTTTGCATGATGTAACGTCAGAGCTTCCGCTGTTGCCAATGAAACGCCGTGTGTTTTATGGGTGCAATCTGGGCAGTTGGGCTCTGTTTAAAATTTAATACTTGTGCAGAGAAGGATTAAAAATTCGGATATTGTGCAGAAAATATTCTCAAAAGCAATCCTCAAAAGCTTTATTTTTGTTTTTGAAAAAAAAGAAAAACACCTAGTTCTGTCTAAACGTTTCTTAAACGGTCTGGCAAACTTTGTAGTGCGCCATGTTGCTGAAATCAACTGACTCTAGCAGGTGAATTGAGGCGCAACCAGCGGTGCAATCAAGGCTATGGGCATTGGCGTAGCCAACATTGAGCTAAACGTCATCACCATTGCCCCCTTTTTGTTTGTTTTTACTTCTCCGGGCAAGCTTAGCTAGTGACGTCAATAATGTGTTTTATTGGCGCTCAGCAGTGTCCACTGGATTGGCGTAATGCGCCTGCTTAGGGCGCTTCTTGGGAGCCGTCCCGCCAACTCCCGCGTCACAACCACCGTCGTCGTCTCACCGTTTGTGATTATTGTCTTTATGAGTTTCGTTCACACTACATGTGGACTGATGCAGTAGCTGTGCAAACGTCGTCATTGTCGTAGCCACCAAAATATGGTGAAGAGTGCAGTGCAGGCAACTTTTGCGCCTGGCACATGCCCGCCCCAACGGTGGCCTGCCAACCATATTGGCCATGAATCATGTGACATCTCGTGCTACGTGACAGCCATGTTTTTGGGCAGCCCGAGGCCAATGTTGCCAGACGCAGCCGAAATTTTGATTTCGATTTCTGCTCATGCAGTGGTGGAACTGCTGCGCCAATTGCGCCAAACTATGCCAGAACGAATAACCTGCTACATGCTGCTCCTGCTGTATTTGTGCATAATTTGCGCCATGTCTGCGCCGAAAGGGAGCTGTTCCCGAAAAGGAAACTGAGAGTGTCTGGCACGTGACATTGTTGGCGATGCCACTGAAAATTAAGAAAGTGTAGTTTTTTTTTTTTTTTTTTTTTTTTTTTATCCTAAGTACTATGAGCGAAGAATAGGGTTGCGCGAATATTCTAATTTTCTAATCGTAGTTTCAAATATGTTATTTAATATTCGCTTCCAAATGGACTGCGATATTCATGCTTTTCGAAGTGTTGATCGCGGCGGGTTAGCCCCCTTGAGTGCGCTTCTCCTCAAGTACAGGTACACTGCGGGGAAGCAATACCCGTGGAGCAGACACAGCGATCTCGCGACTCGCTTCGCCACAGCGCAGCCGCGCGCTTGAGTGAAAAACACATCTCCCAACTAGTATGGTGCATACTCGCGCGCCTGATGTATTAAAAAAAAGGAAATTTTGTTATTGTTGATATTACATTGCAGTAAAATCTTCAAAATTTAACTGTGGCTATTATGCAAGGGTATAGGTTAGGCAGCAATGTTCTAAAAACCTGTTTCATTATTTCTGTGTTTTTTTGTTTTGTTTTTTAATTCACAGTTGAAGAAAATATGTTCATATAGAAAGAAGATCCGTAAATTCCCTCAATTAGGTATGGCTGGGATCTTTCATATGTTTAATTTTATGTCAAATCTGTCATTTACTTGCTATCCCAGTGGACAGTGGATAGCAAGGATACTGGACGTTCTGAGGCTAGTCTATAAACATAGCTAGTTTAAAATTTAACAGAGCCCATGAGTGGGCAGTTTATACATAAATATACAATTCAAAAATATTCGTCCAAGACCACAATTCACTTTGAATTTGCTTCGATCCCAAAATTCATTTTTTGCACATGCCTAATGAAGAGTTATTGGTTTTTGTGCATACAGGGCTCACATCGATTGCAATGAATAGCTAGTGCTACTCGTGATCGGTTAGAGTAGTTATGTGCTCCGCTTGGCTGTTCTATAAACAGCAGCAGATTGAATACGAGCGAGAGCAGTGTGAGACACATTCAGCACAAAAGTGTTCATTTGATGTCAAACTCGCAACAATTACGTCACCGTGTAGCCAAAAACATTTTTTTATATCAAACACAGATTGATGATGCCATTGGTACTCCTAATAGGTTAATTGAGACATCTGCAAAATTGCCGGCATATGCTTGTTCAATAAATAAACAAATATCTGTAAAAACCAGGTCTTCTGTAGGCATAACACACTTTAGTCTCCTAATGCTCCAACAACTGCAGTCTTCTCTACAGGCTAACTTTCAAAGAGATTGTATAAAACTTTCCGAAATGAAAGCTCATAATTGTCTGCTCCAAAAGGGGTAATCTCTGCTCCAAAACCCGTTTTTCTCTGCTACAAGAGCTGCTCCAAATCACCACTTGTAAGTTCCACCACTGCTCATGTTTAAAGTAAGATTTAACAATATATATCCCAGTTTTCATGAAGCAAACGACATATTATCTTTTATTAGTGCTTTGTGAAATCACTCAATATCCCGAAACTTCCGGAATTGAGCGGAGTTTCCCTTAATTTTTTAATCTTTCTTTTGTTGGGCTTCATTCTTGGAAAGCAACTGCACATTGTTGACTTCGTGCAATCTTTGTTCCTCTTTACAGCGGCCGGCAAGACCTCATTGGCAGGACCATCTCCCTCGTTATAGTGCCACCAAATTTAGGTTAAAAGTCTTATTGCAAATCCCTTCTCTGCTATTGATGTGCAGCCCTACAAATCTCCTACACCCATATTAGAACCCATTGGAGGTGGCTGTCGTTCGACAAAGACCGACTGCAGTGGCACCGATTGCCATGATTTGCGTGCATTTACACATTTCGAGACGATCCAAATAAATTGTCCATTTTTCGCCACAGTGCCTTTGCAGTCTATGATTTTATCACGCGGGTTCTCAAGCTGGGTTCCTACGTACCGTCTCCCAAAACCCTTTGGATTTCCCCAAGCTCCAAAATCCTGGCTTCCTATTTAAGCACTATTTTAGAACATCTGAACAGTCCTTTCATGCATAACTATAAGGAAAACATTCCCTAGTGTGTGCATTCTTCTTTACAAGGTCTCTAGACTTTTTCAGTGCTTTATTGCATCAATGACGAGATCACGAGGGGTTCCTCAGTTGCTAATTAAAATATCGGCACTCCTTGGGATTGGAAAGCTTGAGAACCATGCTTTGACATAGACATTCCATGATAACAAACCCCATACCAAATTCCTTACACTCCAGGTAGAAATATTGCAAACAAGCAAATTATTACGACCACACAGCCAGGGTGCGTAAACGTTTGAACAAATGTCCACATATGGTGAATAGATAAACAAAAACAATCATTTTTCAGGTGAAAAAGCAAGATTTATTAAAAACAAGCACTAAACACGTGAGCACACGCTACGAACATACGTGACGCAGAAGGCGATACCACGGACCTCAGAACTGACAAACTCGCATTCCACAGTGCTGTTTTTTGGCTTTAGGAACGTGACCACAAGTGATTTAATCAGTTGAGGCAGAAAAAAATTATAGGAGGACACCTAAGACTGCTTACGTGTTGGAAGGCGAAGGCATTATAGTCCCGCGGGCGAAATGTTTTCGAGTAATGTTTATACACGTATTAAAGTTTAGGACGACGTCTTCGAGATCAACGCTAAGTATGGTGTCTAGGACGACCCCTAGGGTGATGTCAAGGACGACGGCGAGGAGGATTTCTCGGATGACCTGAAGGACGATGTCGAGAAGGACGTCTAGGACAACCTTAAGGACGATGTCGAGAACGACGCCTATAGGTTGACGTCAAGAACGACTTCCAGGGCCTCTAGGATGACGTTGAGAACGACGCGTAGAGGACGGCGCCAAAGACGGTGTCGTCCCTGAGCATACGATTGAGCGGTGTGTGCCGCTTAATCATATTTTATGGCCATATACGCCGCTTTTTCGCACAATGGGACAAGTAAGGCTTTCGCCTTGATAATGTTCAATGTGTAAACTGATATCACCGCCTTTTTATAGGCGGTCCCATGCGGTTGTTGACACTTGCATTAGCAACCTGCATGCCAGGGGGTGCGTGCGCAAATGGGCACCAAATAAGAATGGATGATGGGTACGGCAGAACACCATAAAACTGGCGGAGGCTTGCTGCTAGCTAGCGATTTTAATTTTGATTGTTTGAACCTTCTTTTTTTTAGAGCGCAGCTCTTACCGCCGAATTCAGAAACCTCACTCAAACTATACTCAAACTGAAGGGCCCCTCCACTTCCCCGAGGAAGGCGCGAGGGCCGGCGCTGGCCAATCGCAAGGACGGATTCGCCGTCGCGATGGTGCATTTTACAAAAAAAAAAAAAAATGCACCATCTGTAGGTAACGCTGCGCAAGGTCGTAGCGCGATTTCCGGTCGATTTAAAGAGCCTGGCGTCTCCTTGTTTCACCCAGAATAGCAGCACGAGGCTAGGTCTGCGACGCGTAAATAATTCTAGTTTTGCTATATACGAGCGGTATTAGGGCCTTTATTTTCTCACGCCAGGAAGCTCTGGGCAAGCACGTTTATTGTGAAGCCTATCATCGAGGAGGAGCGCGATTCTCACACCGCGGCAGCCGAGTAAATCCCGGGGGGGGGGGGGGGGGGGGGGCGGCGTTTTAAAAGCACTTTGGTGCTTTTGTGTGTGTTTTAGTTCGTTTTTGTTTGTCGCTCTCGGACTTGCCCACCGCGGCCGCGTTGCTCCATCGACTCCATGCAGCGCTCCGTGCCGCGCGCCGTGCCCACGGCGGTAGCTCTTTTGCAAGAACTGTAATTTTCCTCCTTTGGTGCTTTTGTAGCACTGCGTGATTACCCTTGTTTCGTTTACCTAGCTTTTTGTTGTTTCTCCTCTAGCGTATATTCTTCACTGCGGCCGTGTAGCTCCATCGCCTCCGTGTCGTGCCTCGTGCTTTCGGTGTTCGTTCCTGTGCAGAAACGTACCGCGCGGCTCACCGAGTGCGTAGCTAATAAAAAATGCGGCGCATTTTTCCTTAGCGGTCAGAGCGACTGATTCCGTTGTGACCGGAACAACCGATCTGCACCGCGCGTACGCAGTCCGGCAACCACTGCATGCATGCGACAAGCGCAGCAGGTCGTCAGCACGACGGCCGCTTCTCCGACGTCGTCAGCTGTTTCAGCGGTGCAGTGGCGTACCAATGACTTGCTTTTAAGTGTGTGTGTGTGTGTGTGGGGGGGGGGGGGGGGGCAAACCAGACCCCCCGCCCCCTTCCAGGGCCGGGGAGCGGTGCCCTTGGTATTTCTTGGGCGCCGCCGGCCAATGTTTGCTCTGCCCAGTAGCGGCTGTTTCAGGGGAAGGGGGGGGGGGGGGGGGGGGGGGGGGGCAGGGCAAACACGTGCATTGCCTTGCCTTCCCGGTTGGTACGCCCATGCCGCGGTGCCTCTTCGAAGTTATAAGGATGCCGTTCGCTCACACTGGGTAATCACCACTTTTGGGGTGAGGAAAAAGCCCGCTTTCGCGAAGTTTTTGTCGATATGGTTTTTCCGCGTGTGGTTACAGCGCCCTACAACCACGCAGTTCACCATCGCCCAAACGCGATGAGAGCGGTTTAGCGAGCGACAAGACGAGCGACGGTGACAGCGACGAGATTTCTCACGGTGCGCGTCGCTCAGTTGTTGGGTTTCTAGAAATAGTTGCTCATCGCCTTGTTCGCTTGCTTATGTCGCTTTCATGCGGTTTTCCTCGTGGCGCGAGTGACCGAGCTACAGCGAAGCACACTGTCAAGAAAAAAGGGTGTATCGTTACACCCTTTGTCCCATAGAATACACCCCAAAACTTCAAGTAGACGTACAGCGCCCTACAGCCGAACAGACGGCCCCAAATTTTACGAGGGGCTTCATAGCCGTGTGGTGACACTTATTAAAATAGCTAATGTGCGTTTTACTGACTACAAAAAAAAAATAATCGGGGTTTTCTTGGCTCTACGGTAAAAACTCGGTGTTTTCTTTCTGTGGTCTTTGATACGTACTTTTGCTAATTAAAAAGTTATATCGCACCGTTAACAAGCCCCTCGTAACATTTGGGGCCGTCTGTTCGACTATAGGGCGCTGTACGTTGAATTGAAGTTTTGGGGTGCATTATATGGGACAAAAGGGTGTAACGATACACCCTTTTACACCCTTTTTACTTGAGAGTGCAGGTCGTCGTCGCTCGCTAAATCGCTTGCATACGGTTCAGTACTCGGCGGCAGCAACAAGGAAATTAAAACGGCCCGCCTTCGAAATAGCCTTTTTTTCTGTCTTCTGTTCAACGAAGCTACTTTCAACGATATGGAGTTAACACACTACCAACGGACGACCGCGTACCCAAGTTACCTAAGCCAGCTAAACTGGTCAAACCGCGACCTCCAAGATGGCGGATCGACGGTGGCGCTCCCTGGCAAAATCGAACCTGCAGGCTCAGTGAACACCACCTATTCTCGCAGTTTTCCTGCAAATCAATTTCAGTTGCACTAAGTGTCAGGGAAGCGGCGCTTCGCGCGCCATTTGTTTGACGCAATTTCCCGTGGCTATGAAGCCAAAGCTACGCGGAGCGCCAGTTCGTCTGCTTCTTTTGCAGGGGTTGCAGTGACGTCAGAACGCCCAGCTTTGATTGCCTCTGATTGTCGGATAGGGGGTAGAGCTCAAAGCAAGCTGCACTGAGAT
The DNA here is from genome assembly GCF_016920785.2 of Ixodes scapularis. NCBI lineage: Eukaryota > Metazoa > Arthropoda > Arachnida > Ixodida > Ixodidae > Ixodes > Ixodes scapularis. Next base: position 305,987 of record NW_024609876.1, read on the forward strand.
CTACCCACTATCCTTCAATCAGAGCTCGGCGTTCTGACGTCACTACAACCCAGGGTGTAAGATAGACAGGTGGGGAAACGGCCCACAGAAGCCTACCGCAGCGCCGTGACCGCATTGTGTACTCGTCTGCTTGCGGGTACCCCCGATTTGCGACAGATGGCGCTGCGGTGAGAGGAAAAAAAATTGGAATAGGATTTGCGTGGAACTCTATGGGGGAGTGCGCAAAATAAACCGAGAGCACGAGAGTCCTCCATTAAAAATCCACGAAAAACCGTCTCCGTCGGTTTAGCCGGTCGCCACCGGTCGCCCACCCGGAGTGAGAGTTCGCGGTGCTCCACATAGATGGCGCCACAGAAAAAGAAAACCGAGGGGGACACAATCCGGTCGCTCATGTGGCTCTCGTTTCCCCACCTGTCTATCTTACACCCTGCTACAACCCCTGGAGAAGAAGCAGACGAACTGGCGCTCCGCATTTTGCGCGCCGCTCTAAGCAGTACACGCGCGCTCTTCACATCTGAAATGCCACGCAGAGTTGTCTGAAATAGGCTGCGGACCGGTGTCATTTTTAGCGTCCATGCGTATATGGCACGTGCTTCGCTCAATTCCCGAAGTTACGAAGCCGCGCGAGCTGAGCTGTGAAGATTGCACGCTGGGCTGTAAGTTTGTGAACATTGAAACGCTTGCTCACGTTGAGCACCAAAATGCACACGTGAAAAAAAACAAAAATTCGAAACAGCCGCAAAAAAAGAAAAAAATTCTTTGCTAGAGTTTTATAAAACTTCGAAGGTGTGTACTTTGTTTCTTTTTCGTTAATGTTTTCACGCTATATTTAGGGTTCCGCGTTTTCGGTTTCTATTTTTTTTTTTTTTTTTTTTTTCAAAATTCGGCGTACTTTTTTTGGTGTTCATTTAAAATTTATTTTTCGGTTTTTTTTCGGCGTGTATTTTTGCCCACAAAAGTTTTTCGTTTTTTTTTTTTTCGGTGAATATAAAATAGACACCTACGGACACCGCATGAGATGATCCTTGTAGCTTTGATATTTGTGATCACTCAAAGAATAACGGCACAGATACATTGAAAAATAAATGGACACTTCATTTGTCCATTTCTTGTGCAACTTCAAAAAAAGACAATAAAATCACAGAAGTACAAACAAGTGACATGAAGCCTATGCCCAAAAAACATGAAGCTTCACCTTCTGTATATCAGGATTACGTGATCTTTACGTGACACAAGTGTACTTTCCCAGGTTCTTGTTGATCCGCACTCTCTCTTTCCTGTTAATGTGACCCTGAGCTTTGAGAATGCCCCCTCAACGCTAACACTGGACACTGGCAGGCTGAGGAGATATGAAGCGCTGCCTGAGCCAAAATCGGCCAATCAACCAATTGTGACCGCCAAAAGAGACGGTGCGACGTTTTGAAGCACAACGGAACCAGCAGAGCTTGCATCAAGTCAGCCTTCCTTACAACGAGTTTGAAAACACGTTCGTGCATGGCGAAGTCAGGACATTTCAGACTTCACGTTCCGATCGACGTGTATGCCATACAATCGGACACGTTTCGATAGACACTGTCGTTCCACTTTTTCTCCACGGCTCTGCGGTACGACTGGAAGGTTAAAGTGACCTTCTCCAGTTAAAACTGAATTTTAGAAAAATGGATTTGATGTACTTTTATCGGTTTAAGTCGAAAATGCCGAACCAAAAAACTGACCTTTTTCGGTTAAAACTGAATTTACGAAAATGAATTCGGCATACTTTTATCGGTTCAAACCGAAAACTCCGAACCCTAGCTTTTATGTATTAGCGCATTTGAGCAGCTTCCGCTGCAGAACGCGGAGATCCTCGGCTCAATCTTGTGGGAATTCCTCTGGTCTCCCTTCCCTGATGGCTGTGATAACGGCCGCGGGTCTGAACACTCGGCCTCCTTCGCCGTGAGCTACGACCTGTTCGTGAGGCGGAGGGCCGCCTGGCTTGGGGGGCCCTCCTCTCACTCTCTCCCGGGGGGACCGATTTCCGTTGCCCCGCTCGGATGCGGATCACTGCTGACAGGCGAGGAGGTTTCGCCTCTTGTTTTCCCGCTTTCGGGAAAGGGACTCGTCCGGGTGACCGCGAAAGAGATAGGACGTGTGTCGGCGACTTCTCCGACGCTTCCCCGGTCTTGGCTCTCCGGAACCCCGCCTCTGGGCAGGTAAGGACCTTTTCTTACCTTGCCGGCGCGGGGGCCATTTTGGATGGGGACATAGTAGTTCATTTTAAGAGTGTTCTAATAAATTCTCTTGGACTCTGCCCTTACTCTGGTACGTGTGTCTTCTCTTCCGCTATATTCGAGAGAGTGAGACAAGGTAGACGATCATTGGCACCGACGGAGCGACCCGCGGTAATGTGGCCCTAAACGTCGTCTACATTGCCGCGGAGATGTGGGGACCGCGGGCTACTAGGTTTGACGTCTCCTTTGAGATCGCCGCCGCTGTTGAGACAACCCTTTGGTTACTCTATCGGTACCTGTGTTAGTTGGTAGCTAGCAAATCCCACAATCTTCACCCCTGCTCGCTTACGCCGGTGAGCTCGCTAACGAACTGGTATACAGAAGCAATGGGAGTCCCGGTTCTTTCTATCTCAATTATACGTACACGTTGCACATCAATCGATTTGTTTGTTATGAGTGACACATTTCGGTTGACAAGCTTCGTGAAGCTTCCACGGGGCGAGCTCTGAGAAGGTACCGACGATACACCATATACCTATGGGAAACAGTATCAATATGAAAGTCAGAGTCAAAAAATAGTAGTCCGAGCCGTCGCCGACTTACCAATCGTCCCCATTTCTCTAAGCACCTTTTGAAGAGTTTCAGAAGAAAAAAAAAATGTGCATCAATCTTGAGGAACACCATTCCGATTCCTAGAATAGAAAATGAACCTTGACCCGGACGTGATTTGAACACGCAACCTTCTGATCTGGAGTCAGACGCGCTACCGTTGCGCCACCGGGCCTCTCTTTAAAAATACTGTGCAACGATGTTAAGTTGTACTTTGTTTTTGTTTCACTGCACGCGAGTTTATTGGTACTAGTGGGGCCCAAGTATACTGACACGAAAGGCCATTGACGAGGACACTTTCTGTCGTGTAATTTCAAGGAGAAAAGCGGGAGTTTTCTCTCAGTCTTCCCGTCACAAAACTCGATGACTTAGCTCAGAGGTCAGCGTTAGCGTACTCCCGCGAGTGAAGATGATATAACGCGGTTCATACATTGGAACCAAGCATTGCGTGAGCTCTCGATTTTAGCTCAAGATAATCAATAGTTCGAAAAGCATTCGGGTAGTTGTTCGTGTCCAATCACTGCCAGGAAGAACCGAAATCTAACAATATCTGTAACTCAGTGCGTGTGCTTTGCCAACTTCAACGCGTAGCTATGAGAAACATTGGCAGCGAATAATCGCCTCTATCACGTGGCCGCTCGTTTTGGCTTATAAAGTGGAGGGGGTGAACGCCGCTCGTTTTTCTTTGATTTTTTTTTTTCTGCGAGTGCCATTGCGGGGGGGGGGGGGGGGGGGGGAAGGGGGGGGGGAAGGAAGATAGCGCGTGTTTTATAACTTATAATTTATAAACGTCAGGAATTCATAAGCAGTAACTGCGCAAAGTTCTGAAGGCCGGTTCGCACATCCCGCGCACCGCTGAATTCGCGTAATAATAGCGCCGAATTCATCGCTGTTTCACTGCAGCATTTTTTTCTCCTCATCACACAGGCTTCCTCCTCACACGCCGCAAAACTGCGGTTTACTTAAAAAAAAAAAAAAAGGGGATGTCGTCTTACACCCTTTTGTCCCATATAATGCACCTCAAAGCTTTAATTCGGAGTTCATTGCACTGACGTCGAACAAACGGCCTTAACTTTTAGGAGGGGCTTGATAACGGTGGAGATATACCTCATTTCAAAAACTACAGAAAAAAAAAAAAGAAAACACTGATGTTTTTACAGTAGGACCAACAAAACCCCGATTACCTTCTTTTAATCAGTAACCCGTACATTATTTATGTTAATACGTTGTGCCACTCGGCTACCAAGCCGCTCGTGAAAGTTTGTACCGCCGGTTCCACGTCAGCGCGCTGAACGTCCAACTGAAGTTTTGTGGAAGTGTAGAAGTATACCTTTTTTTTTTTTTCGAGAGAGAGAGAAACTAGCTTTATGTTGCGAGCTATATATTAAGGAATTTCATTCAGCTCGGTTAACCTGTTCGTCTTTTTACAGTGGCTTAAAGGGGGTAGTGTAGTTACCGCGTAGCCTTCACCATGCATCGGGAAGGGTCGCTCCTTGGAAGACGGTGTAGATGGCGCTTCGATCCGCAGCTCCGTTAGGGTGCCTACATCGGCCGGCAGATAGAGGCACCCTAACACACTTCATAACTAATATAAATACCTCAAAAACAATTACTTGTTTCCAGTGAACTTTCAAGGACATGGTTTGTGTTCGTAGGTGAATAAAAATGTGAAACTAGCAGACGACAGTGTAATCGACAGCTGCGAATCGGCCGGAGTTGGCCGGAGCCAAGCGGCCAAGCCGGAGCCATAGCCGCAACGACGGTGCTAAAAGCGCCACCGCCACCCGCGGCCGTCTTCCAACGCTGTGCCGTTTCTCCGGTTTCGTTCGTTACACTACCCCTTTTAGCCACTGTAGTCTTTCTAATAAATCAAACTTTTTCATAAGCCTTTTTATTGATTTTTCATAATACGCTAATGAATATTTTACGTATTTTTCTATATTTGGAATTACATTCCTAAAAAAAATTGAATATATATATATATATATATATATATATATATATATATATATATATATATATATATATATATAAAAGCATGTACGATACATTTTGACAAATATCTCCGACACCGTACATCTTAGCGATGAGGCATGAAATCTTGTATTTTCGTTGCAATTTTTCTATAATTGTCTTGTCTAGCTGCCATGTGAAGATTTCCTTGTTGGGGTGTCGTCTTTGAGGGCGCAAAGGGGGGGGGGGGGGGGGAGTTCTAAGCTTTGTCGAGCTGTACGTCTCCCGCGTTTTACCCACCCTCTGATTCACGGCATTTCTTGTGCCCCCCCCATGATGCAAATAACATTATTTTAACATTACTTCATCACTTCACACCCTACGCAGTACGCCGCAAAAAGGAAGTAGGTGACCTGCAGGCTTGTTTCAGTAGAGGCCCTGTGAAGTTTATGCGGAACGCAAGTACGCCTGCTTCTTGCACAGGGGTTAATTGCGATCATGTCAGAACGCCGAACTCTTATTGACTGATTGAAAAACCAAAAAGAATAGTGGATGGACCTCAAGCCGTCTAGCATTAAAGTACTATCTTTTTTTGTTGTTGTTGTTGATTGATAGGTTATATTTTTCAAATCAAAGTCAGTCAGAACTCGGCGTCGTTCTGACGTCACCGCAACTCCTGTACAAGAATCAGACGACTTGCTCTCCGTATAGCGACACCACCTAGAAGGTAGAAGGCAGGGCCTGCGCATGACCTCATCATCGGTCGATCCCGAACCTGCTTCAAGCAGCAAACACGCCGAAGCTTGACGAGAGTCGCCGCCAAGCGGCAGACGCGTTCGTCTTGGTGTCGCTGCGTGGCTATGCGGACCGCAAGTTGGTCTGCTCCTTTTGCGGGAGTTGTGCTGACGTCAGAAAGACGCCGAGGTCTGATTGGCTCCGATTGGAAGGATATTGGGTGGACCCCAATGCTAGCTGCCTCGAGGTCTACCCGCTGTCCTTCCAATCGGAGCCAATCAGAGCTCGGCGTCTTTCTGACGTCAGCACAACCCCTGCTCAAGAAGCAGACATGCTGTCTAGAGTCTCGACTCTAGACAGCATCCATAAATGTGGCCGCCCAGAGAATACTGCTTATAGACGCTTTGCAGGAGCTGTGCATGGACGCCGCCATAACTGACCTTCAGTTTTTGTTTCCTCCTATTCCGTTTATTTCACTTCATCATTACCATAGCAGGCCAGGTTATTGCCATATTAGCCTCAACTGTGTCCTTTTCTAAAGCATCGGCTTTTGTAGGGGATCGTCAACTACCGTTTCAGTTGCTCGGCATCTCGGTAAGACAAGAGAAGGTCACCAATGGCGGCTGTAATTTGGCGCGTGTGCAAAGCGTCTATAGGACGCATCGCTCTCATGTTTGTTTGGATCGAAAGAGCGCCTTTCTCAGGCACGGAAGCGCAAGGGTGTTTTTTTTTTTAGCTCCGACTGTTCTCGTGCTATCATTGAAATAAGGCGCGTTCTCGGATCACCCATGAACAGCCTCTGGGCTGCCAGCTGACGCCTCTAGAGACGATTCGAATCTGTCCCGCGCCCATTGACAGACGAGCCTGACGAGATGCCGCGAGTCGAGCAGGTCAGGATGAGATGACGCCGCCGCGCCTTGTGCAAGGTACATATACCTTGCCTCGTGCGTCTTCGATTGATATTAAAGCTGCGTCATCTAGTTTTGCCGAGAAGATATTGAAAGAAAGCGCTCGCTCTTGTCCTTGAAATTACACCGCAACAAAGGAGTTTCTTGGCCAGTGGCGTCGCCTGCGAGCATACTTGGGTCCCCGCTAGAGCCAGCAAGCTCGTGTAAAATGTAAAGCATTCCAAACTGAAGTCGTTGCACGGCCCGTTTACCATGATGCCAAAGATAAACGGCTAAGCTCTGAGCGATAACGTTCGCCACTACAGTGGGAACACGGCAAAGGCCACCCTCATCGAGCGAATTACTACTTTCTGGATATTTAGACGGCGATAGGAGACTCATCTCAAAATTAGATATTTTGCCAGTACAAAATGACTGCTAAATACCTGGGGTCTTTAACGTGAATTTCTTTAACGTGAATTACAGAGTATAGTGATTACACGAGTGCAGATAATAATAAATGATGGTGCAAATGAATGAAAGCGGATATCCACGGCGCCACAAACTTACCTGAAAGACCGGTCGACAACGCCAACGGCGGGGTTTGCGTATACAGTTTTTGTGCAGCGTACTATGCAAGGCTCCGAAATGGCGGCACGGATATGGATGAATTGGAGCGCCACGGCGCGAAGCTTGGGGTTGTCGGTACTCTGGAGACCTATTCAGTGACTCTAGTCATCACAGTCGGATGGCGCCAACTCACTGAACCCAAGCCCGATGTCAAGCGTCTTTCGACGCGTTCATTGGACACGGGGCTCAGGTGAACGCTGCATTCGTGCCGAATATGTGTTTCCAATCGATCTCACTCTGATGACGTCAAATGTTTAGTGCACAGGCTCCTATTATTTTAGGTGGGCTCGCCTGGTAGCGCTTCCAGAATTTCAGTATTTTTCGGATGTTCGCACATGTTTTGATAAGGAGTGAATCGCGATAGAATGGGGTGGGGCCACTACCTTGTTGGGTATGTTTATGCCCTGAAGATTTTTTACACCTCAAGAAAATCGGTACATGTGGAATGCCTTTACGTAATTCCTGTTGCGTCGCCAGCAGCAAAGTTAAATTAGGCGGCCTGGCTTAGCTTGAGGATTGATGTACGATGCCAAGTCTAATAATTTTAGCATATCTTCCTCTTTAGATCTTCGCTTACGTAATGTCTATCAACAGCCTGCCCTAGCCTCACTAGAGCGACAAACAAAAACAAACGACACCGACAAGCCTAAAACACGTGCCGCATGTCTCTCGGCGCTCGTGAAGCAAGCACGAGTGATATTGCAAGCCTGCCAAAGGTGCCATCGCGTGAATGCTGCACGTGTTTGAGGCTTGTCTGTGCCGGTTGTTTTTGTTTGTCGCTCTGCTAGGACTAAGGCATTAAGGTAATGTGAATATATAAAAGAAATTGAGAGATACATGTTCTGATCTAGCGATCAAGCCGCCATGTTCAGAATTGAAATGCATAAAAAACGGTAGGCTTTCATAACATTTCTTTTAATGGCATATTGTCGACTCAGTATAGCGTCACTTGGCCTGACGTCACCCAACATGGTCACGTGACGTTATTGTGTCACATCATAGTTTCAAGCAACGTGAAATTACTAATTCCGTGTCACGCGCCGTGCCATTACGTCTCACGTGACATGAGGTCACCTTACACCAGGACTTGACACCCATCATTAGTATATCCTAGTGTCACTGGCTTCTGTGTCAGAGTATACCGCATTCCCATTCTTTAATGCTTTGCCGACAACAGCCTCACTCTAGCCGTGTATATATGTTTTGATTACCTGCGGCATCATTGCACGGCAGCAGTCGCGTCTGTTGTCACTATAATTATTCCATTTTCAAATCGCCGCCATAAGCCACGATATTGTTGACAGCCAGATTCTGCTGAAGTGATCAGGTCGCGTCTCAAGCACTTAGCACCGTGACGCCCGTATTTTCAGGGAACCGCATTTTAACGTTCCGGATTTCGCGACTCCCATGCCTGCTTGCCTTTCGGGTGTCGATGCAGGTCAGAGAACGACACAAGACTCTTCCGCATCTCCTTGGGAAAGAAGACTACTGTGAAGTAGATGAGTGTTTTTCTTGCCATTATAAAACGAAAGAGTTCCAAGCCCACTGCAGGAAGCAAGCTTTGTGTGGCGAGTGTATTTCACTGGTCTTCTCGGCGTATGCGGAGGGCAAGTTCGCCTGCTTCTTGCGCAGGGGGTAGCGGTGACGTCAGAACGCCGAGCCCTGATTGGCTGATCGCGACCCCCTATCTGAGCGTCGTCTGCTCCTTTGCAACGTCGTCTGCTCGCAACGTCGTCGGCGTCTGTCTTACCTTTCCTGCGACTTTCGGAAGTGCAGAGGCCAGATTCACGAAACGATCTTACGCCAAATATGTGCGTAAGACAAAACTTGAGAACAAATTCGTATTCACGAAACGAAATGATCGTTTTGCGCAGGTTACGACGGAATCCTACGGCAGCTCCGAAGCTGTCTTACGCACTTCTTACGATCAAATCAGCATGGCCGACAGCGTCGCTCAGTTACTTGGTCGCGACGACCAACGGACGTTTATTTTTGTACGTTCTCTTCTCACGCGTCCCGACTACAACCAGCAAGAAAAAAAGGAAAAAGTACTTGAAATAAACCACGACGAACAAGAACGCTGAATCCACAAACACCCGGGAAAAGCTCCAAGGGCCACGATCCCACCGACCTCGGCCAAGAGAGCTCGGCAGATAGGCCCAGCAGGCACTCCGACGGTCCTTGGCCAAGACAGTTTGCCCACGACCGGCTGGCGTGCTGAATGGAACATGCCCGCGCGACCCTTGTGAACCCTTCCCATATTATACTTTGATCGCTAACCTCAATTTTAGATCAAGAGGTCAATCTCTTTTTCTTGTCATCTCCTTGTTTTCCGAGGGAGCGGAGACTCTCGCCGCTGAAAAAGCGGTGAATCTCCGACAGACGCAGGAAAGGTAAAGCAGCCATCGCTTTGACTAGCAGACGTAAAGCAGACTGCGCCAACCCGCCGATGCCGTTAAAGAGGGAGGAGTCTCGCCGCACACGAAAGGAGGAAAAAGTATTCGGGAGGGAACTTGCGGACACTAACAAGCTCACCTCTCGGTTCTTAGCAAACAAACCTCGGCGCCTCGGGACACCTCGCCAGTGAGTCCTTTGACCTCCCCCCTTGATGCGCGTCTGCTAGTTGTTAGACAGAAACAACGTACCGCTCGAGTTATTTCGTCTGCCCTCTCTGAAAGGCGAAGTCGAGCTCGCTCGTAAAGACCTGCACTTCCGAAAGTCGCGGGAAAGGTAAGACAGACGCAGACGACGTTGCGAGCAGACGACGTTGCAAAGGGGCATGCGACGCTCAGATGGGGTCGCGATCAGCCAATCAGGGCTCGGCGTTCTGACGTCACCGCTACCTCCTTTCTCATGCGCAGAAGACGAAAATAAGCCCACTTGCGAGGCGTATTGCTCGTCGGCTCGGCCGCCGATCAGGCTGTTTCACTGAACTTGGTTCTGCACGAACGATGCTTGGAAAAACGGCTGCTTCTAAATATGAATTCTATTGCAGTGCAGTCTACTCAAGTTGCTTCGCTTCGTATAAAGCATAAAAAAAAAAATGTAAGGATTTGTGTAAATGGGCACTCAGGCGGTTGCCATTTGACCTTTTTTTATTACATTTTTGTTTCTCTGTCTTGATTAATGAAGCTTTGACAGCCCGGGTTTAGATAGGTATGTCACTTGATGCCCCGAGTGAGTAAGACGCGTCTTGCTGTTTAGGTAATGAATGACGGCAGAAAAATACTTGGTGCTTGTGGTTTAGAGAGTCAGATTTCATATCAAGCCATTCTCGTAACTCACTGTCACATTCATTTGTCCACATTAATCTTTTACAAAGATAGCGTCGACGGCCAACTGCCTTGAGAATCGTCATGGGGAAATCATTGCTGAACTTCGCTGCTAGCTTCATCTGACCAACAAAGCAAGTTTCAGGCTATCACAAGAACCTGAGGCTATGTTTCAATCTATCCTCTTCCTGTCCAGTCCTGAAAATCTTGCATTCAGTTGTAAAGAAATCAATAAAATGCTGCTGCATTTTATCGCTTTCTACGATATGCTAAAAAGGCATAAATAAAAAAAAATGCCAGCGGCTTAATGTGATGCCAGAAATAATCGGCTAAGCTCCAAGTCTGAGCGATAAAGTTCGCCAATGCAGTGGGAACACGGCGCAGGCCACCCTCATCGAGTGTATTACTTGTCTTTCTGGATGTTTAGGCAGTGATAGACGGTTCATTTCAAAATGAAAGATTTGACCAGTGCGGCATGACACCCGGGGTCATTAACTTGAAACTCGGAGTTAGATACACGAGGGCATTCAGACTGCATTGTAAATAATGTCGCAAAAGAAAGCGGTTATCCAGAGCGCCACACACCTAAAAGACCTGGCGACCACGCCGACGGCGCGGTATCCGTACAGTTATTGCACAGTGTACATGCAAGGCTCCCAATTGGAGTCACGTATATGGATGATTTAGAGCGCGCGGAGCTTCGGAGCCTAACTACTCTGGAACCGTCTCGGTGACTAGTATATCCATAACGTTGACACCGTGACATTACGTGACGACACGACTTTGTACCGCGAGTTGCGCGACGTGCCACGAACGGCACGAATACAAAATCTTGATTAGCTTCCGCGAGAATGCGATTCGGCATCAAAAATTAATATGGCCGAGTGACACGGTTCTTTTAAATATAGTTTCGTGGTTATCAAGAGAGACACTGGCGAGCACAGAGCACGCACATTATAGCAGCACCTCCAGTCTCTGACACAATGAGAATGTAAGTACTCATTACCTTCTATGCACACGAAACGCCCAAGTGCCATCAAATTTGAGAAACTGGCGCTGGGGGTCTGGCAACTCAGAGGCCACCCCGCCGTCCTTTCATTAACAGCACAGGCCGTTTCTTTTTAAGCCTAACAAATTTGCTAAAAAAAAAACTTACGAAAGCGACACTATTGCGCTTTGGGCAAGCGAGTTGTACGGCCACGGGGACATTATTTGTAGAGGGGGCAAATTATAACGATCAGTCGGCTAATTAACTATAAGTATGTTAACGTTTTCACTATTGGAAATAAACGTATGGTTTTAATTATAAACTTGCTGAGCGTCACCTAAGACCGATAAATCAGTCAATATCAGGACGACTTAACGCGCGTGGAAAGCAGGTGGAGTGCTAAAGTTACCCCTCGGGTAGCAGGAGCAAGGCTACAGGCGTGATCAAACACCCGCGCGGTTTTTCCGTCTCTTACCGTAGCCCGAGCCTTGTGCCTGTCGCGCGAGTGGTCCCTTTAGCGCACTACTGCGCTTCCCACCCGCCTAAATTATTTCCAATAATTACTCATTTGGTAGGTTTAAATAACGCTCAATAAGTTTTTGATTAGAATCATATGTCTATTTTCACTCATTAAAAAGTTGATTAATACATTTTAGTTAATTATTCTATTTATTAGGACAATTTGTCACTTATATTTTGTCCCCCTGGCCATATAACTCACCCGCAGAAAACGAATTAGTGTAGCTTTCACTGTGTTAAAAAAGACAAAAAAACACCCTGTATGTTGGGCAATACACGGAGCAGTGAAAGGTGTATCAGAAAGAAGTATTTCTGGGGCAAGCTAACTGCTGGGCGTCGCGTTGAACGCGAACTCCTCTTTGGCCTTTCGAAGCAACTCCGAATCCTTGAGGAAGTCCAGGGCCGTCAGGGCCAGGGCCCGGGCCACCTTGAGCGTGGGCTCCTGGGCGTCCCGGTCTCCCGCAGCACGGCTGAACTCCCGGGTGTGGTTGCGGGCCGTGGCTCGAAGAGCGTACACCGGGTGCGCCGTCGGAACGGCGTGCGACACGTTGGCCGCGTCCGTCGATGCTCCGGTCCCGATCACCGCTCTGGGGTCCTCGCCCTCAAATGTGATGCCTGCATCGAGGACACGCGTGCTGAATTCACCATTTCTCACGTTACTGGTTTGAGATTTATTTGCTATGAAAGTGCGTGGGCGATGTACGAGCGAGAGCGAACATTCCCTGAAGCGACGCTTTGGATCCTGCAGCCTCACGGAGCTATGGACGCGTGGCCGAGAGGGAGCTCCAGAAACATCTTTTTTGTGCCTATTGTGACTTGTACCCCAAGGTTCGTTGGAAGAAAAGCTTCTCATTTCCCTTTCAAATTGCATCTTACGTTTCCTCAAGTTCCCTACAAAAGAAATCCTCAAACCAAGCCACAGACAAGAAGCACCGGTTCTTCAGGAAGGAGTGACTACAGATCGAGCACGCGGCAAGAGACATGAGTAGCCCTTTTCTTTGTTAAAACAAGGCTGCAGCTGGGCTGTGGTCTGGCTTTGTTATATACATATATATACCCCATATTATATACATATACATATATATATCCCCAAGTACCTGGGAACAAAGAAGACGGGTAAATGAAGTATATAAGCACAAAACAAAACAAAGAGGAAATTAAGTGTGCTTATTTCAGCTCTCGAGAAGAGGATGTTACGAGTAACGTAACTACGCTACCCGTTACTCTAAATAAGTAACGGAAGTACGTTACCTATCACTGTTCTAGAAAAGGAGCGAGTACGTTAATTTACTACGTTACAGAAAAAGGAACGCATCACCGGTAATGCCGTTACTTCTAAGTTTTAAGTTCTAACGCGTTTCCGCCAACACTGCCTAAAAGTCAAACGCTAACCTAAAAAAAAAAAAAAGAAGAAAAACGTAGCATTTTGCGCATGTTTTCTTTTCCTTTTGGCGTGAGCTTAATTAGAATTCATTTTACGCCATTAAACTTATTGTAAACCATCGGAAACAAGCAGTACTGCCCTCCATATTGTCCCACATTACAACATCTGATGTCAGGCTTTCAGTGTTGCCAGTAGAACCTCTCGGCCTCAGACAAAATTTAAAAAAAAAAAAAATTGAATGATTTCATAATTAAGTTTACTTGTAATTAAGTTTACTATAGCGCATATGTGGTCACTTAGGGCCCAAATATAGTCAGATGTGATATTTATTTCATTAAAAGACGCCCCAATATTCGGGCTGGCTGCTGCTCGTCCAGATACTCCCGCACGCTTCCGAATTAAAACAGGCACACAGAAGATATATATATATATATTTAAAAAAAAAAGGGGGGGGGGGGGGGGGGGCTTGGTCTGGACCGCCGGGCAACCGCTACACAACGGAGCGTCCGACTTTGGCTAGCGTTGCCCTGTTCACTTTAGCACACGGCATTCAGATGATAGCGTCCGCCATTGCTGTTTTTAGACGCTGCGTGCGCGCGGCCGTCTGAAAGGACGCTTCGTTGCCATGCGGACACTACTGACCATAACAGACGGGTTTTATCGTGGGGAATGGAACTGCGGATTGGCGAGATCAGCTAGGTGCCAACGTGGGTTCTTCCGCCGTGCTGTTCAATGGATGGAAAGTGAACAAAACGTTTGAAATGAAGGCGTTACGCAGACGGCTAATTTTCTCAGAGCCTTTTTTTTTTAGTTTTACACAAAAAGTATGTTTTTGGCTCGCAATTTGGATGAAGGTTTTGTACCGCAGCTTGCGGCTAACCTATACCGATGGGCACTAGAGGGAACGAACCTGTCGTCGTGTCAGTTATTTTACTTCACCGTATCTTAGGGTCTATAATATGATGCTCACCAAGAGCCTCGCCGTGCCTCTGGTAGACGCTGACGATGGTGTCATTGTGCAGCATGTGCTTGTACTTCATGCCCCGGATGATGTCGACCGAGCAGCCCGTGGCCTCTGCGGCGCCCCTAAAGCACGCTTCCACCTTCGACAGGATCACGTCGAGCTCCTCTGTACTGGGGGCCCGGATATGGTACTTGAGTTCACTCTCTTCGGGTATCAAATTCGGGTACTTGCCCGCCTGGAGCATCACTCCTGAAAGTCAACAAAACAACCTAAGATTGATTTTGTCGGAGGGTCCTACAGCGCAACTCAAAGATATCGATGGCTGTTTGAAGGTATACCGCATGAGTGAGGTTGTTGTAGAGAGGTGGCCGAAAAACATGTATTAACGGTATAAAAATTTCACTGAAAAATCTTACGTGAATAAAACGATAGAAATAAATGACTTTAAATCCTGATCGACGGCGTCCTTCTGTTAACGAAAGGCGTCTTATTGGCGTCTTTCTCCAGGGAGTTCTTCAGGGAGTTCTTCTCCGGGGATTTTTTCTGTGCTGACATCTCCGCGAAGTATTTCTCCGGGAAGTATTTCTCCGGGAAGTATTTCTCCGGGAAGTATTTCTCCGGGAAGTATTTCTCCGGGAAGTATTTCTCCGGGAAGTATTTCTCCGGGAAGTATTTCTCCGGGAAGTATTTCTCCGGGGAGGATTTCTCCGGGGAGGATTTCTCCGGGGAGGAGTTCTCCGGGGAGTACTTCTCCCTGGAGTACTTCTCCGGGGAGTATTTCTCCGGGGAGTATTCCGCCGGGGAGTATTTATCCAGGGAGCACTCTTGCGGAGAGCACTTTTGCGGAGAGCACTTCTCCGGGGAGTATTTCTCCGGAGAGTACTTCTCCGGAGAGTACTTCTCCGGAGAGTACTTCTCCGGAGAGCACTTCTCCGGAGAGCACTTCTCCGGAGAGCACTTCTCCGGAGAGCACTTCTCCGGAGAGCACTTCTCCGGGGAACTCTTCTCCGGGGAACTCTTCTCCGGGGAACTCTTCTCCGGGGAACTCTTCTCCGGGGAACTCTTCTCCGGGGAACTCTTCTCCGGGGAACTCTTCTCCGGGGAACTCTTCTCCGGGGAGCACTTATCCGGGGAGCACTTCTCCGTAAAGTTTTCCTTTGGGAAGGTTTTATTATTTTCTTTTTTTTTTTTTGGGGGGGGGGGGGGGTTTATTGTCACCGATAGAGGTTAAGAAGCTCTGCCCAATTACTCACCGTGCACCCTCCACGCAGGCTTCATCTGCTGTCTGAGCACAGAGATGTTCATATAGGAGGTGACGGCTGCGTCCAAGGCGTTCAGACCCTCCCAGGGAGACGCTGCGGCGTGCGCGGTCCGTCCTCGGAACTTGACTGACAGCTGCAGGATGGGCAACGACAGTGATTCGAGACGTGTGCCCCACTCCGCAAGCGAAGTTCTTTCGCCCGCAAGACGTGAACCACGCCACTTAGAAACCGCTTTTTTTTTTCTTGTGTTTCGGCGAAATTAGTGGGTCGACGCAATGTCTGCCTTTGTCACATAGCTGCCTTTGTCTCTACTCACTGTGGGTACGCAATCAAATATCTATACTCCGCGACAACTTTTCTTGGCAATGCAGTGGAATGTACGTCCCGCGTCCCCTCTCCCATTTTGAGTGTACGCAGGCTCTCCTGCTCCCCCATTTCCGAGGAGAGGAGGAGAGCCTGCGTACACTCAAAATGGGAGAGGGGACGCGGGACGTACCTTCCACTGCATTGCCAAGAAAAGTAGTCGCGGAGTATAGTAGTGACAAAGGCAGCACACCTTTGCGTCTACGCACTAAGCATTTTAATAGGAGCTCTGCACCCCCACGTCTTCGCGAGGTCTAATCTCCGCATCTCCTTCAGTTTTGTTACCGCAAAGGGGGAAGCCCGGCACAATATTGTGACAAGAGGACACCAGGAAAAAGAGAAGGAAGGAGGGAAACCAAGAACCTGCGCACTTAGCGCTATGCGGGGCAGCGACCAGGGACCGTACCACGTTCCTCAGAGAATGGCCCCAGGGCGGGATGACACAAAACGCCGAGGCCTTAGTCTGCACTCGCTCTTCCTCACTCTTTTGCGGTGACTAGTTAATCTTTTGTTCTGCCTGTAGATTCCCGGGCTTGCCGCGCAGAGAGCAGACTACTTCATGTGTTAAGGTATAGGATCAAATATGGCGGTCGCTTATGGAGGCATACGACGTGTGGGTGCTTTTTTCGTACAAATCTAACGGCATTTGCTGCTCCTGCGCAAGAAGTGTCAAGCCAGCATTGATTTGCAAGATGTGTGGGGCCATTGCGAGAAAACGCGTATGTGATTGGTGTGAAATTTGTTGAATTACTGCAAAACTACAAAGAATGTGGAAGTAGACCACGGTAAGACCAAATATTTTACAAGTAGAATACATTCTAATCCACTCATTTGCATTAGACGTGGCGCATACAGCGCCAAATCATCCCCTGGAGGGTGGGGCAAACTCAGCGTCCGAGAGAACACAGGCGCATCGTGCTTTCCAGGCTGCCGCGCCTTCACGCTGCGCCGAGGGATCGTTCGGGATCGGCTGTCTTGGCGAATCCGGACTCGTGAATCTGGACGCCCAATGCCTCTGGAAAAACCCCCAAGGTGCTCGCGTCCAGCCATTCCACCTATGCAAAAGCTGTCGGTGCCAAGGCCATTGAATTTTCGCGGAGTAAAGGGATGTCAAGAGCACGCGTTTCCTGTATTTGCTGCAGCCGAATCGTAGAGGTTTTCCTCTAGTTCCGGTCCGTTTTGTTGCGTTTTTTTTTTCTTCTTTTTGTTTTTAGCTTAGGGGGTGGGGATGGGAACTCCCCTTCGCATCTGTCTTTGGTCAGAGGCTTAGAGTGAGCTCATCCCGTGCGCCCGGACAGCCACTGGCACGCACGGATGGCTGTCGTCAAGGCCTCCAGTGTTGTTTTTAGTCCACCCGAAAACAAGAAAAATGTGAAGATGACAGCGAGGAGGCAACCCGTACTGTTTGCGTGATTGAAGGCGGCATTAATTAAAGCAGTTTTGGATTTAATATGTGATGTAGTCTGTCACTTAAAGGGGGAGTGCAACGATTGTCGGACTTCGGTCAAAGATTTCTGGAAGTTGCCCTCTGACACTTCTGAAGTAAAGAACAGAAAACCGATTTCGCCTGCGTGTACCTAGCTGTTGCGTAGAAAAAAAGATAAAGATTGGCATTTCGGGCACCCCTCAACTTACTCCCAGCCTTCAGGGTCACACCTGATCCCCCTTCAAGTGACGTCATTCGGAGTGCCGTGTAGGTTCCCGTGTGCTATCTCGGAGGGCGCTTCCTCTCCCTCTCTCTACTGACATTAGCGGGCGTTATGCTGCAGCTTAGAGCCGAGCGAGGTCACGTAATCTTTCCGCCGTAGTTCCTTCGGCTGCCACTTGGGGCTGCGGGTGGGGGAAATAAAATTACACCATCTTCCCGAGGGGAACCATGGGGTGATGCGGAGCATCGCGGATCGTTATTAACGGTGTTATTAACGGTGTTAGTAACGTTGTTGAACTTCACGGTCCCGAACCTCAGGTTCTGCTGCTCGACGTTCACGAACCAACGCGGCTTCCCGTTCTCGAAGGTCGGGTTCCGCCGCTCGCTTCGTACGTTTACGTTGAACTTCACGGTCCCGAACCTCAGGTTCTGCTGCTCGACGTTCTCGAACCGCCGCTGCTTCACGTTGTCCTAGTTCAGCATCCGCCGCTCGACGTTGACGAATGGACGCCACTTCTCGTTGCTGTAGTTCAGGGTCTGCCGCTCGCTTCAAGCGTTTGCGCTCAGCGTCGCGTGCCCTTCGCTGCGCAGCTTTGTCTTCAGTGGACGTAGCGTTGCTGTTAGTTTGTGGGGTGGTGCTGACGCTTGCTTGCGCCAACCCACTAACTGACGGGACTGTTGCTTCCATCACACTTCATCGGAAGAACGGAGTGAAGTGGAGTCAACAGCGGGTGAACTGAACGCGCGCAGTGGTTTGCTCTGTATGTTTATACAGCCTTGATGGAGATGCGCCTCAACGGGTAATCGGTCTCTTAGCTGTAGATGAGACATTAGAGAGTTTTAGTATACCGTTTTCATCTTCCGCTCCGCTCTGACGGTGCCAAACTGCGCATGCGCGGCCCGCTTCGCCGGAATGGAAAGCGGAGGTCCAAAAACGCGTTTTAGTGGAGCGTTTTTCTTCAGCGTAAGAGCGTTTTGAGCGGGTTCGAAAAATTTGCTGGCGTAGCCCCACAAGTGGACGTTTATAGTACTAGTAAGACAAAAAAACCTAAGCGTTAACACCAAGAGACTAAAAGGGAGCGGGATTGTAGAGGTAGTAAAAACGAAGGTGACAACAATGAACACAAAAGAGTAGGCACACACCTGAAGAAATATTAAGCTATAAAATATAAATATAATCGTTCCACCGTGTGTGCGAGTGAAGCCGAAGGTATAAGCATGAGCATGTTGCTCTAAAGGTGTATCCACACGACGGGCCAAATTGCTGTTTTGGTCCGCGGGCCGCGCATCACGTGATCTTACGTCACCGGTTTTCGAGGTCCGCCGGCGGTCCGCGGCCCGCGCTTCTGAGAAATGCCAAGCGACATTTCTCGCCCGGACCTTGGCGGCGGACCGCGGCGTTTTTAGTATAATTGAAGCGCTAAGTCTGGCAACAAGCTGACTTTTGTTGTTTGGATTAGAATCTAAATCCTAAGTCGTTTTCTTTTGGCGCCAACTATGGAAGACGAAGAAGACGAACCTTTTCTTGTGCGACGATGCAACTTTTTACTTCATCGCGCTCATGGAGCAATTCCCCGCTCTGTGGGACAATAGTCGCGACGACTACCCAAATAATCATCTAAAGATGTCCCCATGTCTTTTTCGGTTCACTTAAGTCGTCCTCGTCCTTAATATTCAACGCCAGGGCCACCGCGACCAAACGTCTCTTTCGTTCAACCCCCATCTTGGCTCCTTACAAATAGCCTCAAAGCAGCTCGCTGCATGCGCTTGGCGGAGCTGTGAGGTCGAGGGTTAGACCGGCCGGTTCGCTCTGTCGTCTGCTCTTTTGGTCCGCCGTGTGGATGCTCATTGCAGCCGGGCGGCCCGCGGGCCGTGCATCATGTGATCAATCGGTCCGCGGCCCGGTCCGTCGTGTGGATACACCTTTAACGGTACTTGCACTGCACGAGCGAGCGTGCTTATCAAGGACGCTGAAAGGCCGGCACTCGCTCTTGTAGCTTCTGCTCCACTCGAATTAATACTGAAACAGATTTACTTATTCGAAGTAGAAAAATAAGGGAAAAGGACGAAGTTTGCGCATTGCGAGTACATCCTTTTGCGTAGTACGAGTACAGAGTTGCTCAAGGCTAGCAAGGCATCTGCACGATGAATCCCCGCTGTTCTCAAGGAAGGAGACTTCTACTAACGAGATTAAGCTGGCGAGACATCGAATCTATGATTCGTATCCCTCGTGCCATCAAGCGCCGAAGCTTCCTTTCCGAACGCGGTTGGCTGGATATTTCCAACGTGGAAAAGAAACCCTTCAGGAAGCTATCCTGCTTAAAGAAGGACCTGGCTGTTCTGCATGCGGGCCTCCAAACACCAGCACCCGACAGATCGGCGCAGGGTGTTGCCAATCTAGCGAGACGCTTTGCATGGTTCTTCCTCGACTGGCCTATCCCAACCGTCTGTTCGTACTTGGATGAGCACTTGGACGGAGCTTGTCGGTGTTCTTCAGTTCTGTGAAGCTCATCGTGGGTCACATCAACAATAGGTTCGGCCACCTGCTCGCTGACATGAACAAACATAGGTGGTTGGCCCTGGCGAAACTGGAGCTGCGCTCACAGGTGAGACCCTGTATGGTTTGTGTAAATTTCGCGTTTCCACTGTTTCTAGCACAGCTGCTCTGTCTGGTGAAAAGTTACTTTTTTCTATACGCCAAAGGTGTACATGGGAAGTGTCAGGACAAGTCACGACGAGCGCGTTCGTAATCTGTGAGTATTAGTAGGCCACTTTTATGAGCCCTCTTTGCTCTACTTTACGCTCTGCGAGAAGCATCGTCCCCACCGCGCATGCGTGGCCCGCTCTGATTTGGAGCGTATAGTTAGCGGAGTGAGCGTGCGCTCCGCTTCACAAGTTGTAGAGCGGACTGCCCTCAGCGTCCTTAGCGTGATCGCTTAGATTTCAAGATGGCTGCACTTACTCAATACGCGTCGATGTTTTTCACCGTGACTCAGCTTGAAAGAGGTTGAATCAAGAAGTAAAGCGTACGCCCCGCGCGTGAAAAGTAAACCATTCGATTTGAGTTCTATGTAACACAAAAGAGCATAATCAAACGAAGTGAACGAGTATCACTTTGCAACCAGCACGGCGTCGGTAAAGTCATTGTGTTTTTGTGGACGTCCTATGGCTATGCAGTCAGATGTACGGGTGTCGTGCTTGAACGCCTATTATACCTGTGCACGCGCCCTCCTGTCGAAAATGCCACTGAAAGCTGACCACGAGCATAGCGCTCGCAAGCTGCACTCAAAGAAACCATTCCCTCTCAGCTTTATTTATTCACACTCGCTCGCAACCTTTGAATTGTTTAACTTTCCTCAAGAGATGTTTGCATTGGATTTCCTTGGTAGATTTCCAAAGTAATAGAAACTTGAATGCAGCCTATTTAAAAGTGCAACCCATGGTGCCGCTAGTCTTCGAGGCCGCCTTATTTTGGCCAAGTGTCTAGGGAGCAAGAGAGCTACGTCATTGTTTGTCGCGGATGCGAGTCTAAGTGTATTAGACACGAATGCTGCGTCAATACTGAATATGAAATGGGTTCTAGTCACAAGTCTCGCACTAAAAGCGATGCCCAAAATATGGCGGCCGAATATGTTACCCGGTGGTGTTCTGAAAAGAGTTACCAATAACGGTCGAAAGAATATTCCACGTCAATTTTTTGTCTGGTGAAGACCAGACAGGCATAAACAATGCAAAATTTAGCAAACACAACCCTGGACTTCTAAGCAATAGTGGTAGATTAGAACAGTTTTCAGAAGTTTCGTTTTGAATTCCGGCGTAGCGGGCCTTGCATGCACAGTTTGACGGCCTCAAACCTTAGCAGAAATAAGGAACAACTATATATATATATATATATATATATATTAATTTACGATACTTTGTTTTTTACAACCCTACAATGGAAATACGCTTTATCTTAGAGGAGTAACAAGTCCCATATCACATGTTTTGGTAGTGTTTAATTACTGCCGTGTTGTAAGAGTGTTTTTCTTTGTCTTTTTTATTAGGCCGTCAAGGTCAAGGGAACACCCCTGAAAAACTGTTGGGGTTTTGTTGGCCGCACAGCATGCCCCCATATGCCGTCCATCAAAAAAAAATTAGAAGAAGACCACAAGAGGGTGCTCGTCATGAAGCAGCAGGCAGTGATGTGCGCAGACGGCATAATTTGACGGCTGGCCGAAACCCACAAAGATCATGGACATTTTTTTTTGTTTGTTTAATATTAGAATGCATAAAATTATCACAGTAAATCATGTTCAAGCTTTTGTACTGAGCGAAATACCTGTCCAACTGGGCTGAAAGGCATCTAGAAATATTTTAATAAAAAACTTTTACCAACGACTCCAATTTTACTTCTCAAATGTGCGTGTGAATATTGCATCTAACCAAATTACAGTGTTACTGTTGATTCAGCATTGTAAGAGTAGACTATGTTGCGTGGCCTTCTATTGCAAGAAAAGACCGTAGCACAAGTGAGGCAGAAACTGGGCAGGAGCTTAAGCTGAAAAACGCACTTTCATAAACACACAAAAGGAATAAAAAGAAGTGTATAGTCAAGCAAAATGGTTTCATGTCACCCCCCAAGGCAGATACATTCACTGCACTCCACTGTTAATACGAACACGAAAAAAATCGCTTTTATTTGCAGTTTATTTCTTTGACAGCTATTGAAAAAGCTGAAAATTTGTCGCTCAGATTAGTGCCACAAACGAGCACTTTATTCCACACCAATAGGCAAATATCAGCCCCTCGAATTTAAGGTGAACAATGAAAACAGGATATTGAATGCTCCCGCTAACAGTGTCGCGCAGTGTACATAAACACCAAGGCACCATATCACAAACCGAAGCATACGAAGAAGAAAAGACTCATTTCATTGGGGAAAAAAAGTAGATATATAAATGGAGCACTCGCTTTCGCTAATTTTCACTGTCTTGCTGCCTGAAGTAACCAAACAAAATATCTGTCCGTTTCCCGACTGCTTTAGTCTTTGGTCTTTAACCTTTAATTTTTGGCTCTGGAGAGCCGCGGCACCGCCCGTACCACCGAGGCCCGCGGTGCCGCGTCTAGGGAACATGTTAATGTGATGAGTATATACGTGCAAGATGACGACGATGGGTTGTTGGTATTGGGGAGGGTGGCAGTCCGATTCGCAGACGTCCAGACTTCGTGGAGGCGGGTCGGGCGGGTGAGCAGCGAGCTATGAGGATCTTGCACGCCGTTCGATCAGTGCATGAAGGAGCACCAGGAACATAATGGCGCTATTGCTCACTGGGGTCCACTGGGGTCAAAGAATCATGCTCCAAGGAGGTAGTCCAGCCGAAGTAGAAGCTGCCGCCTTTGAGGAACCGAGGCCCAGGGCTCAGATTGAGACACCGCCGTCGCCCGGTGTGTCATCCTCTCAACGTCGTCGTCGTCATCTCGCATAGAAAAATCGAGCCCGCTGGCTTAGACAAGGCAGCACCTGTTCCCACCGTTCAGGGGCTGTGAAAGGATTGCGGCCAGCGATTTCTCGAAGCAGCCAGAGGTTCTTGACCACCGTGAAACGTTTTCTGGCGGACGCCTTTGCAAACAAAGTCTGCGCAGCTTCTTAGTGCAGCGAGGTTCATAAGGGTCAAGCGCGCTCCCAAGCATGACTTCAAATAGCGAGCACCTACCTTTCCAGAAAAGCACCACCTTTACTGAGAGTGGAACGTACTTCTTAAAATGGCGACGATAGCGGAGCTGACGCTCCACGCTCAAATCCCAGAGCGGGTCGCGCATGCGCGATGGCGACTCCGCTTTCCATAGAGCGGAGCGGGAAACCGAAAACGGTCTACTAAAACTCTCTATTTAGCCAGTGCGGTACAACCGCTAACCTGGGGTTTTTAACGTGCATCACGCAGTAGTGATCACACGAAGGCGTGCCGGTACGAAACTCATCCAGATCGAAACGGGCGGGGGCGGCGAGGATCGAACCCAGAAGGTTGCCAGCGCAAGCTTTCGCTCCACGCTCCGAGCTGAGACGCGTTAGCCCACTCGGCCACTTCCTCCCCCGAACGCGCGCAAGCGCGCTACCGCTGCTTATAGACCTTTGTCCGGAAGTGCTCTTTTTAGCCTCGACCGCAAGGAGCAAAAGCGAACAATAATCTCGAACCCAGACGCTCACGGGGAGGGGGGGCTGCTTCGGCCTGCGCCGCCGCTTCCCGTTGAGGGCTGGTGTGCCGACTGCCGTTTCGCCGGCATCGGTCCTGTTTACCGCGGTATGTGAGTATAGTGCCCGTAATGTGAGAGCCCTGTGTCCATACGCCACTTTGCCGCTGTTGGTTTCCATCTAGCCGAGCCAGAAAACATCTCGCGACGAGTTGACCGCGCCGCGAGTGACGAAGAAGAAGCAAACATGGCGACGGTTTGTGCGATTGGTGGCTCCGGTGTTGAGTGTCTTCAACGTCCTCGTGAGAAGGTTCCCCTGCCCTTCGAAGTTATTGCAAGCACCACGAAAGATGTGGAATCATCGTCTCAACTACAAATAAGCAGGCCTTCACGAGCAACAACGGTGCCGAGCAGCCGCTCGGCACAGTTGTGTCAGGCTCACGCAGCCAGCGGCACACTTGTGTCGGTTGTGTCGTCAGATGTTCAACAACGCCGAGGTAGTTTCATTTATCATTTGGAATGGCTTCAAGAGTGGGAAATTAATATATTTCGCGGATTGTTAACGCCGAGGCTAGTGCCCTCCGTTGCAGTGCCGTCGTCGCGCAAAGTGCAGAGAAAACCGGGTGGCGATGGCGGCGGTGCTCTTTGATCTTGCGCGGTCGGGTTCATGAAGTCCGGAGTAAACGTACGTACGTCTGCTGGATCGGTGTTTTGGACTTCCTTAAAACTCTTTCTCACGCGCATTTTCCTTGTGAAGCTTAGTAGCTCATTACACCTCATCGTCGACTTCGCTACGACGGACGAGCCTGCGTGATGTGAATTTCACTGCCTAAGATCCTTGGTGTGCTGTAACGAGGGCTAATAAAATATTACCTCGAACTTCTGAACAAACGAGTCGAAGTTTCGTCTGCTATCATAACTGATCGTCTGTCACAATATTAATCTGTAGCGTTCCTAGATTCCGCCCCCACAGGCACCGTGCTTCGTTGCCCGATAGTAAGTGTCTCCTGGTACCTCGTAGAATTCCAGCTCCCACTTCAAGTAAGTACCATCCTTTAGAACTGGCAATTAATAGTTTGGAACCCAGACGCTCGCAGTGTGTGTTTGTTGTGTGTGTAAGGGGGGGGGACGCGTGCTAACATACTCGGAGCCCTCGTTTTCGCCGCTTCGCAGCGGCAGACAAGGCGCCACATTACAAAAGAAAGCTAATCCGAGCTGTCTATGTAACTAGACCCATTCGCTAGTCATTCGATGAAACGTCGTGGTCTCGTTTGCATTCGCTAAAACGGCGTTCGATCAAGTGAACGCCTCCCACTTATTTCGGCTCGGGAGAGCCGCGCTTCCGCAGAAAGGCAAGCAGATCGCGAAAATCGGTCTCAAACGTGCAACGAATGTAATGTCGTATACAAGAAGCCAACAATCAAGCATTTGAAAGCTACAAGAAAGCGGTAGCGAAATATTTACTACGCAATGAACCCGGACTGAAACGCGGATGTCAAGGGTCAGCAGACACCTAGAACATTGAAGACAACAAAGGTTTTCTCTTGTTTTCTTGATCGAGATGGGTTCTCGAATGTTCGCGACATCTTATCTGTTGAAGAACGGGTCGCGGAGGCTTCTGGTGAAGACATCGTTCACGATGTGCCGGTGCATTCGGACAGCCTGCCGCATCCAGCTCCCCAAAGCAACGCCGCCAACGCAGCCCCCCCCCCCCCCCCCCTCCTGCCTGCCAGTTCTCTCCGCGTGGTGGCGCGAGCGTAGATAAACATGGCGGCGCCCTGGAATTGGCGCGGACACTGGTCTTTATTCACACTTGAAGGAGATGAGACTAGAGGAGGAGAGTTGCGCATGCGCGCGCGGTGTGAGTAGAAGCGAACGCACGCGAAGTGCACGCAGCTTGTAGAGAGAGAGAGCGGAGAGAGCAACGCGCAGCTGTTGGAGAGAGCGAAGGAGGAGAGTTGTGCATGCGTAGTGTGAGTGCGGACAACGACGCCGCGGGACATAGACCCGAGCAAGAGATGCTCCGCATCTAAAAGCTCGACTTTTGCTTTGCGATTATGCAGCGGAATCGCGACATTTTTAATGAAGGAGGTGTTTTGTCTATCCTCGGGGACTCGATAAACAATGTAAAAATGACGAGATGCAAACTCTTTTAACCATAAAATCGTTGCACCGCCCCTTTAACCAACCTTGTGTTATCCTCGGGAATCTTTCCTGAAAAAATTAAAACTGCTAGAATTTCTGTTCTGCGCAAGGGTGGTGCTGTGGGTAGTATATCAGTAATTATCGGCCCATATCAATGCTTCCTCTTTTTTTTTTCTAAAATAGAAAAAGCTTTAATTAAATTCCAGAATAGTTAATCATCTTAAAACATATCAGTTGATCTCTGCAAATCAATATGTCTTCCATAGAGGGAAATCCACTGAATCTGCTCTGCTCAACATTCTGGAAAAACTCATTCATAAGTTATAACATAGAAAATAAGCTCTACAGGATAGGTATATTTCTAGACTTTAACAAAGTTTTCGATTCTATTAAACATGATATAGTTTTTAACAACCAGCCATACTACGGAATTAGATGCGTTTCACTTCACCTATTACGCAATTACCAATCAAATCGCACCCACTTTGTGGTAATCAATAATATAGCATCAGGCACTGATAATATAAGATACGGTGTTCCCCAGGGATTCATATTAGGACCCATAATGTTTCTTTTTTATAGTAATGACATTGTTTTCATTCCTTATACAGTCGACTCTCGTTAATTCAAAATCTCTTAATTCAAACTTTCGGATAATTCAAACTAACTTGCAGGTCCCATCCTATGCGTCTCTATGGGAAGAAACTCCTGATAATTCAAACTTTGCTTTATTCAAACAAATTTTCGGCCCCCCTTGAGTTTGAATTAATGAGAGTTGACTGTACTCCAGACATTGTTCTCTATGCTGACGATACGAATGCTTTTTTGTTTTGTTTCTTCGTCCAAAACCTATCATCTCTTCTTCCTGTCGCAAACCTGTGCCTTGAAACTTTGTCAAGTGTCTAGATGCCACTCAGCTTCTTCTAAATGCTAATAAAGAAAGTATAATGTTTTTTTCTTAAATTAACGAGCCAGTAAATCTTACCAGTGAATTATTATTTAATTCACGATCTTTAGAACTGGTTTCCTAATTCAAGTTCTTAGGTGTACAGATTCATAAAAATCTTTCGTTGGACGTCTCATGTAAGCTTCGTGAAACGTAATATTCCTCAGTCATCCGCGGTTTGTTACATAGATTAAGAACTTTACTTTTCTACCATTCATTCTAGACTACATTGTTCTTTACTCGTCTATGGAGTCACATCCAAATAAAAAATAGAGAGTTAGTATTTAATGCAGAAAAAAGACATACGGTTTGTTCAAAACTTGTCTGCATCTGATCACACATCCTCATATTTTGAAGTGAACCATACACTGAATATTGAGGCTTTATATAAACAACGACTGTCTGAAGTTATTTTCTCGAAACTAAAAACTGACTGTGAACTATTTTTGTCTACATATACAAACACTGACATACATTACAATTTCAAACACATAAATAATAAAAAAAACTGTCTAATTTCTAATTTTTTGAACTTTCCTCCTGAATTAGTTGAAATGCTTGACAATAGCTCCTCACTGTTGTCCTTCAGAAAACAAGCAAAAATGCATTTCCTTCATCCGTTGTAGTTCGCTGTTTTGACGGTTCTAATCATACATATTCATGTATTTGTAATTATATTTCTGTTAGACAATTTTTTTTCTCTAGCTAGTTCTATGACCTTATAAGTAGTATATGTTTGCATGCTGCCTGTTATGCGAGTGTAGAAAACAGGCAAAAATGTATTTCCTCCATTCATTGTAGTTTGCTATTTTTTCCGTTCCAATCATACATGTCGATGTATTTAATTATGTTGCTGTAACATAATTTTCTATTGTTAATTCTATGACTTCCAAGGTAATATGCATATCGGGCTTTCTTTTAACTTCTTCCTTTTTTTTCGTTGTTTTGCTGTATATTTGCCTGCTGCCTGCGTGGTGAGTGTAGGGAATGCAACCTGGTACTAGGGGCCTAGTCAGGAGACTTTTTGGTCGCCTTTTTGTTCCAGCTCTATTGAAATCTTTGTATTGTCAAAAAGGGTCAAATAACAAATAATCAAATAGACGTCGCCACTGAAAACGCACGCGCGCGCCGGAACTTTCACACTTTGCAAAAAACGCACGCGCGTTTTTTTTTTTTTTTTTCTACGTGGTTTTTGTTGTGTTCTGTTTGTACACTCTCTAAAGGGCCACTGACAACCCCAAGATCGATATTCTTTTTACCGTCCCAAAAACTTCAAAAACGCGTGGCAAAACACCATAAAAATCATCGCAAAAAAAAAAATTGTTGCGCGAAAAAGTTTGTGTTTTCCCCCAATTTAAGCTCCTGCTCGTTTTTTTTTTTTTTGGTCTTTTGTGGCGTTATTGCGAGGACAGTTTTAAACGAAGCGTCTAGCGTTACGTCCGACGTAACCCAAGTTACTTCCAAATCTCCGCCTTCCTTAGGTTCACGGGTGAGAGAGAGGAGAGTGGGGGGGGGAGGGTTAGGTATACGCGCTTCAGTGCTCCGTCCGGACGTAACTCCAGCCACAGCGTTTTTTAAAACGCTAAGAGGTGTCGCAAGTTGCATGTGTGTAATAATTGTCATTCATAAAATGCGTTTTTTTTTTTTTTGCGACGACTGTAAATATACTAGACCCCTGAATTCGAAAAATAAAAATCAGAGCCCAAAAGTGTTAATGACAAACAGCACCCGGCGGCTGTGCCGAGGCCGTTGAGAGGAGTGCGCACAACGGGAAAATCAAAAACTCGGACGAGCTTTTTTTTTTTTTTTTTTTTCTTACGTGCCGGATAATTTTTTGGGTACCCTCTCACGCAGCACCTTTATGACATCGCCCTCACGTCGCTGACCAAGGTAGGTAGTTTTCTCCTTTACCTTTTGAAAAATCGTTTTAGACCGAGTAACACTGCTAAAACACAAGAAAAGAAAGAGGAACTGAAATGGAACACGCCGTCTGCACGCGAAGAATTGTCTCGCGAAATATTTCCGCGGTTGGCCGGGTGGCCCTTGAGTGCCCATGACCGACGAAAGGTAAAGAGAGAAAACTAAACGCCATTTCCTGTTGAGGTCATCGGAAAAAGCAAAGAGTGCATCATTTCGCCAACTAGTACGTCATAGATCCGGGCGGCGTTTCTTGATATTTCAAGGGCGATCCCTACGAATCATTTTCAGTCGATTTCAATAATAAAACAAATATCGATGTTAGGACGTGGCCCTTTAAGATGTGTTTCATAATAAAGTATTTGACACGACCGTCGCTCTGGCCCAAGCGAGTAAACGTACGTGTTGCGAGGCCGTAAAGCCCATCTTCAGCGCGTCTCGGCGTCCCGGGTGTGCCATCAGCGCCACGTCCACATCCCTGAAGGCTCCCTTCTGCAGGAGCATCTCCTTGCCGCCGCAGTTCTCCTCCGCAGGGGTCCCCAGAACAAGCACCTGAAAGAAGGGTCCGACAATAGGGAGTTTTCGTAGATAGTAGGGAGTTTTAGAATAGCGCACGCTAAAGCTTTGCGTGCGCAAAGAATAGCGTCGTCGCCACTGCGCATGCTCCGAACGCAAAACAGGTTTCGCGCTTTGCGTGCGCAATTTTAGCGTGCGCTATTTCTCGGAAATAGCGTGCGTACGCAAAGAGTCTTTGCGCTTCTCCAAGGAGGATTCGTGATGAGAAGTTGGCTTAAGCCAAGACGAGCAGAGTTAAAAAAAAAATGGCGGCTTGCATGGATGATGTCGGCGGCTGCTTTGGCGGCGTCGTGAGTGCGACGTCGGCGGCATTCTCGCGACTGCAATTTTAAATACGGGACGACAATGTACTCGGTTTGGCAGCGATCACCGGCAACTTGATGCTTGCGACGCGCGAACATTTCACGGCGAAGGAACGATGTGCGAAGGTCAGTACACGAGACCTCTCTTGCCGAGGCGACGCAAGCGGACACGACCGGTCAACCGCTCGCGTCGCGTTCTCATGTTTAAACAAATTAAAATGCGACTCTGGACCAAAAAACTCGTTTTCTTCTGAAGTTACATCACTTCGTGTGTGAAATAAAAATTTTTACTGTATCTTGGTGGCGTCGCAAGCGCGAGATGCTTGGGCTTTTGCGTCGCGGCGGAGAAACGCTATTCTAAAACTCCCTCGCGTCGCGTGCGCTAATACAAGCGCTAAATTTAGCGCTAGCGTGCGCTAAAATTGCGTACGTTATTCTAAAACTCCCTAGTTTCCACCGTCCCGCAACGCTCTCCGCAACCCGCTACGATACCCGGAACTCTACAGTCAAGGCTATCGGTGCGCAGGTGCAGTAGCGGCTTTTTCGTTGCGGAGGGCTTAGCGGAGGGGGAGCGCGGTCTACAAAAACTCGCTAAAATGGGGCGATTTTGTAAACCGTTTTAAAGTGATAGCTTTAAAGGGAAACTTTCCCCACGCCACCAATAATAATCAAAGCCTACGAGCAGCCTCCTCTACCTCCACGTGACGTCATTATGCTTATGTAGCGCCAGCTCGGCAACTGGGCCCGAACCTGACACCGGGAGTCCTTGGACCAGTTTACTTGACATAGGGCTCAGCCGATCGCTGACGCAACGCTCGTGCGCAGTCTGTGTCAACGTTACTAAATTACCTCAGTTACGGAACCGCCCGTAGACGCTGCTTGGTTGGGCAGTACCCCCATTCGACGCTCCACCGGTTTGAGGATTACTGCTATGGTAACTGCGGTGTATTCTATGGAATGCATATGTTTTGACGTACAGCGTCTACATTCTAGACGGCGTTTTACTGAACTCTATGGAATGCAGAGCTTTGCGACGACAATCTAGATAGCGCTACCAAAGTGCTGGTGACGTCATCCATACTTTACACCGTTTGTCTGAAGCTAGAGTGTCTCCGTCAGCGGAAGTCCCCCTTTGCTAAGCCCTCCGCAACGAAGAAGCCGCTACTGCGCCTGCGCGCCGATGGCCTTGACTGTTGAGTTCCGGGTATCGTAGTGGGTTGCAGAGAGCATTGCGGGAGGGCGAAAGCGATCTACAAAAACTCCTTACGGAAACGCTCGGCCCTCATACCCACATTCTGTACTCTGGCTGTAAAAAAATTGATTTAAATCAAATTAACGTGTTCATGTGAAGCAATTCACACAAAACATATTGCACCCCTCGTCCGCCAGGAGACGTAAACTCGTTTTATATTCCCGCGCATGCGCATAATAGTCGAACTTCTATCAAACTTTTAAAGTAAAAAAAAGAATTTGGCAGAATTTGAATTTGGTTGATACTGAACCTGGTTGAACTGCAAACTGGTCAAACTCGACCCTGGTCAAACTCGACCCTGGTCAAACTCGACCCTGGTCAAACTCGAACCGACCCTGGTCAAACTCGAACCGACCCTGGTCAAACTCGAACCGACCCTGGTCAAACTCGAACCGACCCTGGTCAAACTCGAACCGACCCTGGTCAAACTCGAACCGACCCTGGTCGAACTCGAACCGACCCTGGTCGAACTCGAACCGACCCCGATCGAACTCGACCCTGGTCGAACTCGACCCTGGTCAAACTCGACCCTGGTCAAACTCGACCCTGGTCAAACTCGACCCTGGTCGAACTCGACTCTGGTCGAACTCGACTCTGGTCGAACTCGACTCTGGTCGAACTCGACCCTGGTCGAACTCGACCCTGGTCGAACTCGACCCTGGTCGAACTCGACCCTGGTCGAACTCAAACCTGGTTGACCTTGAATCTGAACGCACCCGGACCTTGTTGAACTCGGACCTGATCCAACTGGGACCTGATCCAACTCGGACCTGATCCAACTCGGACCTGATCCAACTCGGACCTGATCCAACTCGGACCTGATCCAACTCGGACCTGATCCAACTCGGACCTGATCCAACTCGGACCTGATCCAACTCGGACCTGATCCAACTCGGACCTGATCCAACTCGAACGTGGTCGAACTCGAACGTGGTCAAACTCGAACGTGGTCGAACTCGAACGTGGTCGAACTCGAACGTGGTCGAACTCGAACGTGGTCGAACTCGAACGTGGTCGAACTCGAACGTGGTCGAACTCGACCTTATCGAACTCGACCTTATCGAACTCGAGCCTGATCGAACTCGAGCCTGATCGAACTCGAGCCTGATCGAACTCGAACCTGATCGAACTCGAACCTGATCGAACTCGAACCTGATCGACTTGAACCTGATCGAACTCGAACCTGATCGAACTCGAACCTGATCGAACTCGAACCTGATCGAACTCGAACCTGATCGAACTCGTAGGAAATCACGTACCGCCGCCGATACGCCAGATCAAACCGAATCCAGCCTGGTTTTTTCACGGGAGCGGGATTCCGCTCCCTTTTATTGATTCATAAAACACAACACTCAAACTAAACTACAAATACACGTGACATTACACACATATTTACACTGGCACGTTAAGCCAAGGCTAAACACAAGGGCCCCCAGGCCTCGTGTCCCGCGATTACCCGAGATCCGGTCGCACACACTTGCCTATTCTCGGTACCGCCCGGAGTCCTAAGAGACTTTTGCCCCAGGTGCCCCCGACTATATCCCGATCGATGGGCGAGGAGGTTTCTCCTCGCCCGCCCTGGGGCGCCTGCAGCGCCATCTAATGGCTATGAGAGAAAGCGGCCCGTCGGGAGCCAAATTCGAGATCCCAATCGACCCCGCGGCGACACGACCATGTGATCGTGTCTGAGGTGAGGCAACTGTATAGCCGCCTCGCGGTAACGATGCCAGAGTGGTTTGATGGGCGCCCTCTTGAATGCACGGTGCGCCATAAACTCGAGCCTGATCGAACTCGAACGTGGTCAAACTCGAACGTGGTCAAACTCGAACGTGGTCAAACTCGAACGTGGTCAAACTCGAACGTGGTCAAACTCGAACGTGGTCAAACTCGAACGTGGTCAAACTCGAACGTGGTCAAACTCGAACGTGGTCAAACTCGAACGTGGTCAAACTCGAACGTGGTCAAACTCGAACGTGGTCAAACTCGAACGTGGTCAAACTCGAACGTGGTCAAACTCGAACGTGGTCAAACTCGAACGTGGTCAAACTCGAACGTGGTCAAACTCGAACGTGGTCAAACTCGAACGTGGTCAAACTCGAACGTGGTCAAACTCGAACGTGGTCAAACTCGAACGTGGTCAAACTCGAACGTGGTCAAACTCGAACGTGGTCAAACTCGAACGTGGTCAAACTCGAACGTGGTCAAACTCGAACGTGGTCAAACTCGAACGTGGTCAAACTCGAACGTGGTCAAACTCGAACGTGGTCAAACTCGAACGTGGTCAAACTCGAACGTGGTCAAACTCGAACGTGGTCAAACTCGAACGTGGTCAAACTCGAACGTGGTCAAACTCGAACGTGGTCAAACTCGAACGTGGTCAAACTCGAACGTGGTCAAACTCGAACGTGGTCAAACTCGAACGTGGTCAAACTCGAACGTGGTCAAACTCGAACGTGGTCAAACTCGAACGTGGTCAAACTCGAACGTGGTCAAACTCGAACGTGGTCAAACTCGAACGTGGTCAAACTCGAACGTGGTCAAACTCGAACGTGGTCAGACTCGAACGTGGTCAGACTCGAACGTGGTCAGACTCGAACGTGGTCAGACTCGAACGTGGTCAGACTCGAACGTGGTCAGACTCGAACGTGGTCAGACTCGAACGTGGTCAGACTCGAACGTGGTCAGACTCGAACGTGGTCAGACTCGAACGTGGTCAGACTCGAACGTGGTCAGACTCGAACGTGGTCAGACTCGAACGTGGTCAGACTCGAACGTGGTCAGACTCGAACGTGGTCAGACTCGAACGTGGTCAGACTCGAACGTGGTCAGACTCGAACGTGGTCAGACTCGAACGTGGTCAGACTCGAACGTGGTCAGACTCGAACGTGGTCAGACTCGAACGTGGTCAGAGTCGAACGTGGTCAGAGTCGAACGTGGTCAGAGTCGAACGTGGTCAGACTCGAACGTGGTCAGACTCGAACGTGGTCAGACTCGAACGTGGTCAGACTCGAACGTGGTCAGACTCGAACGTGGTCAGACTCGAACGTGGTCAGACTCGAACGTGGTCAGACTCGAACGTGGTCAGACTCGAACGTGGTCAGACTCGAACGTGGTCAGACTCGAACGTGGTCAGACTCGAACGTGGTCAGACTCGAACGTGGTCAGACTCGAACGTGGTCAGACTCGAACGTGGTCAGACTCGAACGTGGTCAGACTCGAACGTGGTCAGACTCGAACGTGGTCAGACTCGAACGTGGTCAGACTCGAACGTGGTCAGACTCGAACGTGGTCAGACTCGAACGTGGTCAGACTCGAACGTGGTCAGACTCGAACGTGGTCAGACTCGAACGTGGTCAGACTCGAACGTGGTCAGACTCCAACGTGGTCAAACTCCAACGGGGTCAAACTCCAACGTGGTCAAACTCCAACGTGGTCAAACTCCAACGTGGTCAAACTCCAACGTGGTCAAACTCCAACGTGGTCAAACTCCAACGTGGTCAAACTCCAACGTGGTCAAACTCCAACGTGGTCAAACTCCAACGTGGTCAAACTCCAACGTGGTCAAACTCCAACGTGGTCAAACTCGAACGCGGTCAAACTCGAACGCGGTCAACCTCGAACGCGGTCAAACTCGAACGCGGTCAAACTCGAACGCGGTCAAACTCGAACGCGGTCAAACTCGAACGCGGTCAAACTCGAACGCGGTCAAACTCGAACGCGGTCAAACTCGAACGCGGTCAAGCTCGAACGCGGTCAAGCTCGAACGCCGTCAAGCTCGAACGCCGTCAAGCTCGAACGCGGTCAAGCTCGAACGCGGTCAAGCTCGAACGCGGTCAAGCTCGAACGCGGTCAAGCTCGAACGCGGTCAAACTCGAACGCGGTCAAACTCGAACGCGGTCAAACTCGAACGCGGTCAAACTCGAACGCGGTCAAGCTCGAACGCGGTCAAGCTCGAACGCGGTCAAGCTCGAACGCGGTCAAGCTCGAACGCGGTCAAACTCGAACGCGGTCAAACTCGAACGCGGTCGAATTCGAACGCGGTCGAACTCGAACCCGGTCGAACTCGAACCCGGTCGAACTCGAACCCGGTCGAACTCGAACCCGGTCGATCTCGAACCCGGTCGATCTCGAACCCGGTCGATCTCGAACCCGGTCGATCTCGAACCCGGTCGATCTCGAACCCGGTCGATCTCGAACCCGGTCGATCTCGAACCCGGTCGATCTCGAACCCGGTCGATCTCGAACCCGGTCGATCTCGAACCCGGTCGATCTCGAACCCGGTCGATCTCGAACCCGGTCGATCTCGAACCCGGTCGATCTCGAACCCGGTCGATCTCGAACCCGGTCGATCTCGAACCCGGTCGATCTCGAACCCGGTCGATCTCGAACCCGGTCGATCTCGAACCCGGTCGATCTCGAACCCGGTCGATCTCGAACCCGGTCGAACTCGAACCCGGTCGATCTCGAACCCGGTCGATCTCGAACCCGGTCGATCTCGAACCCGGTCGATCTCGAACCCGGTCGATCTCGAACCCGGTCGATCTCGAACCCGGTCGATCTCGAACCCGGTCGATCTCGAACCCGGTCGATCTCGAACCCGGTCGATCTCGAACCCGGTCGATCTCGGACCCGGTCGATCTCGGACCCGGTCGATCTCGGACCCGGTCGATCTCGGACCTAATCGATCTCGGACCTGGTCGATCTCGGACCTGGTCGATCTCGGACCTGGTCGATCTCGGACCTGGTCGATCTCGGACCTGGTCGATCGCGGACCTGGTCGATCTCGGACCTGGTCGATCTCGGACCTGGTCGATCTCGGACCTGGTCGATCTCGGACCTGGTCGATCTCGCACCTGGTCGATCTCGCACCTGGTCGATCTCGCACCTGGTCGATCTCGCACCTGGTCGATCTCGCACCTGGTCGATCTCGCACCTGGTCGATCTCGCACCTGGTCGATCTCGAACCTGGTCGATCTCGAACCTGGTCGATCTCGAACCTGGTCGATCTCGAACCTGGTCAAATTCGTGCGTCGGCAGGTTGGCGACATCCCAGTGCGGCATCCTGTTGACTCACCTTGGCTGGGATATCGGGTCTCGCTTTCAGGGCCTCCATGACGGCGATGCCTGCGGCCACCGAGCACTCGGCGATCAGGTTGTGGCCGCACCCGTGGCCGATTTCCGGCAGCGCGTCGAACTCGCACATGAAGGCCACCGTGGGACCTGCCAAACCACACCGCCTTCCATTAAAGGGCACTCCGTCGAATAACTGAGCTGCCAAAACTAAGCATACAAAATGTTTCGCGGAGCGATGTTTGGGCGTAGAAAGGTAGTATAAATAAAGAAATAAACGGAGTGTATCAAAGCTTTTCTGCAAAGATGAATTTAGGCGGTGCATTTAGCATACTTTAATCTTACAAGCATGTTTTAGGAGAGAGGAAATGAATTTAAAACGTTCGTATAGCCCCATGCAAAAGACAGAGAGAGAGAAAACACCGTTTGATTGACGTTGCGACTCACAGATGGCGTCATATAAGCTGGGACATGCTAGATCTACTTTCGGGATTTCATCTCAAAAACGTTTTCAGGTTTTTGCGTACGGTGCAAGATGGCACTTGTACTGTTTTCGTCCCTACGTGTAATAATAATAAAAACAATCTTTAAAAGAAGCCCTTGAAAGGGGCGGGGCGATTCAACAATTTTTTTACTTTGCGCATATACCACTTAGAGCGGATCCCTTGCGTTAATGACCTATGAAACACGCGTTCGTTTTTCACTTCACGCAATAGAAGTCCCAGAAAAAAATTAAAGAAAAACGACCAGCGTTCACCCCCTCAACTTGCAGCCAGAACAAGCGGCCACGTGATCTGGAGCCGATTATATGCCGCCAATGTTGATCCTAGCCAAGCGATGGGGTTGGCAAAGCGCAGGACATGCGCCGAGTTCCAGACATTGTTATGGCTCGGCTATTGTCGTCGTTGCAGCGATTGGACACGGGCCCCGTACCCGAATGCTTCTCGGGCTAGTAATTATAACGAGCCCAAATCGAGTGCGCACACAATGCCCGGGTCCATTCTATGAACCGCATTCAAATATCGTCATTGGGGAGTATACTGCGATCCCCACGTTACGTCATCAAATTTTGCAAAAGAAAGATTGAATGAAAATGATCGCTTTTGTCCTTGAAATTACACCGCAACAAAGTAGTTTCTTGGCCAGTGGCGTTGCGTGCGAGTATCCTTGAGTCCCACTATGAGCCAGTAAGCTCGTGTAAAGGAAAAAACATTCCAATTGAATATCGTTGCACCGCTCTTTTAATGATTTTTGAACTGGCTTGAAATTTCCGATGAAACGGACCTCACCATACGTAGGAACTTAGAGGAAAAAATATTTTTTCTGGAAATTTATTGTATTTTAAGAGTTATTAGCAAATAAATTTACCAAAAAGCAAAACATCTTTCGTCCGTGACACAGTCGGAAAAATCCAATGACTGGAGGGTTGGCTCGAGCGAAACCGCGAAACGGCTGTCTGCTAGGCCCATGACTGCCGCGCCGAGGATCTGTTCGCATCGTCGGCCTGGTCGCTAAAGCCCCTCGAATCGTGGCAAGTTCAGACTCTGAACGGGACCAGCGCTACTAATGTACCTATATACTTTGGCGTCGACAAGCCCAACGCGCGCCGGCGTAGAACGATGTTCGTTGTCCGCCACGCCCCTTCATAGGATCCAGCGCGGTGGGATCAAAGCAGCGACTCGGGGTAGGGAGTTGCACTGCGATAGGCAGGGAAAAAAAGAAGCAGAAGCTGGGAATAACGAGTGCGATAAGTATTTATTTTTTGTACTAAATGTACCAAACGATTTCCTCGTGTTTGGTACGTACCAAACACGAGGAAATCGTGTTGCCGGCGACCCTGTCACATTGCGGCAAAAACAACAGTCGGGCAACATGCTGCTGCCGCCCGGGGCCCTGTCACACCGCGCTGACGGCGGGGACAACACGGGAAACGCTCCACCATCGCGGACTTAATGGAAATGTGACTCTACAAAGTGCTATGTTCGAAGGGCCGGAAAACACCACGGACGACATCAACCAGTGACTCACTAGAAAACTCGACACAAGCAGTATTGTCCACCCTTCATTTTATCAAGATGTTCTTCATTCGCTGACAAAGCAGATAGCCCTTATTGAGGAATGTGAGATCGCTGATACACGTTCGGAATTTACGCCACCGTATGAAGTGTCTCTGGGGTTCGACCTTCCATGCAACTCCTGTTTCTATACTGTAAAATTGAGTTAGCACCGGCGGTACCCCAAAGCGTCTTTTGTAGCGCGGTGCTGAGCTGAACTGACCGTGCTTAACGACACGATAGGCCTTCATAAAAATCGGGAAATGAATATTTTTCAACGAGTGTCTTTCTGCCTACCGCCTGCTATAGGCGGAATTCACTGGACGCCATATTTGAGGTAACTGCTCACAGCGCATGCTCGGGAGGAGTTTTCCATCAGCTCTCGGGCAATCACAAGAGGAGAAGGAGAAACTCTCTTCTCACCGGGACTTTCCTTTGTATGTCTCAGGCTTCCCCAGACGTCGCTATTCTCCATCTAGAAGATTATAGAAGATTAACTTTCACTCAAAATTCGTACATAAGCAGCTTTCCCCCTCTCTTTCTCTTCCCCGGTGGTTCGAAAGGAGCAGCGAGCTCATCTATGACCGCTAGTGAATACACCCTATAGGGTGTTTTTACTGACATAATATTGTCCAGCATTTTGTTGTTGTGAGCTGTCTGGCGTGTGCCAAACTCGAGCATTCCAAGGATTTTCATGACCCCTCAAGTGCGTAGAGCACAGAAGCTTATGTCTTACCACGCTGACATCATCTCAACCGGTTGGGATGTAATCGTTCAAAGTAGTAAATTTGTTTTAAAAAAGAAACTAAGGACAAAATGGCGGATTGACGTCATCTGCAAACAGATGTCGCCTTCGCCATATATTTATGCGGCTCGCTAAACATTAGATGCAGTGATAATCGTCGTGCTGAATTGATCTGGTTAACTAAAATTTGTGAATTAACCTCTTATTTATTGGTTTTAGGTGTAATATTGTAATTGCAGTATTGAGGGGGCATTTATTAGGCCTGACCAATTTGAATAATTTGCGAAAAGGTACTGCTTTTAAATGTATTAATCCCTTACAAAAAATTAATTGAGTTTCAATTGAAAGTGTAAAGGATTCACTTAATACCACCGCATTCAGTCTAAATTGAAACTCAATAGACTTTTTCTAACGAGTTCCTATTGAACCGTCCCAGGATATTGGCCACCGAGTCTTAACTGAATTTTTAGCAATTGCATATCAATTGAATTTCTGCATTTGTGTTTCAATAGAATTTTTGCTATTGAGTTTCAATACAAATTTTGCAATATAGTTTCAATTGCATTTTTGCAACGCCATTCAATCGAATTTACTGCAACTGTGTTAAAAAAAAACATTGCAAGTTGTTGATAATTTTTTGTATAATTCCTTAAAGCATGCAACATGAAGGAAACAAAGCACATGGAAGAAACGAACGCAAACATCATAACTAAGCACTCACAACACACTAATCGTACTCCCCTTGACTGCTCCACCGCATTATATATCCTACATAAGGGAGGTATTCATTTGGCCGGTGACCACCTCAGCATTTATTAAGGTTCCCAGTTTGCTATTTCCTCCTCGGAAGTCTCATAAATGATAAACAGTGTTTCGACGTCATTGGACTCTATCCCTTAATAGAAAAACATTGGCACAAGCAATAGTCGTTCGGTGCAGTAATCCACAAAAGCGATTCCTGGACGGTATGTTATCGCTTCTCTGCATAACACCACTTAGGGCAAGACGAGACACGGTAGTTGCTCGCTTTAAAATATTTTATTGCATCTTTTCTGTACGAAGTGACTAGTATAATAGGCTCAATAATGTCACCATATAGTCACTGACAGCGTGAAAACTGCTTGGCGTGTCTTTAGAACACATAAAGCGAGCACGCGCTTCATGCATTCCACCGTGTTTTGACAGCGCTCGCGCTTGATGCGCACGAGACGTTAGAGCGTTTTCGAGGGGGAGTCTCAAGCTTGAGAGGAGACATGTGAAGCTCCTCCCTGATGTTCTTACCTTGTCAGTGACCTTAGAGTTATTATAATGCACCCTACGCTCTCAAAGGTTTCAAAAGTCTTGGATTCCATTAAATGAATCTGAACAAATATGTTTATGTTGAGAGTAAGTGTACTCATGGTTATTCGCAGCTGTGCCTTTGCTGGATTCATCAACAGCGAAGGGCGCAAGCTAGCTGATGTCAACTATACTCAATGACAAAAACTCGGTTGAATATCTGACGAGGAGACAAAGAAATGTCTGTCAAGTCATATCAGCGACTAAGCTCAAGGTAATGAATGATAAAACTCATTTATATATTTAATGAGTAAACTTAAAGGGGTGATGCAACAATTTTTCTACTTTCAATAAATACAGTTTACAATTAATCCTGGACATTTACGGCCTATGAAACACACGTTGGTTTTCTTCATGGCAGCCGCAAAACAAATTCGAGAAAAACGACTACCGTCCATTCCCTCAACTCGTAGTCAGAAAAAACGACAACGTCATCTGGAGGCGATTATATGCCGCCAATAATTCTCACATAGCCGCACGTTTAGGTTGGCAGAGCACAGGGCGCGCGCTGAGTTCCACGCATTGTTAAAGGGGGCATGAAACGAATTTTGGGCTGGGATAAATGATTTTAAATTGGGACTTCACTATTCGCATATCGTTTAGTTGGCCAAAACAAAAAGAGGGTAGAAAGTCAAAAGCCAGCTTTTTGTTACGAACATTTGAAAATATAGCGGACTATTTTTGTACCTTCTTGCCTTCGAAAGCTCTCAGTCTTTTCACTATGACACATCCGCGGTTCTCAAAGCGCGTCAGCGGTGCCAACGTGACGTCAGCAAACCCCTGCTCACGCATTGGACACGAGAACTGCGTCACTCGGACGTATGCGCTCGTCAACAATCAATCCGTCGACGAATATTTGGATTCGCGTTAGTGGCCAATGAGTGCCCTGACGGAACTTATTGTCACTGGGGAATGACAAGTTTTATGGTGTGCATAAAAAGCACGGTGGAAGCTAGGAGTCATCGCACCGGTGCCGAAGGAATGTCACAACCACGTGATTTCACAATTCGCATTTGAGTTGAGGATTAAAGCTAAGGAGGAAGAAGTAGGAAAATCGTTTCATGACCCTTTTAAGGTTGGGCTATTCCCGTCATTGCAGCGATTGGCCACGGGCCACTACCCGAATGCATGTCGAGGCATTGATTGTCACGAGCCAAAATTGAGTGCCTACGCAGTCTTCGTGTCCACTGTATGAGCAGCACTTAAATAAAAAATTGGGGTTGTGTGTGTGTTTATACAGCCTAGAACTTGGTCTGCCTCACAGGGGCGAGGAGTCTCCCAGCTGTAGATGAGCAATTTAGCCAGTGCGGTACAGCCGCTAGCTTGGGGTCTTTAACGTGCATCACGCAGTAGTGATACACGACCGCACGCCGGTACGATGCTCATCCAGATCGAAACGGGCAGGGGTGGGGCTCGAACCCAGGATCCCTGGGTTCTGCAGCGCGAGCTTTCGCTCCAAGCACTTAAATACCGTCATAGCGGGATCGCAAAGGTTGATGACGCACTCCTGGGGATCGCATTGTTGGCATTGTCCCCACAGCTCCGTCATTAAAATTTGCGAAGGAGAGAGTCAAAAGAAAAGGTCCGCTTCTATCCTTAGAATTCCGCAGCTACGAAGACGCTTCTTGGTCAGTGGCGTTGTGTTCGAGTATTCTTGGGTCCTACTATACACCGTTTCATTTTATGCTGTACCGCAGCGAAGGCTAGAAGCGCGAGCTCATAGCGTTGACAGCTGCCCTTAATGCACGAGAGCTTGTGCCGTCGAGATGCGCCCTAGAGCAAGGAGCTCGCGATCGTAGCGTTTCCTGCGGTACATCATAAGGTGAAATAGAGTATAGTGCCAATAAGTTAGTGTAAAACGAGAAGCGTTCCTATACATATCGTTGCACAGCCCCTTTAAAATAATCAATATTGAGCTCTTAATAATGAAACTCATTTGCAATTGTAATAAGTAAGTTCAAAATAATCCATATTAAGTTCTTGATGATGAAACTTGTTTCCATATATAATGAGTAAATTCGAATGAATAGATACTGAGTTCATAATAAGCGAACTCGATTGCATTCTTAATAAGTATATTCAAATTAATGGATATTGAGTTCTAAGTAAGCAAACTCAAGTCTATTCTTAAAGGGA
This sequence comes from Ixodes scapularis, assembly GCF_016920785.2. Classification (NCBI taxonomy): domain Eukaryota; kingdom Metazoa; phylum Arthropoda; class Arachnida; order Ixodida; family Ixodidae; genus Ixodes; species Ixodes scapularis. Next base: position 348,063 of record NW_024609876.1, read on the forward strand.
TACTGAAGCGAAACTTGAAATACACCTATTATGGTCAGAAATAGGTTCAATATGATCAATGATATTCATAAATCATAATCGCGCGTTTGTATTTTGAACGGATGGCTATATTTTTCACCCTAATGGGCCCGATTGGGCGCGCGCTCAAAAATCGGCCATCGGAGAGCGCGATGCGTCTTGGGATATTGGGCGCATTCGTGACGTCACTTGTGCCAGACGGGAAAGGCTACGGTGGCTACGGCGTGAATGTTGTGGTTACGAGCGTTGCCACTTGGTGGCGCGTCGACGATTTACGACCTGTGACAACGTGGCCGTTTGAGATGTGCAAGGGCTGCACGCACGCTGCACCACGGCAAGTCGGCAACCACGGCAGCACTGACAAAACCAGCCCTGAGGCCGGATTCTCAAGGCGAACTCACGACGAAAAATGTGCGTACGACAAATTTGAGAGAAAACCCGTACTCTCGAAACGAAATTGTCGTAACCTTTGCGCAGGTTACGACAGAATCCTACGACAGCTCCGAAGCTGTCTTACGCACTTTTTACGATCAAATCAACAAGGCCGACAGCGTCGCTCAGTTACTTGGTATCGGCCACCAACGGACATTTATTTTTCTACGTGCTCTTCTCGTGCGTCCCGACTTCAACCAGCAAGAAAAAAGGAAGGAGTACTTAAAACAGACCACGACGATCAAGAACGCAGGATCCACAAACACACGAGAAGAGGACTGCCACGATTCTGCCGACCGAGCGAGCTCGGCAGAATATAGTAGGCCTAGCAGCAACATCGACTCGGCGCACCGTTGCTCCGGCGGTCCTTGGCCAAGACCATCTGTCCATGGCCGGCTGGCCTGCTGAATGGAATATGCCCGCGCGACCCTTGTGGACCCTTACCGGATGAGTAGTTTGATCCCTGAACTAAATTTCAGAGGTCAATATTTTCCCCTTGTCATCTCGATCTCCTTGTTCGTCGCCGTTAACGGCAGCCATGGCGCCCCGCACGGTTTTCACATGGCTCCGACTTTTTCTCGGACTCCTACTTTTCCTACGCCTGCGTTCCGAGCTCCAGGCCAAGGTCTCAGCCCATGAATGCGCCGGGCACCCGTGGATCCCGGGATATGGACTTCGCAGCTTGACTTCAGCCCGTATCGTTGTGAGTTCCGCCTCGGCGGCGACCAAGCCTAAAGGTCCGCTCCCGCCCGCTCGACCCCACGTCGTCTGGCTGCTACTGGTTGCCGGAGATGTCTCCACAAACCCCGGCCCACGGCACTCGTGTCCCCGTTGCGCCCGAGATGTCCACAACAACACTGCTGCCCTACAGTGTGACAAGTGTGACCGTTGGGTCCATCGAAAGTGCGAGCTCCTTTCTCTGCCGGCTTACCGTCGCCTTTCCGCGTCTCCTGAGAAGTGGTATTGTGGTGCATGTCAGCTGCCCCCCATCGACGACGAGCTATTCCTGTCAGCGGCTCCGCAGTCTCCCGGGACCCCGCCATGTACACGGTCACCCAGAACCACGACCGAGAACTTACGGGAACCTCCGACTAACCCCGGCTCCTCACGAAGGAAGAACCCTGCGATTTGGTTCTCGAACGCCCGTTTGATTCGGAACAAGTTACCGGAGCTCCAGACCACCATGGCGTCAATGCCCAGCACCATCTTCACGCTCTGTGAGACATGGCTGGATCCGTCAATTTTTGACAGCCACATCATCCCCCTGGACCTATACGCTGTGTTTCGCAGGGATCGTTTTTCGTCCCGTGGTGGGGGCGTCATGCTTGCCATACCAAGCTCGTTCCCGTGCCACCGGCTCTGTGATCTCGAATTGGACGAGCTTGAAGCTCTATTTGTGGAAATTACTTTCAACAAGAAGAAACACCTTGTGGCTTGCGTTTACTGCCCCCCTGCAGTGCGATCAGAGTCTTACGAACAGCTCCGTCGCTCTGTAGAGCGTATGGTCTCTGTGGTCGGCAAGTACCACAACATTCTTATCCTTGGCGATTTCAATGCCCACATTGATTGGCACGACCCCCTGTCCCCTACGCCCCAAGACTTGGCATCGGACTCTCTCCTCGACATCATGGATACTAACGGGTTCACCCAACTCTGTACCGAGCCGACATACACTTCCCCCGCTGGTAGCCCATCTTACCTTGACCTCTGCTTCGTTTCCAACCCCACCCTTATCCGTGAATGTGTCGTGACGCTTGGCCTTAGTTCCTCTGACCATCGAGCCATCCTTCTAGACATGTTTGCATCATTCCCAACACGTGGTCCACACAGCAGGCTGGATCGATCTTACGCCAAACTTGACATGCAGCACCTCCAACGACTTGTGTCTCTCACCCCTTGGGAGATTGTGCTTTGTGAACCCACCATCAATGATATGTATGACCTCTACACTTCCCTAACGTGTGCCCTCACCTCCGGCACTGTCCCTGAGAAACGCTCCCGCCGCCGACACCACGCTCCTTGGATTACACGTGAGCTCATAACCCTGTCCCGACTGAAAGACAAGCTATTCCGCCGAGCGAAAAGAACCTGCCACGCCGACGACCTTCTGACTGCCAAACAACTCCAGCGCAGTCTCAAGAAACAGATTCGCGTGGCTCACCGGTTGTTTGTTGAGGACATTGCCGCAAGAGCAATTAGAGAACCAAAACTGTTCTGGGCCTACATAAACTCTCAACGCAAGCAATCGCAGTGCCCACGTTTTCTCATTGATGACACCATGGTTTCCTCACCGTCCTGCATCTCGGAAGCCTTCAACTGCCATTTTTCGTCGGTCTGGTCGACATACACAGTGTCGCCTGAGCCTATCCTGAGCCCCACTACCGCCATTCCCTCGGCTCCCAGCCTCTCCACTGTAACCATGAGTACTGAGGACGTCCTTGAGGCTGTCTCCCTCATACATCCCTCCCAAGGCCCTGGCCCCGATGGCATCCACCCACTGATTCTCAAGTGCACACTACAGAGTATGGCTCCTCTTCTGTGCCGTATGTTTCAGCGCATTATTGACACGGGCACGGCCCCTGATGCCTAGAAGCTTGCCCACGTCACACCCGTTTACAAAGGCCATGGCGCCCAAGCGAGTCTACTGTCTTCCTACCGTCCTATTGCGTCTACATCCATTGTCTGTCGCACTTTTGAGCGTATCCTTAATAAGAAGATCCGTTCCCATCTCGACGACAACAACCTTTTGTCACCTGCTCAACACGGCTTTCGCCAAAACCGCAGCTGTGAAACTGCACTGGGTGTCTTAGTACACACACTGAGTGCCCACCTGGATAACCGCACACCTTGTGAGCTTGTACAGCTCGACCTTTCTCGAGCCTTCGATCGTCTTCCACACCCCTCTGTCCTGGCCAGCGTTAACGCCAAGGGTATATCAGGCACTGTGCTCGCCTGGTTAGCATCTTTCCTGGATAACAGAATGCAGCGTGTTGTCTACCGTGGCGCCAAATCTGCTTCCAGTGTTGTCCGTGCTGGTGTACCCCAGGGGAGTGTGCTTGGGCCCACACTCTTCACCATGTTCATAGACAGCATCACTGATTCTTTACACTGCATCCCCATACTCTACGCAGATGACATCTCACTCTTGCAGCCAATCCGCAATCCTTCCGACTATGCATCCCTCCAGTCTGATCTCGACCAGTGCTACCAGTGGACGCAGCAGCACCAGCTGCCCATCAACACTCAAAAATCAACGACTATGACTGTAACTGGATTGTGTCGCCCTCGACAACCACCTCCACGGCTCACTGTTGGCCAAGTGGAGATCCGCAGGGTCTCCTCAAGTGTCATCCTGGGTGTAGAGTTTGATGAGCGCCTGTCATTCTCTCCTCACGTCCAACGCACTCTCGCCAAGTCTCGCCGTATGCTGGGCTTCATTACCCGCACCACGCTCAACATGCCTCCAAATGCATTCCGTAACCTCTACACAGCCCTCGTTCTCCCCATACTCGAGTACTGTTCGGTAATCTGGTTCCCCCATTCGGTACGCCTACAGTCGTGCCTCGCCAGTGTCCAGCGACGTGCAGCATACACATTTTATAGCCGCAGCACTCCTAGAGCCCGCCGCCTGCCCTATCGTCAGATTAGGACTGCTGTTCTTCTTCACCATGCGTCCTGGCAACCGCTTGCCTCCCGGATGCATGGCGCTTCCGTGCGCCTCCTTTGCAGACTTCTCAGCCCTGGCCACCAGCTGCTTATTGATGCGCCCCGCCTTTGTCACCGCACTGGCCGCCTGCAGCCGCTGCATACGCGGACTGAGCGTCACAAGTCTTCATGGCTACCACGTGCTGCTGCTTTGTGGCAACAGTTACCGCCGGACCTCACACGACTTTTCCCCCCTGAAGACGACAATATCTTGTCCCTGGTGAAGGCTGCCCAGCGCCTGCACTAGCCTTCAACTTGAACTCTATAACCTTGCGCATGTGTGCGCAGTTCCTGGGTCCCCAGGTTGGGTTGCAAGCCTCCCCGGCATGGGCAGCTATGCCTTTTTGCACCCCTGCATGCCTGGGATACCCTATCCAATCAATGCGAATAAAGTATTATTATTATTATTATTATTTTCCGAGACAGCGGTGACGAACGCTGTCGTTGAAAAGGGACTCTCATTGATTCTATCTCCTTGTTTTGTGTGATATAGAGCTCAAATAAACGCCATACGGATTACCTTCGCAACTCTGTATGTACACTCTGTTAGTAGTATGCCATTTTTATTCTGACTCGACGCTACGTCACTGTCGAGCTATAGCAGTTCGTGGGAGCTACGCGATGTCGGTCTAACCTTTCTTTGCCGAGTGTCATGTCAGTATCGAGTTGCAATCGTAAAAGATCGGTCCAGAAGCACTTACCGAAACGCGGTCTAACAAAGCGAATCCAGCACTTCGATCAAACGCGCGTGTCCGCTCCGAGTGTGAACAGGTATTTGCGTGGCTCTTGCTGACACCCTCGTTGTTCAAACATATCCTTTTTAACGTCGGCTCGCAGCTCGCGACTCGCAGCAACTAATACCGGCCGAGCCAGAAGCATGCTCGGGTCGTGTCGGGCAAAGAGCCGCTACGAGAACGAGCTCACTGTGGCCAACTACGCTTTGGCTTTCTCCGCCAAGGCTTTGCAAACGCGTTCAGGCCTAGGCGAATTCTGCCGGCACGCCGTATTGCCGCAGAACGGCGCTGCTATTATGCCACAAGTGATGTCACGAGAACTTCCCCCCATCCACCAGATGAGAATCTGAAATCGTTTAATTATGTTTAAAATTAGTTCTCCTGTGTTTTACAGCGCAATATTTATATTTCCGAGGTGGTGCCTGTCCCTAGCCCATATTTATGCAACAAGATCGGCGCTAAACTTTCGTTTCACTACCCCTTTAATGAGTAAATTCAAAATAATATATTTTGAATTCATAATGAGTAAACTCAATTGCATTAATAATGAGTGAATTCGAAAGACTACCAATTGCATTTCTAATGAGCAAACCAAATTTCATTCTTAATGAGCATATTCAAAAAAAGTTCTTAATGACCAAACTCAACTGCATTCCTAATAAGTAAATTCAATAGAATCGATATTAAGTTTCTAATGATCAAATTCAATTGCATTCCTAATGAGTAATGTCAATAGAATCGATATTGAGTTTTATCAGTCTCAATTGCATTCCTAATGAGTAAATTCAATAGAATCGATATTGAGTTTCTAATGATCAAACTCATTAGACCTTGAGTTTATACTGAGTTTTATTGACTCTATAGGAACACAATAGAAAGTCAATTGAAACTCATTAATAATTTTTGTAAGAAATTGATCAATTTTTTTTTTTTTTTTTTTTTTTGGCGTTCGATTTGAATGTTGCGCGAAAAAAAGCGATGGAAGTCCGACCCCGAGTTCTGGCCCGGCTCACAATGACGCTTAGAAGAGTGACATATCCGTTTCAATCGCATCGTCTTTTTTGTCGCCTGCGCACCCACTAAGGACACATTGCCAAGATATTAACGACATAATTGAAACACGACGTCACTTTGAAAAAAATCGAACAATGTCTTTAAAAAAGCACTACCTCTTTCGAAATGTTTGAAATTGGTATGGCCTCTTAGTAACTGCCGTCAATATTGCAATTTCAACATAACATCTAAAACCATCAAAGGAAAAGTTAATTAAGAGAGTTTAGTTAATTAGCCAACTTGCCGTGAAAATAGGACGCTCGTTTCGTGTCCACCGAGTCTGATAATTGCATGGTGAAGACAGTACTCCTCTAACTCCCACCCCCAAGCTTGGCGCAGTATGGCCATAGTAGCTTTGCGCCATAAAGCCCGTAATCAACAACAACAACAACTCCCACCCCTATTAAAAAAAAAAGATTGTTTGGGATAAATATTACTTATATAAAACCCTGCCTAAACATAATACGAATGTTGGCAATACTGCATTTGCTGTTCAGAAGGCTAATATAGGGTTTTCAGTACCTCGTATACTAGGGGATGAAAGTCCTGCGCGTTTGCAATGGCGTTGCGTGTTCCGCACTGCGCGTGCGCAGAACCCACGACTGCGATCTTGGATTGGCGGATAGCGACGACGCGCATGCGCAGGATGGAACACGCAACGCTAACGAAAATGCAAAGCGCTTGCGTTCGTTATACGCAATACTAAGACTCTCTAATAGAGTATCAGATTCGTTGGGGTCATTGACCCCTGTATGCATTATTGAGGTAGAGCTGATATGTTCGACCTGTTTCGTTTATTACAAACCAAGGCCCGGACGCGTAAATGAGCCGGGTGTGTCATAAACGCTGCCGCACTTGAAATACCCGATAGCCTCTTCGGGTTGTTGCTAGCGAATTAGTTGGGAAAGTAAATAGACGGACATAGCCGCCTGTCGCTGCCTCCAACCTCATGGGGCTTCAATCTGGACACTAGGCGAAAAGTACGCGAGGACTTGGACGGCGGTGCGCTTGACCTTGACACCGACGAATCACAGCCACCGGATTCCTAGCAGACTTTTTCGCCGAATGTCTGCAGGTTTGCTCGATCCCATCCATACCTTCAGCGCCCCGGGTGTTGTCGAACTCGGCGCGGAAGGCAGTGTCCAGCAGCCAGTGTCGCTGCACCCGGAATCCCTGGTTCTCGAGGAACTCCGTGAGGCGCTCGTGGGCCTTGAACTCCTTCAGGGCCAGCTCGGGGTTCCGCCAGAGGTAGTCGCTTAGGGCGTGCAGTTCAACCCGCCTGCTGTCCACGGCCTTCTCGACGAGCGCTTCGAACGAATCCATCGCAGCACCGCTTGACATATTCTGACGCTGCGGCCGTACTGCCTCGCGGAGTCGATGTGACAGACGGCCTCGGCAAGTGCTGATGCCCCCGCGGCTTTCGTCACGCTTTAGCGCCGCCAACCGCCGCCACGCTTCGGCGCAAGGCCGATTATCTCGCGTTCCGAGATCCAGCTCACGCTTATCACACTGCGGACGTAGATTCTTTATTCTAGTTTTTCTTTTTTCGCGCTCGTCCGACGTTTTCTTCCGTCATTTCTTGGGGGGATTTGAGTCGCACAGTGTTGTTTTCAGGGTTCTTATTTCTTGACAGTTCCTGGCTAGTGGGGTTTAGGATGATGACTGGTACATGTGGGCCGTAAACAGGAGACCACTGGAATACAGATTTAATTGGATCGGGCCCCGGCGTTCGTCTGCTCGCGCTCCAACCTGGCCCCCCGCGCTCGGTGCACAAGCTACTCGGGTGGCCACGAGCTGATAAGCGCCAGTCTGTCAGTCGGTATAAAACACCTCCGACTAGTTGTGGTGCCCATAGAGTTGCACAGGTCCTTGAATTCTGCTAGGCCGGTGGATACCTGGAGCCGGACCGGTGTCAGCCGTCGAAGACGCTAATACTAGTTCCCAAGGCAAAGTCGTTGGCTTGTCGCCAGCTCTCGGATATGGACTGTTTGGTTGAGCCTGACTGTCGGAGCTGAGTGATGGTGCCTGCGTTAGAGCAGATCTGTCCACCTCAATGTCCCGGGCAATAGGCCACGTGTCCGGTTTTTGTCGCACATCAGTCTTGTCCGTCGCTTTCATATATGGTTGCGATGTCGACGCGCCAGACCTTGATCAATGAGCGTAAGCCCATCTTACGTTCCACCACTCCTGCAGTCCAACCTTGACTGCTTGGAAACTTCTTAGTCAAAGCCGCCTGTCCTACGCTCAGCATATGCCCAAGTTAGTAGAACCGGCCGTTCTTTCAGATTCTTTAGAGAAGGTAGAGGAATCGGCCGTCCTCACAGGTTCTTCAAACACAACCAATTTTAGTCGCTCACACGCTGATGGCAGTTCCCTTCCATACATCACCCAAGCTGGAATTTTGCATGTTGCAACGTGAATGGAGGTATGTTGTTTGAATAAAAACCATGCCAGCGCATCACCTTAGTTCTTCCTTCCCTCTCTCGGCGAGAGAGATTTTTCGCTCTTGTACCATGCGCTCTGCCTGACCATTGGTGGCAAAACGGTACGGTGCACCTGGCACCGTTATGATGCCATTGTTTCGGTAAAATGTTTTAATTCGCTTGGACACCAGCGCTGCGCCTTTGTCAGACACTACTTTCCTTGGCAGGCCGAATTTCGCCAAAATGACCCATAATTCTCTAATGACTTCGGTCGAGGTCACGTTGCCGACAACACCCACTTCTAGCAATTCGGTAAAAGCGTCCACAACAACTAGGAAGACCTGACCATTGACCGAAACCTACAAAGTTTATATGAAGGGTGTCACATGGTTCTGATGTCCTATATTCCACACGGGGATAGGTTCTTTCGGATATTGCAATCGCTGCCTTTGACAGGTGTTGCATTCTGAAACTGCTATCTCAATATTCCTGTCTGTTCCGGGCCACCAAAACATAGTTCCGAGCGCATGCTTTCATTGCCACAATCCCGCGATGTACAGAGTGTGTCAGAGCCATCGCGTTTTTCCTCAGTTTTGTAGGAATCACGATTCGTGCTACCCAACTTACACATCCCCTGTGTGTCGACAGCTCTGCCACTTTGCTGTGCGGCTTGTACCCCGGTGTTTGTAACCGGTCAAGGGTGCCCTCAAGGATGGCTCGGTATCTGTTCGCAAAGACGCCGTCGCGTGCTGTGTCTATCGCCACTTGTGCGGCGGACAATGGTGGACGGGACAAAGCCTCAAATATCAAGATATCTCGCTCCTGGAACCTCCGGTTCATCATCTGTGGTTGAGAGCGGAAGTCCACCAAGGCCGTCCACATTCTGACGGTGTTTTTCTGGCCGGTACCTTAACTCGAAGTTATGAGCTGCTTTACCGACCACCGGGTAATCATCGGCGACAGGTCTTGTGGAACGGGCTTCTCAGCTCCGATGATGCCTAGCAGAGGCTGGTGGTTATGATCACACTCCGCCCTGTGACGTACTGATGGAAATGGATGACCCCAAACACAATGGCCAGGCCCTCTCGGTCTAGCTGAGAATAGTTTTGCTCAGAGCTTCCTAGCGTCCTGGACGCGAAGGCAATCGGAGCCTTTCGGCCATCTGAGTCCAACTGTGCCAGCACGGCACAGTTGACAAGGCATCGACCCGAAATACGTTACACAGAGTACTTAACCTTTTGTATTCTAGCTCATCTTAATGTGCGGCGTAATCATTTAGTTTTTAGCTACAGGTTGTTCCCAAGTGCTATTCGGGCAAGAAAAATCGTGTAAATAAATAAAATAAAAAGATCTGAATGCCATGACACTTTTCCACAAAGACCTTTCCAAGTGGTGCATTTATTATAGACTAAAATTTGAGGAGTGTGGGTCTTAGGAAAAATTGTGAAGCCTAAAAAGTCTCGTTATTTCTTATGCACAGGGAGGGAAACGGTAAAAACAGTTTGACTAACGCTGCCACTCACAAGTGGCGCCACCTAAACCAAAAAGGTGAAGGCTTCTTTGAGATGAACACCAGAGGATCCGGCAGATCCGAACGTGTATGCTACCATCTTTCCTTACTGTGCACGACAAAAATAAAAAAACAATAATTTCAGGCTCACGTTTTTTTGGTTTTTTTTTCTTTTTTTTTTTTTTTGCCGCGGATACTTAGACTTGTAAAATTATAACATGATAAATACAACACCTAAACAACCTTTGAAAAATGTTTGAATGTGTTCCTTTGTTTAGTTTATTTATACAAATATTTATACGCACCAAGAGTGCTCAGATCGAAACACCCTTATATTAATTTCTTCTTCGGTTAATATTTTGCAGATTAAACGTTTTCGTGTTTTTTTTTTTTTTTGTGATATATGCAATATTTTTTAAGCAACCCAAAACCGGGACTTTGTTTTGCTTGTCTTTTTGTCAGCACTAGTTGTTGAACTCTCCACAGCATAACATTAAACGATCCCGAAAGTAGTTGACTGTACTCTACAGCAAAATACTGACCTTCAATTAATACCAAAATCTGAAAAAAAAAAATGCAGTGTACATTTATCGGCTAAAACCGAAAATTTGAAACCCTTGTGATGCACCCCTTTCAAAATTCTGCCCTCTGTTGGAAGCCGCGTGAAGTGCATATAAAATGGGCGGATACGTAACAAAATACACGCATATTGAAACCGCAACATCACAGCACACGTACCGCGTTTGATTAGATTAGCAGACAACGCACACAAACAAAATGGGTAATATACGTCGTGGCGCTGCCCTTACAGCGCTGTTTGATTGCCTCACCTCGTTTCCTGCTAGCGTTGGCTACGCTCCAACGTGGGGTGAAAGGAAATATACAAATGGGGATATCGTCATGGATGAAGGCGAAGAGACAATGAATAATACACTGAAATAAACGTTTCAGGGGGATTCACCCGCTCGTCACTCAATGGGTAAATTTCGCTACACAAACCTGAGTTTGAGGAATGCAGCAGGGTATGGAATATGTTTGTGGTTCACCATGCAGATATGATGAAGGTCGTACGACCCTTTAATTTTTCTCTGTAGCGCTAAAGATTTTTAATAAACTCCAGAAAAATTACCAATTTGACTACCATGTATTTTAAATTTAAGAGCTTGACGGGAAGCTTAAACGTCTCGGTATTTCCTTATTTGTGTAAATAAATTTGATGGGGCATTTTTCGCTACATCTATTTTCAATGGGTTCGACGAGATGGTGGCACCAGCACCAAATACCTTAAGTCAGAGCGTTTGTGGTTGTTGCTCTTTTCACGAACTTGCAGGGACGGCGACTCGCGGCACGAGTCCTTTGCTTGACACCGCCGAGATCAGTTTTGCCGTTTTGTTGGAGAATGGCATGTGTCATTACTTCTGTCTGCTGCACCACACACAAAAAATAGGACCAATGAGAGGCGGCGCATGAATGTACTGATGCCATGACAACGTGCGGTGTCTCGCTGCCACGACCTATGCAGCCAATCTAGCGGTAAAAACTTGCCACGTAACCCCGCTTTCCGCGAGTCCCTAAGTCACACCGAAGAGTCACACGTCCGCAGTAACTTTTTTTGCAAGTGGCATCTACTATTATCAAATACGCCTGCTCACAGCGATAGGCGGTAGGCACGAAAAGAGCGTTTGACCGCGGGACGCGGACGAGCAAGACACTTCAGGTCGGGATGGTTCAGAGGCGAGAGAGAAACTTGAGTTGCAGGATGATTCAATCTTTGACGTCAATGCATTCGAATTCGGCTTTGGGAAATTGTTTTTTTACTGAGTTCCCAAGGTTTGGGGTTTGAAAGTAATTCCAGACATCGTTTTCAATTGTTTCGGATAATAAACAACCTTTGCACTCAGTTGGTGAAGAAGGAAGTTTAGCGAAGCTGTACGCTCGTCCCGTGTGTTTCTTCGTCCTCGTCTGTTTCGTGCGCTGTTTCTTACGATAAATTCTTACCAACTCGCCCAACTGTCCATTCTTCTATGATTACTGGAAAGGTTGCCGTCATCTATGAGCGACGACGGCAACCACACTGGTTTTCTGGTTACCGCCATCACTCATAGATGGCGGTAGCTGTCCAGAGTTTTGTATAGTTTTGTGTCGACATTTGTTTGGTACCGGACACGAAACTGGGGAAAGTAGCCCTCAACATCTCTGCTGCAAAAAAAAAAAACAAATATGATTTTGACCTGTCAGTGTGTAAGGGCGTGAGATCAGATGCCCCAGTGACCGTCCGTCTCCCTGTCCCGGAAGCGCGAACGAGTGCCCCCGAGCCAGTGCCGCAAGGCGCTGGAGAAACGGGCGAGGAGACGGAGGGGAAACCTGATCAACAGCAAGTGCGCAATCAACATGACGCAAGTCCACCGTCTGACGGCAACGACGACAGCGGAATATGGACCCCACGGCTCACATGCCAGACGTCGATGTCGAGATGAGCCAGGGTCGCTAAACTCGTGGAGCAAAACATTCTTCGCTTTTTGACGTAGCGGGGGGAGTGACAAAAAGAACGCCGCAAAGTTTCCTCCTCCCTGCGCGCGCTCAACTTCGCAACTTTTGACGAAAAATCCCCCGCGATCCCTAGGCGGTGCACGAGAGCACGAGCAGAGGTCGGCATTTTAGGTCGCCCTCACTCACCCTCACCCTCACAGCCACACTCACCTAAGCCCCTCACTCACCCTCACCCTCACAGCTACACTCACCATGAGCCCCTCACTCACCCTCACCCTCACAGTCACACTCACCTTCAGCTCTTCACTCACCCTCACTGAACCTCACGGCCCTCACGCACTCACCGCCCTCACGGCCCTCACGCCCCTCACGGCCCTCACGCCCCTCACCGCCCTCACAGCCCTCACGCCCCTCACTCACTCATGGCCATCACGAAACTCACCGCCCTCACGCCACTCACCGCCCTCACGGCCCTCACGGCCCTCACGGCCCTCACCACCCTCACGCCACTCACCGCCCTCACGGCCCTCACGGCCCTCACGCCACTCACCGCCCTCACGCCACTCACCGGCGTCACCGCCTTCACGCCACTCACCGCCCATTAAGAATACTAATGCACCTTTCTGAAACAGTTTATTTCCAAAAAACAATCGATTTCAAACCAGAACCAAGTCTTTCGGTGTCATCATCACCGGCACGAGGTATCACGTGAAAATGTTGCGTCCCTGATTGGATGCAGCTGCTTCAAACGTATTCGAATTGCTCCGAGTTGCTTGCTTATTTCGAGCCGGACCCGATCTCAGCAATTCGTGTCGATCTAGGGAAAGCTAGGGAACAACCCGTCATTAACACCAAAATTGCTGAAAAAGGTGCTCGATCTGAAGGGGGCCTCACGCACTCACCGCCCTCACGCACTCATGGCCCTCACACCACCTCATGCACTCGCCGCCCTCACGGCCCTCACGCCTCTCATGCCACTCACTGCTCTCACGCACTCATGGCCCTCACACCCCTCACGCACTCACCGCCCTCACACCACTCACACGCTCATGGCCCTCACGCCACTCACCGCCCTCACGCCCCTCACGGCCCTCACCGCCCTCATGGCCCTCACGGCCCTCACGGCCCTCGTGGCCCTCACCGCCCTCACGGCCCTCACCGCCCTCATGACCCTCACGGCCCTCACCGCCCTCACGGCCCTCACGGCCCTCACCGCCGTCACGGCCCTCACGGCCCTCACCGCCCTCACCGCCCTCACAGCCCTCACGGCCCTCACCGCCCTCACAGCCCTCACGGCCCTCACCGCCCTCACAGCCCTCACGGCCCTCACGGCCCTCACTCACCCTCACACTCATGAATTTTCCTGGTTCAGAAACTCACTCACCCTCACCTCACCTGTGAGGATGAGGGTGAGTGAGGGTGAGTGAGGGCCCTCATGAGTGAGGTTTGCCGAGGTATGAGCACGAGACAGCGCGGGGAGGCGAGCGTTCACGCCGCTCGCTGTGCGTTGTCTCTGAGCTCTCTAGTGCCGACAATCCCGTCATGCCTCGCCCAGGCAAGGAGCGAGAGAAGACGACGAGAGTTCGTCTGCTACGATGCGGCATTCGCACAGCGGAACTGAAAGAAAAAGTTGGTTTTCTGCTCGAAATCGCGTCCCGCGGGCCGCAAACTCAGACGTGAGCTTGAATTGTAAGCGTCTGCTATTTCACGAAGGGAGGAATCGACGGCCCTTGTTTTATTTGCAAAATTTGAGTCGTTTTGTAGCCGTACAGACGCTGAAACCTACCAGTGTTTAATGAAAGGCCCAGGACAACCACAGAGGCCGCGAGATCTAGCATCATTTGTGTATGGGTGAAAAGTGGAACATTTTTCGACAAAGCTCCCACAGAAGAAACCTGTGACGCATTCACTCAGTGTCCGAGAAGGCTAAGCATGGAGACGTTGCCCGAGACTCAAGCAAAGTCATATTTGAACGGCAGCTATCTTGCCCCGTCATATTTTGTTTTGAGAAAGCTCTCGTTCTCAATGCCCTCACCAAGGAAGTAAAAAGTCTTACGAAACGTATTGCTAGATGTTCCAAAGAACTAGATTTAAGCCGCATCCTTTCAGTGGTTCACTCATAATACTATGCTTAAAAAGAAGCAAGCTCTTGCGCGTACAGTGCCATCAATTTTCTCAAGTGTATGCTGTTTTGTAGTCAGCTGGTTTCGGAAACGTACGCCGTCTGTAGATATCTCTGACAGCCGAGTTGCTTAATTGGAAGTCATCGCAAATGTGTAAGTTTCACGTTGCAGCAACCAACGTTTATAGATAAACGATGACAGCGACTGCACTCTCGCATTCCCACCCATCACGTCGAACAAAAAGGCGCTAGTTTCGGTTTGAGGTCGGTACTTTTCTACAACATCTATGGCGACAGCATCAGTCTGCACTTGGTGCATTCGGCAAGTTCGTTCGGGGCCTGTTCTCCGTGCAGCACTACGCGGGTGTAATGCATTAGAACTCTCACAGTGCAAGTCTGGATCGCGAATCGGGAGCCCGTCACTGGCCTCACCGGCAGCCATTGCTTGACGACAGGCAATACGCCGCGTCCTGTCGATAGTTCTCCCTTCGTTTTCGTCCTTGTTGTTTTGGCCTATTACACCATGAGGCAATACACGCAAGTCTAGGGGAGGAACACGCAAAAATTCGAAGCTTGTACGCGGTGCTCGAGGGCGAGCATTTTATGACGTGCTGCGATGATTATGTCGGGTTCTTGGAGATCAAATAGACGTTCGTCAAGCGTTTGAACATAGATTAAAAAAAAAAAAAATTCGGCCGGAGCACCATTGACTTTACCGACGTCGCTTGCTTCGGTTGATAAATAAATGGCACGTTCAGCGACTGAACGGCACGCTCCGAGTTTCAGTTTCTCACGGAAGCCCTCACAGCAGTTGAAAGAAAAAGCTTTCACCATGAAGTACTATGTACAAGCGGTTAAAACGATGAGAACGTCCCCAGTAAAGGCCTTCTAACTTGTCGTTTGCTGAGCTTTGATGACTCCGAAATTACGGATGACTCCACAATAACTCACGGTAGCCCTTGTCTCATTAAACACATCACAGTTAACGCCGAACAAAGTCGCCCTCGACACAACATTTAGTTAAAAAAAGATTGGTATTCCAACGCGTTTAATACTCTTGCCCACAATATTAACTGTTATTTGCGGAAACACGATAGAAGTTTAATGGTAACGAACAACCTACTAACGTAATAAAATTGAGTTTTCCCGATTCTCCTATAGCATGCATAAGATCGTGTCAAGCGATGACTGCCTTTGGTGCAGCTCGACCCCAGCAATGCAAGCCTCTATCTGCGATCTAGCCTCCTAAGAAATCAGTGGTGCCAGTGCTATTAGACATAAATCGTATATTTGCATCGGTACACCCATACCTGCCGGATGTCGGGACGAGGCGCAAAAACGTACTACATCCGGCCAATATTGAAGCCGGTTTTCGGCCGAAATTGCCTCGACACTCGCCAAGAAGGAACGTGCTGTTTCGGCGACTCGTTGGTGTAATTTAGTTTTTCAGTCATTTTATTGGGTCCCGGGCCACTGTGTACACCCCAAAAAAGAAATGTACTGTGGTAATTACACCTTGACGAGAAGCAGGCACGTAGCCAGAATTTTGTTTAAGGGGGGGGGGGGGGGGGGGGGCGGGGGGGGGGGGGGCGGGCGCTCATGATAAAGTGCTCTATGAGGGGGAGGAGGGAGAGGAGGCGCCAGCAAAATGGAAGATCTCGGGGGGGGGGCCTTATGCCCCCCCCCCCTTCCCCCGGCTACGTGCCTGATGAGAAGGGGTATTGTAGTTTTACATCTTTATAAAAAGATGTTTATTATCACACGTTTTAAGAAACGTGTTTAAAAATCACACATTTTCAAAGGTGTGAGGTTTACATTTCTTTTATAATGTCCATCGCTACACTTATTAGGGTGTTAGTTATGAGACACCCCACTTAGATGTATAAAAGTGTGAAAATGTTTAATGTGTATATACCTCTAACGGAAGAAAATCTCTTTCATGTGATTACATCGCGTGCCGATGAAACGATCTGTCGATGACACGTCGTTCGATGAACTGATTTGACCGCCAATGAGTGACGACTGCCAGTAGAATTTCGGGGAAATAATTCTGCCGGCTGCCGGGAGACTCGACCCTACCCAAGAATTACCCCGGTTCTTGTTTGTTTCCCAACATTCTGAATTGTATACCAGCTTATTAGTACCTCTTCGGATATTACAAAAAAAAAAAAAAAAAAAAAAAAGATGGTAGCCGCAAAAAATCTGACAGCCCGGCTCACATTCATGAGGGAGGCTGACAGGTGCTTGTCAGTCGCCACCATGCCTTGGAAGCTACCGGTTCCGAATAGCCGGAGCGCGCAGAGAACATGTTATTCCACGGTCATGGTAGACGCGATTGTCCGCCGCCTGGAAGTCCGGGCACCGAACGAAGCTCGTCGCAGAGTCAACGCACAACGGCTTTCGATAGCCGGTACTGTCGCCGAAAGTCGTCGTCGGGGAGTTGAAAGGCGTCCCCGGTGGTCTCAGTAGCGACGCCGACGGTGGCGGAAGATAAGCTCGGCCGTAGCGTACGGCACCGCCATGTTGACAAAGTTTAACTTTGCCTCGATCCGAAGCGAAGATCTCGAGCTCAAACCACGGCTCTCGCAAAGTTCGGGAACGTCACTTTGACGTCAGCGACAACTTCGACAAACGAGGTTTCTTTTTTACACAAACTTCGGAGGGATTTTGAGCGTCAGCAGGTCGCCTAGGGACACTCTGCAAAGCATTAATTTTAGCTTGGCGTAGGGATGTAGGGACGAATGGGCGCTACGTCATCGGCGAAGCCGTTCAATCAGCGGGCTCTTCGCGCCCCTCACGTGCCGCACGCGCGCCTCGATGAACTTTGCTACGATCTGCCTCTCTCAAAGAAATGAGCGTTCGAATGATTGACATTTCGCTCGGCTCGACGTCAGCGTCGCCAGAGTCCAATTAGCGCGTTCCACAAACTTCGGGCACAAAGTTGTGCTTGACGAGTTTAGCGACCCAGGTCGTCAAGCGAATGCGGGGCTCAACGTCATTTCCGGAAAACACCGAAGCAGAAGGGAACGGCACGTCATCGGAACACGGGGCTGGATGGAAAAAAAGATTTGCGTCCAGCTCAAACCTCGCATCCCGCCTGACGACCGTCGGCAAGACAACCCACAGTGAGTGACTGCTGTGGAAAGCTTGTATTGAGCGATGCTATTTTTTAATGAGAAAGCATTAACTGGTGGGGAAAGGGGGGGGGGGGGGGGTACCATGGAGCGAGCCGACGTCATCAGCTTTGAAGCCACGCCAAACGGCACCTTAAATCCTTTCTTCAAGTGAATCCAGCTCCCAGCTATGAAACTACGCGAAAAGCCTAGCCAAACGGCGCCTAGTTTCCCCGATCCCAAAGGAGCGGAGTAAAGCTGATGGATTTTCGGCTTCGGTCTCATTGGCTGCTGGGCGTTGACGAGGCCCCCATTGGCTGCTGCGCGTCAGTTTCAACGACCGCTTACCCTATGGCACTCGTGTCCGTCAGCGGGCCGTTAACACGGAGCGTCCAAGGTCAGCGCGCCCAGGGCAGCGCGCGCGCTGATCGGCGACAAAAAGTACGCAGCTTTGCATGCTTTCGCATTCACAACTCATAAGAAGTGCTTGGGTGTACCTCGAGCCTTTTTTTTTTTAATAAGACTTCGTCGGAGGGCTCCTATTTTGGTCACGTCGTATGACGCCTTACGTTTTGAGCACGCTCGATTTTCGCGAGCTGATTCGGTTCGCAATATTAAATGTCCGCAGTTTGAACTCAGAAAAAAAGCAGTACCAGCTGCAACAGCCCCTCTCTGACACAAAAATAGAATTCACTGCTCTGCCGGAAACGAAGATGTCCTCGAATATTGATTGATTGATTGATTGAGTGGGGTTTCATGGCGGAAGGGCTACTCAGGCCAAAATGCGTCAAGAGTGAAACTATTGCATAAGTAAGGGTTTGGAAGAAGAAAAAGGTATAGTAGCTGATGGTGTAATAAATCTATGTATATGTGATTGTATAAGTGTTTACAGGATGAAGATGAGCTCGGATTACTAATTAAAATCATACTCGGTGTCTAAGGCCGATGTCCTTAAGAAAATTAAACACACAAGCATGCGGAACCAGCGGCTGATCGCCAAGTAAAATAACTAAGTGCAGTGGAGTATGCTCTTGATATATTTGCGAGAAAATTTTAAAGCGATCTTGGTCATACTTGGGGCATTCAAGTAGGATGCGTGATATTAGAGAGTTTTAGTAGATCGTTCCGATACCTCCGATAGCCCCGATAACGATACTATGCATGCACAAGATAGGCGGTGGCGGAGTATCGGGTATCGTTATCGGAGTCATGGGAACGATCTACTAAAACTCTCTATTGATAGAGGAATGTTGCAGCGTTCACACTGTGGAGCATCGTCTCCACGCAAGAGATGCCCATGGGTGAGACGCGTATGACCAATCCGTAGCCGGCACAATGCCACCTCATAAAAGCGTTCCCGATGCCGGGGGTCTCCCTCTCCCCCTCACTTAGAAAAGGTTTTATAGCATGCAGTTTGTTATGTGTTTCATTATTCCATTCACGTTGCCACTTAGTTCGAATGCAACACTTGAAAGGGATGTGGTAGTCTTTGTATGGTATTTTATGTAGGTCTATTTGTCCCTCATTTGCAGAAGTTGCAACACTATTGGCCTTTTCATTACCTGAGATGCCGACGTGACTTGGGACCCAGCAGAAAATCATCTCAATTTGCTTGTAGGAGGCAGCGATAACTTTATTTTGTAATTCTAGAAGAAGTGGATTTCTAATGTGATTCAGTGATGTAAGTACTCTTTATGACCTCAAGGAATCTGTGTAAACAATTGAGTGGCGAAGCCTTTTTTTTTTTTTTTGTTGCATAATCAACAGCTAACAGCAGGCCATAGAGCTCAGCTGTCAGCATGGTGGCTGCATTGTGGATTCTCTTGACCTGTTTCAGCCAACTACCGAGTTTGTTTTAGTCCCATCTGTACACAGACCTGCGTACTGTTCATATTGATTTTGTAGCTGAAAGAATTCCTGCCTCGTGACTTCATTTGGTGTGTCCTTTTTGGAATGTTTAGTCAGTGTAAGATCACAATCCCACGGGGTTATAGTGGTTAAGCATTGAACTGCTGGAGTCTTGGGATCAAGTTCTACAGACCCAGCATAATTCATATTCCTAATTGCAAAAGGAGGAACAACGGCTGGTTTATTCTCGAACGTTCTCTGGAGCCTGATGTTTTTGAGGTTATAATGAGTAGGGTGCTAAGAGACAGAGCGAACTCGAATAGAATACATAAATCCCAGAGCAAACCTCCTACTTTCAAGGGATGGCTCATTAGCTTCTGCATTCAGACTAAGTACCGTGGAGGTGCGAGATGCTCCAGTAACCAATCGCTGTCCCTGCTCCCTGGTGGTGAATGGGGTCCAACATCTTTAGGACTGATGCTCGGGCAGAGCCATACACAATGCTCCCATAATCAAGCCTGGAGCGAACAACCGCCTGGTATATGCGTAACAGACATAGTCTTTCGGAGCCTCACGATACATGCGATAGAACCTTAAGTATATACAGCGATTTGAGACATTTAAGTTTTAAGTTCCTAATGTGTGGAACAAAAGTCAATTTCGAATCAAATACGAGTCCCAGAAACTTGTGTTCACTTTTTGTGACTATTGGTATTCCGTACATTTTAAAGAAGGTTCTTGCAGAACTCCACGCCGACGAGAAAAACACACACAGGCAGTTTTTTCTAGCGAAAATTTAAAACCGTTTGTGTCAGCCCATTTTTGTAACTTGTTAATTGCCAGTTGGACCCGACGTTCACATATTGAAGGATTGCAGGACGAGACAGAAATTTGAATATTATCTACATATATAGAATATTCCACGGAAGGAGGTATAGCACAGGCAATAGAATTCATTTTTACAATGAAAAGGGTTACGTTAAGGACACTTCCCTGGGCAACTCCATTTTCTTGAAACAAAACTCCGTGGAAAGGGTTGTTCCCAATCTTACATAAAATGTGCAACATTTAAAGTAACTTTGAATAGCACCTAGCATTCTACCTCGGACACCAAGACCAAACAAATCCTGCAAAATTTCAAAACGCCAGGCCGTATCATATGCCTTCTCTAAATCAAAAAAAGACAGAAAAACAGTTGTTTATTTACAAATGCCTCCCGCACAGTGGTCTCAAATCAAACCAGGTGATCGAGAGTGGATCGAAACGAACGGAAGCCGCACTGATATTTGTCTAGAAGGTTGCTTTTTTCTAGGTAATACATAAGTCTTTTGTTTATCATTCTCTCCAGTGTTTTTGAGAGACAACTCGTTAGTGTTATCGGTCTGTAACTGGAAGCACATAAGCATCTTTGCCTGGCTTAAGCAAAGGAATGACAGTGGCCACCTTCCAAGACGGCGGGAACTGACCCTCCGACCAAACACGGTTGAATAAGTACAAATTGAGTTCAAGCGTTGAGGGATGTAGGTGGCATAGCATAGTATAGTGAATACCATCAGGGCCAGGGGCAGTCTCCTTGGGACAATGCAGTACTGCCTCAAGTTCATGTAGTGTAAATGATACATTGTAAGGTTCTTGATTGCCTCCTGAGGTACTTATAGATATTTTCTCGGTATGGAGTTTGTGCCGAACGAAAGCTGGCGTATAGTGATCAGATCTTGAGACAGACTCAAAATGCTCTCCTAGTAGATTAGCTTGCTCCTCAATACTTTCGGGATAGATTTCATGTCTAGTCAAAAGAGGGATATAATATCCACGGTCGCAGCCATCGATCTTATGCACTCGGTCCCATACCTCTTTGCACGAAACACTGCTGTTTATGGAAGATGTGTATCCCTTGAAGCTATCTCGCTTAGACTTCCTGCGAATACACCGAGCGCAAGATTTCATTATCTTAGAACTGATAAGATTAGTTTGTGTAAGGTATTGGCGGAAAATCCCCCAAGCTTTGTTCTTTTCTTTTTTGCTATGCGGCAGTCGTTATTCCACCATGGTTTCGGTTTCTTGGGAAGATGTGTTGATGTCATGGGTATGGCCATGATTGATGCTTCTAAAATATGCTTGGTGATACGCTCACTTATGCAATCAATGGGGAGCTCATGGAGAGATGTAAACGCTAAAAGGGATACTTGTTTAAAAACTGACCAGTTTGCTTGGTCAAACTTCCAACGGGGAGTTCGCATTGGAAGTGTAACCGGTCCTCCAATGCGATTTAAAATTGTGGGAAAATGGTCACTTCCAAATGGGTTACGATTTGTAGAGTTGCAGTCGCGGTGCATAAGCGGTGTGCTACTACTGCGTGTAGAATGAACGAGGGGCAGCCATTTCCATTCCCTAGATTTATTCTTCCTCTTTCTCCTTTTCCCCGCTGCTATATGTGTTGCACGCGCACACATAAAATCCACATCACTACATCACTTCCCCCAAGAAGCAGACAAATGACCAGAACGAAAGGCCCATTAAGAGCAGACGTAGTCCTTGAGTCGTGCAGGAGGGCACCTGGTATGGATCGGTCGCGATGTTCCTGGTGGATCAGGGGCAGGGGCTTCAACAGATCGGTCTCTTTCGTCCTCCCCCCGAACGAGGCGTTGCTCGGTTTCTCGATCAGTCGGGTCTGGAAGCGTTCCCCTGCAGCCATCTTGAGAGAGGTGGACATTGAACCACGCGTTGTCCGAGTCACAGTCACCTTCGGATCCTTTGCTCGTGGTGGGGGGCATGGGTTTAAAAAAAACTAGCGTTTCTTGTTATTATGCCGTGATCCCGCCGTGCCGTAATTTGCGTCCCCTTGACATCGATGACCTGGTATGGCTTGGGATCATAGGCAGGGGTCAGCTTGTTTCTTTGGTTTTGTTTGGAGAGAACTCGGTCTCCCACAGTGAGGTTGTGAGGCCGGGCGTGCCTACGTTTGTCAGCGTATATCTTGTGTTTTGTGCGATTTTGGAGATCTGTGTCTTGCCACTTCTGAGGTGGGTTGTCATTGGAGCAGCTTGGGAGAAGATATCCCATGGACCTGCCGAAAAGCACATCAAAAGGTGGGGTTCCAGTTGCTGAATGGGGTGTTGCCCTGTAGGCCATCAAGAATTCGCCCAGCTTGGAGGTCCAGCTATTGTTTTCCAGTGTTGTCGCTTGTATGAACCGTTTCAATGTTCGCATGAATCTCTCCACTTCCCCATTCGCTTGCGGCCAGTGCGGTGGAATACGCTGATGGTGGAATCCTAGCGTGTGGGCGAATTGCTTGAAGTCGTGGCCCTGGAATGGGGGTCCGTTGTCCGTTTTGGTCACCTTTGGAATTCCGAAGATGCTGAAGATCTTGGTGATGCTATTGATGACGGATTGGCTGGTGAGCGATGACAATATTTTTACGACAGGATAGCGGGACGTGTCATCCATAAGGACCATCAGGTATTTGCCGTTTGGAAATGGACCGGCGAAGTCAAGTGAGAGGGCTTCCCAAGGCCGACTGGGCTTTTCTGGAATGGCGATGGGGTCGGCATGTTGGTACTGAATGGTCGCTTGGCACGGCATACAGGTTTTCAGGGCTGTTTGCACTTTAGTATCGAGATGAGGAAACCAGACCTTCTGCTTCATGAGCTTGGTTGTCTTGGTTATCCCTTGGTGCCCCACATGTGCAAGAGATATGGCTCGTTGCTGGAGAGCGGCGGGTAGAACGAGACGAGTACCTTTCAGCAGCAGGCCATTGTCTGCCACAGAGAGATCGTGTTGTATTGACACAAAGTCCTTGAGAGCTGGGTTGCGCCATCTGGCAGGGCTCTTGAGGGCAGCGATCACTTCCTGTAGATGTTGGTCACTAGCCGTGGCCTCAACTACTTCTGCGCTAGTCATAGCTTTTGGAAGATGGCATTGAGCAATAAGGCTGACATAGCATCAGTGGCATGAGCCAGGTTGGCATCAGCGGGAAGGTTTGGCAAGGGATGGCGAGACAAGTAGTCCGAAGGGTTGCTGCTTCCACGCGTATGTTCCACTCTGAAGTTATGTTGCTGAATTCTCAGAGCGAGACGCTCAAGGCGTGCCGAGGGAGAGGCTCTTGGATTGGTAAGGATTGACACGAGTGGTTTGTGGTCTGTGTGAAGAAGAAATGTGTTGCCATATAGGTACAGGTGAAAATGCTCAACTCCCCATACAACACCAAGTAGTTCGCGTTCAATTTGGGAGTATAGTGATTCCGTGGGGGTCAAAGCACGGCTAGCGTACGCGACAGTTTCAATGATATTGTCTGTCTTCTGTGCTAATATGGCACCGAGTCCAACAGGGGATGCGTCAATTGTAAGAATGATCTCCTTTGTGCCATCGAAAAATGCGAGATTATGTACTTCAGAGAGTTTTCCTTTCAAGTTGTCCAGGGAAGCCTGCTCTGTTGGTCCCCAGACCCACTTGGCAGTTTTCTTGGTGAGGAGCCAAAGGGGGTGTGTAAGGTCCGCGAGATTAGGAAGGAAGCGTCAGCTGTAGTTTACAGTGCCAAGCAGACTTCGAACCTCATGCGCGTTAGTAGGAGCTTCCATTTCCCTAAGTGCTGCAATCTTTTGGGGATCCGCAGTAATGCCAGAAGCGGAGAAGATGTGTCCAAAGAAGCACAGGCTCGTCTGTACGAAGAGGCATTTCTTTGGGTTAACTGTGAGGCCCCATTCTTTCAACCTTACAAGTGTGGCCTCTACGGCCTGGTCGTGTTCTTGTTTTGTTTTACCAAACACTAGTATGTCGTCACTGATGTTGAGGACGTGAGGTATTCCATTAAGGACTTGGCAAATGGTTTCCTGAAAGACTTCGGCGGCCGCGTTAATGCCAAACATTAGGCGCTTGTATCGATAGAGCTTGGTGTGTGTCGCAAATGTTGTTATTATTCTCGATTCTTCGTCAAGTTCTAGTTGATGGTATCCATCCTTTAGGTCAAGTTTCGTAAATAACGTTGACCCATTCAGTGCGATGACCAAGTCGTCGAAGGTAGGGCAGACATGCCTCTCACGAAGTATGGCTCTGTTTGCGCATCTCATGTCGATGCATAATCGAATCTCGTCTGGGTTTTGCGGTTTTGGCACGATTACAACTGGAGAAACCCACGGGGTGGGTCCTGTTGCTTCTTCAATGATGTCCCAGGATAGAAGCTGACTGATCTTTTCTTCCACTTTGCTTCGCAGCGCAAAGGGTATTCTTCGGTGAGGTTGAGAGACTGGAACGACTCCCCTGTCAACGTGAAGATGTACTTGGATGTTTTTTTTAGTTTGCCAATACCGGCACATAGCTCAGGAAAGGCCTTGAGTGGTGTCCCAAAGGAGCTCGACGTGGCTTCAGCGCTCGGGCTCAGAGGTGCTGCTTGCTGGGACGAATCCACGGCGTACGTGATTTTGATGAGGCCCAGTCTGTTCGCAGCAGCGAAGCTTAACAATGACCTCATTGAACCCTCCATCACGAAAATGTCTTCTCTTATGCTGCTGTCCTTGTATGTCAGCGTGGCGCTTAGTTTGCCAAGGATGGGTAGAGGCGTGCTTGACCCATATGCGTAAATCCGAACTCCTGCTTGTTGCAGCTCCGCAGGTGTTCTTAGAGTTTCTAAGGTGTGAGTCCCGATGACTGATACTGAAGCACCTGTGTCGATTAGAAAGTGCACGAGGGTGTTGTTGATATCTACACAAGCTTGTGGAAGGCTACGGTTAGATATCTCCGAAACGGTTCCAATGGCGTAGATGTTCTCGTCAGAGTCAGAGTCACGTGACAGATGAAGTATGGGCTTGTGGGCTGACTGACAGACTTTTCTGAAATGGCCTTTTCTGCCACAAGCTCTGCAGGAGGACGACTTGGCAGGACAGTTTGCTTGTCCTCCCTCATGGGGCCAACTGCCACCACAGTGGAAGCACTGAGGAGATGAGTCTTGACAGTGTTGTGCTCGGAGTTCTGGCTTCCGCCGAGGCGATGAAGTACTTCTTGGTGTATAGCCTGCACGGTCTTGGCGAGGTTCTTTATCGAGATTGTGGACAGCGGCATCAGTTGATGTCTCCATGGCTGTTGTTGAGCGTTCGACATCTTCGAGGAGCCGAGCTTGTTTCAGAAGCGCTGCAAGGTCGAGGTCCTGCCTCAAAGCTGTCCGTCTCAGACGCGATGATGTTGTCGCAAATATGATTTGATTCTTGATTTCGAGATCGGGGTTAGCAAATCCGCGATTCCGAGCAAGAAGCCGAAGTCGGATTGAAAGTTGACTCATAGACTCGCCATCGAGTTGCTTCGCCTGCCGAAATTGAAAGATTTCAAACGTACTGTTCATGTGTGGGTTGAAGTAGGCGTCGAGCTTGTCTTTAAGATCCTTATACGTGCTCACGGTTGTAGTGGTGCCTGATGAGGAATCAGCCACGACAGTCGCTGGCGTTTGGCCGGATGTTAAGTTACTCGGCAAGTCAGGGAGAGTCTCGGAGATTTCGTGAATTCGCTCCCCCGCATAGTGAAGTAGAAGGGCGCGTTTGCGTGCGTCATCTTTCACGTCAAAAGCAATGATAAAGTTTTCGAATCTGGTTACCCACCGTCGCCATTCGGAGCCGATGTTAGCGGCGTCGGTGGCGTCCAAGTCGAACATGAGCAGAGGAGCCGGGATCAACGCCATTGTTGGTGGGAATGTAGGCCTAACTTTGGAGCCGACACAGTTTGGTAGATCACTGGCTGGCTGTGAGTTCGTGCAAGGGAGTTACCTGTCAGAACTGTAGCCGGAGACAGTCTGAAGCATCCTCGTCGCCATTGTAGAGTTGCAGTCGCGGTGCATAAGCGGTGTGCTACTACTGCGTGTAGAATGAACGAGGGGCAGCCATTTCCATTCCCTGGATTTATTCTTCCTCTTTCTCCTTTTCCCCGCTGATATATGTGTTGCACGCGCACACATAAAATCCACATCACTACACGATTAACCCCCCATGAGAAGAGAGGGAACAATGTTGGGTCACTAAGCGACAGGTCAATGGAGGTGAATGAGCGGGTTGGAGCACTAAAATATGTAGCCTGCGAGTTGGTGAGCAAGCATAATCCCGTAGAAGAAATAAATCGTTCAATCATTGATCCCCGCGTATCACATTTTCTACTACCCCATAGGAGTTATTAGCGTTAAAATTTCCAAGGATTAAAACTGGTCGTGGGAGTTGGTCATACAGACCCTCAAGTTCGTCCCGAGTTAGAGGATAATTAGGAGGTATGTAAAGGGAGCAAACTGTCATCAAGCGGTCAGGCAAAATACGAACTGCCACAGCCTCCAATGTAGTATTAAGGGGTACCTCAATACATAGAGTAGACCGCTGAACTCTTATTGCTACCCCACCCGAGGTGTGGGAAGAATGGAGACGGTCCTTTCGAAAAACATGAAAGTGCCTTAAAAATCCAGAATGGTTGTGATTCAAATGGGCTTCTTGAAGGCAAAAGATTAATGGGTGATGATGGCCTAACAGATAGCACACATCATCATAGTTATGTAGCAATCCTCGACAGTTCCATTGGAGGAGGACTTCTTCCATCATATGTAAGCTGGTATTTTTAAGAAACTGTCTAGCTAAACTTTAAAGTCAACTTTAATTCGAGGTGCATTTTCTTTTTGGACGTATCTTTCGGCTTACCTGTGGTATCACAGGTGGCCGAGGGTAAAGACTCTGAACTAGAGTGGGGCGCCTGTCCTCCTCGGACGTAGGCCCGCTCTCGTTCATCGGTTCGTCTGGAGCCGCTGCTGGCGGACCGTTGGGAGTCTCTGGCCCAGGCGGCTTGCCAGGTACACGGGAGCCACCAGAGGCACGAGAGAGTCCACGGCCTTTAGGTGGCTGGGCTGCAGGGGTTGCCCAAGGCACATTCCCCTGTGCTTGGTTTTTAGTGGATTCTGACGGACCGGCATCTACCTTTCGGTCCGAGGGCGGAGCCGCTGAGCTTGAGGGGAACGAGGAACGGTCACACAAACCGTCCAAGGACGTCTCTGTTCCCGTTGTAGCTGTTGGCCGTGCAGGTCCCCGGCGCACAGCCTCAGCATAGTGTCTTGGTGGCACCGGCACAGCAGCATACTCAGACAAGCCCGTACTGTTATGAGGTGTTGCCTGTCCCCTTGTTGGACACCGTGGTGGGTGGTACACCACAGGTGCCGAAGTTTTTTTGCCTTTTTATTGCTGCCCCTTCTAGACCAAAACCCGGTTCGTGGCGACTAGGCAAGCGCCTGTGACCCGAACCAATTGGCATAGCTAAAGAGTCGAAGTCAGACATGTCTACAAACTTCTTTGTAATAACCAAGTGTGGTTTAGACGAGAGTATCTATTGCCACCCAAGGTTAGTCCTTGCCGCCAAAGAGGGGAGAAAAAGGAGCAAGATAAATGAGAAAGAAGTGAAGGAAACAGGAAAGGTAAAAGTAAAAGATCGGAGGGGATACTAGTAGAAAAGGCGACTAGACTGAATCATCCTGGCCGGGCCTTACCAGGACCGCCGTCTACGAGAAGCAAGAGCCGAAGTGGTATATTGCCTCACCCGGGGGGCCCCGTAGGGTCCAAACCTACCCCGGGCTCGACTCAACCACCAGGATGCCTTTTTCCTCGGACTCGGGGAAGCTACTCACAGCCAGACGTGGGCGGGCAAACCCGCTTGTTTCGGGGTCCGTGGAGACGCGACTCTCCAAACACCTGCTTTCACAGGTGCCCCCTGCGGGGTGTCCTCGAATAGAGACATAGAACAAGCGCTACGGCCCCTTTTAAGCAACCGTGAGGTGTGCGTAAACCATGCGCAGTAGGTATGTCAGCGGGATGTTTTTTTGTTTCTCAGAAATTCTGTGCCGTTTAGGGTGACCACCTTCCTGCAGGCGAAATGCCGGACACCCTAAACAGGGGGGGGGGGGGGGGGGGGGTGTAAGAGGAGGATGGTATTTTCACGACTCAAGAAAAGAGTATTTAAAAAAATTCACCCCGATATTCTTGTCCGAAAGCATATTATACACCCGAAAATTGTGTGGAGGCAATTATGCTAAAACAATTTTCGCTCACAGTGATCTATTTTTGCGTAATTGTAATGGTAAATATTTTATTATGAGTGCCTAAGTTGAAAGCATATAAATCGACTGCAGCGGACCCCAATGCATGAAAGGGAAATAAAAAACAGTAAATCTTTTTCGACGTATTGTTTCCTGTCGATAGTTACTCTTATACTAACCATGCTCTTCCACAAAATTATAACCATTATGTTGTTGTTTTTACTACCCTTGTGAGTTGCAGGTTTTTTGCCCTGTGTGGCCTTCTCCAGTAAAAATAAAAAAAACTTTCCACAACAACCCTTTCGCATGACACAGTATGATTTGCAAATAATTACAATAGTTTATTTTTCAATTTTTGGCGAGCACTTTTCGCTCGCAATATTTTGCCATCAAGGGTAGAGGCACAACGGGACATGCGCGTCCCACTCCTGCGAGAACGACGGTAGCGTCCCGCAATGATAGAATAATAGAAAATGGCATACCACCGAGATTCACACGTTTGTCAGCGACCTCCGCGCTACCCCGCGGCCCGTTCTTCGAGAGCGCCATAATTCGCGCAGTCGAATGCTACGACAATGTGAAATGCGGGACATTTTAAAGATTTTGGTATTTCTTGCGGGACATGGGACACGAGCCCTCAATGCGGGACAGTCCCGCGGGTCGCGGGATGGGTGGTCACCCTAGTGCCGTTGTGAGGCTTGAGCGTAGCCTTGGACGAGCGAGGCCGATTCCTACTATGCAATTTGGTCTTGCTTAATCGCGAGTGGCGTCTTATTTGTGTTTATGTGCCCAGCCGAGCTAATGAAAGAACAGTTTTCTTTGATTTCATAAAATCGTACATGCAGTTCGATAGGGTTGTCGACTTTACCGGTGATATCAATTGCGACTGCTTCCCGGAAGATAGGGCATCAGCAAGGAAAAACCACGGTATGAGCGCGGAAATGTTAATCGAATTGTTGCAAGAGCACTGTCTTGAAGATATATACGCGAGGGCAAACCGGGGCAGGCTCCATTTTACGTAATATTAGCGAGCATCTCTCTCGCTATTAGATCGCATTTACGTTTCCACTAAGATTATCAGCAGAACAGCAGATTATGTAGTAATGCCCTCTTTTTTTTACCGATCACTGTTTAGTAAACGTGACGCTGATAAAAAAAAAAAAAAAAAAAAAAAAAACGCGAAAGAATACGTTTTAATGGTACCTTTGGAAAATTAACATCACCTTGCTAAAGGATGACGAATTTGTCAGAGGCGTTAGCGGTATTTTATACAAAATAATCCCAAGGAAAAAAACACGTTTCCTTGAAAAGTGTGAGTATTTTAAGGGAGAGGTTAAGTAAGCTGCGGTTGAAAGGTCTTCGCAATTACAGCGTAAGGCGAGAAGAGAGGAGAAAGAGCTGCAAATGTATTGGTACGAATTTTTCAAAATTGAAAACAGTAGCCCAGGTGTAATGGAGGAAGAAATTAAGAATCTAAGGGGGCGGAAGTTGGATTCTCTCCATCAGGAGCACTACTGCGGAGCCGTTGTGCGAGCGCGTGCTGAAAAGTTTGTGTCAGGGTAGCAACCCAACCGGAGGGCCTTAGATGAAGAGCGAAAACATGCAGTTAGTAAAAAAATCCGCGGCTATCTACCACGAGATAGCCACGAGCAGTGATAAAGATTTTATTGAATATGTTTTCACTGCTAATTACTCGCTACTATTCGGTGATGTAAATGTTATTTAAGAGAAAGATAAGCTCACAGCGTTACTGGAAGGAGTACCGCAGCTATCGGATGATGTAAGAAAAAATTTGGAAGAGCTGATCACACTCGAAAAAATTCAGCGTGTTTTGACGGCTTGTCGTCGCATAAAACACCCGGACCTGACGATTGAGCGGAGAACGTTTTAAGGGATTGAAGAATGTACTTTCCTTTTTCTTTTTAGAAATTATTCGCGAAGCGTAATCTCTTAAAGC
The DNA here is from genome assembly GCF_016920785.2 of Ixodes scapularis. Taxonomy (NCBI): domain Eukaryota; kingdom Metazoa; phylum Arthropoda; class Arachnida; order Ixodida; family Ixodidae; genus Ixodes; species Ixodes scapularis. The sequence goes on from NW_024609876.1 coordinate 378,508, forward strand.
TTAGCCGCCTTCTTTTGTCCAGACTAGTCATGGGCACGTTACCAGTAAAAAGTAACAGTGTTACAGTTACAGTTACTTAGGGGGAAAAAGTAACTCTGTTACAGTTATCGGGTTAAAAAGTAACGTGTTACGGTTACAGTTACCGCAAAAAAGTAACGCCGTTACTTTCTCGTTACAGTACCGAAATTGAACACAAGAAACCATAAACCAAAACAATATTTTATTTGTTACACTATAGTGAGAAGAAAGGTAAACTGAGAAATTAGAAAAATTTAAATCCGAAGGGTGTTTCTTTCTTGCGTTATTCGCCGTTTCAGAATTTTAACGATTATAATTTATTTGCAATATTTGTTATAACTTAATATCAACTGTTTTTCAAAATTGTCATCGGAGAGCTTCCCTCTCTTGATGGCGAACACATCACGTCCTTTGCTGAACAGGCGTTCAGCTGGTGCGCTCGATGGAATCCCTGTGTTGAGTCTGATGAAGATGCTCTTTATCTTGGGGAACCTTGAGAGCCCGATCAGATCGGATGCGGGGTCGCTCACCCACTGTTGCACCTCCGTTGATGATGGCGACGCTTGAGGCAAGTGGAAAAAAAAAAAATCGTCTTCGTCGCCGTCCTCTTTGCCTGCTGCGTCCTCAGTGCAGTGCTCCTCCAGCGCACGACATTCTCCCCCAAACAGCCGTACAGTTGTAGCTTTCCGCTCGTTTTCCATGACCCACGATAGCTTGAACTTAGGGTGTACCGCCGCTGCAAGGGCCAAGTCCTGGTCTTCAAGAACTTCTAAGAACCTGTGACGAGACGAGTAACAAAAGGGAGATTTTTGTACTGTTTGAACCTTTAAATCAAATTATGGATAATTGAAACCTACGATGTTAAGTCTAGATAGCTCGCACGGATATGCTCCAATGCAAACGCACGTGCAGAGAGGGGTAGCAATATAGAGAACAACCAATGTATCACTCACCTCTTCTTGACTGCCGCCTCAAGGGAATTGGAAAGTGGGGTGCAGTACTGCATTTGTGGGAGCGACCCTTGGTATATCGCAAGAGCGAGTGGAGAGTGGGCTGCAGCATACCCATATACATGTACTGCTCGCCTTGCAGAATGTCCAGTGCCTTCGCCACGGCATACATCGTCTGAAAGTGTACGAAAGGTTAGCGCATTGCATAAAGTGAAACAAATACACTATTAAAATACCTTGCAGTATTCGTTGATGAAGGCAAGCTCCTCGCTCTGTAGCTTTGGCAGCGAAAGTCTCTCGAATGTGGCGTCCAGTTTGCCTTCCGAGACCTCATTCAGGAACCTTAGAGCGTTATACAAAGAGTTCCATCCCGTGGCGCTTGGGACAGGAAGTTGTCTTCCTAGGGTGATTTTTATGGCTTCAGCGGCTTGAACTGACTGAGCTTGCTTCCTCCAGAGACATTTCAGTTTTGCAAGCACATTCTTCGCCATTGCACCGTAAGATAAGTCGGTGCACGCGTTTTCTGCATTCGCGGAGGCAACTAGATTAAGAGTGTGTGCAGCGCACCTCTGGTGCCGAGGCAAGTGGATCGCTGATGTGCAAGTGCCTGAAGCTGTGTCAAGCACCTCTGTGATGCAATTTTGGATGACATCTTCCTCAGGTTCGGCGGCTTCTCCAAATACCCTGCGCCACAAAATGGGTCACACCCGTCAGAACCTTTACCCAGCTGAGCTTGAACCTCACAAAAGATATGAGATAATAGGTTAGCTACAAATTTAAACAATCATCTAGTATATAGTGTATGATGACTCCGATGGGAAAGTGTCATAAAAATAGGGTTACGAAATGAAGCTACGCAATAAGTGTGCGTCCGGATATTTTCAATAAAACTGCCTAAACTCAGCCGAATTTCCCATGTGCAGCTTCATTAATCCAATAAAAGCAGTAAATGACTACACTGTAGATCGCCCCAACAGCATAATAAAAATTTTGAGTAAAACACAATGTACCGCATTTAATATGTAATTCGGGTATACGTTTAGGTGATATGAAGGTGTCCAGCCAAAGCGAAAAGGGTAAAAAAAAAAAAAAAAACAGTAACAAGACTATAAACTTACATAAAAGCCTTCACAAAGTTCGAACCGTTGTCCGTAATCACGACACATATCTTGTGTAATATTTTGTAGTCCACAAACACTGCATGGAGCGCAGAAGCGATCGCATCATATGTATGAAGGCCTGAAAGCCGATGGCAGTTCAGCGCTGCGGATTTCCTTTCCAGGGATTCCTCATCCAGGAAGTGAACTGTCACTCCAAGAAAGCTCCTAAAAAGATTGGGAAAAAAACAAAGGGAATGGCTATTGTTGTTGCTGCGCCATTCAATGTAGTGACAATGCAATCACGACCAAGCGCGATTCTCCTGTATACATGCTTGAAGGTCCACGGTCACCGCAACATATTCCGATTGGAATCTTAAATTTCTGCAATTTTATCGCCAGTCACATTATTAGTTAGGAACAACAAAGCTCCGGTTATTACCGTGGCACTCATAATTTAGCTGATTAATTCTGACTATTTTTATTATGCCCTACCATTTGACGACAAAATTACGAAAATGGCAATATGTTGGAAATCTAATTAGTGAAAATCAAGAGTTCGCTGTTCTACTGAACAGCAAAATCTCGATTCCAGAGAGGCCTTGAGTGCTGAACCTGTCAAATTTGCTATTCAGTCTAAAAAAAAAAAAGGCCCACAGGTCTACTTGCCCACAAGTGATGCTTTTTTCTTCTATTGATCACTTTTCGATCAATAGCAGGGGTAAAAATGATTTGGTGCGAAAATGTTATATTTCATTTAGCATACGTCTGAGCGCCGCCAAACGTTAAATGCGCGTCCAACAGTAAAAAAAAAAAAAAAAAAAAAAAAAAAAGTAGAGGAAACGGCGTACTCTCTGCTTTCATTGAATTAAAAAAAAAAAAAAGGACAAACGCCAGAACGGTGCCCTTCCGTAACGGTCTTGAATGGCAGAGCAGCGCTTAGATTAATCGAGGTATCGCAGCGCTCGGATGGTGATTACGTTCAACTTGGGGTTTACCTGCGCGCAGGTGTTTTCTACGGTGTAAAAATATTGCGCAAAGGGAAGCTAACGTTACATAACTCTAACGCTGCCATAAATAAACTGCTGGATCAGTAACACAGTAGTGGCTTAAGCGGCTTGACTGGTCACAAACATATTAGATTCATACATTTGCTGCTCAAGTGCTGATGCAACAGGAGACACTTTTTACAAAAAGACTAGAAAGTGGACTACAAGATCTTTCATTTAAGGTTAGGTTTCTGTTGACAATCTAATACAATATTTGTATGTTAATTATTTCAGCTATTCAGGAATTACAGGCTTAGATGTGCCGGGCATTAAAACCAACCGACGTGCGTCTCACTGGGCGTATCGTATAAATATGGGGTGCAGTGCGTCAAGAGCTTACCTGTTTGAGGCTGTCCAGCAGTCTGCTGTGCAGCAGACCCTCGTCGCCTTCTCCAGGGTAGCAATGAGGGACGCTTTTTGTTCTCGGTAGAGGATGTCCAGATGATTCACAAAAGACTGCTGATTCATCGCTGTTGCCGATGGCTGCATTCCGATGATCAAGCACCGGAAGTTTCATTTTCAACGACTGAAAAGCACTGCATGTCGCCTACCACAAAGTTTACAATTAGCCTGTCTATCTGACTTTGCGGCACAGCTTTGTGTCGACTCGTTCCTGAAAGACAGGACTGCAGTGTCTGTGTCAAACCGCCACCCGCATGTCTTTTCTCATTCGAGGGCTGACCAGGTTCGGCTTCATTTTTCTTAGAGTCGACTTCCTTCAGAGCGACCGAATGTTTCTTCTGCGCAAAAAAAGAAAAAAAAAAGAGCACAATTTAATGATACGGATATATTTCCCCATCGTCAGCACAATTCATAACGCCAAATGAGCCATAAGAAACCGGAGTTCCCAAGAATAGAAAGCTTAAACATACCTCTAGATGCTTGCGCAGGTTGGACGAAGACGTCTTGCTTGCTGAGTACTGTTTACTGCGAATGTTGCACGGCACTGTGATGTTTGTCGCAGTCGTTGTCAGAACAGAAAAATATTCGCGATACGAGGGCCAAGGTAACGGCTGCTCCGTGTCGGAAGACATGACTGCCTATCAGCATGGCTTGAGCGCTATCAAGAATAAACAGGCTGAACGCGCACAGTAACCTCTGCTTGAGATTTCCGAATAAACTGACAAGTGATAGCTGACAAATAGTGGCCATTTTTGAACCGTCTGGTTAAACGGGCCTCTGCACAAACCAATCGCATTCCTGCACGTAGCTCAGCCCCCAAAAGTTTTCACCAATAGGCGACAGGGTACAAGCTTTCAGAACTAAGTTGCGTTAGACTTAGACCTCCCGCGTCAGTGAACGTTTTCATTTATTTTTTCACTCCGAAACCAAAGAGGACACAGATGGTCACACAATTACCTTATGGGATATACTCGGAAACAGGCTTAAAGATAGGAAGTTAAACAGCTTTGCAAGAATATAGGGGGAAAGAAGACAAAGTGAGGCCTTCTGGTGCTCTAGGTGTGCACGACGACCACTGATGCCCCTGTCTCAAAAGCCAACTGTGGAAGATCAGTCCGCACACGCGCCTCAAAACAGCTATTTCTCTCACTTAAAAACACGTGTTTTCCGGGTAATCGCTTCAGTTGGAGCACTGCATAGAATCCACAACAAAATGTCCATTGGGGTATTTCTTGGGGCTGTCAACAGAAAAGGCAATTACCCTTAAACCTGCCGTCATGTTTACTCGAGCGGTTCCGAAGAGAATGAAAAGGTTAAACAAGCGCCGACTTTCCGCCCAATATGGGGACAGCTTCCTTGAAAACTAATAGGGAAGAGGGAGCGGCGACCGGCTGGGTGTAAAAGCGACAGCACGGACATATCTGACAATGAGGAAGGGAGAGGGGGAAGGGCATACACAGCCCAGACGGAATACTCGGAGACATGTCGCATGACCACCGAAACCGACACCCGCAGATGGTCCCCACAAGAGAAGTTTGAGCCAAAGTCGGTGAAACAGACATTGTTTGCCTCCCCTACCCCCGCAGGCGCCGCTTCCTTTTCCTCCCAGATTCGTGCTCACTCGCCCGTCGTCCATTGTCCGTCGTGGGCAAAAGCAGGCAATTTTTTGTTTGTTTAATGTTTCTTTCTTTTTTTTTGTCAGTGAGGAGTTTTAATTTATATAGTAAAAAAAAGTAACTGTAACGGCCTAAACAGTTACAGTTACCCAATAAAAAAGTAGCAGTGTTACAGTTACAAGTTACCAGTATTAAAGAGTAACGCGTTACAGGTAAAAGTTACCGAAAAAAGTAACTAGTTACCGGTAACGTGTTCCTATACTCCGTTCTACCTTCAGTCTGAGCGCAGTGGACGCCACAGGCCATCCCAGCCGATCCAGCGCCGGGAGAAAATCGCGTGACCTGCCGGTTGGGCAGAGGGACGCAGGGAGCTTAAGGTCACATGACACTCTCTCCACGCTGGATTGACTGGGATTACTCCTAGCGTCCGCTGCGCTCGGACTGAAGGTGAAACGGAGTATAGTAACTAGTTACTGCCCAAGACTGGTCCAGACGCATACTGTGTTGATACCACACCGCACGCGCAAGGCACAGTATGCGTCCAGACGCATACTGTGCTGATACCACCACCGCACGCGCAAGGGTTGCGGATGAGCTTTGTCACGCGCCGCCATACTTGTTGGACATATGGCGGACGGGGTGAAGAAGGGGTGTTTAGTTCTTACGCAACGTTTGAATCCCCTTGTGTGTGCTATTACAGCTAGCGACCTGGTCACTAAGGGTGAAAATATGTCCGTTCGTCGAGGTGGTTGGTGCCGAGCCGAGCACCAAGGTGATTTGCTTCCTCGGGTTGGTGACGCCCTTTCCGTCTACGCTGAGGAGTTCGGTCTTCTCGGGCGATAGTTGCAGCCCCAGTGCATCTATAGAGTTGTCTTTAGTCTTAGGACTGCTGCTTGTAGCTCGGTTTGCATTTGTTGTTCGTCTAGGTGGTCGTTAGCTTTAGTCCATATTGTAATGTCATCCGTATAGATAGTAAATCGTGCCGTGGTGTCCCATTCCAGGGCATCCGCTAACCGTGCCATGGCGATATTGAAAAGCATTGGCCCGAGTATGGAGTCCTGGGGCACGGCTCTGTCAAGGTAGAATGCGCATGGCGTCCACCCCGGTGCGGTTCCGTGAAGGCGTATAGGCCTACTTAGAGAATCATCCCTTAGAGAATCATCGCCGTGTAGCTTGTGTAAAGACACGCCGGAAGTCCTCGCTCTTTCTTTCTCGTTTTTTTTCTTTTTTTTTTGCGACTGCCATTGCAAAGAGAGAAAAATAATTTAGGCAAGTTTAATAGGCTATCAATACAAAGGAATAATTTTAATTGGTATATAGATATTTACTGAAAGTACATATATGTATAAAAAACAAATTGTGGTATGGCCCTTTAACTTGTTTATGGCTATAATACCAGAACTACTTAATGGAGACGAAAGTTAATGAAACAAGATGTAAAGAAGACGAAGACCGCGTGCACAGCCGAAGCCTTTCATTCTTGCCGAAAAAAACTGGTAGAGAACGTTCGCGGCTGTCCGTCCCGTGGAAGAACGCCTCTGCACGGAACTCACTGTCCCCGAGGACGAGGATGCCGGGGACGGCGTACATGGACATGTCCGGCCTGCTGCGCCGCCGGTGGAAGCGGCGGCACAGGGAAAGCGCTCTGGGTACCCTCACCGTCATCCTGGGACTCGCTCTCGGGGCAGCCCTCCACGTCAGGGAGTGGACCGGGAGGCAGCTCATGTACATCGCCTTCCCGGGAGAGATCCTGATGCGGGTGGGTGACCGAGTAGAACGTCTGACGGGTTGTCTTATTAGAGAGTTTTGGTAGATCGTACGCTGGGAAAAGGGGGCCCAGCGGGCGCTTGCTCAATTCCATGCTTTGAAATGACGGCACGAGCTCTCGCTAGTAAAGCAAAGCTCTAGCGTACGGTCGACTAAAAGTCCCTCTTATACTCCGTTCACCTTTAAAGGGGAACTCCGCCGATTTTTTGGTAGACTTCGATTTGGCTGGAAATTTGCGGACCGCGTCAATAACCCTTTCTCAAATGATAACCAAAATGTTTTAAGAAAAGAAAAATTTTCCGTGAAATTATTGAATTTTCAAGTTACGCCGGCCGCGAGGGTTCCGGGAGGCAACTCTCTACTGGCAACAATGAAAAATCCCTACTTTTCCCTACCCGCGTACGTCACGAATGTGCAGGCGGACAGGCGACTCGGGCAGCCGCGGCCCGCAAAGTGCATGGCTTTCCGGACGCCAGCGATCGAGATAATTTTTCCGCAGCGTCAAAGTTGAAAGTTCCTTTGCAATGGGAAGCAATATGTGCTCCGCGATAAATTGTAGAAACAGTGCCGGGAAAGAGCTTCTTTTTTACCCTTGTTTTCGTGGGAGAAAAAAAAAAAAAAAGCGTTCCCCGGCAGCAATGGAGGCCAGCCGTCAAGGTGCTTTTGCGCGAGCTGTGTGCCGAGAAAACTAGTGTCACGTGAAACATTTTCACTTTTGCTGGGGATGCTTTATAGCCGCGAGCTGCGAGTTGAGTATCCTTCAGCAGCTGGAACAGCTTTAAGAGTGGCAAGCGCAAACTCAAGCCTGCTGTGACCATTATACGACACCCGTCTAAAGAAGGGCGCTAATAATATCGAGAAATATAGTATACGATCTAGCACTATAGTCGACATTTTGCACAGTCACATTTGTTATTCAGAATTAGATCAGTGATTTTTTTATTTTTTTATTTGTTTTTTTATAAACACTATATTTGTTTCGGACGTCGAATCTAGCTCGGGCAACTCTCGGAGTTCCACTCACGCGGCCGATATGTTGAAGACGAGAAGTGAAACGTCTAAAGAAAGTTCAAGTCTGAATTTAGACATGACTTTCGACATATTGCTATTCCTATCTGATATTACAGAGGTTTATGGAGCAGGTGTTGAGCTCCATCAAAATACGATAGAGCCTTGCCTGGTTTGTCAAATGGTTGGCGTGCAATATTCTTTGCAGAAAAAGTGGTGAAAACGTCTTTAATTTATTCTATTGCGGAGAAATTTTATATCGGGCTGAAAAGTTTTTTTTAAACCATGAAAACATTAATGTTGTTGAGGGGAGGCATTCATATTTAGAGCTGATGAAAACTGCGCTAAACCAACTTAATAAGAAAAAAAAATATTAAATAGAATTACCCTTTTCCCAAGTGCTCTCGTGGATGGGTGTATGAACGCGTTGCATTCTACTCAAAAAGTAAAAAGAAAAAATACGGGTACATATTTTTTTAGCAACTTTTGTTAACTTATTTTTAATTAAAAGATTTATGATGTCTTTCTGTACCTCACGCACTACTGTATCTTCAAGCAAATATTCTTTATTTTGAGATGAACAGTGTGTTTGTGTATTTTATACGCATTCCAAACCAGTCCCATGACCCGTATTCAACACTTCTACAATACCCTCAGGGGAGCAGATATTGATGTTTCTAACCCACATTTCGTAGCTTTCAAGACTGTTGTAACCACTGATCTCTATTGTAGTAGGCTGGATCGCGGACCGCGGCCTCGGCAGCTGGGGCCGAGTGTCGCCACCGGTGGCCATCGATTGACACCAGCCAATGCATGGGACTCTATGGGAAGAACGAGAAAAAGTGCCGTTTTCCCCCGTTTCTAAGCTGTTGTCGGCACTGAAACTTTTTGGGTGCTTTTCGATAAGCCCTTCAAATAGCTTGCGTACAAACATTAAAAATTACAGCCCTGGTAATTCTTATAAATAAATATTTTGTGGTCGAGAGTGACTCCGCTGTAGTGCAGCTTAACGAGGCGACTTACCTAGAGTTACCGCGGAGTCGGTGGCGGTTTCGTTGAGTTGGGTTTAGCAGACGACAAGCGCGAAGGGTGTGCCACGCGGAATTCGCTCACTCCCGAAAGCCGCTGTCGAGACGGAACTTCTTTGTCATTCATCAACCTCTGGGCTTCCCCGAGGACGGTCTCATTGACGGCAAGTTCCTTTGCTTACTCCACTACGAGAGCAAGCTTGCCAGCTCAGCCGTAGGTGCTCCGGTACGTTTGATTTTTTCAGTCGGCGACCGGACATTTGACAAATACCGATTCGATCTGCAAACACCCGACATAAGGCCCGCAGCACACCATAACATATTCGCCTCGGAGCACAGTGTACAAGCTTCAATATTCTTACTTTTGTGCGTTTCTCCCATAGACTTGCGTGTATTGCGTGGTGTCAAGCAATGGCCGCCGATGGCGACACCGACGGGCTCCCGATCCGCGATCCAGCCTACTAAAATAGAGATCAGTGGTTGTAACTAACCTGTGACCATTTTGTTGTGCATCATTACCAAGGCATCAAGCTGTTCATGAGCACAGAAAATAAACAAATGAATGAATGAATGAATGAATTCCATTGCACTTTGATGTCTGGCTTGGTGGTTGCGAAGTTCTTTTAATCGTCATTTTAACACGACCTTCATGACCAGTAACCTGCCATCTGATCTACACGAATGCAGTTCATTCTATTCTATACATTTCATTGTTTACGAGAATCACAGTCTACATGTCTTAGGTCCCAGCCCAGCACGCACATGTTCATCGCTTTGGGAGGCGAGCAATGTACGTGCCACACGCACGAACACTGAAAATGGCATCGACCAGAAGCGCTTTTCAGAAATGGTCTACAGATCTTTTGCTAAATTACTTAAGCAACCCAGGAGCATATTCATGCCACATGAGTAGTTACACGTGCTGACGCCTGCAACAGCAACTCTTTCAAAAGAAGACCTAAAACAAATGGCAGGTTCCTTCAGGTCATACGAGCGTGTGGGGCATCTGTGCCCACATTCCGAGCATTTTCCGCGGTGCTTTGGCAATTCGTCAAAAAATGTATTGCGTGACTCTTCGACCTTTCTTCGCTAGCCATCCTCTAATAAAAGGAGAACGGGTTTACTGGCGATATTACGAAACTAGCGAGCCGCGGCTTGAGCGTAGCGAGTTGCAAAAACGGTTTTATGAAAATTCCAATTGCTTCCGTTTTTCCTTTTTTTTTTTTTTTTTACTTTCTTATAGTTCGGCACGTAGGCCAAAATCATACTTTGTGCAAATATAGATAATTATCAGCTTCAAACAGCACGAACGGCCAGGTTCTTTTGCTGTTAGACGCGAGAAAGGCGTCGCGAGCGTACCCGATTGCCGGCCGCGCGCCTCGCTGCACATAAGTGACGTCACGCTTGGGCGGCGGGGAAAACTGGGGAAAAACTAGGGAGAACGATGTTTCGGTTTCGGCAGCAAACAAAATATCACTTTTTTAATTAACTAGAGTGAATCTGGGAGAACGAGATAGCATTTCGGAATCAGGAAGCCATCCGCATTCAGATTATGCCTTTGAATTAGGTAGCTCGAAATGTCGGCGGAGTTCCCCTTTAATGCTTCCAAAGTTACAAGCACGAGATAGCCCGCACTCCTGGGGTCCTGTGTTGCGCTTTTTGGACTCCCGCGGCGACTAGGGAGAAGGAAGGGACGTCAAAAACGTAGCAAACGCATATTAGATGTTGATTTGTGAGAGTCGCTGACAAATTTCCGTAGAAGAAAAAAAAAAAAAAAAAGTGAGCTTTGTTTTTTTCTGTGGAAATTCGTCATCGGAGACTCTCACCAATCCATAGAGTTATTACAATAGACGCTACAGGTTCAGGTGGCGCTAGTGTGCTGTTGCATTTTGAAGCAGACAGCAAGCAGTCTAAATTTGACTTCTGGTAATGTATTCCTATGGGAAAACACAAATGTGTTTTCTCTTCAACGCCCGATTATAAGAGCAAATTGTGCTTAGCGTTGTGGCAGAATAAGAAGCTTGGAACATTTTACAATCGGATGTACAAAAATATGTGTCAGCTAGAGCGTGTTTCTTTGAAATTCGTGGCGTTAACAACTGGGGCTCACGTAACCTCAGGGGGTCACGTAATGTCACAGGGGTCACGTGCAGGGTCACGTGATCTCATGGTTACGCCAAAGCGACGGCGACGCCGCTCAAGCCGGAAACGGGCGTGTAAGAGCTGCGCTCTAAAAGAAGCAACACGGCGAATATTCTTCCAACCTGAGCCCCATCATGCCTGACAGGAGGCCAAAGACCTGCTCTCGGCTAGATCCGCCAATCATTGGCGTAGCGGGTTTTGCAGCAATCCGAGGCAAATTTGCAGAGGCAGTGCTGCTTCGAGAGGACGTCACGAAGACACCCACACTTTGATTTAGATCGGACATGCAAATCACGCTGTCCAGAAAAGAGTATCCGGCGGCGTGAACCAAAACGAATGGAGGATGGGCCAAAAACTCCCCATTGTCCCGATGGTGCGCTCTGAAGCGTCAAACTTTCCATAGTCCGTTTCGCCTTAGACCGACTGCTGCAGATAATTAAAAAGCATCAAAAATGCACCTTCACGGCGCACATCCTCTGTGAGTCTGCTATCAGCAAATAAGCCAATCACGCTCAGATGAAAAAAACAAAAACAAATACAACGTAGGATCACGTCACTCAGCATGATTGATTTATCCTGTGATAGCAACCATAGCCTACGGAGCCACAGAGTGCCCGGTCGCGGATTTAGAGCGCGAGGACCTGGTAGCACAGAACATTTCTCAGGGAGTCCGGTAGTCAGCGCACAGCTTTTGAGCGGGCGAGGACCCGAAACACACTGTTCGCTCAGGAGAAACCGATGCGACGGGCAGCTGATGTCGAGGCAACGGCGATTGCGGCAGCCGAGGCCACAGGCCTCGGCGGCCTCTATTGAAATGTTCAGTAAAAATATCCTTTAATTCTTATTTTTCTACTCATTCCGGTTTCGTTTTCACTTCCCGGCATGGAAACATTTTGTACTAATGTGAATCATTCGGGACAAGACTCTTTTGGTCTTCCTAAACAAGGAAACCTGAAACGTCCTCAAGACGTCTTTGAAAGGACCAGAATGTCCCGACTAGTTCCGGACGTCCCGACAAAGACGTCGTCAGGACGAAGACGTCTCGGCCAGCTGAGGGCTTCCTCAGGACCATATGTGTTGTCTGGGCAGTTGTGTGTCCTATGGCTCATTAACCGCCGAAAACGCCATGCAGGCGATAGTCTTTAGTCTTTATTTTTTGGCTCCGGAGAGCCGCGGCACCGCGGAAAGGCAGCAGCCCGTACCATGGAGGCCCGCGATGCCGCGTCTATAGTCGGTTACAAGTCAAGAAGGTAGGAGAAGCTCCTCCCACAAGCGTGATGCGCTCGTTTCAAATCTCTCCGCAGTCGAAAGAAGGGTTCACTGGAAACGCTCCTTGTTCCGCTTCAATGGATTCCAACTTGTTCCGATCCCACCTTTTAAGAAAGCGACCTTTGTATTCATTTTAGGGGGAACCGAACACCTGAAAGCAGCCTTTGGATCCATCGGAGGGGGAAGCTGATCCTCGAAAGTCGTATTTGTTTCCATCGGAGGGGGAAAACTCTAATCTCCCTCTCGTGGCTTCCACAATGCTAAGTCAAAGTCGAAAGGTAAGGCAAATATGTACAGCAAGGCAAGACCCTCCTCGCGCGTTGGCCGCGACGTCACGGAAACGATGGGACGCTATTGGATGTGGAGGTGGCGGAGGGATATATGATTCCCTTTGAGGGGCATTAGCCGCTACCTTCTTAACCTGTAACCGACTATAGTGAACATGATAATGTGATGAGTGTATACATGCAAGATGACGACGACATGAGTTGTTGGAAGCGGCGTACCAACTTGTTCTTGAGTTGGTGGGGGGGGGGGGGGGGGGCAGACCAGCACCCCCCCACTCCCAGGGCCGGGGGCGGTGCCCTTGGTATTCCTTGGGTGCCGCCGATCGCGGCTGTTTCAAGGCGGCAAAACACATGCCTTGCCCCCTCCCACCCTCTGAGAATTGGGGGGGGGGGGCCTTGCTTCCCCCCCCCCCCCCCCGGGCTGGTACGCCCATGGTTGCTGGTATTGGGGAGGATGGCAGTTCGATTCGCAGAAGTCCAGATTTCGTGGTGTCGGGTTGGTCGGGTCAGCGGCGAGCCATGGGGATCTGTCACGCTGTTCAATCGGTGCATGAAGGAGTCCCAGGAACATGATGGCGCTGTTGCTCACTGGGGTCGAAGCATCAGGCTCCAAGGAGGTAGCCCAGCCAAAGTAGAAGCTGCCGCCTCCGAGGAACCGAGGCCAAGGGCTCAGATTGAGGCACCGCCGTCGCCCGATGTGCTATTCTCTCAACGTCGCCCTCGTCATCTTGCATATTGATTGTCCTTTCGACGCTGTTCTCATGTATCAATATCTGTAATCTGTAATCAATCAACCCCGGCACTTTGCCGCACAATTTTGAGCGCAAACAAAACAGACGAAACCGAAACGGAGGAACAGCGAAGGCGTGGCGTTCCATGTATACCCTCGCCAACAGGAGAAAGAAAAGTATACACGAACTCATCTCTGTGACGTCACAGCGCGGTGGTGGCGCGTCGGTTGCACTTCCGGTCTGGGGCTGTGGGCAGAAGTCCCCATGCCAGACGTGTATTCCTGCGTTGTTTTGAAAGGAACCAGACAAAAACCTGCCTTCTCGTCAAAACGTCGCGACTGGGGCCGTACCAAAAGTGTCGAGAAAGGTTTGAAGGTCAGTTTTCACGTGCTCGGTTCGTCCGAGAATCTGGATATGTGCTGTGAAAAGGGAAAAGCAGACGCCGTCGGACAACGATTGCTTGGGCGGGAAGCACTTTGGGTTGAATTCATTTGTTTTGTTCCAACATGAACGCCAGAAAACTGTCAAGTTGTGCAGACCACCTGTGGACTACGTTCAGTGCGTCTTCAAGTTCAAACGGCCGCCTGATTGTTCGAATTGTCGTCTGCTCTTTCAAACGTTTCTGCTTGTCGTTTGCTCTTTTAGACGACGCCGGTCCGTAGACCAAATGTTGGCCCGGTACTTGCGATAAGAAGCGAGTGCAGGCCTCAAAAGACTTAAATTTGGTTGGTAAGCAGGCTCGATGTAAACAGTAGATACAAGGAGATGTTGGTCATTGTTACCAGTGACCAACACCGACTTGTTATGCCTAGTTCAGTTGGTCCGATTCTGCTTGCGATTTTCAGTATCGTCGTCGACCATCTCAGCAACGGTTCACGCTTTTAAAGCCCGAGCGGCGTGGCGACTGAAAATACCGAGCGAAATCTCATCATGTGAATCAGGCTTTAGCGTACAATCTGCGGCGTCCAGCGGTATGAATCGCCACATGTCACATTATTCACGTGAAGTTTCGCGGTGTAACGAGCCTCGGTAATTTCGCTGACGCCGCTCAAGATAGTCAGACATCGCCAGGAAGACGTAGAACGAACAATTCGAACGCGAAAAAGGGCAGGGGGACTCGCACCGACGCCGACTACATCGCATTTCAATGGTTTGTTTATGGGCGACGGCGAGCTTCTTGCCCACACCCCCATCGCGCATGCGCGCGCCGGTGGCGTCCGCTAGGGGCGCTCCGGTTTGTTTGTAAACATGAGTTGGTGTATAGTGTGTTTCGGCGTTCCGCCGCAGCGGGGCACCCGTTGCATGACTCTCCTCCCTTATCCGTTTCCTATTCACTTTCGGCGGCCGCGTCACGTGACTATCTGCCAGGCTTTGTCAGTATAGAGGAGGCTATGTAGCAACGCTCAAATACGACAAGCGCTGAATGGATGGATGGATGTTAATAACTATATTCTTTGTAACGGGCGGTAGCTTGCGTCACCTAGCCTAAGTCTGAAGTAGCGCCATCGGTTGACCCGGTTCGTTGCGTTCGCTGCGGTCGAACTTAAAACGGAGTATGCGGAGCGCAAACTTGTCTGCCTCTTTCTTTTTTGCGGGTGTTATGGTGACGTCAGAACGTCTAGCTCTAATTGGCTGCGATTGAAAGAATGGTGGGTAGACTTCAAAACAAACTGCCTCAAGGTCTGTCTACTATTCTTTCAATCAGAGCCAATCAGAGCTCGGCATTCTGACGTCACCACAACGCCTTGCAGAAGAAACAGACCAACTTGCGCTCGGCATATAGACATAATTTTTACAATAACACACTAAGTTGATTCGCCGTGCATGATTCCACCCGCAGATGCTGATGATGCTGTTCCTACCTCTGGAGTTGTCATGCGTGATTGGGGCCATCGGGAGCACCTCTTATCGGACGGGTGGCAGACTCATGCAGTGGGCGTTCGTCTTTTGCGTGCTCAACGTGGGCAGCGCCGCCGTGGTAGGCGTCTCGGTGGCCCACCTGATGCAGCCGGGGCGCCAGAACCCGTCAGAGAACGGGGACAGAATGTCCATCAACCACTCGGCCTCTCTCACCACGCGTGTGCTTATAGATATCGTAAGGTATCTACGGGCTTCTTTTTTTTTTTTTTTTTTGAACATGTCCTTAAAAGGGCTATAAAAGGTGTGTCAAAAAGCCGGCGAATTCGCACGTAGATTTGGTCACAAAACTGAAAGTGAGAGAACGACAGAACATAGCAGAAAGATGGTTTGAAGTTGGTGGCACCTTCAGGAATCCGCGGGCACCTTCCGAAATGTTTTTATATTCTTGTCCGTTAGAAAAAAAAAGGCTCGAGTCACATCTAAGCACTTATAAGTTGTAAATGCAAAAGCATGAATGTCGTTTTTCCGCTCCCTTAGTTCGTGTGGACAGCCACGTTTCGTTATTGCCGAGCTTGCGGCCGAAGGCCGAGCGCGCGCTCTCGTGAAGTGGCCGCGCCGCTCTGACATCGGCCGTACAGCCGCTCCGGAGTCTGTGCGAACGGCTGTACAGTTAATGCTTTCGCATTAAAAAAACAAAAAAAAAACCGTTTGTCTGACATCTATGCCACCTATGACATCCTCGTTTCCCAGTCCCTCGGGGCGTCCTCCGACTTGCTCCTCCTTCATCTAGGAGAGGAGGGTAAGCCGTATTGAAAGTGAGAACTATGATGGAAGCCGGTTTTTAATGCGAAAGCATTAGCTGGTCCCGTGGAGCGAGCCGACGTCATCAGCTTTGAAGGCGTGCCAAACAGCAGCTAAACTCCCCTCTCCCACTAGAGCGAAGTGAAGCCGCGATCTGAATGCTCTCAGCTTTGAAGCCGCGCAAAAAGCCACAAAAAACGGCAGCTAAATTCACCTCTCTGAAAGGAGCGAAGTAAAGCGGAAATCTGACGAATATAGGCTCCCATTGGCTGGCGCGCGTCATAGTTTCAAGGAACGAGGCTCCCATTGGCCGGCGCGCGTCAGTTTCAAAGAGCGCCACCCCATGGCGGTGCGGGCCGGCGCCGCAGCGCGCCGGTAAAAGGAAGCGGCTGGCTGCGGGGCCTCCCCGCTCGGGCAGACTCCAGAGTAGCTGCACGGCCGAGCTCAGCGCGGCACGGTTACTTCACGAGAGCGCGCGCTTGGCCTTCGGCCGCGAGCTCGCCAGTAGCGAAACGTGGCCGTTCACGCCAGTACACCGCAGACGAACTAAGGGAGCGGAAGAACGACATTCATGCTTTCGCAGTCACAACTCATAAGAAGTGCTTAGGTGTACCCAGAGCCTTTTTCCATCCCTTCTCCCGCAAAATTCAGAAAGAAAAGAGAGGTGGCTCTTCGTATATAAGAGGTTATGATTTTGTGCTTCCATTAAATGCCACTTAGAATTAATCCTTGATGTTCATAACCTACGAAACCATGCCTGGGATTTCTATCTACAAAATAGCCTGTCGCTGAATAACTTGAAGAAACACGAGTGGCGCTCAAACTCTCAATTGCCGCCAGAACAAGCGGCCGTGTGATCTAGTGCTAATTATATGGCACCTATGTTTGTCATTAACACGCACTGGGGATAACAAAGCACAGGGCACGCACTGAGTTTCAGGCATTGTTATTTTTATGAAAGAAATAAAAATGAATGAATGGAAAGAAATGACATAAATTCAATATGCTCCATGAAAAATGTTCGCTCCACGCAGAACGATTAACGCATTCGGCATCCGGAAAAGATGGAAACTTTTGATTGCTCGGGTTAAGGGCTCGTCAAGCTTCCAATAGAGGCTTTCTCCCCCAGTGTCGCTCTCTTCTTATGGGAAAATAAAAACCTCAGAGGACACCTAAGCACTTCTTATGAGTTGTTGAGCAGTGAATTCAAAATCCTTAATGTCTAATTGAACGCCACCAGAAGCGGCCGCAGCGCCGTCAGGGTGTGCGGCGGTGCGCCGCACAGACCGCCCTGGCTCGCTGGTGACTGCTGCGCAGCTGGGTGAGGCAGCGGCGGGAGTGCGAAGCTCGGCGTGGCGCCGCGCTCCGGTGGTGACATCACGCTCCCCCAATGCGCAGGCGCGGCAACCCCGCCGCCTCCACGGCTTCCGTGACGATGCATCCTCGTTGCTGTGCTTTTCTTTGTGTTTTCTTCACGGAATCCACCCCGCTGAATTCCGTGACGAAGCATCTGTGCTTTTGCCAGTGGGACATTTGGTGCGGTTTCGCTCAGTCAATGGGAATTTAACTGCCGTTTTTCGCTGATCCTGACGGAATTTAGGTGCCGTTTTCCGCGGTTACAGACAACGTCGGCTTCGTTCAATGGGACAATTAATTATTTTGCATTAATATTAATATATTTTATTTCCGCTCTGTCCGGTCACCCAGGGACCTGTTCCCGCCCAACATCGTCGACGTGGTGGTCCACTCGTACCCGTCCGAGGCCTTCGTCCGACGGAGAGCGCGGGGCAACGCAACCTACTTTGACCCACCGGATTCTACGACGGTGCACACGGGGGACAGGCCGCATCATAACTGCGCTCTGCTGGCCACCGATGGGGCAACGCCCCATCCACTCAAGGTGCGTGAATAATACAATACTCCGTTTCACTTCTAGTCCGACCACAATGGTGCCAATCAAACCTCGCCGAAAGTGCACTGTCACGGCGGTCGTCGTCTTCGCCGTTTTTTTTTCATCACCGGCTAGACAAATGGCGAACAGAAGAATACACACGTTCACAGTGCTTCCATCGTGCATGATCGAGTAAGTCGGTGATATCCAACGTACAAAGGCAACGACCGTTGTGACGACGCACTTTTGGGGCGGACTGAGTGGTTACACCGGATCTAGTGCAGTCGGCTTGTAAAGTGAACCGGAATCTGTAGAATGAAAAAAACTTCAGCTCTACTCTGGGGCCCTAATCTGGACACTCGGCGAAAAAATCGGCCAGACATCTGTCGGCCGTGATTGGCCGACGCCGCCGGCCAATCATAGTCGCCGGATTTCTCGCCGACTTTGTCGCCTAGTGCCCAGATTAGGGCCCCTGTACACTTGGCGAGAAAGTCGGCGAGGAATTCGGCAGCCACGATTGGCCGGCGCCGCCCTTGAACATTGGCGCCAGCCAATCACGGCGGTGGAATTTATCGCCGACTATTTCGATGAGTGTCCAGATTAGAGACCATCGGAGCGTCCATACGTTCCCCAAAAAGCACTTGAGGAGAGTCAATGAACTTTTTTGCATAGTAGCGCTTGCCCTCAAACGGCGCGCGTGAGGCATCATGGGAACAGTGAAGGTCGCTGCTCCGTCGTCTGCCGCTAGACCGCCGTACACCGCCTGCGCGAACCGCGTTGGGTCCCTGTGAACGGCAGACGGAAATCTTTGCCGCGCCCTGTTCTGCGCCGCGTTGCCCTCATGAGGTGAGAAATTGTCAATCGCAGCACGTCTGTCCACTGCCCTTTCTTTTTTTTTTTTTTTTGGATGGGCCATCGGTCTGGATAGGCCCCCGTACTTTTTTAATGGGTCATCACGTGGGATGAACGCTCCAAAAGAACGAGGTATCACTCACACAATAAACTTTTTTTTTTAATTTTGTTACAGGAATTAGTTGAGCTATACTCCGTTCACCCTTAAGGCGCGTTCACACTCTTGCAACCGACTACGACCGAGAAAGACTTCTTGGGACCGGATGCACTGAGCGGAGCTGGTCCTAAGAGATCGCAAGAGGCTTAAAAACCGGTTTGGTCTCTCTCGGTCGCACTCGGTTGCAAGAGTGTGAACGGGCCTTTAGACTAAGCCTATAGTCCGTTGCAACTCAAGAGGGTAGGGCGAGGGTGAGAGGAGCCAGGGAGAAGGAAGCAGACGGAACGCCGGAGAAGAGAGGAGAAACCTCCTTCTCTCTTTAGCGTGCCCCCCGTCCAACTAGTCTAGGAGGTGTTGCCCCGTCTCCTTCCTCCTCCCCGGTCCGTATTACCCTCGCTTACCTTCTTGAGTTGCAACGGACTGTGAGCTCCGCCTTCAGAGCGAGCTCGCTGCCTTTCAGTGTTTTGGTTGCACGTGCCTGCACGTTCGCACTTGTGTTAGCAAGGGCCGAAAGCGTGCGTGAAGGGGGAGCTCTAGTCTCGGCTTAAGCTGAGCTTAAGCAAGCTTAAGGGCGAACAGAATATAGTTGGTACATTTTATTTTTCTTCGTCATTAAAAAAATAATAATGAATAAAAAACACAACGAAGCTGGTGCCAACAACGTTCGAAGACCGTTAGCTGACCTAGGAGCATGAACGAATGAAGAATGATGGTACAGTTCGGGCGGTCGCGTGCGCCACCTGCTCGACTAGGCCAGACCAGGCTCGGCTAAAGGGCGCGACACCCTCGGAGCTTCCATGATTCCCCGGAGCGCCCACTGGTTGCGCTGGCGTTTTCAGAAAGGTCCATTACCTACGGAGGGAGCTCGGGGAACGACGAGGCTGAGAATATGTACGCGGCAACTCAACTCTCTGACGTCACGACACTGCGGAGGCGCTGCTGTCGGTACTGCGCATGCGCAGAAGCTTCACTTCACGGGAATCCGGTTCCTGCAAACGCGCAAAACGCCGACTTGCTTGTAAACTGTGTGTTTGTCTATAAACCTAAAAAAACAGTCTGGGCTGTGGCACTGGGCGTGATGTTCAATGTGCTTGTCACAATGCAGGCTCTTTTCCCGTCTAAACATGCTTTCAGCCCTCGCGTGATAAGAACTATACAGCAGCATGTATATACCTTGGGATCGCCGGGGAAAGACGCGCCAAATTCACCGACATCTAAAATATCTTAGATGTATACGTGCGTTAGGAACTATATGTTAAGATATGTGTAGAGAGAAGGCTTAAAACGCGGGAGGATCATCGAATGGTTTCGGGGTATTTATTTCGTAATAAATCTAGTCATTCGGATGTAGGAAGCAATAAAATTAGAGAAGAAAGCACCAAACTCGAGTAAAGTTTTGAAAATTTGTTCTTGGCGGCTACTGCAGAAGTCCCAACGGAAAGAGCTTTCGTCTCACCACCGCTTGAAATGGTTGGAGATGAAAATTTTCCACCGGTTTTCCAGCGTCGACCATGAGAACAGTTCCAATAGATTCATTCCGATTTGCTGTAAGAAGGCAGTTGGTTGGCCCTGCTGGCTTTGGGGGGTGGCTTGGTATGTTTTGTCATAGCCTCCTTTATACTCACAAAGCCTGGCAGTTCGATGACGGAGCCATAGAGTGCCGGTCGCAGAATTGGAACGCGAGGATCTGGTAGCACAGAGCATTTCTCGGGGAGTCTGGTATTCCGCGCATAGCTTTTGCAGCGGCGAGGACACAAAACATGGTTTTCAAACTCGACGAGAAAAGAAGCGGTAGCCCGAGGAACGCGAGAAGCATGAGCGGATATTCCATCGGTCGGGACACGTGTGTTTTGGCGTCTCGCCGCAGCGGGGCGCCTGTTACATGACTCTTGTCTGCCGCTCTAGCCTTTCACTTTCGGCGGCCGCGTCGCGTGAACATCTGCCAGGCTTTGTCAGTAGAGAGGAGGCTATAGTTGTGTGCATTTTGGAAGTAACCTCTATAAACCCTTTTCAAAAGTACGCGCCATTTATAATAGCTGCTGCGCCAATTACCCGTGCCCGACACTGTTTGGCCACCGTACTTTGAACACGTATTAAACACGAAAGTTACGTCAGCGTACGGAGTGAACTCGGTTTAGCTCGTCATCGAATACGAGTGCAGCGTCAGTGTTCGGGGACGACTCGGATCCAATCAAGTGCTTCGTGCCCGAGAAATGACGACCGCCAATACTGTCCGATGAACTTTTGAAAATGGTCTGTAATGAGTGGTACTATACTGCCTACACGATCCTTGACCACCGATCCAGTTCGCGAGTTCTAGCGACAGTCCTTCTGTGTTCCAGGTGTCCAGCAGACGGCTCACCGAGTCTTAAAAGTGTGAACATGATATAAACCCCGAGACTGCAGGCAAAACAAAAAAAAAACAAAAAAAAAAAAAACGACATGAACACTGAAAAGTCTCGAGACCTTTTAGTGTTCCTGTTGTTGTTTCGTTGCAGTCTCGGGGTTTATGTCATGTTCAACCTAAACCCAGCCTCGTGTGCGCCCTTACATTCACTTTCTTACAAGCGCGTTTTCGAAAATCACTGGCGATTTTGAATGGCGGCATTGCATTTCTCGTTCAAATGGCTATGTACTATATTGAATCGTCGTCGATGTCGACGATGCAGGAAGCCAAGAACCCCAGGGGCCCTTCGCCGCCCAACGGCCTGGGCCTCGTTGCCTTCTCGGTGGGCGTCGGCTTCGTGCTGGCCCATTCGGCGGACGACCGCAACGTCCTGCTCAACTTCTTCATCGGCCTCAGCAACAACCTTATGTCGGCGTCCAGAGCGATGATGTGGTACGCGCCGGTCGGGGCCCTTTCCCTAATCGCTTCCCGCATCCTCCTCGCGAGCCAAACCGCCGATCGGTAAGTCGACGGCTCTTTTAGTGACAACTTGGGAGGGGTCTACACTCCGTTTCACTCCAAAACCGACAGCAGCCGATAGTATACCACACGGCGGAGCCGCCAAGCAGCGCCGGAGTGCATCGTCACGCCGGTTGTCGTCCTTGTGCCTTTGCTGTAACCGGCAAAACCAATCTCGCCCCGTGCATGTCCCACGGTCCTGCGGATTTGTTTGTACGTGATTGCCGTTAAAGCCTGTGGTAGCAAACGCGTGAAGGCGGTAAGCGCTGTGGTGATGCACTTTCGGCGGTGCTTGATCGGCTCCATCCGAACTTGTACATAACGGCTTTATAAGTCAAGCATTACTTGCTTCGATTCTTTTTTTTTTTTTTTTGGGGGGGGGGGGGAAAGAGGGGGGGGGGGGGTAACGAAGTAATGACCTGGTGACTGTAACCTTCATGGCGGAAGCCTTATATGTCCGATTACGCGAAAAGGTTGCGTCGGGCGTTGTGCCCGAAAGATGGCCATAATAATGCGTCATCAAGCACGAGGCTCTCAAGGTAGAAGCGGACGCGCCTCAGAAATTGAACACAAAGAAAAGCACAGCAGCGCAGGTGCTTCGTCACGGAAGCCGTGAAGTCGGCGGGGACGCCGCGCCTGCGCAGTAGGTAACCCTGATGTCACCGCCGAAGGAACATGTGCAGAAGGAAGACGTGGCGCGCTGGTTGTAGGAATGCGCTGCGTGTAGGAATGATTTCACAATCCTACACGTAATATTTTTAAGAGCAGGAACGAGTAACGCATTTTCGATATACTTTTCGATGAAGTAACGACTAACGATATTTTGTACTCAAGTACCCAACCAAGCTCCTACAGCGTTTCTTTTGATTCGGTGTAACGTGCTTAGTTACTTCTTGAGTGCGCAACGTGTAACGGTATTCCGTTAGTCTGTTTGAGTAACTTGTACATGTCTGACTCCATCGGGTTGATAGAGTCCACTGCGCTCGGACTCGGAGTAAAACGGGGTATAGTCTGCGCAGCATAGTTTTGTGAGGTACGCAGTGAACGATTTCCGCTTTTAGACGTTTACCTATTGCGCCTATAGTCTGGCTAATATTTCGTCGTTTATTGCGCCCTAAAAACTAGTCAGCTTAAGTAATGTTTTAACGCCTACCATTGACTGCAACAAACATCTGGATTTCTCAATTTGCCTCCGCATAGTTTACGGCAGTAGTTGTTAGCGCCCCTTTACGGCGAAAACGGACAATTTTTGAACGAAAAAGTTTACTCGATCGCGAAGAGAGAGAGTGACAGCTTTTTTCGCACAACCACGCCAATGGCAAGACGCGCCATTGGGTTATTGACCTCTGTTCTTCGCGCCTACTAAAGCGCATCTCCTACATCTATGCTACTAAGGGCAAATCTCCTAAAACAAACAGCCTAAACCACACAAGCTAAAAACAAACCTCAATGGCCAAA
This sequence comes from Ixodes scapularis, assembly GCF_016920785.2. NCBI lineage: Eukaryota > Metazoa > Arthropoda > Arachnida > Ixodida > Ixodidae > Ixodes > Ixodes scapularis. Next base: position 401,796 of record NW_024609876.1, read on the forward strand.
TTTTGCTACTTAAACCCGAGCTTTAAAAATGCACAAGAAAATTGATTTTCTTTTTTTTTTTTTTTTTGGGGGGGGGGGGGGGGAGGGGGTTCATTGTCAAGATGAAATGAAGGTCGTAGGATGCTTAGATCTTCCCACGATAGCGCTGGAGATGTTTAACAAAATCCAGAAATCTGACTACTTTCCCTGCTTTGAGCGTATTTTCGGTGCGTTTCGATGTTTACAAAATCGCAGCCCAGGGTGCTATCTTCAGAGGCCAGCATACACTGGTTCGTCGCGATTCGGAAAGCGAGCAAAGTACCGGCCATACGCACGAACGCTGAAGATCGCACCGGTCAGCAGCCTTTTGTTTGCAAAATACTGGGTTGTGAAGGTCGCGGAGCCAAGCATGCCATCTTCGCAGCTCATCACGGGCACATTCGTCGATTCCAAAAGTCAGCAAAGCACGCGCCGTACACACGACCGCTGAAAAATGACGCGATGAACAGAAGCGCTTTTCATAACCCAAGACCGTATCTCGGGAATGATTCGACTCTACTCATAGAGGTTCGCGTCTAAAGGCTGAATTCAGCGGAGGGAAGTTTAACGACGAAATTCGCGCCGCGAAAATCTATTACAGCACGCCGCCTCGTATTCGTCGGCACCGAAATTCATGCGACAAACAAAGCGACAAACCTCGCCGAAGCCGCAACAAGATGTCAAGGCTTGAGTTGCGCGAGCGACTTCATCTGCACTCAAATGATACAAACGCAGGAAACCCGAGTGCGCTACCAACGCGCAGCAGCATCAGCTATACTCTGTTTCACCTTATGAAGTACCGTAAACAAGGCTACAAGCGCGAGCTCCTTGCTCTAGGGCCCATCTCGGCGGCACAAGCCCTCGTGCGTTAAGAGTAGCTCACAAGTTCAAGTTCAAGTTCAAGTTTCTTTATTCCTCTTCATACAAGAAGAGAGGGAGGAGGGAAAAAAGCAGTACAAAACGCTATGAGCTCGCGTTTCTAGCCTTGTTTACGGTACAACATAAAGTGAAATGGAGTATAGGGTGTTCATATGATACGTTTGAATGCTTCGAACGGGCTTTTAACTTCGGAGCCAGTCAAAAAGACGGTGGTCAAAAAACTGCCGGTATTAGCGGCGAGATGTTTTGGTGGCATCCCTCTTGTGGTTCCCTCTCCTTACGGCATTACCTTGTGAACAACAAGTCCCATGGTGTTTGTAATGAGCATGGTGGAAGCTTGAAATCATTGCGCTCTCAAGGCGACACTGCGGACACCGTCCAAAATAAAGTTGTTACATTCCTCTTACTTCCGTCGATGAGAAATTTTTTGCTGACGTCAAAGTCAGCATTCGGACAATCGTGTAAGTCCGATAATAGCGACGCTTTCGACAGCTCACGCCGGGCGAACGCGTAGATCGGTGCGAGCAGCCCGTGGCCCGAGCCAACTTCGAGCACCCGCGCTGCACATGCGCACCTGGAAACGACTTGTGTGTTGCAGGAAGAAAAAAAATCAGCGCCATTCATGAGGAAAAGGATACAAATGAATCGCGGGTGCTCGGAACAAAAGATTTATTACAGACACGATGACAGAAATTGTCTGCGCCGCAGTCATGTTGGAATCAAGTTTGCTTCACACATATGAGGGACATATATGCAGTGTTTGTTTAAGGAAAAAACACACCTCATAGAGCTGCACACTCTCTTTTGTGTGATGTACTAGCTGTGTGACAGCACATCTTTTTCTTTACACAACGCAACAGTTGCGGCAGTGTGGGCCCTTTGCAGTTTTTCTCTCGTGTATAGCACGCAGGGAATGTCTGCACTCCGTCCCTACATCCTGGTTCTGCTCGTCGCTGTCTGCGTGCACACCTTTCTGGTCCTGCCGCTGCTGCAGCGGCTCGTGCTGTGCCGGTTCCGGGACGTGGCCCTGTTCTCCTTCTACGGACGCATCTACAACGCGCTGCTCATGTCCGCGGCCACGGCGTCGGGCGCGGCCACCCTGCCGGTCGCGGTGTACGCCCTGGAGCAGAACTCGGGTCTGGACGCCCGCGTCGCCCGCTTCGTGGCTCCCGTGGGCGTCATAATTAACCGGAGTGGCATGGCGCTGTACCTGTCCGTCTCCGGGACATTTTTGGCCCAGATTTACAAGGTCAGCTCAAACACGCTCCTCGTATACCACCAGTCTTTATTTACGCCTTACACTTCCTAATACCTGTTGTTCATCGAGCGTAACATATACAAAAAAAAAATATTATTATTGCCTAAACTCCGTTAACGCCGAAACATTTATCGCTTGTATTGTAGTAAAAATATTTTTTCACATTTTTGTTTTGAAATGTAAACTTGTACAATCACGCAGATATAACCCGCGTAAAGTTGGGATTTCAGTGTCACTCTAATGTCTACTCTAGATCATTCACGCCCGGTACTTTTATTGATTGGAATCGCAACGGTTCACGTCGATTGCAGCAGTTTTAATCTTATTGTTAATCTTAAAGATGCAGTGACCGGACTGGACCTGTTTGATAAATTTCCTCGTTTTTGTTTATTATTTTGTCACGTTATAATCCAATCCCGCTCTGCAATGCCTCTAAGCCTCCCAGTGTATACTACTCAATAAAAAAATGACGGCATCTCCACGTGGTGAATGATGTTGATTGGGGCGAAGCTCTGGTGGTGCTGATGACACTGTGTGGTATGGAACGTGGTTATATACGCATTTGAGCATTTGACCGCAGCGCCCTCTCCTGTATAGACGTTGAGCGGCTACATGCAACGGTTATTCCACGACATCCCCAGCTCTTGAGTTACTAACACTCTCAGAGCCCCCTACTCGTCCCGCAGTCGTGGCCGAGAGGTTAAGGCGATGGACTAGAAATCCATCGGGGTCTCCCCACACAGGTTCGAATCCTGTCGAGTGCGGAAACATTTTTTTTCTTCTTTTTTTAAGAAGACAGATGGGATGGCAATCGATGTGAGCACGGACGCCGGACGGACAAGGCTAGACCCTGAGGAACTTCGCCCCTAATAATATAAAATGTCGTTCCAGATTAAGTTCTACCGCTAAGTCAATCGCGCATAGTGAATGCCGTGATCTTCTGCCTTTTGTTTTTCTCTCTTCGTGATTGGTTTGTGATAGCAAGCGCAGAAAGACGACGACGAGCGCCGTGACGATGTACCTTTGGCGCCGCTGGATTAATTGGCTGCTTCAGATAACAGCGTTGGTTGCGATCAGACTTGATGCGAAACTGAGTATACATCAACACGGTGTTTCGAGAGATGCACGCTATGCCTACACCAGGGGGGGGGGGGGGGGGGGGGGGGGCACTGCGCTTGCCCAGAAACCGAATTCGGGCGAAGTAAATCTTCTGCGCATGCGCAGTACCGACAGCAGCGCCACCGCAGTGTTGTGACGTCACTGAGTTGAGTTGGCCTACAGGCTGGTGAACAAGGAGCAATGTGTAACGTTCTCCACCTGTCATATAGTCTGCTCATAACGATGACAGGCAAGGGAGCCAATTCAGCGTTGAAGAAGCCCTGCTACGAAAGCTTCCGATGTAGGATCCAATGACGCCCGTAGAAGAAAGTCACGTGTCGCACTCTCAGTGCTGGATTTGTTGAGCTGGTAGCGTTCCCCGCGGTGCATTTTAAGGGGAGTTTTTAGGGGGAGTTTTTAGAACGAACGCCTTACTTGTTCCATTACGCGGAAAGGCGTCGACGTTGTGCCCGAAAGATGGCCATAAATATACGTCATCTAGCACGCGCCGCTCAAGGTTAAAGCGGGCGCGCCTAAAAAATAAAACACAAAAAGCTCCGCCACGCAGATGCATCGTCGCTGAAGCCGTGGAGCCGGCGGGGGCGCCGCGCATGCGCAGCGGGGGAGCGTGATGTCACTGCCGAAGCGCCTTGCGAAAAAGACAGACGTGGCTCGCAGCGTGTAGAAATGCTTTCGCATTCCTACACGTAAGCTAAGATTAAACAGCGCACAAAACATCGGAGGAAGAGAGAAGGACAGTAGAACGAAAGAGCTGTTCTTTTCTCTTCCTCCGACGTTTGCTGCACTGTTTAATATTAGTGATGTACCATCTAAGTCAAATTACCACTTTACTGCACGTAAGCAGTCTTTAATGTCTTCGTTTAATTTTTTTTTTTGGTTGGTTCAGAATTTAATGTAAAGGGCGGTTGCTTTATGGTTTTATTAGTCCTTGGGCAAATTTATAGGTCATGGCGGCCACTAGAAAAGAAAAGGCGGAATTCGTTAATTAGTTAGCTGATTAACCAATAAATATACTAACTTACTGAGTTTTTTTTTTGGGGGGGGGAGGGGGAGGGAGGCGTAATATATTTGCAAAATAAACGCTCGATCTAAGTATGGTCTTGCAGTGCCGTGGAAATTTGATTACAAATTCGTAGCTGGCGAGGAATATCACCTTTGTATGCTGTTTCAAACCGAAACTAACCTGGCAAAGAGCGGCGCTATCGCAGTCAACTTCGCTTTCAGGGCCAGCGGAGGGCAGAAAGATCGACATCACGAGCGCTTTTTACCAGTTTAGTTTCCGTTTGATGCCATGTACGAGGGTTGCGTCATTCGACCCGTAGCGCCCGCTCAGTTTTTTAATAAGCATTTCACGGTACGGCGAAGCCAAGGAACTACCGTATTAATGTTAGGCGTAAATTTTCCAAGTACACGAACCACTCAAAACAAGAATAGAAAATACTTGAAACATTTTTTGGTAAATAATTAACTAACCCATTTCGCGTCTTTTATAGTGGCTGAGGCCGCCATGATCACCAACTCATCCCCCCAGTGCTAAAATTACCCTAACGAAAGATTTATGTCTGTAAAGATTCGTGACCCGGAGTAATAAAAAGCACTCTCAGTCATAAATTGTACTCTCCGGATGCAATAATTTAGCGCGCTGTTCACATCGTGTGCGCCGAGAATGTGAGGGAGAGGAAGAGGCGAGCGAGCGTGAGGACGTCAGAACGCCGAGCTCTGATTGGAGCGATTAGTGGGTAGATCTAAAGCTAGCTCCCTTCGTCTCCACTGCACTCGTCGAATGCGTTCCAACGCAGAACCCGGCGTCGGGCGTTTGGCTCTCGCATTGGAACGCGTTCGACGGGTGTAGTGGAGACGAAGGCAGCTAGCTTTAGGTCTACCCACTAATCGCTCCAATCAGAGCTCGGCGTTCTGACGTCCCCTCTTGTCTCCTTCTCTCCCTCACTTTCTCGGCACTAGCTAGGAGCTCAAACTCATCATCTGTCAAGAATGACAAGCTAGATGGTGTGTAAGGAACGCACCTTGTAAATACGTTTTGGAAGCTCGTCGTCAACAGGCTGAAAGCTATGGCCGCCCAAAACATTTTACCCCGAACATAAAAAATAAAAAAAATCACCCCTGTTGTAAACTTTAAATCTTAACTTCTCCAATCGGCAATAAAATAGCGTTTTGTGAATGAACGTAACCGATGCAAATTTTTGGGGACAAGCGTGCGTTTCTTGCTTGCAAATTTACTATTCGGAATGCTTACTGATTACCAGCTGAACGTAATGAAAAGCAACAAAGAGAGAAAGAAACAAACTGCTGGTTTCTTTTCAGTTAATCAGTTATTAATTTAGGTTAATCAGTAAGAATTTATTAAGGTTAATCAGTAAGCATGGATAACCAACCGGCTCAGCTACAGGCCATCACTACTATTCGGAACCATGACGACAGTCTCTATTCAGCCAACCCAGCTATATCTCTGCAATACTTGATCATTCATGCAAGATTGCTCACCCCAAGGCCAATTCAACAGCCAATCAATATTCCCTCCCACCAGAAGCTACTATGGACTGGAATGGCCTTCCCAATGACATCGTCACCATCACCGATAGCGCTAAATTTATAATTGTACTAACCAACCACTCTTCTCTGTAATGTCCCTCGGGGCCTTGAGGGTGACTGTAAATAAAAATAAATAAGTAAGTAAATAAATAAATACATAAATAAGCGTTATTACGCCGTCATTAGCCGGGATATATGAAACTCTACATTGTCAAAGATGTATTTGAGTCCACGTCCCTGTGTACTCCTGGATGACTGCAGGCGGAGCTGGACTTGTGGGACCTCTCGGCGATCAGCATGAGGGCAGCGGTGGCCAGCATGTCCGAACCAGGAATCACAAGGGGCATCAAGGGACACATTGCCCTCGCCGGGTTCATTATGGGCATGGATCTGCAAGAGGTCGCCATACTGGAAGGCGGCCTCATCTTTGTGTGAGTCCTCCTAAAAGGGTCGACGTTCTCACCACAACAAACCGACCTATTTCTAGAAGACAGACCAACCTACGTGTAGAAGACGAGTACTAAGTACAGGGGGTCGGTAGTCGAACGAAACTACGTTACGAAATGTAGGGAAGCTGCCTTTCTGCGTGCCCAACCACAGACGAACGATGCGGAGCCAGGGTTTCCAAACCAAGGAACTGCTTTCAATGTTAGATGCACGAGGCAATTAGTGGACCACTGAATGACTCGACGTGCGGCTGCCCATGGCCAGCCTCAATGAAAAGCCCCCTTGTGTCGGTAGCCTTTTATTGCCAGGGCATAGGCTCCCGTATTGGTCGCAGTTCACGTACGTTTTGCGCGTAGTTTTGCGCATGCTATGGCGCATCCTGGAAGTCACCGAACGATTACGCCATCGGGGCGCCGACAGACGTATGCAGACTCGCCCGGTCTCCATTTGATTCAGTTGTACGTGTATGAGATGCAGTCGTATAATCAATACTGTATTAATCACGTTAAGGCTTTGTTTTGACTTCTGTATATGCCATTACAAAGGAGAAACGAGCTCCATCAAGCTGTTTTTACAGCTTTTTTCCTTCGTTTCCTCCATTTATGTATCAAAATGGAAAGTAAAGTTCCTTAATAATAGTAATAGAAAAAAGTTACAGACGTACTGAACCTGGCATCTCTAGAAGAGTGCAGTGTTGTAGGCGTTACCAAAAAAAAAAGTAACGAAATGCGTTGCTCGTTACTTACATATAAGAGAAACACGTTAACCGTCCTACGTTAACCCCCCCCCCCCCCAAAAAAAAAAAGAAAGAAAGAAAGAAAGGGAACGCTTTACCTATACTTTTGCTTATACAAAGTAATGCACGTTAGTTTTGGGTTACTTTTTTACTTATGAATTAACACGTTCTACTGTTTCGACGCTACAGATATGCATAAGCGCCATATTTCAAATACATGCCAAGTGATCTCGTGCGCCGCGAGCCCCCAGGTCAGAACGAAAGGTCACACGCTCTAAGTAAGGCCACCCGATGCGATTGTGTTTGTCTTGCAAGAGTGTAGCGTTCAACGCTCCAATTCACAATGCCGCTGCATCATTCTGCCCTTGGAAGCGAATGGTGGTGCAGCGCTCACCCGGGGCACCTCTCGAACAATCGCACAACGCTGTTGTTTTTTTTTTCTTTTTGCACTACAAAACGCCGAGCATGCCGTCCCCCAAAAATCCAGCAAATTTTTTCCCCCAAAAATTAGCTGTCACTGCTGGTTTGGCTTCGCTGGCTTGTATCACTCGCCTGACATCTCAGTCACTTTCTGGAACATTTCGCGTTTTCAAAGAGCATGTGCTGTGGCATATCCCAGCAGTGTGAGAGCTCAGTCTATTTAGCGTTTTAACGTTTTTAAATCCGCAACAGCCCAGCACACGTATGCTTGTCTCTTCGCAAAGCCACCAAACCATGTGCACACCATGCGCACGAATGCTGAAAATGGCGCCTGTCAAAAACCGTTTCTTTGGAAAGGTATATACTCGGTTTCATCGTCTACATGTGTCGAAACGACGCACTGCTTGTCGTTGCTTGAACCAGGAAGAGCGGTCCTGTGACAACCGTGAGTCTTGAGGGCGTCATCAAACTCAAAAGGCAAGAAGACTCAAGTTCGGCCGAGATGCTTCGGTGGCGCCCTCTTATGGTTTTCATTCGTGACGTCACGACTGGGATTTGCCTCGCCGTGACGTCACCAGTTATGCTGGCTACTTACGATCAGGTGCGACGACGAGTTCGATGTTGTGTTTAAAAAGCACAGTGGAAGCTAGGAGCTATCGCAATCCGAAAGTAACACCGTCAAAGCTGACAATCTGACAATGCTCATATGCCCATGGTTTGGCCAATCGTGGCCAAACCATTCTCGTTGCGTGTGCTCGCGCACACCGGCGGTCATACGAAACGGGATGTAACTAAATCCTGATTTGCTGGCATGCCAGGGTGACAAAGAGAGTGAAGAAATGTATATACCGTGTGGCGTAGATGACGTGGCACGTACGGGCGGGGTTTGCCTGTTGAAGTGTCATCAATGTGTCATTGTCGGGAAAATTGACTTCCCTCAGCGCGAGTTATATGTCAGTCAGCCTCATGGAATAAAGTTCGTCATCTTCTGCTTGAGCCGCGGGGGGTTTGACGTTGGTGAAGTGCTCCTTCTCCGTGTTGACCGCATTGAGGTCCAAGCGAGACAAGTTGTCTGCGACAGTGTTGTCTTTTCCCTTTACATGACGGATGTCGCAAATAAATTCCGCGATGAAGGAAAGATGTTGTAGCTCTCTTGGTAAATGGTTCTGGTTCGACGACTTCATTGCGTAAACCAGCGGCTTCTGGTCAGTGGCAATGAAGAGCGCGTAGCCTTCAAGAAATTGTCTGAAGTGCTTAACAGCTAAGTATGCCGCGAGCAGCTCTCTCCAAAGGTACTGTATCTCTGCTCGGCGTCTTAAAGTTTTCGCGAAAAGAATGATATGGGGTGTCCAAATATCGTTGACCTTCTGTTGCAAGACACCACCTACTGCGACGTTCAAGTCGTCGGCCATGAAGCACGTTGATGCATCTGAAAAAGGGTGCGCCAGAAGTGTAGCACTGGCTAGATCTTTCTTTACTTTTTCGAAGGAGATGTCGCTTCCGGAGTCCATGTGAGGGGCGATTTTTCTCCTTTGGTTGTACTCAGCAGTGACTCTAACGAATGTAGAAGGGTGGCACAATGTGGTAGCAAACGCCTGTAAAAATTAGTAAGTCCAGAACCGTGGGAGAGCACGCTTTGTTGTAGGGCAAGGGCAATCAAGGATGACCTTGACCTTGTCCTGTAGCAGTCGGATACCGTGCGAGTCGACGTGATGACCAAGGAAGGCAAGCTCTGGCACTCCAAACTGGCACTTGTCAATGTTGATCACGATGCCATTTTTTGCGGGCGTTTGGAGAGCTTGATGAGGTGGTTCTTGTGGTCTTGTGAGTTCATGCTCGTGACGAGAAGATCGTCGAGGTCTGCGAAGCAGAATGGTAAGCCGCGAACGACCTGATCAATGAATCGTTGAATCGTTTGGGTTGCATTACGAAGCCCAAACGGCATCGTGACAAATTCAAATAGGCCAAACGGAGTCGTGATTGCCGTCTTGGGCACGTCGGCAGGCTCCACATGAATCTGGTAGTGTGCATTTACGAGATAAATTTTCGAGTAGCTGGTCCTGCCGTTCAGAAATTCTGTGCAGTCCTGGACATTAGAGAAGGGGTAACGATCTGGCACCTTTGCCGCGTTAAGAGGGCGGTAGTCACCACACGGGCGCCAGTCGCCGGTCTTCTTGGGCACCATATGGAGGGCGGAAGACCAAGGACTTGAAGACGAACTCAAAATTCCAAGTTGAATCATGTGCTCGAATTCCTCACGAGCCATGAGCAGTTTTTCCGGTCTAAGGCGACGTGGTCGGCAATGAACTGGCGGTCCGGTCGTGAGGATATGATGAGTAACATCATGCTTTTGCACTTTATCGATGTTTCTTGGCTCTGTCAAGTCAGGGTATTTGTCAAGGAGGTGGGCGAAGTCACCAGGTCCCTATTGAAAATTCTCATTTGTATGAGAAATTTCTGTATCCAATAAACACATATGAATCATATATAAGAATATACAAGAACCGTATAAGAACCATATAAGAACTGTATGAGAACTATATAAGACATATGAGAACATACAAGCACCATATAAGAAACGAGTGGGAAGCTTCTTATAAGTTTCTTATGGGGTTCTTATATATCTTATATAATTCTTACATAGTTCCCATATAATTCTTATGTGGTTCCTTATATGTTCTTATATGCTCTTACATATCTTGTATGATTCATATGTGTTTATTGGACACCAGAAATTTCTCATACAAACGATTTTTTTTTTACTAGGGGTGGAGGCTTCACCAAGGTGAGGCTGAGCGCTGGAGCTTGTGATAGGACACCCGACACGTACATGTAGGTAGTCGCATCAATGAGCCGCTTGTTTGCTATGTCAACCAGGAGGTTAAAGTTGCGTAGGAAATCGGCACCGATGATCGCGTACCCCATGTTTACCACCCAGAATAACCATTGGAAACGACGCCTCAGACCGAGATCCTGAGTCAGTGATTTTTGTCCATATGCGGCCATGAGGGAAGTGTTGACCGCTTGCAGTGAAGCTGTTCGGGCACGATTTCTGCGCTCGAAGGTGGTAGCCGGGATGATGCTTACTTCAGCGCCTGTATCGACCAAAAATTGTGTACCAGTGATCCGGTCGCTGACATGGAAAAGGCGGCTGATGGGTCGGGTCTGGCCACTTGTCGCCGCTAGCGACCGACCGTCCGGTTTTCCTGGTCCCAGGAATAGGGAGCACGACAGTGGAGGGCTTGGGATCCCAGCTGTTGATGGAAACGGCAGAGAGTCCGATTCGACCGTGGGGATGGTGACGTCCTACGAGGGATGGAGGGAGAAAACCATTGTTACGAGCGTTCTCGCGAATTACGCCGTGACAAACCGGGTTGTTGACGAGTTTTCAGGCGAAGGTTGGATACCTCGATAGTCAGCATCTGCAAGTCCTTACGAAGTTGGGTGAGTTCCGATGTTACACCGGGTGCTGTTTGTGCGGCGTTAATTGTTGGTCCCTCAACTTCCATCATCCGGTCGGCTAACTCAACCAGTTCTGCCATCGTGAGGTGGTGCTCCGCTGTTAGTCCATTTCGGACGGTTGTCAGGAGACGTTGCAGAAATAATTCCCGCAGCAAGGCGGCGTCGAGGGACGAAGCTTTGTCACCTAGCAGATGTTGGAGGGGACGTAAGAACTGCATCGGGCGCCTGTCACCAATCTCTTCTGCGCTCAGGAGTTGTTGCAGGCGGCGCTGTTCCGAGGCGACGAGCCGGTTGACCAGTGCGTCCTTGAGGATGTCGTATGAATTTTCACCAAGGGGGGCGAGTAAGGTGTCCCTCACCTCGGTAGCGGCTTTAGGAGGAAGAGCGTCGACGAGCTGCTCGTATTGTCGAACCGGCGAGGTGATTCTGTGCAATCTAAACTTGTTTTCAACTTGCACAAACCAAAAGGACGGATCCTGCGCCCAGAACTTTGGCAGACAGAACCACTGTTGTTCCGATGACAGGGGCGGCAGCTGCTGATGTCTCCGTTTCCATCGCTGGGGTAATCACGTCCGGGTCACCAATTATGTGGAGACCAGAAGTAAGGTGTCACACGTAAATATATTTACAAGTATTTACAAGTGGAATGAGACTGTAGTTCGCATCGCCCGATGCCGCCGTCGAGTCGTTCCGTTGGTCTTTTGTGAAACATCCGCTGCGCGTGTCCCGAGCTCAGAGCTCGCGCTTGCGGACCTCTTTGTTGTCTCCGTGGCAGAACTGCCACAAGTTCAGCTGGGCTCTCCTACCTCATTTAAGAGGATATCGTAGCTTCCAAGCCCTATGCAATTCCAATGGCAACTTTGTGATATTTTTGCTCAGCAACGACCGAGCGGATTGAATTGGAAATTGTTTTATTAGGAGATCGTAAAAAACTGAGTAATATTGTGGCGCCACAATTCCAGATCTAAATGTTTTACGGGAGCTTTTTTTTTTTTTACTTTTACGGGAGCTTAAACGTGCTTGAAGCTTTTTTTACGGGAGCTTAAACTTGCTTGAAAAAGTCCTTTTTTCCTTCCGTTCTTCATGAACATTTAAAATAAACCAACTAGGGCCTAAATACAAATTCAGGCGCCACAATATTGAAGACCAAGACTTTTTGAATATATCTCTTGTAACGTTCTACAAGTACAATGCGAGATAGCTTACGAAATAGTGCTTTACTCGATCCGCCATTTCTATGATTTCCCCCGTTTCTTTTTCTTCTATCCCTGCTCTGCCTGGTTTCTTCTTCTTCTATGTCCATCATCTAGCTGTCACATTATACCAACCTTTTTTACTCATTCCTCCTGGGATATGGAAACACATTTCCGATGGTGGCGCATTCAGTGACATTTGTTGAAGTGGTATACCATATGACTTTTAGTATACCTTGCGTGGTAGCTGTTTTCGTCACTTGGTAGGGCCCGAAATACTTTGTGTGTGTTCCATGAATGCCTTTCCTAACAATGACAAAGTCGCCCACTTGAATGTTAGGGACTGAACGAAATCTTTTGTCAAAGTTTTTCTTCATTCTTTTCGTATAGAGCTCTTGTTGTTTATATGTCTTCTTTTCTTCTGTCAGCACTAGATCATCTTTGATGCCAAGTTGTACATCTGCCGGCAAGTAAGGTGCAATTCCGAAGGCTGCGTAGTTGGGACTACAGCCTAGGGCTGTAGTATGTGAGCGGTTATGATGGGTCACTGCTGCCTCAAGGGCACACTTCCAACCGCCGACGAAGTTCGGGTACATAAACAAGTACTGCTTCAAGTCTCGAATCAGTCGTTCTGCGAGGCCATTCGCTTCCGGGTGATATGGGGCAGCAAAGCGCAGTTCGATTCCCCTGGATCTTGCCCATTGCTCCATTTTTTTACTCCGGAACGCAGGACCATTGTCTGAAACAATCACCTTGGTGTTCTTAAACATGTCCCTTTCTAGCATTGAAATGACGCTGTTTGCGTCTTCTTTTCCTGCTCTTGAGGCAGCGATGCGCGTACACTCGTCTATGGCTATAAGAAAAGCTTGGGTTCTAGCCACTCCATCACCCTTCTTTCTTAATTCGGCGAAGTCCAGATGAACTACTTCGAATGGGACATCCGAGTGAATTGGCAAAGTCATCTCATTGAATCGTTGCTTCTGCTTGGCTTTGTTCATCTGGCATTCGTGACACGAACGCACATACTGGTAGATATCTTGCTTCATTCCAGGCCAGCAGAATCGGTGAGCCAGTTTACTATACGTCTTCCAAAATCCATCATGGCCGCTTGATTTTGGACTATCATGGTATAGCCTGAGAATGGAACTCACAGCCGTGACTGGAACTTGAAACTTGCCATCGCTGAAAGTTAGATCTTCGGTTCCCTCCCACAGTCGAGTGTAGAAGACCTCCTCCGTATCATGCCTCATCTCGGAAATCGACAGACGAGACAATGCATCTGCATCTTTAAGGTGAACTTCTGGCCAATGAAATACTTCAAACTCGAATTGTTGGAGTTCGTTTATCCACCTAGCTGTTTTTCCTTTCGGTTCAGTCATGCATAGGAGGAACGTTAATGCCTGGTGATCCGTGAAGAGTTTGAACTTGTGGCCCTCGAGGTACGAGCGAAAGTATCGCACGGCCTTAAGAACAGCTAGGGCTTCTTTTTCTGTTGTTGTGTAATTTACTTCAGGCTTAGAAAACGTATATGAGTGATACCCTATGACAGAGAGCTGTTGAGATGTTGGCTTGGTCGGATTACGTTGATACAGAACAGCACCTGTACCATAGTGGGATGCATCCGTGTTCAGTTCAAAAGGCAGGTCAAAATCGGGTAAAATCAATACAGGATCAAGAGAAATCGCTTGCACTAGATGCTGGTACGATTCTTCACACTCGTTGGACCATTCGAATGGTACATCATGCTGCGTTAGTCGCGTGAGGCACCTTGTCTTCTTTGCAAAATCCCGGATGAAAGGCCTGAAATGTCCGGCAAGCCCAAGAAGCACTCTAAGCTAATGGACGTCAAAGGGCTTTCGGAGGCTGGAGATCCGAGCAACGGATTCTTGTTTGGTAGTTTTAGACCTTCCGTCAAAGTTCCGCCCAAGAAATACAACCTTTCCTTGGAAGAATTCACTCTTTTTTACATTGATCTTAAGATGTGCCCCTTTCAAAGCTTCCAGCACGGATGCCAGATGTCGACCGTGATCTTCTTGACTCTTTGAATATACAATTATGTCGTCGATACAGACGTTACAGAACTTTCCTAGAAATGGGCTTAGTAGTTCGTTCATCATCTTTTGGAACCAGGCTGGTGAATTCTTCCAGCCAAAGGGAAGTATGTTGTACTCGTATACAGCAAATGGTGTTACGAATGCAGTATATTTCTTGTACTCTTCCCTTAAAGGAACTTGTAAAAATCCTTTACACAGGTCAATCCTAGAAAATACTGTGCATCCTCCTGTCTCATCGATGATGTTGTCAATTCTGGGCATTGGAAAAGGAAAAAGTTCGGTTTGACGGTTAATCATGCGATAATCGGTGCATAGCCGTAGTGATCCATCTTCTTTCGGCACGATGGTCATTGGTGATGCAAAAGAAGAGACAGATGGTCGAATGATTTCGGCATCCAGCATGTCTTCTAGTTCCCTCTTTAGCCAACGTTTCTTTTCTAAAGACATGTTGTATGGCTTCCGTCTGACAATGGTGGTATCCGTCAACTCGAATGGTTCTTCGAAACAAGTGGTTGCGGGTGGGTATTTGCCCACAGGTATTATTTCTGGGTAGTTGATGAGTATATCATCAACCGATTTTACATATTCTACCTTTTTCTTTGCACTGGCAAGGTTTGTGTCAGATACTTGGACCGTTTTATCCCAGTATATGTTGATGTGCATTCTCTTCATATCCGGCCGAGACAGTAGCAAGTCATAATTTAATCCATTAATTACTAGAGCTTCGGTCTGGACTTGTTGGGATTCGTATTGAATGGTCAGGTGAATTCATTTGGAGTGTATTTTCTTTCTTCCGTCGTAGCCTTGAACCTCAATTGTACGACCCTCAAAAGTTATTTCACGATCGACAACCTCTTGGTTAACTATAGTCACAGACGCTCCGCTGTCGACGAGAGCTTTTAAAGTTCTTCCATTCCCATTTACATTTATATACAAGAGTGTTGATTGGGACAAAAAGACAGTCTCCATTGTTGTCGAGGGGTGGGACTGTACACCCTCCTTTATCAATTTTTTGTAGTTGTCTGGACTTCAGCCATTTCACGGTCCTCAAATGTTGCTAGGTGAGTCGCTGACTGCTTCTGTGCCACAGCTTGTGGATTCCAATGCGAAGGCTTTTGTCCAAGACTTCCATATCTGTGCGACTGAAGGGTTGCTTCAGTAGGCTTCTGCGCTGCTCGGGGCCACGCATCTAAGCAGAGATGTTGAAAACAGTCCAGAAGGCCCTCCACAGGTTTGGGCGCTTTCACTTGGACCTGTTTTTGCAGCTCTTTCGGTAGTCCGGTAGTCCGTGAATAACCAGCGGGACTACGGATGTGTCTGATAGGGAGTAGTCTGCCATCTGGAGCAATCGTCGTTTTTCATAGAAATATTCCATGACACTTCCTACCATGTACTTGTAGAATATAGCTTTATCCCACTTCTCCACGGGATTCTCTTGAAATGCCGAATGAAAACTCCTTTTCCACTGTTCCCAGGGGTCGTTGAGATGGTCCGTTAAGTGGAGCTCATACCACTTTTTCGCCATTCCGGTGAGAAAAAGTCGCAGATTTTTTACTTTGTCATCGTCGGAACGCCAGCCATTCTTCTCACTAGCGTATTCATAGAATGACAACCAAGCTTCGGAGTTTGTTGTGTGACCATCAAACGGGTCCGGCTTTACCATTCGAAAGCGTGAAGCTTCCTGGCTTCGTGAAAGTCCGACGATGGCTTGAAGCAGTTGTTGGTTTTGCATTATTTGTTGTTGTTGTGCAAGGAGGATCTGGTGGACAAGGTAATTTGGGTCCTCAGGGTTAGTGACAACAGCACGCTGAAGGCTTTCGAGACCGACAAAGTTGTTTTGGGGATAGGCCTGGTTATTGCTTTGGGGACAGGCCTGTAAATCACCTTGAGTTCCCAATTGGAAATCGCTTTGAAAGTTAGATTGGAACTCGCCTTGGGTTCCGGTTTGAGAGCCGCCTTGAGGACCGGCATGGAAGCGGAAGCCGTCCTGAGGATTCAACGTGCCCTCCTCCATGGGCTCTATGATAAAGGTCTGAAAATCTGCTACCTTTAGGTTGACCTTGACAGTCCTTTTCTGTAGGATGGCACTGACGTCCAGTCATGTCTTGTCAGAAACGAGTTGAATCAACTCCCGAGTAGTGATACGAGGTGGTAGTGGAAATGCCTCCTCGTCTTGAGGCTGGCAAGATGAGAAGACGAGGTCTTCTCCGGCGTCATCTTTTATAGTGAGGGTGATCCACATGATGGGATCCTGTCGGCTGCGCCAAATTGTAACGTTCTACAAGTACAATGCGAGATAGCTTACGAAATAGTGCTTTACTCGATCCGCCATTTCTATGATTTCCCCCGTTTCTTCTTCTTCTATCCCTGCTCTGCCTGGTTTCTTCTTCTTTTATGTCCATCATCTAGCTGTCACATCTCTTACAATATCTTTTTTTCAGAGATTCTCATTGTGAAAAAATTTAATTAAGTTTGTGGCCCATCAAAATGCCAGAAATCCAACTGTCAGCTAGCGCCATCTATGAGTGTGTCGGCAATAAGGGCCCTTGATATTGCGCAATGTCTTATTGCGCCCCGGACTACTTGCATCTTCAAGGTCGGTGGGTAGGCTGTCGGGATCTTGAGGAAAAGTGCCGTTTTTTGGTGCCGCACGAATGCGATTTTTAAGGTTTCTTTGTTTTTTTTTCCTTTTTTGTTCGGCGGCGAAGATATCTTGTGGTTGTTGTCAGTCATTAGTTTTCAATCACCACAGCGCGTCGTCATTGGGAGGATGTTCCGGTATTTGTTGGCCTTTTGGGTCACAAAATTCGGGGTGAAAGATTTCACGTTTCAAGCGGTCCTTGCGTGAGGCCTGAAGTTACCAAGTATACAGGCAGACAACAGCCACCGAAGAGTCAAAGGGTCGATACTGTCGTACCACTTCTTTCTGTTCTAAGCAGGAGAGGTGATTTGATCTGGTGATTTCAGATATTCTGCAGAGATTCATTTAAAATGTTTACATATTTTAAATGCGGAAGCAGTTCGTCGATTGGTTTGTCGTGAAATGCGGTTCGTCGATTTTGTTTTAATTTCGACATTCGCTTTGCATATCAACTGGTGCAGGCTGATTTCTACCGTAATAAAACAAACATTGCGAAAAAAATTTTTAGTGAAGCTAGAAACAGAACAAACTTTTTTGGTAGTAGGCGTCACACGTTGCTGTTTGGAAGTTGTGAAAGGCTCGCGCTGAAGATTCTCTGTTTGACCCGAACCAACACGCTCTTGATTCAGTATTTTATGACATAGAGGCGAATGTATTAGACAAGAACCCGCACACCCTTTATTATGGTGTTCGCGATTGCACTGTCTTGGCTGCGATGAACCCTTGGTCGGCTGGTACTGTTGGGCGGCAAAGAAATTCTCACCGGAGAACGGGTGGCGGAGAATAGCTCACCGGAGAGAAGCTCACTGGTGAAATGCTCACCGCAGAACCGACAAATGCAGAGAAAAGCTAATTTACAAAATATTTTATTCAACATTTAAAATTTCATATTCTTGGCATTGTTCGCACTGCGGTGTTTATATTTAAAACTCACGTCCGCACTTTGCTCACCGCTCATGCTGCGCTTTTTGCATGTAAAACTAAGTGTTCTTTTTCAGTTCTAGAAGAATAGCTTACTTTCTAAGAAAAATGGGGAAGAGGCAGACGAATCTATAGTTTTGCAGAACGCGCGAACAGCTAAAAAAGTGGGAAACGCGTTTCTTTTTTTTTTTTTTAACTTTTACATGGAAACAGGACATTGCCTCAAAGTTGAGTGCTACGAACAGCAGCAATGTGGATCTCCGTCTCGGCACTTGACGACTCCTGACCTCCCAAAAAGTATCAAGTCCGTCTTAGGCCAGATCACCGAAAGAGGTTATATTTTACTACGAAGCAAAAGACAAACAAAACATAATATTGCCGCGTGCGCAGCTGGCCAGGTACCCAAAGCGCCAATGGCCTATCGTTTACCGTTCTTGCCTTCCAAGCATATAGCTGACTTTTGATGCCTGGCAACGGACACACTTCTATTTTATTGGTTCTGTAATGTCGCGTTCTGGTAAATTCTAAAACCCTGTTGCTTATTCAAGGTTAGAATGTTCTACGCGCCGAACCTTCTACGCCGATTGTTCCAGAAGCCGACGCGTGTAGATAAGCGGCTCCGCGTGGCAAGCCATAGTCAATCTCGATTCTGCTGTTTCGACGACGACATCGACGCCTGCGACGCTATCCTTCTATATTGTTCGCCCGATTAAACGTTTATTTTCTCCAGTTATTCACCGCCTCATCATATGTCATTCGTGACAATACCTTTATCCATTGGATGAAAAGAAAAAACACTGTTTACGAAAACGAGAAATGCTCTGGCCAGAAACCATAATGTTCGATAAAACGGCGTTCTATGAAACGGCTTCGATGAAATTGTTCTCAAATAAATGACGTTCAATTAAATACCTTTAATATAATAAAGTTCGATAAAATATCCAGAGCTGCGAACAAATAATGTTAGATTGGTTTGTAAAGGTGAGCTTCGCATCTATCAAAAGTCTCGTGAGCTCTTCTCCGCATCCGCCGGATTTCTGTGAGCCTTTCTCCGCCGGAGAACAGCGCAACACCAAGAAGCTCGCAGGAGAAAAGTTCACCGCAAAACTGACAGATGCTGAGAAAAAATCCAAAGAAGAATTCTACGATCAAGCTTTTAAATTTAGTATTTGCGGCTCTACTCTGGGGGCCCTGCGGGGAACACAAACGGAGATATATACGGAATTTGTATATTAGAGACACCAATAGAGAATAAAGAAGCAGAAGTCCACAGTTATGCAGGATGGGAGCAATTAACAAAGTGATAGACACGTTTTTTCTATGAAGACGTTGTCTCAACGTTGAGTTCTATAACGAAGCGGCGTGGTTTGCTCCCCACTCAAAAACACGCTGGTACGCCACTGGCTGGTAGTCCCTGCGTCGTGCTTTAGGTGATGCTGTGCTGCTTCCTAAATTTTTCTGGCGTAGACGTGCACTTTCACGGAGTACAGGTGTTACTATTGGTATTGATTCCGCTGGTCTGTCGCACGTTTCGTCGACAAAAACGTTTCATCAACAATGGTTACGTGAATTGCAAGCTGTATGGACAATTCATCGAGCGTGTTACCTACCCAGCTCAGCCGTTCCGCCGCTTTCCGGCGACAGTCTGCAGTGGCTCATTACCAGAAAAGTGGTCCCACATCCATTTCAGTTTAGTTCGTCCACGGCAGTCGCCAAACCCCGAAGGAGAGAATTTATTGGAACAGAATGTCACTAAAGAAATGCAGCTTCTTTAGTGGTCAGGATAGACTCTCTTCTGTCAGTTTTGTTATATTGTCACGGATGCTTGTTCCAGTCCTATCTTCTATCAATATTTACTATTCTGGAAAGTTCCAGGCCTGCCTCCAGCGCCAGCTCTCTACCGTTGATGACGCATCGGCGTCTTACGAACTTCGTACACTGACAGCATGAACGAAGTAGAAGCTCCTCCCACCTCTTTACACTTCAGTAGAGCGAACGCTGGAGAGAAGGCGACCTCCTCTCCACCGTTCGTTCCGCTGATGTGGAAAGGGGTGAGCGGATCTTTCACTTCATTCTTGACCTGTCTGTTACAACTCAAGAAGGTAGGCGAGGGTAAGGCAAGAGGAGGAAGCCGTCAGAACGCTGGAGAAGAAAGGGGGCAACATTCTCCTTTCCTTAGCGTTCCGCCTACTTGCCTTTTCCTCCCCGGGCAGTCTTCCCCTGCAACGGAACATATGTAATTCTCATTTTTACAATTTCAGCATTAGGCCTCTACCAAACGGTAGTGGCCTCCCAAAAATAGGCCTATAGGCTCATTGGCCCCTCCCCACGGTAATCTTTAGTAAAAGGCGAAAGATTATCTCTTTCAGAAGAGAGGCCTGAGCTGTGGCTTTCTAAGAGGGCATATAAAAAGGGGTTTATCAAGACGTGCTACCCTTGTTTCACACTTATCCGTTCAATAGAGATATGAGTCTAAGACTGCAGGCAGCAAATATTAATGGGAATTACGAAAACTTGTATTTAGTACCCGAGTCAATTATGATCTCTTACTAGCAATTCGATGTTAATGGTGTTAGTTATTCGTTATTGTCATAAAGGATGCTTTTGTTGCCACCATATCAGCGTGCATCGGCAGGATATTCAAAAACCTCAACCTTTTGTTCACTTCTTTCTCTCTTCCACCTAAATCAGTATTTAAAAATACTGATATTTTTATCAGTATTTTGATAAATACTGATAAATACTGATTTTATCAGTATTTTGAAAGATAGTCGGTATATCTCACGGCAGCATGCCTTGAGTTCTCACGGCATGCTGCCGTGAGATATACCGACTATCTTTTGATCAGAGCCAATCAGAGCTGGGCGTTCTGACGTCACCACAACCCCCTGTAAAAGAAGCAGACGAACTGGCGCTCCGCACTTTGCACGCCGCTCAAAGCAGTACACGCGTGCTCTTCACTTCTTCTGAAATGTCGCACAAAGCTGTCCCCGAGTAAAAACCATTTCAGAAAAGGGCTGCAGACCGGTGCCATTTTCAGCGTTCGTGCGTATATGGCGCATGCTTTACACAATTTCTGAAGCTACGGAGGCGCGCGAGCTCAGCTGTGAAGATTTTACGCTGAGCGGTGGATTTGTGAACATTGCAGCGCTTGCTCACGTTGAGCACCAACAATACACGTGTGAAAGGAAACAAAAATTCTAAAAAGCCTAAAAAAAGATTTGCTAGAGTTTTCATAAACCTCCGAAGGTGTGTACTTCGTTTCTTTTTCGTTAATGTTTTCACGCTATATTGCATTAGCGCACTTTAACTTAAAACACGTACAGCGAAAGCTTGCGCTGCAGAACGCAGGAATCCTTTGCTCAAATCCCCACCCCTGCTCGCTTACGCCGGTGAGCTCGCTAACCAACTGGTATACAGAAGCAATGGGAGTTCAGGTTCCCTCTGTCTCAATTATGCGTACACGTTGCACATCAATCGATTTGTTTGAATCGACAACTTTCGGTTAACAAGCTTCGTGTAAATTCCGTGGGGCGAACAAAGGGGCGAGCTCAGAGAAGGTACCTATCATACACCATACCGATGGAGAACAGCCTCAGTATGAAAGTCCGTGTAAAAAAAGTATCAGAATGAACTGCTGGCCTAGTTGGTAATGCATTATAGATAAGGTGTGCATTTTCCGGTTTTAACCGAAAAACACCGATAAACATCCGTCGGTAACGAAAATATAAAATCGGTTAAAACCGAAAACCACCGGTGGTTGGATATTTTCGCCCTGGTTAAAACCGAAAAACACCGGTCGTTGCTAGTTTCCGACCTAGCGAAACCCTTTCCCCGTAGAGGTTCGTCAAACGTGTTATCTTGTGGATCTTGCATTCTTCCAGTGTTTATACATGGCTTGCAGGTGGCGTCAGTCCGCCCTCCTTTCTGGGGGGCAAAAGCGTCTAGTGAACTAGTGGAAGCTAAGCTCTCATACGCCTTTCCCCCATAGTGTCTCCGATGGCCCCCTTTTGTGGACAAATTAACGCAGTGGAGGGTAGGCGCTCACGTGCCTTTTCCTCATTGTGTCTGGCCAAGTGATGTCGGTGCAAGCCATGTATTTAGAGGTTGCTGTGGTTTTTGGAAGACACTGCCAACGTCCGTGTCGTACAGGGGCGTGCGTTTTCATAAATGCGGGTTGCGAACCGCAAGGAACGTGCTGCCATGACGGCAGCACGTTCCTTGCGTGTAGATGCAAGCATAAAAGTATGCTTGCATCTACTATAATAACCCAGTGTGAGAAATAGTTGCTTCGAGAAGTGTATGAACTATGTGAATAACATTGGAAATCTTTGTCTGTGATCAATCGCTTTTTTTTTCACCGACAGTCACCGATTTTTGCGTCGTCGTGAGACGTTCCACCGAAATACACCGGTGTTTTGAAAATAAATAAACACCGAAAAACATCCGCTGATTTTTCTCACAAATAAACACCGGAAAGTACACACCCTAATTATAGAGAACAAGAACGCAAAAGACAGGGGCAAGTAGAAGAGCATGATACGACAGGACAAAGCGCTACAACTGGCGTTTTTTAATGTGAAAGGACAACGGAACCTGGAGATATTTTAGTGATATAAAAGAAAAAAATAAATTGATGTAAAGCAAAAAAAAAAAATAGGAAGAAAAATATTTTTGGTGAAAAGCTATAAATAAAAACAGGACTGGGGAAATGAGACTAGAGAAAGAAAATAAGAAAAAACAATAAGGAACCAAAATTAGAAAAAAAAAGAAAGTTTAAAGAAAAATCTAAAAGAGAAATAAAAAAAAATGAAGAATTATAGCGTTTTAAGAAAACAAATGGAGGTATTGAAGTTCTTTGTCAGATAGATAGATAGATGGATATTTATTGAAGCATGGAGAGGTAAGTCGGAGTTCGTGCTTTCTCTGGCTGGCTATTCCGTGGGGAAGGGTAGAGGGGAATAAAGACGACTAGTACAAGAGTAAGTCACGCGCACATAGACACAACACACACACGCACACACTCAAAGTTGATCGATCAGTCCGGTGTCTTCGACATACTTTTGCAGAGCTTTTAAGATGATGCGTTGATGCCGCTTGTTCTTCCATGGGCCTAGGATTTTTTTTTTTTTCCCATTGAATGGTCTGGGGTTCAGCTGGTGAAGTATTCTTTTCATGCATTCGCGTTGTGTTTGGTACTTAGCGCATGCGGACAATGTATGCTCTACATCGTCCTTGCAGTTGCATATGGTGCACGTTGGAGTATCACTTCAGCCAAGAAGAAAATTATAGCTGCCAGTGTAAGCCACCCCGAGTCGTAGCCTGTGGTACAAAGTTTCGAGTTTTCTAGGTAGGGTACCTGGTAGTTGCGGTTGTCAATTCTGGATACACTAAATGTAATTTGCTATTTCGATGAACTAATGAAGACCACGACTGCATAATCATATTGTTAATTACTTTCTTTATGGAGCATTTTATGTCGTATTTGGTGAATGGAACTTTTTGAAGCTTTCCGAGTTTGTGTCCGGTTTTAGCAGCCCTGTCAGCTTGTTCATTTCCGCTGATGCTGCTGTGACCTGGAATCCACTGCAGTATTATGTGATGTCCTATGTCAGCGGCTTTAGCGTAGACTTGTCCCACCTGTAATTGGAGAGTATTATTGCTGCATGATTTCCCAAATATCATTAGGCTTTTAAGAGCCGCAACGGAGTCGGTTAGGATGACCCATTTTTGTATATTCGTTGATTTTGAAATATAAGTAATCGCCAACAGAATACCATGTAGTTCTGCTGTTGTAGATGCTGTTCGATGGGATAGCCGTGCGGTCTCAAGTACATTGTTCTGGGGAATTACGATGGCAGAGGAAGATGATGTTTTGGTTGTGGATCCATCAGTATATACAAATTCATGGTCTTTGTATACAGTTGATTCGTGAAACCCGTTCGGTTTGTTGAAATCGAACGGGTATCGCTGTGCCCTTGATTGCCCCCATTCCAGGTATCTCGGTATTAATTTTCATAGAGGGCATAATCCAATACGGTGGCGGTGTTTCTCCGCTGTGCTTTGTCACCGAAAAAGTTTCTTTATGCCACTTTTGCATTTCTTGCCCAAATTCTTTGTCAGATAAGGCTGCTTATCTGACTCAAAGCCAAAGGGGACGCTTGCATTAGCGCACTGTACCATACTCCGCGACAACTTCTCTTGGCAATGCAGTGGAAGGTACAGGCCCGCGTCCCCTCTCCCATTTTGAGTGTGCGCGGGCTCTCCTCCTCTCCCCGGAAATGGGGGAGGAGGAGAGCCTACGTACACTCAAAATGGGAGAGGGGACGCGGACCTGTACCTTCCACTGCATTGCCAAGAAAAGTTGTCGCGGAGTATAGCCTTATCTGACAGGGAACTCCAATACCTCAATTTGTTTTCTCAAAACGCTACAATTTTTCAATTTTTTTTTTATTTCTCTTTTATATTTTTCTTTAAACTTCTTCTTTCTTTTTGTCTAATTTTGTTCCTTATTGTTTTTTCTTATTTTCTTTCTCTAGTCTCATTTTCTCAGTCCTGCATTTCTTTATAGCTTTTCATAAAAATAGAAAATAGTTTCCTTCCTTTAATTTCTTTGCTTTGGCATCAACCTTCCCTCTTCCCTTTCTATCACAAAAAAAAACACACACAAAAAAACTCCAGATTAGTTTTTCTCTTTCACATTAAAAAACGCCAGTTGATAGTTGCGCTTTGTCCTGTCCTGTCCTGTTCGTCTACTTGCTAGTGTCTTTTGCGCTCTTGTCCTCTATAAAGTAAAAAAAAAAAAAAAAAAAAAGTAGTAGTCCGAGCCATCGCCGACTTCCCAGTCGTCCCCATTTCTCTAAGCGCCCTTTGCACAACCATCTAGCGACACGGTATTGAGGGTAAAGATCGAGGAAAACAGAAACAGGTGCCGGCCAATGCCTCGTCACAAATACCTCCACAAGCACTTTCACCAACACGTCAGCGGTTTGTGCGTTTGCACTGGTCGTAAGAAAACATTTCTGATGTATGTCATTAGCAATTGTTAGACACATGTAACTTGTGACCTTTCTAAATATCCGAAAAATGTCGTCACCTATTTCATCAAGAAAAAAAAAAAAAAAAAGAAGGGAAGGAACTGGGGTGGGGGAGGAGGAAGAGTTTGAGACGAAACGAAAATATGCATCAATCTTGAAGATCACTAGAGTAAAAAATGAACCGTGACCCGGACGTGATTTGAACACGCAACCTTCTGATCTGGAGTCAGACGCGCTACCGTTGCGCCACCGGGCCTCTCCTTGAAGGCGGTTCTCACATGCAGTGCTGTTGGCGTGTCATCAGCTACTTATCATCTGGCGCGAGCAACAGTTCTGGCAATGCGATATAAAATTGGTGAATGCTCCCGTCAAGCACGCGCTTAGCACAAAGTCAGGGCTGTCCTTATAGCGCTAAGCTTTGTTCTAAGCTTTGTCAAGCTGTCTGTCCACAGCCTATTACCCACCCTCTAATTCACGGCATTTTTTGTGCCTTGATGCGAATAACGCCCCTTATTTTGAAATTACTTCATCACTTCACGCCACACGCAATACGCCACAAAAAGGAGGAAGATGAGCTGCAGGCTTGTTTCAGTATCGGGTCTCTGAAGCTTATGCAAAACGCAAGTTCGTCTGTCTTTTGCACAGGGGTTGCCATGATGTCAGAACGCAAAACTATTATTGGCTGATTGAAAAAAAAAAAAAAAAGGAATAGTAGGTTGATCTTAAAGCAAGCTGCCTTGAGGTGTACCCACTATTCTTCAATCAGAACCAATCAGAGCTCGGCGTTTTGACGTCATCACAACCCCTGCTCAAGAAGCAAACGACTTTGCACTTCGCATAGCTTTGCGCTCGTGGTGAGGGGCTTAAAACGCGCTGGCGGCGACAACTTTTCTTGGCAATGCAGTGGAAGGTACAGGCCCGCGTCCCCTCTCCCATTTTGAGTGTGCGCAGGCTCTCCTCCTTTCCCCTGAAATGGGGGAGGAGGAGAGCCCGCGCACACTCAAAATGGGAGAGGGGACGCGGGCCTGTACCTTCCACTGCATTGCCAAGAAAAGTTGTCGCGGTGTATAGTCGACGACTCGACGCTGCGTGGACGCGTTAGTGATGACAAGCAGCGTTCCTGACCAACTAAGTCAGCCATTTTTAGGTTGAGCTTCGGTTGTGTGTCACGTTGCGTCATTTGAAACGCTCTGTAGGCGCAAATGGACAGACGCTGAACGACGCTAACAGATGCTGGTTTACAGCGACCGTAGATCGTGCACTATGGGATGCTAGGACACTTCTTGACGTCGGCAATAAATGTGGGCTTCTCGCGAGCTCTAACAGGCTTATAAACTGAACGGTCGCCCGCATATAGGTCTGCGTTCTTGTGACAGTGTGATTAATTCTTCGCTTGGTCTGATCGAATGACATGTTATGTGTTTTGTCGCTCCAAAACTGTAGCTGAACATTTTCCGTTTGATCATTTTTTTTTTCTTCGCGTCGCAGGGAGTGGTTCATCTCGCTGGCCAACATTTGCGGCGTCTGCATGGCCGCAAGCGTCTGCCAGGAAATTGTGCGCAAAGACATAGGCGAAGACGACCAACTCGCCGACTCCCTTGAAGACTACACTGGACAAGAGAAGACAAGACATTACTAGACAATGCAAAAAAAAAAATGTTAGAGTAGTATGCTATACTCGACAAGAACTTCACTACACATTCCTTTAATTGACTGTAGTATAAAGACATTGAATCCTAAGAAAGTAGCGCCAAGCTCCCCGTATGGTCGCCATTTTGGCTTTGGAAATGAGCTATGTCTCCTTGACCTCTCCATTCTTAGCGAGCCAATCTCGATTCTCTGGTGACGGATAGTTTTACAAAGACGTTTCTTGTATAATGATATTTTGCTATCGACACACCGGCGAAACAAGAGTACATCTTCGTACCGTCACCACATGCGGTGTCGGCGCTTGGAGGCATTGAAATATATATTTTTTTCTGGCATGATACATTCAACAAAAACAATATCGATGTAAGAGATCCGTAGAGACGGGCGTGATTGATAAGTTGACTGCATACACAGTGCCAAAGACGGTTATATTGGAGAGAAACGCCTTCAGTGCGATTCTGCTCTATGGCGACCTTGATGCGACTAAAGCCCCTTCATGTTTCAAAAGTAGCGCAAGGTGCGTCGACGCACGTGCCACGTGCAGCCCTAAGGAAGATCATGACGGCACAGCGCAGCACTGAGCTAGATTTCAGACCCCCTGTTCTTCCCAGAAGTGGCGCGCGGCACGTGTCTCGAGCATTTCCACAATGAATTGCGCCACTTTTCTCAGGACAGAGGGGCTTTAGGTGCGACTGGTTTGGAACGACCCTCTCGAAGGGGCCGAAATGGCGATTGCCATAGCAGCCGGCTGCGGTCGCTCGCTTGTGTGAAGCGTTTCTTTCGCTTTGCGCGCTCCCAGGGACCTCGATTGATTCGGTGGTCTCTGGGGTTCGAAGCCTCCGCCATGTCGACGCCCACGCCGGTGCAGTGCTTCTCGTTCAGCGTTTCGGCGGACACTCTGGTGGATGCCATCATGGACAGCATTCAGGCCGTCGCCGGCGGGGATGGCCTGTCGTCCACTCTTAGAAAAGAGGGGTATCGATAGTCCTCCCTAAAGGGCTGTTTATACTCCAACGTCGACGAACGCAACGTGCGCCGGTGCAGACCGACGTTCGTCGGCCACTACGCCGCGCCGAGAAGCGCCCGAACGATGGTGTTTACAGTCCAGCGTAGACCAACGCTGGTTCAGCGCGCCCCGACGACCTGTCCCACTTTGCGCATGCGCGTCTCCGTGGCAACCGCATCGTCCGTACGGGTTATCTCTGGGCAGTAGCTTGCGCCACATAGCCTAGATGCAATCGGTCAGTGTGGTTCGTCCTCGTGTTGTCATGTCACGCTTCAAAACAACCATTCGTGGTAGCGGTTAGCAGTTCAAAAACAAGCAAATGATGGTGATAACGAGTGCAAACCAGCATTTGTTTCCTCCTAAATGTAATACAAATGTCAACAACGACAACAAAAAAAAATTAAAAAAAAAAAACGATATCGCGTTTGTCGAACTTTGCGGCTTCGCAGGTTCGCCGGAATCGTGCCAAGCGACTCCGGAGACTCCGCCGGAATGCTTCGATGAAATCGATGCACTCGATATTCCACAGAGACCTCTTTCTGACAGATAGTCGGTGTGTTATCATCATAGTAGAATTTCACGCTGACTTAAGAAACGGGCGCCGAAGAGAGCCGACGATGCCTAAATTACGCAATGTACGCGTTCGAAATTGTAACGCACTTTACAAAGCCTATAAAAACAATACAGGATGGAGTCCAATTGTCATCGCGTACCGCTACTATCGTTTACAAGCCAAAACAGCACAATTGAAAATTTCTGGCCGTCTAAATAGTTCAGAGATTTCACTGTGTCCGCCGTTCCCGTACATTCGACGACGCTTTTTCGATCGGGAACGACTGCCGGTGAGTGGGACTAGCACATGATTATAAATAGCAGACACATTAGGTCATCCTTAATTCCAATTATTCCTACCTTTGGCGCGTCATCGAGCTTCCAGCTTTTGCCGGCCCCCCAACGTGCACGGCCCATCACCACCGGCTCGTTAGGTCGATAGGCCTATCGAGAATCGAGGGTAGCGCATCCTGGGTGCGGTCCACGTCCACGCATATACACTCGCACAATCAAGCGCACGAACGTTAAATACGCAGACCAACACGGGAACACGACACACGGCAAGAACGACAGGTTCAGATCCCAGAAATGGGCATCTCGCACACTCCGACTGGCCCCGACGCCTAGACAACCGGATTCCTGATTGAGGCATTCGCGCGAGGGCGTCTGGGATAGCCTGCGTCGGCGCCGTCGTCGTCCAACGTCCAACGTAGAGCATATCCAAGTCCGTCGCAAGCTACGACGTCGTGCGTCGAGCTGCTCAGCGCGGCGCCGCGTTCAACTTGACGTTGGAGAATAGACACCCCGTTCGCAGACAGCGTCAGCGAGCGTGAACGAGCGCGTGCGCTCGGCGTTACTACGGACCCCCAAAAATTGTTTTTTTAATTTTTTTATTTTTTTGCCAGGCGCTTCATTATGGTGTCGGAGAACTACCCAATTGATATCTTGCAACAGTGTAGCTTATATTTTAAAATAAAGCTAAAAGACGCAACTGCTGAAAACCGAAACCGAAACCTGCGCACGGAGGTCGGAGAAGTGGAGAGAAGAAAGTGAGTGGCGGAAGTCACGTGGCTACCACCCGACCGTGCGCTTTTTTTTTTCCGTGCGTAACAGACGACGTTACTAAAACGCTCAGTTGGGAAACTGCCATAGAGACTAATCTGAAAAAGTGGCCCCGATATGTCCTCGAGAACCGAGCTAATGACGAACACAACGCCGCCATTTCTCCCGCAGCGGCCACTCGAGGAACTGTACGTTACTTCCACTTTGGCTTTAAAGGGATACTACAACGAAATTTCGGCGCTCATTTTTTGGTCTATATGTGTTCAAAAAAGCAGCATCACATCGAACATACCAATATCTTGTTAAAAAAGTCACGAAAAGGAATTTTAAAACGAATTAAACGATTAGCAAAGAGCACCTGGTGGTTGTCGCTAACGCCTCGCTTGTAATGCCCGTCTAGGAACCTTGACAGCTTGTGACGGAGGTTGTCTCGTCTCCGGCCACGACGAGAGAAGAGGGGCAGAAGGAACTCCCCTCTTCCCGAGAATGCCTTTTGTGTGTCGCAGAAGTCGCTATTATCCCCCTACAAGATTATAGAAGATTAACCCGTCACTCAAAATTCGTACAAAAGCAGCCGCTTCGGTGGCTGGAACGACTAGGCCATCCTCTCGACGTCAGCCTCGCCGTAGCTTTGCTCGTCTTGAGACGACCTACGTCACGATTGCGTTGGATATCACGTGGTCTCTGCTGGGCCTTCTCCGAGCGCTTGCCAGAGTGGGCCGTTTATAACAAAAAATACAGCCACCAGGCTGAAAATACCAACGTGCGAGTGTCATTTACGGATATTGTGGATCATATTCAACCTATTTTTGAACACGACGGGAATATTTCAAATTTCGTTGAAGTATCCCTTTAAAGGGACCATGAAATGACTTTTTCACTTTTTCCAGATAACTTTTACATTAAACCGTCAATGTTCACTGAATGCCGAACAGGCATCCGTTTTCGTCTCGGTTTATTAACTTCTACACAAAAAATTAATGAAATATCGACTTTTTCTTGACCGCAAAACAAGCCGTGACGTACGCTATTTCCGGAACCGGAACTTCTCTCGGCAGTAGGAGATGGGAGCATTAGCGGCGACGAGTTGGGGTGCGCCGGTAGGTTTTACTGCGCCGATGTCACCGATGTATTTCCTGTTAGCGGCAACGAGTTGGTGTGCGCCTCTCATCGACGCATCGCAGCTGAGCGAAATTCAACGAGATATGTTGCGCTACAGCGACAGCATGGGACTAGTCCCATACACCGGTATGCCTGTTGGGAAGTGCAGCGAGTCTTCCGGTGAAGACTCCAGAAGTCAACCCAACTGTCATTGTTGGCAAAAGACGGCCAGTGTCAGTCGTTTGCAAAGCGACGTAGATGGAAACAAATTGCCGCGGCGTTTTTCGCGGTCTCGGAGATGCAGGAGCGAGCCGACGTTAAAAAAGATACGTTTGAACTACGAGTGTCAGCAAGAGTCACGTAAATACCTGTTAACACTCGGAGCGGACGCGCGCGTTTGATGGAAGTGCTGTATTCGCGCTGTTGGTAAGCGCTTCGGGACCGATCTTTTACGATTGCAACTCGATACTGACGCGACACTCGGCAAAGAAAGGTTGGACCGGTATTGCACGTATACCTCTCACGAACTGTTACAGCTCGACAGTGACGTGCAGTCTGTCAGGATAAAAATGGCATACCAATAACAAAGTGTACATACCGTGTTACGAAGGTAATCCATACAGCGTTTATTTCAGCTCTATATCACACAAAACAAGAAGAGAGAATCGAAGAGGGTCCCTTTTCGACGAGTGTTCGTCAACACTGCCTCGGAAAACAAGGGGAAGAGATTGACCTCACCTCTTAACGTAAAATTGAGGTCAGCGATCAAACTATTATACGGGAAGGGTCCACAAGGGTACCCCACAAGGGTAGCGCGGGCATATTCCATTCAGCACGCCAGCCGGTCGCAGGCAGACAGACGGTCTTGCGACGAAGCAACGCTGCGCCGAGTCGGAGTGCCTGCTAGGCCTATATTCTGAGAGCTTCGTCGGAGCGCGATTCGCGGCTGTTGTCGCTCTTCTCGGGTGTTTGTGGATCCAGCGTTCTTGTTCGTCGTGGTCTGTTTTAAGTACATTTTTTTCTTACTGCTTGAAGTCGGCACGCGCGAGATGAACACGTAGAAAAATAAACGTTCAGTCAGTCAGAGTTTTGAGAGGAAGGAAACCAAAGGAATTAGACATGAGGAAGATACATAGAAAGGGGGGACGGACAACGAAGTTGTCCGTCCCCCCCTTTCTATGTATCTTCCTCATGTCTAATTACCGTTACCAACACGCTCGTTTTGTTCTTAAACCAAAGGAAATAACCGTTCTGGAGCAGTCGACCCTGCCAGCCCTGCCCTACTGCGCACGCGCAGTAGTTGCTTCGTTTACCACACGATAGATGGCGCTTGGCTCTCAGCATTATCAAATTTGGCAATTTTCGCCACACACCTCTCATTATGCTACAAAATGTGGGTCTGAATATTATTTAACAAAACTTTTAGGAAACATTCGCCGGCTATTTATTGTTTACGATCGCGGTGCTGGTGAGGTAGGCTCTTACCCAATAGGCGACGTGGATTCGGCTGACGTGCTCCATTTCTGCGGATGCATCGTAGTGAAAAGGCAGAGCTTTCGAAGGAAAGAAGTCGCAAAAGAGTCCAGTTTTCTTTTAAAAGTTCTATAGCAAATAATTTTTTTTGGCTCCCTAGTTTTGTGTTTTTGTGTTTCTTTTCACACCTTTTACGACGTGCGGTGGATGAAATTCGATTTTAAAATCATTTCATGGTCCCTTTAATCGGCCATTGTGGAGCCGAAACAGATACAGCGGAAGAGGCTATACAGGTAGAGTTCCTGTATAGCTACCTACGGTAGCTCCCGTAGGGAGCCTATACAGGAACTCTAGTTACAGGGTGCCACCCCCGCCCCTCAGCGGACGCGCCGCGATTTACTTTTGAAGTTAAAGTGCACCTAGGTTGGGACGCGCTACCTGAAAGCAACGGTGAGGCATAGTTGTATAAAAACAATATTAATTGTGCCACAAAACCCCGCAACCTAAAGATTTTAAAAACATCACGCGCCCATCATTTGGTACTAAACTCCAATAAATTTCATACACAAAAAGTCTTTTCCGTTTGTTTTTACGCAAAAACATGCTTTCTAAAAGCTCAAGGTGACCACAGTACAGACAAATGATAAAGAGTGGCGCTGTTGTCGCATTTAGCTCGGTCTCGGTGGACGCCAGCGGCCCAAGTTTCGACGGCGAGTTTCAAAACTGAGTGTTCTAGTAACGTTGGTAACAGACGACATGCGTGGCGGCGTAGCGGGAACTGTTTGCCGTGCGATTCTTTTGCAGCTATGTTTGTTCCGCTCGCTGTTCTGTACGTCAAGATGAGTTGTTTTGTACATTAAGGAGTTGGAGATGCGTACTGAGTGCCCGTGATGAATTTCCGACACCAGTTTCCGCGCCAATTCCAGAGCGCCGCCATGGATGGATGGATGGATGAATGAATCCGGCTGAGCCCTTTGGATCGGGCGGTAGCTTACGCCCCCTACCCATTTTGTTTTACCCTTCAAGCTTAGAATATTTAAATGTGAAATCTATATTCACTCTGCACTGCAAAGAAAGTGAGGCTATAAAAAACCCCTTGCCATCAGATAATAAGAAAATGCCTAGTTTTCTCTCGCTTTCTGCCACCATTCACTTAATCTTTGCTTGGTAATCTGTACAGTCTTGAAATCCACTCTTCCTTCGCTGTCTCTAAAACCCAGTGACCTTATTAAATCTATGTTGTCTTCGGTAGGCAAAGGGTAAAGCCCTTTACAGTAGAGTATCAAGTGCTCAGCCGTGTCGTCCTCCTCTCCACAAGCAGTGCACACTGTATCCATTTCCTGGTACCTTGCTCTGTATGTTCTGGTTCGCACAACACCCGTCCTCGCCTCAAACAACAATGAGCTTCCCCTAGAATTGCCATAAATGCTTTCTTTGGCAATAACTGTTTTGTTTAATCTATAGCTTTCCAGAGCCGTCTTCGTCTGCATTCCCTCTAGCCACCGATCCCTTTCTGTGGCCTTAACTTTCTTCTTAACTGAGACCTGCTCTTCCGTATCTCCACTAGAGCCTAAAAACTTTCCTGTTAATTTCCTAGCGCGCTGTCTCCACTTTGTGTCTATACTCCTCATGTATAAATAACTGAAAACCTTTCGTGCCCATTGCTCCCCATCCATTTGCCTCAACCTATCCTCAAATCCTACCTTGCTCACCGCTTCCCTGCTCTCAGAAGACGCCCATCCCATGTCTCCTTGTACTCCCTGGTTTGGCGTTTTGCAATGTGCCCCCAAAGCCAGTTTACCTACTCCGCGCTGTTTTATTTCTAGTCTTGCATGCACTTCGGATTTCATGCATAGCACTGCGTTTCCAAAAGTCAAGCCAGGCACCATGACCCCTTTCCTAATCTCTCTCACCACCTCATACCTGTTGTAATTCCAAAGTGCTCTATTTTTCATTACAGCTGCATTTCTGTCCATACCTGTTATATACCTTTCATGCTCACTGAGATATTCTGCACCATCACATATCCATACCCCTAGATACTTGTATTATCTCAACTGTAATATTCTGTATCTTCAACCTCTCAACTTCATCATCGTTAAAAACCATGACTGCTGATTTTTCACTACTGAATTCTAAACCTAATTTCTCTCCTTCCTTACCACAGATGCTCATTAATTCCTGCAACTCTGTCCTGTTGTTAGCCATTAGAGCGATATCATCCGCATACATCAATCCCGGTAAGGATTGCTGAATTTTTTGGCCTAGCTTACTGTACGAAAGGTCGAATCCAAGCCCACTCTTCTATAGTCTATCCTCCAATCCTCTCAGATACAACATAAACAGCAAAGGCGATAACGGGCACCCCTGCCTAAGGCCTCGTCTTATCTCTATTTTCCCCGTCGCCTTTCCTTCACCTGTTATAATCACCATATTATCTTTGTAAATGTTCCTTAATAGGGCCGTTAGTCCTTCATCTAGGTTTAAGCTCTCCACTATGTCCCACAGGTTCCTTTGGTTCACATTGTCATAGGCACCCTTGATATCCAGAAATGCCAGCCAGAGCGGTCTGTTTTGTTTTTGTGCTATTTCTATACACTGAGAAAACATATTATCGTCTAACCTTCTTTGTTTCCGAAACCCGTTCTGTAACTCGCCCAGTATGCCCTCGCAATCTACCCATTCCCTCCAGTCTGTTCTTTATAATCTGCATTACCAACCTGTAAATAACTCGTGTCACGGTTATGGGACGATAATTCCTAATATCAGACTTATCTCCCTTTCCCTTATATATCATACTCATCCTACTAAGCCTCCATTCATCTGGAATATTTCCTTTTGTTATCATAGTGCTCACTACCTCCCTTAGTTTTGCCTTAGATTTAGGACCCAAATTCTTCACCAGCTTGATAGGGATACCGTCTGTGCCTGTCGACGTGCCACTAGGGACTCTTCGTTCCGCCTTTTCCCATTCTCTTTGTCCAAAATCCGCGATGTCACAAGCTGGACTGCTACTTCCTTCGGTTCTCCTATCTTCCAGATGTACACGTCCCCGAAATTTCTCCTCCACCACTGCTCCTATGATCGTATCGCATCATCTCCCTCTAATTTATCTCCCTGACGCGAGAGTATGAACCTCCGTCCAGCTTGCGTCGTTTCACCGAGTGAGTTCAAGTGCGCCCAAAACTTCTTGGCTGCGTTTTTATCTTTCTTGCTTACATTACTCATTCATTCCTCACTCTTTCTCCGAATTTTCGCATTGATCAAACTGGATGCCTCTCGGCGACATGTTATAAAAGTGTTCCATTTTCTTTTTACTTCCATTTCTGAATTCCCACTGCGCTTGGAATACCTGTGTTCTCTAGAGGCTTCTTGACGTTTTTGTATCGCTTGCTTCACTTCTTTGTCCCACCAGCTTTTTGGTCTATTTCCTTGCTTCCCCTTTCGTTTACTCTGAACTTTGTCTAGTTCCAGAGCAAAAAGCCTGGTTAGGACCTCATAGGTCCAATCTGTATACCGTTGCCCTGAAACTGCTTCCTCTATTCTTTCAGAAAGTTTGCTTTGAATTATGTTGTCTAGTTTCAGCATTTACTTCTCTGGCAAAATTCAGCTTAATACGTTTGTGATCACTACCAAGACTTTTGAAACCTTCTTCATCTATTTTCATTACTTGTAACTTACCATATATTTTGTGTGACACGAGTACGTAATCTATAGTTGAATGTAGATTGCCAGTTTCCCACATTATGTGCCCGTCACACTTCTGACTGGTATTACATAAAACTAAGTCATGTTTTTCCACCAGTTCTAGTAATATGCTAACCCTAGACAACCAGGAAAGCTAAGAATAACCAACTGAACCTAAGCTTACGCTACGTATATCCTGGCATAGCCGAGCTAAGCCACGGAATTTTTTTTTTTCTCCCTTAAGTAGGATTTTTACAGCTAATTGAAGGCTGATGCAAAGTATAGAAGGGCTAGGCAATGTAACAATTTCTTTTCGCACATGAATGATAAAGACAACGGTGCTAAAAAGCTAACATGAACCCCCGCTTACTTTACGCTGTATCGTTATTATCACGCGACTCTTACATTTCGAGAAACATTTTCGAGATGTAGACGAAAGCATAAAAGCGGGTCCTTGACTGCCAATTTGGACCTGTTGGCGAGTTGAACAGTCGCGTTTGCTCGCTTCCCAACATGTCGGGTTCGCGCTGCGGGAGAAGCCTTTTTATTCGTAGCCAATACTGCAAGCAACCACTCTTATGAACACTGGTCATATTCCATAGGGAGTATTCACTGGACGCCATATTTTTGGGTGCTGTTTAGAGCGCATGCTCAGAACGAGCCCACATTAATAGGCTGCTAAGACCGGCACTCTTGATGGTGCGGAATGCACGTGGCAAAAGAACTGTGGAAGCTCGCCATTAGCACGCGCTCAGCATTCGCGCACACAGCTATGGCCGCCAGTGAATACTCCCTATTGCGAGTAAGCATGAAATTTAAAAGCACGCTGAGATATGTGACCGTGCTACCGAGAGGAGCACATTAAATGTCACTGACATTTATTCATGCACCTTCTCTAAAGGGGCCGAAGAGTTTAGATGCGCAAGTACCACGGTGGCAAGTACTCAATTTATTGGACAGTATTTTTATTATGAGTATAAAAGGAAAATGTTTTCGATTTCCGTAAAATAGCTTTTTTTTTTTTTTTTAACGACACGTCGACCATTTTTTTTTTTTTTTACGCTTGTGTGCCTTGCATACACTTGTGCGTGTTATAATGTAGAGTAGATCTTCAGTGTAGTTTCTATTTTTTACCTGCAAGATTCAAAATATTACTATCGTAAATTTATGCTGTATCACACGCACTGCTTATAAAGCTGTTTTGAGCTACGATTCGGGGATCTCCCCAGGGAACTGAATAAAAATGTATTTAATATTTTTTTTTTCATGTTTTATGTGTGTGTGTGTTCGTGTCTGTGGATGCGTGCGCGTGTGTGCGTCCGTCTGTGTGTGGAATCATATCTGCAATATTCCTAAGATTAAGACAACGGGGAGCCAAGATCAAACGTTCAACGCCCCCATCATAGAACTCTGCAATTCGGGTCAGCGCACGCTGGGTCAAGGCGCACTGGGTGAAGAAATGCTCGAGTTCTTTAGACCCGCAGCCGCGAATGCCAAATAAAAACAAATTGTCACACGGGGGTAGACGGCCCTGCTAAATATATCATACAAATCGTCCTTGTGCCAACAGGTATAACCGTATAACCATCTGGTCAGGCAAGATAACTCACGATTCTGAAACATGTGCGTTAGTGCTGGAATGAAGCTCTTTTTTTTTTTTTTTTATAAAAATTGAAACCACTGAAAACAAACTTCCGCCTAATATTCTTAACTTACTCTCGAGCGGCTAACACCATCAATGTAAAAAAAAAAAAAAAAAAGAAAAAAGAACTTGCGACGAACGCTACGCGGGGCGAGGGGTTAGTACTGCGGTGCGTGGCGGGGATTGTGGAGAAGCCTCAAAGATATCGCCGAGCCTCTGATAGTACCCGTGGCCGCCGAGAGATGACGCTAATAATGAATAAGGTCTATTGGCCGTCTATTTCCCCCTTAATCTCCAGTTACAACACACACAAACACACACACATATATGCGTACTTAAATATATGGTGTTTTTTTTAACTTAACCGATTTGTTTTAAAAAATTCGTGAAAGTTACACTAATGCGGTTTGTGCAGGCGAGTTATACAGCCAGGAGGACATAGTATATGGGCCTGGTCGTAACGATCAGTCGGATAATTACTTAAGATTCGTTAATTAACTTTTTAATTAATGAAAATAGACGTATGATTCCAATTAGAAACTTGCTCAGCATCATTGAAAACCGTTAAATCAACTCTTTTTAGAAGGATATAACGCAGGGGCAGTACATTACGGCGTTCCGTAAAAACGCTCAATTTGCACGCGTAAAAACGCTCAATTTGCACGCGTGCACGTGTGATTTCTTATCGGAGCTGAGACGCGCAACACACCTGCGCCGAACTTACCCTTGGAAACGCCACACAGGTCCCACTTTGAGAAACGCTAATGCTGACCGCTTCACTTTTCTCTTTATGTTTTTACTTCCTCTATTTTTTGCTGCCTCTTTTTGGCCCCGCTACGGGGTCAGTGTTAGCGTTTCCCAAGAAAGGGACGTGTGTGGCGTTTCCAAGGATCATGCTAACACATTCCCTAAGAATCCACCAATGAACCAATTCCTCTAATTTGTTTCACCCTTTTCTGTAACCTGCCTGTCAGAGTATGTCGACGCCACAGGACGGTCATCGGCATCTATCGCTTTAACTATACATGCACACATCACAGCACACGCACCGCTCTTACGGAAATCCAGAGCGAAGAACAACCGGCGACGGCAGAGCGGCAATTGAGCACGCCCGCATTCCACCTCGCCGCGGTGCAACACCTCATAACAAAGCCGTAGTGCTAATGGCGTCATCAGAGGAAGCCAACGCTAGGCACAGATTGGACACGATCATTGCTTTATCGTTCGGCTTCAACTTGACTCGAAGCCGACCGCTGACACAGCACTCGTTTCCAATCTGTGTCCAGCGTTGGCCTTCTCTTGTGTGCAAAGGGTCTTTGTTATCTATGAGGTGTTGCGCGCCTCCTCCTCCTCTCTGGTTCCGCGCCAGCTGTGCGCGTGACCCTGCAATCATATTTATGTGTCCACTTTTTTTGCGGTTTCCACATCTCTTGGGGTTGGGGCAAGCCAGCGGGCACGGAGAGAGTAACTAACTATCAGTGCGTCATAATTTAACCGTACGACGCGGAAACCTCCTCCACCAACGAGGGCGACCCGCGGTACCGAAGGCGCGCAAAATGTGACGTCTTTGGTCCTGGACTTACTACTGGTCAGAGCCGCTAAAAGCTTCTTTTTAGTCGAAATACAAAATATAAGTGGCGCGAACCGTTTTAATTATTTATAAAAGTAGTTTTTGTTCAGTATTTTAGATCAGAAAAGAAACAAATGTAGTTTATAAAGTACGGAAACCGGAAATGACTCATCAACATACCCGTCACCAAGCGGTGGAAAAGGCGGCGCATACTAGAAAGAAGTAGTGAAATCAGGCGCCGACACGAAAAGGTCCCGGATGTACGCGGCAGCGCTGCGGTCGTATGGGCAGGAGGATCTGACCGGCTCCGAGCGCTCCGAAACCTTCGGTGAGAAGCTTTGTCTTGCGGTTGGGCCGTATCGCGGTATGGCAGCGCGAGGTGGCTCCCATTCTGAACTGATCTTTACCCCGTGTTTGCTGTTGTTTGTGGCCAATGAAGTGTCATGCCGAATTAGTATTTAATCGCGCAGCAAATGCAATGAGAGCCGCTCTGGCCGCCCGCTGCATACAGCCTATCCAGAACATGCTTTAGTGGCGTCCTCTCGCGCCGTCGACACGGAAAGCGGCAGCCGTGAGCGCTCGATGAGCCCACTACCCCTCCTCTAGTTCACGGCCACTCAAGCAACCAAGGACGTCATAAAGGAGGTTATTTTTTGCTTGTTTTTGTAATTTTTATTTGCCTATAACTTTTAAAATAAAGGGAATTTCGAGAAAAGAAAAGTTTCACTAAGTTACTACGTTCAGTGCACTCAGGTTCGGTGTAAATTAAAAAGCAGTAAAAAAGTCCTTGCAGGGCCCTTTTAAACGAAAACGAAAGGGCTCGTTTTGACGAAAACCCGTCGGTTTCTGTCAGTTTTGTCAACGCCGGGGAGAGTGGGAGAGGTTGAAAAAATGAACTGACGCGTGCTGACGACAGCGCTTCGGACCAATGGGAGCGTTGAACGCGTCAACCTCTCTTCGGCGCCGACAAACGAAAGACACTGCCGGGTTTTTGTCAAGACAAGCGTCCTAATGCTAATGTTACACACCCCATTCGCCATAGTAGATGTTTTAGTCTGTCTGTGTGTGATAGACGATATGCGAAATACTTGGTGGTCTGGCAGCACTGTGCACGCGGCCATCTTGGTAGCGTCAAGTACAGGGTGTCACAAAAGAAAATTGACTTTTTTTTTTTATTGCAAAAATAAACTAGGCATCGCCGAACGCTCATTCTCCGCCCAAAGGTAGCGCTAGAGGTCACAACCAGATGCCAAAGTTTCAGCCAGATCCGATACCTTATCGAGAAGTTATAAGTGATTTTCTGAAATTTTCAATGAAAAAATAGCAGCCGACGGAGTTTTCGAATGCATGGGGCTCTATGGCGCCAAAAACCAAAAACGGCAAAAAAAAAAAAAAAAAAGAGATTGTGAAATGAAGTTGACACCGCCCGTGTTGCTCCATTCGACGTCCGCAAAGTAAGTTCTTGCCGCCGCCGCCATCGAAGTTTTCGCCACGTTGGATATAATCGAACGTGGCGTTCGACAAAAATACAGAAAATTCCGAAAAAAAACCCGAGACTGACACAAAAAACCCCGAGACTGGGACATTTTCGATATGTTTAACCACCACCAGCTCGTTTGTGCCCTTACCTTTTGTTCAGAAAATTCCCATCTCTGTATGTGTTGAGCAAACAGGCACGTCGTCCGTGTCTGTTCTGTTTTTTATTCTAGATGCCCGAGCTTTAGATATTCAAGAATATTATATCAACAAACTCTCCTGTTTAGTTTTAGAGGTATTTCAAAAACCTGGTTTACCGACGTCAGATCAAGTGTATACAAATTGCTGCAAAGCGATTGTGAGATTGTTTTCTGGCTTTCCAAAGTAATTTTTTTTTTTTAATATATGACATTAAATTGAGGACTCTGTGGTGCTTTCAGCTTTTGTTCTTCACTGTTAGCCATACCTATCTTCAATTATGATTGGTGGCGTAGATTATTAAAGCTAATAACTTTTGCCTCGCCTAAAAGCCTTGGTCTCGTCTGCTTACCTTAAGCTGCTTGCGCGTAAAGAAAAACGGAAACCACCACTACAACGTGCAGGGGAAAGAAAATGTTCAGAAACAAATTTATTACAACTTCGTGAAAAAATTAGGGACCAGAGGCCAGATTCACGAAGAGCTTCTTAGTTTACGACAACTTAGCTAAGAAGTTCGTAAGTTAAGAACATCGTAAGAAGAGGAGAAATCGGTAAGCGACGTTGTCGTACGGAAAAACTAAAACTTACCGGTGCTGTTGCTATGGCGACGGCGTCTTCGGCAGCACGAACGACCAATCGGAGAGCTCGGCATTTGTTCGGAGCCGTTCGGAGCCGTTCGGAGCACGTGGATTTTTCATAACAAACACAGGCGGCCTTTCTGCCACCGCTGGTCTGGGGTTCGTATCCGTGCAGTGATATGTCGACGCTACGATTTAAACTCGCCGGAATGCCGAGGCCGGGATGCGTAACCATCCCCATTGACCGCTACGAACTCGATCGCTACCAAGTCAACACAACTGTCATCGTTGGTAAAAGACGGCCCGCAGTCGTTTGCAGAGCGACGTAGATGAGAACAAATTGCCGCGGCGTTTTTTGCGGCCTCGGAGATGCAGGAGCGAGCCGACGTTAAAAAAGATACGTTTGAACTATGACAGTGTAAGCAAAATCCACGTAAATGCCTGTTCATACTACGGAACGGACGCGCGCGTTTGATCGAAGTGCTGGATTTGCGCTGTTGGACCGCGAATTGATAAGCGCTTCGGGACCGATCCTTTACAATTGCAACTCGATGCTGACGTGACACCCGGCGAAGAAAGGTTGGACCGGCATTGCGACCCACGAACTGCTACAGCGATCGACTGTGAGGTGCAGTCGTGTCAGAATAAAATGGAATACTAATAACAAAGTGTACATACCATGTTGCGAAGGTAATCCATACGGCGTTTATTTGAGCTTGATATCACACAAAACAGAGATAGAATCGATGAGAGCCCCTTTTCGACGACAGCGTTCGTCACCGTTGCCTCGGAAAACAAGGAGATGACAAGAGGAAGAGATTGACCTCTTAATCTAGAATTGAGGTCAGCGATCAAAGTATAACACGGGAAGGGTTCACAAGGGTCGCGCGGGCATATTCCATTCAGCATGCCAGCCGGTCGTGGGCAGACGGTCTTCGCCAAGGACCGTCAGATCATCGCTGCGCCGAGTCGGAGTGCCTGCTAGGCCTATCTGTTCATCGGTCGGAGTCCCGGCTGTCTGTGGATCCAGCGTTCTTGTTCGTTCGTCGTGGACTGTTTCAAGTACTTTTTACTTGTTTCTTGCTGCTTGAAGTCGGGACGCGTGAGAAGCGCACGTAGAAAAATAAACATCCGTTGGTTGTCGCGACCAACTGAGCGACGCTGTCGGCCATGCAGATTTGATCGTAAGAAGTGCGTAAGACAGCTTCGGAGCTGTCGTAGGATTTCGTCGTAAGCTGCGCAAAACTTACGAAAATTTCGTTTCGTGAATACGGATTTGTTCTTAAGTTTTGTCTTACGCACATTTTTGGCGTAAGATCGTTTCGTGAATCTGGCCTCAGAGGCCAGATTCACGAAGAGCTTCTTAGTTTACGACAACTTAGCTAAGAAGTTCGTAAGTTAAGAACATCGTAAGAAGAGGAGAAATCGGTAAGCGACGTTGTCGTACGGAAAAACTAAAACTTACCGGTGCTGTTGCTATGGCGACGGCGTCTTCGGCAGCACGAACGACCAATCGGAGAGCTCGGCATTTGTTCGGAGCCGTTCGGAGCCGTTCGGAGCACGTGGATTTTTCATAACAAACACAGGCGGCCTTTCTGCCACCGCTGGTCTGGGGTTCGTATCCGTGCAGTGATATGTCGACGCTACGATTTAAACTCGCCGGAATGCCGAGGCCGGGATGCGTAACCATCCCCATTGACCGCTACGAACTCGATCGCTACCAAGTCAACACAACTGTCATCGTTGGTAAAAGACGGCCCGCAGTCGTTTGCAGAGCGACGTAGATGAGAACAAATTGCCGCGGCGTTTTTTGCGGCCTCGGAGATGCAGGAGCGAGCCGACGTTAAAAAAGATACGTTTGAACTATGACAGTGTAAGCAAAATCCACGTAAATGCCTGTTCATACTACGGAACGGACGCGCGCGTTTGATCGAAGTGCTGGATTTGCGCTGTTGGACCGCGAATTGATAAGCGCTTCGGGACCGATCCTTTACAATTGCAACTCGATGCTGACGTGACACCCGGCGAAGAAAGGTTGGACCGGCATTGCGACCCACGAACTGCTACAGCGATCGACTGTGAGGTGCAGTCGTGTCAGAATAAAATGGAATACTAATAACAAAGTGTACATACCATGTTGCGAAGGTAATCCATACGGCGTTTATTTGAGCTTGATATCACACAAAACAGAGATAGAATCGATGAGAGCCCCTTTTCGACGACAGCGTTCGTCACCGTTGCCTCGGAAAACAAGGAGATGACAAGAGGAAGAGATTGACCTCTTAATCTAGAATTGAGGTCAGCGATCAAAGTATAACACGGGAAGGGTTCA
Organism: Ixodes scapularis; assembly: GCF_016920785.2. NCBI lineage: Eukaryota > Metazoa > Arthropoda > Arachnida > Ixodida > Ixodidae > Ixodes > Ixodes scapularis. The sequence continues at coordinate 444,858 of NW_024609876.1, forward strand.
CAAGGGTCGCGCGGGCATATTCCATTCAGCATGCCAGCCGGTCGTGGGCAGACGGTCTTCGCCAAGGACCGTCAGATCATCGCTGCGCCGAGTCGGAGTGCCTGCTAGGCCTATCTGTTCATCGGTCGGAGTCCCGGCTGTCTGTGGATCCAGCGTTCTTGTTCGTTCGTCGTGGACTGTTTCAAGTACTTTTTACTTGTTTCTTGCTGCTTGAAGTCGGGACGCGTGAGAAGCGCACGTAGAAAAATAAACATCCGTTGGTTGTCGCGACCAACTGAGCGACGCTGTCGGCCATGCAGATTTGATCGTAAGAAGTGCGTAAGACAGCTTCGGAGCTGTCGTAGGATTTCGTCGTAAGCTGCGCAAAACTTACGAAAATTTCGTTTCGTGAATACGGATTTGTTCTTAAGTTTTGTCTTACGCACATTTTTGGCGTAAGATCGTTTCGTGAATCTGGCCTCAGTTCAATAGTAGTAAATGAATTCACGCCGCGCGATAACATCCGCATGTTTCTTCGCGTTGTCACCGATTGTTTTAGTCAAAAGCTGCGTCTCAAATAAAAAATAAAACTAAGAAAAATTGTGAACCTTGTTCACGTTTGCGTTCACGTCACCAAAGAGTCGAAGGGTTATCGCTGCATCCGCGGTGGAACGCAGCAACGCGTTGGCATCGCATCTCTACTACTGTGTGGTGCACGTTACTCAGGCTAGCGTTTGTACTGCACTGGCTACATTGCTTATCTACAGCCGGGAAACAAGTCGCCCGTTGAGGCAGACTAAGTTCTAGGCGGCATAAGCAACCACACAACCCCTAAACAACCACACAACCCCAACACACCAACCACACAACCCTTTTTTTCTTCACATCTCTCGCACGAAGCGCGGTCGCTTCTTTATATGGGGTGGGGTCTTTACCGGTCGGGTCACTGGTTTCGTTTTCTCGCCGCTACCTAGATGGCGGGGTGTATCTCGAAACAACCCATTCTTATTTGAACCCTTCTCGTTTGAACCCATTCGCAAAACGCCCTTCTCGTTTTAACCTTTCGCGTTTCGACCCTTTCTCATTTGAACCCGTTGTCATTTGAACACCGTAGTGAGGTATAGAAAGAAGGAAAAACCGTTGAAGGATGAAGGTTGAAGATGAAGTGAAGCGGCACCATCTCTTGCATAGCACATGAAACAATTTTCCTTATGCCTGCGTGCCACCCCGAGTCTGTTGACGTAGATACGTGGTCACATGGTGACGTGGTTTCATAAGTGCTAGCGCAGATTCGGTACTTCATTTCTCTTCTGTCGCTGTATGTCGTTGAGATGTCGTCGTGTGGAGCGGATAAATCATTGTGCTAGTCGTGTGTTATTGCTTGTAATGGCCAATTCGGGTGGTCATTTTCCCTAAAAAAAGTTTTCCCAAATCTTCGGCAAGGGCGTTCGCATGGTCAAAGGCTGGCGGGTGCAAGCTTTTCGGGTTGCGCTTCTCAGGCGTGTACCGGCAATTTACCAGCAGAAGTTTTCCCGAGCTCCAAGAGGTCGGGCAGCTTGTCTGCCAGACTGTATCCGGTATCGTCACATCCGAATCGGGATAGGGAAACAAACGAAACAATGCTCGCTGAGGCGGCAAATAGCGGGTTCGAGTGGGAAACGAAGCCATCGAGACAGGCACCCTTTTGTGCTCTGAGACAAGATAGCAAAAACAACGAAGAGAAAGATAATTTATGTTTCAAAGAAAGTCAACATTTTTGGAAGAATTTATCCAGCCTGAGCAAGGTATGCATGTTTGCTCTGAGACACGGACTGCATCATACATCACTTTATTTTACAACTCTGTAATAACAAGTTATTACACCGCTGAAAAAAAGTATGTATAGTGATGCAGTTTGAAACTTGAACACGCATTACAATTTCAAGGAGGGTGGGTGCAATGAGAAGACTGAGGATTCCAGAAAAGGGTACTAAAGAGTTTTAGTAGATCGTTCCGATACCCCCGATAGCCCCGATAACGATACTATACATGCGTAAGGGAGGCGGTGGCGGAGTATCGGGTATCGTTATCGGAGTCATGGGAACGATCTACTAAAACTCTCTACTAACAGTAAGCAGAATATGGAAAGCGACGCTGGCAAGCCTCCGTGACAACTGTTAATCGAAAATCCAAACGAAGTTTATTGAAATTTGACGCGCGTGCGGGCAGCACCACACTGGTTTATACATCGGCCCTTTCATTGATTTTATATTTTAATATTCTGTCAGCTGTACGGACTGTGGTAATGCCAATATTTTGAAAAGTTTTGTGAAGCCGCTTCTGTTTACACACATCTCAAAGAGTCGTAATTTATGTTGTTGGCGTATGCAGCGCGCTCATGGTACCATAGAATGATCGAAGAAGAAGTTAACAGAGCTCACTCGCGACCCAGTCAAATAAAAACGCCAGTTCATTGTGCTTTGCATTCGGGTGGAGAGGGTCACGTGATGCGCCGCTGGCGCGTTTTTGGTCGCCGGTGCCACAGGCAAGGGCTCGAAGGCAATTAATTACCCGAATTCGCCATAAATACCGCAGAAAGATTGCGAGATCATGATGTTGGATTAATTTGGGTTCGAAATGAAGAGGTTAAAATGAGAAAAGTTTTTCTGACAATGGTCAAAACCAGAAAGTATGTTTTGAGAAAATTTCAAAGTAGAAAGGTTTAAATGAGAAAAGTCGTTTTTAGAAGGGTCAAAACCAGAAAGTTTGTTTTGAGAACGGTTTAAATGAGAAAGGGAGAAACGCGAAAGTTGTTTTGCGCTGGATTGAAATGAGAAGGTAAAAACAAGAAGGTAGAAATGCGAACGGGTTCAAATGAGAACCGCCCAGATGTGGGTGGCGAGGCATAGTTTTCGGTGCGCTACTAAATGGCGCTCTACATTTCGCATATGTAGAGTGCCTTCATACACACGCGCGCTTTTGCTTGAGTGGTGACATCTCGGCCATTTTTCCGCCCAATCTTTTTTTGTGCATTTTGAGGTGCGCGCAATCCGGTGTCACTCAGCTCGAGCGCGTAGCTTTGGCTAATGCATAGACGCCATTTTACCGCCCAAGTCACGCACCGAGTGCGCGAGAGCGTCACACGCTAACACATTCAGGGCAACAATGGATGTCTTCACCCTGAGACAGACAGACATGTAGGCACCCTACGCATATGGGGACCGAGGGCCCTGGGGGCACTGAAGTAACTGAAACGCTGAAAACCCAACAAAGTCAGGACAGGCACCCAGGGTTAAAAAGAGAAAACGCAAGAACAGGTATAAACAAACAGCACAATCATACATTGTGGTAGAAATAGATTAAAATGGGAAGAGGTAGAGGAGCAACTAAGAAAGGAGGATTTAATGATGTATGTGTTTGTGGAAACACATCTCAGAGACATGGAGCAGCCACCTTGCAACCCTGACTACCATGTGTGGTAAGAATGCAACAGAATGGAGGGAACGAGGAAGAAGAATATGAACTTTCAAAGGATCAGAAAGGAGTGCGCCGAAAATTTGCGGCTGAAAGGAAAAGTCGCTGGGGAATCAACAGTCCTTGGAGTTGTTTACTTATGGACAGGGACTGGTGCTAAAGAGGAACACAGAAAAATGATTGATTGCATATCAAGCGACATTAGTGAACTAGGGGAAGGCTCCGAAATAATTATTATGGGAGACATGAATGCCCATATTGAGGGTCTGGATGGGTATACGGACTCAACTGGAAGCATATTACTAGAACTGGTGGAAAAACATGACTTAGTTTTATGTAATGCCAGCCAGGACTCAGAAGTGTGACGGGCACATAACTTGGGAAGCTGGCAATCTACATTCAACTACAGATTACGTACTCATGTCACACAAAAAATATGGTAAGTTACAAGTAATGAAAATAGATGAAGAAGGTTTCAAAAGTATTGGTAGTGATCACAAACGTATTAAGCTGAATTTTGCCAGAGAAGTAAATGCTGAAACTAGACAACATAATTCAAAGAAAACTTTCTGCAGCGACATAGAGTTGGAAATAGTTGTTGAAAGAATAGAGGCAGCAGTTTCAGGGCAACGGTATACAGATTGGACCTATGAGAGCCTAACTAGGCTTTTTGCTCTAGAACTAGACAAAGTTCAAAGTAAACGAAAGGGGAAGCAAGGGCATAGACCAAAAAGCTGGTGGGACAAAGAAGTGAAGCAAGCGATACAAAAACGTCAGGAAGCCTCTAGAGAACACAGGTATTCCAAGCGTAGTGGGGAGTCCGAAACGGAAGTAAAAAGAAAATGGGACAATTTTATAACATGTCGCCGAGAGGCATCCAGTTTGATCAATGCGAAAATTCAGAGAAAGGGTGAGGAATGGATGAGTAATTTAAGTAGGAAAGATAGAAACGCTGCCAAGAAGTTTTGGGAGCACTTGAACTCACTCGGTGAAACGACGCAAGTTAGACGGAGGTTCATACTCTCGCATCAAGGAGATCAATTAGAGGGAGTTGATGCGACACAATATATAGGAGCAGTGATGGAGGAGAAATTTCGGGAACGGGTACATGTGGAAGATAGGAGAACCGAAGGAAGTAGCAGTCCAGTTTTGTGACATCGCGGATTTTGGACAAAGAGAATGGGAAAAGGCGGAACGAAGAGTCCCTAGTGGCACGTCAACAGGCACAGATGGTATCCCTATCAAGCTGGTGAAGAAGTTGGGTCCTAAATCTAAGGCAAAACTAAGGGAGGTAGTGAGTACCATGATAACAAAACGAAATATTCCAGATGAATGGAGGCTTAGTAGGATGAGTATGATATATAAGGGAAAGGGAGATCAGCCTGATATTAGGAATTATCGTCCCATAACCGTGACATCGGGTATTTACAGGTTGGTAATGCAGATTATAAAGAACAGACTGGAGGAATATGGGTAGATTGCGAGGGCATACTGGGCGAGTTACAGAACGGGTTTCGGGAACAAAGAAGGTTGGAGGACAATTTATTTTCTCTAGCACAGTGTGTAGAAATAGCGCAAAAAGAAAACAGAAAGCATCTCAGAGAGCATGAAACGTATATAATAGGTAAGGGCAACAGAAATGCAGCTGTAATGAAAAATAGAGTACTTTGGAATTACAACAGGTATGAGGTGGTGAGAGAGATTTGGAAAGGGGTCATGGTGCCTGGCTTGACTTTTGGAAACGCAGTGCTATGCATGAAATCCGAAGTGCATGCGAGACTAGAAATAAAACAGCGCGGAGTAGGTAGACTGGCTTTGGAGGCACATTGCAAAACGCCAAACCAGGGAGTACAAGGAGACATGGGATGGGCGTCATTTGAGAGCAGGGAAGCGTTGAGCAAGATATAATTTGAGGATAGGTTGAGGCAAATGGATGGGGAGCAATGGGCACGAAAGGTTTTCAGCTATTTATACATGAGAAGTGTAGACACAAAGTGGAGACAACGCACTAGAAAATTAAGAGGAAAGTTTTTGGGCTATAGCGAAGATACGGAAGAGCAAGTCTCGGTTAAAGGGGCGGTGCAACGATTTTCGGACTTTGGTCAAAGATTTCTGGAAGTTGCCCCCTGACACTTCTGAAGTAAAGAACAGAAAACCGATTTCGCCTGCGTCTCCTAGTTGTTGCGTAAAAAAAAGATAAAGATTGGCCTTTCGGGCACCCCTCAACTCACTCCCATTCTTCAGGGTCACACCTTGTCGCACTCCCAGTGACGTCATTCGGAGTGCCGTGTAGCTTCCCGTGTGCTATCTCGGAGGACGCTTCCCCTCCCTCTCTCTGCGTGCATTAGCGGGCGCTATGCTGCGGCTTAGAGCCGAGCGAGGTCACGTAATCTTTCCGCCGTAGTTCCTTCGGCTGCCACTTGGGGCTGCAGGTGGGGGAAAAAGCTCGACTTTTGCTTTGCGATTACGCAGCGGAATCGCAACATTTTTAATGTAGGAAGTGTTTTCTCTATCCTCTGGGACACGATAAACAACGTAAAAATGACGAGATGCAAATTTTTTTAATCATAAAATCGTTGCACCGCCCCTTTAAAGGGTAACTGCAAAGAAAAAAAAGTTTTTTTTTAAATAGCCTAACTGGGACAAGCATGTCAAAAAACAATTTTTACGCGAGAAAAAACATTTTTTACAGCAATATTTATTGCGTGAGACTCATTTTAGTTTGCGGCTATTTCGTCCGTTTTAAATCGCGCGCCACGAAGTTGTGATTATGTGACGTCAATCCCAAAAGGTTCTCATTGGCTAAGAGTTTGATTGACAGCTTAGATCTTGGTTGTTAAACCTTTGTTATATGTTGCAATTTCCTTTTGAGCGGCATATTTTTACGTTTAAAGAATAACCCATGTGATGAGAGTTATTATTCTTTACAAAAGGTTTACAAGACGGGCACTTCCGTTTGGATTCATACAAACCATACAAACAAAAGCTTCGCCATTCTTTCATGGCCGCCGAACTCACTGCTTCGCCAGCTTCGCCTGTCTCGCCTACCTCGACTAATCGTTTCGCCGAAGTGATCAGTGTTTCGTCGTTTCGTGCTGACCCAGGTGCTTGAGTGAGACTTCTTGAAGTGAAGTAGTGTGTGTTTAGCAGCTGTTAGTGATAGGAAGCGACGCGGGGTTTTGGCTTTCATAGCGCGGCTCTTTCGTTTTCCTCGTTGCTTGCTTAGCGTGTTTTTTTGTTTTTTGTGTGTGTTTGTTTTGCTTGTTTGCGCGTGCAAATGCTGACTTTTCGGAGATGTCAGATGCGTGATCCCGACAGTGAGCCTTCCAGCAGCCATGTCGCCCCGAAAGGAATGCTATTTGGCTGGAGGCAATCGGGCGTTCGCGTAGCGACCAACGTGTCTAGTTACGTTCTCGTCATATCGCTCTGGAGGCCGCTGAGATTCGCCCCGTGTGCACCTAACGTCCGCGACTAGACAGAAAATAAAAAAGCACTATGTCCACTACGTAAAAATGGTCTCAGTTCATGCATCTGTAGGCAGGTACGAAATCGTGCTCAAATTTATTCACACCGCACGATGCAACACGTCGCTGTGCAAACGCAATCCAACACGAAGCATAAAAACGGCAGATTTAGGACAACAATGCGGAGTCCATTGTTCAATTAAAACGACGTAATTTTGTTGAAAACGCCCGCATCTTTTTACTCACGGTATTCGTCGGGAAACTTCCACATTTTGAAACAGAACGAGGCAGATTTACTTTTAAAAACGCTCCCAGCGTCCTCCCGGACCAGTTTGACTGGATCAGCTGACGACGACGGGACTTAACTGGTTGAACGTCAACCCCACAACAACCAATTTGCGCTCCGTGTTAGCACCGCATTACACACACCACGAACGTTTCAGCACGGTCGCATCGCTGTGTTCCACCAAACAGAACGAGATCGCCGAAACCAACGCAGCGCTGTCGTGAACCTTGGCTTGTGGTTGCGCACTCGTGGATTCTGTGACTCCCTTCGCTTTCAAAGCGCGCACCACGATTACGAACGATACTTTCCATCTTCCGGGAACATCACGGGGGCACTTCTCCGATCACGTCTTCGCTACATGTGCTCGCAAACCGCGTCAAACCAAAAAAATACCGCGGCCTGGCGTAGTTGCCAGACCTTGCCGGAAGTCGAGACGCTGCGTCGTTCAACTCCGCAACGCAAGGAGAGTGAGGGGCGGGGCGTACTCCTCTTCCGTGTAAAGTCCCTTGATAAAAGCGTTTTTCACAAGTACCGCCAACCATTGTTGTGGAAGCGCTCGAGAAACGTGCCATGAGCGGGTGCTGCGCCGCCATTCGCTTCCAAGGCCCGCTCATTTCAGTGCTGCGCCGCCATTTGCTTCCAAGGGCCGCTCGAGACATGGGCCTCGTGCACTCGCGCATTTGACGCTACTTGCAAGACAAGCGCAAACACATCGAGGGGCTTTACTTCCGTGGGGGTCGAAAGAGCGGGAGTTTCAAATGTGGAGAGGTTCTGACTCTACTGAATTACGTCCTGTGGCGTAAATATTGATAACAAAAATAATTTTTTTCGCGGAACATTTGTTTTGTGACATGCTTGTCCCAATTAGGCTGTTTAAAAAAAAAAACTTTTTTTTCTTTGCAGTTACCCTTTAAAGGGACACTGACAGGGTATTTATGCTCGCCGAGGTTTTTAGTTGTACGTGACATATGAGAGCTCAACTACCCAGAGCAGAATTTGCGGCTCGAAATTCGGTTTCTTTCCGCCCGAAAACCGCCGATCAAGAACTGGCCGGTTCGAGTCTCGCTCACTCTCTTTTCCGCGGTCACGGGCCGCTTTCTAAGGTATCGATGCGACCACCAAATTTAATCAAAGTCGTGGGTCACTGAAAGCACACACTCAATATTAAAAATAGAAAAAACTATGAAACCCATTTTTTTGTGGCTTCTAAAAAGCTGCAAATACGTTGATTGAAAAAAAAGTTCCACAGACAACCGGAAGCATTCTGTGCGTGCGTCGTTTCGCGTATCGTGGGACTCGCAGGGATGGCGATGGCAGCGGACGACGGGCGTGGGACCTCTATTTAAGAACTGTCGTTCGCGGTACCGGCGAATTTTGTCTGCCTTTAAAAGAGAAATTTGGGACTGGTCAAAAGAATTGGTATTCATCCCGTACGACACGCCCGACCACCAAGCCGATTTGCACGAAGACGTCGCCGAGCCGTCGCTCCCTTCTTGTGGCTGAAGACATCGCTCGCGCGAACGTCAAGCGCGACGTGTCTACTTCGAGTTGAATATGTACGCGTACGATTTCTTTACTAGGTGAGAATGTCGCCAATGCGTGGTGCATCCCGGCTTCGACCCGGGAGTGCTTTTGCTAGAGGAAAATCGGCAGCAAACTTTCCAACTTACAGTTTATCGGCTAAATTATTACTAAGGAAAGAGATATCCCAGTTTTGATACGCCCCAGTAGCGCAGCGGGAAAGACGTCCTCTTCACACGCGGTAGGACCGCGTTCGATCCCCCGTCAACCCTTTTTTTTTTTTTTTTCAAATATTTTTTGATGTCTACCTTTCTTTTTGTTTTTAACAATTATTACTGAAGAAACAAAAAAAATATAAGAAACAAATGTTGTGGACAACACGTCGCTGAATTAAATGCTATGAGATTTCCTTTTTGACATCTGCGAACTCAATGTAATCACTTTCCACAAAATGCAAGGAGCATATAAATCAGGTAGCGTCCGCTTTCCGAGGTGCCCGTAAATGGTCTACAGGAATTGCAGCCAGCCATTGGTCCCGATCCCGTTGATCTTTCGGAAACTCTGTCGCACAATGCCACTTCTGTTTCGGACGCGGGACATGTGAGCCAGCTCTTCACGCAACATCTTGGGTGTATTCTTTTCGGAGCCGATCAAAATCCACCACGGGCACTCACTACTCATCTCCAACTCCTCAATGTACGAAACAACTCATCTTGGAGCACGGAACAACGAGCGGAACATACATAACTGCAAAAGAATCCCACGGCGAACAGTTCCCATACGCCGCATGTCGTCTGCTACCGGGAACGAGAAAAAAAAAAAAAAAAAAAAAAACACGGTCGGGTGTAGCCACGTGACTTCCGCCACGCACTCTCTTCTCTCCACTTCTCCGACCTCCGTCGGGTTTCGGTTTCGGTTTCGAGCAGTTGCGTCTTTTGACTTTATTAAAAAAATACGCTACTCTGTTGCAAAATATTGATTGGGTAGTCCTCCGACACCATAATGAAGCGCCTGGCAAAAAATTAAAAAAAAAAATTCTGGAGGGTGTCAGTGTCCCTTTAAGAACGCGTTGACATGTAAAGCTACTTCAGAACATATTCTTAAACAGAAAAGGTGCGCAGACCAGGCTTAGAACGATGGAGACTTTTTGCGAAGAGGTTGCGATGTGCAGGGCCTTATAAAAGTAGGTTGAAACGGGACACGTTCAAACGCAAAGGGTGTTTCGGAAACTGGTTCAAATAAGAAGGGCGTTTAGGGAATAAGTCGAAACAGGACAAATTCAAACGAGAAGGGCGTTTAGGGAACTGGTCGAAACGGGAGGGGTTTATATGGGAAGGGTGTTTAAAGAATGGGTCGAAACAGGACGGGTTCAAATGGGGAGCTCGTTTCGGGAGCGGGTCGAAACAGGACGGGTTCAAACGGAAATGGGTTGTTTCGGGCTACAGCCATCGGGCCGGGTCGGGCGGGGCCTTGAAATTAACAATTCTGTCGGGCTCGGGCCGGGCCCGGGTCGTGTCTCTTTCGGGCCGGGTCGGGCCGGGCCTAGAAATTTAAAATTCTGTCGGGCTCGGGCCGGGCCCGGGCCGTGTCTCTACCGGGCCGGGTCGGGCCGGGCCTAGAAATTCCGGCCCGTGCAGTGCTCTAGGTGGTACCCCTGTAACCTCTGCCGCTGTATCTGTTCTTAAAGCCTAAATGGATGCACGTGCAGTTCCTCGAGTGGCCACTGCGGGAGAAATGGTGGCGTTGTGTTCGTCATTAGTTCGGTGCTCGTAGACAAATTGGGGCCACTTTTTCAAAGCTGTCTCTATGGGAGTTTTCCAACTGAGTGTTTTAGTAACGTTGCATGTAAGTGAGGAGAGTAAGGAGGAAAATGAGAAAGAGGCAAGGCGTCAAGGGAGCATGGCTTGTGGAGGCTACGCGCAACAAGTTAAGAAGGTAGCGGCAAATGCCCCTCAAAGGGAATCAGATATCCCTCCGCCACCTCCACCGTTTCCGTGACGTCGCGGCCAACGCGCGAGGAGGGTCTTGCCTTTCTGTACATATTTGCTTTATCTTTCGACTTTGACTTAGCATTCTGGAAGCCACGAGAGGGAGATGAGAGTTCTCCCCCTCCGATGGAAACAAATACGACTTTCGGGGATTAGCTTCCCTCCGATGGATACAAAGGCTGCTTTTTAGGGGCTCGGTTCTTTCTCCGATGAATACAAAGATCGCTTTCTTAAAAAGTGGGATCGGAGACAAGTTGGAATCCATTGAAGCGGAACAAGGAGCGTTTCCAGTGAACTCTTCTTTCGACTGCGGAGGGATTATAAACGGGCGCATCACACTTGTGGGAGGAGCTTCTTGACTTGTAACCGACTATAGACCTTTTCCACAAGGGCGCCGCCATCTTGAATTGACGTCACTTCCAGTATGGGCGAAAACGTAACTTTGCCGTCGCCACGCCAATAGAAGACATTTAGGATATAAGCCTAACCGTCACACATTCTCGTTTTGACTCGCCTCTATTTTTTTACTAGTTACAGGTTGAAACGTTTTACTTTTTTTTTCGTCGCCCATACTGGAAGTGACGACAATTCAAGATGGCGGCGCCCTTGCATAGCAGAGAGGGTAAAAGAGAAAAAAATGCACTCCCCCTCTCACCCCGCATCTCGTCCGCTCCGCCGAGTGGGCTGTAGCTAGCGTCCGGCTGACGTGCAAACTCTGTTTAAAATCGCGTCATTTTGGAACTTTCAAGCGCAGATGCGCAGATTTTGGTATGCCAGTTGTCGTGTAATACTATGCTAGATAAAAAGAGTCACTGGATCCAATTACGCTGTTACCTGCGTGCAAATAAAAAAAAAGAGGGAAAACTGTGCCAGATTGGCCGGTCTCTTTGGCGAAAAGTAAATCCGATTGCTGTACCTTTTTTACTATACACTAGTTCGTACTGGTGTAGGCCTTTAGCGACCATGAGTGGAAGTCTGAAATAATAAATAAAACGTGCTCTCCTGCCGCAATACAAACAGTAGTTGAGGATAGTACTGCCGGTTGACTCAACTGCTATTTAAGTAACGGAACAAATATATGCTAGTTGACCATTTAGCAAAATAGAACAACAGAGAGCTATAGGCTGATTTTGGAGTAGCAACAACTATTTTAAGAACGCGAACCACTTCACAACGGCAGCCACGAGCGAGAGTTCCATGTTCCGTACAGCCCGCGGATACAGCCCAAAGATGGAGAACGGCAACCTCCCGGTTTGTCGTCTGCTAGCAGAGTCGGGCGCGTGCCCTCTCTCGCCGAACCCTCTGAACTTCCCGGATGTGTGGAGAGGGCGCTGCGGTCTAACAAAATGGTGCCGCCCAGAGAGCGCTAAATGGAATGGTCTATAGTGTCTACGCGGCCGACGTCATGCCCTCTCCTACCCTTCTGTCCTCCTTGGTTTTCACGGAAAAAAACCATGGATGAATGAATACGGCTGAGCCCTTTGGATCGGGCGGTAGCTTACTCCACCTAGCCATTTTGTTTTACCATTTAAGCTTAGAATATTTAAATGTGAAATCTATATTCACTCCGCAGTGCAAAGTAAGTGAGGCTATGAAACCCCCTTGCCATCAGTGAATAAGAAAATACCTAGTTTTCTCTCGATTTCTGCCACCATTCACTTAATCTTTGCTTGGTAATCTCTACAGTCTTGAAATCCACTCTCCCTTCGCTGTCTCTAAAATCCAATGACTTTATTACATCTATGTTGTCTTCGGTAGGCATAGGGTGAAGACCTTTACAGTAGAGTATCAAGTGCTCAGCCGTCTCGTCCTCCTCTCCACAAGCAGTGCACACTGTATCCATTTCCTGGTAATTCGCTCTGTATGTTCTGGTTCGAGAACACCCGTCCTCGCCTCAAACAACAATGAGCTTCCCCTAAAATTGTCATAAATGCTTTCTTTGGCAATAACTGTTTTGTTTAATCTATAGCTTTCCAGAGCCGTCTTTGTCTGCATTCTCTCTAGCCACCGATCTCTTTCTGTGGCCTTAACTTTCTTCTTAAAGAACCCTTTCAGGCAAGTTTAAGTTTAATATATTCCTAGTTAACCCCTTAAAACGTTTGTTTCAAGATGGTTCCCAAAACGTGCAAGCGCGGAACGGACTTTGTACACTGCGCGACACTGATACCGCGAACAGGACGTTGGCTCTTTTTTCGAATTTTACTTCGAAATGGTTTTAGTAGGCACCAAAGTATACCGCTTAGGTCTGTGGCCCAGATGAGCACTTCTAAAGACACAAATATTTTTGAAAACAGCGTTTTGATTCTATGAGATAAGCATAAAAACATATAAGGGAGTCTTAGAATAACGTACTCATGCACTTTGGGCAAGCTAAAATTAGCATCGCCATAGGTTTTACATCGCAACGCTATTTTTACGGTACCCAAAGCGCTTGCGTACGTTTTTCTAAATCTTCCTAATAGTGAACTAGATAATTTTGAGAGCGATGAATCAGACAGGCTGACAAGCATATGACTGGGACTTTATTTTGTTTACAACTTATAACACAACCCTCGCTCACACGGAAAAAGCTTGAAGGCTCTCTAGCTTCAAGATGTCTTTTAGTTATTATTTTTAACGACGCTGTAGTGAATTTGCACTTCGCTTTTTTTTTTTTTTGTATTCAATGAACCTGAAAGATTAATGAGCAAACTTCTTGCTCTCAACAACAATTTATGATTTGCGGCATAAAATTGCCCAGGCACGGCCCGGGCCGGCGCGGCCCGAGAACTTTTTTGTTCAAGCCCGAGCCCGGCCCGGGCCCGAGAAAATACGTGCTACCCGGCCCGAGCCCGGCTCTCGGGCTGGCCCGGGCCCGTGCAGTGCTCTAGTACCACCCCTGTCGCCCCGGCGGACGCGCCGCGTTCAACTAGCGAAGTCAAAATGCACCTAGGGCGGGACGCGCTACCTGAAAGGCCGGCTGAGGCATGGTTGTATAAAAACAATATTAATTGTGCCGCAAAACCCTCCAAACTAAAGATTTTAAAAACATAACGCGCCCCCCTTTTTGTACTAAACTCCAATAAATTTCATACAAAAAGAGTCTTTTTTCATTTGTTTTTACGCAAAAACAGGCTTTCAAAAAGCTCAAGCTGACCACAGTACAGACAAATGATAAAGAGTGGCGCTGTTGTCGCATTTAGCTCGGTCTCGGTGGACGCCAGCGACCCAGGTTACGACGGCGAGTTTCCCAACTGAGTTTTAGTAACGTTGCTTACATGCAAACGTGACCACATCACGTGACCGTAAATAGCCTTCGTCTTGCTATGGGTACTAGAATACATCACAGTCTAGCCTTCGATCTCATAAAACCATAGAGATCATATACTAAATCTAGAGGAAAAGGTCCGCCATTTTCCCATACATTCTGGCTGCCGCAAGCGGCGGACCATGCAGGCAGACCCTCTGGGTCCCAAACACGGTTACATCATCAGAGCAGTTTCGTGAACTTCAACAATCCACGAACTTACCGGTGGAAAAATACTCGCGTTCCTTTCGAAGGTTTCTTTTTGCATAGCGCGCAGATGTACGGCCTCGCGTTAACGCTAAACTAAACCATATACCCGGCTTCGCTGGTGGGGCGCGGCTGGGCGCGGTTGAGGAATACGAAACTGCGCAACCACCAGATTTCCGAGATTTCGACAGAAGGGAAGTTAATGCAGCGTAATGACTTTATTGCTTTTTATAAGCGTTAGAATAGCTCAGAATTTAGTTTACAACGTTAAATTATCACTGTTTATATTGCTGAGAGTTTACACTCTTCGCGTTTACCGCGTTTACCATGGCAACGTTGCTTTCTTTCTCTCGTGTTCTGTCGCTCTCTTTCGCGATCGTTCACTCGGGACCCAGGATGTCGGCGCACGGGATTTGCCACTCCTCCTCACCCACCTTTACCCCCCTGCATAAAACCTACCGGACGGAGCGCGCGCAAGCCTGCAAGGATTCCCTTCTACAGTCAACCATCCATCTCACACGTGATATGTCACGCGCACCAATCGCCAAAGAGATCTGTGGTCACGCTGGGCCACGGCCGGTCTCGACGCGCGCGCTCTGGGCACAATATCGTTTAAACTTTTTATGACTAGGCTTCATTAATATTGCCACGAGCCCCCTCCTAGTACTTCTAACCTCCTTGGTGACAACACGCTGGGCAGTCGACTTTACGTAGCAGACCGTACCGACAGAAGTACGACTATGGTGCCTGGATCGCGTCTTTGACTGGTGTGTTTACCGCGGCCAAAAAAGTGGTCCCTCGATTTCCGCCTGATGACGTCATAGAAGTGTCATGCTGTCGCCGGTCGCGACCCTGGTGGCGTCCCAACAGTTATGGTGTTTGTACCAGATGCCTGTTCTGCTGCAGGTCGCTTTCCACTGTGACAGTTCACGGAAGCTGGTGCAGCCGGAAGTTGGGACACCTAACGGGACGCCGTGACGACAGCGACACTCGCGTTCGCTCGTGCTTTTTGCCAGCATTTCTACGGCCAACCGCCAGGATCGCGACAGGCAACAGCATGACACTCGCGTCATTTGTTGCCGCATCGGGACCACTTTTGATCTATGGGCGGGATAGGACGCTAAACACACCAGTCGAAGACGCGCTCCAGGCACCATAGTACGACTGCACCGTGACGGACACGATGTGCAGCGTCTGTGGAGCGTGCGAAGAAACCATCGAACACCTGCTCATCGAGTGCAAGGCACTACTTCCAGCGCCTATCGTGGGATCGCGTATCGAGCAAGCACTCGGTTTTACTGAGGAACACAACCATATAGCCTGCTCTAAGCGGCGACTCGAGACATTTCATTTCATTTTTCATTTCATCTATTGTTCCCTCAAAGCGCCCGGAGGCATTACATGAGGGGGGGAGAGACAAAAGAAAAAGTTCGCTGCAAGAACAAGAAAACACTAACATTGAAAACAGCACGCGACAGATCGCGTGCTGTTGAAAGACTCATCGATAACACCAGTGTTTTTTGTTTAGTTAGACTCTCGTTGCAAAGAGATTGCGCTGCAAATATACATACATACATACATACATGGTCTATTTTTACTTTTAAGAAATATTATGCATGAAAATGAACGAGACTGATTAATCAAGTAACTAATTCCTTAAAGCGTAGCGTTTAATCGGATTAAATTTTTCAATCGACGCCCAGCCCCCCCAGCCCTACAACTCCAGGGACTCTACTACAACCAACGTCTACCAAATTTGCGCCTCACATTTGTCGTCTGTTCGCTTCCTACCCGCTCCGTCACCGTCACAGGAGAGCGTCCGCTAGGTGGCGCCACTAAATCTTGTTTATTCTTTCTATCATCATCATCGTCATGTCCTTTTCCTAGCCCCCTAGCGGCTAGCCCGCTGCACGCGCTGCAACTGGCATCTGCTGGAGGTGCTGAAGGTACCGGAGGGAGTCTACGGAGGCGTCGATCGGCCTCGTCTGCCTGATGAGCCTTACTTTGAAAAATTGCGAGAAGAGTGGAGGGTAGTTCGCGCGCGGTGTGCATGCTGCAGGGGGCAGCTCTCTCTCGATCCTGTCTGGTCGTGGCAGTGACACAGGCTCATGGACGACGATGAACGGGCTCCGCTGCTCCAGACTCCCGTCAACCAAGGCGCCAGCGAGTCACTGCGCAGCAACCGCAGTGCGTGCAGTTCGACCAGCGAGGCGCTATCCAGCCAGTCTGTCAGGTCAGTCTTCGTGCCACTGCACGCCGTTCGCTCGTTCACCGAGTGACGAGCGCTACAAGTTTTCCACAGCAACCAAGTTGCGACATATCGCAGATAAAGCTCGCTGATAGCCGTATTATCCAAAGTCAGATAGCCTTCTGACCGATTTCTCGTCGAGGTCTCGCATGAAGACCTCGGGGGTTTGACATGAAAATGCTCGCCTGTTTCAAGCTGGACCCTATCCGAGGAATTCGTGTTGCAGCGCGAGGATCTAGGAATGAACTCTTCTATTTTGGTTCACATCTGTCATTGTATCATCCCTCTTCGTGTTTGATTTAGGTGATCAAGCTGTCCTTTTTATTCTTTCCGTTGTGTAAAGATAAGTAATGTATTCATTCGGGTGCAACCTTCACTTATATTTACTGTTGGAACTGTCACAGTGCCGTAAAAGGGATGAAGCCTCGTCGGGTGGCTTGAGCTGCCTCTTGCTTCACCCTCCCACACGATTGCCTGAAAATAAGCATAATTATATTCATTCAGTCATTCATTCAACCTTCTGGAGCGTACCTAAAGCCACAGTAGCACTGCTTATTCATTGTGCCAAAGACATTCTACAGACGTGTTCAAAACTTGCATATGTATGAGTTGTCTGAATTTGGCTTTTTTCTCTGTGGTCTCCCGCAGGAAGCCCTTCCACTACCCGGTCGGGGAGCAGGGCCGGGTACTGTCGGATCCAGACTTGAACGCCGCGGCAACCTACAGCCGCTATCGCTACTACAACAAGCTCGTGCATCCAGCCACACAGCTGCTGGTTAGGCTTCCTTTATCGTACACGCTAAGGGATGTCTCTAGGGACTTGGAACGGCGCTGACAGATGCGGGCGCCGTCCTTTGTAAAGGGCCTCTTTAGCATGAGCGCGTGGTGTCGGCATTCCGACCCTTGCGCTCGTGCCACTTTGGCACGGTGACTGAAACATGTCTCCCACCAACGCCTATAGTAGCCTCCTATTCCGCCCACGCGTCGAAAGCTGTCTCGAACTGGCAGCGAATGACAATGCAAAAACCGAAGTGTCGTGCTGTCAGATGCCGTGATCGTGGCAGTAGACGTTCCGGAAAAAAAAGTAAGAGGGGACGTGATTGTTACTGTCGTCGCTGCGTCCCGATCGCTGGCTGCCGACGCTTCTGAGCGCGGGGTCTATGTGAGTCTGGCCCGTCTCCTGGGTCCTGACGCGCTGTTTTCTTGTCGACCTTTGTGGCAGACGATTCCCGACCATGTTGTGCCGGCTTACTTCCTGGTCCCCTTCTTCAACACCGAGGCGGGAGGAGAGCAGAGCAGCCTTGTGACGATGTGAGTGGGTGTTGCGGGACAGCTGTGGAACTCCCGGTGCACGCGTGCTAACTTGGGTTTCGGCGCTCAACAAGAAAGTTGACGATCTTGCCAACTTTCTCGCCGAGTGTCCAACTAAAATGTCCTCTGTGCACGAAACACGACTCGTCGGAACCCACTGTAGCTTTCTTTGAGAATGGGCTACCTATGTGGCACAGAAAATGTAATAAAATTTAAACATTTTTCAAAATTCGTTAAAAGTTTTTGTTAGTGCGTTTTGTATGAATTTTCCTGTAAGTATAGTGGGGAGAGTTGCGTACCTTTACGTCCGGGGACCGGTACTCAAAAGGGAGCTCGATGCCCGTCCCACCGCGCGGCCGACTTTTACCAGCGAGGGCAGTCGCTGCGCCGGGTTCGCCAACGCCATGGCAACAACAATGATCCGGTATCCAACAGCGTTTATTGGGAAACAGCGGTCCCTAACAGTACACTGGGGTCAAGCGAGTTGAGGAAACAGAGTGCCCACAGCGCCGGCCGACCGGAGAGCCCGAGGGGTATCGCGAGTGGAGTCGTCGCTAGTGGGCCAAGCTCACGCCGCTACCCGTCTTGGTAGGAGTTTGGGCCAGGGCTCTCTGCAGACTGACATCCACTCGGAGTAGGGGACGCCGGCTGTGAGAGCTAGGGGAAACGCTAGCATTGAGTCATCGCAGGTCGGATGAGCTCGTATGCCGCGACTCAATCTGTTGACCAGATTCCAATCCAGAACTCTTTGATCAGACAGCTGTCCACTCGGAGGAGGGAAGGCCCGACTGCCCGACGCAATTTAGCTTGCCCTCCAAAAACGGGAGACGCGCAGAGGAGTGCGAGAGGGTAGGCCAACATGGTGGCGTACTCTCCCCGATATGATACGGAGGAAGCAGGACGTCTTTGGGCTTACGCCCTCTCGGGGGAGGGAAACCAGTGGCTCTCACAATGTGGGCTTTAGCTGCAGAAATATGCCACGGGAGAATTATTTTTCTTGATTCATCCATTCATGACGATATTGAAACTTGCTCCCATTTGTGCAAATATTGCAATCATAGTAGTACAGTCTAAATGCAAAAATGTTCCAAAAGCCGGGATTCATGATTAAAAACAAATACCTCCGACTTGCATGACAATACCAGCAATTTATAATTAGACGTTTCGTATCCTATGCGGGAGACATCATCAGTGGAGCCTAAGAGCTTAGGCTGCACTGATGATGTCTCCCGCATAGGAGATGAAACGTCTACTTATAAATTGTTGGTATTGTTATGCAAGTCGGAGGTATTGGTTCTTAGTTAGTACAGTCTAAGCTCATTACAACAGACCTGGTTACAACAGACATTTGGATATAGCATACCGATATGTGAAGTTCGGTTGATTTTCCTCTATGTACCAATGACTCAACTTGATATCTGCATACAACATACTCCTTTTACAACAGACCAAAATCTTGTTCAACATCAAGGTCTGTTATAATGAGCTTAGACTGTACACGTGGGGGAATTTTCAACGCAGTTTCGCTGCGCCAACCGGGGGGGGGGGGGGGGGGGGGGGCTGCGATTTATTCAGTAGACCAGAAAATATGGTAAATATAATTGACCAAATGGGGCAAGTTCACACATTCTAGAGGTAAAAAAGTTGAGATTATTTTTTGGGGGCAATGTTTGATCGCTTTTCCTTTGCAGATTCGCCATCTGGAACACAATGATGGGTACCTCTCTACTGAGCATGCCTTGGGCCATCTCACAGGTCAGTGGGGTTTCAAAGCCCTCGGGGGGCCTCCCGCACATTCTAGTAATTACACGCGACTTACGCACGTAACTCAACGAGCTCAAACCCTCGTGGGGCTCCTTAGCTCATCGTTAATGTGCACAGCTCAGGGAAATCCAGCGTGTCGACTTATTCGTTAATGCTAATTTTGAATTTACATTCATGCTTCAAGTATTCGTGCTCCAAGCCTCGGCAGGGCTTTCTCTCAGAGACGCTGCACGTGACGACGTTACTGCCGTCGAGGCACGACATGCGTGCCAAGTTGGGTACGCACGTTAACATGAAATGCGTATTGAGTTCATCGCCCCCTTCGGGACCGCTTTCAAGGTGCGGGTGGAATGAGACACCAACCCCACCGGTCTCAGATGCGCTCCGGGCAGTTTCGGATTACGCGTCACCCCCGCCCTTGCCATGTTGGCAGAGACCGAAACGCGTTTCGGACTGGCGCGCCCGGCGTGCACTCAGCCCGTACGTCGGAAAGGGTCCCAAAACGGCGACATACAGTGCAATCCACTTATAACGATCAGGAGAAAGCCGAAAATTCATTCGTTATAACCGATAACCGTGGTATCTGAACTAGAAGCTGGATGTTTCTAGTCTTGAAACTCTATGTTATAAGCAGTACATCCTTATATATGGTATCAATATAAGTGGATTGCACCGTACGACGCTGTTGGGACTGGCGTGTCGCTCGGTTGGACATTGCTGTCCCGGCAGTTGGTTGCGGAAGTCCCTTCGACAAAGTATGGGCGAACACCGGGGTCGCCGTCGCTACCGCACCGCAACCCGTCGCCGCAGAAGTTTCCCCGGAGTAAAATGGCGAAGTGGGTGAGTTGGTTCGTGACTTATAGGATAAAAGCGCTAACAATAGACAAGCACAAAAAAGTAAGACGAACAGGACGTGCGCTTACTCTTAACTGAACATTTGCTTAAAAACGGCTAAAGCAAACAACTACCGATAAAAAAACACACTGAGTCACTCAATGACATCACCCATCACCACGTGTCAATAAAATCAAGCTCTCTTGGATGCAGAAAAATTGACGACCAGCTGACGCAGCCTTGTTCATTGCAGAGATTGTCTGTGCCAGCCCAACTTTCAAAATACCATGATTGTGGGACGGGCCTGTGGAAAGGTTGCAAGGGAACTGCTAGGAGTGCATTCCATAAAGAAAAAGGGCACTGAAGGCTGCATAAGCCAGCCATCAATTTTTATGCATCAAAAAGGGATAGACTTTATACAGAACGCAAATTCATGTGCGTCTTTTGCAGGGGTTGTGATGATGTCGGAATGCCGAGCTCTGATTGGCTTTGAATGAAAGGATAGTGGGTAGACCTCAGTGCTAGCTACCTTGAGGTCTACCCGCTAACCTTCCAATCGAAATCAATCGGAGTTCGACGACATTCTGACGTCACCGCAACTCCTGCGCAGGATGCGGACGACTTGCTCTCCGCATGGACACGGGGTGATGGGTGATGACATTGGATGGCTCGGTGCATTTGTTTTTATCGGTGGTTGTTTGCTTTAGTGGTTTTCAAATAAATGTTCAGTTGAGAGTTAGCACTCGTCCTGTTCGCCTTCCTTTTTTGTCCTTGTCAATCGTTAGCGCTTTTAATTTTATAATTCCGCGGAGCGTTGGTTTCCGCTGCCGTGCCTACCGCCGGGACCCTGGCAGACGGCGGCGTGACGCTCGTGCAGCGTCATCTAGTGGAAATCGAGAGGCGACGTTTAAGGGCACGACAAGCGCAGCGGTCGGAGACGTGCTCCAGGCGGCAGTGTGGAAAAGGGGCGAACCGGGCGGTTGTCTGTGTTGCAGGCAGGCTTCGCCACGGGGACCCTTCTGATCCTGGCCATCGGGGGGCTGTGCCTGTACACCGCCTTCAGGGTGTTGGACAGCACACGGCTGGCAGGTGGGTGCACTAGGGACGCTCGACTCCCGGACAACTTGCTAACGCAGAGTGTGCTTTACGAAAAATCATAGCGAATGAGCGTCGGGAACGACCGACGGGGACGAGTGGTACGCTGGGAGGATTATGCTACGTTGAGGCGAAACGTAAAGCGTAGAAAGACCCATGAAAATTGATATAAGACACCCCAGCGGGACACATACCTGGGTCGGTTCAGTAGCCGTCGAATACAATTGACCCATTTTCTTTTTACAAATGTGAGCCGTCTCTTGGCTCCCGAGAGACTTACGGTCACGCCGTTTCGGCGGGCCTTCCGAGCCTGTTGATGCTGCAACTCCTAGGACGTGGAAGTTCTACAGAAATCACGAAGTTGGGATTTAGCGAGGTCCTCACGCTGTGCCATACAACGGATGAGAGAGGATTGGTCGTCTTACGGGAGTAGTAAAAAGGCAGCGACTATTTTGTCGTATTTCAGAAATTACTTTGACATCTATGACGTCACTCGTAGAACATAAATATAGTAGCTTTATTATTTCAGCGTTCCCTGTCACTGCGGCAGTCATTCATACTTTCGTTCTGTTTAGTTTCTGTCAATGTTGTGTTGATGAATCCACGTGTCACTGTATTACATTCCTAAGAAGTTTCTGTCCTACTCGGCACTGGGAATGTCCCATTCTGTGTGTGTGTGCTCGACTGGCTCGGCGGTTCATCCTATCGATCGTGACATGCCTGGCAGCTATGTTTTGAGCTCTGGCACGTAATTTCGGCATGCGTCTTGCTTAAAATGTTGAATTCAAAGGCGAGCTGGATGTCCCTCTATCTTGCCTGGACTTAGCAAATGCAAGTACATGCACTACGTAACACTGAGAGTTTGGCACATTTTTATTGCCTCCGCGCCTTCACTACCGTGTGAGTGCATGTTCGTATGATCGCAAAGTCTCACTTTGCATCTGGCTCCCACCCTGTTTTCAACCAGGTTTCGTGGGTTTGTTTTTTAGTCCAGATTTTGTTTTTGGTTTTTGTATAACGAGTGGGTGGGCTACGAAACAGTTGGAACATTATATAAAATATTGTGAATGCAAACATAGTTTCCTTGATGTTTCTTAATTGGTGCAAACAATCATCAAAGGTTCTGATGTGCCGAGCAAAAAATTTGATATTACAGTCTGCGCCACGGCTGTTT
This sequence comes from Ixodes scapularis, assembly GCF_016920785.2. Lineage (NCBI taxonomy): Eukaryota > Metazoa > Arthropoda > Arachnida > Ixodida > Ixodidae > Ixodes > Ixodes scapularis. The sequence goes on from NW_024609876.1 coordinate 467,468, forward strand.
GAGATACACTCATTTTCCGGCGGCAAATGTCGTTCAATTAAGTGCAAATTTTATAATGAAATTCAGCTGCTTTGTTTTTATAAAACACTTCAAATAATTATTGTGAAAAGCAACAGTGCCGCATTTTGTAATGTTTATCACAAACAGCAAACATTAGGTGCGTCCTGATAGTTTATAGTTTTTTTTGCATTTCCCATCACTTAAAAGGTCATCAAAACTGCAGTCGACTGCAGGACATTTGTTTTCAGAAGAGGCATGTTGAACAGTGACACAAACTGCAAGCAAGATGATATTTTTTAACTGCAATTTTCTACCACTTTTCAGTTCGTACTCCAAAGCTCCGTAGTTCCACGTTCGAGACGTCACAATGATGAAAAAAATATCTTAACGGGAGACTTCAAAATGATTTTAAAGATTGGTTTACATATTCGAAACGTGGTGTCATGGTCGTTGAAACTCTCATTAATTTAAACTCTCCTAATTCAAACTTGCGGATAATTCAAACTAACATGCAGGTCCCATCCTATGCGTCTCTGTGGGAGGGAACTCCTGATAATTCAAACTTTTCTTTATTCAAACAAATTTCCACACCCCCTCGAGTTCGAATTAATGAGATTCGACTGTAATACTTCAAATTATTTTGAAAGTGGACGTCGAAATTGTCACTGCCTATACTCGGCGACAACTTTTCTTGGCAATGCAGTGGAAGGTACAGGCTCGCGTCCCCTCTCCCATTTTGAGTGTACGCAGGCTCTCCTCCTCCCCCATTTTCGGGGAGAGGAGGAGAGCCCGCGCACACTCAAAATGGGAGAGGGGACGCGGGCCTGTACCTTCCACTGCATCGCCAAGAAAAGTTGTCGCCGAGTATAGTAATAAAATCTCCAACAAATCTCTCGCTAACCGTTCCCTCGGATAACCACCTGGAGAGCTGGTCATGAAACATTTCATAAACGTCTTAAGAAGTGGTGCTACGGTGGGGGTTTTTGTCCCCTCGTTTAGCCGTAAGTTTGTGAGGATGCAAAGTGCGCAACGACACCTCTTTTCGACGCTTTTGTACGAAGGGCATGGCGACACTGTGGCTGCGTAACCCAGCTTCCCCGGAAAGATTGGGCTCCCAGCAAAATGTGCCGGCGAGAGTGGTGCGATGCCATACCAGGCGACCGCTTACCTCGCTGATATCATGCATTGCACAAATGCCGCATAAGGAAGCGCCCATGTGGAGCTCTTATTCGCTCGGTCTTGTCCTGGCTGACATCCATAGTGCAGGATGAAAATAACTGGCACAAACCACACGCAGAGTTAGCATGATGGAGCGAACAGGAACTTTTTTTATTAAGTGCCTAAAATTAAAGCTTCCCTTAAAAACATTTATGTTGCGAGAGCAGAAGCGGGTCTCGTAACCTAAATCTTGTAATAAGACTTTTTTTTTATTTTGGAAAAGGGGGGGGGGGGGGGCAAGTTTTTTTGTGGAACTTAGAAGCCCTATTCGGACACTTACCCCCCAAAATTACACTACCTTGGTCATGCTAACACAGGCCGAAGAGCAAAGCACATTTTTTTAATGAGCTGGGCACGGGCTTTGTCTGTATGTGACGACATGAGGTCGCATGACTGTGATGTCACAGGGTGTTATGGTGTCATGTCACGTCGCACTATTCAGTGACGGTTCTTCATGGCGATTCTTTGACAGTTCTTTATGGATGTTCTTTGTGACAGTTCTTTGTAAAGGTACTTTGTGTAGTTGTTTGTGGCAGTTCTTCGTAACAGTTCTTTTGGATGACTTCTTGCGACAGTTCTTCATGAGGGTCTTCTCATAGATTCTGATGATAAAAGGCAGTTTGTTAAAAGCTTATGGGAATGCAGCGTCTTTTTAAGGTCCCCTCTATCAACGTGGTGATAGAGGGGCCCACGGGGGCGGGTCGTGTGCAGGTCCTGCCGGAGGGGGCCCCGTGGAGTTCTCGGACGTGTGCAGGCACCTGCTGGGCCCCTGGGGGGAGCGCTTGGCCATGGCCTTCTCCCTCCTGCCCCTGCTGGGGGCCTGCGTGGTCTTCTGGGTCCTCATGGCCACCTTCCTCTCTGGCACCGCCCACTTTTTGCATGGTGGGTGGGTGGGTCTCCCGTTGGCAGATTTCTCTGTGGAGAAGTCTGGTGGCAGGGTTCAACCCCATCTTCGCCGGACTTCTTTGTTTCTACTTACTTTTGCTCTTCTGGAACCTTCCAGATCGATATTGCGTATTTGTGTCAGTGTTCACCGAGAACAGCCCTGCTGTTTCGTCCCGGCTGCGAAAATAGCCGGGTGGTTTCAGTTAAAATCAAGCACATGTAGGTGTCGGGGTTGGTACATTATTGGCAATAATAAAAAAAAAATAAGAAAAATAAAAGATGACATTTTTTTATGAAGCAGGTTGAAATATGGCTCAAATAATTTTTTAAGAAATTTAAAAATTTTTATACTTGATATTGTGAAAATAATTAACCTAAAAGGGTCAATGGGACATGTATCGACGTACAGGCGTATAGGATTTGATAAGCAGTGTACAATGAATCTTGAGATGCCAGGCTCCAAATACCTATGTCACCAAAACATCAAAGATGCGAATTTTGGCATTTTTTTTATTTTTGGCATGAAATATGCCAAAGGAGTTTAGTTTAAAGAAAAAATACGCCATGTGGGGTACCTTTACAAGAAATATTACTGTGAGTATTTTTGTTTTTACCTATTTCTAACAACTGAGAGAACTGGGTACAAAGGTCAAGCAGCCTGAATGTAGCATTTTACCTTGCTTCACTTCAAAATTGTTTTGAAAAAATATAATTTTTCTAAAAGATTTTTCAAAACAATTTTAAAAGGTGGTTTTATTCATTATGGAAATGGGGCTATAATATATAATTTTCTAGAGAAATCAAAATACCCACCCTGACCATCTCTATGGGGAGGGAGTACCTGGCATTTCAGCCAATTTCGTTCGGCCTACATACTAAGCTTTGCCTGTCGTTTTGTTTTGTTTTTGTTTTCTTGCTTAACTTAAAATTTTCCAGAAATATTTTTACATGCCTCTATTAAATTACTTGAATGCAATTCATTTCCCTTACATTTTAATCCATCTGTACCGCCTTTTTGCGTGCAAAATCGGACTCGAATGATTGAAGCGAGGACAAACAGACCAAACTTGCGACTAAAAACCAAAATTGACCTATGAAGCTGAGCCTTTTCTCATAGTGGGGAAAAACAACAGTGCGGCTGTGGGTCATTCAGACTTTGCACCGAAGAGAAGAGAAAACAGCAGGGATGGTCTTTGCACTTTGTTCATCGTAATGTTTCCATACTTTAAAGGAAGAAAAAAGTTTTGTGAAGGAAGCCACGCCATACAAAAAAGAAGGCATGCACTAGCGATTACAGACATCTGTTCATTCCTGGAAAATGAGGAGTGTGCTCTGTTGTTTCAGGTTCTTTTCGTCAGACAAAGCTTCTTACATTTGTTTAATAATTTTTGCTTCTCTTCTTTCTTTTTTTCATTTTTTTTTTCAGAGTTGTTTGTGGTGTCTTCATGTCTGAGAAGGCTGACTTTTTTATTTGAAACTCCCCCTGAAATGGTTACTGTTCATTGTATCTACAACTCCAATTATTGTTTTTACTTTCTTGTGATTTCTGATCAGTTATAATAGTTCTTCGAGTTTCCTTTTTACCATATGCAAGTGTGATAAAGAGGGAGATGTTATCAAGAAGGTTTTCGACAAGCCATAATTGTGGAGCTCAGAGCTTTATGAACCGGTGTGTTGAAAAAGGAAATTTACTGGATAGCACATTACACATTTATCCGATTTCTATACTTCTAAAAGCCCGGGCATCTATTTGCATTGCTTTGCACGTTCAAATTGTTTGTGCTATATTTTTCAGATGGGCAGTCATCTTCATCTTCAGAGTACTCCTCAAAAAATCTTATTAACAGAAAACCGAATTTGTCAAAATGAATTTGGCATTACTCTTATCGGTTTATTTTGGTTCATAGAAGAAACAAATCCTTTTGAACGAATACAGGGTGATTTCTCGGAGGAACGAAATGGGCATAGTCTTGTTTTTTTTTCTCTTCTGGTCTTGGCCATTATATCAACGCTTCGTCTAGTCTGTACGGAATTTCCAGACTTCACGGTAAACTGGATTTTTTTTTTTTTTCAATTTGGTGATTGTTTTGTTTCAGGTCACATCGCTGGGACGGTTGGAGACGAGAATGGTAAGCTTTTGTCGTCTGGGTTTTGTTGTGCAGAGTTAGTGGGAGGTGGGGGGGGGGGACAGTCTAGTGGGCCTAGAATTTAGAGTGTTTCTGACTGCTCGATCGGCGTTGCCTGGTTTCTCAGCTGCATTTGCGATACGAGCTGCAAGGAGGCCGAGAAAGTGTTGGTCGCCGCTATTCATGATGCGCCATTATTTGTTGCATCTTCATCGTATGTTGATGATGGTGATGATTGCCTTCAAATTGAAACTAACGTAAATTGAAACTGACAATATTCACATATTGTAACAAACATAATCTCAATGTTCACTCGGGCAAATGTTGCTTATGTCTGTCAGCAAACCATCCAAGTATTTATGCTATGAGAGCTATACTAAACACTAGACTTATCTTTGAGAAACTGTATGGCGGGGATCACTAGTTACATCGACGAATGTGTGGCACTAATGATTGTGCAACATTGATTGTTCCTTCCTGAGGCGTGTTTACATACAAAACCACACGCACATGCAGATCAAACCCCCACTAACATCTGTGCCGCTGAAGAGCATCGCGGCTCAAAAAGAGCCTAATTAACCCGTGATTTGTTGCTCAAAAAGGGATTCAATGAACCCATGGTGACATTCTGCAATATTCCCTCCTATACACTGCAAATGAATTTTGCAGCAAAAGCATGAGACAAGCCGGTGTCCTTTTGAGTGGGTCGCGTGTTCAAATGCCATTGACCGAAAAAAAGTTGGGCAGCATAATCACACTTCCTTAGAGTGAAAAAAAGTGGAACACTTCTGCTTTTTGTGGCAGTGTCATGCATCAACAGGGGTATGGCGACAGCTAGGCATTGGACCTGCGTGTACGCGCAGCCTCCACGCTTCCACCACGTCCGTCGCGTCAATGGACTTAAAGGACACATGCAAAGGGAAAAAAAAAACATTATTTTAAACAACCTAGATGGAAACTGAATGCCATAAAACAAATTTATTTTCAACAAAGAAAACAATTTTTAGAGCTATATTTATGGCGCGAAACAAATTTCTAGTTGGTGCCCGCGGGAACTGCCCCTGGTCACGTGGTGGACTTGTGCGCCGCCGCCACAGAGCCACACCGCCGCCGCACGCTAAGCATGGTGCACCGCCGGTTCAAGGCATTTCTCCTACGCCGCCGCCACTTAAAGGGAACACTCCAGCGCGCCGTCGCTGTCAATTTCTGACCGGCGCGCAGGTCTATCACGTGGTGTTTGCGTTTTTTCAGGAGCTTCCCTTGATCTCTAAAAGTTACTTATTAATCTTCGTTTTTTGTTGGATTTCAAACGAAGATGAAGAAGTAACTTTTAGAGACCATAGGAAGCTTTCGAAAAAGCGCAAGCACCACGTGATAAATAGCGGCCAGTCACGTGATAAATAGTGGCCACTTTTCCGCGGGTGCCCACAGGCGCCAACTACTTGCGCTGTAAATAGAGCTCTAAACATTTTTCTTGTTTGTTGGGAATTTGTTTTATGACTTTCTTTTCCTATCCAGGCTGTTTAAAAAAAAAAAACTTTCCTTTGCATGTGTCCTTCAAGTGATGGCGGCACCCAAGGGTTCCTGCTCAAGTTTGTGCATGCGCTGAACGGTTGTCGAGATCAGTCTGTTGCACTACCTCATCATCACTTTCTTTGCAGCTCTGTTTCAAAGACATTTATAAGAGGTCCTTTCATGAAGGAGGCTTATGGTGTGCTTAAGTAAGGGTGGGAGTAATTTCCCTGGTTTTTGGTATTTTTCCCCAGTGGGGGAAGTGTCTTGGATGTGGATTTGCTTTTAAATATCTTTTCTGCCCAAAAAAAAAAAAGTACCGTATTTTTCGGATTATAAGTTTCACTTTCGTATACACGGACTCATCTCTGTTACGTCACGGCACGGTGGTGGCACGTCGGGCGCACTTCCGGTTCGGGGCTGTGGGCAGAAGTCTCCATGTGAGACGTGTATTCCTGCATTGTTTTGAAAGGAATCGGACAAAACCCTGTCTTCTCGTTAAAATGCCGCGACTGGGGCTGTACCAAGAGAGTCGAGAAAGATTTGAAAGTCAGTTTTCATGTGCTCGGTTCGTCCAAGAACGTGGATATGTGCCGTGAAAAGAGAAAACCAGACGCCATCGGACCATGATTGCTTGGGCGAAAAGCACCTTCGGTTGAATTGACGGATACTTGTGGTCATCAGAATTATTTGTTTTGTTACAACATATACACCGGAAAACCGTCAAGTTGTACGGACCACCTGCGGACTACGTTTAGTGCGTCTTCAAGTTCAAACGGCTGCGTGATCGTTCCGTCGTCTGCTCTTTCAGATGTTTCTGCTTGTTGTCTGCTCTTTTAGACGATACCGGCCCGTAGACCAAACGTGGGTCTGGTACTTGCGATAAGAAGTAAATGCGGGCCTCAAAAGACTTAAGTTTAAAGGTTGGTAAGCAGGCTCAATGTAAACAGTAGATACAAGGAGATGCTGATAATCGTTACCAGTGTCCATCATCGACTTTTTATGCCTGATTCACTCGGTCAGATTCTGCTTGCGATTTTCAGTATCGACGTCGACATCTCAGCTACGGTTGAGGCTTTTGCAGCCCGAGCGACGTCATGACTGAAAGTAGCGAGTAGAACGTCACCATGTGAATCAGGCTTTAGCGTCCATTTTGCGGCATCCACGCGGAATGAATCGCCGCTTGTTACATTATTGAGGCGAAGTTTTGCGGTGTAACGAGCCTCGTTAATTTCGCTGAGGTCGCTCAGGTAGTCAGACATTGCCAGGAAGACGTAGAATCAACAATTCGAACACGAAAAAGGGCAGGGGGACTCGCACCGATGCCGAAAACATAGCATTTCAATGGTTTGTTTATGGGCGACGGCGAGCTTCTTGCCCACACTCCATCGCGCATGTGCGGCGCCGGTGGCGTCCGCTAGGGGCGATCCGGTTTGTTTGTAAACAGGATTTGGTGTATATTCAGCTGTTTTCGCGGAAAAGTTGGGATATAGGTCGCACCTTTGTATAAGTCGCCCCTCTTTGCACGGCTCACGCGATGAGCTTTTTTTGTTTTACGCGCATTGGTATCGCGAAATCAGAGTTTAACACAATCGGCTAGATTGCGCACACCGTTTGACACACAACTTTGACATTTTGACTCGTGAGAAATGCCCATAGCATGGCGCTATCTGATGGTGGCAATCAAGTTTTTGCACCAAAAGGACGTAAAACGCACAAAATAAGAACATAGTCTGCTTTATTCGAGCATACGCATGCTAAGGGAATGAAAGTTTATCGTGCCAGACACTTGTGAGCCAAGCTTTAGGCCACTAGGCCTAGCCTAGGCCAAGTTGCAGAGACGACTCGAGCATCGATGCGCAGGCAGATATATAGATCTTGACAAGCTTCTTTCGGTGCCGCTAAAAGAAGGCTAGGCGCAGTCCTTCCTTTTACATGTAGCAACACTGCTGTAGCATGGCAGATAAAAACTGCTCATCAAATATAGGGTGGTTCAAGTCACTAGGCTCGATCTGAAATTGACCGTAAAAATCAATGCCTGCACATACCCATCTAAACTTTTCGTGAAAGGTGTAATTCACAGGCCGGTTTTTTCTTGTAAAATTACAAAGCGTAGCTCTCTTTCTGTAAAAAAATAAGGCGAAGAAACTTGCCAGGGTCTACGGCGGGCAGCAATGCAGACGACAGGGGTCCAGTACAGGGTGTGTTTGGCGTTCGCATTGATAGATGGCGCTACCTCCTCATCGCGACGGCTCGCGATTACAGTGGTTTATTAAAGTTAATATAATCTTTTTGAAATGTACCTTTGGTTAAAAAATAAATGCAAACAATAAAAACAAAACTTAAAAGTAAAAAAACGCGTCTGCATAACGGCGGCACTTTTGCTGCCAACGGATTTCGTCTGCGTGTCGTCTGCTTTCTTTCGCTGGTCGGCTGCACCTCCAAATGCTGCTCCCAACGCCATCTATCAATATGAACGCCGAACACACCCCACTACTGGACTTGGTCGTCTAGGTCGCCGCCCGCCGTAGACCCTGGTAAGTTTCTGGGCCCTATTTTTTTACTAAAAGAAAACTAGGCTTTGTAATTTTAAAAGAAAAACCGACCTGCGAAATACACCTTTGACGAAAAGTTTAGATGGCTACGTGCAGGCGTCGATTTTTACGGTCCATGTTAGATCGAGCCTGGCGACTTGAACCACCCTATAGAAAGTTAGATAGATGCTAGAAAATTTTCTGCAATGCATGTGTATGCCAGCCCACTTACCTTTCAGTGTTACTGGACTGAAGCAAAATGATATGGAACCATGGCTGAATTAGGCAACGTCAATCACATGCTGTAAAAGCTTTATTCTCACTGTCTTGCCTATCCACACTGAGCTGCTTCGGGGAAACCGTAAAATTTCTTGCTTTCTGAGTCAGTTATGAAAAGTGTAACAGCTTAAAGTGCGGTTACAGCAGTGCCTCCTGGAAAGGGCAATACCACCTAAGGCTACGTGGTTACGGTGCCCCACAAAAGATATCGCACGGTGCTTAAAAAATAGTTTGTCGCACCGTGAATTTAAAAAAAAGAAGCATATAAGTTGCATTGTTGTATAAAACTCACCAAGAAAAATATTTTTTTTTAAAAATGCGACTTATACATTGGAAAATATGGTACTCAACTAGATAAGACGGTCAGGGAATTTAGGGAATGTTGTTGCAGCAGGCGTTGCTCATCTGGGAATGAGGATCGATTCCCTGGTTATCGGTATTTCTTATGAGGAAAAACTCCCTTGTTGTGTAGCTTAACATTAGAGAGTTTTCTCTTGTCAGGGAAAAGTCTCAAACTAGAGAAGACAGTTAGGAAACAAAAGAAATGTTGTTAAAACAGATGTCTCTCATTTGGAAATGAGGGTAAATTTTCTGTTTGCGGGTATTGTTTCTCGTTAGAAAAAACTCTTACGTTGTGAAACTTTCTCTGGCTAGCGAAAAGTCCTGAACTAGGGAAGTCTGGTCAGTAAATGTAGGGAGTCTGATTCCAGGGGAGGACCTCATCTGCCGGCACGCGTTCAACGGGACCCTTGGTGTCGAAATGTCACCCTTCTCGGTGCTGGAGAGCAAGTACACCATGCCCCTAGTCCTGGTGGTGTTGCTCTTCCCGGTCATCAACCTCAAGTCTCCCTCTTTCTTCTACAAGTTCAACGCACTCGGTGAGGCAACGTCTCTCAGTGTAACCTGTGGCACCTGAAGTTGAGCCGGTTCTGCAAGAGATCTGTAGTCTCAGCAGGCAGAGAATTAGAACCAACATTGTTTATCAAAATGACTAATTAATTATGTTTGACTAACTACTTAGAATTACATGTGGCATCCTGAGCGGTATTCAACAAGTACCGGCCGTTTGGGAGCAAAAAGAACTTTGTGTCTTTCACCGCAAGGGTAAACTATGCGTCGCCAAATGCTTAGTCTCTGCCAAATGTGGCGTTAGTGGTTGGGACCAGATGCCAAAGTTTCAGAACTCTCCGTTTTCTGCATCAAACTTATGCCGTAAAATCACAAGCAAGCGCCCACTCGAAAATTTGAAGGTAATCATGTAAAACGACGAGCGCCCCTTAGGTCAAGAACATGCAAAGATATGTACTTTGTGTATTTTCCAGATGTTACAAAATTGGGGGGCGGGCACTTATTGTGAAATGGGTGAATGCTCAACGTTTTATGGCAAGCGAGTTTTGGCAACTTTTTTACTAGAAAGTTGCTACCAGCAGTGGTCCAATGGACATGGAGATGAATGGCATCTGGTACCGCGAACAAACTCCATTTTCTCATCAAACATTTTTTTTAGAATTTCTTATAACTTTTAAACCTGACAACGAGAAAAGTTTTGGAGTTATGTCCGATAGCGCTACAGTTGGGTGGAGAAAAGCATTTGGAAATTTACTGTTTACCTGTGCAGTGAAAACACACTATTCTGTTTTCTTCAAAACGTCCGGTACATTTCTAAACACTTTTTTTTCCAGTTGGTGATGATTCATAAAAACTTGTGATGTTGTCTGTTTCCCACCTCCCTCTGGAGCACCTTTGAGGATAATAAAACTGAACGGAAATTTTTTTTTCTCACATTATGTATCATTTGTTACGTCTGCATATGTTTCTATCGCATAACTGGAGTTATGTGTTTTCCGATAAATCCGAAAAAACCCTCCGTTAGTTTTCATTAATTCGGATTTGTCTGATAGAACTCCAAACTTCAATGTATCAATGAAAAATATAGAAAAGAAAAGGACGGTATTTTAAAGTTTGGTCAGCGCACAGGGTCAATGGTCTTGAGAAAATGCCACCCCAGTTTTATTTTGAATCTCGGACCATTGACAGAAGGGATCTTCTCGCTTATCTCGTCAAGGTCCATTCGAGACAACAGGTCTTTTTTCTTTTGGGTCACGACAGAAACCACTGTTCTGGCTTCCAGTTTGTGCCATGCTATTTGTGTTTCTCAGAGGAAGGTAGGGTTGTGTTTTTGTCGCAGTGAAAGTTATGAACCATAGAGATGGCATAAAAGGGGGAAGAGGGGGTGGGCAGTTGAAGGTTCTATATTTTACCCTTCACCACTCCACCCTGCGTAGCCACGGGGTAGTTGGAGGGATAGGATTGGATGAATACTGGCTTCCCAGCGACTTGATCTATTGATTATGACCAGTTTATTGATTTTGAGCTACCGACTTTTATCGATGCAACACTTGTTTGCAACTGTTGTCGTGGGACAAATTAGTATTGCCTGTTGCAATGGTGCCAATGCTGAATCTAGCTAAACAAAGATCAATTGATACAACCGCATTCTTTTGAATCTAGCACACATTTACACCCGGACATTATTTATTTTTATATTTGAAAAATAGAAAGCACTAAAATTAAGTCTAGAATTTTGGAAGAATTCGGAATCGAACAAAAATAAATTCAGAATTTTCGGCAAAAAAGCAAACTCCGAAGAAAACTCTCGGAATTTGACAAAAAACGAATTTAGAAAACACGGGATCCTACACATAACCGACCACAAAGGATGTTGCGATTCTAGCAGATTGTCGTCACTAAAAGATGCCCTTGTTCACATGTGATTTGTATGTTTTCTCTTTGATATACCTGACTGAAATTTTCCTTCATCGATTTTCCTTGAGATGAAACAGTTGGTTCCTGAATGTGGTGTGGCACCAAAGTGCCCCTACCGACCGCCCTGACCAATCGTGTGATCCAATGCCCATATTTTTCTCTCCCGTGCCTCAGGGACGGTTTCGGTGTTCTACCTCCTCATCTACATCCTCATCAACGCTTTTACCTGGGGCATCAATGTGGACTTTGTGGATGAGACCAGCACCTCGTACGTTCCATGTAAGTCGTAGAATTAACCCCTTGCCTACTCATTTTTTTTTTTTTTGTTCAAGGAATGTTCAGAAAAATTTTAGTTTAAACAGGAGATTGGTATCATAATAAGACAAAAACATTTCCTCGACTTCGAGGTATGGTGTCTTGCTCTAAATCAGGACTTCTGGTCTGAGCCACACTGATGTGCAGATGCCAAAGTTGATAAGATGCTCGCAGGATTTGCACCGTTTTTGTCGCTTCCGTCAACGTCCATCAAACTATCGTCTGACTCCGAAAAATTAGAAAAGCTGAAAGATTCATTATCACATATGCCTGAGCATTAATCACTTTTAAAAAGAAGGTCTCGTAACTCTTCCTTGGCTTAGGCCGACCTCCGCGCCAAAGCCACGTAGTTTTAGTGCACATTTTACGAGGGACGGTTTTATTTTTCCTTGGCTAAATGGAGCATTTTTTCTCTGTCAAACAGCAAAACCAACGACCAAACAACCCAAGGTAAATGGTGCAACAGGGGTGGTTTCACCATCTGTCAAAGAGCGGGCTTAACAAGCATAGAAACCGAAATGCGAGTCACTTCTCGTGGTCGGGCTTTATGGTCCGTAAGGGGTGAAACAAGCATGGGCGTACCAACCGGGGGGGCAAGGGGGGCGCTTGCCCCCCTCTAGTTCTCAGAGTGGGGGGGCAAGACATGTGTTTTGCTCCCCTCCCCCTGAAACAACTGCTACTGGGCAGGGCAAACACTGGCCGGCGGCGCCCAAGGAATACCAAGGGCACAGCCTCCCGACCCTGGGGGGGGGGGGGGGGGAGGGGAGTGGGGGGAGTGGGGTTCTGGTGTGATTTGCCCGCCCACTCAAAAAGAAGTTGGTACGCCACTGGAAACAAGTGGCAGTTGTTACGAGTATGCAAGGGGGAAACGTCTTATGCATTGCGGCCACCTCAAAATAGTGGGGAATAGACGTTAAAATCGATGGTCGCAAGTGTCTCATTTTGCTGGTGTCGCTTTAATAGGCACAGAGAAGCAGCAAATCATCACTTATACAACCTGTATCGAGTTGTTCTGCTATCTAATTTTGCGGGAAAATATCCTATGAAAAGACATAGACTTGGCAACCCCTCAAAAACCTTCAACTTGTTGCAGCAAAACAAACACGCCTAACGTGTCGCCTGCTTCCTTTCTCCACTCTTCTGGCGCTCTCTTTTGCGTCCTACCTCTCGGGGTCATCGACGATGGCGCTTACGTACTTGGTATTTGCCACGTTCTGCCTCAGCCTTTACCTCCGTTATATAAATTGCCCGTTTATTCCCTGTGTAATGGGGGCTTGGAAGGAACGCTGTAGCGGATACCCACGCCTCCAGCAAACACTGCGGGGAACTCTTCAACTCCTCTCATGTCCACATTCCTTACGCGAGTAATGGACACACTGTGCGTAAACAGGGCTTGTGCTCCTACGCTTCCACAGAACACCCATACAGCCAGTCATTGCATTACACATAAAGAGCATACCAGGTACTGAAGTCAACAAAAAGAATCCTCCGCGTCTCGCATGAGAATGTTGTCTCCTACCCATAAATCTCTGGCCTCTTGTGTCGATCACCGTGAATTGCTCTCCGCATACTTTGTAGGAGATGGACTCGCTAGCTTTGTCCGTGAATGGTGCGGCTGTAGTAGACTAAGTGTGGTATGCGATGTTTGAGGTTAGATTGAAAAGTTTCCGGAATCGCCGTTAGGGGACTTTTTTTTCCAAAATATTTTTGTCACCGTGTTGGCAATCTTTTTGTATGAGATGACCACAAATGTCAGATTGAAATCTCAAAACGCCTGGCTTTGACAAGCACTCTAGTCGAGCAACCATGAGCAGTTTCAATGATGGAGAAAAATTAAATGCTAGCGGTCACCAAATTTTTTTTATTGGGTGGGAAAAAGGTGCAACGGACCGCCCCTCCCTAAGCTCCCGAAGGTTAACTTTGTTTTAATAAAATCATTGATATACACCAATCAAAAGTTTAGTTTTTGGTGACATAGCAAATATTGGGTCAACAATTAGATCTCGGCAATGTTTTGAGCGTAACGTCGCATCTCAGCAGACTCCCCCTGCCTCCCATCCGCCAGCCGATTGCCTACCACCCCCCCATGCCTGACCCATAAATCCGCATCTGGCACCGGATGCCTTGCTTCCCTGCAGTGTTCAGGACCACCTTTCCTGCCCTGACGGGGGTGCTGTGCCTGTCCTTCTTCATCCACAACTGCGTCATCTCCATGATGCGCAACCAGAAGAACCCCGAGCACAACGTGAGTCCTTGTTGCTAACGATGCGCAGCTTGCGTTCACTCTAGCAAACGACAACAGCAAATAACCAATTAGTATGCTTCTAGATTGACAGAGACATGGATGTTTAATTAGTTACGACAGTGGTTCTCAATCATTGATGTTTTGCTCTTGTGGATCAACAGAGGTGATGGTGGGGGAAAGGTTTAGGTTAATTATGATAACGATTGAATAAATGGTTATAACTAAGGGCTAGTGTGAAGTAGACTTCTCCCATTGACATACACAAGAGAAATTTCACCTGAAAATCAAAATGTTTCTTCTCAATTCAAAAAACAAAAAAACAAAAAAAATTCCCGGGATTGATTTATGAGGAAGGGCTTCGTGGAACCCCAGAACGTCTTTGCGGACCTTCATTTGAGAACCACCGAGTTACGGAAAGAATGGAATGTTTGTGCCTGTGCAGTTTTGTTTGATTTGTGTTACTGAACATGTATTTGTCTTTCTTTGTTGCGATCAGCCTCATTTTTACCAGACGGGAGGAGGAGGAGGAGGATTTCCGTGAAGTAGTAGAGAGGCCGGAGTTTGTCATGCGGGAAAAACGCCGACGATGTCCCGTCCGAAGAACAGAGGGAAACGTAAAGAAGAGCAGAGAAAGGAAATAGGAGATGGGGAAGGAGAAAGGAAGGAAAGAGAAGGAAAGCCGGCGTTCAGTGTTAGTAATCACTTGTCGCTACACATCCACACCCACACACACACACACACACGTGCTGTTCTGGAATCGGCTGCTTTTAAAATTGTGCTAAAAGTCCAGAGTCCTTTAAGAAACGCAAAAAAAGGACCTGCATATGTCTGCGACGGGCTCGAGAGCCCCGTGGGAAAATAATGTCATCAGTTTCCTCAAGTGGAGGACGAAGGTCCTGAAGTTGCTGGGAGAATCTCTGCCTTTGAACGTTATATTTAGGACATTCCCAGAGCATGTGCTCGGCGTCTTCTAAGACCTTGCAAGCGTCACATAGAGGCGACTTCCTTCGGCCCCATCGATACAGTACTTTTCCGGTTTTCGCACTTCCAGTGCGGAGGCGAAGTAGAACTGTAGCTTCTGCTCGGCTGAGACCACCTAGGAGGCAAGGTTGGTGCCCTGATTCTGCCGCAGGACCCAGTGATGAAATATGCAGGCGAACTTGCTTTTGGAGCCAGCGGTCGTCTGTCGGACACTTGAGTGTCGGAGCGAAATCGTGGGCTCGAGAAGCGAGACGATCTGCTGTTTCATTTCCGCTTACTCCCACGTGGGAGGGCACCCATTGGAAATGAATGGTGAAACCAGCGTCTTCTAGTGCATAAAGAGCTGTTCTTGTTGTTTCCACGAGTTCCCCTATTTGGGTTTGCTTGCGTAGACAGAAAAGGGCTCCACGGGAATCAGTTAGAATGATGGTGGGCTGAGGCAGATACGTCTGTAGAGCCTTTAAGGTTTTGCCGTCTGGTAAGCTCCACTACGACAGCCGAACTTACCAGACGGCAAAACCGTAAGTTGTTGTGCTGTAGTGTTTGATGTGAAGAAAGAAGAAGTGATGAGGTGAATAAAGAACGAAGAAGACAATGAGAATGGTACTGCCATGTCGGCGTTTCCTGCTTACTCTGCTTAATCAATCGGCTACACTACATTTGGCGACGAGGTAAAGTGGTTTTCATCTTCATTGACGTCGCAGCGTCTGCCATGCGAAGCTTGGAATGAGTCGTGCAATGCTGCCGCCGCTTCCTTCGTTTCTTGAACGCCTAGGAGACCTGCGGCCCCATGGGACCAATGGCGGCGCATATTCGAAAATTCCCTTGACTGCGTCGACGAGGCTTCTCTTACGCCGAATTGGAAAAAGGCCTTAGGAACAGAAGGTCAGCGAGTCTTCTTCACGTTGCCTCACGTCTCTGCCGCTTTCCTTACTACACTGCTTACTGCAACGGCGTCCAGGTCAAGTGCTACTGCTTCCGCGTCAAGTGTTACCTCTACTATTAACGGGTATCAAGATGCTCTTGCGACTCTGGAGGCACGGTACGCAGCGACGTACAATGTATTTACAGAACGCCTCAAGTTTCGCCAACGTACTCAAGCTCAAGGCGAAACAATTGATGAGTTCCTTACTGCATTACGAGGACTTGCACAAACTTGCAATTTTGGCTCGTCACCGGACGAGGCGATACGAGACCAACTGGTAGAAGGAGCTTCCATGGCCCACGTCCGGGAACAACTTCTCCTGGAAGGTTCTGCACTTACCCTTGAAAAGGCTTTGAAATTGGCACGCAGCGTGGAGCAGTGTAAGAAGGAAGTGCAAGCCACAGCGGACTTTCCTGCGGTTGTTCAGAAGCTACGAAAAGTCAGAGGAAAGGACTCGAAGCAAAAATATCAACAAGGAGTTGACTTCTCAGCCCCTCAACAGAAAACATGCTACCGTTGCGGCTCAGCAGGTCACCTAGCCAATGTTGCTACTTGTCCAGCAAAGAACAAGACTTGCGTAAAATGCAAAAAGCAAGGACATCTAAGCTCTGTTTGTCGGAGTACGGCATCAGCAATGGAGGCGGTTAACTCACACCACCAGTAACAACGAAAACTTGAGTTTGTGTGAGACACGAAAAGAAACCGATCCTGTCACAAAAGTCTTGGAAGTTGCAGAAGTTCGCAACTCTGGAATTTATGTGACAATGCAAGTGGAAGATCAAAATATCAAATTCCTTTTGGACACTGGTTCTGCGAAAAAATTGTATGGGTGCAGGCGAGCTGGTGAATATTAACCATGTTGAATTAACCTGAGACTGGGGTAGAGAAGAAACATAAAAACGTAGAAGGGACAGACGTCTTCCTGTCTATTTTCTGTCCCTTCTACGTTTTGATGTTTCTTCTCTACCCCAGTCTCAGGTTAATTCAACACTGGTTCTGCGGTTTCTATTATTTCACATGAAACCTACCAGACGAAATTTTGTACCAACCACCCACTTCAACCAGCTGCAGTGCAACTACAGAACTACTCAAGGCAGCGCATCCCATTACTTGGATGTTTTGTGGCAACTGTCACGTAGATGGGTTCCTTGGCACCACTTGTGCCTTACGTCGTGGCACAAGGGACAACACTGATGGGACTGGATGGACTTTCTGCTTTGCGTCTCCGCATTCAAGGATCCACTCTACAGTGTATGCAAACGTCGGCTCCAGTTTCAACGGAATTGATTTCCATCGTGGATTCTACTTATGCCCACCTGTTTACCCCAGGAATAGGTCTGGCAAGGGGATACGAACAACAGGTCAAGGTGAAGAAAGAAGTCCTAGCTGTTGCTGTAAAACTCCGTTGATTGCTACTTATAGTTCGGATAAAGTATCGAAAGAGCTTCACTGCTTACTATAAATGGACATTATCAAACCGATCAGCGCATCTGAATGGGTATCGCCCATTGTCGTTGTCAGAAAAAAAGATGGGAACCTACGGCTCTGCGTGGATCTCCGTGCTCCAAACAAAGCAATCGTTGTAGATTGCTTTCAACTACCAAACACGGAAAAGCTGCTGAATGCTTTGAATGGGGCCAAGGTACAGTGTAGACCGCATATAACGTATGTCGCGGGAGTCGCGAAAATCCGCACTATAAGCGGTACCGCACTATAACCAAAACATCAATTTTTCAGGCCAAAATACATGCCATGAGACAACTTACACTTGTGAAAAGAATTTATTTTATGTTAGATGAAAAATAAAGCTTAGTTTGAGGAAAGTCGTTATTTCACCTGACTAGTACAGTTCCGTCTCAAGTGTGTTACACATTTTGAAAGAAATGAGCAGCTTTTGCCTGGCGCAGCCTTTTAACGGCGTCGCGGGTTGCGGACGGACGTTGAAAGCGTTCAGGATTGCTAACCCTAATCACTTTTCTCCGGAGATGAAAACGCGTGAAAATTCGTATCCTTCACACGGAACGCGCCAGTAATACCTTGAACTTGAGCGCACGCATGAAATGCACCAAATAAGAAATCCGGGCGATGTTCGAGGACACAAATGCTTAGAAATCACCACTGTAGTCGAAGTAAACAAACACGACGACACGGGCGTTTCTGCCGTCTTGAGAGCGCCGCCACGACATCGCCGCACGGGTAGGTGGATCTTCTTTTCTAGTACGTGCTGGGTTATCATAGCGACACACAACGAAAATTCACAGTCAAGGATAGCGCTTTTATGCGGAACGATGAGATGAACGCCGCCTACGACGACGATCACAACCGACGCCGTGTTTGCGGATAGAAGCAGCCGACCCGCGACCGGCATGTAACGCGCGCAACACTTCTCCTCGACCTGCGATTGGTCTGTCGCTGCGGTTGTTTGTTTCCAACGCAGCGGAGGGACGCACGCACGTGAACGACACGTGCGTGCCTCCCTCCGTCGCTATGGCAACTGAAGCCTTTCGCTTCTTCCCGCTTCTTCGAGCAACTCGGCCGACTCGGCTCTGGAGCAACTGCCACGCGAGTGCCGCTTGCTGCTCGCGCCGTCAGCACGGTTATCTAGTGTCGCACAGGGAAGCGCGCTCGCTGCTCCGGTCGTCGGCGCGGCCGGCGGGCTGTTCGAGAAACCGCACTATAACCGGTATTTCCCTTCGCGCGCCTGCATTTTAAGCGGTATGTAATTACATGGAGTTCTATGGGAGACGAACCGGTGGTTTAAAAAAACCGCGTTA
This sequence comes from Ixodes scapularis, assembly GCF_016920785.2. Lineage (NCBI taxonomy): Eukaryota > Metazoa > Arthropoda > Arachnida > Ixodida > Ixodidae > Ixodes > Ixodes scapularis. The sequence continues at coordinate 486,028 of NW_024609876.1, forward strand.
TACCCGGTCCTGCACTATAAGCGGTTACGTTGTAAGTGGTCTATACTGCATTCTCAAAACTGGACCTACCAGCAGCTTACCATCAAGTCCTTCTTGTGCCGGAAAGCCGTGACCTCACAGCATTTATCACGCTTCAAAACCTTTACCGCTTCAAAAGAGTATGCTTTGGCTTGGCATCTGCAGCCTCAGCGTTCCAGAAGATGATGTCTGACATATTTCACGGATGTAGTGGTGTCCTTCGCTATCTCGACGACATCATCATCTTCGGTTCTGACACAGATGACCATGCAAAGAACCTGCTGAAGGTTTTGCAGCGCATCTCTGGAATTGCCCTAAAACTCAATGACAAATATGTCTTTGGAGTCCCAAGTTTGACGTTCGCTAGACATACTGTCGCTCCAGAAGGTATAACTCCTCTGCAAGCGAGCGTCAAAGCTATACAAGACGCACCTATGCCAACGTATCTTCATTCCCTGCGCTCCTTTTTAGGACTTGCAGGATACTACTCAAGATTTCTTCGTAATTACGCGAACGAAGTTGAACCGCTGAGAGATCTACTGCATGGGGAGAAGGCATTCGTGTGGACAAACGAACCGTAGCTGTGCTTCGAGAGGATTAAAGTGCTGATCTCCAACTGCAAAGCACTCTCCGTGTTCAATCCAGAATTGCCAGTACTTGTTACTACAGATGCATCTGGATACGGAATTGGCGCTGTCCTCCAGCAACCTAGCGGATCCAACCTTGGAACCGTTGCATATGCTTCACGAATGCTTTCACCAGCAGAACGCAAATACTCTGTTGGAGAACGAGAAGCCCTCGCATCTGTTTGGGCACTAGAACATTGGCATGTGTACCTTTGGGAAGACCATTCACCCTCTACACGGACCATCAAGCACTTACCACCTTATTGAGTTCTCAAAGCACGGGTCACCGTCCACTCAGAATCGCTCGATGGACAGCTCGTCTGCTGAACTATAACTTTGCTGTGTGCTACAAGAAGGTTGAGGACAACGTCATCGCAGATGCTCTTTCCCGACTACGATTACCTGCCACATCACCTGATAATCTGGATGAGGAAGTTATTTCGGTCATAACTCAACATCCTATCTCCAAGGAGGACATCCAGATTGCAACATCTGCAGATGCGGTGATTAAAAAAAGTTAAGCATTTTCTTTCTACAACATGGCCATTGAAAGGTAAACTAGGTACTGAATTTTTACCATTCTACCAAGTGCGATCTGAGCTTTCAGAGGTGAGTGGCTTACTTCTACGTGGAGAACGGGTTGTTGTCCCATCTACGATGACTACCAAGGTCATCGCCCTGGGTCACGACTCACACTTGGGAATAGTACGAACAAAACAAAGGTTGAGATAGTGGTATTGGTGGCCAGCCATGGATGCCAAAGTGGAACACGCAGTTCGAGGTTGTCTGACCTGCCAGACAGCAGGCAAGTCTGCAAAGACATCTCCGGCTCCTCTGCATGTCATATCACTTCCCGCGCATCCTTGGGAGAAGATTGGTATTGGTATTGACATAAAAAAATGAAGAAGACAATGAGAATGGGGCTGCCTTGTCGGCGTTCCCTGCTTACTCTGCTTAATCAATCACATGTGCGGAAAAATGTATGTAAAATATTGATTTGATATTTTGAATCCAATATAAAAGACATTAGATAGCTAGTAATCGAGGTTTGTTATGGCGAACCTTTTCGAAGGCACTTGTGAATTGTGGAGTTTGATTTCAAAGCAATATTTGTTTCTGGAAAGAATATTTTTCAGTCAAAAATGGAATGGTTGTTGCGCAAATACCTTGAAAGACAAAGTGGTGCAGATGGAAGTTTTGTGGATTTTTTTTCCAGCCGCTAGAACTCGAGAATGTGTCATGAGTGCAGAAGCTAGTCACGACAGTGGCACACCAGCACTTCGAAAAATAACAGCATTACAAAAGTATAAGGCGGCGTTCAAGCTGGCTCAAGGGTGTAACTTGTTAAAAACCAAGGACAAGTTAGTATTACGATGTGTCTCGAAGCGAGTGCTTATAAGTAAATGTAAATTGCTCCAAACCAACCACACTGGACTTTTAGGGGCGAAGCTCCTTAAAGTCTAGCCTTGTTCATCCGTCCGTCCGGCCAGCGCCCGTGCTCACATAAGAAAAAATGTTTGCGCAGTCGACAGGATTCGAACCTGTGCAGGGAGACCCCAATGGATTTCTAGTCCATCACCTTAACCACTCGGCCACGACTGCGGGACAGGTAGGGGGCTCTGAGATGGGTTAGTAACTCAAGAGCTGGGGTTTTGTCATGGATGGAACGTTGCATGTAGCCGCTCAACGTCTATACAGGAGAGGGCGCTGCGGTCAAATGCGTATATAATCGCGTTAAACTTTGCATGCATTGGCTCAACTTTTATAAATGAGAGGGCGCTGCGGTCAAATGCTCAAATGCTTATATAACCATGTTTCATACCACACATTCTCTTTCTGACATGGACCGTTGACTTAAGCGGTGGAGATGCGTTCCCACAACTTCTAGCGGATCCAAGCTGATCCGCTAGAAGAACCACTGACTCTGCATTTCACCGACCGTAAAGCAGTAATAATGAAGTCGAAATGCAACCCGAAACTCAGCACTACCTATGAGCAATAAAAATCAGCACCATCAGCACTATCTATGAACAATAAAATCAGTATCATCTGCTCCACCAGAGCTTCGCCCCAATCAAGATCATTCACCACGTGGAGATGCGGTCATTTTTTATATGTACACTTCCACGAGAGCGCTATAAGTGAGAAACAAAAATATATACCGGAAAATGCCAGAGGACCACCCAAGAGCGCTATAAGTGAGAAACAAAAATATATACCGGAAAATGCCGGAGGACCACCCACCCTACTTTACTGGAAACTGAATTAATCTGGACATAGGCACTTTTTCAGTCAAATCAGGCGCTCATCGTATAATTTGAAGAATTCCCAAGTTTGGAACACGTTAATAATGATATCTGGTATATGGGGTGTTAGTGGTGTTACTATATAATACTATGAATACCATATTATATTATTATATAATACCATAATATGGTACAGTGTAGACCGCATATAACGTATGTCGCGGGAGTCGCGAAAATTCACACTATAAGCGGTGCCGCGCTATAACCAAAACATCAATTTTTCAGGCCAAAATGCATGCCATCAGACAACTTACCTTTGTAAAAGAATTTATTTTATGTTAGATGAAAAATAAAGGTTAGTTTGAGGAAAGTCTTTATTTCACCAGACTAGTACACTTCTCTCTCAAGTGTGTCACACATTTTGAAAGAAATGAGCGACTTTTGCCTGGCACAGCCTTTTAACGGCGCCGCGGGTTGCGGACGGACGTTGCGAGCGTTCAGGATTGCTAACCCTAATCACTTTTCTCCGGCGATGAAAACGCGTGAAAATTCGCATCCTTTATACGGTACGCGCCCGTAATACCTTCAACTTGAGCACAGGCATGAAATGCTCCAAATAAGAAATCCGGGCAATGTTCGAAAACACAAATGCTTAGAAAGCACCACTGTAGTCGAAGTAAACAAACACGACCACACGGGCGTTTCTGCCGTCTTGAAAGTGCTGCCACAACATCGCCGCACGAGTAGGTGGATCTTCCCTTCTAGTACGTTCTGGGTTATCATAGCGACACACAACGAAAATTCACAGTCAAGGATAGCGCTTTTACGCGGAACGATGAGCTTCTACCACGCAGTCTACGTCGACGATCAAAACCGACGCCATGTCTGCGGATAGAAGCAGCTGGCCGGCCGGCCCGTGACCGGCATGCAACGCGTGCGAACACTTCTCCTCGAACTGCGATTGGACTGTCGTTGCGGTTGTTTCCAACGTTTTCAATGCAGCGGAGGGATGCACGCACGTGAACGACACGTGCGTGCGTCCCTTCGGCGCTTTGGCAACTGAAGCCTCTCTCTTCGCTTCTCCCCACTTCTTCGAGCAACATCCTTGATCCGCGAGTGCCGCTTGCGGCTCGCGCCGTTATCTAGTGTCGCACAGGGAAGCGTGCTCTCTGCGTCGGTCAGTCGGCGTGGTCGCCGGGCTGTTCCGAAATCCGCACTATAACTGGTATTTCCCTTCGCACGCCTGCATTTTAAGCGGTATGTAATTACATGGAGTTCTATAGGAGGCGAACCGGTGGTTTAAAAAAGCCGCGTTATATTGGTCCTGCACTATAAGCGGTTACGTTGTGAGTGGTCTATACTGTATATGGTGTGTTTTTCTAGAGCTTTATAAATTTGTTTTAAAAATTCCGTGAAAGCTAGACAAATGCGGCTGTGCAGGTGGGTCATAGGGCCAGGGAGACATTAGGGGAATAATCGTCACAATAATTCGGTTAATTAGCTCATGTTTGTTAACTAATTTTTTAATCATTGAAGATAAAGATAGGGTTCCAACCAGAAACCTGCTGAACATCCTCGAAAAGCACTACTAAGTAAATAAATTTCAGAAAGACTCTGGCACGCAGGAATTGTGGTGGTGCCCTAAGGCAGTGGCTCTCAGCCATTGATGTTTCGCGGACCACCTCTGGATCGGCAGAGATGATGTAGGACCCCAATAGTGGTGAGGGGAAAGGAAATTATAGGTTAATTATGATAGTGATTTAATAAAAGAATATAACTAAGGGCTAGTGTGAAGTAAACTTCACTTATTGACGTATACATGAGAAAACGCACCCGAAAATTGGAACGTTTCTTCTGAATCTGAGAAAAAACAACTTTTATTTCCGGGCTTGACTGATGGGGGCGGGCCTCGCGGAGCCCAAAGGGTCCGCGGACCCCCATTTGAGAACCACTGCTCTAAGGTCTTGTGTTAATTAAGGCCGCTGACATGGATGCGCCCGTGCGGTTTGTCCATCTCTTATCGTTCGTGTTTTCGCACTGCCAGCATTGCACGAATGGTAACTTTAGGCCATTACCGTGCTTCGCACGTCCTCAAAATTTTTCTACAGTTGGCTATTTTTTGGTGGTGTTCAATGACGCCTATCAAGTTTCTAATTGAAACCATGTTTATTTTCACTTACTAAAAAGTTAATCGACACATTTTGGTTAATTATCTGACTTATCGTAACGATTAACCCCCATGTATTATTTCTCTTTTGCAATAAACCTCGCCTGTACAGACCGCATTAGTGCAGCTTTCGAGGTTTTTTAAAAAAATATTCGTAATGCCAAAATGAAAACATTGTGCATATGATCACACTCGAGTCTCACTTAAGGATGAGATAGAAAACTAAAAGTTTGTTATCTCATCCCTAAACATAGCCCACCTCAGATTTTTTACCATTTATCTCTTCATTTTGGGTGTGTGCCCTTACCGGATATTAGTGTAAATCGGTTTTTAAACCTTTCCTTCTGCAGGCAAGGGACCTCTCCGTGGCATTTGGCCTCGTCATCACGACATACCTCTTGATCGCCGTTCCTTTCTACATCTCCTTCCCGCTTGCCAAGCACTGCATCGAAGACGTGAGTGGCTGTTGTCTCTTTGCACAACGTGCTTCGTTCAGTACTGGCTGGAATTTCTGGCTATCTACCCTTCGCTTTCTTTGATGCAATTGACAGCTGGGTACATTGTTAAAAGGTTGTCAACTCCCAATGAAAGATTTGAAAGAGAAGAGACCTCGTGCTCTATGCTTCTTGTAAAGTTACAGTTTTGCAGTCACATCTTTAGATTGGATTTGTTTATATGACTACTTTTGGGCGTGACCCGATGTGATAAAGGAATTAAAATGACACCGCCCTGCCAACGTTCTGCCATTTTTAATAGGACAAGAGAGCAAGTAGTCCGTTGCTCCCGTTGCTCAACAAGCTCAACGTTACTCTAAAAAGAAATCTTTACAGTTATTGCTTTCCTGGAGATTTTCATTACAACACTTTGAACACGCACTTGTCTTTAAATAATAACCTTTTTTTTTTCCTCTTTTTTTATAGGCAAAAATTTTGAGCTTGTAGGGGGCTTTATCTATGGCAGTTGCTCCTGCTGATTGAAAGTTTGCACAGCCGAGATTCATTCTTCAACAAAGAGCTTGCGCTTGCAGCGGAATTGTTGTACATTACAAAAACCTGGGAGGCAAGAATTAAAGCGAAACAGAGGGCAAATGAACACAGATAAGTCTAAACTATTAGAATACGTTAAAAGTAGGGGTGTGCGAATATTCGAAACTTCGAATACTTCGCGAATAATGCTTGCTATTCGATTCGATTCGCTTCGCCCTTTCGCTGTTCGAACTATTCGAGTTCTTCGAATACTTCGAGAACTACGAATAACGCGGAACTCATTGATTAGTGTCAACTTGCGGTCGAGTTCTCTGTTTTGTTTTTGGACTGCGCAGTATGGTTTCGAGCTTGGCAAACCTACACAACCAACCTAAGTATCTTTTTTTTTCTCTTTGTAGGAAGGATTGGAAAGTTATTTGCACGCGGTAGCGCGATCTGTCCTTTGCTTGCCGTGATGTCCGGATTGCAGAGTTGGCTAAGTGGTCGTGGTGCAAACGCTGCGATAGATAGGATGAAGGACTACGGTTTGCAACGGCACATGCATCGTCGCGACGGACCGCACGATGTTTCGGGCGTGCGCCCGAGACGTCTTGTATACGTTCCTGTCCACATTCATAGCACAACCATATTTTCGTGATTTCGTACCTGCTACAGTGACTACAGTAGCCAAGGTGCTATGGATTCGGATATGGATTTATAGCTCACCTCGGCTATCGGTGATATCTGGCTTGTGTTATTTTCCGCTTGATTTTCCGGTTTATCAGTTTGCCAGTATTCCGTTTGTTATTTATTTCTACCCGTTTTCAATGATAAAAATGAGACTTCCTCCCCCCGCCAAAAAACAAACAAACAAAAAAAAACATATTCTTAAATTATTGCATCTTTGTGGCGCCCTCTATGGACAGAACTATTGCACACGGAAAGAGATGGTGCATAGTCAGTGCGGTTGCGCAGCGCGATCGCGCAATCTGAAACTCTGCTGTGGCCTGTCGACCCGCCTCCGCTTGTGTACTTCCGTTTACGTTCACGTGGTTGCGTTCACGAGCGTAAAAAGAGATCGCACAAAGTAGAGACGCAATCATCGACTTCGTATTGCGGCTTGCGGACTCGCCACCGCTTCTGTACTTGCGTTTACGCTCAAGTGCCTCCTTTCGTCCGCGATGCGATCTCCGACTGCGTTGTGGCTTGCCGACCCGCCTTCGCTTTTGCACTTTTATTTACGTTCTCTAACCTCACTCAAGGAATGGTATTTTAGTGACTGATCTTTCTTCATCTGTTTTTTTTAACAGTCACATGTGGGACATTTTTCTTATTGCAATAAAAGTAACCTTTTCATAAACGTTTGTTGAAAAAAAAATTCCAGTTGTGTTTTTTTATTAAGCATTCTTGTTTAATTCACATCAAATAGAAAATATTTGTTTTCAAATATATCCTTATTTGAAACTACTATTCGTATTCGAAAATATTCGATTCGATTCGATTCGTAACCTTTATTATTCGATTCGATTCGCTTCGAAAGATTTTGATATTCGCACACCTCTAGTTAAAAGAGCAGAGCTACTTTTCGATCGAAAAGTAATCGACGAGATGAGATCACTATGGCGAATGCCGGTTCTAGTGCTCGAGGCATGGGAACCGGGACATGAGCCGGTTGGGCCGGCGGACCTTGTCCAAGCGAGTCACGGGCCGCATGTTTGAGACCCCTGTCCTAGACGTTGTCCTAGAAGTCGTCCTTGAAGTCGTCTTAGACGTCATCCTTGAGGTCGTCCCAGACATTGTCCCTGAGGTCGTCCTAGGCGTTGCCCTTGAAATCATCATAGACGTCGTCCCTGAGGTCGTCTTAGAAGTCGTCCTAGACGTCGTTCTTGAGGTCGTCCTGGACGTCCTCTAGGCGGCGTCCTCGAGGTCTTCCAAGAAGTCCCAAGATAGTACAGCTTCGCTGGTCTTCCTTCTTCACCAGAGTGGAAAGGCTGAAAGTTTTTAAAATATTTTTCTAAACTTGTTGTGCTTATCCACTGAGACATGGCTAACCCCCTCTTTTTATGAATTTCAGGCGGCAGGGGGGTGGGTGATGACTCCATAATATGGTGCACGCACAGAGGACAAGACATGCACACAAAACTGCAATGATGGTGGGGAAACAGCTTGAAAATTAGACGATTACACAAGGGCAGAAGATTAAAAGATTACTCAGAGACTAAGCAATCACTCAATTTCGAAGTGGGGCAGTCACGCTGATGGAATGATTGCATCGTAAGCCATTCATAAAATAAATATTTTTCTAAAATTTTGCGTCGTCGTATTCAGTCAGCTGCATCATGACAAATGGTATTGCGATACATTGACAACCAACAAAAGTAATTTCTGCAGCCAATTTTTTTTTTTTCCTTGGGACTTTATGCTATTATCTGGGATTATGACGGCTAACAGCATGACGCTCTGGCTTCTATGACATAGTTTGTTGCCACTTCAGGACCTCTTTGGGTGGCCTAGGACCCCAAACACCCCAGTCAAAGACGCTTGCTGGGCACCTTGGCAAAAGCGTTTTGGATGCTGTTTTGGCAACAGTTGGGCAGCTGCATTTCGTCTGCCTTCCTTGCAGAACCTTCTGAACAACTTCAGCAACCACAATGTGATGGCCTTTGTGACGCGCATCTTCCTGCTGGTCCAGTACACCACCCTGTTCCCCATGATCACCTACCTGCTCAGGGTGCAGTTCATGCACTGGGTCTACCGCCTTGTCTACCCAGGGTAGGCCCCAATGACACTCTTTTCTTCCTCCCATTATTCTTGGTGACCCTGTTACCAGACCCAAAAATGTTTCTACCTTAAAGGAACACTGACAGAATATTTATGCTTGCCAAGGTTTTTATTTGTACATAACAGATGAGAGCTCAACCACCCAGGAAAGAATTCGCAGGTCGAAATTTGTTTTTTTTCCCTCCCAAAAACCGCCGATTGAGAAATGGTCGGTTTGAGTCGCGCTCACTCTCTTCTCCGTGGTCCCATGCCGTTTTCTACGGTTTAGACACAACCACCAAATATAATCAAAGTCGTGGGTCATCGAAGGCACACACACAATAATAAAAATAGAAAAGGAATGTGATACCCATTTTTTGTGGCTTCTAAAAAACTGCAAATGCATTGATTAAAAAAAACAAGTTCGAGGGCACCTAGGTACTTCCTATGAGTTGTGAATGTGAAAGCATGAATGTCGTTCTTCCACTCCCTTAGTTCGTCTGCGGCGTAGTCGTGTGGACGGCCACATTTCCCCAGCGGATGGCCGAGTCTGCACGCTCGTGAAGTGGCCGCGCTGTGCTGAGTTCAGCTGTGCACCCTCCCTGTAGTTTGCCCAAGCAGGCTCTGCCGCCAGGTCCGCACCACCGCACCGCTCTTACGAGCAGCCAGGCCGCTGCGTGTGCTATGCCACCATGGAGAAGGTTTCTCTGGTGGCTTTTTTTTGGAACTATGCCACACAAGAGCCAATGGGAGCCTTGTTCCGTGATGACGCACGCCAGCCAATGGGAGCATAATCCATCGGAAATCGGCTTCTCTTGGGAAAGGGGATTTTAGGTGCCATTTGGCCAACGCTTGGCGTGGTTTCAAAGCTGATGACGTCGGTTTGGTCCATGGGACAGTTAACGCTTTCGCATTATTACCATATTTTTGCAATTCTAAGCACCCCTCCCCCTTGACTTTCAAACATAAACACCCGAAAAAAGTTTGCATGCGAATGTAAGCATGTTCCGAATCTAAACACCCCCCCCCCTCTTTGAACATCGTGGGTGTGAAAAAAAAGGGGGTGCTTAGAATCGAGTAAATACGGTAGTACTACACTTTTTGGAAAGAAATGGTGTAGACCTTGGGATAGTCATGAACCATTAACTAAAATTTCTTTAATTGACCCCTTTAAAGGGCTACTCCAGTGTTGTTCTTAGCTACCCCAACTAACTATCTTTTCTGAATCCTTGGCCTTTACGGTTTGGTATCTAGTATCGCAAAATTCAGAATATGTGGTTATTATGAAATAGGTTAATGAGGGGGATGCCAAAACTAGCATTCAAATATACCCGCACTTTTCAGTGCCATGAAGTCACTGGCAGGCAGGCAGGCTTGCAAGTTGAGCTAGAAGTCTAAGAAACTGAGTATGCCGAGCATTTCTTTCGTTCTGCTGCGTGGGTTCTGGAGTGAGGCACCAAAGCATTCATCTGACACCGTGCAACTGCTTGCACATACGAAACGGAATACATCGTAGTGTAAGGCTCAGGGATTTCTACCAGGAATGGTTTCTTTATGTGCACTCAAAGGTTACCTCACCGACGTTTACGCATTCGGACTTCATCTAATTGGGTCCGACGCAGTAGCTGTAAAATCCGCGACCTCCTTACAAACCCACTTACAAGTAGAACTCGTTAACTATCCCGCCACCTCGGCGTGTAAGCAATTGAAGGAACAGTGGGGAGAAAATATAGCTTTCTTTATTTGAACTAGCCTTCGGTAACTCAAATTAGACCCTTAAAGAAGTTTTAATTAGACAAGATACGGAATATGAAAAACACTTCACCGAACGCAACGCCAGAAGGACGGAATAGGATAAATATTAAAATAGAAGAGTTCGCTGTCTCACAAATATGTTAGCTTCAAGTGCCTATACGAAACCGGATGCATTATTATCAAACTCCACAGCCTTTTCTTTTCTCATTCCCATGGAAGCAAGCTTCAAGAACTTGCGCGTTCTAGAAACGTGTTATGAAATGAGCACACAGCAGCATTTAGGATTTACGAGATTGTAGGAAAATGAAATCCCGTGACGCGATTTTTTATTTTTTGCACAGCCTTCCAATTCTCTTTCTTCCGTGCAAGCCGCGATCAGCGCAATACTGGTTCCTATGTCAAGATTCATGGATGCAGCGTTTGTCAAGATTCATGGGTGCAGCGTTTATATTCCTAAGACTGAGTGGAGAAGAAAAATATGTAAGCGAGGTGTGTGTCAGTTGACGGCCTTTAAAAAACAAATGGCATTGATAGCACATTCATTGTCAACAGCGCGTGGCCGAACCGTTTTGACATGAGCCGGTAACCGTTATTTTTTTTCCGGTTCAGTTCCGGTTCGGGTTCATCGCGATAACAATATAACGGTTTGGGTTCAGTTCCGGAAAAATACCGGTTCGGGTTCATCGCGATAACAATATAACGGTTCGAGTTCAGTTCCGGAAAAAATACCGGTTCGGTTCCGGTTCGACACCCTGATATATATATATATATATATACACAACACGGGCACTTCACGTCATCGTACGTGGTCTCCGAGGGGGATATAAACGAATATGTGCAGATGAATGAACCGTACTTAATCCAATGAATTAAAGAATCCAAGTTTTCAGGAACCCGGCGAAAGCCAAAAAATGGCGGAGCCAGGATAAAAAATACCGGTTCGGTTCCGGTTTTCGGTTCGGTTCCGGTTCGACACCCTGATATATATATATATATATATATATATATATATATATATATATATATATATATATATATATATATATATATATATATACAACACGGGCACTTCACGTCATCGTACGTGGTCTCCGAGGGGGATATAAACGAATATGTGCAGATGAATGAACCGTACTTAATCCAATGAATTAAAGAATCCAAGTTTTCAGGAACCCGCCGAAAGCCAAAAATGGCGGAGCCATTTTTTGGCTTTCGGCGGGTTCCTGAAAACTTGGATTCTTTAATTCATTGGATTAAGTACGGTTCATTCATCTGCACATATTCGTTTATATATATATATATATATATATATATATATACATACTTGGCCTAATATTCGGGTTACTAATTGAGCAATGTTTCTTGGTTTATATATATACCGTATTTACTCGCAGAATGAACGCACTTTTTTTCCGAAAAATCGATGCAAAGTTGGGGAGGGGGGGCGTTCATTACGCGAAGTAAAATTTTTGCGTCCGTATTTACTCGCATAATAAACGGACCTTTTATCCTGAAAAATCGAAGTAACTTCTTATCTCTTTGCGCGCGGCGTCCGACCCCAAAACCAAACTAAGCTGCGCAAAAAAAAACAAAAAAACTTTTCTTTTTTTTTTTTAGTTTTTTGTTGTTTTTTTTGTCGCCTTTCGCAAGCTGTTTTGTTTGCTTAGGCGAGGGCTCTCCGCTAATCTTTCTTATCTCCTCGCGCGCGATGCACGACCCCTGTAACCAAACTGCGCTGTGCAAAAAAAAAGAAAAAGGAAAAAGCTCCTTTTTTCTTTTTTTTTTTCTCAGTTCAGTGGGTTGTTCTTTTTTTTTTTTTTTCTTGCCGCCTTCCGCAAGCTGTTTCGTTTGCTTAGAGGGCTTCTCCGCTCCTTTCTTACCTCCTTGCGCGCCGCGCAGTGGCGCGCGAACCCAAAATCCAGACTGCGCTGTGCAAAAAAAGCAAAAAAAAAAGCTCCTCTCCATGTTTTTTTTTTCTTGCTTCTGTTGGATCTTTGCGAATTTTTTTAACGCCTCGCCCACGCTGCCCATGCATTCGCGACCTCGCTGCACGAGGATAGAAAAGTGTGTTCATTTCAGTGCGTGGGGGGAGGGGGTCAAAATTTTGACGTTGGAGTTGGGGGTGCGTTTATTACGCGAGTGAAAAAAAAGTCGAAATTTTGAGAGCCGATTTGGGGGGTGCGTTCATTACGCGAGTGCGTTCATTGTGCGAGTAAATACGGTACATATATATGTATACACACACACATACTTGGCCTAATATTTGGGTTACTAATTCAGCAATGTTTCTTGATGTGCTTGGTCAGCTTTGAGGCAAATCAAGGATCACGTCAGTCAATCAGCAATTGCTGCTGGGGCCCGGAAAACCCGCGGAATGTGGACGTTCCCCGGGTATTTGTGGCAATGAAAGGCATGGGGATGAAGGGAAGCGAACCGGCTTTCAGACAAGACCGAATTGACCGTGATCAGACGAGCAGGAGCAGATCGGCGCAGGCGCAGAGTTTGACTACCGTGGAGTACCGCGCATCCACCCATTCCACACTAAGCGCCCATGCTCAAATTTGTAAGTCCTGAAAAAATATGCACACTACATTTACAGTTAAATCTCGTTAAATCAAACTCGAGGGGGACCAAAACTTTGTTTGAAAAAAGCAAGGTTTCAATTACCGGGAGTTTCCTCCCATAGGAACCGTGCGCATCTAATTCAAGCCCCGACCAGGGCGCCCCTAGCGGCAAACGGGTCCATCGCATCGGGGAGCTTCTGCCAGTCGCTGCGTTGGTTGTGCGTTGTGGTGGGTTAGCGTTGTAATTTCTGAGATGGCTATTCCGCACCAAGAAAGTCGCAACAATTGCTGCGTGGTCGGCTGCAACAGTACGTCGAAGATCGCACACGGCACGACGTACTACATCGCCCCTTCGAAGCTGTACGGCCGTACGAGGCGGAGTACTGCGCGACTTGCAGGTGCGACTTGTGCGTCCATACAGGTTAGTGGCGTTTCTTACCTTTCTGTTCGCGCTTTGTTTAAGGTGCTGACGAATAATACAATTAACTTCTTTCTATTCTAGCGACGATGGAACAGCATCGACACCGACGGCATACTCTAAAGTATGCGGCAAATACTTCACCGGAATCGAGAAGCGGAGTGCGGTCGCCCACCTAAGCCTACACTTGCATGTTTCCATCAGCCTACAGGAAGATAGTAGTGGGAATCGCGGAACGGCGCGAAAAAAATCGCCCAGTTATTGTCAAGTTGATTCAGAAATAAACGTACATGATTACCACAGTCCACTCAACGCCAACTACATTTTTTGCGGGCGCGCTTAATTTTGTTAGCGGAGTACGGCGCTCCGTGACATCCACTTGTCCGTCGAAACGGACCTCCTTCACGTCGTACACGCCGCCAGATTCACGAAGGAGTTTTCCCTACTTTATATTGGTACTAGGGAAAAAGCTTTCTAGATTCGTAACCGCCTTAAACCCCGTCGTAATCACCCCGGGAACACTGTCCACTGTGCTGCTCATCGCCATTGCTTCCCCCCGATGATTCTGCACCGGCTACCGAAGAAGTTTTCCGGATTCGTAATCGCCCCCTGTCCTCTGTGGTGTTTGTTGCAATTACTTCGCGATGATTCTGCGCCGACGGCACCGGCTTCCGAAGGAACTTTCCGAATTCGTAACTGCCTTAAATTCCTTCGTAATCACGACGGGGACACTGTCTGACGTGCTGTTCGTCGCCATTGCTCCCCGTTGCTCCTGCGGCGGCTGCCGCTAGGTCGCGGCGAACAATAGGCGACCGCCGCGACACGGCCGGCATGCTCGCTTCCTATAGAGACGCATAGGATGGGACCTGCATGTTAGTTTGAATTATCCAGAAGTTTGAATTAAGAGAGTTGGATTTCACAAGATTCGACTATATATGTAATATGGATGACCGGACAAGCGCCCATCACCTATTTTTTCGCGTTTATCTCCAAATTTTGAGTGGGCGCTTGCCTGGTTTTTTACGGTAGTTTTTGTCTCAAATCCACGATACCGGCTGCTAAGGCGTCATAATTCGCGTGTTTTTTTTCGTTTGTTTTTTTCATATTTAGACATTGAATTAGAGATGTAAACTTTGCAAGCACGTACTTTGGATTATATTCAACCCAAATATGTGATTGAAAAGAAGAAAAAAAAGAAGGTATTGCAATGTCTTACTATTTCAAAACCCAAGTCTCCCCTTAATCGTGGAGCTTATTTAGCAGCTCTGGGTGCAGTAAGTGTAACCTTGTGGTTGCACTTTCCGCACCCACTTGTTGTGGAGGAAGTGGTGCCATTTGGCACTTTGGCCGGCATAGAGTGCAACACAGTCAGCTTCTTCCCACGCCATGTTGCAGGCTGAAGCAGGTGATGGCCTTGAATGCGGTGGTGGTGGTCATGTGCGTCCTCTTCGCCATCTTCTTGCCCCAGATCGGCACCATACTGCGGTAAGCTCCCACCCCAGATACCAACGACACAATCTCCGAATGCGTCTCCTACCGGTATGTCTAGCTCCCATGTGGAAAGTTTCAAGAGGAAGCACGAGAAAGAGAGCGAAGGAAAAGCGAAGAAAGGAAGCGGACAATAGGTTAGGCGTGTTCGTTTTGCTGCGACGTGTCGAAGTTACCTGTGTGCCCGTCAACTTTATTCCTTATAATGCACGATGCCGGCCTTATTGCCCAGATTAAGGCTGGAAAAAAAAAACTAGATGCAGACCTTGGAATTGATGTTTTCTTGCTTCTTTGCGTATGTCGAAGTGCTGTCAGTGATGTGGTCTCCTCAGGACCATGGACGTCCGCATCTATGCCCCGCCATTTTGAAGCTGCCAAAATGTGTAGAACCTTTCCCTCTAGGTTATTATCGTATTTTCACGAATATAACGCGAGGGCAGGTTTCGAAGCCCTTAAAAAGAAAAAAAAATTGCGGTGGCTTAGCTCGGCTATGCCAGGATATACGTAGCGTGAGCTTATGCATACAAAATGAGAGGCGCTATCAAGCGGCTCTGGTGCAGCGTCAGACTTGGCTACTGCGCAACGGAGGCGAACAGCTGGGCACGCGGCGGCGCCAGTGCGTCTGCCGCGGCTATGACGTCACTCCTCTGGAATGCGCAGACCGGCTAGGTGGGTGCGGCGGCGGCGGCTTCGTGTGGCTCTCATAATGAGCCGCCGCCGCCGCGTGCTCTGCATAATGAGTACGGCTCATTCTGAGGGCCATGCGAAACTGCTCGACCTCGGCCAGTGTAGCTAACGCTACAAAAATATGATTAGTACTATTATAACGCAAGCGGAGGCCGCAACAATTTCTCGCACTTGGGGCATAGCAGAAGTGAGAAGTCGATGGAAATAGAAGAAATATCAGTTTGTGTTGTGACTGCACTCATCCTGACTGCTCAGGTCCTTCCATTTACAATCCACTTGGTGACTACGCAGATCAGCAGCAGCACAGCACGGCTTGTCTGGTAGTTCCTTTCTCTTCGGCGTGAGCTCCTCGGTAGCCCACAATCCAAGCAAGGCACAAAGCAGAAGCACAACACACAAACACCAGACCACTCTGGAGCAGAAACTAAACAATGCGCAGGCAGAAAAAATACTGCTGAACCCGATACACGATCACACTTCTTGTTCTGGTCCCTCCGCATAAACAAAGACCTCGTGTTGCACGATTGCCATAAATGCAGTCATGCAGTCGGTGGTCTTGGCTTGGCTTGTGTTGACTCGACTTGGCCTGGCTTGGCTTGAACTGGCCAGTGCCTGCATGGCGCGGGTTTTGTGGCGTGTGCGCGTTGTACAAACACAAAAGCAATAAAAATGTTTTTTATGTTTTCTATTCGCCCCTTCACGTGGCCCGATAGCTAATAAATTCCCTGCCACACCCCAACTTCCTCAGCGGGAGGGATGGCTTTCTTCTCTGGCTTTCTCTTGACTTTCGCCCTCGGTTGAATCCGATTCCGAATTTAACGCGAGGTGCGTTTTGGAGCACGTAATTCTGAAAAAAAATTTGCGTTATATTCGTGCGAATACGATATGTTAACTCCACGCATGCGACCAATCATTCGCAGAAAGGCGCGACCGTTGTGGCGTCCCGAGCAATGGCCGCCGTAGCTTTCGGCGCCGTTGGGACAGCCAAGGACCGTCGGCAGAGCATTGCATTAACACCAGTAACGGTCTTTATTTATGCTCCAGAGGAGGAAGGGAGATAAGAAAAGTCAATCAAACAAAGAAAACATGCTGTTGACGCACCGACCGGAGACGTGTCCCGAATACAGTGATGTGATTGCTGCGCCAATTGCACAAAACTGTGCCAAGGGGCTAGCCCTGATACATCGTGCTACATTTTGCTGAAATATGGATAATTCGATCACCTTTCAAAACCGCAACAAAACTGAGTACCGTGAGCTAAGTGGCGCAAGCGGCCACCCGACACGAAGTACTTTGCATCAATCCTCCATCTGGTCTTGCATGGGTTTTCCCGCCGTCCAATGCTGTCGGGCCTCAGTCTCTCGTTTCCTGCCTCGTTGCTTGTTTCAAACTTTCGTCTCGTATAGGTCTCGTCTCGCGTCTTTTTTAAATTTTTGTAAGGATAGGTGCAAGCGTGTGCGGACGCTCTGACGCTAGCGTGCCGGGTACCAGCCATGCCGTTGTGATGTGAAATGAAACCATGTTTTTGCACGGCGGGAGTTGCTTTATGAGCTGAAGCACTCGCTCCTGAAAGCAAGGGCCGTGGGAAAACCATAGGTGGTCCCTGCCTACCGGTCAGCGTGGTTGAATGACGTCGGGTGTTGCCGTCCCCACGTCGCTGCAGATATGGCGCTTTCTACACTTAAACATAAGGACTGCCGCAAGGTCATCATCATTCCTGTCCTTGTTTAAATCATACGCTACTACAAAAATCCCTCTTTAATTCAAAGGCTGCTGTGTCAAAGTATTGATTACCTGGGTTTCTTTTGGTGGGCTTCCTTTTGAGAGAGACCCTGGTGTGTGAAAAGTTTGCCGCAAAAGAAGGTTGGGGAAGAGAAGTGAGCTAAAGCAAAAAAACGCAATGTCTGCCCGATGAACCCGCACAATGCGCTTGCTTGTCTCGAGTTCAGTCGTTCCACAAAGCGCTCCAAGAACTTTTTGACCCTGACTCTCAATGTCTTGCATCGATACGCTAAAGTTCTTCTTTTCTGTGTGTTTAGCTTGTACTACCTTGTTTGCTGGCCTGGCAAGCACGCGCCGCTGTACTGTTTTTGTCATATGCTGGACCGTTACATTTTGCATACAATGTTGGAAACCAGTTGGCGGCGGAGCGGGGTGGCATGGTTTTAGTTTCAATCGAACAGCCGTCTCCGCTCGCACGATGAAGTGCGCGCAACTACAAGCTGCCGAAGTTGCCCTCATGTGCATGCGAACATGATTGTAGGACAGAGGCACCAGCCAGGATGCTTGCAATCGACTGCTTTACGTTTGCTTTCTTTTGACGAAAATCTGGCACGTCGGGAACCAGTAAAATGTTTTTTTTTTTAATCGCTGGGCAACACTTACAGCACTGTAAGCGTTACCCTGATCATACTTCCTGAGTTCTATCATCTGCTGAGCCGTCTGCTTGCTTCCGTGTTTCCCAACACTGAGGATGACGCCAATGAAGAATCGCTTACAAGCGTGCAAATAGCAGAAATAGTAGGTGTCACCAGCTGCACTGCAGATGGCTTTTTAAATACTGTAGCTTTCAGGAGTTGGAAACTGGTCAAATCATAAAATTGTTCTGTGAAAGCTTGTCAGTAACATTATCACAAAGAAATCCTTTATTTAAAGTGCCCTTTTTGAAAAGTTTTCTCAGTCATTGGTGAAGCACCCAGTATACTATATTCCAGGGGTGGCCAGAGTGACATAGGGTTACAGCTGCAGACATAACACAAAATTTCAAAGAGCCGCAGGGGGAAACAAAAAAGGGGGGAGGGGGGCTTGGAGCAAGAAACAATATGGAGGGAACAGTCTTTTCCAGATGCGAACCATGCATTTATTTTTGCTTAGTGGTTGAAGAAACGTTCTGCTGCCTGGTGTTATTTGTTTAATGCATGGTTCGCTAGCCACCAGTGGTCCCGACGATCAATATGCGTATACGGTTAGAAATTCTTTCCAGAACAATAAAAGAAACAGGGTCACTGAACACACGTGTGTCAAAAACTAGTTTAGCTGCATGTACGTAATGTAGGACTTGAGTGCCAAGACTGTTGGCTTTTTCCTTTTTTTTCTTTTAATCCTAAAGCTTCTTTTTGTCTTGGGTACACAGGAGGGGAGGGGGCGGCTGCTTACCAGGGAGCCGCGAGCCCCACTTGGACACGCGAAGAGCCGCATGCTGCTCGCGAGCCGCAGTTTGGCCACCCCTGCTATATTCTAATATCATCTTGAACCTCCCCAAAGCAGTGGTGTAAAGACATAGCTTGCCAACATAATGAATGAAACAAACAGATCTTACCCCTTTCACTTGTGTAGTAGTTTGGAAATCTATAGATGCATTTTGGAACAATGAATAATGTCCAGATTTAATAAACCTTGCAGGTTCTGTGGGGCCCTCTCGGGCCTGGTGTACATCTTCACCCTGCCTTGCATCATCTACATGGTGGCAATGCGTGGCAAGCTGACTGCCTGCAGCATGGTCTTCCACAGCTTTATCATCCTGCTGGGACTGGCAAACTTCGCATCCCAGTTCCTGTTGCAGTACCTAGAGTCTCTGGCCTGAGCCAAGACCCTCCTCCTCCTAAGGGAGACATGCTCTCTTATTTTCTGAAGCTCTGTCCTCAGCAGGACACGAGATTTCAGGGCATATCCTCTCTTTCTTGCTGAAGCTCCGTCTTCAGCAAGACCTACCCGAGATTCTAGGCAGTGATCCTGGGACACGCTCCCATCTGTACTGAAGCTCCGTCTTCAGCAAGATGCGAGATTCCAGGGCATCCGCTTTGTTTCTTGCTGGAGCTCCATCTTCAGCAAGACGTACCTGAGATTCTGGGCAGCAATTTTGGGGCACACGCTCTCTTCTTTGTTGAAACTCTGTCCTCTGCAAGACCCAGGATTCCAGGGCACATCCTCTTGCCGAAACTCCGTCCTCAGCGCGACCTGAAATTCTAAGGCGCTTGTTCCCTTCCCTGTAAGACGAATTGACTCGAGTCTCGTGCCAGACCCAAGATGTTAGGCGATCGTCACCCGCCAACACCGCCCGACGACTCCGTTCCAGCCACCGTGAAGTGTGCTTCACCCCTAAGCCGACAGTGCAATGGTATCTATAGGCTCATTGGACCAATCATAGGTCTTTTTTGCCATGTGATCGTGATTTCATACCAACACTTTCTGGTAGCAAGGACACAGTGCTGAATTTTTGGCGTCGCCTATCGGAAGCGAGCGCAGGGCACAGATTGGACACAAGTGCTGCATCAGCGTTCGGCCGTCCACTAGGGCTCATTCAGCGAAGACAAAGTCCCGGCTGAATGCTGATGGAGTGCTTGTGTCCATTCTGCGCCTGCGGCGGCCTCTTGTGGCACCGAAACTTCAGCCCTGTTATCGCATTGTCATCTGGGAAGTGTTACCCATACCCATGCACAGAGTGGCGGCTGACAGGATGAAAAGGAGTAGGTTGATTTATCTTGCAAACATAGTTCCCACCGCATTGTTAACCTACGGGTGAACAGAGTACAGTGGCAGCATTGAACAACCAACAGCGTCCGACTGAATTTTTTGTCGATCCACCAGCCCGAGTTGTTGTTACACCTGCTAACGGGCATAGCCGTCCCGGTGAACGGCACGGGCATGCCTTGTGTGCAGCCCTTTAAACTACTCGGAAGGTGTGATGTGGGTCGTGTGACGTATCGGCAGAACCGCAACGTACTCCCGGTAGGCTCCGACCATTTAGAACTCGTACTTGTACAAATTTCCCAGTGCCTTGCATGCGAGTTGAGCCCTAAGTGCGAGATTACTTCTATACGATGTTTACCACTTTTATAGTTTTATTGCATGGAGTATATATATTTTTGTTATACAATAAAATTTGAGCAAACGTGCTGCTAGTCATTCAAGTGGAAGGTGTGGTTTCTTGACTGTAGTATTAGGACAGGTGTACAGGAAAAACTTGATTGTTAGACTATTACAAAAAAATGGTGGTATCACTAGCGCCCCTCACAACAGTTGTGGTATCCTAGCCAACAACGAACAAGGCCAATAGGAACTTCGGTAAGTATTTCTCACAAGTTCTACTCCATTTTAAATTGTACACATAGCTGAAGTGTGTTAATAAAAGTTGTAAAACAAAACTTTAAAAAATAACTGCTAATCGATAGGTATAGGTACTTTTGTCGTACCTGAGGTACAAACCTAGGCACTTTTATTTCTCTATCTTGGGTACATTTTCCACCAACTTGTAACCTAGTAGAGTTCCTTTTTGCAGATACTTTTTGTTCGCTTTAGCCAAATTATCGAAAGTATGAACTGAAGTATTTAAGGCTGAGCCGAAGGTCATTCACTCTAACGAACATTGAGATAAATTCAGCACCTGGTTGTTGTGATCCCAGGATGAAGACATTAATTTTGACAACGGGAGACTGCATGTGATCGTCGACTGCACACTGCGTCGTAGACACTACCAAAAAGAAGTAATGAAATATGTTCCTCGTTACTTGCAAATAAAGGTTCTTAAAAAGCAACTGAAAAAAAAGAAAATTTAAACAGTG
Source organism: Ixodes scapularis (assembly GCF_016920785.2). Taxonomy (NCBI): domain Eukaryota; kingdom Metazoa; phylum Arthropoda; class Arachnida; order Ixodida; family Ixodidae; genus Ixodes; species Ixodes scapularis. The sequence continues at coordinate 507,283 of NW_024609876.1, forward strand.
GGTACGACGTGTGCTAAAAAGATTTTAGAGCAATATTGACAGTGCGATTTAGTTGGTAGTCGCCTCTTTTACACATTTTCTCAGCATTTTGGGTGGGTGGAGGAGACATGGATCGGCTTGACCATCACGGTGAGGTGGAGAGTGACCATCTCGTTGAGGTGGAAAGAGTGTATAACCAAGCCATGACGTCATGGACTTTGCACGTAGAATTAGAAATAAATCGCGCTATCAATTTTGCTCCAAAAAACTTTTTTTCGCATAAAATTGAGTTTTTGGCACGCATGTCCTAACCAGGCTGTTTAAAAAAAACTTTTTTTTTCTTTTCGGGAGTCCTTTAAAGAAACACTGACCATGACGACTGAAGTCCGGGTAGTCAGAAAATGCAATTTGTTTAGGTATCTCAAAAAACAGCCGGAGTACCTTCGCCACTGTAGCTGTATCGCTGTATGCTCGTTTGTTGGCGGCATTTGGCGTCGCGACTGCTTGCGCCATCTCTTGTCTCCCGTGCGAAACGGCGCCGTGTTGTTTGAAGACTGGTGGCTTCACTGCGTTTCCATCGGAGCTAAGCCTTTTTCTTTCTTTACTTTTTCCTCAGGTAAGTTCGCTCTTTGCAAATTTTACAAAAAAAATGCACCATCTGTGGCCAACGCTGCACAAAGTCGTAGCGCGATAGGTCAAGAAACCGAATTTTGCGGTCGATTTAAAGAGCCTGGCCGCTCCTTGAAATACCCAGTATATGGCGGATGCATTTTTGAAATTTTCAAGAACGTTTGTCTTAACTTTTCATAAGAACGGAGCTACGCCAAGAAATTTCACAGGAATGCGTCCAGGATTAAAATGCACCTTCATTGAAAATGTGAGCTCTCTACGTGCAGGCGCCCGATTTTCCAGCGCATTTTACATCGACACCGTAGATTGATGCCACCGTATAGCTACTGCTATTGAATCAGATTGTGTCAACATCTCATTACTTAAGAATGTAGGGACACATGGTATAGGAAATGATAATAAGTCTTCTATAAACTAAACTCTTGGTAATGGCTGTTTTTTAAATTTTAATTCCCCCCTTCCCCCTTTATTTCAACCGCTAACCCTCCCCCCCTCCCCCCCCCCCCCCATGTAAAATACACTTCCGGGGTCGCTGATAATGTGGTTAGATAACTGATGCTCGACCTCATTATGGTCTGGCCATAACGTGAAACTTTGAGAAAATAGTTTGTAGTAGGAGCTGCAGAGCTAGAAGTGTCACCCTCGTACGCCGCTTCAACCGAAACTAAAATGGAAAAGATCTGATTTGCCTTGTCTTGCAGAGATGCATACAATGAGATTGCAATGCTAAAGTGCACGGACAGGCGACCATTCTAGGGGAGCTGTCGAAGAAAGCGCACTTCGAAGAAATCGATCCAGATGAACAAAGCACCGCAATAGAATTATGCACTGTGCATCGACCGGGATCCCTCCCAACCGAATCAATGAATCAGTGGATGTGTTTCATTATACTCCCTTTTGTTTCAGGTCTGACCACAACCGACACTACGATTCGACAGAGCCAATCAAACAGCGCCAAAAGTGCATCATCACAATGCTCGTCGTCTTTGTTGACCGGACGCAAGGAGAACACACTTGGATAGCATCAAAACTAATTTATTCGATACAAGGAACGTAAGTTGATCATATTGAAAAAAATTGGCCTAGAAAATATTGCACTGTGCAGGGGGACGCAAAGGCAGGCTCAGACGACGGGGGCGAACACCAGGCCCACCCGGCTGGGGATGTACGCCTGCGAGTAAGAGAGGGGGGGTGCTACTAATGCACCTGGAAGCCTCAGAAGTGGGGGGCATGGCAGCAGGGGATGCCCCTTTGTCATGCACGTGACAATTTTTATGAAACGTATCACTTTGTATCTATCGGAAAAATTACAGTAGCAGTTTGTCACACTTTATGCGGGATCGTGCACCCTATTCACCAAAAAATTGTTAGACAACAGGAGTTCGCTATAATTGAATCCATGAGAAATGAACCGGATAGTTTTACATCGTCACACGTGTGCTTTTGCAGAAAAGTCGTTCATTAAAAGGTGTTTGACTAGCATGGTATAAACCAGGGGTCTCAAACATGTGACTCGCTGGGTGGCATCCCGCAGCTGTGAGCTGTGATCCCCCGTTCCCATATCGTGAGCGCTACATGTGCCATAAAACAATAGTTGCACATCATGATTAATTTCTTTTTGAAAAAAAGCTCTGCTCGTAGTTGCAATATTGTTTTCTTTTGGACTGAGTACAGTGAAACCCGTTTAGAATGAACCCACGTACAGCGAATTATTGTCGATATCGAACTCACGGAATATTTAAATAAAAATGCATGTAAAAAGTACTTTTTATAACGAACAACATATTGGCTATATCGAACCGTTTTCCCCCTGGAAAGCTTCCAAAAACGCGCAAACAATCGTCTTCTAACTCCCCCCCCCCCCCCCCCCCCCAAAAAAAAAAGAAAGAAAAAAAAAGTAGGAAAGAAAAAAAAATCAAAAGCTCGAGCTGCGAAAAAAATTGACAAAGAGAAGCGATTCAGAAGGGGAGTATCTAAAAAAACACTACACCCACGCACCAAAAAAAAAAAAAAAGACTTCATCCCAAAGGAAGCGAAGAGATGAGAAAGAGAATCACTCGCCTTACAACAAACGCATTGTGAAAGTTCGTTGTAAATGTTTTTTGCTGTATCGAATTACTTGCTATATCGAACTGATCGTAGCGTTTCCTGCTGTTTGTTATAAACGGGTTTGACTGTATTGCTTCATCTAAATATTTTCTTCTCGGCCCTTTTTCGTGTAAATCAACCGAAATGACAACAGTACTACTAGGCTACAAGGGCAAGCTTTACACAACGAGGAACCTCGGCCGCATGAACTGCCAGCACGTTGGCATTTGAAATCTTATCACATCAGTCGCGGGTCTAAAGCAGACGTGTGTATGTAAATCAAAGCTAAAGATGTCACTGTCTAATTAGCGAGTTTACAAAAAGCAGAGCATAAGGTCCCTTTTCTAGAAATCCCTAAAGGGTCGCTGGGAGAGTCGGCTGCTTTCCAACATAACACAGTATTGCTGTTTTTTTTTTTTTATGCAAAAGCATTAACTGTTCTATGGAGCGAACCAACATCATCAGCTTTGAAGCCATGCCAAACGGTCCCTTCCCCTGTCCCAATGTCGTCTGTAGCAGAAATCTGACAGATAGGCTCCCATTGGCTGGCACACGTCATCAATGAACGAGGCTCCCATTGGCTCTCGCGCGACTTAGCTCCGAAAATGACACCAGAGAAGCCCTCTCCATGGTGGCGCAGTGCACGCAGCGGCCCGGCCGCCAGTAAGAGGGACTGGTGGCGGCAGGGCCTGCCCGAGCTCTGCCGTCACGAAACGTGGCCGTCCACGCCACTACGCTGCAGACAAACTAAGGGAGCAGAAGAACGATCATTCATGCTTTCGCATTCACAACTCCTAAGGAGTGCTCAGGTGTCCACAGACTTCTTTTTTGCTTTAAAATGCCAAGATATTGCCCCCCCCTTCTCGTTTCCGGTTGGCCCTCGACCTTTACGGGGTGGGCTATCTGGCCCCTACACTACGAGTTTGAAACCCCTTGCTATGAATTTTGAAAGATAGCAGAGGAAAGGAATGCAAAAAGGTCAACCTTTTTCTGAACTATTTTTTTTCACTCAATTTGATGAATATCGAGTTGAGTTTATAAAGGTCCCCAACACCTTCCGTTCTAGTTCATCTGAATGCAGAAAAAACTGCTGTATAATCGATGAAGCAGCAGTGCAAAGATTTCTATTCAGTTTTAAAAGGCAGCATGATGTTCGCTGTGGAAACACTAGCTGCGCTGCACAAAATCCGTAATATGCACCTTGTATAAAATAAAGCAATCAGGCAGCAACAGCGCAAAAAGACCAGGAGAAGAGGGGAGACACACGCAGAAGACAGGGAAAGGTGCTGACTAGCAACTCGTCTGCATTGATCTCCTACTTCTTCGCAAGAAGCAATGCCATGAAACTAAGCAACGCCCGTAAAACCTGCAACCGTCACACTGACCCACTCGCCAAATACAGTACAGTGTAGACCGCATATAACGTATGTCGCGGGAGTCGCGAAAATCCGCACTATAAGCGGTACCGCGTTATAACCAAAACATCAATTTTTCAGGCCAAAATACATGCCATGACACAACTTAATTACCTTTGTAAAAGAATTTATTTTATGTTAGATGAAAAATAAAGCTTAGTTTGAGGAAAGTCTTTATTTCACCAGACTAGTACAGTTCTGTCTCAAGTGTGTCACACATTTTGAAAGAAATTAGCGGCTTTTGCCTGGCCCAGCCTTTTAACCCGCGGACGGACGTTGCGAGCGTTCAGGATTGCTAACCCTAATCACGTTTCTCCGGAAATGAAAACGCGTGAAAAATCGCATCCTTCATACGTTACGCGCCAGTAATACCTTGAACTTCAGCACACGCATGAAATGCGCCAAATAAGAAATCCGGGCGATGTACTGTAGTCGAAGTAAACAATCACGACGACACGGGCGTTTCTGCCGTCTTGAGAGCGCCGCCACGACATCGCCGCCACGACATCGCCGCACGAGTAGGTGAATCTTCCCTTCTAGTACATGCTGGGTTATCATAGCGACACACAACGAAAATTCACAGTCAAGGATAGCGCTTTAACGCAGAACGATGAGATGAACTCCGTCTACGACGACGATCACAACCGACACCATGTTTGCGGAGAAGCAGCCGGCCCGCGGCCGGCACGCAACGCGCGCGAACACTTCTCCTCGATCTGCGATTGGTCTGTCGGTGCGGTTGTTTGTTACGCAGCGGAGGTAGCGGAGGGACGCACGCACGTGAACGACACGTGCGTGCGTCCCTCTGTCGCTACGGCGACTGAAGCCTCTCTCTTCGCTTCTCCCCACTTCTTCGAGCAACATCCTCGCCCCGCGCCGTCAGCGCCGTTATCTATAAGGGAAGCGTGCCCGCTGCTCCGGTCGTCGGCGCGGTCGGCGGGCTGTGCCAAAAACCGCACCATAGCCGGTATTTCCCTTCGCGCGCCTGCATTTTAAGCGGTATGTAAATACATGGAGTTCTATGGGAGGCGAACCGGTGGTTTAAAAAAACCGCGTTATACACGGTCCTGCACTATAAGCGGTTACGTTGTAAGTGGTCTATACTGTAGTCGATGTGATTAGGCTAGATTTTGTGGGTGTTGTATAATCTTGCGGAACTGTTTCTCGTAAAGAAGTGGTAGATGATGAATACAGATGAGTTGTAAGTCAGCATCACACCTGCTGCCCTCGTCCTTTCACACTGTTGCTTCCTCTAATGCAAAGCTACTGAAGTTCAGCTCCTAGGAACACAGGGCTTTACCAGAGCACCCCTTAAAGGGTGCTCCCAAATGTCCTCGACCAGCTCTCCTCTAAGCAAGGTGTTTTTCCAATATAAGCGCAAGATTAGCAGGCTTCAACCACCCAGTGTTTCATAACTACCGTAAAAACCCGCACACGATACAAACCCACATATAATACAAAAACAATACAAAGCTCGTATAAAAAGGCTCGAGGTACACCTAAGCACTTCTTATGAGTTGTGAATGTGAAAGCATGCACGACACTCTTCGCTCCCTTCTTGCGTCTGTTGCGTACGGCGCGCTGACCTTGGACGTGGAACGGTGGAGCTGCTGCCTCGCGGACACGCAGCGCCATCAGGTGAGCGATCGTTGAAACTGACGCACAGCCGCCAATGGGAGCCTCGTCGACGCGTGCCAGCCAATGGGATTTAAGCAGAAAATACATCAGCTTCACTTCGCTCCTTTGCGATCGGGGAAACTAGGAGCCATGCCTAGGCTTTTTGAGTGGTTTCATAGGTGGGCGCTGGCTTTACTTGGAGAAAGGATTTAAGGTGCCATTTCTGCGCTTCAAACTGATGACGTCGGCTCGCTCCACGAGATCAGTTAATGCTTTCACATTAAAAAATGTTTGACCTGCACATAATGTGGCCTGGACACCACAGTTCCACGGCATTTGCCTGCACAAGTGCCCTAAAATTTATAAAAAGGATGGTTACTGTGGCGCGCACCCGACCAGCTGTCATATCCTTGCCATATCAGTCAGACGTTGCGATGTCATATTGGCACCTAATATAACATTTGCACTAAGTGTGTAAATGCAAACATTTTACCCCGTCTAACGAAGGAACCCCCAAAATATGTGTCAATTATTTGGCAAAAAAGGTGCGTTCATTATGCAAGTAAATACAATACGTAGATTTTGTTTACAAGGCCTATAAGCTTCTACAAGAGCTCACTCGGGCTTTTCGATTTTTCATAATCTGAATGTACAGCAGCCTCTCCTGTCCAGTGTTTGGAGATAATCTGAGTTCAGAAAACGTCACCTCAACATCACAGCTTACGTGGACATTTGCAACGCACAACAATATCACTTTGGTTGGAAAGGAACAAATCAACTGCTGTTCCTTCGAAAGCAAAGTTTTAAAAATACTTTCCCATCCCTTTTTTTTTTTTCTTTCACTGGTTAAAACGGGAAGAGAGAAAGTGCGAAGGAGGCTTCACAATAAACATAAAAGAGACACCTTGGGGCTCTATCTATGTCGCTGGAGTTCAGTTAAAGGGCAACTCCAGTTGAAGACGAAACCGAAATAAATGACTGGTATCACTTTGGTGGCACAAAATATGATCACAGCCGAAATATTATGTCAAAGTGAAACCGCATACTCAACTAAAACTGATTTTAAAGATACGACCAGCTGCTCTTTAGCGGGCGGCAAGCGGGTCAGCTCTTAGTCAAGGAACACTGGCGCAGCACCCTTGTGACGTCACGTTGCAGCCGTACGGCTCATCAGTGTTGCCATCCGTCTAGCAGATAGTTAAGGTTTTGCCATAGACAACCAAAGCCAAACTTTGAGCTGTGATATATATAAAACTACTTGCAATAATAAAAAAAAAAAAAAAAAAAAGTTTTAATTTAGGGACATTGCCTTTAGCTGAAAACAGTTGCAACCCCAAATTTAAAAATATTGACCGGATTTGCCCTTTAAAGGACACATGCAAAGGAAAAAAACCTTTTTTTTAAACAGCTTAGATGGAAAAAGGATATCATAAAACGATTTTACAACCAAGAAAAAAAAATTTTAGAGCTACATTTACGGCGCTATACGAATTTGTAGTTGGCGCCGGCGGGCGCCGCGGAAAAGAGGCCCATATTTGTCACGTGGTGCTTGCGCTCTTTCGGAAGCTTCGTATGGCCTTTAAAAGTAACTTAATCTTTTTTGTCTGAAGTATAACAAAAAACTAAGATGAATAAGTAACTTTTAGAGCCCAAAGGAAACTCCTGAAAAAGCGCAAGCAGACGTGATAGACCTGTGCGCCGGTCAGACGATGGCGGCGGCGCCCCGAAGCAGACGAACTTGTGCGGCGGCAGCGACGGCGGCGTGGAGAAACGCGTTGAAGCGGCGTTCGCACAACGCTCAGCGTGCGGCGGCGATGCAGCGCGGCGGCGCGCGGGCCTACCACGTGACCAGCGGCAGCTCCCGCGAGCGCCAACTACAAATTCGTATAGCGCTGTAAATATAGCTCTAAAAATTTTTTTCTTCGTTGTAAAATTGTTTTATGACATCCTTTTTCCATCTAAGCTGTCTTAAAAAATGCTTTTCCCTTTGCATGTGTCCTTTAAGGCAAGTGAATCGTTTCCGAAGTCTGGAGCAAGCCCACGCATTCCTACCAACACTTTGTTCCCTAGAAAATATTTTCGGATTAGAATATCTGGAAAATGGTAGAATTTAATTTCCGGATTCAGAGAAAAATCAGGCTTGACCCGATACTTAGGAAACATGTTAGAAACATAAATACTGGGAAATATCGGGTTTCACCCGAGGACAAAGAACCCCAAGTGCAGCGAATCACCAGCTCACACTGAGCCTCCGCCTAAAAGTTCCCACGAGTCAAAAGGTCGCACCTTGATAGAATGCCTGCGTCCCGCGTAGGGCTGGTCGAAGGTGAAGCACCTGACGCCGTGGTCGATGCGCCTGTGGCCGCCGAATTCCTCGGCGTCCGTGTCCAGGACTATCCTGTATCTGGTACCCACACGTTGAGGCACGTTTCGCGCGCCAGCACGTGGAGGAATGTGTCGCGACACTACACTACCCAGGATGAGTCTTCAAGTCGCGCGCTTACTGCCCTGTCCTGCCCGTGCATCGAAAGGGGTCTTGAGGCAGCAACAAATTGTGTCGCAGGAGCCGGAGCGTCGCGATTGTAACATCCGACAACACGGCACGCCGGCTTCTGCGACATCACTTGCTGCCACTTGGGAACCTCTTCCGATGTGTAGGCAGGATAGGATACTAAACACGCTAGCCAGAGATACGTTTCAGGCGCCGTACCAACGACGTAAAAATACTCGACTCCACACCTGCCCTCGAGGGGCAGACCGGCCCAAGGATACTCTCCCGGCACGTCGATGCCCAGCTGGTAGTCGGTGAAGCTCTTGCACGGGTGCAGGCCGATGACGAATAGCAGCCCCGCCCTCTCGAAGGCAATCACCTTGTCGTCCTCGTGCTTCAAGCTCACGTACGCCTGCATTCACATCCATCGTTCGAGTCGCAACCTTTTCGGCAATCGCGTCCCTTTGTCCACGTCAAAATTAAAAGTTTACAGGCGTTAGAGGGGAGCTCCAGCGGCTTTCGAGTTACCCAAACCAAACAAATTTACGGAATACCCAGGCTTTAGTGTCTCGCACAATATCTATTATCTCTCGATTCAAAAGAGCTATCGCAAAAACGGCAAATGAAGGTGATGCGAAAACCGACATTCTAATTTTCCCACGCTCCCCGGCAGGGCGGCGTTGCACGTCGAGGAGGCAGTCTAAAAAACGCGGTATTTAGAACCATTGTTTTCGTTTTGCTGACACAGGCTTAACCAGCATCCAGCGATCTGGATGAACATTGTACCTGCGTGCGGTCATGTATCACTACTGTGTGATGCACGTTAAAGATCCCAGGCTAGCGGCTGTACAGCACTGGCTAAATTTCTCATCCACAGCTGAGACACCAGACACCCACTGAGGCAGACTAACTTCCAGTTGTATACACACAACAATGTTTGTTTCGATTTTTGAAAAAGAAAAAAAAAAACGGAGACAACGAACGAAGAGAACAAACACAAAACATGTCAAAGACGTTTTGTGTTTCTCCCCTTCTTTGTCCGTCGCCTCCAGTTTTTTTTTTTTCAAAAGTGTCGTCACGTCGTCAACCAGTTCGGCTGTTTACTTACTCGTTCTTCAATCATGTTTTCAGTGCCACCAGCAGAGCCTTCCAGCTTCTCAGATAAAATTTCAAACTTCCATAACTTCCCCCCCCCCCCCCCCCCCCAAAATTATTGTGACTCGTAATTTGGGCTACTAATTCAGATGTGTAAAGTATTAACTTGTTGAAACAATTTTGACGCCAATCGGCAACTACTGAAAATTTGAGGAAGCTCTCATTTGCCCACCTAAAATTGAAAGCAAATTGGACGAAAATAAGGAGTAGGCTAAATTTCGGTGTGTAATACAAAATAAAGTAAAAAAAACGGCTAATTTTGAATTTTTGTGATTTGCGAAGCTTGTGATTGAAGGGAGCGGCAATGAACCAAAGACGACCGTCCTTCCCAGCCGGCAACGTTTGATTATCTCCTGCTGTGGCTAAGTAAGATCGTTCCTGACGACGTCATCGCTGGCCAGGCCCTGAGATTACAAGCGTAAAATCCCGAGAGATGGCCCACCTAGAATCGAAAAAAAATTGGGCGAAAATAAAGGTTGAAAAAAAAAAACTATTTTTAGATCATGTGTTTGTCAAACTTGTTACTGCGGCGAGGGGCAATAAAGCAGACGACTGTACTTCCCAGTCAGCAATGTTCACTTATATCCCGCCATAGCTAGCAACTAGACGCATTTACGTTAAGATCATCATTGATCCGAACACTACTATCACTAGGTGTGGCCGGACTATCTTTTGGTGCTTAAAAAAAAATAGTATATAAAACCAAAAATAGGGGTGGGTTACCTTTCAAGGGTTGGGGCATCTCTCGGGGATTTTATGGCAGAAGGGGGCCATCTTTGAAAAAGTAGCATATCATTCCAAAAATAAGGATCTTTCAGGGAAGTTCCTCTTCTCGTTCGATGGTGCCCTCTGGTGTCTGTGATAGTTCCAAGCTAATCAATCTTTGATATTGATTTTAATTGAGAAATCGGCCAGGCATAAATGTGACGTTCGGTTTTTTAGAACGATTAGAACCCATAGCAACATCGTTTTGAGTTTGAAACTGGAAAACGTTTGAAAAATGAGGCCTAACTGTATGGGGAAGACTCGTCAGATGCTTAAAATATTGACATACCCGTGACAAAAAATTGGCCGCTGCAGGTCCGGCAGTGCTTGTTCGATTGCCACGGAGAGCAATCCGAGTTCGTTCCCCTCACGGAACCTATCCGAACTTCTATCCTACCGGGATGCTGCTTGGTCAACGGAAATAAAAAAAAACATGGTGTTCCCTTTCCCGTTCGAATGATCTGTGCAGCCATTGGCAACACAGTGCGCCGGCATACGAAAAACAGGACGACACACGACGTAGTTCTCATTTCTGCAGTAGCGTAGTACGGCGTAAGCCTGTGGCCCGCCATTCGCTTTCAGTCAGACAAAAGCGCTGGCGTCTCCTGCACAAGTGTACAGTGCAATCCACTAATAACCATAATGAGAAAACCTGAAAATGCAATTGCAGTGATGTGATTGGCCTAAGCCATTTTGGAGCACCTTTTGGAGCAGCCAAAACAGTGTTTTGGAGCAGCGAATGTGGCCTTTGGAGCAACCAAAACAGTGTTTTGGAGCAGTAAAAGTGGCTTTTGGAGCAGCCAAGACAGTGTTTCGGAGCAGCAAAAGTGGCTTTTGAAGCAGATATTCCTATAAAAATAAAAATACTAATCGTTTTAAGTGCTGTACAAATGAAGGGCACTTTGTGTTGTGACCTGTGTAGTATTCTAACATGACGTGTTGTGACGGAACTCGCTGCTTGTGTTTTTACTGCTGAGACATCCCACAAGTGTATAGTGCTGTAGGTGTTGCCCAGCAATTCCGAAAAACCGCTTGCCACCGTTTTACTGGTTCCTGACGTATCAGATTTTCGTCAAAAGTAAGCAAGCGTAAAACAACGGATTGCAAGCGTCCCGGCTGGTGCCTCTGCCATGCAATCAAGTTCGCAGACACGTGAGGGCAACTTCAGCAGGCTTGCAGTTGCGCGTGCTTCGTCGCGCGAGCGGAGACAACGGCTGTTCGATCAAAACCGAAACCATGTCACTCCGCTCCATCGCCAACTGATTCCCGAAATTGTATGCAAAATGTAACTGTCGAGCATACGACGAAAAAAAGTCCAGCGGCGCGTTATTGTGAGGCAGGCCAAACAAGGTACAAGCTAAACACATAAAAAAAAGCAAAAAGAACCAGAGCGCATCGATGCAAGACATCGCAAGCCAGGGTCAAAAAGTTCTTGGATTGCTTTGGCTATCTGCAACGACTGAACTCGAGACAAACAAGTGCGCTGTGCGGGTTCAGCGCAGACAATGCCTTCTTTGCTTTAGGTCACTTCTCTTCACCAACTTTCTTATCGCGGCAGATTTTTCACGTACCAGGGTCCCTCTCAAAAGAAAGCCCACTGAGAGAAACCTAGGTATTTAATACTTTGAAACAGCAGTCTTTGAGCTGAAGGATTTTTGTAGTAAAGTATGATTTAAACAAGAACAGGAATGTTGATGAACATGCAGCGGTACTTAGTTTCATTTTATAGAAAGCGCCATATTTGCAGCGACGTGGGGACGGCAACACCCGACGTCGCGCGACCACGGTGACTAGAAAGCAGGGACCAAATATAGTTTTCCAACGGCTGTTGCTTTCAGGAGCAAGTGTTTCAGTTCACAAAAAAAGTTCCCGCCGCGCAAAAACGCGGTTTCGTTTCACAGCATGACGGCAAGGCTAGTATCCAAAACGCTATAGCATCGGAGCCTCCGCACACACCCGCGTCTATCGTTAAAAATAATAATAAAAAAAAGCGAGACGAGACTCACGAGACGACGAGTGCGCAAAATGCCAGATGGCGGGAAAACCACGCAGGACCGGAAGGACAATTGATGCAGGGTACTTTGTGTTGGTCGGCCGCTTGCACCACATAACAGACGCATGCTCAATTACGGTGCTCAGAATAATTTCAGTTTTGAAAGGCGACCGAAATTGGTCTTTTGGCGCAGGCTTGGCGCAGATTACCTATATATTGGCAAAATGTATCAGGATGTAGCAGGGTTAGCCCCTTGGCGCAGTTTGGCGCAGCAATCACATCACTGAATTATCATAACTGATTATCATTGTATCTGGACCAGAAGCTGGTTGTTTCTAGTCTAGAAACGCTGTAAACTGATCGTTATAAGCGGTATATCGTGGAGTGCACTGTAGTAACTTCTTTGCAAGAGGCTGACTGCGCCCACTTTACACTATGCAACAAAATGGCGGTGCTCGCGGAAAGTCGAGGAACGAAGCATCTATATGCAGTCTAAGCTCATTACAACAGACCTGGTTACAACGGACATTTGGATATAACATACCGATTTGTGAAGTGCGGTTGGTTTTCCTCTATGTACCATTGACTCAACTTCATATCTGAATACAACAAACTCCTCTTACAACAGACCGAAATCTTGATCAAGACCAGGGTCTGTTATAACGAGCTTGTACTCTAAGGGCACAACTCGTTTAGTGACTCCAACATCCCCCGTGGACTCACGGGCGGAGAGGGCAGCCAGTGGTGCTGCTCTTCGAGGTGGTTGAGGGCGCTGTCGAAGCGGTTCAGGAACTTGTAGCGCAGCAGGTCGTCCTCCACCAGGTGCCACTGGCGACGGGCGTGGTGGTAGCTCTCGTCATTGCCCGCCCGCGGGAAGTCCAGCCACTCAGGGTGCCCAAACTCGTTGCCTGTGTCGCACGACAACAGTCTTGCGATCGCAACACGTTTCGAACGAGCTACCGAAAATGGTAAACAATGCGCAAAGAACAGAGACTGAGAATAAAGGCTGGTTCATGCATTTGCATTCGAATGTGCTCAAGTGCACTGCTTTCCTTGCGACCGCCTAACACACTCCGAACTGGCGACATCTATTGGTAACCCTGTAATACTCCCACCCTGCGTATAACTACCGTAAAATACCGAGCATCTGCCTATTCCACAATAAGCGGCCACCCCTCGCTTTTGCACCATTTGGAAAATAAGCAAAGGACATATTTTTACATATTATTGATTTAAAGGGATGGTGAACCGAAATTTGGAATTAAGAAAAAAACAATGCAGGAGATGTAGGCGGGAGGCTACGATCCCTACAACACTAGTCGTAAGGCGATATCTAAATGGACGGCCGCCTTGTTGGAAAAAGAGGCCGAGATTGAACCAGTCTGATGAGGCGTGTGACGTGAAGATACCTCGTTTCCTCCTCTCTTCGCTTTGCCCCCTCAAGGTGGCGAAGCGGAGAAGACGCAAGGGCGTTCCCTCTCCTTCTCGGAGAAACATGACGTGAACATTTCTGTTAAATGCGCCTCCTTTTTTAGAAAAATGTGGTCATCCGTTCGAGATATCACTGTATGAGTGATGTTTTGGTGTTTGTAGCATTTCGTTGCACGCTTTTGCCGCGTGTTTTGTGGAATCCAGATTTCGGTTCAGCATCCCTTTAAGGAGGACTCGTCCCCCAGGTTTACACGATTTATCTCCAAATATTGAGTGGGCGCTTGCTCGGGATTTTACGGTGGACTGAAGGTTTTGCGGTATTTGCGAGATTTAAGCTACATGCGCTCTCTCTGAAAAATGGTTGCTAATGACATTATCAAAATTATTTCGGGCCCATGGTGAAAAAATTATGCATAGAAAATTATTTAAAAAATCGTGGCAAAGGCAGTGGACAAAGAATGTGATACAGTGCCGAGCTAGACGCTCGGCGCTACGTCGCATTCTTAGACACTTTATTTTACACTAAGAAGCAGCCAAACATCACTTGGAGGCTCTGTACCTACCGTATTTACTCGAGTAATAGCCGCACTATTTATGAAGAAAACCTGAGGGTTCGCTCTTCCGCGGAGCTCGCGGATTGCAAATCACCGCGATCGACAGCATGATTCCAGCGGTTTACGGGGCAGAGATAACGTCTTCGCGCGGAGATACCGTCTGTGAAGATTGCATTTGTATGGAGAATCGTGTTCTCGATCTAGTGATTCGCTATGCTATTTATGCGCAACACGATCATTGGCTGTATATGTGTTTTGCGGGAAAGTAGACGCAAGGGCCTTGTTCATAAATAGTGCGGCTATTACTCTAGTAAATACGGTAGTTGTTCTCGGCTTTATTTTGCCCATAAACATCGGCATCATTCGCAAAAATGAAGGCACTCGAAATACCTCAGCTCATCACGGCAAAGCGAACATGCCTAACCGAAGATAAAGCAAGTAGGCAGGAAAGCTGGTTAAGGATAGACGTGGTAACCCTAGAGTGAGGGGACAAGAAGGGACGGACAATAACCTAACCTATTGTCTGCTTTCCTTCTCTGCCTTTCTGCCACTCTCTTTCATGTTCCTTTCCTTGGGCAGCCCGGAGCTCACCCTTTTAGCCTCTGCTAGGAGTAGAACATTGCTCTATATCTGATCGCGTGATGTAACCCTCAGGGAGGAAGTAACTTGGATGTACTCGAGCAAGACGTTCAGCTAGCACTAGAGTACAATCCGTGGGGAGAGGAGCGCTACGTCACTGTTTGGCTGTATTTTGTTATTTCTCGGTCAAATCTGGCGTGGAGTCTAAATTGGCATATAGGCCACGAGACGCCTGATTTCCCCGCTTGACTTGGCAGGAAATGCACAGACGGACTGACAAAATTTCAAAATTTTGGCAATGGGTGGGGGGGGGTGTTCTGTTAGAAAGCATTTTATGCTTTAAAACAGGGGCTATCACAAACTTTTCAGTCTCAGGGAATGCCCATTGGAGGCTGTAAAGCTTTCCAAACAGCAATGCGCATATACAAAGTATCTGGCTCGTAGTCACGCATTAATGGGCAGCTTAGACCTACTAAAATAATGCTTACTCTTAAAAAAACCCACTTTACTTAGGGGGAGGGAGGGTCAAGGATATCTAAAAGCTCGGGAAACCCGCGTAAGCGCTCTGAGGAACCACTGTGTTCCTAAGAACCCAGTTCGAGAGCCCCCGCTTTAAAAGAAGAACCCACCGATGAAGTTGAGCCAGGCCTCGCCCCCGAGGGCGTGGGTGAGCAGGCGGATGAGCTTGTGCATGGCCAGGCCCCGGTCCACCACGGGTGTCAGGGGCGTCAGGGTCGACATGTGCGTGTACATCTCCTTGTCCATGAGCCAGAAGGCCAGTGTCTTGTCCCCTACCAGAGCCTGCATGCACGCACCGACCAACCAACTTCTTTAAAGCCGACATTACGCACACATCGTAGAGAAGACACAATGACGAATGTATCTGTGGACCCACCTCAAGCATGTTAGAAGTGCTTTACACATGTGCATGTTCGAACATGTCTGTCTTCGAACGTGGCAGGACCGCCGTACGAGGAAGACAGTGTTTGGATATTATATTCCTAACGAGCGTGTTGGTAAGATGTACTAGATAACAGAAAGTATAAAACAGAGAGAGGACGAATTTACTCGTCTGTGTTTCGCTCTCTCTGTTTTATACTTTCTGTTACCTAGTGTTTGGACACTGTCTCTCTTACAATGTATGAGCATGTTGGGGGGGGGGCACGGCACACAGGACAACATTTGTGCCACGCATGACAAATACATACATATCCGATTTGGCACACGTGTACAATTTCAGCGAGGACACAAACCACGCTGCTGGATGCAACACAGTATGGCTTTCCTCCTCGCCTTTGCCGTCGTCTTCTCCCTTTTCTTGTTTCCGGGACATTCGGCACAGACAAACAGCTAGCAGAATGCTGCAAATGGCTGCGTCCTGGAACCCATGTCACGAGCGTGTTCCAAGGACGCAAGCGGACGGTCGCCTTCCTTTGCAGAAAGAATCGTTCCAAAACAGATTGGAAGCGGAGAACCTACACGCTTTTTATCTGGCACGGGTCAGAGCGACTCGTATCATGTGCGAACGGCCCTTAAGCAACCCCCCAGGCACAACCCCTCTCACTTGTCTCTCGCAGAAGTGTTGCTCAACCCAAGATGTGGCTTCCGCAAAGAAAAGATACCTTGGTACTCTGGATAAAGTCGGTACTCATAGGATCTGTTGGTTTGGCATGGTCCACGACATTCTGCTTCTTGCACAAGCGGCATTTGTGCCTGTGTTAGGTACCAGTCTCTCTTGTAGGTGCCACGACACTATACTGAGCGTTTCTCGCCTCTCGCAAATCTTTTGCATCTTTCCGCGACGTCAAATCACCCAATATGATTGTACGATGTAGCCATCTGGTCACCTATACGCTTCTCTATAGCCGCGCAACCTGTACGTTAGAAGCGACTCTCAGAAAAGTTTTATGTGGCACAGGATTTTTCTATTTCATTTCTTTCTTTAGCTGTCTGCAGAGCTTATTTTATTGTCATTTCCTGGGTCTGATGTCAAGAGTTTATGTGGAGACAAGAGTTTATGTGAGGTAGTCTAAGTATAGAGTGGTATACCTGTCTGGCATATTTTATTTGTCTTTCTTTTTTTAACGTGAAACCTTCTTCAACCAGTTGCGCCAGATTAAGTGAAGCCAGACTTCGTGAAGCCGTGGCCTGTGACGTCATGTGGCTTCAGTTTCCATGCTAGATTTATCGCGAAAATTAGTGCCACGTGACCTACAGACGAATTCAGTTTACTCACTAAATTTAGCGGGAAAATTGATGCATGACCGGCCGCAGCCCATCATTCCCCATACTCAATTGACAGAAGCACAGAGTACAGCTAACAAACGTTTAGCTTCCGTATCCAACATACTTGCCTAGCAATTTACCACACAATTTTCTTAAAGGGTTAGGTACTCTTATTCAACAGACTACTTGTTCTCAAACACCAGTTTCTAAGTGTTTTCGTGAGTTAAATAGAATGCATGTAAGCTGCTAAAAAATTAAAGTTGTCTCAATCATTCTGATAAACTGGGAGAGCACCAAATGTGTCCTGCATGCAATATGCTTGCATTACGCTTTGTAATGCTTGGTTACAGATTGGTTTGGGTAGTTTCAGATTCGTTGCACACATGACACATTCACATACTCATGGTCTAGACTGGGTGTCGGCTAACTTCTGCAACAGCAGGCAGAGTCGTCGTAAAGCCGACATGGAGGGGGCCAGACAGCAAGTCGAGTGGGGGCTCCATGTGCCAAAACAACGAAGGGCATTTGGCATGCCCCAGCGCAGGACTGAATATTAATTTCAACCATTTGGGGATCTTTCGACGTGCAACCGAAAGCTTGGTTACACGGCGCTTTCTCTGCAATATGCCTCCGTCAGATTGCGGGCACCTTGGCTGGGATTCAAACCCGCCACCTGGCGATTCGTAGGCCGGCGCTTTTGCCTCGGAACTGAGGCGGCCGACGGCAAGACGAGAGGAGGGGGGAATAAAAAGCAAAAAAGGAAGTAAGAGGCCACATAGAACCGCCTCGGGGGTTGTCGTCCCCTGGTCTAGTTCAGGACCCATAATGTTGCGAGATCACATAGGAAGGTACTTTCGTATTTACTCGCATATTGAACACACCCTTTTTCCCGAACAATTGACACATATTTGGGGGGTGCGTTCATTATGAGGGGTTAAATTTTTGCACCTACACACTTAGTGCAGATGTCATATTAGGTGCCCATATGGCACGGCAAGGCACTGTGGCATGTCTCCACTGATGGAGGCGCACCACGGCTGGTCAGGGGTGTGCCACAGTAACCATGCTTTATAAATTGCAAACCTTTTTAGGGCATTTCCGGCGTGCCTTTTGCAGAAGAAAAAAACGTCCTATGAAGCTCACTCAGCACAAACAGCGACACGACCATACTTAGGCTTAACCACTTTCACGATTTCACTGTCCAAAAGCGGACCACAGACGAGGGCGTGTTTGTTGACGTCAATGCATCCGATAGCAGTGATGTGTTTGGCCTAAGCCATTTTGGAGCACCTTTCGGAGCACCCAAAACAGCGTTTTGGAGCAGTAAATGTGGCCTTTGGAGCAGCAGAACAGCGTTTCGGAGCAGCAAAATATGGATTTTGGAGCAGATATTCTTAGAAAAATAAAAATATTTGTTTTAAGTGCTGTACAAACGAAGTGAACTTTGTGGTGTGTTGTCATGTGTTGCGTTGGGATGAAACTCGCTGCTTGTGTTTTTACTGCTAAGACATCCCACAAGTGCACAGTGCTGTAGGCATTGCCGAGCAATTCTGAAAAACCGCTTGCCACCGTTTTACTGGTTCCCGACGTGCCAGATTTTCATCAAAAGTAAGCAAACGTAAAACAATGGATTGCAAGCATCTCGGCTGGTGCCTCGGCCGTGCAATTATGTTCGCATGCACGTGAGGGCAACTTTGGCAGGCTTGCAGTTGCGTGTGCTTCGTCGCGCATGCTTCGTTGCGCGAGCGGAGACAATGGCTGTACGATCGAAACCGAAACCATCCCCATTCCGCTCCGTCGTAACGTGATTCTCAAGACTGTTTGCGAAATGTAACTGTCGAGCATACGAGAAAAACAGTCCAGCGGTGCGTGCTTGCCAGGCCGGCAAACAAGGTACAAGCTAAACACACAAAACAAAAAAAAAAGCCTGAGCCCTGGCTTGCGATGCAAGACATTGCGAGCCAGGGTCCAAAGGTTCTTGGAGCGCTTTGTGCAATGACTGAGCTCGAGACAAACATACGCGCTGTGCGGGTTCAGCGTGCAGACATTGCCTTATTTGCTTTAGTTCACTTCTCCTCATCAACTTTCCTTCGTGGCAGACTTTTCACATACCAGCGTCCCTTTCAAAAGAAAGCCTACCGAGAGAAACCTAGGTAATGAATACTTCGACACAGCAGTCTTTCAGCTAAAGAGGGATGTTTGTAGTAACGTACGATTTAAACAAAAACAGGAATGTTGATGAACATGCGGCGGCAGGGCCGTACCCAGAAAAAAATTTCGGGAGGGTTTTCGGGGACAACGGCGGCCATTTTGAAAGTGTCTATTGTCTTATTTTCGCCTATGAATCATGTGCATCGATGGCATATAATGGAGAGTTACAGCAAACTGGAGAACCGGTCCCGGTTTGGTACCCGGTAGCTGACCGGCGCCACTGCGCGTGCGCAGAGGGGGAGATTAAAATCGACTGGCTGCAAGTGCACCGACCAGGGCCGTACCCAGAAAAAAATTTCAGGGGGGGGTCAGAACCCCCTAACCCCCCCCCTGGTTACGGCCCTGTGCGGCGGTACATAGTTTCATTTTAGAAAGTGCCATATCTGCAGCGACGTGGGGACAGCAACACCCAACGTCGCGTGACCACGGTGACTGGAAGGCAGGGACCAAAAATAGCTTTTGCACGGAAGTTGCTTTCAGGAGCGAGTGCTTCAGTTTACAAAATAACTCCCGCAGTGCAAAAAAGTGGTTTTGTTTCACAGCATGACGGCACGGCTGGTACCCGGCACGATAGCGTTGGAGCGTCCGCACTCACTCGCCTCTATTGTTAAAAATAATGAAAAAAAAAAAAATGCGAGAGGAAATTTACGAAGCAACGAAAGCGCGAAACAGCGAGACAACCATACAGGATCGGATAGACAATTGATGCAAGGTACTTAGTGTCAGTCGGCCGCTTGCGCCCCCCAACACACGCCTGCTCAATTACGGTACTCAGTTTAGTTTCGATTTTGAAAGGCGACCGAAATTGTTTTTTGGCGCAGGCTTGGCGCACATTACCCATATTTTGGCGAAATGGAGCACGATGTATCAGGGTTAGCCCCTTGGCACAGTTTGGTGCAATTGGCGCAGCAATCAGATCACTGTGATAGGCGAAGAATGTCCGGGGCTGGGCAATTCCTCGACCCAAGCTTCGTCAAGTGTGCATGCTACTCGGTTTCATGGTTGATTACTTCCGCAACTACGCACTTGCAGCCATCACAAGAGCGGCTTGGCTTGGCCTGGCCTGACTGCTTGGCGGCGAAAGAAAATTGGCTTGGTGGTTAGCTAAGTTGGACGCAATTCAAGACTCATGGAGCCGAAAATTGGAGGTGCGTGCATTACGTGAGGGGAAAAAAAAAAGTTCAAATATTGGTACCTGTTGGGGGGGGGGGGGGGGGGGGAAAGGGGGGGGGTGCGTTCATTATGCGAGTGTGTTCATTATGCGAGTACCGCATTTACTCGAATGTAACGCGACCACGATTGTAACGCGAGAAGTGACTTTTCACAGCGCAAAAAAAAAAAAAAAGAACACGAATGTAACGCGAGTTAAGTGAGGGGAAAAAAAGTACCTTAAGAAGTACTACAACGTGGTCCGCGGAATTCCTTTCCGTTGGGTTTACACTTGAAGAGCACTTCACGCTGGAGCCTCCACCCACGGATAGTCGATTCTGTCACATCTACCCGTAGAGCCGCGGCAGAGTTTCCGATTTCCTCAGCCATCATAATTGCACTTCTTTTAAAGCGGGCGTCGTACTGAGCTCGTCGCGTCGCCATTTGCTCGAGAGTCCAGTCGCGGAAGCACGTAGCAGCAGCTCACAAAACACGGACAACACGGGCACATGGGTACAGTAACCCTAACAGAAAGAGAAAGCGTTGCGAAGGTAACCCGTAACCCTAACATGGGCGCAACGAGTCGCAAACAATAGGATTGAATCGGCTGTTTTCAGCGTGTATATGTTGCCAGCACAAGATTGAAAGATTGCGAGATTTGTCGTAGCCATTTTAAAGAGCCTGTGCTGCGACACCACCAAGGCATATTTTGAGGCGTTGCGATTATAACGCGAACCCCCAAATTAGTTAAGGGAAATTTGAAAAAAAAACTCGCGTTACATTTGAATAAATACGGTAAGTATGTAGTCATTTAAAAGTTAGCTGCACGCATCAACAGTCACCTACTACCACAGGGTCCCTCGAATCATACTTAGTCCAGCTGCCTCCATCCTGTTTGCCTCCAGAGGCTCCGGGTTGCGGATTGCATGGTTCAGGGTTCAATTCCTGCTGTTCTGCTCGTTAAATCTAGCTAATTATGATTAATTATGACTAAGTATACTTCCATATGCTTTGCATGCTTATGCACTGCCTACTATGGGCCATGTGTGATTTACGTTACCTAGCCCTCGTGTAACAGCTTTTCGTTGGATTCGAGCATAACGCCTTTTTCCATTTTTACCCCGCTCCTGGGTTACCACGTCAGTAATGAACAGAGAATCTGTTAAAACTAGAGATCAGCCTAATATTATTGTTGTCATCATCATTATTCTTACAGTCTAAGTTCATTACAACAGACCTGGTTACAACAGACATTTGGATATTACATACCGATTTGTGAAGTTCGGTTGATTTTCGTCTTCATATCTGCATACAACAGACCGAAATCTTGGTCAAAATCAAGGTCTGTTATAACGAGCTTAGACTGTATTATTAATATCATGTGGCTGCAGAGCGACCACTGACCTGATCGTGGGACTCTGCATATGCGACGCTCTTCTCCATCCACCTGCGGTTGGTGAGGGTGTGCACAATGTGGCCCATGTTCCAGTCCTCGTCCTTCTGCTCTTTCAGCAGCTGAAGAGAGGCAATCGGGCACATTCAGTAGCGGCTCCGGGAGTCAAGGAGAAAGCGCTCCTTCTACTGAACGGCAAAAAACTGCTTCCGGAGCACGCAACTCCGAGTTCCCGGAGTCAAGCTCGTGTGCACCGAGTCTGGAGACGGTGCATTAGGAGCAAAAAGAGCAAGGTATGACATATTTCCAGATTGCAGACAAAGTTCCGATGCTGAAAGAGAAACAACAAACAAAATGGCAGGAGAAGCTGCATCAGCTGTGGTGTGGGTCGGCGATTTGCTCGCTTTTGTTTATGAAAAGTACTCAAGGTAAGACGAATAACGCAACCAGATTTCCTTACATCTGGTGCAGTGTTTTAATTGCCGTTGCATGGAAACTCTGCAAATATCAATGATAGTCCTGTTCATGCTGAACAGAGCAGGGCAGGTCTGTACTTCTCTAGGCCAGTATATGAGTGTACTTACTTTGGTGCACGGTTGGACACTCACATAGAACATGATCCCGATTAATGTTCTGTTTGCATAGCTAAATCGGGTGTATACAAGTATGGGACGTCAACCGACGCTTGCTTCGGCCGACGAAAACCTTGATCGCCAAGCGCGGCTGACTTTCATCTGTATACGAATTCATTTAAGGTATAGGAAGTCAGTAAGGAAGTGCAGAAGAAACATATGACCGTATAAATATATCGTAACCGGTGGCATAGATACACCGAGCTCCATAATTTGCTCGTGTTGATGACTTTTTTTTTTTTTTTTTTCTAACATTAGCAGTTTTTTTTTTTTTTTTGTTTTGCAAAGGGTTCTATTGCTTTGGATTGCTTCGAACAGCAGCGCCGACATCTACAGTCACTCGCTTTTTCTGTAACGACCTTGCCGAGACTTCTTCGATGTCGGCGTCAAATAAAAGTGATTGTGCGCTCGGCATTGTCTGCTTTAATTTTATTTGGAGACCGTCTGCCACAGGGGAAGAAGTGGAAACTGCATAAGAGTAGCCGAAGAGCCGTGCTTCTTTTGCCTTTCAGTAGACTCTCCGAAAACTCCGACTCAAGTTACTCCATTCGGAACTGAGGAAGCCGCTACTGAATGCACCCATCCACATCAGCAATCTCGGGAGCACGCAAGTGACGCCTTTCTTCCAGCCTGTTGCCAGTCATTGCCACATGGTCGAGGGCTCAAATACGCTCGTGACTGAAGAAACCCACTGGCTGGATGGATGGAGTTACACATTGTAATCTTAGAATTGAGTGTTAACTTGCACAATACGGCAGTAGTTATTAAGTCCAACTAGAGCAACGGACAGAAAGAACCGATACCGACCATCTTCAAGCACACGCGGCGGGCACGTGAAGCTACATTTGGGAGGCTTGCAATCACTCGTGCTTACCTCTCAATCACCAAGAGACTGCAAGCTTGCTAAAAGCACCTTTATGCACACGCTGCATGTGCTCGAGGCCTGTCAGTGTCGATCGTTTTTGTTTGTCGCTCTAGCGGGACCTTGGCTTTCAAGGAACTTTTGTTTATCCGAAGACCCTCTAGCATGCCTCCCCAATACTTGCATTCGAGCGTAACATGACATTAACCTGTAGCACCAAGCTGAGTGACGAGGCGCGTCCACAGGCTATAATTTCGTCTGGCCACAGCTATGGCACAAAGTTTTACAACACACGTGACAGAGATGCACAGCCCTGCGACACCTTTGCAGCCAGCAGATGAGTAGAGCACGAAGAAGATAAAGTAATGAAGCGCACGAAACGTCTTCCAGACGTTGGCCTTTATAGGCCTGTTCAGACATACAACCCAGCACTCCCTGTGTTATTGGTCAGTGCTGACCTTATGCTATATTAGTGATACGGCACTAATAAAGCGCACAACATCAGTGCTAAGCTATGCTCAAGTTGGTGCTACATCAGCGCCGATTCTAGTGCTGATGTAGTGCTGTAATCTACCTGTGATTTGGCCTCAAAACATGCAAACAGCAGCCCAAGCAAGACTTGTTTTAGTAGCCAGAAGTCGCCAAAACTGCAGATATTTATGCCACTTAATATTCAAAGCAAGCATTTTTCTTGCATTATCTGTATTATGTTTGCAATCACCATATCGGGACGTTTCTATTTATTTTCAATAAATCTGAAAACAAATGTCTGCCGACAAAATCAGCCTTGCAAGAGAGAAGGAGCAGTGACCTTGATCCAGAGGTCGGGCACTGCCATGGCCAGCCGGTAGTCGAAGCCCGTGCCCCCTTCCTCCACGGGCCGGCAGAGGGCCGGCATTCCAGAGACGTCCTGCAACATCAACCTCCAATTTATGAACAAAAAGTAAGTGTGCAAATGAGCTGGTGTATGTTGAACATAATTACAAAAGGACTACCGCAATATCCCGAATCATCGCCCATCTTCCACCCCACTTTAGGCCGAATACCATTTCCAAAACAACGCCGAGTGATTGCCCAAAAAAATGCCGAGTGATTGCCCACGTACAGAAACGCCTGCAATCTGCAAACATTCATCTTACCCGAATGACACCGCCGTGGACCACACAGTTGGAGGACGTCCGTGACAAAGTAAAACGAACAAGGGAAAAACATTTGTCTTTTGTTTACACATTCCCTCCCCGATTTCCGCGACCCCGAAGTCGGAGTACTACACGCGCGCGAAATGAAAATGATGGAGATAACAAAATGAAACTTTGTTTTGCTGGAGAAAAAAACAAGATCGGAAAAATGACAGAAACAGTAACCCATTCAGAGATTGGGAGGTCAGCGAACGGCCTATATCCTAGAATGTAACTGGTCACCACAAACCCAATCCTTCTCTCGGAATGTTGTGACTGCGGTTCGTGAGATTATGCACTGTTAAGACAAAGCCAACAAGTAAAACAAAATTTGGTGTCCCATTTCAAGCTCCGTCTTCGTGGTGCCATTCACGCCACGTAGCAACGCCGCCTCAACCCGCGTCGATAGCACGCCGCGCACAAATGCACGGATGTATGCACCATACAAGAAAGTTGCGCAAGAGCCTTGTACTTGCGATTGACAAGGCGCCCAACTTGGCCCGAAGCCAAAGCATTTGCCAACGCGATCGCCACTTTCCAACTTCTTCAGCATCCCTCTTCGTCGCTTTGAGATAAGCGAGGTACCAAACTTTCACTGCACTGATCTCGAATTGTGGGAATGGAGCTTTTCTAACAATTGCATCAATAGACTTTGCACTCACACAATGCCACGGGGAGAACAAAACGAATGTAAGAAAATGATCAGTGAGCAACAGTCATGAGACGGAGACACGAGACTAGGGGGCAAGAAAGCAAGAAAAAAAGAAAAGAAAATATAATGCTGAAATTGCTTACGTCTCTATGTCAATTCTAGATGAAATGCTTTAGCATTTAGCGCAGGGGTTCTGACTCGGCGAAGGATGGGAATTCCATCCTTGCAACGATCCGAATATCGCTTTTTCGAAGAGCCAGTCTTTTTTCCCTTAAACGGTGCCTACGGTTTGCATTTTGTTGTCCTCAAAAAATCAATCTTTCCTCCCGGGTGTCAGCGGTTTTGCACGAACAGCTTCGTCGCTGCGCTTCGGTTTTACATTGGCACGTACATTGTGCCACAACAGCTTCCTGCTCTCCAGCTCCCGTGGTACATCGCAAAAAGAATGCTAGAAAACTTTTCCCCTCTTGTAAGAGGAAAAGTGGATGTAATGAGCGAACGAACGAAGAGAAAGAGCACGGCAGGAACCGTGCCGCAGTCACACGAAATCAGCCCGGTTCAAGCCACGAACATCCAGACGAAAGACGGCTGCATGTACCGGGGCAATAAATACTAATGCATTTAAAACCAAAAGAACGCCCCAAAAGAAAGAAAGAATAAAAGAAAAACACAAACAGTGGACGATAACGTCGAGTGTGAGGGGGAGTGAAATAGTGGCATAGAACACCAAGCCAAGGCTTATGGGAGGAAAAAGAAACAAGACAACCATGTCCTTGAGGAACACGCTGCTCCAGGCATTGCCACGCACATGACACCAAACTTTTTGTGCGTCGTCGTGCATGCAACGATGCAAAACTTTTGTTTTTCTTTTTTGTGTTTTTGTTCTTGGATTGCTGTCTCTGTCACCTAATGTTTGGGCCATTGCTTGCTCTCCCCTGCTTGTTGTCTTTTTGCAATCTTTGTTGACGAGACTTTGAGATATCCGAGGTTTGTCCTGAAAACTTTTCGAGATATGGGACTAGTAAATGCATCGTGCCTATGAAAGTTCATTGCATGGCAAGGAGAGCTTCTGACTTTAACAATATTTCGAGATAGCCGAGTTTGAGCAAACGACGGACTACCGTACAACCGAAAGTGGTAGTGCGAGTGACGTTCCCGTGCTCCTCACTCGAGAGATGGTGCGATTGAGAAGCACTCCAACCTTCAATTTGTTTAATTTTTTTTTTTTTTTAAATCAAACTAGCGAGCGCAAGAAACAATGGACTTCTGTTTTTCGTTCTATAGGTGACATAGAACAATTCCTGCAATTAATTGGGCAAAGTTCGAAGGCCGTTGTGCAACCATTTTTCAGCCCAGTGCTTACCTCTGCGATGGTGATTGCAGTTGGGTGCAGCTTGTGGACCACGTGGTTGGCGAGCATGAGGTAGACGAGGGACTCCGTGTCCACGTTGAGGCCGAAGTACTCGTTGTAGTCCCCGCTGAAGCCGTGGCCCATGCCGTGCGAGTGGTACAGCATCGAGGTGACCCCGTCGAAGCGCAGGCCGTCGAAGCGGTACTCAGTCAGGTACCAGTTCACGTTGGACAGCAGGAAGCGCAGCACTTCCAGCCTGCGCCCAAGGGAGAAACCTCTTGAAACGCCCCTCTCGCTCAACGAAGGCATCTACCGAACTGCTCCTCTCAAATTCTCAGACTTTTCCGGGTTTTTCCTTCGACCGTTACAGAAGTCCAAAAGATCACCTGCACCACCATCCATACAGAGCCGTATATAATGAATCTGCGCGTCATGCGACACAAGGATGTGACTTACCGCATCGGTGATACAACGGCCACCCTTTGTGTAAAGAGTGAAACACTGTCGATTATTCGAAAGCCAATAACAGCCGTGCCTCGTGTGAAGCGGAAGCGGACACGGAAAGGAACATGGAGAATGTGCCTCAAAATTAGCGGACTCATTTTAAGCTTTCTCAGTAAATAGGTACTATAGGAGCTGTAGTCACAAATTTCATAACAACAACGAGTGCTCTCTGCTCAACCTAATACAAATGGTTTTCACAGTCCCACAGGGACAGCAGAGAGGCCCCGGCTGAAGGTAAATACAGGGTGCCGCAAAAGAAAATTTACAGGGTTTTTATTTCCGCAAAAAATAAGCTAGGCATCGCCGAGAGCTCATTCTTCGCCCAAAGGTAGCGCTAGAGGTCACAATCAGATGCCAAAGTTTCAGCCCGATCTGATACCTTATTCAAAAGTTGTAAGTGATTTTCTGAAAATTTCAATGGGAAAATGGTGGCCGACGAAGTTTTCGAATACATGGGGCTCTATGGCACCAGAAACCGAAAACGGGCAAAAATGAGCTCCATTCCTTTTCCCATTGAAATTTTCAGAAAATCACTTATAACTTTTGATTAAGTTATCGGATCGGGCTGAAACTTTGGCATCTGGTTGTGACCTCTTGAGCTACCTTCGGGAGCAGAATGAGCGTTTGGCGATGCCTAGTTTATTTTTGCGGTAAAAAGATCCCTGTAAATTTTCTTTTGTGACACTCTGTACTCGGCCAAACCCACAATGTCAACCGAAGTGACAAAATTGGTTGAAGTGACTACATAGATCGAAGCAACAACATTGGCCAAAGTGACATCTGCCAAAGTGACAATACTAGCTAAAGAGACAACACTGGCTAAAGTGACAACACCGGCCGAAGAGAAAACACTGGTCAAATCGACATCAGTCAAACTGACAATACAGCTAGCTGGCAAAAATCAGTCCACTTCCAGCTGGATTATGGAACTGGAAATGAGGCAGTCCAGCTGGATTCCAGCTGGGTCCAGCTGGGTCCAGCTGGAATCCAGCTGGACTGCTTCATTTCCAGTTCCATAATCCAGCTGGAAGTGGACTGATTTTCACCATAAGCGGTTACGTTGTAAGTGGTCTATACTAGTATAGACCACTTACAACGTAACCGCTTATAGTGCAGGACCGGGTATAACGCGGCTTTTTTAAACCACCGGTGTGCCTCCCATAGAACTCCATGTAATTACATACCGCTTAAAATGCAGGCGCGCGAAGGGAAATACCGGTTATAGTGCGGTTTTCAGAACAGCCCGGCGACCGCGCCGACCGACCGACGCTGAGAGCACGCTTCCCTGTGCGACACTAGATAACGGCGCGAGCGGCACTCGCGGGGCAAGGAGGTTGCTCGATGAAGCGAAGAGAGAGGCTTCAGTTGCCATAGCGACGGAGGGACGCACACACGTGTCGTTCACGTGCGTGCGTCCCTCCGCTGCGTTGGAAAACAACCGCAACGACAGACCAATCGCAGGTCGAGGAGAAGTGTTCGCGCGCGTCGCAGGTCGGCTGCTTTTATCCGCGAACATGGCGTCGGTTGTGATCGTGGACGTAGACTGCATAGAAGCTCATCGTTCCACGTAAAAGCGCTATCCTTGACTGTGAATTTTCGTTGTGTGTCGCTATGATAACCCAGCACGCACTAGAAGGGAAGATCCACCTACTCGTGCGGCAATGTCGTGGCGGCACTCTCAAGACGGAAGAAACGCCCGTGTCGTCGTGTTTGTTTACTTCGGCTACAGTGGTGCTTTCTAAGCATTTGTGTTTTCGAACATCGCCCGGATTTTTTATTTGGAGCATTTCATGCCTGTGCTCAAGTTGAAGGTATTACGGGCGCGTACCATATAAAGGATGCGAATTTTCACGCGTTTTCATCGCCGGAGAAAAGTGATTAGGGTTAGCAATCCTGAACGCTCGCAACGTCTGTCCGCAACCCGCGACGCCGTTAAAAGGCTGCGCCAGGCAAAAGTCGCTCATTTCTTTCAAAATGTGTGACACACTTGAGAGAGAAGTGTACTAGTCTGGTGAAATAAAGACTTTCCTCAAACTAAGCTTTATTTTTCATCTAACATAAAATAAATTCTTTTACAAAGGTAAGTTGTCTGATGGCATGTATTTTGGCCTGAAAAATTGATGTTTTGGTTATAGTGCGGTACCGCTTATAGTGCGGATTTTCGCGACTCCCGCGACATACGTTATATGCAGTCTACACTGTACTGGCAAAAGCAACATTGGCCGAAGCAACATCAGCCGTAAAGAAAAGTAGCAATGTCAGCCAAAGCGACAAAGTTGGCCGAAGTGACAACCTCCGCCAAAGCGACGGGCCATCGAGCCCTTTCCCATTCCAGAACCCCGAGCAGGCTTTACTGACTTTGTGTAGTCGAAGAGGCGGCTGTCCCAGAGCGGGTGGTGACCCCGGCCGCCGTTGTGGAAGAAGCAGGCGTCGGTGCCATCGAAGCGGTTCAGACCGTCCAGCACGTTCTTGGAGGCATGGCTGTGCACGATGTCCAGCAGCACATACAGGCCCATGCCGTGGGCAGCGTCCACCAGGGCCTTCAGCTCTTCGGGGGTGCCGTAGCGGCTGTGCCCACAAAAGAGGAGAGATATGCTCTTGAGGCCCATTCGTTTGTATGGTGCAGTGCGGGCCCAATGCGGAATCAACGTTAGAAACGGCACTGATCCAACACTGCCTCGAACATAACTTGGCACTAAAATCCTCCGTTTCGCATCGAGTCTGACCACAGCCAACAGTATATGATCCGGTGGAGTCTATCAAGCACTGCCAAAATGCATTGTCACGGCGCTCGTCGTTTTGTACGTTTGATATCACCGGCTGAAACAATAATGCGCAGGAAAAAGCGCAGGATCATGGGGCATTCGCTGTGCGCGATTGATTCGGCCGGGGATAGGAAACATGCAGACGATAAGCGCCGTCACGATCCCCTTTTGCTGCTGCCGGATTGGCTCAATCGGATCTAGGCATTGGCTGTGGTCAGAGTCAAGATGAAATGCAGTATGGTTTTCGGTACATCTCTGAAATGATTGAAAAGATTAAGTACTACTTAGTGTGCAGTGATCACCAAACTTGTATAAAACGTGCAAACTGTGTACAAGTTTGGCGAGCACTGTATAATGCCAAACTTATCGCAGCTTACACGCTGGGCGACGCAGTTACTGTAAATACTACAGCACTGGCACTTTAGCACACTTCATGCAAGGGGGTTAATGTTTGAAATCAAATATTTTTCGTCCAAGTGGATGCCACTTCAATGGCAGCATTCTAGTCACGCGAAAAAGAGATAATCCGTGAGTGCATATTCCGGCATATCGCATGAGCACTGTACCTGGAAGCGGCAAAGAAGCTTGTCACCTGGTACCCAAAGCTGGCGTAGTAAGCATGCTCCATGATGGCCATTATCTGGATGGCATTGTAACCTGAAAGTAAAAGCATTCAATGTACTTCACTTAATTATTAAAAAATTCAAATGCCAACCAAGCCCTTCATAGGGACCCTACATTTCAAAGCCAACTTGGCCTCTTCTTAATGGGCAACTATGGCTATGGCCATTGAGGAGCAGTGTCCTTTTCTTTTTTTTCTACGATGGTCATGTGGTCTTCTACAGCTGTACCCTTTCAATAAGGTGATGAAATCCGTTCATATATGCGGATGGTAAAACTCTGAGAGACTGATTGATGTTCTGTGATGTTGTATGAAAATGCTAGGATTCGAGAAACAGTCTCTTTTGGGGATTTGTCTCAACGTCAATGATGCATGTTTTGTCAAAGTCAATACGAAGGTCCTCGATGTCGCAGTGCTCAGCGACCGTGCTGCGCTTTTTAACAATTAATTACTCCCAACCAGACAGATCTGTGTCAAATGTTTACCTTTAGATGTACTCCACTGTAGAACCAGCCTTCCCAGAGAGCTCTACAAGTTTTTCACACAAAATAAATACCACACTCAAATATAAGATTAGTTTTTTTCTGAAAATAAGAGGCCCTACTAGCATTGAAGGTCCTTTGCCCTTTGCACCCAGTTTAGAACTGGGAGTAAGAAGCTCAACAGGCCAGATCAGCCTTTACACTAAAAAAGGGAAAGAGAGAAAAGACCAAGGGAAACGGACAGACTCTGGGCATTCAAAACACTTCAAAATTCGGCCAAATCGCGAGGACCCAAAAATGCTAAAGTTACTGGATGTAGCATAGTCAGAAATATGCTCCGAGAGTAAAAGAAAAGCCAACAGAAGAAGCCATGTTGCATGGGCACTGAACCAAGAACAGGCACTCCTCTCTTTGCCTGTTTTGACAAGGTTGGGTGCACCCGCAATGTCCTTCAAAGCAGGTTCCGTGTGTAAGGACAAAAACAACAAAAATTACAAGAGGCCACTCAAGACTGCTTACGTGTAGGAAGGTGGAAGCATTATAGGGTGATTCCACGTCAATTCATGCAATGATGGTCCGGGTCATATTTTAGATATTTTTGTTAAAAATATATATGAAAGCCATGTTTTTGGGAGGAACATTCAGCTAGATATGAACGCCGTAACAATTTTTTTCGCTGAGATATAAAATAGAGAAGCTTAAGGCGTGGAAATTGAGAAGATTTCACAATGCTACTTTGCACAGTCGTCATTTCCTTATCGAACCTTTCACGGCACCATAACTTTTGTAATAGGTTTTACAAAAGTTATACAACACATACATAAAAAATTAAAGATATCCATAAAATATTTCAATGCAAACAAAAATATCAAACATGGCACAAAAACGCGTTTTAGAGACATATTCACAATTTTTTTGCAAATAAACCATCTTTTATAATACTTCACAAAACATATCAAAATGCGCGTATTTAAATATTCTTTACGAATATATAAATATAATATGCCCACCCTTAAACATATTTTTGTTATCAACGCGGAAATTCGGCTGATTTCTCAAAATGTGGCAAGATTGGGCGTCGATATTTAAAAAACTCCATCTTTTATTTTCTTTAAACTCCCCTTGGCACTTTGCAGTGACTTGAACTAACCTGTGATGGCAAAAGATTGAGTAACATATGACCTCCAAGCGGGTAAAGCTACGACAAACCTTCACTCGGAGCGAGCCGACGTCTTCGTCATAGCGGCTTTGCCGCACAGCACCAAACGTTTTGAGCGTTAGTTATGGCATGTATTTTATATTATTAAAATTATTTTTTTCATAAGGGCTGAGTATTAGTGACGCGAAAATGGACTTTGAGCTGGAATACCATTAATTAGCTTACAATTCACAGGAACAAAACGGCCCCACTGTGCGAATTCGCTAACTATGCATAGATAAGCTTAAAACTCTCAGTTATGCGAGTGGCCATGTATACATCCGGCCTCTCGGCATATGATGACTTCCACAGATGAGAAGCCTGGATTCCTCTCACAGGTTTTATGGTGGTCCACTCTGCTTGCTTTACCGCACGAAACTCTCGAACCTGTTCCACAGATAGGTGGAACACGCAGACATTTGTTACTTTTTTACGTAGCACTTCCACAAAGTCTTCAGCGGTGGCAATCGTTGAGTTGAGCGAAGATCTCAACTTGGTGAGCGTTGGTTCTTCCACCTACTTCATCACAAGCGCTTTCTCCGTGTCCAGTGGCTGAAAAGATCCATCTTGCTTAAGAGTGCAGCTTCCGAGACAATTCGTGGAATTGGAAGCGATTCTTGAAATGCGCCGCCGCTCCGTCTGATACAAAAATTATTTAAAAAAAGACTGGGAAATGAACATTAACATACTCTTTTATGGCCTATGTGGCTAGAAGAGCGCGAGCTGTGTCATGTTTCGTGTACCATCGGTGACAACGGCAAAGCTTTGCGTGCCTTGCGTGGACGTAACCACACTTGTGGAGAGAGACACTCGAGTTTTTTTTCAATGAAAACTCTGCACTGTGGTTGGAAAGAGTACTGTCCATTTTTCCGCAAAATCGAAGTGGAACATCACTGCCTTGGGCGGTAAGGCGGTTCTTGTGTCATGTATCAGGCTTCGTTCAAGGTCAAGGATGTAAGAATGCCTCATATACTTTTCGCTCTCCTATTGCCGCAGGAAGGCACAAGTGTCCATAACCTTTTTGACGAGTTCGCCAGCGTCCCATAACGCGAAACAGATCTCTTGGTCTTCGTCGAGATGAAGCGACTGCAGCGAGATGCTCTGCGTTTTTGGGCACTTTTCGCAACGGCGCAGAAAGCAATCGTTCTGTGGAGCGCAGAAGAGGTAGATGCGCTTGAAGTCGTCTTCAGTAAATGTCTTCTTTGGGGCATTTGTTATTGCCGTTAAAAGCAACTGAAAATTGACGCAATATATGCATGCGCACACCTCGTGCTCGGGACTTTTTTTTTTACCCATTTTGGTCGTAGGGAATAAAATTTGGAGATGCCTAGTTCGGGTTGGGGTTGGTCCTTCCTAAACAGCTGGTAAGCTTCCTTAATAGAGCGGGTCATAAACCTTTTTACGACTTTGAACATGTCGTTGATCATGGCTTTGACGACGTCCTTTTTGTCGGGGCTTTGAACAGAGCATG
Organism: Ixodes scapularis; assembly: GCF_016920785.2. Classification (NCBI taxonomy): domain Eukaryota; kingdom Metazoa; phylum Arthropoda; class Arachnida; order Ixodida; family Ixodidae; genus Ixodes; species Ixodes scapularis. The sequence goes on from NW_024609876.1 coordinate 540,676, forward strand.
TGAGGTCGTCGCGTGTGTAGTACTCAATTGCAACCCCACGTCTTCGGCATTCGCCTTTTTCCCCATGTAGGGATCAGGGGTTGCCCAAACACCACCTTTGCGCTTCAGTTTTCATGTTTGATCAATCATGTAGGCAGTCGCACCCGACACCAGACGCAATATTGTTTTCTTCAGGATGATTGGTGGCAGAAGCACGTACAATCGCTTGCGTTCCTGGTGGGAACTACATGCCTTCAGCACTTCGCAAAACGCGTCAAACCACTCTGTGCAGTGCTCACAACTGTCTTCGAGTTCGAGAGTTTCGTGCGGTGAAGCAAGCAAAGTGGACCACCGTAAAACCTGTCAAAGGAATCCAGGAAACTCATCTGTGAAAGTCATCATATGCCGAGAGGCCAGATGTATACATGGCCATTCGCGCAACTGAGAGTTTTAAGCTTATGTATGATGCATAGGTAGCGAATTTGCAGAGTGGGGCTGTTTTATTCCTGTGAATTGTAAGCTAATTAATGGCATTCCAGCTCAAAGCTCCTTTTCACGTCACTAATACTCACCGCGTATAAAAAAAGAATTTTAATAATATAAAATACATGCCATAACTAACGCCCAAACGTTTGGTGCTGTGCGGCAAAGCCGCTATGACGAAGACGTCGGCTCGCTCCGAGTGAAGGTTTGTCGTAGCTATTCCCGCTTGGAGGTCATATGTTACTCAATCTTTTGCCATCACAGGTTAGTTAAAGTCACTGCAAAGTGCCAAGGGGAGTTTAAAGAAAATAAAAGATGGAGTTTTTTAAATATCGACGCCCAATCTTGCCACATTTTGAGAAATCAGCCGAATTTCCGCGTTGATAACAAAAATATGTTTAAGGGTGGGCATATTATCTGTATATATTCGTAAAGAATATTTAAATACGCGCATTTTGATATTCTTTGTGAACTATTATGATAGATGGTTTATTTGCAAAAAAATTGTGAATATGTCTCTAAAACGCTTTTTTTGCCATGTTTGATATTTTTGTTTGCATTGAAATATTTTATGGATATTTTAAATTTTTTATGTATGTGTTGTATAACCTTTGTAAAACCTATTAAAAAAGTTATGGTGCCGTGAAAGGTTCGATAAGGAAATGACGACTGTGCCAAGTAGCATTGCGAAATCTTCTCAATTTCCACGCCTCAAGCTTCTCTATTTTATTTCTCAGCGAAAACAATTGTTACGGCGTTCATATCTAGCTGAATGTTCCTCCCAAGAACATGGCTTTCATATATATTTTTAACAAAAATATCTAAATTATGACCCGGACCATCATTGCATGAACTGACGTGGAATCACCCTATAGTCCCGCGGGAGAATTGTTTTTGAGTAATGTTTCTACACATATTAAAGTTTAGGATGACGTATGGGACGACGTCCTAGAGATTGACGCCAAGTACGGCATCTAAGACGACGTCAAGGACGGCGTCTAGGACGACGCCAAGAATGACCTCTCGGACGACCTCAAGGACGACGTACAAGACGACTTCTAGAGCGACGCCTAGAAGACGATGTCTAGGACGACCTCTAGGACGACTTCAAGGAAGTCTAGGGCAACCTGAAGGATGACGCCTAGAGGATGATGTCTAGGACAACCTCTGGGATGACCTCACAGAAGACGCCAAGGATGGCGTCGTCCTTCAGCATGTGATTGCGTGGCGCGTGCTTGACAATATTTTTATGACCATCTTTTGGGTACGACGATGCCGTTTTTTCGCCTAATAAAACAAGTAAGGCTTTCACCATAAAAAAAACCAGCCAGGTATACTAGTTGTCTAGCTGTCTGTCCGAGCCTGGATGCAAACTAGTAGCATGTTGTGACTGAAACATGAGGCTCCACTCGAATCTTAACATTTTTGATGCTCACAAGTCACGTGCGCCTGCTGCCTCATAGACTGTGTATTGCCGCTTGCAAATAGCTGAGCCAGCAGCGTGCTTGACTCCCACGCCGCTGGATAGCGTTTGATCTCCACGAGCACTTGTCCTTTTTTTCTTTTTGTTTGCATGACTGAAATGTTCCAGATGACTCGAGAACCTTGTTTGTTCGAGCTCAAAAACTTCTGGATACCTACGCGCTTACAAAGGAGCTCCCTCAAGCAGCCATACAAAGGTATGGCTGCTTGAGGGAGTTGTCTTTCCGTCACCATCAAAGTATATGTTACTTTATGTTTCTCAAAACAAGTTTGCCGCATTAAAGGGATGCTGAACCGAAATCTGGATTCCCCAAAACACGTGGCAAAAGGGTGCAACGGGATGCTACAAACACCAAAACATCAATCATACAGCGATATCTCGAACGGATGACCGTATTTTTCAAAAAAAAGAAATGCATTTGGCAGGAACGTTGACGTCATGTTTCTCCGAGAAGGAGAGGGAACGGCCTCGCGTCTTCTCCGCCTCGCGGCCTTGAGGGAGCGAAGCGAAGAGAGGAAAAAACTAGGTATCTTTTTGTCACGCGCCTCATCGGCCTGGTTCAATCTCGACTTTTTCCAAAAATACGGCCGTCCATTTGAGATATTGCCTTACTAGTACTGTTGTGGGGATTGTAGCGTACCGCCTACATCTCCAGCATTGTTTTTTTTTTTTAAATCCAAATTTCGGTTCACCATCCCTTTAAGCATTCATTTTAAGATTGATTAATCAGGTTTATGTTTTTATTCGTGACAGTATGAGACAAGTGCCAATTAAAGCCCTCAAGTGAGCAACACTTCAGAGTAACACCACCTTACCAATCTTGTGCAGTTATATGAAACTTCATCTTCTGTAGAAAACAGATATCACCCAAGCTTGCTGACACCATATTTAGAAATCGGGCAGTCGCATTATCGAATCGCAGCTCTTGTCAATAGTGCCCGCTCAAAGGGTAACGAAATGGCGGCGTTCGTGAGGCAATCGGAGAGTGAGGTTGTCAATACTGTAAGCATAGCTTATCTGGAGGCTCCAGTGCAGGGGTCTCAAACTCGTTCTAGCGTGGGGGGCGGATAGCCAACCCCCAAAAGGCCGAGGGAAAACAGAGGGGAGGGAAGGGGAGGAGGGGACAACAAAAAGCAGCAGTGGTGCTTTTACATTGAAAAGCAGCCGACTGCCCCAGCGACACCGCAAAGATTTTTTAGAGAAGGAACCTTGTGCTCTGCTCCTTGAAAGCTCACTGTATTGCCAGTATATTTAGCTTTCATTTGCATATAGGACTACTTTGGGCACACACCTGATATTATAAAAAGATTTAAAACACCAACATTCTGGCAGTTTTTAATAGAACGAGAGCAAGCACACTGTCCTTGCCCTTTCACACAATTCACTAGGCTCAACAGGCCTAGAAAAAAATATCTCTTCATACGGCAGTTTTCGCTTTCCTGCCGATTTTTATAGCAGCATTATAAGAAAATACTCATATCTTAAAGGTATTGTCCGACAGTTAAAAACCCGAGATCGTAGCTTTATCTTTGGCAGTCCCACCTGCCAAGCGAGAGTTCGAGTAGCCGAGGTGCCTCCTTGAGCAGAGAGCTCGTGCTTGAAGACCAGTAGTGGCATTGCCGTTTCAGTCGATTTACACGAGAAAGGGCCAAAAAGCAAATATTTGGACGAAGCAATACTCAGTCCAAAAGAAGACAAAACAGTGCAAAATGCGTGAATACGTTGTATGAGCAGAGCTCCTTTTTTAAGCAAAAAAACGAATCTGACGATATATTATTTATGGTACACGTAGTGCCCGAGGCACAGGAAAGGGACCTCACAGCCACGGGATGCTTGCGGGAGTCGCCCAGAGTCGCCGGCCGCGTGTTTGAGACCTCTGCTTTAGTGCCAATGAAGAGAAGAACCCCAGCGAGATTTTTATTTGAATGCAAACATGGCGGCGAGAGTGGCAGGTTTTGCATAAAATTATTAAAATAAAATAATAAATAAAAGAATTAAGAACAAAAAAAAAAAAAAAAAACTAAAATAAATAAATATATAGTAGATAAGAAAAATCTAGCACAAACCACACATGGTCTGTAATTTGTGTGCGACAAATCCTGTGCTCCCTGGTCTTTGTAACCACGGCCAAGCCCGTACAATTTTTTTACGACATTTTGTCGTTAGATGCTTTTTTGTCAGGTGTGGAGCCTGCCATATTCGTCTGCAACGGTGTCAGAAACAAAAACCACTGAATTGGATCGCAAATCCCGACATCCCTCTCCCTAGCACCGCGTGGGTGTGACCGACGAAGTCGAGGAGGGATTTTTGCCTGCCGTCGACGACGTGCGTGACCCCAAATTTCTACCTAGCGTAGGGTGACCAGACATCCCGTTTTGGCTGGGACAGTCCCGTTTTTAAGGTCCGCTTCTGCCGTCCCGTCTTTTTGTCCCAATAAAGAATCATGTCCCGTTTTCGCAGGAGTGCATAGTTTCGAAATGGGCACCAAACGAGTTGAAACAAACCGTTACAAGTATATTTCACAAAAATGACCGTAGGTATTTAAAATATTTACCTAGAGAGTAATATTTAGAACTGTTCTTGCCCACAAACACTTTTTCTCTTGCGAAGACGTGAGTGCAGAAATATTTTTCTTTTTTCAGTTACCGGATATAGCAATCATGTGCGGTTGAACTTCTCATATAAGTGTGCAGACTTTTACAACTGAGTCTTGCAGAAAAAAGTCCTGCTTAAGAAACTTCAGTCGTCGGCAAAATACGCCCACACCAACGAAGGACCCGAAGCAGGACCTTCCAAATGAGTGCATGCAACTGAACTGTGTGTGTGGCTGTTCCCTAGGCCCTAGGGCATTAGTGCAATATGGTAACGTTTTGAAATAAGAGCTGTTATATCTTTTCATTTTTTCTACCAACCTCAATCTTTAGTATTCCCTCCTCCTCCCTCCCCCTGGTTGGGATGTCCCGTTTTCTACCTTGAGGAATATAGTCACCCTAACCTAGCGTAACTACCGCTTTACGGTCGCCGACAGAAAGAAAATGGCGGGGCGCATCTCTCCGACGCCTGGCCTCCATCGCATGCTCCGTGCGTCCTGCCGTGCATTGCCTGCATGCGCACCTTCAAGGTGCGCAAGACGCCCAAGCGTCGTCGAAGGTGGGAAGCCTGGGCTGTAGGCGGGACGATCGAAGCCACTCCCCGCCGTCCTCGCCTTGTCGGCGACCATAAGTGCAAATGGAGCTCACCCTGTGCCTTGATGCGCGGCAGGACGTGGGAGGTGAAGTAACTGTAGTTGGCCACCCAGTAATCCTCCGAGGCTATGCCCACGTGGCATTCGTAGATGCGCAGGCTTTGGGGAGCGGCAACCTTGGGGTGCTTCCACTGGTGCCGCTGCCACAAAGGGAAATGCGTGCATAGAGATAAAGAACTAGTAGTTACCACATTTCCAAATCTGTAGATCGTGGACTAAGTGTTTAAAAGTAGGAATTTTACGTGGTGCGAACTACACAAGGATTTGTTTTTTCGGGATTGTTTGTCGTAATGATACGCGATAAATTTTGTGAATGAGAGAGTATATTAACAATGGTTTTGGTGTGATACGGCTTTTTTATGCATTCATAAAGCAGGCATTTTTCGAGGTGTGCCATGTACGACAATTTTTTATGTGCGGAGTATGCACCGGGTATAGACTACCATGAGAAAAAAACTTTTCAAAGCCAACATTTACTCCAGCAGACCATGCACCTGCTGCAAACTACAGTCTGGACAATATAGCACCGCGAGGCATGTGGCATTGACAACTAGTACAAAGAGGGAACGCACTAGCCTGACTATTGGAAGCATGCAACGAGACAGTGGCATCACGGTGCAGCTCCTAGTAGAAGCCTTTTGCATTGAACACAATCAGATTGGCAGCCTTTGTTCTTAAGGAATGTCAGCTTACCCGAGCACAGCGCTATACAAGACGTTTGGGGCCGTACTCGGCGCTAACCGTTTTTACACAAAGCCTAGAAATTCGGAACAGATCCCTTCCATGCGCCGGCAAAAAAGGCTTGAGGTACACCTAAGCACTTCTTATGAGTTGTGAATGCAAAAGCATGAATGCCATTCTTCGCATCCCGGCATCACATGCATCAGGAGGGCTTCTTGCATCTTCGCCATATGCATAGCCTTTTCTACGTGAAAGCTGGACTTCTATGGTGTTCTTGCCCGAATAGAGTTTACTCTCAAACAAATATATTTAATGTACTAAAACTCTCAAGAAAAGCTCTTTCCAACGAGAGTATGGTTATCATTCTAGGGCATATTGGTGCAAAGTTACAGCAGTTTGAAAAAAGAAAACATAGAAGTTTCACATTTCAAAAACATGATTTTGCATCGCTGGCTTACCGAAAAAGTTTTATTTCTCCGTAAATACTTTAGATATTGCAACAAAAATTTGCAGGAGTATAGACTATTAGTTGTGGAACCACAATACATAAAAATAGAGAAACTTTTTTTCTCATAAACCGCAATTTTAAGGTGGTGTCCCCCTTAATGGACGGCTCAGAACTGCAAAAATAGGGCTTAAACCGTACAGACACCTTCCTCGAGCATGGGGACGGCCAAAGAAGTTTGGGAGCTTGGGGAACCTAGAGCCAGTAAGCGAGCTTCGCATAGCGAATCGGCGCTCCATTCCCCAAATTTCTCGTGGGCACCGCCATCTTGTTGCCTCGTGCCAAGCAGGGGCAGCTGGAAAACGTCGCTATTAAAAAAAAATGTGACATCCAGAGCTATAGATGTGGTGTCACAAAGCTCGGGCGACATAATTTTGCTCTGTCGTCGACCGTTTTAATGCAGGACGAAAAACTGTTTCTGCAATTTCAAATAAAGTTTCAGGTAACTAACTGGCAACCATGATTTTGAGCACCAAGATGGCTGCAGTGTCGTTACTCTTGTTTAGTGGCTCTAGGGAAACTTATAAAGGCTGTCCGGGGAGTCCCCGAGTTTCCAGGACCTCAGTCTAGGCCATGTCCCCCGTCCCCCGCCATTTATGGAAATAGAGTCACCTCCTCTGGTGGGGGATTCCAGAGCCGCTGCTCGTACTGCGGGGCGTCTTTGCCGCGCACCACGTAAGTTGCCCAGGGGCTGTTGCGGTCCGCCAGCTGCCCTGTCGTCCTGTCCAGGACCACGATCTGGGAGGGAGAGGCACGCTGACACTGTCTTACAAGTACAAAACGGACTTGCCTGGGCACGGAGCCAGCACTGTGCCCCTTAACTCTTCGATCGTCGTCGCCGTACATGTACGGCGGCGATCACATGTTTGGAAGATTCCACCCAAATGCGAAACTGCACACACACCTGGGAAGGGCTGCCATTTGCCATGTCTTTGGGAAACTACAAACATTGTATTTGCACGTGCAGTTTCGAAATTAGACGCTCCACGCACACAATACGTGCAAGCTCCGGTGGTAGCGACAATCGGAGCCCCAGCACTTCTGAGTCGGACATTAAACGCATCTCAGAATTGAATTTAGAAGCCGAGAGCTTATCATCCAATCGAGAGGTTTTGTAGAGTACCCCCTGTTCGGAGGTTTGAAACCATCAAAATGTCATGAAAGAGTGCATGCCAAAATGAAGTCCGAATGAAAGAAAGAAAGCAACCTTTTGCCCTCTATACTATCACGAATAACAAGGTGAAACAAAGAATACTGGGAAAACGGAAATGTTTAAAGAGACGAATTTGTGCCCAAAAATAAAAAAAGAGGGAACAGAAGAAAGCAGAGCGTCCCGAGCGTCGAGGTCGGCGTGACAGCAGATTTGAACACTGGGGCGAAACTGAGTCCGGCTGGTTACGCGGAGCCCCTCTTGTACACGTGTGGGCTTCTGGAACAATCGGCGTGTAGAACATTCTAACCTCGAATCAGCAACACAGTTCTCGAATTTACCAGAACAGTACATTAGAGTCAACAAAAATGCGTACCCGCGGCCAGGAATCGAACCCTGGCTTTCTGCGTGGAAGGCATGCGCGATAACCGTTAGGCCATGACACGCTGCCTGCTTAGTCAGCTGCGTTCGTGGCAATATTTCCATTCAATGCATGTCAATCTGTACAGCTTGCAAGAACTATACGTGCTCCCATTAGATAACTGAAAAAAAAAAACTGTGCATTGACTCTTCCGCTCCTATTCCTTTGGAGGAAAACAACCACTAGAGCACATATTTAGAAAAAAACAAGCAAAAAAAAACGGAATCACGAAAGGGTTTAAAAGGACACCACTGACAGAGCATCTATGCTCGCCGAGGTTTTCATTTAAACATCACCTATAAGAGCACCACTACCCAGAACGCAATATGCAGCTCGATTTTGCTTTTCTTTCCGCCCAAAAACAGCCGGTCGAGAATTGGTTGGTTTCAATCGCGTTTACTGTATTTTATGTGGTCATGTGGCATTCAAACTATGTGTATTAAACATATTCAAAGTGTCATCTAATGCACAGATACAGTATTAAAAATAGAAAAGTACAGGGTGTCACAAAAGAAAATTTACACGGTCTTTTTCACCGCAAAAATAAACTAGGCATCGCCCAACGCTCATTCTCCGCCCAAAGGTAGAGCTAGAGGTCACAACCAGTTGCCAAAGTTTCAGCCCGATCCGATAACTTAATCAAAAGTTATAAGTTATTTTCTGAAAATTTCAATGGGAAAATGGATCCCATTTTTGCCCGTTTTCGGTTTCTGGTGCCATAGAGCCCCATGTGTTTGAAAACTTCGTCGGCCGCCATTTTCCCATTGAACTTTTCAGAAAATCACTTATAACTTTTGATTAAGTTATCGAATCGGGCCGAAACTTTGGCATCTGGTTGTGACCTCTAGCTCTACCTTTGGGCAGAGAATGAGCGTTCGGCGATGCTTAGTTTATTTCTGCGGTAAAAAAGACCGTGTAAATTTTCTTTTGTGACACCCTGTACATGAACCCCCCTTTTTTGTGGCCTCCGAAAACCTGCAAATATGTTGATCAGAAAAAAAAAAGTTGCACAGATCACAGAAAGTACATGTACAAGTCATTCTCAATATGGCGGCGCACGACGGACCAACATTGTGACGGACATGGGACCGCTACTTCCAAACAGTCGTTTGCGGTACCGGCCTATCTATCTTCAAACGCAGAACATTGAGGGGCAGGGATATAAATGCGAAACAATTGCACGACAAATGGCGCAGGCAACTTCGTATTCATTATCGTCTGCTTCACACGTCAAAGAAATGGAGGTATGAGCCATCCATACTCGTGTTTCGGTTTTGAGCAGTTGAGTTTTTTTACTTTATTAAAAATATATGCGACTCTGCACCAAAATATTGATTGGGTAGTCTCCTGACACTGTATTAAATTACCTGGCAAAAAATTAAACAGAAAAACATTTTTTGGGGAGTGTTTGTGCCCTTCTAAGCTCAATGCCCCCCAGGTGACTGCTCGGCAAAATGTGTTCCAGCTAGCAGATCACGTTTCAACTCCCCGCCCAGCTGATTCCGATTGAGTCATTGCAAAGTTCCGACATTTGTGGGCCGGCACCAGCCTTGTAGAGCCATGTACCAGTCATGTTTTGTGAACGCGTACAGGGTGTCACAAAAAAAATTTAGAGTGTTTTTTTCACCGCAAAAATAAACTAGGCATCGCCGAACGCTCATTCTCCGCCCAAAGGTAGCGCTAGAGGTCACAACAAGATGGCAAAGTTTCAGCCCGATCCAATACCTTAATCAAAAGTTTTAAATGATTTTCTGAAAATTTCAATGGGAAAATGGCGGCCGATAGATGTTTTGAATACATGGGGCTCTACGTCACCAGAAACCGAAAACGGGCAAAAATGGGCTCCATTTTCCCATTAAAATTTTTAGAAAAGCACCTATAACTTTTGAATAAGGTATCGGATCGGGCTGAAACCGTGACATCTAGTTGTGACCTCTAGCGCTATTTTTGGGCAGAGAATGAGCGTTTGGCAATGCCTAGTTTATTTTTGCAATAAAAAAAAAAACCTGTAAATTTATTTTGGTGACATTCTGTACTTCTGTTTCCCCCAAAATTGCCCATAGTGAAAGTTGTTTATATGAATGAGACAAAAATGCACATATTTACCCAATTCAACCCCAAAAATTCTGCCCATGTAGTGTCTTTTGTCGCACTTACCTTCTCAGCATGCGTCTGCCGAAGCATCAATTGTAAATATGAATTCCAGATTTTTTTCTATTCTTCCAGTTTCCACCTTTCTCAAGGAATCTTTTAAGCTAAAATTGAAGGGTTTGTGAGAGCTACCACAAACTCCAGAGCACTAAAAAAATGGCAATTTCAAATATTACGTCAAAAGGCCATCAGGGCTCACGAGGACATAAGCCTGTGACCACGTATGCCCACGGGAGGCCGCACCTTGATCCTGGACAGGTGGTCGATGGGACAGGAGCCATCCGGTTTTGGCGGCAGCGTCAGCTCCCATTTGCCGAAGGGCAGCTTCTTGAACGGATGTGTCAGCCGCTCCCAGCCGTCTGCAAAGAATGCCCTGCTCAGCAGGGTCCTCCCGGTTCAGCTAGCCGGACGCTTTGTCAGTGCGACCTCTGCTCGAAGTACGAAGGCCACAACGTCCACGGTGCCTTCCGAACGTCTTTTGTCAGGGTGCCTCCCAAAACGACCTTTTCAAATTCACTGACTTTTCCCTGACTATCCGGTGACCTCACATTTGCCCAATTTCTTTTGCTCCTACTATGTCTTACCCAAAGGGAGTAAAAATCGAGATGGGCCGATTGTGAACAACCATAATGCTTGGACGTACCTGAGCATGTAAGTCACTAGTGCAGAATCCAAGGCTTATGCTGTCGAGCTTATTTTCAGTCTTTTCATAAAAGCCAGGTCATTAACAAACACCCACTTGCTCAAATTCACAAGTAGTCTTAGCCGCTTGTGACAGAAAAAAAAAAGCAAGACATGCTTAAATGACATAGAGTCATTCTGCTTGAAATTCTTTAACCGTTTTACGGAAAACCAAATACAACGAGTGCTGTGCCATGTAACGGCTCAGCGCACAATGCGCGAGTTAAATCAGGCAACGCTGACCTCAGGATTGTTTGCCCAGATTTTTATTTAGTATGATAAAAACCTGGGACGCTCTGTTGGTCTTTCTACCATGTTGATAAAAATTGAGAAACGCACAGTGCCTGGTTCAGACGGTCGCACTCAGAGCAATCTACGCAGCACGCAGCTCAGACTAGTACAACAGTAAGAGCAGAGTCAATGGCTGTCCAATCAGGACACGGCAGATGGCGCAAAGCGACACTTCACCAGCATACAAAATGAAAGTTGCTGTTTGCCCGTCCGTTTTCAGTATGGACATCGATCATGCAAAGGACACAGTTTACTCCTCACCTCCTCTGCGGTATTGGCACTTGTCACGATTGATGTCACACGAGACCTGCCAATGGTGGGCCGTCCCTCTGTTCTGCTGCGGCCGCTGTTGCCAAGGGAGGAAAGCTGAAGAGGTTTCACCTCTTTGCTTTTGTATCCTTCCCTTTCCATATTTGGATGGCACAGACCTCAGCAGTGGAGGCCTTGATTGATAGCCAACAGAGTGCAAACGAGTTTGTCATATGCCGTTGCTGTGTCGTGGTATGCCATCCTACTGCATCCTTCCGAGAACCGGCATCTATTCCTGTTTGGACAGCCCTTTACCGGGACAACTGTTTACCGTACACAACATGACAAGCGAAATGCAAGGCATACCTAATTTATTAGGCAATGGGGAACGGTTTTCTCTGCGATCCTGTCATTTTTGTTGCTATGTGCACAACCAGTGCAACTTCCCTTGCTTTACGTTCCTCGCCATCGTGTCGATTGCCAACGACATGCAATCGAAAGTGCCACCACAAGATGAGAAGAAAGTTAGCAACCTGTTCTGATCTATTTTCCCGCTAGGTGCCGCAGGTCTTGCTGGAGCCACAAATTTTTCTCCATCTGAGACAGGTCAGCAGCGCAAGTAAAGTGACCAACCCAACCACATTTTGTGCCCGTAGCCACGCCGCATACAAAACACCGTTCTCCCAGTGACTCTGTCGTTGCTGCCGTTCTGGCTGCCCCGAATGCAACCGACGCAAACGTCTGACCTTCAACTTAACACCAGCCACGGATCACCAGTTTGAAGGCGTGAACTGCAGCAAGCCGATGCGGGTTGTTAGATGACGTTTAGCAGTTGCAGCAGAGGAGCTTCCTGCCCTTGACAGCATGAAGTGCTCAAGGTCCGAAAACATAGGGGCGGCACAAGCTTCATTCAGGGTGTCAGCGCGGTCAAGCGGAATGAAAAAGGCTCACTGAAGTCTCCGCGGAGGAAGAGTGCCTCGGCGCCGGGGGCCCACTCCCTGATGCGAACGCTGTTGTCCGGCAGGCAGTGGATGCCGTATTCTTCATAGCTCTTGCAGAACCTCAGCAGCCCTTCGACGTTCTCGATTTCGGTCAGGCGATCGGAGAAGCACTTGTACCTGCGAAAAACAGGGCGGCTCGCAGCGGCCCCTTAGCGCGAAGGTGACCCGCAGCTCACCGTCGCCTGATCTCCTGCTCGTAGTTTTTCAGATACGGGTCGAGGTCCAGCAAGTTGCCGATTTCGGGGACCTCCATTTTCGGGGCCAGGAAGGGGGGAGTGGTCCAAGGGGGCGGTGGGGAGAGCACTGTCGCCACTTGTCGCCGAGCGCCTTACAACGCCAACTCGCTTGACATCACGATAGCGAACAGCCGGCTTCGCGCCTTTCGTAAACCGGCATCTGTTCAATCTATTTGGGTTCCGGTGTTTCGAAAGCAACTTGCCTCAGGGTGGGTAGGTGGCGCGGGCTGAGCCAGCTGAATTACTGAATGAGCTGTATTTGGCCGGATATAAACTAACGGCTGGAAACACTGTAGAAAATGCGCGCAATTTTTCGGGGTGATTTGACGGGATTTGACGTGCAATGCAACCGCTCTACTCGGCTCTGCTCGATTCGAATCATTTTTCTGTAGGATTCGACGAGGATCGAAAGGCGACTCGAGGTCTGAGCAAGGGCAGACGGGGATAGGCGACGGCGGAGATGCGTTCATCGTGCGACCAGGCTAGCCGTGAGTCCAGGTGAGTCCTTGGAGTGCTGTCGGACGGCCCAGGGGCGGTACGCTGGTGAATACGGCTGTCTCTCGCGACCGCTAAAATAATCGCAAGAAGGATTTTCGGGACACATAGCCGGCATAGTGGGGACAAGGTGGCAGTCAGGCAAGAATTTAATAACTCCATGCGAGCAGGCGTTCTTTACTTTGCGTGCGACGTACACTGCAGAGATTTCGGGCTCGTAGGCTGTACGTCGTCGCCGCGACGAAAAAAAAAAAAAAAAAACAACCCTTCTTTTCCCTTTTGGCGCAGAAGAGGAAAGGAGAAACCCTTATTCTCTCCCCTCTTGGTGCGGAAGGGGAGAGGAGAAAGTGGTGAAACCCGTTTTCTTCAGACTCCCCTCTTGCCGCGAGGAGAGGGAAGTCGGGTTTTCCCGTCGGCCGCGCAGCGCGGGGAGAAGAAGGGGTGAGCCCCGGCATCCCGCCTACTCCTGCAATGACCTCACATAAGGTTGCAGTATGCGCAAATGAACAAACAAATAAATGAATAAATATTTTTATTCACTTTATGTGGGAGAGGTAGCCGCAGTGATCAATTAACTGCCCCAGATGCTTCGTGTCATCTCCATCTTTTTTGTTTTTTTATTCTTGGGACTCGGTGCTTGTGCAGTGCTTCGTCCACTTCCTCCTTCCTCTGGAACCAGCTGGTATCTGGAAAAGCAGTCGCCCTGGGCCTTGACGTCTGCAGGTGAGTCTCTTGGCCATGTCTATGTACTGCCTAACTTCAATTCACTTGGCCTCACTTGTGGTTTTGATGAACCAACAGTGCCTCAGCGATCACTAATGTCGCGCACGATGGATATGGCTAGATTATGAAATCGTAAGAGGGGAAAGAAGGCAATACAGTACAATACAATACAAGCCCGTGTGATGTGCATTCTGGTAGAATTGGGATGTCTGAAAATCCTGATGCCTTGAAAGAAACTGGGGATTAGTGTGTCTCGGGTCCTATCCACACACTTTTGAGACACCGTGCTGAACTTAGCCTCATGTAGAAATATCTGCAGCTGATATTGTTTTCCCTTTCCCTCTTTCTGTGCTGGTTGAGAGGAAAAAGAAGGTAAGCCAATACCACTTTGGTATTGGCTTAAGGAATGCTGAACCGAAAATTGAATTTCAGAAAACAACGCAGAATCGATAGGCGGGGCGCTACAAATCCCTAAACATCACTCACAAAGCGGTATCTCCAACGGATCGTCATATTTTTGTAAAAGAAGCGCGCTCTCACAAGGCCGAAAAGACACGTTACTTCGCGATTCTCATTTCCTCCTCTTTTCGCTTTCACTCCGCGAGGGCGCTGAGAGGAAAGGGAGCGAGGCCATTTCTCCTCCTTCTCAACTCTTCTGCGAGAAGATGACGTCAACATTCTCCCTTATTCACTCCTTTATTTTCCAGAAATCCGGCCATCCGCTCGAGATATGGCTATATGAGTGATGTTTCGGGGTTTATGGCACCCTGTCTAACACTTCTGCAAGCTTATTTTGTGAAATTTGAATTTCGGTTCAGCACCCCTTAAAATAAACTACCGTATTTTACAGACTATAAGTCGCACCCTTGTATAAGTCGCACATCCATATGTTAAGCTGTTTTCATGGAAAAGTTGGTATATAAGTCGCACCTCTTTGCACGTTTCGCATAATGAGTTCTTTAGTTTACGCGCATTGGTATTGCGAAATCGGAGTTTCGTATAACTGCTAGATCGCACATACTGTTTGACGCACATTTCGACTCGCGAGAAATGCCCATAGTGTGGTGCTGTCTGGCGGGGGCAATCGAGTGTTTCACAGCAAAAGGACGTAAAATGTGCAAAATGAGACGGTAGTCGACTTTATTCGAACTAATTAATGCATGCCGAGCGAATGAAAGTTTAAGGAGCTAGACACTCGCGAACCAAGCTTTGGAGCACTAGGCCTAGCCTAGGCCAAGTCCCGGAGACGACGCGAGCATCGATGCTCAGACAGAAAGATAAACCTTGACATAGTTTTTTTTGGTACCTATAAAAGATTGGCTAGCCACAATCCTTCCTTTTATATGTAGCAACACAGCTGGAGCGTGGCACAAAAAATGAAAGCCGTTTACAACTCCCTGTAACGCCGAATTAGAGCCCATCTCTTGAGGAGGAGGAGGGGAAGGATAATGAGGAGAAGGTATACCCCCTCCTCCCTCCCCCTCACCTCTTCATCCTGCCTGCTACTCCTCCCTCCGAGCGGCGTCGGCGTAACCGTGAGGTCATGTGACATCGCGTGACCCTTGTGACCTCACGGGGGTCACGTGACGTCACCGGGGTCGCGTGACTTCACAGTGGTCACATGACCTCATAGGAATCAAGTGACGTCACCAAGGTCACGTGACATGACCTCACGGGGGTCACGGGAGCTCCCCCTACTCCTCTCCGCGCGTTGCACCATGAAAAATGTCCCATAATGCACCGCGCGAGACCCTCGTGACGTCACGAGGGACCCGCGCGTTGCATCATGGGGCATTTCCCCTAATGCACCGCGTGGTTACGCTGACGGTGATGGCGACGTCGCTCAAGCCGGAAACGGGCGCCTAAGAGCTGCGCTCTAAAAACAGCTCATCAAACGGAAACTAAGACGTTACAAAATATTCTCCAATGAGCCCACTTACTTTTCAGTGTTACGGGACTGAAGCAAAAGAATATGGAACTATGGCTGCACTAAGCAACATCAATAACATGCTCTAAATGCTTTACTCTCACTGTATTGCTTATCCACATATCTCGCATTCCAAGTCACAATAGTGTGGCGACAGCAGTGCCTCCTAAAGGGAGAAACACCACCTATGGCTACGTAGTTATGGTGCTCTACAAAAGATATCGCGCGGCGTATAAAAGAAATAACATCGCACCTTGAAACAAAATAATAAATCTTATATAAGTCGCATCATTGTACAAGTCGCACCAAAAAAAATGTCTGAACGAAAAAAAAAACAATGCGACTTGTACTCTGGAAAATACGGTAGGTTGGGTAAAAAAATGACGCTTCAGAGATCAGTCGAGGTTGCTTTAGCTTAATCTAGCCATGAAGTAGCGGGGTGCAGCACGATGTAACAAACTTGCTGGTTGTCGGAAGGCACACCAATTCCAACCAATCACCTTCAAGCCACAAATTTTAAAAATTTAATAGTGTCTCAAGTACATGTTTTCGGCCGGTTTTCTGGTACATACAAGTTTTTCTCCTGGCAGTTAAAATGGCAGCAAGAGAGATTTTGAGGTCACGTGACTGGCTTAGTGAGGACAAGGAACTAAAGGTGCCTAGTGTTCCAGGCAAATGGCTGCCGTGAGTTCGCCCTCGCGTCAATTATTCAAGCCCGATTTTGCGTGCAGAAAGAGGGTGGACAGGCTCAAATTGAAAGTGAGGTTAACCGCATTTGTGTCTTTTGGGAGCACCATGTAAGCCCATGTTAAGTGAGTATTAAAGAAAGTGGATGGTAAGGCTTACGTCTACTGAGTGGAGTGGGCTGGAACACTACGTTCTTTCTCCCCTCGGAGGCAGTCACTTCGCCTGAAAATCTCTTTTGCAGCTATTTTTACCACTGGGAGAGGTAACCACCGTTCACCATCAAACCGGTCCAGAGGAGTTCCGTATTACGTTAACGGATGCCATCCCGTCGAGTGACTATAAAAAATATGAAAGCAGCGCACAAAGGACACTGACTGATAAAAGTACACAGGAGGAGTGCTGTTTAGAAATGTTTATTTTATTGACACATGGTGACCATGGTTGAGCAACATGTCATTAGTAAACTGTTAAAGGGGTGACGCAGAAATTTTTGTACTTTCCGTAAATACCGCTTAGAATTATTCCTTGACACTCATAACCTGCGATACACGCATTGTTGTGGTTTCTTTTCCACACCACGGCAGTTGCAGAAACATTTTGAGATAAACGAGCAGTGTTCACCCCATTAACCTGCAGCTAGAACAAGTGGCCACATAATCTGGTGCCGATTAAATGCCGATTATATTTGACATAGCCATGCTCTATGGTTGGCAATGCAAAGGGCACACACTCAGTTCCACGCATTGTTAAGGTTTGGCTGTTCCAGTCGTGGCAGTGATTGGGCCCAAACCACTAGCCAAATGCATTTCTAGGCATTGATTGTCACGAGCCTAAATCAAATGATTATGCGGCGCTCATGCCCACTGTATGAGCCGTATTTAAACGTCGTCACCGCGGGAATCGCAAGGCTCTATGAAGAAATCCTGGTGATCGCACTGTTAACAAGGCCAGCAATGCGATCCCCACAGCTCCGTCATCAGGTTTTGCGAAGGAGAGACTGAAAGATAACGTCTGTTTTTAGCCTTGAAGTTCCACTGCAACAAAGATACTTCTTGGTCAGTGGCATTGCACAACTATTCTTGGGACCTTCTAGCGCATCTAAGCTTGTGTAAAGTGAAAAACATTCCAACCTATTACCGTTGCACGGGACCTTTGTTGTATCTGTGGCTTTTTTGCTTGCGTTGTTTAAAAGTAAATGTTTACTTGTCACAGCACTTTTTCTTGCTCTTCTTTCGTCAGTCCGTGTCTTCTACGCGCATTTTCTGTATTTTTATCATCACGAACAAACTTGCTTGCATTGCCACTTTAGTTCTGTTGAGCGACCATTTAGCAAATCGCGGTCGACTCACTGAATGGTCGCTTCTGGGGTGACCACCGTTGGAAAGCGGGACACAACTTGCGAGCGAGACTGTGGTAATTGGCAATAGTTTATTTCAAATATTGCCACGCGCGCGTGGCCCAGTGGTTACCGCGCTTGACTTTCACGCGGAAGGTATAGGTTCGATTCCAGTCAGCGGACTGTCCTTTTATTTATTCTTTCAACTTGGGCTTCTCGTAAGTACGAGAACATTCTCGACTGATCGTGTTCCGATTGCTATACGCACCGAAAGTTCTACGCTGAATAATCCAGAAACCAACGAGGGTACATAAGGGGCTCCGCAAGGAGAGCGGAGTCAGTTTTCGCCCAGCGTTCGACTGTGCTCTTTCGCCGACTTCGACGCCCGCGACGCTCTGCTGTTATCTTCTGTTTCCTTTTTTATTTTTGGGCACAAGTTTGCCCCCATTAAACGCTTAGTTTCTTCAGTTATTATCGCCTCATCACTTGTCATTCGTGACAATATGCTGTTTTACTGTTATACTGTTTATATACAGTTTAAAAAAAAAGAGTGTGACTCAGATATGGCTGTACTACTGTTGAGACCGGTTGTAATGAAGTCAGTTATAACGAAATATTGGCTACAGCGAAGCGATCACAATCACCCGTTCCCCTTTGCACTTCGTTATAACTGAAGTCGGTTATAACGAAATAGCGGATATAATGAAGTGATTTCCGATGACTTCGTTATAACCGGTTTCGACAGTATGTTACTCAACTAGAAAACATGGTATATAATACATGTCTCCAACTTGAGATGAATTTTTGTAAGTTGATACGAAGCCAGAAAAAAGATTACTGAACCAGAGGTTCCTAATACCTTTCCTTTCAGGGCTATTGGCTATATCTCTGGCCACGCTAGGTAAAACACACACTTTCCTTCACTGATATGACTTGCAGCTGGTTCATTGCCCCCTCTCCTTCGCGATTTCGGACAATTTAGCAGAGTGTAGAACGGCAGAGTTTTCACACCAGAGACATCTCTACTTCGTTTCGCCGTAACTTGGCAAAGAGCGAATGTTACAGCCTCAGCGAGCCTATCTGAGCGATTGCAGCGAAGCCTGTGGCAGCCTTTACCAAAGGTACAGGGGCGAGAACATAACCCAAGCAGTTTGAGGAGAGAGAGGAAGGAGGAACCAACCTCTTACCCAAACCCTTTTTTGTGTGTTCCGGACGTCGCTTTTGTTCCCCTTGGAGATTAGACCGTCACTCACATTTCATACAAAAGCAGCTTTCCCCTTTCTCCTGCCCGGGGCTTTGACAGCACTGCACGCAACTAGCGAGATAGTTTTGTGTCTCCCTCAAACACAGAGACTGACTCACTGGGACCGTAGCCTTTGCTGTTTGCCAAATTATGCTTGCTTCCCTATGCGCTGGCTACTTTATTTCCCCAGTGTTCTGTACCCACCAGGGGGAGTGCCGCTCTCGGAGCAACCCCCTGTTCGAGAGTAGCATGCGCGCCATGTTGTTTTTGTGTTGCTACTGAAGTTTTTCCTGCTCCCACCTTTTGCGCGGCTGCAACATTAAATCACTACTACAAACCTGCTCGCATACAACTTCATTGCCCTGCTCACCATCAACGGAACGAGCAGGATACAACTCCCAGATTTCACCAGACATCGTCTGGTGTAGTAGTTCACTAACCAGGGCACAAAGGCTCGAGAGTTCCACCAGATTTTCAAAGTCTGGTGGCAGATTTCATCATTTGGCAACGCTGGACCCGACGTTTTACTGCTGGGCGGCGCAAGCTACCGTCCGTCGTAAAGGACACAGCCTTTAACATCCGTCCATCCATGCAGGAAGCCACTGGTGAGGCTGAAGGAGCAGGCCCTGAACGCAGCCTTCAGGGTCAGCCTGGACAGGAGCGCTACAGAGGCCCCAGCCCTGCAGGGCACCGTCTGTGCCGGTGAGCAACTTAGTATCTGCGTGGGAACCTTGTTTGGAGGCCGACTCCCCAAAAACGCAGAACATGTTTAGGGCTAGGCAGGGGAGACTGTAGTCACTGGTAAGGTAGTAACTGCAGGGAGGAGCTTCAGCTGTCTCACTTCCAGCCTCCAGCACGAGCATCCCACCTTCGACAACGCTTCTGCGTGTCGTGCACCTCTAGTGCGCACACAGAGCTAAAGCCTCCATTGCTCGGTTTCTTTGCGGGCGCAGCCATTTTGGTCTATAATGCAGAGCAGGCGCGATTGGCTGTTACAATTCGAAAATGTGACTTCTTAAGCTTTAGATGCGGTGTAAGGATGCCCGGGCGATATTGTGTTGCTCCGTCGTGGACTAATTTAACATTTGTGGAGCGCGGAAAAGTGTGTATTTCGATTTCAGATGAAGCTTTGGTCAACTGGCCACTATAATTTTAAGCCTTTAGATGGCTGAAGCGTCGTTACTCTGGAAAGGGGCTCGGTAATTAGTGGATCTATGGTGGGACTGGGCATATCGCTGCCCTAGGCAGTCTTTGAAAGTGCCGCCCCCACTTTCTCCCTCCGGTCGTAGGTAACTTGCACGCACACATATTTCTGCAATGTTTTTTGGGCAAATTTTAGATGGGGTTATCGAAAGTCGCTTTTCTAACTCTACTATGCGGTACTTTGGCAGTTATCTTGTTTGGCAATAATTCTTTGTAACTTTGGAAATAATTCTTTGTAACTTTGGAAATAATTCTTCGCGATAACTTGAGAAGTCGATGCACCTTCGAGATCATTGTAGTAGTTATCGCGAAGAATTATTGCGGGAGGCTCCACTACTATTGAGTTTAGCTTGATCATTTCTGTAGCCACTTTGGGCTTTCTGCAGAACGATTTCGATAAGCTGAGCCCGGCCGTTTGAGTTCATCTGGACTTTACGGGAAAAAGTTGCTGCGAACAACTGCCAAACGTTCTCCGGCGGCACGCTCACTTTGCACGCGGCGCAAAAGTCACTGTTCTGATGCCACGCTCAAAGCGAACGCCACTAGGCATAATTAGTTCTGCGTTCACAGCATATTCGCTCCATTGAGTGGAGCGAACGAGTCTGTCATGATAACGTCGCCAATTTTATTTGTGATGGCATGTTGTACTATTAACATCTCCTCGTCATCATTGGTTGGCATCTCCTTCATTTTCTGCCTTTTCTATGACCTGTGTGCTTCAGTTTATTTAGGGATTCGTATCTGCACTGCAGACTCGCTAAAAGCCACCCTGCTAAATTTGCTGCACCCCCAAACTTTGCTACTCTGGGCAGCTGCCTTCTTTGCCTACTGATAAGTCAAGCCCTAAAAGTAAAATTTCATAAAAATAAAAAAAAAAAAAATCCTAAAAATTACATAATTTTTTTTGCTAAATTATCTGGGAATCATTTGCAAAAATAAAATTACGCAAGCTGGAGCTTGCTGACAAAGACCAGAGAGCACAGAATGTGTTCAGTTTAAACTACGGTACTACCTCGCCGAACCCGACGTCACTTGACTTGAGGTAACATGACGCGGTGATGTCACATCAATTTTCGTGGTGGATTTAATGGAAAACATGACGTCACGTGACCCGAGGTCACACGACATGATCACATTACGCCAATTTCCTCGCTAAATTTAGCAGGGTAACTGACATAATGTGACATCATTTTCACCGCTAAATGTAGGGGGAAAATTGAGGTGACAGTTCTTCGTGATTGTTCTTCACGACTTTCTCGTATAATTCAACTGATAAAACACATTCTATGTTAATAAGTGAGTACATAACTGCCACTGTCTCTTTTATTATGGATCAAGAGCGGTTACCTGGATTGTCGAAGTACAAAACTAGAACACTACGCCTTTGCAACGTGACGTGGCAAAATAGAGAGCTCTTTGGAGATGTCTCGCATCCTTGCCTTGTCTGAACGGTCTGTTTGTGCTATCCCTGCCCAGAGAAAAATGGCATCACAGTGCTGCTAGACCAGCTGTCCACCGGGAGGGCAGCCCTGCCGTCTGGCATTGTCCACGCCCCATGCAAGGTACCCTCGTTTTTCAGCCCTCGGATAGGAAGTCAGCGGAAGTCGAGCGAAGGGACCGGCCTGATGGGGTCTGCTTACTACCTGCAGCAACCTTAGAGTTGATATAAAAATTAAAACTTGCCTCAATACTTTGCGTAAAGACGACAGACACAGAATGCACCTTGTGGTCGTGCCGACTCATTGCGTCTGTTTTACTTGTTAGGCTTTCCGGGTAATCTCTTAGGACAGTGGTTCTCAACCATTGGTGCTTCGCGGACCCCTTGTGAATCGGTGGAGAAGATGGAGGACTCGGTTCGTGGTAAGGTGAAGGGAAAGGTATAGGGTAATCATGATATTGACTTAATAAGTGGATATAACTAAGGGATAGTGTGAAATATACTTCTGTCATTGATATACACACAAGAAAACTCGCCTGAAAATTGGAATTTTTCTCCTCAATCTGAAAAAGACAACTTTTATTACTGGGCTTGACTGATGAGTTAGGGCTTCATGAATCGTTAGAATGCCTTTGCGAACCTCCATTTGAGTATCACCGTCTTAGGACATGCGTTCTCAAGCTGGGTTTTTAGCAACCGAGGGGCTCCCTGGGCTCCCAAGTTTTCTCCATCGTGCCTGTCCTAAAGTAAGGTGTTTTCCCGGTTTAAGCACTATTTGCGCATATCTAAGCCTCCCTTTGATGTACCACTATCAGCCAGGCACTCCTTAGTATCTGCATTATTGTTCACAAGGTCTTTGGGCTTTTGCACCGCTTTACCACATCAATGCCGAGACCGGGCGGGCTTCTCTAGCTTTCAGTCAAGCCACATAGAGGTTCCTCGAGATCAAAAAGTTTGAGAATGCGTATGTTAAAGAATGAGACGCGAACACAAGACACATTCTGTGTCAGTCGGCTATATGCGAAAGTATTGAGGTAAGTTATAATTTTTTGTCATTTTTTCTATGCTCATGATAATCTCTGGGACAATTGAAGCAGTCTTCTTTTTGGGAATTATGGTTTCAGGCCCCATAAGTATGTATACAGTCAAACGCCTTTATAACATAGTCCGCGGGATCGGCGAAATTTTTCGTGGTACAGGTAACCTTGTTGTTGTAGTTTGTGATAACCAAATTTGTGTTATCACACATTGACGTTACCTGCACGACATTCGAGATGTTTTAAAAAAAAGTATACGTAGCGCAAAATATGGTATGTATGAGCGACGTTAGAAACAAGCTTTTCTACGTTGACAACTAACTTATTAAAAGTGAGAACGGTGGCGGAGTCTGCTAGCACATTGCAGTTCGGAGCATGGGGTGCCAGAGCTCATGCTGCAGGATCCTGGTATCTTAAAGGGGCACTGAAGTGATTTTTGAGATCCTCATTTCATTGTCATAACTCCATCTACGAGCTTTAAGCATCCTAAAAGCCCGAAGTTACATTTAATGCACGGCCAATTTGCACATTAAAAAAACAGTAAAAGATCCCAACACTTACCGTGTGCTCAGGACAACAGATGGCGCTACCGAACCTTGCTGAATATGGTTGAGCGACAGACGGCGCTTGTCAGCCACTCGCGAGCGATGGGGTCTCGCATGGACCAACGGGACTGGTCGGCCACTCATTCACACGGTAACGCATTGCTTGCAAGGGGCTAACAAGCGCTGTCCGTTGTTCGACCATATTCAGCAAGGTTCAGTAGCGCCATCTGTCTTTCTGAGCCAACGGTAACTGTCGGGATCTTTTATCACTTTTCTAACGTGCAAATCAGCCACGCATTAAATGTAACTTCGGGTTTTCTAGAATGCTTAGAGCTGGTAGATTGAGTTATGACCATAAAACAAAAATCTCAAAAGCACTGAAGTGCCCCTCTAAGCTCGATTACCTTTTTTTTTTTAAATGATTTTGTGCTGGCACTCGTGCATGTTCTCACCACTGCATGACGCAATTTAAAGACGCCAGGCTAGCGGTTGTACCGCCAGTACTGCCATTGGGAAAATTTGTCATCTACAGCCGAGACACCAGGCACTCCTTGGTGCACACTAATTTCCTGCTGTCCAGACTTCCACACACTTCCACAACAAACTTAACTGACATCAAAATACGAATCGCAATAATCACTGAACCACTGACACCGACCCCCGATCACGCAGCGGATGAGAGACGTTCATTGACAGTGTAAATATGGCCTTTTGTAATTTGCGCAGCGGCTTACACCATCACATGTCTTTCGGAGAAGGCTCTCGAAGCGGCTGCGTTGCTCTCATAGGTGCGGCGCGGCAGCCGTGGTGGCACCACCTAAACAGCGTGGCAGAATCACCCACACTTTGGGCACATGACAGCTGCGCACGGTGCAGCGAGGACAGAGAGGGGCGCACAACCAAACAGACTGAGTCCTTTTTAATATCTGTCCGGCACAAGGAGGGGAGCACATTTTTCTGTCTGTGTCTACTCATTTTGCTTGGATTTTGGCGTCACGGGTAGAGTCACGGATCACATTTCCTCGACTGTACATTATCGCTCCAAGGTAAAACAATTTTGGGACTTGGATTGAGCGAGATTGCGAATCTTGGATCCTGACGAAGATCGGCGTGTCAATCAAACAGCTGCCAAGACACGAAAAAAAAAAGTTTCAACTGCCCACGAAAATATTTTTTTTATATGTATAGATATACTTTTGTTGGCGCGGGTTCTTTCAGATGTGCTGACGTACATGCAAAATAGGAAAATGACTGCAAGCATTGCCGGAATGGAGCGTTTAAAAAAAATTTCATGTTGAAACGGAGTGGCGCATACTCAATCAGTGGCATGAGCAAAACAAAAGCAAACAAAAATATGCACAAGCACACACGCACGGCGGAGGCGGTGCTGCTTGCATTGCACTGCCACTTCTGCATCATGTGTTCTCGGTTTTGGGTCTAAATAATTTGTTAGTGTGTAACCTTATGTCTGGTGGCTCTACGTGACTGCATTGCTGCTTACAGGCTTTCTAAGCAGAAACATAGTTGCACAGCAACGTCTAGACATATGATTGCACGCAAGCAAATGATTTCGGTCCTGAAACGTGCGGCACGACGACTGCAAAGGGGCACAGCGGAGGCGGCGCTGCGGCTGTGTCGACCATTGCCATTCCTGCAATATTTCTGTTCTTTACGCACGTTACCTGAGAGCGACAATTTACGGAACATCAATTACATTTCACCTAGAAAACAAATATTTGTTAAACAGGAATTGGTTGTAGTGTATCAGAGAAACATATTGAACACGTAGGAGATTGTCCTGGGACTTTATTTTACTTTGTTAAACGGGCATTTTCATAGTCGAGGCATTTGTCATAGGGACGCTTGACTGTACTACTCAGCGAGAGTTTGTTGGCTCGATTCCCACCAAGGAACAAAGATTTTTGCATGGACAGCAGACTTTTATCATGTTTTTCATTGCAACCCTTTGTGATCCCGATAAGTCCTCAAGACATCAGTGGTCTTCAACCACTGATGTTTCATGGACCCCATCTGGATCAGCAAAAGTGACGGGGGACCCCATCCACCGGGGAGGGTGGAAGATAATAGACGATTACAATGACAAAAGGGTGAATAAAAAAACTAAATGCATGCAAGCTAACTTTGAAACTCTGAAGCATAGACTAATCAACCCTACTCATTCAATGCACATGTAAGACAGTCAGCATCAATTAGAAAAAAAAAATTTATTACTTGGTTGATAGCTAAGAAGGCCTTTAGGTACCCCAAAGTGTTTGTGGACCCCATTCGAGAACCATTGCCCTAGACCAATGGTTCTCAAATGGTGGTCCATGGACCCTTTGTTGCCTCTAAAGCTGTAGACCACTGCTGATTTCTTTTATAATTCTTGTTGGTCTCAAAAGTATCAATTGGAAAATTTGTGGTGAATTTTTCTAAAATCTTGGAAGTGGCTCGAAAAAAGGGTCTTTTTTGCGCAGTTTCAGAAGCCTGGAGAGCATCGGGAGCCGACGAGGGAAGAACGTCTTGCAAGCCTATCGGTGAGTGACTTCACTAATGACTATGACTTGAGAAATGTGACTACTAGAGCCATTAAATAGGCTATGCTTTGAGTATCGGCACTCCATCACCCCATTGTCTCAAGGGAAACACCATTTTGTTGTCTAGCACAGAGTGGATGTCACTGCCTATTGTTACGACAAGAAAATGTAACTTCCCTAGCTGCAGAACAGTGTCCGGAAGCCTAGGTGACGTCGTCTTGCTCTGTCATGGACTGTTTTAACATTTGTGGAGGATTGTGTTTTATGAATTGAGATAATGCTTCAGATAACTGGCAACAATGATTTTAAGCAAATTGACGTTACCCTGGTGCGTAACTCATTTGGTGGCTTTAATGACTACGAGGTATCTCAAAATATGTTCAAGAAATTTCTGTTTTTCCAACAGCCCTGAAGCCAAATAATCTTTAGCTTGTGATGCTAATCTTATTCTTCTCAAGCCATCTTAAAATTAATTTACTAATTTATTTTAGTTCTTGTCTCTGCGTTTTTTCTGCTTGCTATTTGTACCGGGTACCGACTCGGCCAGCTGCAAATGCTGCTTACTGTAATATTTTGAGGGGCATTGAAATTGAGAGTGAATTGGGTAAAAATAAAATCAACTTTTGGCCGCAGCCTTTGCAGTGCGGCGAAAAGAAGTTCAAAATTAGTGTAGCCAAGCCGGGTTTGCAAAGTCTTCTAAGGATTGTTAAAGTGGGTTTTTTCGCATTCCACTCACACAACTTGTCACACATCATAGGAATGTGAATGTTGGTCTACACTCTCTGGCCCAAACTTCGGATGTGCTCATTTATTCGAATGTGTTCGGGAAACCGTCACTCGCGTCATAAAATTAATGTGCAGGGTGTCAAAACAAAAACAATTGTACAGTTTTTTTTTTATTGCAAAATTAAACCACGCATTGCCTACTGAGAGCCGTATATTGGGAGTCTGGCCAGTAGGTGGGGCGACGAAGTGCTGGAGGGGAGAGAAGTGAAGAAAGGGGGGGAAAGTGCCGAAGGAGCGAGAGAGGAAGGAGGGAGCAAAGAAGGAACGACCGCCATTTTGACGCAACACACTTTCAGCGCAGAGCACTGTTGAGGCTACACGTCGTCTGCTACGGGCCAACTTCTTTTTCGCCTGAATAAAAGTTTGTGGTGAAACGTTGAGAAAACATAATTTGTTAGCTTTTTAACCCACCGAGGAATAACACTACATCATTTTCTTGCAAGAGCCAGTGAAATAAAAGGAAAGAAGCAAAATTTGGATGTCTATCCTATGCATTCCACCAGTAAATGAATGAAAATGGCAGCCCTCCCCACGCAGCTGGGACCAGCCGGAAGTTCACGCGCATGCTCTAGTGCCTCTCACTCTGCGCCGTGAGCTGATTGGCTCACTCGGGAGAGGGGCGTTACGGGCGCGAGATCATAAACTAGCCAAATTCCCCATATACGGCCTTGGCCCAGCCCTCATTCTCCGCCCAAATGTACTGCTAGCCGTCCGAACCAGTTGCCGAAGTTTCAGAACTAACCGTTATCTTATTCAAGACTTATACTAAGTGATTTTCTGAAATTCTAGAGCGCAGCTCTTAGGCGCCCGTTTCCGGCTTGAGCGGCGTCGCCGTCGCTATCGGCGTAATTGCGCGGTGCATTATGGAATGCGTAACGTCACTGGTGACGTCACCGATGACGTCATCGGCATCCGCATCGTCATCGTCACTGATGACGTCACCAGGGGCGATGACGTCATCGTCACGCGAGCTCTTAGGGGTCACGTGACCCCCGTGAGGCTACGTGAACCCGGTGACGTCACATGACCCATGTGAGGTCGCCTGACCCTCGTAAGCCGACGTTGCTCGGAGGGAGGAGTAGCAGGCAGGATGACGAGGTGAGGAGAAGGGAGGAGGGGTCTACCCTCCCCTCAGTACCCTTCCCTCCTCCTCCTCAAGAGCTGCGCTCCAATTCGGCGTTACAGGAAGTTGTTAACGGCTTTCATTTTTAATGGAAAAATGGTGGCCAACTTGAATACGTGGAACCGAATGGGCGAAAACAGGCCCTATTTTTCCTTTGAAATGTACAAAAAATCACATAACTTTTGATTGAGATAACAGTTAGCTCTGAAACTTTGGCATCTGATTTAAACTGATGGTGCTACATTTGGGTGGAGAATGAGTATTTGGCAATTAATTTATGCTTTAAATTTTTATGAAAAAGACCCTTTAAATTTTTTGGGGGAACATGCTGTAGAACAGTAACTGAAGTTTAAGATGTTGTTCAACTTGTTGCCCAGTTTTTCTAACTTGGTCAGCGCCGTTCGCTTACAAGACCACTGCCGTGACTCAAATCGCCTCTATTTTGCCTTTGTGGTCTCGATACCACATCCCACATCCTACACAATAGGGCATTTCAGCCACCATGTCTACCGTTCATTCCAACAACAAGCATGACGTGGCTGCTCTTTTTTAATGCGAAAGCATTGACTGTCCCATGGAGCGAGCCGACGTCATCAGCTTTGAAACCGTGCCAAAGGGTACCTTAAATCCTTTCTCCAAGTGAGGTAGCTCCCAGCTATGAAACCACGCGAAGAACCTAGACAACGGCACCTATTTTCCTTGATCCCAAAGGAGCGGAGTAAAGCTGATGGATTTTGGCTTCAGTCCCTTTGGCTGGAGCACGTCGACGAGGCTCCCATTGGCCACTGCGCTTCAGTTTCAATGACGGCTACCCCATGGCACTGCATGTTTATAAGGCAGTGGCTCCACTGCTCGACGCCCAAGGTCAGAGCGCGCGCTCGACTGTCGACGAAAGAAGGAAGCGCTGAAGAGGTGGCGTGCATGCTTTCGCTTTCATAACTCATAAGAAGTACTTAGGTGTACCTCAAGCTTTTTTTTTGTTCTTTGAATGCGAGTGCTTTCTGCCAGCTGGTCTAGAACCTAAGCAATCTTGGTGAGACGAATGTTGTCTTGGGACAGTTTCGATTGGCGCCAACGAGGGCCCTGACATGTGCAAAAAGTATATCAAGATAACAGTGTTAGAAGAAGCTAGCCCATTATTGCTCAAGTCACCTGGGCAATGCAATTTCTAGGAGTGGACTTTCTTTTGGTGGTTTTGCATGAACTACAAGCTAAGCCTAAATTGGGGGCAGGGCATCTCTCGAGATATTGTGGCAGTCTATGATCTTCAGACTTTGAAGTTTTTTGTTTTTTTTTGGCATTTTAATACCCAGGGAACAAAGCATAACTTGGCTTTTTCTCGGAGATTGGGGCCCAAAATACCAGATGATAACCAAACAATCGGGCAGTGAAGCCCGACTCCAGCCTCTATTCGGCAATTTAGGACCAAGGTACCGAGGCTCTGGCTAAAGAATATCGGCTACAGGTGGCGGGATGTGGGACTGCAGGCTGCCCCAGCGGACGTCTCCCTAGACCTTGGCAATAACAGTCAGTGTTTTTGAGTCATTTGCGGCGCAGGCTTTTTAGTGTGGTTGATGATTTCATTGTTCTAACTAATAAAGTACACTGATTGGACGCATTCAGTCTGCTTTATCTGTTCAAAGAGCCAGCGATTAGTGACTTGTGCTGTAGAAGCCTTCCCTTCCAAAGTAGTGAGCCTTCCTCGGCGAAGAGGCTAGACAAATCAAATGCCGCAAGATGTGTTTGCATCACGCCGTGGCAGGCCCTGTGCCAGGACTGGCAGCGAGTGCCTCTGGAGGAAGGGCTTCCCCTGGTGTTGTGTGCCCCCCACGTGGAAGTGCGCTGCTGTGCCCGAGGCCCCCTGTGCACCGTGAGCGTGGAGCTGCTCACGGCATCCGTCCCGCTCCGCTTGGTGCCTCTCCACCCGGTGCCCGTGCTCCGCTCCGGGGTGCAGGACCGACCCCCCGGGAACGGCCCGGACTTTGGGTGAGGACCCCCCAAGGGCAGATCTGCAACCTGCGAGTTTTCGACTAACCCAAACTGAACTAAACCCGTCTAAACTAGCTTAGCCTAACCTAGATTAGTCTTCTCTGAAACCAACGAGTGAACTATTTGGTGAAAAGAATGATTCACCGAGATTCATTCTACCTTAAAGAGACACTGACACCCCCCAAAAAATTTTTTTTATTTTTTGCCAGGCGCTTTATTATGGTGTCGGAGGACTACCCAATTAATATTTTGCAACAGAGTATCGTATTTTTTTAATAAAGCCAAAAGACGCAACTGCTCGAAACCGAAACCGAAACCCGACGGAGGTCGGAGAAGTGAAGAAAAAAGAGTGTGCGGCTTTTTTTTTTTTTTTTTTTTTCCTTTTTCTCCTCTCTGGTAGCAGACGACACGACATGCGGCGTGCGATGCGGCGTGCGGGAACTGCTTGCCGTGCGATTCTTTTGCAGTTATGTCTGTTCCGCTCGTTGTTCTGTACTCCAAGATGAGTTGTTTTGTACATTGAGGAGTTGGAGATGAGTAGTGAGTGCCCGTGGTGAATTTCCGTGATCGGCTCCGAAAAGAATAAACCCAAGATGTTGCGTGAAGAGCCGGCTCACATGTCCTGCATCCGAAAAAAAGTGGCATTGTGCGACAGAGTTTCCGAAAGATCAATGGGATCGGGACCAATGGCTGGCTGCAATTCCTGTAGAACATTTACGGGCACCTTGGAAAGCGGACGCTACCTGATTTATATGCTCCTTGCATTTTGTGGAAAGTGATTACATTGAGTTCGCAAGTGTCAAAACGGAAATCCCATACCGTTTAGTTCAGCGAAGTATCGTCCACAACATTTGTTTGTTATTTTTTCGTTCGTTTCTTCAGTGATGATTGTAAGAAAAAGAAAAAGATATGTAAACATAAAAAAATGTTTGAAAAAAAATTTTTAAAAAATTCACGGGGGATTGAACCCGGTCCTACCGCATGCGAACCGGACGTCTTTCCCACTGAGCTACTGGGGCATCCCGTTTCTGGTGGATCTCTTTCCTTAGTAATAATTCAGCCGGTAAACTGTAAGCTGGAAAGTTTTTGCTGTCGATTTTTCTCTAGCAAAAGCACTCCCGGGTCGAAGTCGGGAAGCACCACGCTTTGGGGACATTCGCACCTAGTAAAGAAATCGTACGCGTGCATATTCAACTCGAAGTAGACACGTCGTGCTTGACGTTTGAGCGAGCGTTGTCTTCAGCTACGAGAAGGGAGCGACGGCTCGGCGACGTCTTCGTGCAAATCGGCTTGGTGGCCGGGCGTGTCGTACGGGATGAATACCAATTCTTTTGATCAGTCCCAAATCCGGTACCGCGAACGACAGTTCTGAAATAGAGGTCCCACGCCCGTCGTCCGCTGCCATCGCCGTCCCCGCGAGTCCCACGACACGCGAAACGACGAACGCACAGAATGCTTCCGGTTGTCTGTGGAACTTTTTTTTTCAATCAACGTATTTACAGCTTTTTAGAAGCCACAAAAAATGGGTTTCATATTTTTTTCTATTTTTAATATTTAGTGTATGCCTTCAGTGACCCACGACTTTCATTAAATTTGGTGGTCGCATCGATACCTTAGAAAACGGCCCGTGTCTGCGAAAAAGAGAGTGAGCGAGACTCGAACCGGCCAGTTCTTGATCGGTGGTTTTCGGGCGGAAAGAAACCGAATTTCGAGCCGCAAATTCTGTTCTGGGTAGTTGAGCTCCCATATGTCATGTACAACTAAAAACCTCGGCGAGCATAAATACCCTGTCAGTGTCCCTTTAACCCCTTTGAGTGCTCGAGTATACTCGGCGGCACTCCCAAGCAAACCCCCTGCCATGGTTTAATTTTTTGTCTCATAGTGTCTCCTGTTTTTTCCAGGAGGAAAATTTTGTTTTAGGTGACTACTTTCTTGGTTTACTCCTTTGTTTTTTCAGAATGGTGAATCTTTGTCATTCAACCTCGTGCTTCAAGGTGAACACGGAGATCTACAAATTATTGATAAACTCTGACCCCAGCCACTGTGAAAATGAGGAATGTACACTTCCAAACTAAAGAAGATTCTGATTAAGGCAGCCTGTGCTCTCAGGTTGTGAGGTCAAGGTAGGGTTTTGCCTAGTTGTACCGTGTCTTAAAAAGTACAGCACCAGAAAAATGTCTTAGGTTGGAGGCATGCAGACATTAATGAATGTTTTGTCCACAGATAAATATGTCTTTGATAAGAAAATAAATTAGATAAAACATGCCACCATGTTACTGGGACTGAAATGGCATTCGGCACGCAGGAAAACCTCACATGGGGTGCGCATCGGCGAAAAAACCTGGCAGTCAAGGCGTTAAATGCATGACAGTTAAGGGTCAGGCATTTCCAACTGATTCCAGCCGATGAATGCACCTTAATCTAAAGTCCCATAACTAGGGGTGTGCGAATATTTGACTTCGTATACTTTGCAAATAGTGCTTGCAACTCGATTCAATTTGTTTTGCACTACTACTGTTCAAAATGTTCGAGTTTTTCAAATATTTGAAAACTATGAATAACGCAGAACTCGCTGATTAGTGTCAACTCGCGGTCGGGTTCCCTGTTTTGTTTTTGGACTGTGCAATATGGTTTCGAGCTTGGCAAACCCTAAAAGCCAACCTACGGTAAGTGCTTTTTTTTTTTTGTATGAAGCACTGGAAAGTTATTTGCATGCGAAAAAATCTAAAAGTCAAACACACAATATACCTACCGTAAAATACCGGGCAGGCGCCCACTCAAACTTCAGAGATAATCACAAAATATGAGGGATGGGCGTTTGTGCGGTCATCAATTTTACACTTATATGTACTGTGCATATTTTCTCAGACCTCACAAATTTGGGGATGGGCACTTAATGTGGAATGGGCGGATGCGCGGTATTCTGCAGTACAATGGAACTGTTTGGCACTCAGTGGTAGAACATGGGTTCTCAAACTTGCTTCCTAGGAAAAAAGGGTTTCCTTGGGGAACCCTGTTCCCCAAACTCCCAAATTTCCTCTACCATCCCTGTCTTTAAGTAAAGTGTTTTCCGAGTTTAAACACTATTCTAGCGGATCTAAGCCATCCTTGGATGCATAACTAAGAGCCAAACACTTCCTTGTTACGTGCATTACCGTTTACAAAGTCTCTAGACTTCTGCACCGCTTGATTCCATCAATGCTGAGACGGAGGGGTTCCTTGGCTATCAGTCTCCTCAAATAGGGGCTCCTTGAGATTTGTTTGAGGACCCTCGTGCATAGAAAATGATCCATGCTTCCGATTTAGTTTCGGCACGAATACATCGACTATTGTTTGATTTGGGTTGCAGACAGTTTGGATAAAGATAGTGGTTTCGTTCTAGTCTTAGGCTATGATTCTGTTCAGCATAGTGCACTGCTCTTTGGGTTGGTTCACTCGCTTCTATCTTCCTGGTTTGATTTGTTGTCCACGACGAAAGTCTGGCAGCTGTACGTTCCTTTGACCCGCGCTCACACGACTAATACGTCGTACAGAAGGCGGTCTGCCGACAACGCCCGAGATGTGTCGCCTCCTTGTACGATCGTCCCGTCACATTGGTCGTACAGGAGGAGTCTGCTGACACGTTCAAAGCATAGATACGTACGAAGGAAACGTGCTTGCAACGTGCGCGCGGCTTGTCCACACGTAATTCTGTCATCGTGTCTGCAGCTACCACAGTGTATTTTTTAACGACGTAGGGACAGTGAGACTGCGGCACTTGCATTCACTCTGAAGTCGTTTGCAGCATGTTGACTTTTGAAAGCGTTGTACTTTGGTCCTCTGCAGGTTTGCGGCGCTGTGCGCGGACCGCCTCTGCTTCCTCTTCAAGCACCAGCTGCACAGCGGCGACCTTCCTCTCGTGGGCGTGTGAGTGGCCATTCCGCTCGGCACCTCTTATAGTAGTCACAGACGGGGCGAGAGTGGCGGGGAGGGGCTTCGGTCATCCTGCCCCCAAAGTGAGCTTCCCACGTGGACGAGACTCCGACGTCGACGCGCATCCAGAGCGTGGCAGAAGGCATGGAGAGCGTTTCGGATGCCGGGAATTCAAAAGACATGCCTTGCCGTTCTCATCGTGTGAGCCACTGTAGGAGTGTCATTTGTGCACTGCCCGAACTGTCTGTCGCCGTGCACAACGACCGACACCGAGGGAGAGCGTGGACCGCAGAGAAAAGCTCTTGCCACGAGCAGACCTTTGTTGCTTTTATGCCGCAATACACTGAGGAAGGGCCCGCCCAAAAGCCGGAGATGATCACGGAAAATATGGGGACAAGTGCTCGTTAACTTTAAGGTCGGAAAAGTGGAAGGGGCACACAAAAGGCTAGGTCCTTGTTCGACCGGACAAACCGGTATGCGTGCTGTTTTTTTATGAGGTGACACCATCCTGTCCCTGGTGGCAAAGTGTAGGGGAGGCCTTAATCTTGAAAAACGAAAAAGACAAAAGAAAGATTATTATAATTTTGAAGTTATAATTAGTTTAGATTATATTTTTGAACTTTTTTTTCTTGATCTACAAGTCACAGACAACATACTATACTGTAAGTAGTACTATACCCAGAAGTGCACATTTATATAGACCGTATTTTCGTAGGCAGCGCCACAATGAATATTGTAGTGCCCCCTGCACGCTTCGGTTTCTGAGGCCACGCTGGGTTGGGGGAATCAGTGCTTGGATCTTTGCCGGTGCGTCTTACGCGTGCTGCGATTTGCGTATTGAAATGACTTTTTATCCGTGCTTACGGTAGCAGGCACTGTAAAAAAATTTTGTCCGGGATTATGGCATCCACTATGGTATTAGTGGTAGGGACAGCAATCAGGAAACATTTATTTTGGGCATCAAATGAAGTTTTCAGATGTAGTCGCAGTTGCGCCAAAAATGCTTTCGTTGTTCCGTGTGCGCTGCAAGAAAATATAATGCGCATAATGGAAGGACGCCGCCAAATACTATGCGAGATGTGGTGGCGCATGTCTTCGTGGCGAGGGTACACGCCTTCCTCTGCAATGGCGGCTCTACTGCATCCGAATATACATTATTCTTACTGTCGGAGTTGAAATGTTCAACGGGACGAATTCAAAAGACGACTGTTTTCGAAGCACCTCCTTGGTCTAGTTGATTATTTCCTCTTCTTCTGTCGCCCTTTTGGGCTCGCGCGTGGCCTCCTGTGCAGGCCTGGCTTGCTGTTGGGCTTGCCTCGGCCTATGTCGCCACATTACTACCACTGTTGCACTGAAGGGAATGAATAAAGACAGCTCTGGCTCCTTCGTGCATATTATTGCTAACTTTATTTTATTAGCACTGGTGCTTTAAAAATAATTTATTTGAATATCACGCATTGACGGGTGTGTCGCTTGTCTACAGTTAAAATCAATTGCTTTTAGAGCAGACCTATGGCAAGTTCGGTTGTTTGAGATTTATGCATGAGCTCGCTTCGGTATAGGAAAGATGGGTTCTGCATATAAATAAAAGCATTTTTTGTGAAAATTTACATTTTAGCGGTTTTAGCACCACGCACATTGTGTACCTATACACATAACAAATAGGATCCATTTACATTATGACGGTCTGCCTAATTTACTGGTTCTCTGCAGTCCAGCAGGAAAATGCGATCCAGAAAACCCAACGAATAACTTTTACACAAATTCCACCCAACAAATGAATCATTCTTGAGCCACAATCTGGATAAGTAGAAACTAGAAAATTCTGAAAGAAAAAACCGAAACAATAAAATGTGAAACTTTGGAGCACGACACATATCCAGCGGGCTCATCCGGGTCTTCCTCTCATTTGCCCCACCTCAGCGAAAAGAAAAACGCACAGCTGCCCCCTCTCACTTCTCTCTCGCCCTCTTTTAATGAAACATTCTATAGTTACATCAACTCATATTTTCGTGTTTCTTTTTTTTTTGCTCGAGCTGTATATTGTGGTGTCTCTTCGAAAGACTTTCAATTCTGTGCAGGTGGGTGAGTGGGGTGGACTCGATCCAGCACCCGTTCCTCTGGCTGGTGTGCGCCCAGTTCCTCACGAGCCGAAGGCCTTTCTCAAGGTGAGCTCCTTCGGCGGGAGCAGACGGGTGTGACCGCACTTACTGTGGGTGCGAGTCGGAGTCGCACCCTTCGTGCCGCATTATACTCCATTTCCCTTTAAGTCTGATCGCAGTCGTTGCTACAATCTAATAGCGCCTGTCGAGCAGCGCCAAAAGTGCGTCATCATGGAGCTCGTCATCTCAGTGGCTTTGCAATCCCCAATTAAACCAATTGCACGCAGAAAAAAAATCGCACAGATGACCGCGCGATGTGGTCATCCGTGCGCTGGCTGGTGTGACATTTCTATGATATTGCGTCACGATCGACCGGAAATCGAGGCGATGTTGCGTCGCACGGTTTCTCGTGTAAAACGCAACCGATTACGCGCAGAACGGCCAGCACAATACACATACTCTCGGATGCGCTACACAGATCGCTGGGTCGCACCTGCGTGCCCGTTCTTCGCTCGGTAACGTTTTCTTTTATGTGCCTCTTCAAGTTCCCGCGCAGCACGATCTCGACGTCGACTGCGTTTCATCCTAACATCTGGGGCGAGATGATCGACGCCTCTACGTCGCCAACGTTGCCTCCTACGAGCGCGTTTCCGCCGTCGAGCGGCCACCGCCTGCTCCCGCATCCACTTCGACCGCCCCGTTTTTGCGTGCGAAGGCTTAGGGCGCCGAGGGAACGGGCGACTGGAGGCGAGAAACAGCAAAGGGCGAGGAGCGCAAACGCACAATCCCCGGCACAATAGCGATTGGCCGAACCCGCTGCGCCTCAACCGCGACTATTATTGGCAAAAGCGCGAGGGTATCGCCTCTGTGCTTGCCCTCTCCCGGCGTCAACGACACCTGCGATAAACGTGCACATGCTCGGATCTTTTTCGGCAACACGGCACTTGCCTAATACAAGCCAAATACAGCTAACGCTGTAAAAGTGCAAGATTGTGGTGCATTTACTGTGCGTGACTGGTTTCGCCGGTGATAGCGAACGCAGAAACGCATTGTGGCGATGTACTTTGGCATCACTAATCGGCTCCATCGGAATGTAGCGTCGTCTGCCGTTGGACTTAAACAGAAACGGAGTATTGAATGTTGGCAGCTGGTGAAACAAATTGAGGACATTGATTCGGAGCGTCCATGCACTTGCTGGGAGTGTGGTAGTCTCTGGCAGTGCAACGAAGAGTGTCTCCATTGCACGCAACAAAATGACATCTGGAAAGCACTCAATGTATATAAAACAATGCCCACAATATTTAAAAAAAAATATATTAAGAATCTATGTTAGCGTGAAGCAAGGAACCACACGTGTAAACCATAAAAAAAAAAGGAAAGCTTTTTGTTTTTTAGGGTCTTGAATAGGCTTTTGAATACACTTTTCTTTGACAAAGGAATAGCACTTGCAATAAACAAAAAGCGGGTTGGTGAAAATACAAGAATCAAAGAAAGAATAAAAACACTTAGGAACAAGGACAGACAGGACAGTTCATTCAAGTAGTAACAAACATTCACTGATGTCTCCTTGAATACATACATTCTCCATCCCAACTTCTTAAACTGAAGAAGACACATGAAAAAACACCTGGAATAGAAAGAAAAAAAATGAAAGTCGTTTACAACTCCCTGTAACGCCGAATTCGAGCGCAGCTCTTGCGGAGGAGGAGGGAAGGGTACTGAGGGGAGGGTAGACTCCTTCTCCTCCTCCTCCCCTCATTCTTCAATCTCCTCTGGGGGTGTCACCTGACCTCGGGGTGGGGGGGGTCACCTGACCTCGGGAGGGGGGGTAATGTGACCTTGGGGAGTCACGTGACCCCCTCTCCCCGAGGTCCCCTTGAAGAAACCCGAAGTCCTCTCGAGGTCCTCCTGAAGGAACCTGAGGTTCCCCCGAAGTCCTCCCGAAGGACCTCGTGTTCCTTTGGAAAAATTTACCCATAATGCACCGCGCAGTTACGCCGACGGCAACGCCGCTCAAGCCGGAAACGTGCGCCTAAGAACTGCGCTTTTAAACTCAAGGTTTTTTTTATGTATCTCCTTCAGTTTAAAAAGATGAGAGGGAAAATCTATGTATTCAAGCAGACATAGTAAATGTTTGTCGCTAGTTGAAAGAACTGTGCTGTTTGTCCTTGTCCATTAGTGACTTTAATTCTTTCTTTGATTCTACCACTTGCGAACACCCTAAAGTAGGGTTCTGCATTTTCCGAGTATTTTTGAGCAAAATCGAAGGGTGCTTTTCTGAAATTTTTTACCCCAAATCTGGAGTTCTTCAAAGCTATCGTCGATTGTTAAAAACATTCAGAGCTTTTTGGAGTGTGAGGGCCAGATAGCCTGCCCTCAAAAGGTCGAGCTGAATCTTCTTCGAGAGCTGAATCTTCTTCGAGAGGAAAGCCTGAAATTGGTGTGTTTTACTTTTGTAGGTCGCCCCATTTATCTAATGAAGGTTCAGATTACATCCCTTTTTGATACTTGCGAACAAAAGTGGAAATAAAACAAGAAATAGAATTGCAAACACTGTCTTAGGATTCCAAAAAAAGATAAAAACCAGCCGGCATTTACAACTGGCTGTCCCCAAAATCTGAGTTTTTCGGGTAAACTACTATTCTAAAGTATTAAGGTGGGCTAGTTGGATAAGCATTATGAATAATAAAAAGCGCGAAAAACGGACAAGGACAAGAGCGCGAAGACGGGACTAGCGCTAACTCGCAACTGGCGTTTTTTCATTCAATGTCATTTTCTACTGCAAATTTATTTATGGCCTTTTAACACTTTACTGGCTTTAATGTTTCCTATTTCTTCTTTTTCTATCTCTCTTCAATTTTTTTTCAGTTTTGATCCCTATTTTCACTTCCTCCTTCTCTCGTAAGTGCATTAAAACAACAGTTGTGAGTTGCGAATCCCGGTTGTGAGTCCCATGTTACTTCGCATCGCGTTCCATCTCGTTACCGGGGACGTGAGCTCGGACTGCCCGTGTTCCAGGCCGTCTGAGATCTTTGTGGTGGCTGTGCTTGCCGGCTCCGAAACGCTCTTCTACAACTGCTTGTGTCCCCCGGGCCGGCCGCGACTGGAGCTGCAGCTCTGGCAGGGACAGGCCTCCACCAGCATCGCCAGGGTAGGCTTCTCCATGTCCCAGAGTGCTGCATGTCCCAATCCAGGAGCTGCTGCCTTTGTGAGCTCGAACGTGACCACAGCGGCTGAAATGTGACTCTGACCGGCATGCCTGTGACACGTCTCATGCGGAAGTGACGGCACTGCGAAGAAGCAGACGTACCGGGCGTCTGGAGAAAAAAAATTGTGCAGCTTTTCGCCGCAGTGTACGAGGAAGTAAAAGCGATTAGATGTTTTTGCGCGTAGTAACAAACTTTTATGCAGATCCACTTTTTCCTACAATGCACGGCAGTCTTGTGGATTTGGTTTCTTTTGGCATGTAGCCTCGACTATGTCGCAGTGTCGCGTGACTTTGTGACATCACGTGACACTATAAGGTCATGTGATACCAGGACTGCGACGTCTCTATACAATTACAAAACCCCCGGAATGCGCCCTTGAGTGGCCTCCTTACTGTGCCCATAAAAGGAGTGGCTCGAGGAGGACCTATAAATGCTACACATGTAGAACGTTCCTGAGAAATGGCGAAAAGAGAGGCGCTGAAGTCTGTAGAAAGAGGAACATGCTGCACACGTGAGCTAAAGCCCCTGCCTAAGACTGAGTTGAGATAGGTACCGTCGCTGAAACTATCGCTGTACAGTGCAACCCACTTGTAACGATACCCTATATATTGACGTACCGCATGTAACGATCAGTTTCCAGGGTTTCTAAACTAAACACAATCAGCTTCTTGTCCAGATACAATGCCTGGCATCTCACGACTGAGGGGTGAACTATTCTTGTTTGAGGTGGTCACGTGTTATGATAACATCACAGTCTTCTGCCTAGTACGATGCCGCCACAAACGTGGTCCAGGGATAGCTTCAGTAAGAATGCAATTCAGCATTAACAATTATGCGCTATTGCTCCAAAAAAGGCTTTTGACTGCCCCAAAAGGTGCTCCCACGTGACTGACCAATCATGTCGCTGCTTCTTACTGCAGGTCCCCTCTGCGAGCAATTGCACCCTGACAGTTGCCCTGGAGTCTGTGGTCTCGGGCAAGGTCTCCGAGGACATGCTCTGGGCACACCAGCAGCTCTCCAGCCTGTGAGTAGGACAGACGGATTGATTGATTGATCGAGTGACCACAGCCTGAAGTTGTTTTTGACACTAGAAGGTCGTCAGTTTCGGCAGGAACAACTTTGATCTCGTTACAGCACGTTACGGCACATGCCACTTAGTAGCCGAAAATTTGGCATTTGTATCATTAGTGCAACCTTGCTGGTACATTTTTTTTTGCAAACTGCAAAAAAAACAAAAAGGTTGAGGTACACCTAAGCATTTCTTATGAGTTGTGAATGTGAAAGCATGTACATCAATCTTGCTCTACGCACGTTGGTGCGCTGACTGGTGCTGACTAGGGTTCCTGTATAGGCTCCCTACGGTAGCCTACACAGGAACTCTAGCGCTGCGTGTCCGGTAATGGAAGCCTGGTCGATGTGTGCTAGCCAATGGGATTGCAGCGGTGTTAAAGGTGCCGTTGGCTGTGGACGTGCGCTAGCCAATGGGATCGAAGCAGTGTAAAACAGCCGTTTGGCGTGGTTTCAAAGCTGATGATGTCGGCTCGCTCCATGAGACAGTTAATGCTTTCGCATTAAAAGTATGATAAGGCTCTGTGCAGGATAATAAATGCTTGCATCACTGTTTATTCCACATAAATGCTGCTGATCTTGGAGCACACAGCCTTGCTTAAATATAAGCTTTCCTTGCTTTTTCCCAAGGTAGTATTTCGCCTGAAATCAAGTGATGTCTCAAAAATGAAATGTCATGGTTATTATTCTTTTGGCACCTACGGCCAAGCCCTATGATGATTTTTGTCTTCCACCCCTCTGTCAATACAAGCTTCATTAACTTTTTATCAGATTGTGCCATTGTTTACGGTGGCCTGATCAGTTGTGACTGATTGGCAGTTAATCAATTAGATGATTATACACACCTATCCTTCTAACCTGTGGCTCTGCCCGTTGGCAGAATGGCAAAAAAAGATCTCGCTCTAGAGCAGGGTTCTCCAAACCTCAACCCGCAGGCTAGATCCGTCACGCAGAAATTTTCCGACCGGCCGATGGCTGGCCGCGGTCTTTTCAATGAAGCCTGCGGCCCGTAGCCCGCTGTCCAGTAGACATGCTGCTAGCGGTTCGAAATAAAGTGTGCATAAAGAAACGGCACCGCGACACTCTTCAATTGTGCAAGCTAAAATGTACCAGAAATAGCGAGAGAAACTGCATCGTAATGCGGGTCCTCTCGCCATATTATTCACTGAACATTGTCATCACCATGCATTACCATTCTTAGTCCTCTGCTTCATGTCCGTGTAACTATGTTAAAATTTCATTGCTCTCTCATGTACATTGTGCTTAGTGTCCTCTTTCACAACTATTGCATAATATGAGCATTCATTTGATCATTGTCATCAGCTCTTTTGCATTGCGCGAATCTGCCAAAGTTCTTATGTGCTTTGATTTATGACTGGCGAGTTTTCTTAGCCACAAGTGCTGTGTGAGGTCATAATTAACTAAATATAAAATTTTGAATTGAAGCATATCTATTAACCCAATTTAGTTTTCTTTTATTACTTACTCTTACATTCATTTCTGTGTTTAAATGCATATCTAGGTTTATTTATTTAGTTTTTCTCCGTTTATGATTATTCTTTTCTCCTCGACCCTAGAGAGACTGCGAGAGATCGCTGATCCGGCCCTTTAGCCAAAATGTTTGGAGACCCCTTGCTCTTAAACAAGTGTTCTCAAACTGGATTCCTAGGGACCCGGGGTTCCCCAGGGAGCCCGTGGGCACAAATTTTCTTGACAGTCTCCGCCCCTACGTAAAGACTGTTTCCTGGTTAGGCACTGTTTTAGAATATTAGCGCCACCCACTGAGGTATAAATATGAGCCAGTCACTCTCTAGTATGTGCATTATTGTCTAGAATGCCCGTTGGCCTTTGCACAGTTTTATGGTGTTAATGCCGAGCCTGGGAAGGGCTTCTCGACCGCCAGTCGAGAGGGGTTCATCGAGGTATAGAAGTCTGAGAGCGCATGTTCTGAGAGTAAGGTTTTCCAAACTGAGTTCCTAGAAACCTGGGGGTCGCCAGAATACCGTCATGGGTTCACCGAGCTCCCAAATTCCTTGGATCGTCCTTGCCCCCGAGTAAAGTGTCTTTTCAATTTAAACACCTTCTCAGCAGATCTGAGCAACTCGATGCGTAGCTATATGCCAAATACACGCATAGTAAATTATTGTTTAAAAGGTCTGTAGGCTCCTGCTCCGCTTTACTTCGTCAGTGCAGGGACTGAGAGGGATTCCTCGGTTATTGGCAAAAAGAAAGACGCGCGTTCCCCAAGATTCTGAAGTCCGAGATCCACTGCTCTAGACGACGAGCAAAAGGGAAAGCGGTAAATGCCACAGAGACAGCACATGGAGTGAAAGCTCGCAATCTGGATGAGCATCGTGCTGGCTTGCGGTTGCGTATCACTACTGCGTGGTGCATGCCAAAGACTCCAGGCTAGCGGTGGCACTGCACTGGCTCGAATTCTCGTCTACGGCCAAAAACAAGTGTTGCCGCACCTCCAAGGTGGACCAACTTTACGGCAACAAAACAGAAACAAACGTTGCATTTGGTTCGTGGCCTTTTCAGGCCATCCCCAGCAGGGAGCCGGGAACTGCTGTCCCAGGATCTGCGCTGCCCCGGACAGGTGAGGGCCACGTTGCCTACTTCTCGCGCTCCCATAGCACGACCGAGCATGCTGGATGGACGTTTTAGGCTGCCGTCGACTTAGTGGACCGTACCTGCCGAGTCGAGAGACCTCGTCGTGATTTTCTGCGAAGATATGGTGAAGTGACGGATGTGCATGTGCAGGATTTTAGCGTACGTAGTCGTCCCCCTCGGTATTAAGCTGCACTCACACCGCCCATACATTGTACGGAAGGACATGGCGTTTGCTGCGGACATCATGACAGAATCGTCTGCTGACATGCCTCGAGTGTGTTCAAAATATGTTTGCGTCTAGCATGCGTACACTTTGAACGTGTCTAAACACAGTGTTTATACGACCAACGTGACTAGGATCGTTGAGCGAAGAAGAAATATGCCTCAGTGTTTGCAGACCGTCTTTTGTACGACGTAGTATTGGCAGTGTGAGCGTGGCTTTAGGGTAGGCTTTAGGGTAATTGTAAAGAGACACTGCCTCCTTTTGCATGTCAGTCTGGTGCTAAAGCCTAATGAGCTTACAGTGACCAGATAAAAAAAAATAATAAAACACGCACAAAAAAAAAAAAGAAGAAACATTTTCACATATCTGTTGAATGTAATATAAAGCTGGGAGTGACAGGTGGTGTAGTGGCTATAATCAGCGTCAACTATTTTGTTGACGCCGAATATTGCGTCGACTCGTTCGCGTGCGCTCGTGCATCTAGCTGTGGCATAGGTAGTTGGAGCACCGCAAAAGCTACGGTAGCCTCGACAAAGTGGTGCAAAATAGCCGACGGAAAGTATAGCGTTTCACTCGGGTGCCCAGCCCTTGCGCATGACGCCGACGGTGCCAGAGGTGTCCGACTTCTCGGCGGCACCCTCCTGTCTGGGTGCTTCCCTGGGCGACGCCCCCCTGCCGACGAGCGCAGTGGCAGAGCTCTCCTTGCAGGATCCTCGAGCGCCGGATCAA
Organism: Ixodes scapularis; assembly: GCF_016920785.2. NCBI lineage: Eukaryota > Metazoa > Arthropoda > Arachnida > Ixodida > Ixodidae > Ixodes > Ixodes scapularis. Next base: position 584,156 of record NW_024609876.1, read on the forward strand.
GGCACGGTGAGCACTTTTTTGTCTTCTCTGGGCCTAACCACAGCGAATGGTGTTAAACCGTCATCGCACTGCTCGTACGTCGTACAAAAGGCTTGTCGTTCACCGTGGGCACGACGAAAGATTTATCTGCAGGCAGGCCTCGAGCATGTTGATGCATGTTTGCTTTGTACATGCTTCGAACGTGTGTGCAGACGACTCTTGATGACCCATGTGACGTATGAACAGTGTGAATGCGACTTTAGAATCTCGATGAACCAGTCTCACATTTTGTGCAGAGCTAGCCGTGTTATGTTGAACGACGAGTATTTGGATCCTATTTCCGCACGGGCACTTACCTAATGACAGACGGAAGGACGAATAGTGTTGCAAACTGAGCTGTCAGGTTTGCTACACTAGATGTATTTGTTCACTACACCAGATGAATAGAGGGATGAACGGTGGTGGCTGCACATTTTGTAACGGGCAGTAGGTAGCTTCGTGTTATAGATCCTTACAAGATTGCCTACCGTTACGAATAGACAACCCTCCTCTACACAAGTCTATAAGAATGCCTAAACAGACTGCTGGAAAAAATTTACAGATTTGTTTCTACTGCAAAAATAAACGAGGCATCACCGAATGCTCATTTTCCGCCCAAATGTAGCGCTAGAGGTCTGAACCAGATGCCAAAGTTTCAGCTTTAACCGTTATACTGTTCAAGAGTTACAAGTGATTTTCTGAAATTTTCAATGAGAAAATGGGGTTCGCTTTCGCCCGTTTTCGGTAACTGGCAGCACCAAGAGCTCCGTCTATTATAAGAGGTCCATCAGTCGCCATTTTCGTATTGAAAATTTCAGAAAATCGCTTATAACTTGTGAATAAGATAACGGTTTGTGCTGAAACTTTGGCATTTGGTTGGGACCTCTATCGCTATATTTGGGCAGAGAATGAGCGTTCAGTGATTCATAGTTTATTTTTGCAATGAAAAAAAAAACATTTTTTGGGGGGCACTGTCATAACACTGTCTACTATGTTTTTTTAATTAATCGATTTTTATTTTTTACTTTGCCTTAACATTATAACAGAACACGAAAGGATCTGCTCTGTTCAATGTGAGGGAACACCATCCACCAAGTTTGCATCGATAGACACATTATATTTTACAGCAGAGCTGTAAAAGCTGCAGCAGAGCTGTTTCGTGTCCGTGGACAAACAAATGTGGACACAGAGCTCCAAATAGCTACCGCCATCTATGAGCGACGGCAGCAACCTTTCCAGCCTTTCCACTCTGGTTTTCACCAGAGTGGAAAGGCTAAATTTCTCTAGGCGTCCTTGAGGTCGTCCTAGAAGTCGTCCTTGAGGTCGTCCTAGACGTTGGCCTTGAGGTCGTCCTAGACGTAGTCCTAGACGTCATCCTCGAGGTCATCTTAGACGTCGTCCTCGAGGCGTCGTCCTTGAGGTCGACCTAGATGTCCTCATTCGTAACCACAAGGACGTCGTCCTCATGGTTACGAAATAAATGACAACCCCGTAGCGTTATGTCTGATTCTTGAATCATTCAAATAACCAATTACACCATGATACATTAATCGTTACATTTATAAATACTTCATTCCTACCATAGTACAGCTTGGCTGGTCTTTCTTCTTCACCAAAATAGAAAGGCTGAAAGATTTTTTTTTTTTTCAAAGCTCATTGAGCTTAATTACTAATATACAGGCAGGAATGCAAAGCAAAAGGCCCCGCATATGCTACTGCAACGAGCGAGAGACGAGGTCTTTTTCTTACATGGTCCTGTATTGCCCACGTCCTTACGGCACAACAAGCGCAGTGGAAAAGAGATTATTGGCTTTTTGGATTATTCCACACAGAACCGTTCTGCTTCCTTGCTGTCCCAAGCTTTGCAACAATCTATGAAAGCGTCGAATAGCATACCCTATGTTAAGTATCAAATGGCAATATTTACATAGGCTTATAAGTACTGCAGAGATGTGACATGCTGAGATATCAGTGCAGCTGATAAGCTGTTGGAGCAAACAAAAACGAGACACTGATGCCATATCTGTTCCTAAACAAGCATCATATCCTACAAAAGTAAACGGTCAGCTTACATTATGCATTATGTACCAACTAGCTTAACTTCAGCCTGTAAATCATATCCTCTCTTTTAAAATCAGCCACAGTTAACGGAGATACGTCTTTGGTCCCGAAGCACGTCTTATCAGTAATCATGTTTGTGCTCTTCGTTCACCTGCAGTGAGCTGATATTCGTTTATGATGCTGTTCTCAATCTAGCCTCTTCTGTGCCCTCATGCTTGTTCCTTATATGCCTCTTAGCACTCGTTCTAACTCTTGCCAGCCTCGCGTGCTGTTTGGGTTAGTACCAATTCCATGAAAACCTTCTAGCTCTGCAGGCCATCGGAGACCTGTCCAAAGATGCCCACCAGCCTGCCCGGCACAGGTTGCCTGCATAATGACAGAAAGCCTCGGGAACACGTCACGTCACAGGTACAGTAGAGTCCTGTCTATACATATTTCAAGGAGAAAGACAAATTACGCTATAGCTTGGTCATGCTGACGAAGACAGGAACGCAGAATGTGCTGTTAATGAGCAGGGCACATGCTACGTGTGTGTGGCATTATAAGGTTATATGACTGACATCACGTGACGTTATAGTCACTTGACCTCGTGATATCAGTCGCATAATGTCATAGAGACGTGACCTTATAACATTGTAGTCATGTTACGTCACATGTCACAGTGTCGTGGGACACCATGAGGGCACAATATCATATGACATCAGGGCATCACATGACCTTATGTCACGTAACAGTGTGACATCATAATGTTACGTGTCACCGTAAAGTCAGTGATGTGACATTATGACGTCACAGTAAAACGACATCACATGGCAGTTTTTGGGGACATGGTCCTTGGTGATAGTTCTTTATATTGATTCTTCATGACAGTTTTATCATAAAATTTGGCTGATAAAGCAGATTTTCTGTGAAGTGTAGCGGGAAAATGTGAAATGGCGGGAGGCTGTGCAGGAAGTGAGAGGGAACAGAACAAGTGTGCGCTTTGGAGCAGACGTGAAATAGCAGGGTCTTAGCTGGGGTACGTGACCGCAAGAGACGTAAGCCTTGCAGTACGCTTTTGCTGGAGCCCTAGCTTTGGTAGGGCTTCCTTGCAGAGATACTACGCAAGATGACGTTTGTGCCATCGAGGCATATATGGCGTTACTGAATCCCATTGAAACACAGTCTCTGTTACCACTATGGCTTCCACGATAGTGCAGAAAAGGGATGAATTTGTTCTTTCCCCTCAATTTTCTTGTTCTTTGCCCTCAGAACGTGTCGTAGGGCTGGGGTTTCCTGAGAAAAGCGACGCCTTACACTCGAACATTCGACTAACGCATCAGTCAAGGTGTCGAATAAGACCACGATGTCATGTGACACTGTAACTCATGTAACACTGACGTCACAGTTACTTGACCTCGTGCAAACGCACGGCATGTGCCCAGCTCATTTGTAAAACATCCATGCAAGACCTATGGTTTTGACGTTTTGTTTTTTTGTTTCTTGCTCCAAATCCAAAATGAAAGGTGAGATTTTGATTGTCACTGATTTGCCTCAATATTAACACATTAATAGGCACATCTAGACTAGTAAACCAAATTACAAATCACAATAATTGTTTTTAAAATTTTTATACTGAAAATCTGGCACCGTGTGTTGTTTTATGGGGGAATGACAGCTTCTTTCCAATAGGTTAAAAGAAGTTTTATGGTGTGAAATAAATGTCGAGGAAGTTAAAATAAGCAAAAAGAAAAGATACATAATGTGCAATATTTCATGTTTTTAGACTGCCTGTTCAACTTGCAAGTTATACAACACGTGACGTCGCTCCACTGGAAAGTGCCTAAAATTTGAATATTGGCTTTGGCATAAGCTTTCTTTGCCGTTTTTTTCAATAGCTATCTTGAATTTAGAGATAATAAGTAGCATGCCGGGGAGAGTAAAGACTGGATATTCCAAAATTGTGTTTAGTTTGGGTAACTCAGAAAATAGCCGGGGCTTCCTTTAACGACGAGCTTTGGTTAAAATAATTAGCCTAGAAGCGCGACCACCGAGGATGAGATGATGGGAGACTGACCGCCTCCCGCAGGGCGCGGAGGCTGTGTACGAGCTGATACGTCGTCAGGACGAGCAGCTTCGAGAGCTCCGGCTCCAGCTGGAGCAGCTGCTCCAACGGCAGGCCAGGGACGACAAGGTGAGCCAATGCATTCAGCATCTCGTGTTCAGCTACCTCCTGCATGCTGAAGCATCCACAGTCCTGACGGCTGGCCGTCAAAAGTTCATTGTAACCGTCATCATAAGACATCGACGATGAGGGCTTAGAATAAACTTTGTCATGTTGCTTTTGTATTCTAGTTTTTGAATTAGCATTTTCTCTCATGCATTTCATTGAAAGTGGTAGGCTTTTCCTCTAGAATGGTGTTTTAAAGGCAAAAGCAACTTCTCAGGAGAGGTGAATCTCCCAATCACTGTGGTTTGGTTGGACAGCTGGCACTTTCTAGTGTGCAATTAGTAAGAATAACCTAGCTCTCTGCATGTGGTCACTTGTTCTACTTTCTTATGATGAATTTGTGCACTGGTATAGTCATTGAAAGGGCAAGAACGGCACGGCGTGTCTTTCGAATGCCTCCAGCACGCGCTCGCTTTTCGCTTCGGCTGTTCTGCTCGCGTGTTCTGGGCTGATGAGGTGCCAAAGTGTAATCGAAGGTAGGAAGCTCGCACTGGAGGCCCTGCCATTCTCATTCTGGCAGTCTGTGTCTTTCATTGTTGTGTGGGCCATCTTGTTGCTAGGCGGCCGCAGTGTGTCTTTGACGCTCCCTAAAGTGGCACACTGTTTACTGCAGTTATTTCCATCTCCTGTCGGTTTCTCGATCAAGCCCGACTGCCGATCGGCTGTAGGGCTACATTCAGTTTTCATCCTGAAGGTGCGAGTTTATTGAGGTCATGAATGTGTATATTAACTTTTCCTCCGAAAATTGCAATTTTGGACAGTCCACGAATCAGGCTTTTATATTTTCGTAAGTAAAAAAAAACAATGCGGAATGTAAGTTTGTCTGCTTCTTGCACAGGCATTGCAATGATATCAGAACACCAAGCTCTTATTGATTGATTGAAAAAAGGCATCTAGCACTGAGGCCTACCCACCATCGTTTCAATCAAAACCAATAAGAACTCGGTGCCGTTCTGACGTCACCATAGCCCCTGCACAAGAGGCAGACGACTTGCTCTTCGCATAGCTTGTCTTTCTTATACAACATTTTCTGGCAAAACAAATCTGGGAAAAATGCATTGATAGTTTGAAATTTAGGTTTCTTTATTGTTTGAAGGTACCTTGGGCATTTAAATTCTACCTGGAGTGTGGTGAGCACCTTCCTTTTTAAAGTTTCGTATTTCCCCTGGCAATAGCTTTCAGCTTGCCTCATTTGTGGGGGAACTATCTTTGGTAGCAGGCATTCCTTGACAGATAAACAGCAGAGAATGAGGAGGCAGACGACACAAAGAAGAGCGGCGCAGAGTAGCAATGCAGTCTGAAGTGGACAATCCTGTTGAAAGCGCACGGTAAAAAATAACACAGTATGACATTGCTGGGCACAATCAACTGTAAGCCCCGTTTCGGGTGTCAACCAGTGAGATTGCTTGTGCCATGCTTGCTGCATTTTTAAAGGGCAACACTACTTTTAGAGGTATTTTTATATGACTTGTGGTTTATTTCAAGTCAAACTTACATACCGTATTTACTCGCAGAATGAACGCGCTGTTTTTTCTGAAAAATCGATGCAAAGTTGGAGGGGGCGTTCATTATGCGAAGTAAAACTTTTGCGTCCGTATTTACTCGCATAATGAACGGACCTTTTATCCTGAGAAATCGAAGGAACTTCTTATCTCTTTGCGCGCGGCGCCCGACCCCCTTAACCAAACTAAGATGTGCAAAAAAACAACAAAAAAAAAAACTGTTTTCTTTTGCTTTTAACTCTTTGGGTGTTTTTTTTTTTTTTTTTGCCGCCTTTCGCAAGCTGTTTTGTTCGCTTAGGCGTTGCTTAGGCGAGGGCTCTCCGCTTATCTTTCTTATCTCCTTGCGCGCGATGCACGACCTCCCATAACCATACTGCGCTGTGCAATAAAAAAGAAAAAAAAAAAGCTCCTCTGTTTCTTTTGTTTTTTCTCGGTTCCGTAGGTTTTTTTTTTTTTTTTTTTCTTTTTGCCGCCTTTCGTAAGCTGTTTCCTTTGCTTAGAGGGCTTCTCCGCTCCTCTTTTCTTACCTCCTTGCGCGCGGCGCGCGACCCCCGTAACCAAACTGCGCTGTGCAAAAAAAAAAAAAAGAAGAAAAGAAAAAGCTTTTTTTTTTGTTTTCTCTTAGTGCCGTGCTTTTTTTTTTCTTTTTGCCGCCTTTCGCAAGCTGTTTCGTTCGCTGCGCATCTCCGCTTCTCTTTCGTACCTCCTTGCGCGCGGCGGCGCGCGAACCCAAAGTCCAGACTGCGCTGTGCAAAAAAAAAAAAAGTTCCTTTTTATGTTTTTTTTTTGCTTCCCTTGGATCTTTGCGAATTTTTTTAACGTTTCTTACAAGGCGTTTCGTTGTTTCGTTCGCCCACCCTGCCCATGCATTCGCGACCTCCCTGCACCAGGATATAAAAGTGCGTTCATTTCGTGCGGTGGGGGGAGGGGGTCAAAATTTTGACGTCCGAGTTGGGGGTGCGTTTATTACGCGAGTGAAAAAAAAGTCGAAATTTTGAGCGCCGACTTGGGGGGGGGGGGGGGGGGTGCGTTCATTACGCGAGTGCGTTCACTACAAATACGTACTTGGTTTCTTAATTTTGTTAATACTCAAAGTATCATTTGCTAAAGTTATGGGAAAGTTTAAGACAAATTAAAATACTTAAATCATAAAAGTAACATGTCTCAGTAAACTGAAAGGCCTCTGCAATCCAATAAGGTTTAATTGAGAGCCCTATGATGATTAATAAATTTTTTATGACACTTCTGAGTGTTCTAGTTTCAGTTATTTACTGCAGGATGTAAAAATATATCTAAAAAATACCTGGTGCCATATTTTATAACATATACTCATTATTAGATATTTCATTATTAGAAAGAAAAAAATGAAGATTGGATGTGTGCCAGTGGAGATATGGCTCCCATAAAATCGCAAAGTGTGTAAATAGTTCATTCTGAAATAATAGCACTAAACATGTGCAGCCTTATTTTACTATGTTCTCAAATCAATATTTCAAGACAAACGAGACTTATCACACGAAAAGACTTCAGGACAAGATGGCAAGTGCCCGTCAATGTTCAAAAATTCAATTTCAAAAGTGTGAATTTTTTAGCATTTTTTGCCTTAAAGTGCAGTGTCTTCCCTGATATGCTGTAGCATTTGTTATGGCATTCTCATATGTGGCACGAAACGATTAGGGCTCCTCTAGTTATCTACCTCTTCTTATCTCATACATGCGCACGGGTCACGACATGGGCACCGTCAAAGTGCGGGTGTCGCAATAGAAAGTTGCCACAGTGGATGCATGCACGTTGCTCTCAGCTCTGCTCAATGAAAGAAGTCAGACCCTCACTGGAAGTGCTCCGGTCCTCTTCCGACTGCCTCGCAAAGCCACGAATGAAGTCGAGAAACAAAGCATCTCTATTGATTGGAAATGTGCATACATTTTACGCTCAGTTATCCGGTACAGGGTTCATCTCAATATGATCGGTACAGTATGGCATTCGTAGAAAAAACGCCGAAGTGCTGTTCCATTTCAGTGTAGTCTGCAGCAAAACACAGCCCCGTGCTTTTTTTTGTCTAAACATACTTCTTGGTTGTCAGTATCCACCAACGTGAAAAGCTTCAACCCCCCCCCCCCCCCCCAACTGACTAGACTGAAGGGTGCTTTCTAACAAGGGTAAGATGTTATGGCTATGTTGAATGAACACAAAGCAGTCCTAATTCAATAAAGTGAAAACTTGTTACCTTCTCTTTCAGTAGGTCGCCAGCATGTCGAAAATACTGTTTTGTGAAATGAATCTTGCCTGTTTATAAACTACACCATATTTTCCGGTCTATAAGTGGTACCTTTGTATAAGTCACGTCTCTATAGTGTACGGTCGGCACAACAAAACTGCACTGAAAAATTATGCATATGTGTATTATGATAGCATTATATGCGCAGGCGAGAGCAAGTTTCAATATCCTGGTCGTTGAATGGAACGAGAAACATAATCCCTGTGTCAAATTTCTACAAAAAACAAAACAAAACAAAAATGCTTGTAAGTCTCGCTATTGTATAAAATGCACCGGCAAAGATTTTGGAATAAAACTGCAACTTATACACTGGAAAATATGGTAATCTTTTTGAAACCATGCTTTGGAAGTTAGTAGACCTAGATACATCATTTGTTTCACATAAGGATTTGAATTTGAGGCCATAAATGAAGCCACCGTACATTCACTCTGTTGCTCCCCTGTGCCTGAGCCGCTTTGGAAGGCAAGACTTGCGGCTTCCCAGGCTATTCAGGCTGGGCGGGATGCATGGACCCAGACAAGCAGGCCAGGGGTGTGCTCCAGGGCCAGCCAGACGACCTGCAACCAGCGCAACCTGGCATGCAACCAGGCATGCAACCAGGCATGCAACCAGGCATGCAACCAGGCATGCAACCAGGCATGCAACCAGGCACGTAATCAGGCACGTAATCAGGCATACGACAAGACATGCAATCAGATTCACAACCCGGGCGGCAACCAGACTTGCAACCCGGCCAGCCCTCGAGAGCCGTACACCGTTTTCTTCCCCGAGAAGCTCACACCAGGGGCTATGCACCACAGGTCAGTCACATCAATGTACCTAGATTTCCTAATCTGGAGTCTTTTTCTCATGTTGTGGGGAAAGTTTACCGTAGATACAAATTAAGGCACCAGAGGCGCGCCGCTGACGTGAGGAGTCGCTCGGAAAACCTTATGGATGGGCACGGGTTGGGCGGAGAAAGTTGCTGGATACGTCTACTCTCATAAACCCCACGAACCAGCCGAAAAGGTGGATGATTTGAAGTACCATCTACCTATACTTTGGATCTAGGGGGTCATGATATTTCGGAATCTAGGGGGTCATGATATTTCGGAATAAAGGGTTCTAGATCTGCTTTTAAAATGCATAAAAATGTTTCAAAATCTTTTTTACTTTTTATTTTTTTGTGGATCACTGTTGCTTGTGGCGAGTCGCGACAACATTTACTAGGGTGATAACGACCGCAATACCGTAATACATTTTGAACCTCATAAATTCCACAATTTTGCAGGGACCAGGCAACAGGCAGAAGTCCGCTGCTTCCAGACAGGCCGACACCTGCCGCATCTCCGGCACTCCTCCAAGGCAGCGCCAAGGCAGCAAGGTGGGGAAGCCCTCTTTCTGCTCACCCTTCAGTCATTATTTATTCATAAATATGCATTATTAACTACAAATAGTGCTAAGGACGCACAAAAACACAAAGATGGGACTAGCACAAATTCACAACTGGCATTTTATTGCACTTGCAAGAGAAGAGAAAGATGGAAATAGTGATAATCAAAAGACAAAAGGGACAAGAGACCCAAAGAAAAATAGGAAACTAAGAAGCCAATGCAGTTTCAGAAGAAAAAGTAGGATGATTAAGATATATCATTGAAGTGAATGTAAGGGCACAAACGAGATGGTTCAAATGCAACATGACATAATCCTCGAGACTGCAGGTAAAAACAACACAAACACTAAAAGGTCTCGATTGTCAAGACCTCTTATTGTTTGTGTCATTTTTGCCTGCTGTCTCGGTGTTTGTTATGTTGGAAAATATATCAGTTCTTTGTCAGTTAATTTCACAAAATATTGTATGTAAATACTACACACTGGGTCAGTTTCTGCAGGATTTTGGCAGGAACAGTGAATCATGTTAAGTGTCTTCACCGTTTCATTGCTACATGTACATGGGTTTGGGGATGAAGTCATTCTGGTTGTTTATGGCTTTGTTCCACCATTAGATTATGCTCCCACCAGTGCCAAATGCATTTACCAAATGCTGTAAAGGTGCAGGGTTCCAATAATGCAAGATTCTAAACAAAAAAAGATTTATAGCAGGCAATTGTGTTGCATACGTGAAACATTCTTGCATCACAAACATTTAGCGATACTCCGACTTTCCAGACTTCAGACGCCTACGTTCAGATGCCTACCCCTCAAACTTTCAGACTTCAGACGCCTACTTCCTCAGATAGTTTAATGCGCACCATGTGTACACTTGATAGATGTTTCTAGAATGAAGCGACACTACCGCTGATCAGGCTGATAAACCTGGAGATCTTCCAAAGCCTTCCATACTCTCGATCTCCAAGGTGAGACTGCCAGGACATCCAATGCCGACTGGACAAATTCGCGGCCGCAGGTTGGAGGGCACTGAGACGCTGATCGTGCCCCGGCTGGAGTACCAGAGCCTGCGGCTGGTCAGCGGGGAGCTGGCTGCTCCCTGCAGCCCCCAGGGGGCGCTGTCTGTGGCCACCCAGCGCTACCTGCACCAGTACGGCCTGCTGGACCCCGAGAGTGCCCTGGACGAGGGACCCATCCTGGACATCAGTGCCCTCAAAAAGCTGCCCAAGCTGCTCTGAGCGTGTGGGGGCACGCCCTGTTCAAGGCGAGTGTGCAGTCTGACCACTGCAACCTGTGCATCCAGTCGAATTAGTGCATCTGCACCAGCACGTCCACAGTCGCACCGGTGTGTTCTGGTCGCACCGGTGCATTTGCCCCAGTGTGTCTACAGTCGCAACAGTGCATCTGCAATGCATCCACAGTTGCTCCAGTGCATATACAGTCGCACCAGTGCATCTACAGTCGCACCAGTGCATCTACTAACTCGCAACAGTGCATCAGCATTGCAGCAACAGTTGCTCCAGTGCATCCAAAGTCACACCAATGCATTCACAGCTGCACCAGTGCATCTGTCCTAGTGTGTTCAAACTCACGACAGTGCATCTGCAGAGCATCCACAATTGCTCCAGTGCATCCATAGTCACACCAGTGAATCAAAAGCTGTACCTCTGCAGTGCATCCATGGTTGCACTAGTACATCTGCACCAGTGCGTCCACGGTCGCACAAGTCACCTGCAGCCATGTGCCTGTGGCCGCACCAGCTTTGCGACTGGAAGTGCCAGTAGCCTCAAGAAACATGGAGATTGTCCTAGAGCTTAGCAGAGAGCATGCATGGGCCATTCCTTGGGTCTACCAGAGGTGGTGGCAGTTGCTGCGTTCAATTTATTTAGGCCAGATGCACTTGGTGTGCACACTGCCGTATTTGATTGTCAAAACAGAACTGGAAGTACATTTCCCTGTGGTTTTCTGCACCAATGCAGGCTGGCACAGGTACGTCGAACGAGCCTATACTTCGTTTCAGCTTAAGTCCAGACGCAGCCGATGCTGCAAGCACCAGCTCGGGGCTTTCAGCGCTTCTCCTGCCAAGCACGCGCACTTGTAGCATCGGCTGCATCTGAGCTTAAGCTGAAACGAAGTATAGCTGTGCGATTGTGTGGCAGCATTGTTGGAGACAATATTTTAACAATTTTACAATATATACTTTAAAAAATTTGCAGGGTTTAATTTTTACATTGTTTATTTTGCCAAAATAGAAAACGCCATACTTTTGAAATATCAAGAACAGAACTGTTTTGCGATTTGCATTAGCAAGAAGAAAAAAAAGTGTTGTTTAGTCAATTAATCATGTTGTTCAATAAATAAAAAAAAAAATTTTGGTCACCACACAATAACATTCACTCTTCTGACCGTTTCAAGAAGATCATTTTTATCCCCGTTGTCTAATTTCAATGGAAACTTGTAATCTGTCGAATTCTGATCTTCTCTTGCATGTATGGATAGTGTAAATTCTTTTATTGTACAAGTTCCTTTATCGTGCACTACCGTGAAATCCCGAGCAAGGGCCCACTCAAAATTAAGAAATAATAATGTAAAACTGGGGATGGGCGCTTCTTAGGTCAACAATATGTAAAGATATGTCTTGTGTATATATCCTAATACAAAATTGAGGGGTGGGCACTTAGGTCAACAATATGTAAAGATGTGTCTTGTGTATTTATCCTAATGCTACAAAATTGAGGGGTGGGCGCTTGTGGAATGGGCGGACGCTTTGTATTTTACGGTAAGTGCTTCCTGGCTTTTCACTCTTCGCAAGATTTTGTTTAAAGCATGTAGACATGTTTTCAATGCTAGGACAAAGAAACTATTTTTGCACGAGCAGAGAGAATAAAACATCTTATTTATTGCAATGCACACTAATTGGCTTTCACTTTAGTTTGGTTACGTACTTGCACAGGTAGGCGGTGATCCGGTGTTATTGTGTCGTTCTTGCAGTGTCTCTTGATCTCACACGTTTGTCTCTTTGGCCACTGCTGTAAATTTAATTGCTTTTGCTATTGAAGCTGTTTTAGCCCCATGTTTACTTCTACAAAGGTAAAAAAAATCCCTGTAACTGACCAATATATTTGTCTACAAGATTGAGAAACATTCAAAGCTAGTTATTACGCTGAAGTTATTCGTAATATTTGCTTATAATCGAGTACACGGAGTAAATGCATCCACGTTTTCCGAAATTCATTACCGGATGTCAATTTTAGACTGGATGCCGTCTGCTTCAATTATCATCAGCCCACAAGTGCTGGCCGGGCCCCTAGCAGACATTACAATTACGCCGTGGTTCTCAGAATAGAGCTAGCTCTAGTCTCATTAAAAACATCCAACAGTTTGGTGGCGGGCCACGGGTGAGGGGAAAAAGCGCGCCGTACCCAGTGCTAAATCAGTGCTCGCCGCATCTGAGAACCGGGCTTTACCAGGAATGCTAGCTGGCGGAAAAGTGTGGTTTTTCTCACAGGTGTTTTCGAAAGGCAAGAAAGTAAAGGTGGTTTTTTGTTGGTACAGTCAAATCTCATTAATTCGAAGGGGACTGAAAATTTGTTTGAATAAAGCAAAGCTTGAATCACCGGGAGTTTCCTCCCATAGACACGCGTAGGATGGGACCTGTATATTAGTTTGAATTAAGAGAGTTTGCATTAACGAGATTCAACTGTACCTTTTTTTCCACTTTGGCACAGTAGCGTCTGGTAATCACTGCTGCTTGACATGTGCATTTTTCCACAACATGGAAGACATATTGCCAAGGCTCTTTTTGCGGTGCTGCTTTGAGGCTCTTCAGTTTTAGAAAGTGTAGGAGAAATATTTATTTCCTCACCCCAAACAATACGGGCCCTACCAAAGCGAATCCTGCGCAGCCGCCCAAAACTGCCACGTCGACTGGGTCTTTCATATTGTAGGGGAATGTACACCCGTGAGCAATATGAAGGTGAACAGCCCTCTGGGGCACTGACTCAGTTTGGAGCCTGCCAATAGCATTTCAAAGTAGAACGCGAGTGGGCACCAATATCATGTCAATATCAACAGCGTCGCGCACTGTACATGACACTGTGTCCAGCATCAGAACAAAACAATGCTAAAAAATTAATCCCAAACCAGTAGGTTTAGCCCGAGTCACTGCTTGGGTCACTGCAGGCGAGCCACAATGAGACAATGCAAGTGGGCTTTTGGAGAAAGCCGACGTCTGCCACTTGGTTCTTTCGTGATAACTTCACTTAAAATTTAGTCGCTCCTACTGGAAGTGCGCAAACTCGCAAAATTTGATTTGCAGCATACTTTTATTGTTCAAAGTGTTGCGAGTTCTTCGTATATTCGAAAATTAGGAAGGAATGTCTTCAGAATTTCTGTTTTTGATCTCAAGCTTCCCTGCTTTGCAGCAGTGGAAAGCTTTAGCACTTCGCATTGGTGCACGTATGTCAAGCTCTACTGTTTTGCATCGTTGTGCTAGGAGAAGCAGCCGACGTGTTTGGGTCCAACAAAGGGCGTCCAGCACAACCAACAAAGGGCATCCCAGCTGTGGACCAAGGATTCATTTTGACCGCCTGGGGATCTTCGACGTTTAACCGAAATCTTGTCTACACAGCATCCGGCGGATGTCAGGGGCTGTGTAACCACGGGGGTCATGGAAACTTTGCCTACAAGTATAGATAAGCATTCTCAAGCTGCATTAAAATAAAGGTAGTCATTGCCTCGCCTTCCAAGTTTCATGTTTTACACAAACTAATCTTAACGGGACCTTTCTTTTCATGCAAGCACTGAAATGTTTCTCATGTAATACAATTTTATTTTCCTGAGTATTTTAGAAAACTCCAGTCATGATTCATTAAAACATCCAAGCTCAATTCAGATTATCTAGAAGATTCATATTAAAATTTTATTTGCATTCAAACTCTAATGGCATTTGAAATTGTGATGTTTGCACATATCTAGCTCATGTCACAGCACAGAATAGTAAACAACTAATGGTTCACTATCTTAGGTTAAAGACGTGCCTGTGTAGTCCCTTGTTTTATATTTTAAATGTGCCCGCAGCTTGAGCTGTGGGAACATTTTAAGGTGAAGTAAAACTGAAATGTAATGCTTACGTAAGTTCATACATGGCCTTGTACTGTTTGCATAGTTTGTTATTGTGAAGTGTAGTAGTGGAAAAGCCTAACAGTTGAGTTTTCTCCGCATTCCCGCACTGCATACGATCGAGAACGACATATTCCACTTGAGTGACTAGCAACTTGTTTGTTGATATTTTATTGTGTAATAAAATCTACACTAATTGTGATAAAACTGAAAGTGGTGAATACGTAATCTCGCGCTTAGGGGTCCACTTACGTGCAAGGCACTGGGAACTTTGAACAAGTGAGAGTTTTAAAAGGTCAGCATATTGGGAGAATACATTACGGTTCCACTGCCATGTCACGTGATTTACGTACATCGCATCTTACGACTATTATAAAGGGCTGCACGGGAGGAATGCCTGCTCACCAGGGGAGGGTCAATGCCCGCTCGCTTACACACAGTATCGTCGACCCAAGCTGGTGAACTGACTGGGAATTCAGTGGTATGCTCCTTGCTCAATGCTACCACTGTACTCTGTTCACCCCTAAGCTGAGTGCGGTGGAAAGGGTGGAAACTACACACTTGCCAGACAAATCAACCGACTAGTTTTTATCACCTGGCCTATCACGTCTGTCTTTTGCCACGTGATTGCCACATAGCAATTGGACATGAGCACAGCGCCGCAGTTTGGAAAGGAGCTCGACATTGAAGCTAGAGATCGGGTCCAATTGTTGCGACTGCGTTGAAAATATTATCCATAAGATGGCGCCACCTGTTAACCAAACTTCACTGCCCGGTGGGTATACCGGCCAACATTTCCAGTTAAGAAGGCAGTAGCGGTGATATTTTTGGCATCCCCTGCATTGCGGTCGTCACCGCACTGCAGCCAGCACCGTTGATGACTTGCCAAAACTCCCTAGTGTCAGTGGCGCCTAACACGGCTTCGCCTCTTGGGTGTCCCCAGATCTTGCTACTGTGGAACAAACACGCCAACAACCGTCGACGTTTTAATATGAAACCATTAACTGTCTCATGGAGCGAGCCGACGTCATCAGTTTGAAGCGTGAAATGGCACCTTAAGTTCTTTCTCCAAGTAAAGCCAGCTCCCAGCTATGAAATCACGCTCCTAGCTATGAAACCTAGACACGGCACCTAGTTTTCCCGATCCTAAAGGAGCAAAGTCAAGCTGATGTATTTTCGGCTTCGGTCCCATTGGCTGGCGCGCGTCGACGAGGCTCCCATTGGCCGCTGCACCTCAGTTTCAACGATCGCTCGCCCGATGGCGCTGCGTGTTCGCGAGGCAGCAGCTCCATCGCTCCATGCCCAAGGTCAGCGTGCCATACCCCACAGACAAAAGAAAGGAGCAAAGAGCGGCGAGCATGCTTCCGCATTCACAACTTATAAGAAGTGCTTACGTGTACCTCGAGCCTTCTATTTTTATGTTTATGTTTGTTTTTATTTTGGTGTGTTTGTTTTTGTTTTTTTCTTAAAATTAATGTTTAGCAGCAAGAAAAAAAAAACACACACACAAAATACATCTTTAGCCTCTTGGCAAAGTTGGATGTACCGTAGAATACCGTGCATCCGCCCATACCCAAATTTGTAAGATCTGGGAAAATATGCACAGTCAAACTGATGACCGGACAAGCACCCATCCCCCATTTTTTCGTGATTATCTCTCAATTTTGAGTGGGCGCTTGCCTGGTATTTTACGGTAATCAGTTTCACCTTTAGATTGATGTTCCATGATCACGGTGGAAGAAACACATTTAGGTGATGACTCTAGGCGCTCTTCCCGCAGGGAGCGAGCGACCAAATCGTGTTCGAAGCTAGCCTCGAACCAGTAGTTAGTTCCGCACCGCCACGGAGGGCGCCGAGGTATGAGGTCCCTTCTTGGCGGCCACGGTGTCATGTCACGGCTCACTTTATAGTGCTTCCATCATGCACTATAAAGTGAGCCTAAACCCGAAAAAAAAGAAGAGAACAGAGATTTACGGACTCTAGTGACTTGGTGTTGGCGGTGAGGTACAAGAAGCGGTGAGCGAAAGAATGCGGGACCACCGCTGGGAGCAACAACCGGAGCGGTCAGTTTGGGAGGGATTCCATACTTGGGCGCCATCTATCCCCGTGTGAGTGAAGCGCACTTGGTGCGCCAAACATAATGTGGCCGCCGCGTCGGACAGAGTCGTCACCTAAATGTGTTACTTCCACCGTGGGTCAACAAGAAGCGGTGAGTGAGGGAATGCGGGACCACCGCTAGGGAGAAACAACCGGAGCGGTCGGTTTGGGAGGTACCAGATACGGGGGGGGGCTGCAGAGAGATCTGTTATCGCGGACACATGCGACGTCATGGGTGAAGCATAGCCCAGATGTATCTGGTTGACCCGGTAATAGCCATTTCACCAAAGACAAAACATGTCTTCCTCAACAAAAGCTGGTGTATGTAAATTTTTCCACAAGAAAAATGCACCCTATAGAGGCTAAGAGAGGGGGGCCCCCTGACTTTTCCAAGGGCGACTTTTTAGGGATTTAAACAGAAACGGCCAAGGGGTACAGGTGCCAGCCGAATGCTGACGCGGCATTGGTGTCCAATCTGTGCCATCGGGTGACCTCTGGTGGGCGACATAGGAACTCCAGCACTACGACAGCAGAGTAGCGTGGAGTAGCGCAATCTAGAACGCCGCCCCTCTGCGACTAGTGGCGAACGCCCGGAGGTTCCAACTGCGGTCAGAAATGCAAGGAGAACGTGAGAAAATCGTTGTTTCTTCAGTATTATGGGAATGTACGGAATGGCAATCGTTTTTGACATAAGAATGGGACATTCTAGAATAATTTGCGCTAAGTTTTGTGCCCCGCAAGGACCTGCATTTTTTTTTTAAATTGCTTGAGCGGCATCATGCAGCAGACGACACGGGGACGTCACACCATTCACGTGACCCGCTCCGGCCAACCCGAAAAGCCCATCTCCGCTGCGAGCAAAAATCGTCTGCTTCAAACGCCATTGCCTTGGAAATTGCCTTCTCAAAATTTGCGCACGCATCCGATATTATTAAAACTTTCATAAAGTGTTTGGTGCTTTACTAACTTCACGACAGACTATTTTTGAAAAGTGTGAACTCGGCGTTTATTTTTTAATTAGCCGTGTTGTATCGATCTCCATGTATTGTCCCATAGGGCGGGCCGCCTCCTGGAACCCTGAGTACCACGTGACTCGCGCCGAGCCGCTCTGTCGGCCATGTTGTCGGCAAAACACGGGGTTCAAAGGATTGCGCTACTCTGCTCCGTAGGAGCTATATAGTGCTCTAGCTACAGCAGATCAGATTCCGGCACGGAGTCTGATCAAATGTTCACGAGAGGCGAAAATGGAAAAATGAAAGAAAAGACCTCGTCGCCAAAATGTAATGGTCGCGTGGGGCCATTACGGGTGGGTGGTAAGAGACAGGGAAAGCTAGGATAAAGACAGCGCCCCGAAAGGCCTGTAGAGATGCTGAAAAGGCTTACATTGCCGTGGCGCGTGGGACGCGAGATGGTCGCTGGCTGGGGACCAAGCGGGCACACCGGTAAAGGAAGACACGGCACGCCAGCTCGGAGTTTCGATCAAGACTGTTTCTATTTACAATATCTACATCAATCAGCGCGTGCCGCTGTCAAGCACGCGCTGCTCAAATGCAGAGATCTAGATTATTTACAGCACACTACAAGGAGGTCTCAACCACTGTGGTTGCAAGTAGGGATGCCGCGAACCACCCGAGGTTCGATTCGAAAGGTTCGATACTTTCGAACTGAACTGATGCTCGATTTCGAAAGGTTTCGATATTTTCTACCGTACGGAGATTCGAATTCGAAAAATTCGCAACTTTCAAAAATCGTGGAGTTTCGAATTCGAAAAGTTCGAAGCTTTCACGGTTTCTAAAAGTTCGGGTTTGATAATTTCGAATATTTTTTTACCTGAGGTTCGAGAAATCAAAGATTTCGAACTTACCCTCACTTGAAATTCGAAAGTTTCGAATTTCTTTGAATCTGAAATTCGAAAAATCGAACGTTTCGATTTCTTATAGACATAAAGTTCGATAAATTCGAAGATTTCGAATTTCTTTCTACATAAAGTTCGAAAAGTTCGAAGGTTTCGATTCTCTTTTAGCGCTAAATTCGAAAAAGAAACAAAAAATAAAACAACTTAGGTTTCGAATTTCTTTCGTGTCCAAGTGAGCAAAGTTCGAAGTCCGGTTTTCATGTTCCGCCACAGTTTCAGTATCAAATAAAGGCCCGTTCACACTCTTGCATCCTGGTAGACCGAGAGAGACCAGACCAATTTTTAACCCTCTTGCGATCTCTTAGGACCAGCTCTGCTGCAGCGCATCCAATCCTAAGAAGTCGCCAAAGGCTTAAAAACCGGTCTGGTCTCTCTCGGTCTTACTCGGTCCCAAGAGTGTGAACGGCGCTTAACGTTTTCACGCCTCACTGGTTTTCACGAAATCAGGTTTAGAAAAGTTCGGGTGTGATACTTAAGGCCCGTTCACACTCTTGCGACTGCTTGCGACCTCTTAAACCTGGGTTCCTTAAAACTTCTTAAACCAGAAAACACACTGGCGCCATCTATTGGGAAGCAGTGTAAACTCGGCGGTCCGGCATATTTCTTTTTATTTCTCGCGCAATATCCTTTCTTTTTTGGCTCGAAAAACTTTTGTCAATGTTATAAACGAGCCTTTCTATGGGTATTACGCACATTTGACCTCGGAAATCCCGCAAAACCTTTGCTTTTGTGAAATGCAGTTCTAGGGTCACCGCATAGATGGCGCCACAATGTCAGTGTGTTCCCTCATTCTAGAAACATTTAAAGGGATACTTTAACAAAATTTGAAATGTTCCCGTCGTGTTCAAAAATAGGTTGAACATGATCCACAATATCCGTAAATGACAATCGCACGTTTGTATTTTGATCCTGGTGGCTGTATTTTTCGTTATAAACGGCCCACTCTGGCAAGCGCTCGGAGAAGGCCCAGCTTAGAGCACGTGACATCTAACGCATTGCTTTGCGGCGCTTTGGAATATGTGCCTAGTGCATGCCTACCCTAACCAATCTGTACCCGTGCACAATCATCTAGAACACTCTTATCTAGGTCAAAAAATATCTGCTCATGCGAAGCTGACCGTAAAAAAGAGGAACACACCATCTTCGCCGACCTAAGACATAACGGTTATACAAGCAGCTTCATCCGCCGAATTGCCCGTGATCAAGCCCGAGATCGCCGACACCTACAACTCCCAACAAGTACACAGACCCGTCGCACCTCACGCATCAGCGTTCCTTACATGAAAGGTACAGGCGAGGCGCTGGCACGTCTACTCGCCAAAGAAGGGATCCAGGTGGCCCACAAGCCGATGTCTACGCTTGGAAGACTCATGCCCCGTCCAAAGGATCGCCCGCCTAAGGAAAAAGCACAAGGCGTCGTTTATAAAATTCCATGCGTGGACTGTCCGGTCACATACATCGGGGAAACGAAGAACTTTCGGGAGTGAATCCGCCAGCATATGAACGATGTTCGAAAGTTTGACCATGAACGAAGCGCCGTAGCCGAGCACTGCGACGTCAAGGACCACAAAATTGACTTTGCCAACACCAGCATCCTGGCTGTTGAGACCAATCCCAGACATAGACTTTTTATAGAATCTTGGCACATACAAACAACGCCAGAAAACATAAATAGATCCCTCGGCACTCTGCCGACCGGCTACGTGAACGGACTTTGCCACCTCACCAATGCAAAACGATAGACACTGCCGTAGAAGAAGAAGAAAACAGATTACTGCTCCTTAACGGCCATAGCCGCAGTCAACCCCCGAAGAAGAGACCGAGCTGGTCTCAAAACGTAGGGTTTTGCCTTTATACGAGGATTTGGTTGGTGTATATTTTATTTATTATTATTGCTTCTCCCCAACCAGAGAGACTTCTCTCAAATGTTCACCTTCACAATCATCTCCATACTACCTCACCCCCTTCCTCCTCATGCCTTCCATCTGTCAGTTGGAAGAGCTAGACCGCCCAACCCCGGGAAGCACAGCCGACACTATGGCCCCAATTAGCGTCACACATTCTTAACGTCGCAGGGACCATGCTGCTGCCCTCACTACCAGCATCTTTTTGACCACTGATGAGACGCAGATAATGCGGACGAAGCATCATTGTAAATAAAATTTATCTCTCTCTCTCTCCTAGCTGTTAGCGTAACGCCTCCAATTAGATAAAAGTAATTGGTTTTTCGGCTGAATAGGTACAAGCTCAGCATGTTAGATTTCCTCGCACCTTAGCATGGACTAACCACAAAGGCTGTGCAAACATGAGATGGTAGCCTCGACTGCCTTCACAGCGCTCGCACTGAATGAGCGCTCGTGCAGCCGCCATGGCGTGATCCAAAGCAATTAACTCACACTTGTACAATCTGTGGCAACAGCCCATGCTAAGGGGATACAAAGTATAGAAAACTGCAGCTCCAGCCAGAAAATAAATTGTTCTTTATGTTGCAGAGAAATGGTCACACTGGACATAGGCACAACATCGCAAGCGAAAACATGATATGTCAACCCTTTCCTTTGTCGTTCAGGTTTTGCTGACAGCTACACGCTCATCAACAAGGCCTGGTCATCTCCAAGAAAGCCATCTTGTCTACACTGTTAGCAAGTCCCGTGTATTTGGCGAATATTTGGGGTGAAAAACACGCTATTTACACAAATTACCATAAATTTACACGATGAGTAACGGATAATTCGTTCAGAAATCATGCGAGGTTGTAAGAAACGTGTTTTGGTTCGGTCATACACGCATAACCGTGTAGCCGACCTCGATAACACGCATCGCCCCCGGCGACGACCGCGGCATTGCCGGCTATCGAAGCACCGGAATGCTCGGGGACACACTTAGAAAGGACCGTCGAGACAAATGCCGCGGAAAGAAACATGTCTCGGAGACAGATATGCACCAGAAGCAATTGCGCCATGTCACAGGACGTTGGCGAAACCCGCGCTTACCGTGCTCGCCGCCATCTTCTGGTCGATGGCAATGCGGCTTCCCTCATGTCGCCCATGTTTGTATTTAGTTTAGGGGTCCTGATAACAGTTTCTTAGACACCACAAATAAAGTCACGGGTCTAATTATTCGTTCCAAACAGTTAAAACGGATATAAAAAGCGTGTCCTCGATGTAAACACGTGACATTGCAGTTGGTTTAGTTTTTGCTTCAACCTTCAACTGCAAGCGATCTGGCCACGGCGCAAGTGCAACGCCGATGTACGCTGGAAGCAAGCGCCGGTTGGCTTTCGTTGTTTCTGTTTGACCGGAGAAAATCTGGCAAGTACGCATGGCGCCGCTACTGTTTTGGTTTGACGGGACGCGAGAAGCTTCGCATAGAGCTTCGGAGTTTGCGAGCACATAGTGAAGACGTGACCGGAGAAGTGCCCCTGTGATGTTCCTGGAGGACGGAAAGTAGCATTCGTAATCGTCGTGTGTGCTTTGAAAGCGAAGGGAGTCACAGGGTCCACGAGTTTGCAACCACAAGCTAAGGTTCACGACAGCGCGGCGTTGACTTCGGCGATCTCGTTCTGTTTGGTGCAACCCGGCGATGCGAAAAAGAGCTGAAACATTCGTCGTGTGTGGTGCGGTGCTTTGTATTTCGGGTCTGTATGAACCACGCTTTTAACACAGAGCGCAAATTGTTTGTTGCGTGGTGGAGGTTCAACGGGTACAGTCCCGTCGTCGTCAGCTGATCCGGTCCAGCTGGTCCGGGAGGACGCAGCGAGCGTTTTTAAAAGTAAATCTTCCTTCGTTCCGTTTCAAACTGTGGAAGTATCCCGACACATACCGTGAGTAAGAAGCAGCGGGCGTTTTCAACAAAATTACGTTGTTTTAATCGAATAATGAGCTCCGGATTGTTGTCTTAAATCTGCCGTTTTTTATGCTTCGTGTTGGACTGCGTTTGCATAGCGACGCACACCGCTCGAGTAGATGATTCGGTTCCTGCAACGAGTTTGTTGCGCCAATCATGGGGCGTGAATAAATTAGGGCAAGGTTTCCTACCTGCCCACAGATGCATGTACTGAGACCATTTTTTATGTTGTGAACGTAGTGCTCTTTCTTTATTTTGGAAGACGCGTTGGTGCATTTATTATGGTACAATCACTTGAGAGTTGAGAAATTGGAGAGCGAGCAAGCTTTCCCAACTTTGTCTCTTTCTCTCTGGCACTGCCCTGTTTCAGTTTCAGTAGGCATATCTACTAGCAGGTACAAACTGCTCTAAAGCAGGTAAAGAACGGGAAGCTTAGGACGGTGCGGCCTCCGTGTTTCGCGCTTTTCGCAAGGTGACAGGGTAAATGCTTTTTGTGAGATATGCGGAATATGCAAGCGATTTTGTTATGCCCGTCGTTTGCGTCTCTCCAGCAAAACGAACAAGATGATCTACTACAAAGGCGCAATCACAAGCCAAGATTTAAGATAGCAGTCGTTTGCTTCGGTGATCAGTGTAGCTGTATTTTACCCTGCTCTCTGCAACACCGTGTCATGACGAAGAGCTGGAACGGTCACGGTTTGTGCTGGCCTCCCGGTTGACAGAAGCCCGCATCGGCACCGAGTGCGCTTGGGCTGTTGATGCTCAAGCCTTTCATCCGCGGCTTGTCGCCAGCTCATCCTGCTGCTCAACGGTGAGGAAGCGGCGAGGGTAACCTCGGAAGTGAATGTAAATCCTCGTTCATTCAGTTATCCGGTGTCAAAGTGTGGAAGATTTTCAACGTGTACTGAGGGCGGGAACTACGAGCGTTTTGCCTTGCTTTTATAACCGAAACCAGACCAACGAGATAACTGCCTTCCCTGCTGGAAATGGGCGATGTGAAATGAGGCCAAAATTCACATTGAACCAATGTGCAACTGTAGGTCCAGACACATTGAGCAATATGCATTTATGAAACAAAAACCTATGTGCACCAATTGGTAATCCTTTAGGGAATTCACATTGGGCTGAATTGGTAATCCTTTAGGGAATTCACATTGGGCCGATTGCATTTATGAAACAAAAACCAATGAGCAGCAATTGGCAACAGGTACCCCAGTGCACATCGCATTGAGGGTATTTATGGGGCAAAAACCAATGAGCAGCAATTGGCAACAGGTGCTCCTGTGCACATTGGGTTGATGGTATTTATGGGGCAAAAAAACTAATGAGCGGCTATTGGCAACAGGCCCCCCTGTGCACATTGGATTGATGGTATTTATGGGGCGAAAACCAATAAGCGGCAATTGACGACAGGCACCCCTGTGCACATTGGGTTGATGGCGTTTAGGAGGCGAAAACCAATGAGCGGTAATTGACAACAGGTGCCCCGGTGCACATTGGTTTGATGGTACCCAGTCAACCAGCAACCGTCTATTAAACATCCGAGAGATGTGTTGTTCGGACATTTAACATATCCAGTGGATATCTGCTACGATTCATCCAACATTGAAAGTATCTACTGTGCAGTGCAAAATGGTTCCCCAGAAAACGTACCACTAACGCAATCTGGTTGATGCAGCTGGACATTCAGGACCATTGTAGGATGTTCAGCCTGATCCCGTGGATGTACCATGTACATACCTCAGAAATATTACTTTTCCTGGTATAGGGACCAGCCCTATGCCAGGAGGGCAAGGAAGTGCCTAAGCAGCCTTCATTTTATGCTAGCATATAGCGTGTAAACTGTCCTACAGAAAACTTTAAACGGATAAGAGTCCAATTCTTTACAAAACAAGAGCTCAGAGGGCAGATTTGCTGTATGGCCCGTGCATGCTCTCAATGTATACCCAAATGGCGCATTACAGATGTATATTGTAGCAATCAGGCCCGCAGCAGACATTCTTTATATTGAAGTTTTTTTTTCACCATCAAGCTCAGAAGCTTTACCACAGGATCAATGCAGACGACACTGACAAGAAAGGCGACACTACTGATGCTGACCTGTTTTAGTGAGGTGGACCTCGCCACATGCGAGAGAACTGAAATACTGGACACAAACATTGTCATAAGCTATGACGAACGGCCCTGAGGAATTGACTACTGAAGTCTAAGGCTTCAGTAGTCATATGCTCTAGTGACGAGGACACCAGAATTCCATGAGAGCTGTAGCACCGACTGCATGGCAAAAGATGCCGCTGCAGTCTTGCAGCGTAACTTTGAACGTGAGTAGCGCACTAAATTCCTGCCCAGCCTGTCAGGCATGCACATCCGTTCTGTAGAAAAAGTTACAGTGGCAAACAAATCGGCATTAACTCTTTATTGTTACTGTTAGACAGACGAGCAGTGCTTGATGCTTTTAAAATAAAGTATAATTTTTGAACAATGCTGCATAGACAGCATGAGGTTTTCAAAATAAAGTATACTTACTGAACAATGCAGGATACTTTGCTTAAAAAAATGTCTGATAAACATAATAAAAAGCTCAGCGCATTCACGGAGGCCCACTTAAGGCGGTTCACATCTCTCTCTCCTGTGGTGCAGAATGTTCCTGAAAAGCAACGAAAAAATGTTACGTTAAAGATATGTGAGCAGTGGTTTACCATTCCTTGAAACAAAACTAATAAAACAGTGAAGTTCAAAGTGAAGTGACTCAAACATGCAAGAATTGGAACTGATGTAAATAAATCACAAGTATTTTATGCCTTGTTTTTAAAGCACATTCCTGCTGGATGTGTGTACTGTATTGCCAACTTTTGTTTGTTAGATTTACATAAAATATCAGTGTTCTTAAAATTCGTTGTCTATGCATTCTTTTTAATCCATAATAAGGTACTATTGCATAATGAAATTTTTCCTCTTAGAGAAACACTCCAAACAAATTTTTTTTATTTAAAATTATTCAATACTGTTCACACCTGTCGTATTTGCTCTCAAATTAAACCAAAAAAGGTGTCACTGGCTTTAATATTTAAAGCATTCAAATACTCTCATATAGAAATTATGCTTTGAAGAAATTGCACACCATACTTACTGTTCTAGAAAAGTTTGATTTTTGTGCTAACATCAGCTTAATAAGACCAGCTTACCATTTGAGATGACTGATGTCAGGCAGGTGCGTGGCGAAGTTAATCCGTGACCATGGTTTCTACCTTGAAGTCTTCACATTTATGGCAGCTCTGCACTGCATCTGATAAAAGAAAGCAACAGAAGTATGACACCAACAATTCCATAAATCTGGTTCCATGTGAAGCGATCTGCACTACTGTTCCAGAGATTACTTACTTATGATGCACTCAGCAAGGTGAAGATTCCTGAATGTCAACTTTCTCTTACGTCCCTCCCACAAAAATTTTTGCCCCAACTGGTCAGTCAGCAACCGCTTCATGATCTGTCTCGTACAGGAAGCATAACCAGATCCGCAGACTTTGCTGAGCTGTCGAACATAAAAAAACATCCACATAGCAACCGCTTAGTGCAATCATAACTATTGATTGGATGTTTCTGTTTATTTTTAGTCAACCTTGGCAGGTGTTTATCGGCATCCATTTCTTCATTAAATGTGCTGCAAAAATATTCCAAAAGCCGGGAATCATAATGATAAAAAAAACTGCACCGACTTTACTCAACAAGATTAACAATTTAATCAAACGTTTCGTCTCCCATGTGGGAAACATCGTCGGTGAAACCTTGAAGCAGGAATGAGCGAAAGAAACTTCAACAGTCCTATTTAAGCAAGTCCGCATACACATTGAGGAGGGGGCCGCAGCTGGAGTTACAAGCTGATGAGTCATTTCGGATGAACCATGATTCTACGAACCTGCTTGGACCCCACCTTTGTTCACGCGCCAGAGTGGACGCATTCTCAAAGTCGAAACTGTGTCCCGTATTTCAACAATGGTCTACGAGTTCCGTCTTCGCTTTTGTCGCATGCGTGGCCTTTGCCATGTCCCTTTTGTGACTTTCATTTAGCTTTAAAGGACCAATGCAACAATATTTGTACTTTACGCAAATACCGCTTAAAACGGATCCCTAACGTTAATGACCTATGAAACACGCGTTCGTTTTTAACCCCATGCAATAGAAGTTCCAGAAAACAATTTAAGAAAAACGAGCAGCGTTCACCCCCTCAACTCGCAGCCAGAACAAGCGGCCACGTGATCTGGAGCCGATTATATGCCGCCAGTGTTGATCATAGCCACGCGCTGGGGTTGGCAAAGCGCAGGACACGCGCTGAGTTCCAGGCATTGTTATGGCTCGGCTGTTGTCGTCGTTGCAGCGATTGGACACGGGTCAAAACCCGAATGCTTCTCGAGCTAGCAATTGTCACGAGCCCAAGTCGAGTGCCCACGCAATGCTCGGGTCCAATCTATGAACCGCATTCAAATATCGTCACTTGGGTGTACTGGGACCCCCGAGTTACGTCATCAAATTTTGCAAAGGAGAGATTGAATGAAAAGAATCGCTTTTGTCCTTGAAATTACACCGCAACAAAGGAGTTTCTTGGCCAATGGCGTTGCGTGTGAGTATCCTTGAGTCCCAGGTGTGCCAGTAAGCTCGTGTATAGAGAGATACATTCCAATTGAATATCGTTGCACAGCTCCTTTAAACAGCATTGAATCATCAATCCAATTCACACATGAAGTTGAACAGAACGGTGCAAAGCATTTTCTGTATGTTAATGTGTTCCGAAATAGTACCGGTCGCTTATATACAACAGTGTACCGCAAAGCTGTGATACAGGCAACCTCTTAAGCTTTAACTCGCATCATTCTGTCGAACATAAAAGGGCTGTCGTAAAAAACCTACTACACCGGTCCGAACGCATTTCTTCTAATCCTCAATTGCGCGCTTCTGAGAAAAAAAGTCAAATTTAGGGGATTTACGTGCTAAACCAACGACGGGCATCTGGCACGCCCCAGCGGAGGACTGAGGATTAATTTAGACTACCTGGGGATCTTTTGACGTGCAACCGAAAGCTCGGTTACACGGCGCCTGCTCCGCAATAAGCCTCCGCCACATGGGGATCCGTAGGCCAGCGCTCTCGCCTCAGAGCCACCGAGGCGGCTTGCGCGCTTCTGAGGATGCTGTTATTGTTGACCTGCTGATGAAGCGAAATTATCCGAAACATTTTATTGATAACACGCACAAACAGATGGGACAAAGAAGTCAGGATAATGGACAACTTAGGACAGGGCAAGCAACAATACCCTATTTGAGAGGTGCTTTTGAGTCCATTCGCAGGGCCCTCGCCCCTTTGAATATCCGCACAGCTTTCAAACCCCACCATAAACTATGCGACTTCATTTCTAAACCTAAAGATTACACCCCCCCAGAGTCCCAGTGCGGTGTTGTGTATAAAGTGAACTGTCTAGACTGTGACACATCCTACATTGGGTGACAGGCTGGAAGCGCTGCATTCGCCTAAACAAACACAGCGAAGACGGAACCCATAGACCATTGTTGGAATACGGGTCACAGTTTCGACTTTGAGAATGCGTCCACTCTGGCGTGTGAACAAAGGTGGGGTCCACGAAGGTTGGTGGAATCATGGTTCATTTGAAGTGACTCATCAGCTTGCAACTCCAACCGCAGCCCCCTCCCCCCATGTTTATGCGGACTTGCTTAAATAAGATTGTTGAAGTTTTTTCGCTCATTCCTGCTTGAAGGTTTCACTGATGATGTTCCCCGCATGGGAGACGGAACGCTTGATTAAATTGTTAATCTTGTTGAGTAAATTCGGCGCAGTTTTTTTATCATTAAATTTGCTACTAATATTTATACCTGCTCTTATTGAGGCACTTCCGACATTTAAACTGAAGAATTTTGACGTCTTTATCTCAATATGGCGATTGGATTAAAGATTATACCACTGGGCACGGGCTTACCCGAAAGCCCAGGCCTGGGATCGGCTCGGACTTTTTTGACTGTGGGCCCGGGCCGGGCTCGGGCCAGCACGTTGATTGGCCTGGTTCGGGCTTGAGCCAGCTGTAATTGACCATGATGCTGACAGAGGCCATCATAGAAATCGGCGTCTCGGTTATCTCAGCAACATCAACTCCAGAACCACTAGACAAGTACCCATGAACGTAGGCCCACCTTAAGAGAGTGGGCGGCAGCGTCGTTAATCATGAGGCGAGCTTCAGGTTAATCCCAGTGGCGTGATGTTTTTGCTTGTGGTGATAAATAGCGGCAAACCAAAAATAAACGGACATTGAAGCGCTCTGTCAGGAATTAAAACTGGGGGACTCAAAAACATTAACGCTAAACAATCTCAACCTAATTGATCATGAGAAACACTTATCTCTCTCGAATAATAGCTGGGAAGCGCTAACATAGAGGCAATGATGTAGTGGGGAAGCTTA
This sequence comes from Ixodes scapularis, assembly GCF_016920785.2. NCBI lineage: Eukaryota > Metazoa > Arthropoda > Arachnida > Ixodida > Ixodidae > Ixodes > Ixodes scapularis. The sequence continues at coordinate 613,033 of NW_024609876.1, forward strand.
CAGGCCTAGTAAACAATTATACACATACTGGGGAATGCCTGGCACATATTCAGGTATGAATACATGCTCAGATCTACAAAATATTTTAGAAGATACAAACTGCAAATTAGTAGTCTTTCTTAGAAAACACATTGACGTATCTTAATCACAGTGCTAAAACCCATAAAAACACTTGATTACAATTATTTTAATAAAAAAAAAGTTCTGAATATGTACATGACACCAGCAGTCATAACTTTGATTTAGTTCATCACAAGCTATATTTCTCTGGCAGCAAACGAAGACAAACCTTTTAACTGTGCAGTGAACCAGAATTAATACAATACGACGAAGTTTCCGTATACCACTTTAAAATAACCACAAACAACGCTTTTCAGATCAGTATGTTTTGCTATAAAAGGCTTATTATAAAGCCATAGTCCTTACAGTATATTATAAAGCTTTTAGTCTTGCTGCATTAAGTTGTGGCTTTGCTTAGCCTTTGTGCGGTTTGAAGGTCTGCCGGTTACAATTTGCCAAGGAGGCCATCTGTGGCGGAGATAATCACCAAACCTTACCGGATGAACATTGATTCCCTCTTCCATTTGAGTACTTTCGTGTGTGAAGTCTTGTTGAGCCACATGCCATTGCCAATGCACACATAGAAGACATAAACTTCAGTTCATCTTTGAAGCAGCACTATGTACAGAAAATTTACCAGCGCAATATTCGTGACTCCAGCGAAATCGACGCCGCGTAGCGGCAGCGCCGAGAAGCTCAGGAGAGGAGGTTGTCCCGACTCTGTCGTCTGCTATCGCTGCTTAGTTCTCGTAGGCAGCATAGAAACAAACATTGTTTCCAGTAATTATTTTAATGATTCCACCGGGTCCTTCCTACGCACTGAGTAGACGAACGTTTCTAGGGTCGAAAAATCGCTTTGCATTCAAATGTAACACCGATTTTACGTTGCAGTGCAGGAATTTGTGATGGTCCGCATGCTAAACAACGAAAACGACCTTCTTTCGTCCGAATTTTGCCTGAGCAGCGCGCCATCTATAGTTCGCTGGAGTCGCGAATAACCTGGACTGGGATTGAAAACAGGGGTCCTATTTGTCAACGGCATGCCTCAAAATTAATTTTGTTGATGAAAAAAAAAAATTGTAGCAATATTTACGCGGCAAAACGCAATTTGAGTTTGGCACAAAACCGAACCGGTGTAACTAGCAGGTATCCTTCTTACCTCATTACTGTCAGAGTTAACGATTTGAATGATTCGACGTGATCCCTCACCCTCCTCCTCTTCTTCATCTCCTCTCTCTCCCCCAACAAACTAACAAACAAACGAGCACGCACGCACGCACGCATGCACACACACACACACACACACATATACCTCTTCTCCAAATAGACACAGACTGTGCCACGCCTTGACAGATATAATTCATTCTAACCTTAAGCCTATCAGCGCAGAAAAAATGCTAAAACACATAACCTTTACCTAGTTTCTGGGCATATGAAAACAAACACACGGCACCCCTATCAATGAAATTCCTTGTACTTGTGGCGGCATAACTAAAGAAAATCTCAAATTTAAAATACGTTTTATGAATTGCTTCGCAAGTGCGAAAATGAAATTACAATTACCTGTCTCATACAAGCTTCCTCCAGCCCTCCCGGGCAGTCACTCATCTCGTCGGAGGTACTAGCACCCGCTTACTGTCACTGGGTTTCCGCGTCACTCTGCGATCCTGAAACAACCGGCGCCGAGAGTTACTCCCACATATTGTGCTTAAAGGGACACTGACAGGGTATTTATGCTCGCCGAGGTTTTTAGTTGTACGTGACATATGAGAGCTCAACTACGCAGAACAGAATTTGCGGCTCGAAATTCGGTTTCTTTCGCCCGAAAACCGCCGATCAAGAACTGGCCGGTTCGAGTCTCGCTCACTCTCTTTTCCGCGGTCACGGGCCGTTTTCTAAGGTATCGACAGTATCGATGCGACCACCAAATTTAATCAAAGTCGTGGGTCACTGAAGGCACACACTCAGTATTAAAAATAGAAAAAAATATGAAACCCATTTTTTGTGGCTTCTAAAAAGCTGCAAATACGTTGATTGAAAAAAAAGTTTCACAGACAACCGGAAGCATTCTGTGCGTGCGTCGTTTCGCGTATCGTGGGTCTCGCAGGGACGGCGATGGCAGCGGACGACGGGCGTGGGACCTCTATTTCAGAACTGTCGTTCGCGGTACTGGCGAATTCTGTCTACCTTTAAAAGAGAAATTTGGGACTGATAAAAAGAATTGGTATTCATCCCGTACGACACGCCCGACCACCAAGCCGATTTGCACGAAGACGTCGCCGAGCCGTCGCTCCCTTCTCGTGGCTGAAGACATCGCTCGCGCAAACGTCAAGTACGACGTGTCTACTTCGAGTTGAGTATGCACGCGTACGATTTCTTTAGAAGGTGAGAATGTCCCCAAAGCGTGGTGGGTGGCGTGGTGCTTCCCGACTTCGACCCGGGAGTGTTTTTGCTAGAGAAAAATCGACCGCAAAGTTTCCAACTTACAGTTTATCGGCTGAATTATTACCAAGGAAAGAGATCCCCTAGTTTCGATATGCCCCAGGAAAGACGTCCGCTTCACATCATTTTTTTTTTTTTCATATGTTTTTCGATGTCTACATTTCTTTTTTTTTTTTTTACAATTATCACTGAAGAAACAAAAAAACAAAAACAAAAAAATAAACAAATGTTGTGGACGACACGTCGCTGAATTAAATGGTATGGGATTTCCTTTTTGACACCTGCGAACTCAATGGGCGCGTTCTAGGTGGTATTGGTTCAGTAGCGGCCCCGGAGTCAAGGGCTATGTTCCAGATCTTACCCGAGTAACCTGCCTCCTACGTCAGCGGGTAATACCACGTGACATCGCGAGTAAACGATCCGCGACTCGATTTTAGAACGGCCAGGATAATCACCTGGATACTACGCGGATTGGCTTCGTCTTGGGCGACGGCAAAAAGAAAACACAGCGGCGATGGCAGAAAATAGCAGACGATCCTTTTGATCATGGAGAAAGCACCCGAAGAACGGTAATGTTAATGACGACGCGGTGTATTTTGAGGTGAATCCACCAGCTCCTTTACTCACCTTCGTTTTGAGCTGTGTATTGAGATCAAAATGACTTACTCCTTACAGCTAGACAAAAAGATGTGTTTTTATTAATCAGCGCGATCGCTGCAATTCTAGTCACGGTGCCCTAAACGCATATATTCCACGCATTGTAATTTGCACCAATTATGTTTTGCAGAAATATATTCCACACGGTGTAGCGGTACAGCGCGAGGGTGCTTTCTCCAGAATGATATGAAACTCACGTTCGCTTTGACGCGAATGTGATTGCAGTGAAATTTTCGAAGTCTTCACTGCTTTACAAACGTTATCCTCTCATTACACACACTCTGGAGGAAACAAAAATATTACATTATCATATGCCGAGTTCAAACATTTTCGGCCTTGAACGTGAGATTACGGCATTCCCCCAACGCCGAGGACGAGGATGCGGAGAAGCTCCTGTTTACGCTCGCACTCAGAAAATAACAAGTACACGTTCCCGGGGAAGGTGGGCGGTCTGGATGTAATGCAGTCAATTCCTGCGTTGACAACAGCAAATCGCAATAAACACACATGCTGCACCTAATTCTTTGTCATTTCGAACGTCCGCCACCAAAACCAACGGAGCAAGCGAGCTTTGACGGCTGTCGGCGCAGAAAGCAGACGATGAACAGATCACGTGACGTACTTACTCGATTTGATCCGACTTTACCCCCCGATTGAGGAGGGTAGCGCGAGTAATTACTCCGGAGTAAACAACCCGCTTCTGGAACGCGAGTTCTGACGTCATCGAGTAAGCTCGAGTAAGTTTTGGAACGCCACGGTACGAAACTTTTACTCCGGAGTCGGATCGAGTAAATTTTGGAACACAGCCAAGGAGTCACTGACTCCTTCCACTGGACGGCCAAAAGTCACTTCCGGTGCACGTAACTCCGGACGAGCGTTTCGCCGCAGTAAGGTTGCAACGCCTATTGGCTGAGAGAAAGAAGCAAAAACAAGCAAAACAACACAAACCGGAAGTGACGAAAGTTTTTTGTTTTGTTTGTTTTTGCTTTCTTCAATTTCATTTTTTTGTTTTTACTTTTTGTTTCTCCAAGTGTTTGTTGGGCGCTTTTCGGAGCGGTCGCGTCGGTTCCAGCGGTGTCGTGTTATGTGCCGCGGTATTGCCGAGTGGAGTTGGTCGTGATATTCAACGCTTGGGAATGAGCGTCGGCAGTGAAGTCCAAAGCGCATTCATGCAAGCTAGCAACAAGCCCGTGGGACGCTTGTTCGGAACGTAAAAGGTGAGTGGAATTTACCTACTGGTGGCGTTCGATCGTCGATTCTACACCGCTGTGGTGGAATTTGATAGCGCTTGGCTACCTCACGTAGCGTCGGGGACAAAGAAGAAGGTACTAGAGATAATCAACGGGAGTGGAATGTGGCTCCCGGGTGCCGCCTGCGCCGCATTTGCATTCAGTAATCGCACTTAAAGAAGGACCAAGCGCGTTGGAAATGTCAGCTTTTGACGAGCTCGTGCAGTCAATTAAAGCGTTCTGTCGAAAGACGGGATTTACAAACAGATCAGGCTTCGCGAATGGCTCTCCCGGCGCGTCGAATTTGTGGCGGGTAATAATGTTACTGTATCCTGGTAGGCCTGCGATGGTGTTTTCTGCACAAATACTGCATTCTGCCGTGTGGTACGTTCACACCTGCAGCAGAACTGCTAAGCGATTCTGCTAAAGGTTAATCGCGAACAGTTGTGCTCTTCCATGTTAAAGTGACAACAAATAAGTGCCTCTCTGTTCTACTTCTCCTTTGGTATTCAACTGGTTGTATTTTCTACTACATTTTGTTCAGAAAGCCACTGCGAGACATTATTGATGTATACTATCCAAAATAATGCTTGAGCATGAGACGAGGTAACAGAAATACTTCTTTATGTGCCTGCTTTTTATGTTTTTGCAATTCACCGGCTAGACCAGTCTTCTCATGGTTATTGTTTTGTTGGGTGTAAATTTTCCACCCCAGGTGTCCGATGCTTGCGGCTGATGGCTTCTACCTACGTGCATCAAACAGCGGGCCTGCACCTTCGCCGAGACAGCAGTAAAACAGTTCTGGGTAACTGCAGCGACTGGGTCACTGATGCCGTTCCACTTCCTGCACTGCACTCCGCGTGGGTCAAAGGGCCAGCGTATGCCTTTTACGGGTTGTCGCCAGCCATAGTGAGTATGGCTTAGAGTCACGTCATGCGAGTGAAATGCTTGTCACCTGAGTGACGTCAGTGGGCGGGGGGGGGGGGGGGGGTGCCGCCGCCGTTGGTGGGGCTATGACCGGTGGTCTGCGATCACACACCACCGAGCACCCATTGCACTGTTCCTGGATGAACTAGCCGCTCTTGAGAAAGAACAGGGTGCTTTGGGAAGAGCTATGGTGTCTGCTTTTTCACTAGCTTCACTTGTTCCGTGGACACCTTCATGTGTGGTGGCACGAGGCAGTCATTGCTTAACCCTGCTTAAAGATCAATGACTGGACTGGTCAAGGGTGCATTGCCTGAGAGTGGGACAGTAGACGGCTGTTATATACCAACTTTAGACTTCATTCACCCCTTAACTGACAGGGCACTGGAGGCTACATGCTCGGTGAACCAGCCAATTGTCAGTCTTGCATCACTTATCATGCCCCTTTCTCATACAGATGTGCAGATCGGACATGAGGCAATAAAAGCTTGGCCCACCAACCGCATGGCTCCTACCGCCCTGTCAGCGTAGGGGTGGACGAAGCGTAGGGGCGGCAGAGTTGGTGGGGTCTGCTGAGTGCTTCTGGCGTAGCAGCTCGGCAGTGGTGAGTTACTAGAGCACAAAATGCAATACCGCACTCTACTCTCAATGCTGCGAGCCATCAGCCAATCGAGTGCCGAAGGTGTGTCACGTGGCCTGTCCGTTGGGTGCAACGGCACGTGGAGCGCAGTGTCATCTGGCAGCGACAGAGTTGGATTGGCTCCGGTGGCTCGTATCGTCGGCTGCGGTACAACACAAGGTGAAACGGAGTAGAATGTGATGGCGTGTCGCATCACAGAAGGTGAGCAAAGTAAACAGATAAAAGTTTGATTTTTAGAGTGCCTATTTTAGGTTTTTGTTGCCTCTTTCAGTGTCCTTAAGAGCCCAAAGGCCTGCCCATCCCGACATTTGTAATCCCTATATTTCCGGACTTGAGTGGAAATATAGGGACTACAGAGAGGACCAAATCAAACTGTTCCAAATCCTGAATATAGGTCTACACCCTTTTCAGTAAAAAGTTTGAGGGGAATAAAGCTATTGGTGCAGGTCCGTGCCCCTGGCGGGCGCTCTCGCTCATCCAGCTGAATCACATTCAAAATGAGGAAGTTTCACCCTTGTCTCAATGACGGGCTGTTTTTAGCACAGTTGTTTGACTGGCTGCTAACACACAAGCACAGTTTTTCAGCTTGGCAAACACCATGGCAGAGACTCAATGCTGGACATGGAATTTCATTCCAACTCTAGTAGCACTACAAGCAGCAAAGGTAGCCCTAGGATTACACTTGCAAAAGTTCTCCCACAGAATGTGTCCAGGACGTTGGTGCTTGATGGGCATCCAAGCGTTCGGGGGCACGAGTCACTATGCCGTCACTTGACGAGAAGTGAAACAGGCTCTTGTTGATCGCACCACGATTCTGATCAAAGCAAGTTGCGCTGCCTCTCCACAGTCCTGCACTTCTTAAAAATTATGTCTGGATTCTCGAGGGTAATAGCTTGCATTTGTAACAAGTGTCACAGAGCTTTCTGGACAAGCGGCGATAATCAAGAATGAAACGTGCCCTACAGCTAGCTAGCTTCGAGAGTGTTGCACATCGCAGTGTCAAACGAAACGGCAATATCAGTCAACAAGACCGAGTACCGCCTTACGACGAGACTGAGCCCGCCACCAAGTTCACACCCATCCAAAACAGCGTGAAACTGGCAAACAATATTCTAACCCTAAAATTAACTTGGGCTGTTCGTACAGAAGGAGCACGCTTCAGAGAAAGCGTCGTGTGGGCACCCTTTTGTTCTGCAAAGCGTGCCTAGCCTTCAAATTTCTTGCGTTTGCTCTGATCAAGCTTTTGCACAAACGGTTTTTTTCCAGTGTATCGTTCAGCAAAAAGTTACAGCTGTTTTGTACTGAGCTGGTTACAGGAACTAATGCCATCTGTAAATATCTCTTACAGCCGAGCTGTTTGAAGTCATCACAGATATAAACTACATATTGCAGCAACTCACAATCGCATTCCTGCCCGTCATGTCGAACAGCAGACCGCTAATTTCAGCTTGAGGTCTGCACTCTTACTACAATGCAGATGGTGACAGCATCAGGCTGCACTCGGTAAGTTAGTTTGAGACCGGTTCTTCGTGCGGCACTCCGCGAGTGCGGTGCACTCTGGGAGATGACTCGCATAATGCCAGTGCGTTTGAAACGAGCTTGCTATAAGGCCCGCTACTCATGGGATAAGTTACTCATATAGTTTTTGGGCAGCTGATGAGTTATTCCCCCTCCACAGCGACGCGCATTGCTGGTTTTGGGTACGACTTGAAACCGACGAGCAGCTCTGACAGCTCTAAGGTGTTTGAAGCGGCAGGAGCAGTTCAGGGACACAATATTCCCACATGACCTCCCTTGCAGTAGTGGTGATGGTGCGTTCCGTAGCGGCTCCCTCAGCTCCGAACGGAGTAACTCGAGTTGGAGTTCTCGGTGCACCTACGGAACGTCAAAACAAGTGCAGCTCTTCAGCCGCTGAGCATGATTGCTTTGTTTGGCGGCTGTATTGAAGAAGTCTCTATAAGGTTGTTAAAGGAAAAGCGAGTGTCTGTTGTGGGAGCCACAGGTTTCCCTCCCCCAAGGGGACGTAAGCTGCGGACATGCAGATGTTCCTTCTGGAGTCGTCTGGCTTTAAAGGGGCCCTGCAATCATATTTAAGCGTCTACCTTTTTTGCGGTTTCCACGTCTCTCGGGGTTCGGGCAAGCCAGCGGGCACGGAGAGAGTAACTCAATATCAGTGAATCATATTTTAACCGAACGACGCGGAAACCTCCTCCACCTACGAGGGCGACCCACGTTGCCGAAACCGCGCAATATGTGACGTCTTTGGTCCTGGGCTTACTACTGGTCAGAGCCGCTAAAAGCTCGTTTTTGGTCGAAACACAAAATATAAGTGGCGCGAACCGTTTCAATTATTTATAAAAGTAGTTTTTGTTCAGTATTTTACATCAGAAAAGAACCGAATGCAGTTTATAAAGTACTGAAACAAGAAATGACCCGCCGCCATACCCGGCACCAAGCGGTGGAAAAGGCGGCGGCGCACACTAGAAAGGAGTACTGGGATTAGGCGCCGACACGGAAAGGTCCCGGATGTACGCGGCGGCGCTGCAGTCGTGTGGACAGGAGGATCCGACTGGCCCCAAGCGTTCCGGTGGCCTTTGGCGAGAAGCTTTGTCTTGCGGTTCGGCCGCTTCGCGATATGGCAGCGCGAAGTAGCTCCCATTCTGAACTGATCTTTACCCCGTGTTTGCTGTCGTTTGTGGCCAATGAAGTGTCATGCCGAATTAGTGTTTAATCGCGCAGCAAATGCAATGAGAGCCGCCCTGGCTGCCCGCTGCACACAGCCTATCAAGAACATGCTTTAGTGGTGCCCTCTCGCGCTGTCGACACGGAGTGCGGCAGCCGTGAGCGCTCGCTTGGCTCATTACCCCTCCTCTAGTTCACGGCCACTCAAGCAACCAAGGACGTCACGAGGGAGGTTATGTTTTGCTTGTACTTGTAATTTTAATTTGCCTATAACTTTTAAAATAAAGCAAATTTCGAGAAAATAAAAGTTTTATTAAGTTACTACGTTCAATGCACTCAGGTTTGGTGCAAATTAAAATCCAGCAAAAAGGTCCTTGCAGGGCCCCTTTAAGCCTGCTCGTTCCGAATCATGTCAGGGAGAGTATGCCACCCTGCTGGCCTACTCTCGCACTCCTCCGCACGTCTCACATTTTCGGGGGACCTGCGAGATCGTGTGGGACGGTCTTCTGAATTGAGTCTGGCGATTAGTCCTGAAGTGTGCTGCTACGGGCGACTGGTCAAGTGCGAAGAGATCCTATGAGTGCTGTGCAATTTAGAACACCTTTAAAAAATCCCAAAGAAAGCTGCTTTTTTTTTTTGTGGATGTCATGTCTGTTGGATTTTTCACTAGCCACTGTTGTTAAACTTCCAGAACTCTATGTGCCAAGAAATTGAGAGAGAGGAGGGGATGAGAGTGCAGGGATGTCAAAACGCAGAGCTCCGATTGGAACGATTAGGGGGTAGACCTAAAGCTAACTGCCTTTGTCTGTACTGCACATGAAGAACGTCGGTGTCCAGCGTTTCGCATTTGCATTCGAATGCGTTTGACGAGTGCAGTGGAGATAAAGGCAGCCTTTGTTTCTGCTGCACTTGTCGAACGCGTTCGACTGCAGAACGTTGGCGTCCAGTGTTTGGCACTCGCATTCAAACGTCCTCGATGAGTGCAGTGGAGACAAAGGCACCTAGCTTTAGGTGTACCCACCAATCCTTCTAACGAGAGCTTGGGTGTCCTGACGTCCCCGCGTGCTCTCATCCACTCTTATCCCTCATTTTCTTGGCACATGCATCATGGGCAGATTTTAAGGATGGGGGGACTAGGGCCCCCCAAGGTTAACTTTTTTCAGTGAAAAGTCTACATATGCCAGCTTTTGTTAGGAAGAAATGATTAGTGGCTTCAATCCATACTCGAGAACCGAACTAAACGCAATAGACTACTTCCATAAATTCCTGCATGCTTCACGGCGCGCGTTGCACTCTGGGAACTAGTTAGCCAGGGAGGAGAGTGTCATGGTTTCGGTTTCAATCGACACGTCGACAAGAGATTATACACGGAGTGTGGACTATAAACGGCCGTTATTTAATGTTTTCTGGTCCCAAGAATGCCATTTGTGGTTTTTAAACTAACCTAAATGGCCAGACCTTGAAGCTTTAGCACAAGCCTGAGACGTATAAATGCTTGTTGTATTTTTGTACTTCAGCCTTTTTGTTAGCGTTTCGAGGTATGTGGACGAGCCAGTGCTGGGAATTTCGACGCTGCAAAGTTCGGGGATCTTGCTTGTGTACGAATCAACAAGCTGTAGCAACCAATAAGTATGCATACATCGAGCTGGCGCCTTTACATTAGTGTTGTTGATCAGGAAGTTTTTTTTTGTTTTTCGTGCGTCCATAGACGAAATATAACTTTTTGCAATTACTGTTTTTCTTTATACGCCTGAGTATGCGAAGTAAAACTCGGATGCGCCATTAAAAAGCTCCATTCGAACACACTTCTCATCTCTTATCTGTACTGTCCTGCAGCACTGCACGAAGTGAAGTCCCCACCCGCTTGCCTTCCACTAATATTCAACATCATGTATGCGCATAAAGTTATCCTGCAATAATATAGGTACATTCGCACATACAAAAAAAGAAAGCAGAAGTCGAGCACTTGTGTGAACAATGTCGCACCGTTCGCCGGAAGTGCACCGGACGGGCATGAATTCCGCGGTGTGCCGAACGAACGAAATTATTCAAAGCACATTTGACGGTTGCTAATGGCCATAATATTTGTTATGTGTTTGCTTTCCTCCTGACTGAGTATGCCAAGATAATTTCAGACACGCCGTTCAGGCACAGATCTTGGGCGTCAGTAAAAGCTCGTCCAAGAAGGCTTAGTGAGGAGTAGGGGACGCTTGTTAGGGCCTCCGTCGTAGCTATCCAATCTTAGCGTTTGCGAAAACTTAATCTTCTATCAGCATAAAATTTGAGTGTGAGATATGTGATGACATAAGAAAGACATCATATTAACTTTTGTGCAGTAATGAGGTTGAATTTATTGTGTTTCCTTAAAAGTTAATGCACCAACGCTGGGCTCAATTTTGATACTCCTGTGAGGATGTGGCTTGCTTTTCGCCCAATGAAGTAACAAGAAGCGTATGTTTGGCAAACAAAATACGTTTAGGGTTCAAGGTGACCAAATTTCAGTTGTAGTTCACTGGTACTGGACGGGATTACTGACACTGAGCTCAAAGATGCACTCGTGGGGTGAGGTGACTAAGCCACGTCTTACTACGTTTGCATATGCACGCATAATATCCGGTGTTTCTGGAACCAAGGAAAGTGCCCCGGTCTGTGTTTTGTATCGCTGGAGAATGTGTGTATTGTATATTCGTAAAAAAAGTCAGATAATCAAAAACGCGAGGAGCGTATTTGGGTACGGAGTGATAGCGTGAGGTGAAGCTGCTCAGTCGAAACCGAAACTAAGTGGCCAACTAGTTCCCAGAGTGCACTGCGTGGTATTTCGCCGCGATGGGGCGTGTCGGTTTTGGAAGGAGTCTATTGCAACGCCGCCATTTCTCCCGCAGCAGCCACTAAGGAAACTACACGGCTACACTTAGTGGTTCCGTCGAGTCGCAGAAGAGCCAGTGGTGCTAAAGTTCCTTTATAGGCTCCCTACGGGAGCCAGAGTTGCGTGTTCATCCCTGTAGCGCCGTCTTTTCTGCATGGCATACGGAGCCTGCTCCTCATGTGACTGAATTCGGCGAATGGCAGCACAGTGTGCTCAAAAGCAGGGGAACGTATGCCAGGGTGCGTGCAATGTGTACTTTCGTGCACGGCATTTGAGTCTGCTCCTCACATGATCGCATTTCGGTGAGTAGCGGTGCGGCGGTATGTGGAAAACAGTCATGCAACTATGGCTCCTGTAAGGAGCCTATACAGGAACTCTTATGTGGCGCCATCTCGCAGGGCCATTTTGCAGTAGCTAAATAAAACAACTTGCATGTTTTAATTTGTCGGAAAAAGGTGGCGCTGTTATCGTATTTAGTTTGGTCTTGGTGGACGCCAGCGGTCCAGGTTCTAAGAGTGAGTTTTCCAACTGAGCGTTTTAATAACGTTGCTGTTTAGTGACATAACAAATATTAGGTTAGCAAAACAGATCTGGGCAACATTTTGCCCATGATATCATCTCCCTTTCCCCCCAGTCTGCCCCATAAATTTGCCCCTGCTCTGCATTGCCCTGCATGTTCGGGTCAGATATTGGTTCCTGTTGACCTGATGGATTCCTTTGTTCTCTGCATTCATCATAGGTTACCGTCGTGAATCATGGACCAAGACTGCACTCTTAGGCCCACTCCTTTTTGGTTGATCGGGTCTTGCCATCTTCCCCTTTCGTGGCTTCCTGTCGTAATTAAATAAATGTTCATATTTTTTTCTGATGGTGGTGCATACCTCTTGCCACACTTGACAAAAATAGTGCGGTGAATCCATGCCACAGATTACTGTGAAACATGGAAGAAGGTAATTATTTAGAAGATTAAGCTCCGAAAAGTTTGATGGAAAGACGATAGATATACCCCGTTTAATATTTCTGGCCACTTCAAGCATGCTATCTCCGAAGTATTTCACCTTATCATTGCATCGTCTTTTGACCATTCACACTTGCACGGAAAAGCAATCGGCAAGGGTTTCCAAGTTTGTTCTGTTTGTATTTAATTACTGAAACAATGAAACAAGGTTTATAGACATTACTAAGTGTATTTCGGCTCAACTAAATGTTCAAACTTTAGGCTATTTTGCTGCCATTATAAGTTTCTGCTAAGGTGAATATGTGTTGCTTATATTAATTAAAACAAGAAAACGAAAGAAACACTGATTACATTTGTCCTCGGAGTTTTTACAGAAGACCCATCGCTATCACCATCACTATTTTCATTTTTTCCAAGATGGCCGTTTTGTTTCGTGAACGTTTGCGACTTCGGCGATTTACGCAACTTACGAAAAGCACTGCCCAATTGGTACGTTAATTTTGGTGGCTAATTATCGTGTAATATCGTGGGTATCTTGCTTTGCACAGAAAGTAGTATTTTAGGTTCAGATTGTTCTTCGTACAGCGTTAGCTCGAGCTCGGTGGGTCGTCTCCTTTGAACTGCTTGAATTTTGTTCACGTTTCTTTCCCTCCCAAACCCATCACACTTTCTGGTTAATTTTACTGTTTTCAATACCTGCTATTTTGCTAGCAAATATCCAGAATCGTAGGTACCATGCAGCTCTACCTGCACTATTCTTTTTTATGTTGCGCAATTGCAAGAACCGCTTTTGTTTTGAAATGTATTATTTAACTTGCGGCGTTCTATAATATCGTTAGGCAGCCCAGTTATGTTCACAAAGAACACTTGGCTAAGCGGTGGCGGATAGCACTTGTGTTGATGAAATGTTCTGCTTCCTCATATCCGGAAAGCATCGGGCAGCTGTCAAGTATCTAGTGACGAGCCGAAGCAAGGCGGTAATGTTGGTGGTACGAAACTGAATAGTACCCTTTCTTAAATATTTATTTATTTGCTTGTCAGCTCGGCAGTGCCGCCTATACCTGTACAATACCTTGGAAGATAATGCAAATACGGAGACAAAGCTGTACAGTGGTTATACTCTGCATCTGCACTCTGAATAACGTGATGTCTCGGTAACGGTAACGTGATGTCTCGTGCCTTTATTTTATGCTAATAGAATGTACTGCACCAACCCATCCTTGGAGCAGTTGTAGAGGAGCGCCGTTTAGTGAATCCATTCGATCATCGTAAGCAAATCTGAAAGACGCTAAAGGCTACTGCACGATTCAGTGAGGCTTGTTGACCTATGCTTTGAGCACCCGCTCTTCTTTGTTAGGCCGTAAACCAGGCAGAACGTAAAATTATTGTGAAAACGGCAGGGTTGTGACATGCACGAAAACTTGTCTATCATACTCTGAACATGCTGGCCGCCCAAGCGACCAACTTGCTGACTGACCGGCTCGGCTTTGTCACTGGCGAAGGCGGAACAAGCAAATGCTAGAGCATGCAGCCAAGTTTGGTGAATTGCGTATTTCTAAAAACAAATTTGCTAAAAGGTTGTTTGTCGCCATTCTTTTAAAGGGCAACTCCGGCTAAAACTCGAAATAAATTACTGGTATCGCTGTAGTGACACAAAATACGACCCCAGCCAAAATATTACGTCCGTGGGACGCCGCATTCTCAACTAATGCCGATAATAAAAATGCGAGCCGCTGCTCCTTAGCGGGCGGCCAGCAGGTTGCCGATCGCTAAAGCAACATTGGGCCAAGACGTCAGTATCATTCTTTTTTTCTTCTCCGGTCCGGGCGTTGCGCGGAGTGTGCATGTGATTGGCGTGTTTAGCCGTAGCTTTTATCTGTAGCCCATGTAGCTTCGGCGTAGCCTTTTGTTTATTTGCTTGCGAGGACTCCGAAGACTCGTTTTAGCGAGCAACTCTGTGCGCCCAAGACTGCCCAGTTGTTCCCCGAAAGATGCTGGGTGCAACTTGTAGCGCTATGGGATGCTCAAACAACCCGCTGCGCAGCACAGAGGTGCTTTTTGACAAGTTTCCAACGGACCGGAAATTGGAGAAGGTGTGGGTGAACGCTGTTCGGCAAGTGGACTTTGGACTTCGGCTTTTATGCGCCCGAGGAAAAAAGAATGAAAAAACAGATGCGTACAGCCCAGCACACGTGTGTTCCGGCGCCGCAGCCCACGCCGGAGAGCCTCAAAGCTTCGTGTCTCGGACTGACCCGCCGCGCGAAAGCGAGAGGGCCCCCAGTACTGGACGTCACTGGCAGCGCAGCGTAGACCAACGCTGCTCCATCCTTGGAGCCCCGATGACAATTTAGGCCTAGCAACGAGTACGGAAGACCGCACACACGGCAACAGCCGCCGAGTACGGCACCGAACGAGTTCACTCGTTTTGCAGTCGCAAGCTTTTGGGTATACAAGTGACGGGTACGGCATAGCGCACGCACGGCGGCGACCGAGCACGGCATTGTACGAGTTCACGGGTTTTCCAGTCACTAGCTTTTGGGTATACGCACTAACTCTTGCTACATATGCTGGATAACTACCATGTACACAGAATTAAAACAAAATCAGCTGACTTCCTATCTTTAGACGACTAGCGCAACAGAGGTAGGTGCCGCTCGGCCTGCATACTCGTTGAACGAGAACGATCCTGACGTCACATTCACATTGCGGCTGATTTCCAGTGTTGCCGGGGCCTCGAGCGGCTAGTTTCGGTTTTGTTGGCCGCGCCCCAAACAAAACTTTGGGGCGTCGATATCTTTAAAACTACGCACGATAACGAGAAAAAAATTACACCTTGCAATTCAGGGACGCTGACTGCACTGAAAACAGTCATAATCCCAAACTCGAAAGTATGGACCGGAGTTGCCCTTTAACTGAGTGTCTTCTTGAAAGGATTCAAGAAAAGGGGGGTTTCAAAACCGGTGCTTGGGAAAACAGATGCCTCCGCTCAGGCGGTACGTGCCAATGTTCTCAGATCTATCGGTTGACAAGCTGCACGGAAGAGCAGCGTTAAAAAAAAATGAGACGTTTACAAGTCTCTAATGCGAAAGTAGAACGCAGCACTTGACGAGGAGGGGAGGGTTTACCTCTCCTTTCCCTCCAATTTAGCAGAAAATGTTAGCTAAATTTCCTGCCCAATTTAGCGAGTTAAGTTTCCCCGCTAAATTTGGCGGGAAAATTGACGTCAGGTGATCCAACACAAATTTAGCGGGGGAAAATGACGTCAGATGACTAACACCCATGAACAAATTCAGTTTCTCCGCTAGACTTAGCGGGAAAATTGACGTCACGTGACCTCAACACCAATTCAATTTCCCGTTAAATTTAGCGAGGTAGTTACATAGACGGCGACACCGCTAAATGCGGAAACAGGTGCCTAAGAGCTATAAGAACCACAATAAAATCACTTTCCACTGCAGTTAATGTGCATCGAACATTCCACCGGATCTGTCCATAGGGTGGGCTGATAGTGTGGCAGGCACCACTGAGCGGATGCACCGCAAAAAGTCATCTGGCGTTTTCAGAAGCTTGTCAACAGACCTAGATGTGAAAATGTTTGTACATGTATTGCTACCATTGCCCAGGGGGACTGGATATTGTTGGAGATCTGTGTTTGCTGAAAAATGTTTTTACAATGTTCACACTTTGGTCAATGCAAGCACATCTTTTTTTTTCACTAATATTGACTAACAGCATTGCAGCAATCAATCCAGTTGATACCGAAATGTTATAAGCAATAAAGAAATTAAAACCAGGCTGTTCTGTGAGTGCAGATTTTATATCTTGTTTTATTGTTAAGGGCGGCAGTGGTTTGTTTGTCCCTTTATTCAAGCATGCATTTCATCTCCGAAAAATCATGATCTTCCATTGTGCTGGAAGAGGTCTCGTAGTACAAGTAAAGGACGCTGGTGACATGTATAGACCTTTCCACCCTCCGCCGCATGGGCGCTGCCATCTTGGAATCACGTGATGCGGCCGCCATTAGGTTGCTTCAGCTTGTTGCTCCGCTCTCCCGTCCGCGCCTTGGCGGATGCGTTGAATTCGTGTTTTTCGTCGCGTTTCACCGCGTCTATTGCCTTACTCCGTAAAGTGTCGTCCGATACTTATACTTACCATGCAATTGCATTACATCCTTATGCGCGCAACTTCTGTAGTTGATTTTGTAACACGTTTTGAATATTTTTTACCGTCGGCGTGCGGGATGCGTGTGAAAAGGTTTTACAGGAACAGGAATCAGCGTTAGCACTTGCGCACATTGAATGCGTATATGACTTGAAGAGAGCCTCGAGGGTTCAAATACCAACAACTTATGAGAACTGAGGTTTGGTTACTAATAAGGGTGGAACATTTGCAATAGGAAGCCCGATGTTATTATATATATGAGTGCGCATCGGTGTCAAGGAAGAAAACAAAAACACTCAGCGTAATTAGCCACGTGTTTTTCCTGAAAACATGGTGTTTTGTAGTTCCAACAGATCGAAAACAGTTTCCTTTGATTACACTAGGGAACTTGTGGACAAGGCGCCGGAACAAACATTTTGTTTGAATTATTTTTTATGCTAGAAATAATGGTACCTTAACATTAGGCTACTTGTTTGTTTGCAATATGACACCTATATCTGTTTTACGTTCTTAATCGCGTGTGTGATATAAGCATTCGCTTTATCGGTTTATTTATGAATTCCACGGAATTGTATATCGTGCTTGATCCCATGTCCATAGTCTTTCAGTTGCTTAAGCCGTTTTCTAATATAACCATGCAGTTTCAATTAATTCATTTCAACACAAATATTTGAACTTCCCGCGTAAGAAACTGTCACAGACAGCTTGATAGTGCCTATGATTCATAAAATGTGACGCCGAAAAGAATCCTTCTGCATGAAAATCAAACGAGTGCAGCCGGTTGTCGACTTCGAATAGGGAGTTACTTTCAGTAGATGGCGACGTCAAAATGTGCAAAGCGCATCGTTTGGAATCAGTGAACAGCTTTCTACAAAGGTCCATTGGGTGGCGCCTGGCGTTCAACTTCAGCCAAACTTATCGGAGATCATTTCATTCGCGCTCTTCAATTTCATTCGGCAAATTTTACGGAAGATGGATATCAGACTATATTTGAAGTCTGGCATTCACTTATCTTACCATTCTCATGCCTTGAGAACGTCGTAAGTAAATGTCCATATAACAAAACGTTTATTTCATAAGGCCAATATTTTGAAATGGGTGTAAATGAGTACTTTAGTTAAAGAAATTTTCTAGTCAGCCTAGGCTGGTCTATCAAAATATTTCTCGAGCGCTTAATTTCTTTAAATAAAACAGGCCGAGATAATATCACTTTTTTATATTATCTACGTGATTATATTAAACTTTTCTAGTCATTATAAGAGACGTTTCCAGTCTCGAAGTTAGAAAAGGTTGGTGTACGAAAACCAAACATCGAACAGTAAACTTGTCAGTTCATCTGTCCTTGGTGATTCAGCACATTGTTAATCATGTTGTCGACCTGATTTTTCACTAAGCACTCATGCAATATAGTCTGTTGCAATATAAGATGATCAGTTCAATATATGACTTGAGCGCGAGCTATCTACTTTAGTACCGCTCGGTGCACGCACAGCCAAAGCACGGCGGCAGGCAACGAGCGCACGCTGCAGGCGGAGCTTGTCCTGCTCTTTTTTTTTTTTTTTTTGTTCTTGAAATTAGTGTCCGCGGGTACGGCCGTTGACAATGGTAATCCTCCCTGTGCATCTGCGCAGTCGTTTCACCGCCGAACCTGACCGAATTTAAAATGGACGGAATCAGACGCATATAGTGTTAGTAAAAAAATATCGCAATATAGGCTCGAAACCACTTCGTGGTTTACCAAGTGGCTCAATACTATTGTTTCATTCGCTGTGTGCTACAAGAAAGAAATTCATATCGCAAAATTAATCGAAAGTGGCATGAAACAACATCACAATCGCGTGTACGAATTGAAACCGAAACCGACCAAATTGAAGCAACCTAATGGCGCCGAGTGCGTCAGCGCCCTCTACCCGCCGGTCAGGCAACTACTGAAATGAAAAGGTACAGTCATTGCCTCGTTTCCTTACTGTATGCTCGTTTGAAAGTGTCTAGATAGTTATACACAGACATGGGTCTTTTTACTCCAGTTAAAAAGCGGCACTATTCAATGCAATTTTTTTTTTCAAAGGTTGCTCCGGAAAAACTTTTTTATGTAAATTTGAATACACAGCACCATTATTTTTTGACGGAAGCAAGTTCATGTAATTTATTTTGATTTATAACATGCCTTTGATAAGATCAACCACAAATTTGTTTCGTAAAAACCTTTATTGCATGGTGTAGCATTGCCACTTTTAAAAGTCGCTCATGAGGTGAGGACGCTGGGAGAAACCTCAGTTCCCTGCCTTCAGCATGAGCTTCCTACCTTTGGCAATGCATAGAGGCCGGACATTTGTAAGACACTCCCAGCCATTTGCATTCCGTTAACGACGATATCTAACATATCGCCCGAATCGTGTCTGGGCGTTCAGTAGACCATCATATGTTTTTGTACCAACTTGGAGTGTGCCTCGAGGACCAAATGTAAGACGAGAATGGCAGGGAGGAGCTTCCTATATTTGGCAATGCTTTGGCATCTTGCAAGCCTCAACAATCCACGCAGAGCGAAAGCATGAGAAAAGGCGACAAGTGCTCGCTGGAGGTTGGGCCTTAAGAGATGCCCTGCATTTCTCATCTTGTCAGCGACTATTAGCACCAAGATGTTCTGGTGATATCCTTTTTCGTTTGCGACATCACAGGCAGTTTGATACTTCATCCCCATGTTCCAGGTAAGAAAAAGAAAAGCCTTTCATGCAAGGCTTGTCAAAATATTAGGTGCCAGAAAATATCTGCCATCTACTTTGTCTTTATTAAGAATCCTGTGTTCTGCGGCCACATTGAAAAGCACTGCAAAAGAGCCCACATACTCGCTTGATCTCACCACACCAGTCTCCCCCTGCACGTTAAGTTCTGTCTGCTATGGTCACCTAATGTCAATAGATGCACATTCCAATGCAGCAACTGAAGCTAGCTACAGCCACACTGTCTTCCAAATGCAGTCTGCTACTAATGCAACAGTAGCTTGGGCTACAAGCTAGGCTTCCAAACAGGCTGCAGGTCACCCCTCGCTTTGGCGAGGGGGTGACCATGTGGTCAGCTGCTGCAGTTTCCCAAAAGTTTTCATACCTACAGTAAATCAAGCAATATTCAAAAGTTGAAAACTATCTGCTATAAGACAGTGGCATATAACGAAGCCTTAGCAAATAGTTTGAGCATTGAGGAAATATATTTTTCAGCACATTGGTGGTGCAAATTCTCTATTTTGATCAAGTAGAGCGCAGCACAATAGGGCAAGCACTTTGGTACAGTGATTGCATCAGAGTGATGGTGAACCCCCATCGCATTCGAGCAGACCCCTGCCAATGGTTTCATGCCATCCCTTCAATTTATTTCTAAAATTCTAGATCTTCTCACCCTCCGTTGCATAGGTGCTGCCACCTGGGAATTGCATGACACAGCCGCCATAAAGTGGCTTCACATTGTCGCTCCTCTCTCCCCTCCGCTGCTAAGCAAAGGCATATTGGTTTTTTTTTTTTTGCCGCATTTTATTGCAATTTTTTGTTCTGCTTTGTGAAGTGTGGTCTGACACTTATTTTTACTACCTAACTGCATGCCATCATTATATGCACAACTTGCGCACCTTATTTTATAACAGGTTACGACTATTTGCTCTATCGGCATACCAGTAGTCCAAAGAGAGAGCAGAGAAAAAAAGCAGACGATATGCTATGCTTTTTTTCTTCTTGCTTTGCGGCAATGCGATACAGTTGTTCAAAGTCCTGTTGACTTTAGGCATACCTTAACTCAATGCTGGCTTTTGGTGTTGTTTGCACAAAAAGAAAGCTTAAAAGAAGAAAAGAATTATATGCAGAGTTATAAAGTTTACTACTTTGTATTTCTGAAAGGACAATATATAATGCTCATTCTGATCGAACCAGTCTCATGTAGCTCTAAGTGGTGGATACATGCTCTACGATCGCATCAGGCAGCAAACTATACTGTGCCTCAGTGAAACTTTTTGGCAAAAGGCGAAAACTTTTTCTCGGTTAAGTCCTGCCAAGCAAAGTACCGGCATCCAGCTATGGTCACCACACCACCACAAGCTGGTAGGGCACACTAGTTTTTAGCTCCACACTGTTATAAAGAAGAGTGAAATTAGATGTGTTCTATCTAAAGCACTGCGCAGGCCTACCGTAAACCTTGGTCAAGGTTGAGCTGCTCTACCAAGAGTGATGTGCTATCTGTTCTACTTTCACACATTCTGGCAGACAGATTGGACAAATGTGATTCAATATGCCTCCCAGCCTTCTAATTGAGTACAGCCTATGAAAGAAACTCATTTTAAAAAAATGCTGCCACAACATGGCAGTCGAGCAGCCCGCTAAAGCTGCAATCTTGTTCAAACAAGTGTAACAGTGGTCTTTGTATGCTGACTAAGCGCACTTTGTTGTCAGGACAAACAGAACGGGTTGCCAGGAGGCCCGGGACTGGCCTTGAAAAGTAGGCCCACACAGTGCTCTAATGGCACCACCATGGGACCAAACACAAGCGAGGCTCGGTAGCTCTGCTGGCATTCAGTCTGTGGCAATGGACTTCCGCTTGTCCAGGGCCGGTGCTCAGTCTATACAGTACATATCCAGAAAGAGGAGATCGTAATTGAACTTGGCAGCTTACAGAATTGGTTTGTTTCTATTCCTTTATTTTACCCTCGGAGCCAGGGGCATTACACAGTGCAATTGTAAATGCAACCATAGGAAACAAACATGTTAAACAATGGTGTGAACAAGTTATACAATAGTGGTTAAAATGCAAGACCAAAATACATGAAACTTAAAGGACACATCATAGGAATTCGCATACTGCCGCCGACACGCCAGATCCCACGTGGTCCGTCAAACAACCAGAGTCCAGCCTGGTTCTTTCACAAAAGCGGGAATTCCGTTCCCTTTTATTTGTTCCTAAAACACAACGCTCAAAAACACTCAATCTAAACTGCAAAGACATGCGACATTACACCGATATTCACACTCGCATGTAAAGAAAGCCAAAGCTAAACACAAAGAGGGCACCCAGGCCTCGTCTCCCACAATTACCTGAGATCCGGTCGCACAAACTTGCCTGTTCTCGGCACCGCCCAGTCCCCAGAGGCCCTTCTCCCCCCCGTCCCCCGTCAATATATCGATGGGCGAGGAGGTTTCTCCTCGCCCGCCCTGGGGCACCTGTGATGCGCTCTAAAGGCACTCTAAAAATCAAACTTTTATCTGTTTACTTTGCTCACCCTCTGTGATGCGACACGCCATCACATTCTACTCCGTTTCACCTTGTGTTGTACCGCAGCCGACGATACGAGCCACCGGAGCCAATCCAACTCTGTCGCTGCCAGATGACACTGTGCTCCACGTGCCGTTGCGACTAACGGACAAGCCACGTGACACACCTTCGGCACTCGATTGGCTGATGGCTCGCAGCATTGAGAGTAGAGTGCGGTATTGCATTTTGTGCTCTAGTAACTCACCACTGCCGAGCTGCTACGCCAGAAGCACTCAGCAGACCCCACCAACTCTGCCGCCCCTACGCTTCGTCCACCCCTACGCTGACAGGGCGGTAGGAGCCATGCGGTTGGTGGGCCAAGCTTTTATTGCCTCATGTCCGATCTGCACATCTGTATGAGAAAGGGGCATGATAAGTGATGCAAGACTGACAATTGGCTGGTTCACCGAGCATGTAGCCTCCAGTGCCCTGTCAGTTAAGGGGTGAATGAAGTCTAAAGTTGGTATATAACAGCCGTCTACTGTCCCACTCTCAGGCAATGCACCCTTGACCAGTCCAGTCATTGATCTTTAAGCAGGGTTAAGCAATGACTGCCTCGTGCCACCACACATGAAGGTGTCCACGGAACAAGTGAAGCTAGTGAAAAAGCAGACACCATAGCTCTTCCCAAAGCACCCTGTTCTTTCTCAAGAGCGGCTAGTTCATCCAGGAACAGTGCAATGGGTGCTCGGTGGTGTGTGATCGCAGACCACCGGTCATAGCCCCACCAACGGCGGCGGCACCCCCCCCCCCCCCCCCCCCGCCCACTGACGTCACTCAGGTGACAAGCATTTCACTCGCATGACGTGACTCTAAGCCATACTCACTATGGCTGGCGACAACCCGTAAAAGGCATACGCTGGCCCTTTGACCCACGCGGAGTGCAGTGCAGGAAGTGGAACGGCATCAGTGACCCAGTCGCTGCAGTTACCCATAACTGTTTTACTGCTGTCTCGGCGAAGGTGCAGGCCCGCTGTTTGATGCACATAGGTAGAAGCCATCAGCCGCAAGCATCGGACACCTGGGGTGGAAAATTTACACCCAACAAAACAATAACCATGAGAAGACTGGTCTAGCCGGTGAATTGCAAAAACATAAAAAGCAGGCACATAAAGAAGTATTTCTGTTACCTCGTCTCATGCTCAAGCATTACTTTGGATAGTATACATCAATAATGTCTCGCAGTGGCTTTCTGAACAAAATGTAGTAGAAAATACAACCAGTTGAATACCAAAGGAGAAGTAGAACAGAGAGGCACTTATTTGTTGTCACTTTAACATGGAAGAGCACAACTGTTCGCGATTAACCTGTAGCAGAATCGCTTAGCAGTTCTGCTGCAGGTGTGAACGTACCACACGGCAGAATGCAGTACTTGTGCAGAAAACACCATCGCAGGCCTACCAGGATACAGTAACATTATTACCCGCCACAAATTCGACGCGCCGGGAGAGCCATTCGCGAAGCCTGGGAGGCCAGATTCACGAAACGATCTTACGCCAAAAATGTGCGTAAGACAAAACTTAAGAACAAATCCGTATTCACGAAACGAAATTTTCGTAAGTTTTGAGCAGGTTACGACGAAATCCTACGACAGCTCCGAAGCTGTCTTACGCACTTCTTACGATCAAATCAGCATGGCCGACAGCGTCGCTCAGTTGGTTGCGACAACCAACGGATGTTTATTTTCTACGTGCGCTTCTCACGCGTCCCGACTTCAAGCAGCAAGAAACAAGTAAAAAGTACTCGAAACAGACCACGACGAACGAACAAGAACGCTGGATCCGCAGACACCCGGGAAAAACTCCAAGGGCCACGAGTACGAACTCCGACCGATCGGCAGATAGGCCTAGCAGGCACTCCGACTCGGCGCAGCGATGATCTGACGGTCCTTGGCGAAGACCGTCTGCCCACGACCGGCTGGCGTGCTGAGTGGAATATGCCCGCGCGACCCTTGTGAACCCTTCCCGTATTATAGTTTGATCGCTGACCTCAATTCTAGATTAAGAGGTCAACCTCTTCCTCTTGTCATCTCCTTGTTTTTCGAGGCAACGGTGACGAACGCTGTCGTCGAAAAGGGGCTCTCATCGATTCTATCTCTGTTTTGTGTGATATCAAGCTCAAATAAACGCCGTATGGATTACCTTCGCCACATGGTATGTACACTTTGTTATTAGTATTCCATTTTATTCTGACACGACTGCACCTCACTGTCGATCGCTGTAACAGTTCGTGGGTCGCAATGCCGGTCCAACCTTTCTTCGCCGAGTGTCACGTCAGCATCGAGTTGCAATTGTAAAGGATCGGTCCCGAAGCGCTTATCAATTCGCGGTCCAACAGCGCAAATCCAGCAACTTCGATCAAACCACGACCAACCTTTATAGAGTTGGTCGTGGATCAAACACGCGCGTCCGCTCCGTAGTGTGAACAGGCATTTACGTGGCTCTTGCTTACACTGTCGTAGTTCAAACGTATCTTTTTTTAACGTCGGCTCGCTCCTGCATCTCCGAGGCCGCAAAAAACGCCGCGGCGATTTGTTCCCATCTACGTCGCTTTGCAAACGACTGCGGGCCGTCTTTTACCAACGATGACAGTTGTATTGACTTGGTAGCGATCGAGTTCGTAGCAGTCAATGGGGGTGGTTACGCACCCCGGCCTCGGCATTCGGGCGAGTTTAAATCGTGTTAGCGTCGACATATCACTGCACGGATACGAACCCCAGACCAGCGGTGGCAGAAAGGCCGCCTGTGTTTGTTATGAAAAATCCACGTGCTCCGAACGGCTCCGAACAAATGCCGAGCTCTCCGATTGGTTGTTCGTGCTGCCGAAGACGCCGTCGCCATAGCAACAGCACCGGTAAGTTTTAGTTTTTCCGTACGACCATAACCAGTGGTCCCACTCAAGGCCACTTCCGGTAATCGCGCATACACAGCGCTCCTCAAGCCGGATGGCGACAACTGATGGTGTCAAACAAAAACAAACAAAAAAAAACAGAGTCAAAAAGAATCGCAATCGACTAAATTGAGTGCGTTAATGTTAATATTTTTAGAAAACATAATAAGCTAGGTTATAATAATAAACCAATATGAAAAGAAAAAATCGAGCAGTTACCGTTACCTTTAAAAGTTCATTGCCCTAACCGAAGCCATGTTTTTAAACGTCGCTGGTCGCGTTGTCGGCGTTGCTGTTCTGCGAATTTCTCTTTTCTAGTACATTTTTCTTTCGGTTGGATCCTCGCTTGGCGTTTTAATGTCACGTGAGTTATCGAATCACGCTATGAATGTGTTCTAAATGGGCCTGCTCAGGCAAGAAGCCAAAAAGCCGGGGGCTCTCTTCTCCGTTCGAGATTCCGGGATTCCGCTCAAGTTCGTTGCCGGTGAGTGCAAACATTTAAAAGTGCTCGTGCTATCCTTCGCGTCAGGTCATGGCGCGATCGTCTTTTCTCCAACGCAGTGTATGTGACTCTGTTAATTTCTGAGGCGTATGTACGTCGGACGTGACATGTAGAACGGTCGAACGTAATGAATTGCTTCACGCGCAACCTCCCCGTACCGGAGCTTTCACACCACTTTACTGGAAAAATATAAATATCGTGGCAAATGACGCGGATCAGGACCGAACCTGGGATTCGCTAATCTGTAAAATCATAAAAGAGAAGTTGGCATCATAGTATAACATATATAAAAAAAAAAAAAAAAAAAAAAAAAAAAAAAAAACACGCAACATTATAAAAAGTGAATTTACCAGTTACATATTTGCAAACAGGCTAAGCTAGTTGACCGGGTACATTGAACATTGAACATAATTCTGAATTAACTAGTCAGATGGATGTCCCTTGAAGGGAATCAACGGGAAGGCGCCTCTAAAAAAGTGTTGCTCAAACATGCCAATTTCCTGGACTCACACCTGTCTTCTCTCTCTCCTCAGGATAGCCTGTGGGTATGGCAGCATGTGGCATCTGTCGTTCAGCATGCGTCGAGACCCCCCCTCCCCCTGTCAAGCTCCAGACATAATTTATCTCCACTTGGCACGTCATGCAGTAAGACCTGCAGTACTTATCTAATTCAGAAGTATAAGCGAGGACGGATCCAAGGAGGGCGACGAGGGCGGCCGCCCCCCGTCGCCCCCCCTTGGTTCTTTCCCTCACCAAGGGGCGACGACGTCGCCCCCACTTGGTTCTCTTCCGACGGGGCGGCCAAGGGGCGACGGGGCGGCCCCTTGGCCACCCCTTTGCTCCAAAGTCATGCCCCCCCCCCCCCCCCTCCCCCTTCTCAGAGGGCAATTTGACATGGTTGGACCCCCCGGTGCAAACAAAAGAAGGGGAGAATAGTATCCTTACAAATTGTCTGCCCCCCCCCCCCCCCCCCTCCCCCTCCCCCTCCCAAAACGGAGTTCTGAATCTGCCCCTGAGTATAAGGTGTGTCTCACTTCGTCCATTCACTGTATGCTGTTACTTTCCTGTTCCAGTACGATGGTTCCTCGGAGAATCAAAGGGAATACCACGAGGGCGACAAACGCGTGGAGGCAAGTTGCAAGGGCCGGACACCAGAGACAAGGACCATCAGTAACCAGGGGGATGAAGTGAGAAAACTCGAGAGGCAGCTCATCATCTGGGCCACAAGAAGAAAATCAGAGACCGTACGCTGGGAAATTTGTCGACCCTCGTCCTTGGGTGGCATGAATATTTGCTGTTCATATTCGTACTTGAGGTGAACTGTTACTGGAACTAGGTTGACTCATCCTTCTGCAGCTTACAGGGCGTTACCAAAGCTATGGCACAAACGAGACAATTGCAACATTTAGCTGAAAGACGGGACAACATATTGTGGGAGTATACTCCTCCTACGGAGAGCTCTCACAAAACTTGCTTCGTTGCTCTGATTAGCTCCAAAGGGCGGCAGTGTATTTTCTTTGTCAAATTGGGCTGAAACAGATTATAGCTGTTATGTGGCCACCGAAATTGACATTGCGGCATAACATTCCCCATGAGGGTTCTGGCATCTATTCTATGATCTCTTATGCAATTATGAATGTCGCAGCCACAAGTGATCACTTGACAATAGCAACTCGTCATATGACAAACTGCGTAAATGATTGGGTAAGTGCACTAACGGCAGTTCTGCATATCTGGGAAAAAATAGTGGCTGGGAGGGCTCTAGCTCTTCCTCATCATGATCTGTCTTAGGAAGGGCTGTCTTGAAAACCCCTTTCAAGTCATTAATCTGCAAAAAAAGTTTCTGGGATACCGCTGACGCATAGTAGTTTCCGGCATCTATGAGGCACTTGAGAAGGAAAACCTTATGCAGTTGCAAGCTGCGAACCAGGTTGCAAACTGTGAGGACGACTTAGATCAAGTCCTGCTTTTTACGAGTGGTCTCAGCATTGGGCATGCAAGCTGTGGAGCAGTTCTGGCAATTGGAACTTCAAGCTCCTGAATACTGGAACTGTTCCCATCAGCACGACAACCACAGCTGGTTGTCGTGCCAGTAGACCTCGTTCTGAAGTCACCGGAAGAAAACAACTAACCAGTTGCTGCCATCATGTTGTGTTAGCCAGTGGTCAAGAAGAAGATTTTTTTCTCTTGAGCTTGGACAAAGTGTTCTTCAATTAGTTTTCTTAAAGCCCCTTTGACACGCAATGGCACACATAACCTAGCTCAGTGGACACCCTACCTGTTAGTAGTGTTTCCAGTTTGTGCTAAATCACGAAAAGAGCCCTTGAAGAATAAGGTAGTCTGAAAAACTAAATTTTTAATTCCTCATGCCGGAGATTCCCATCTGTTGGAGTTTGGATAGGAACAAGCTGTGGTCTGCGCTGTTAAAAGCATTTCTGAAGTCTAACTGGACAATCTCGCACGGAGTTCGGTTGTCGAGGCTGGTGCTGAGTGCATAAGTGAAAGCTTCAAGGGCCGATTGGCAGCTCCTGCCGGGCGGAAACCATATTGGCGAGGGCTCCATTGTTTGGTTTAGCCATCGCAAGCCTTCGGACGGAGAACGTCGTAGCAGTTGTCTGTGTCGCGAATTCAAGCCGAGTTTAGATAGTTATATGTGCCGGAACTAGTCCTGGGTACTGTCTCTCCTCAACGTCGGGCCCCGACGTTGAGGAGAGACAGTACCCAGCACTAGTTCCGGCACATATAACTTTATCTAAACTCGGCTTGAATTCGCGACACAGACAACTGCTACAACGTTCTCCGTCCGAAGGCTTGCGATGGCTAAACCGCCCTTTTCTTGCTGTCCCTCTTCTTTGTCCTCTTTCTGCCCCTGGCCGCTAGGCGAAGATTCTTTCTAATCTGGCGCGAACGCCACGGTGGGACACACACACACACACACGTGCCCGCACGCACAGCACCGAATGAGTCGGTAATACACTCCGTCACAAGTGGATGTTAGACTTGAGGGGGCACCGTGTCCCTTTTTGAGAGGCGTTACTGACTCAACTTTCCAGGATTTAGGAACAGAGCTGTGGGAGAGAAAATCGTTGAAGAGGCAAGTGAGGACGGGGGAGATACGGCCAGCACAGGATTTATGCAATGCAGGGCGGAGGCTGTCTGGTCCAGGGCGTTGAGAGGAGTTGACACAGGCGAGGGCTTCGTAGGTTTCACTTTGAAGAATGAAAAAAAAAAAAAATTGGGTTGTGGGGATATTTATACAGCGTGTAGTTGGTCAGCCATTTTAAAGTTGCGACGAGTCACACGCTGTAGATGAGCAATTTAGCCAGTGCAGTACAACCGCTAGCCTGGGGTCTTTGACGTGCTCACACAGTAGTGATACACGACCGCACGCCGGTACGATGCTCATCCAGATCGAAACGGGCAGGGGTGGGGCTCGAACCCAGGATCCCTGGGTTCTGCAGCGTGAGCCTTTGAAGAATGACTATGGAAGAGAGTGTGATTGCTGGTGTGGCCTTGATTGGCTGAGTTGTGGGTTGGGTGGGACAAAGGTTAGGTGCGGTAGGGTCAAGTAATGCTGCAGCCTGAGAAAAGTGGTAAGAGAAGAGCTCTGCTATGTCGTCAAGATTAGAATAGGGCATGCCGTGATGTGTGAAGACCGGCGCGTGGAACATTTTTTTTTTATAGTGAAAACATGCCCAAGAGTTTGGGCTGGCAGGTTGCTTTTGCTCTTAGTTGGTAGGTAATCGTTATGGGAGATATGAATGAGATGCTTGACTTCGGTACGTGCCTGGTGGGCTTGGTTAAGATGAGTGGGATTTAGAGGCACTTTTTTGAATAGTCAGTGTTTACGTCTGAT
Organism: Ixodes scapularis; assembly: GCF_016920785.2. Lineage (NCBI taxonomy): Eukaryota > Metazoa > Arthropoda > Arachnida > Ixodida > Ixodidae > Ixodes > Ixodes scapularis. The sequence continues at coordinate 642,188 of NW_024609876.1, forward strand.
TAAGACTGCAATCTCCTTTGTCATCCATGGAAGTCTGCCGTGCCTCCTGTTGATCCTTAGGGTGAACACATTTGTGCTGAATTGCTGATATGTTGAGTGAGAGGTCGTCGGCCTCGTCAGCCGATGGGTGATCAAACACGATGAACCAGGGTGCGAGGTGGATGAGCTGATTGAGATGAGGGAAATCGGTTTTTTAGAACTGCTGGTACTTCTTGGCTTGATGACCTCGCTTAGGGCAATGGATATTGGTGAGGAGAGCACTGCGATCACTGCCTGGTAGGCTGGATTTCAGCGTGCAGCGGTAGGATAAGGTGCGATTATTGGTGCAGACGAGGTCGAGGAATGTAGCGCTGCTGTTTTGAGAAATGTAGAACGAGGCGTCATGAAGAATACGTCTTACAGCATGTCATCAAGTGGATCAGATGAACAGTGCAGAGAACTTGCTGGGGTCGACGCGCTGTAGGCTCTTTTGGAGGAGGGCGTACGATTGTTCACGGAGGGAGGGTGGGCAGCAGGTAGACACCAGAAGAAGCTTTCCATGGTTACAAGATACCTCGACGAAGATGGCTTCTAGACCCGAAGGGGTGAGGTGGTCGAGACGTCGGCAGGGCAGGTGTTATGGCATGGCGAGGACAGACTCCTTCGCCCCAAGGAGGGACAGTTTTGCTGGAATAAAGAGAATTGTGCGAGATTGATTAATTCCCCATTAATTGCCCACCAAAGACAGGCGTCCAGCCATGTCTCGCACACAGCGAATATTGTATTCGGGAAAGATTACTTCAGCGCTTTAAAGTCAGGAAGGTTGCTTTTAGGAAGCAAATGTTGGAAAACCAAACGGGATTGGAGTCTGTAGACTCCGATCGCGCACTTTTCACACAACTATGCCAAACACGGAGTTGTCATGCAAACGGTGAATGCTTCCGATGTCGCTCGCCGGAGGCGGGTCGGAGAACTACTTGGTAGAGTTGGCGATGATGGTGGTGTACACAGGGGCTCCGTGCTGCTTAGGGGATGCAAAGAGGTCATCGGCCAGGGGTGGGAGCTGGCACGCCGCACAGAGCCACTCGGTTGATAATGAGGAGAGGCGTCTATACAAAGCGAGAGATACATCTTCACATTTCTGGTGGAACCACAAATCATAAACGTCGCATTGGAGAGTGGCGGCATTGTCGACAGACAGGAAACAGCAGGGGCAGGTGGGACGTGAGCCGGAGTTTGAAGATACACCTGTGAGCGATATGAAGGTGAACAGCCCTCTTCTTGTTTTTGACGCTCCTGCAGGTTTTGGAACAAGCTCTGTTCCAGAAGAGGGCTAAAACGCAAAGTTTAGACCCCAAGCCACATACTATTTGAGACGTTGAGAGTTAATATAACTTTAGAGAGCCGTAAAACGGGCAAGAATCCAGGTAAGGTTGTTCACTTTCATATTGCCGGCGGGTGTGCTTCACCAGTGATCAGCAATAACGAGATTATTTGAGGTTGGCGAGGGCGATGAGTGAAGAATGCTGAGCCAGGAGGTTGCTTCCATGGACGACAATGTTCAATGGTCATGCTGCAGTCAGAAAGTGGCATTCTAGGTGCTTACGGTTTGTCGATGATAGGTGATATTTTTGTCGAAAGGCCAGTAGCCCCGTTACGCAGATCAGGAGACGGAGAGTTGTAAAGGCGTGCTGTCATCGAACCTAACAGCTAAACATTGTGCTGAAAAAATTGACTGGCTAGATCCAACATATCTCATAGAAAACTGACCAGGGGGGCAATGTTCGACAAATGTCTTGTTTCTCCCAAGAAGAAAAGGAAGTGATGGAAGTGACGATATCGCGTCTGATTATTTAGAGGCTCAAATGACGAAAGCGGGAACTTTCATCATTTGAGCCTCAAACCAATCAGACGCAATATCTTCACTTCCATCACTTCCGTTTCTTTTTAGGAGAAACAAAACATTTGTCGTCGAACATAGCCCCCAGGTGTGTTGAACATTCATCTTGTGGGGGGGGGGGGGGGGGGGGGGGGGGGGGGGGGGGGGAAGGAAGGGAAAGGACAGGCAGGTCAAATGCACATCCAAGCACAGCTTTATTCTTTACCACATTAGCCTGTAGTTACTGTTCAAGCAACTGGTTTGTAATCGCACTCGTTATGTAAAACTGGCGCGTCTGTGCAGTTATTATTTTTTTTTTTGCGTGGTTTATGAATAGCTGTTTTGAAATACCTTTACCGCGACTTTACTTCTACGTGTTTAGACTATTTTTGTTGATCTTAGGTTTATCATTGTTTATGCACATAGCTCGAAGGCTAACATTCAAACTGTTTGTACTACCGTGTATGTTTGATAATACCCGTCAGCAACCGCATCATTGCATGTGCTGTTTGTAACATTTTCTTATAAATTGTACTATGTAGAGCGAAAATAAACATTTGCCTGCTTGAAATAACTCTTGTTTGAATAAATTACCTGTGATTGTCGTCCAGTGGGGCGCACGTCACAATAAAGCGAAAACGCAACGCAAGCGGACGCGAGAACCGGGTACACAAAATGCCATGGGGGCTGCCATCTTGAAAAGCAAAACAATAAAAACGAAGCATAAAATGTGGTTAGTTACCCCATCCGTGGTGAGAGGGCGCTTTTACGAGTTTAAATAATTGTTTAAGGGACTTTCGCTCTTTTTGAATTAATTTGTTGTCAATATAATTTATATTGTGTGAATAATATGTAATTAGTTAAGTCCTACATTGTACTTTTATTCACACAAGGCCCTCGATCACGTGGTTTGCGATTACCACAGGCTTATTCTACAGTGGGCAAACTGTATAGACCTTTTCCACAAGGGCGCCGCCATCTTGAATTGACGTCACTTCCAGTATGGGCGAAAACGTAACTTTGCCGTTGCCACGCCAATAGAAGACATTTAGGATATAAGCCTAACCGTCACACATTCTCGTTTTGGCTCGCCTCTATTTTTTTACTAGTTACAGGTTGAAACGTTTTACTTTTTTTTCGTCGCCCATACTGGAAGTGACGACAATTCAAGATGGCGGCGCCCTTGTGGAAAAGGTCTATATGATAAACTGTGCGTACGACAACGTCGCTTTCCTCCTCTCACTTAAGAATAGGGATGCCGCGAACTTTTTTCGAATCGAAGTTTCGATGATCGAATCAAGCGGTTCGAAAGGTTCGAAAGATTTCGATTTTTCGAATTGTCTATATCGTAAAATTCGACGGAGGTCGAATTTTCGAACTTGTTAAGCTAAGAAGTTCGACGCTTTTCGAACCGTCGAACTTATTACGCTAAAAAATTCGATCTTTTTCGAACTTTCGAACTTATTGCGCTGCAAGGTTCGATGCTTGTCGAACTTTCGAACTTGACTGACCAAAAAATTCGATAAATTTCGAACTTTCGAACTTATTTATCAAGAAAATTCGAAAAGTTTCGAACTTTCGAATTCTGAAAAGTCAGAAGTTCGACGAACTTCGAACTTATAGGGTAAAAGTTCGACGTTCGTCGAACTTCGAAAGACCGGCGGACGGTTTCATTTGATTTCAAGTAGTGGGGTACATTCGTAATTTTTTTTCTGGAACTTTTACACGCGGTGCTGCGTTCCTTACGAAAGACAATGTCATTTATTTCAATGTTCTGGCATGCTTAGGTTTAAAGAAATAAATCCCCGAAGGGGCGAGGACGGACGACGGGTTTTTGACGATTATCGTTTGTGCCAGATTTGAAGCACGCTGCAGCCGGAGCTATTTATGGTAGATATGTTATACTTTTTTTTAAGAATGATCTATGTATAGCGTAGGTAAGTGCCGTCTTAAGATGTGATTATTGTTATTCAACGTGAGTTTCGAAGAAATGTCCAAACATGTATCTGCATGCAATTATGACCTAAACTTGATATTTATTTTCGTCTAAGTTGTTTGAGGTATCGCATTTAAATTAACACCACAGACAGTACATGTCATTGCCATCTGCAGAATACAAAATAATATATTTATTGTTTTTTCACGTTAAGGAATAAATTAACTCATGGCAGAAGATTTCTAGTAGTGTTCAAGTTCAGCACGTCATTAAAAGAAAACTTTTTTTTTTTTCGCTTCACGTTCCTGGGACGTGTTTCTTTTAGCCTGTACACATTTTGGTAAAAGAAACTTGTTTCGAAGTTCTGAACCTCTGAATATGCAAGAATAGAACACTTCCGACGAATTCTTGATAGTTTTTTTCTTCTCCTGCTTTTTATTCCCGCATTTATTCTTTTTTTTTTTCTTTTGTTACTATCGGCACAGGTGTTTAGGTCGAAAAGACAGCTTTGAACTTCCGAACCACTAAGCATGTGACGAGCAGTGCCTTCTGACAACGAGTTTCTAACAATGACCATCTACGCAACCTTTTATGCTGTGAAGAGCGACAGTAGCCATACATATGCATAAATAATTTCAGACTAAAATAAGCTCGACCACGCCCTCTTTCCCCGTATTGTTTTTTTTTAACAGTCCGAAATACCTGCAAGAAGGAGAAGGAGGCTGAAGCCCCCCCCCCCGCTACCCTCTTTCCCCCCGTTTGTCCTCTTCCGACGCCACTTGTATGGTAGAACGCTCCTCGACCTCGAGTTGTGTCGGCTTTTGTGCTTTTTGCGAGGCGATTCCTCCGTCCCAGAAAATAAACCTCCAGTACAATTATAAACTTCACCGGATCGGATTACTACCAGCGTGCAAGGGGTGGCGAGCTAGTTTGCCAGGTCGCTTCAAGGTTTCTCTGAGCCTCAACCTCCTGCTCGCCCCTGGCCGTTTCGAACTGGATGAGTCTCGTAAAACAGTGTGTTCGTGCAATCACTACTGCGTGATAAAGACCCCCCCCCCCGGGGGCTGGCGGTCACAGTTCTGCACTGGCAAATATTCTAGCACGTCCGGGACACTCGTCGTCTCATTTAATTGCCTTACCAACTTCGCAGAATCTAGATATCACACCCTAACTTTTCTAAACTTGATTTTGTGAAAACAAGTGAGTCGTGAAAACGTTATTTGAAACTGAAACTGTAGAAAAACTTGAAAATCGGACTTCAAACTTTGAAAACTTGGGTTAAAAAAAATTCAAAATCTTCGAAGTTTTTTTTTTTTTTTTTTTGAATTTAGCGTTAAAAGAGAATCGAAACTTTCGAACTTTTCGAACTTTATGCCAAAAGAAATTCGAAATCTTCGAATTGTTCGAACTTCATGTCTATAAAAATTCGAAGCGTTCGAAGTTTTCGAATTTTTTTAACAAAGAATTTCGAAATCTTCGAATTTATCGAACCTGAAGTAAAAAAATATTCGAAATATTCGAATTCGAAATTTTAGAAACCGTGAAAGCTTCGAAATTTTCGAATTCGAAACTCCGCTGTGGACAAAAGTTGCGAATTTTTCGAAATCGAACCTCGGTCGGTACGAAAATATCGAAATTTTTCGAAATCGAACCTCAGTTCGCTTCGCAAATATCGAAACCTTTCGAAATCGAACCTAGGGTGGTTCGCGACATCCCTACTTAAGAACGCGTTCGTGAATACCGATTTCTCCTCTTCTTACGATGTTCTTAACTTACGAACTTCTTAGCTAAGTTGTCGTAAACTAAGAAGCTCTTCGTGAATCCGTCTTTCGACAAAACGCTTTAATTGACTGCACGAGCTCGTCAAAAGCTGACATTTCCAACGCGCTAATGCGGCGCAGGCGGCACCCGGGAGCCACATTCCACTCCCGTTGATTATCTCTAGTACCTTCTTCTTTGTCCCCGACGCTACGTGAGGTTGCCAAGCGCTATCAAATTCCACCACAGCGGTGTAGAATCGACGATCGAACGCCACCAGTAGGTAAATTCCACTCACCTTTTACGTTCCGAACAAGCGTCACACGGGCCTCCATGTGGCGAGACGGGGCCTGTTGCGAGCTTGCATGAATGCGCTTTGGACTTCACTGCCGACGCTCGTTCCCAAGCATTGAATATCACGACCAACTCCACTCGGCAATACCGCGGCACATAACACGACAACTTATAATACAACAAAGACCGCTGGAACCGACGCGACCGCTCCGAAAAGCGCCCAACAAACACTCGGAGAAACAAAAAGTAAAAACAAAAAATGAAATCGAAGAAAGCAAAAACGAACAAAACAAAAACTTTCGTCACTTCCGGTTTGTGTTGTTTTGCTTGTTTTTGCTTTTTTCGCTCAGCCAATAGGCGTTGCAACCTTACTGCGGCGAAACGCTCGTGTTAAACGTGCCTATCTCTGGATAGGCGCTCGCGTCGCGCATGCGCACACGAGTCGAACCTTAATACAAGGTTCGTCGAAATTTCCGCAAAAGGTTCGAAAAAGTCGAACCTGGTCGAACTCGAACCTCGGCCGGTTCGCGACACCCCTAGTACCCGGTTCTCGCGTCCGCTTGCGTTGCGCTTTCGCTTTATTGTGACGTGCGCCCCACTGGACGACAATCACAGGTAATTTATTCACACAAGAGTTATTTCAAGCAGGCAAATGTTTATTTTCACTCTACATAGTACAATTTATAAGAAAATGTTACAAACAGCACATGCAATGATGCGGTTGCTGACGGGTATTATCGAACATACACGGTAGTACAAACAGTTTGAATGTTAGCCTTCAAGCTATGTGCATAAACAATGATAAACCTAAGATCAACAAACAGTCTAAACACGTAGAAGTAAAGTCGCGGTAAAGGTATTTTCAAAACAGCTATTCATAAACCATGCAAAAAAAAAAAAAAAAAACTGCACAGACGCGACTGTTTTACATAACGAGTGCGATTACAAACCAGTTGCTTTAACAGTAACTACATGCTAATGTGGTAAAGAATAAAGCTGTGCTTGGAGGTGCATTTGACCTGCCTGTCCTTTCCCCCCCAAGATGAATGTTCAACACACCTGGGGGGTATGTTCGACGACAAATGTTTCGTTTCTCCTAAAAAGAAACGGAAGTGATGGAAGTGAAGATATTGCGTCTGATTGGTTAGAGGTTCAAATGATGAAAGTTCCCGCTTTCGTCATTAGAGCCTCTAACTAATCAGACGCGATATCGTCACTTCCATCACTTCCCTTTCTTCTTAGGAGAAACAAGACATTTGTCGAACATTGCCCCCCTGGTCACTTTTCTAAGATATGTTGGATCTAGCCAGTCAATTTTTTCAGCTCAATGTTAAGCTGTTAGGTTCAATGACAGCGCGCTTTTACAACTCTCCGTCTCCTGATCTGCCTAACGGGGCTACTGGCCCTTCGACAAAAATATCACCTATCATCGACAAACCGTAAGCACCTAGAATGCCACTTTCTGACTGCAGCATCACCATTGAACATTGTAATCCATGGAAGTAACCTCCTGGCTCAGCATTCTTCACTCATTGCCCTCGCCAACCTCACCTAATCTCGTTATTGCTGATCACTGGTGAAGCACACCCGCCAGCAATATGAAAGAGAACACTTTACCTGGATTCTTGCCCGTTTTACGGCTCTCTAAAGCTATATTAACTCTCAACGTCTCAAATAGTATGCGGCTTGGGGTATAAACTTTGCGTTCTAGCCCTCTTCTGGAACAGAGCTTGTTCCAAAACTTGCAGGAGCGTCAAAAACAAGAAGAGGGCTGTTCACCTTCATATTGCTCACGGGTGTACCTTCAAACTCCGGCTCACGTCCCACCTGCCCCTGCTGTTTCCTGTCTGCCGACAATGTCGCCACTCTCCAATGCGACATTTATGATTTGTGGTTCCACCAGAAATGTGAAGATGTATCTGTCGCTTTGTATAGACGCCTTTCCTCATTATCAACCGAGTGGCTCTGTGCGGCGTGCCAGCTCCCACCCCTGGCCGAGGACCTCTTTCCATCCCCTAAGCAGCACGGAGCCCCTGTGTACCCCACCATCATCGCCAACTCTACCAAGTAGTTCTCCGACCCGCCTCCGGCGAGCGACATCGGCAGCATTCACCGTTCACATGACAACTCCGCGTTTGGCATAGTTGTCGTGTGAAAAGCGCGCGATCGGAGTCTACAGACTCTAGTCCCGTTTGGTTTTCCAACATTTGCTCCCTAAAAAACAACCTTCCTGACTTTAAAGCGCTGAAGTAATCTTTCCTGAATACAATATTCGCTGTGTGCGAGACATGGCTGGACGCCTGTCTTTGGTGGGCAATTAATGGGGAATTGATCAATCTCGCACAATTCTCTTTATTCCAGGAAAACTGTCCCTCCTTGGGGCGAAGGAGTCCGTCCTCGCCATGCCATAACACCTGCCCTGCCAACGTCTCGACCACCTCACCCCTTCGGGTCTAGAAGCCATCTTTGTCGAGGCATTTTGTAAACATGGAAAGCTTCTTCTGGTGTCTACCTACTGCCCACCCTCCCTCCGTGAACAATCGTACGCCCTCCTCCAAAAGAGCCTACAGCGCGTCGACCCCAGCAAGTTCTCTGCACTGTTCATCTGATCCACTCGATGACATGCTGCAAGACGTATTGGAAACTGCTGGCCTCACCCAACTTCATGACGCCTCATTCTACATTTCTCAAAACAGCAACGCTACATTCCTCGACCTCGTCTGCACCAATAATCCCACCTTATCCTACCGCTGCACAGTGAAATCCAGCCTACCAGGCAGTGATCGCAGTGCTCTCCTCACCAATATCCATTGCCCTAAGCGAGGTCATCAAGCCAAGAAGTTCCAGTAGTTCTAAAAAACCGATTTCCCTCATCTCAATCAGCTCATCCACCCCGCTCCCTGGTTCATTGTGTTTGATCACCCATCGGCTGACGAGGCCGACGACCTCTCGCTCAACATATCAGCAATTCAGCACAAATGTGTTCACCCTAAGGATCAACACGAGGCATGGCAGCCTTCCATGGATGACAAAGGAGATTGCAGTCTTAATCAGACGTAAACACTGACTATTCAAAAAAGTGCCCCTAAATCCCACTCATCTTTACCAAGCCCACCAGGCACGTACCGAAGTCAAGCATCTCATTCAGATCTCCCATAACGATTACCGACCAACTAAGAGCAAATGCAACCTGCCAGCACAAACTCTTGGGCATGTTTTCACTATAAAAAAAAAAATGTTCCACGCGCCGGTCTTCACACATCACGGCAGGCCCTATTCTAATCTTGACGACATAGCACAGCTCTTCTCTTACCACATTTCTCAAGCTGTAGCATTACTTGACCCTACCGCACCTAACCTTTTTCCCACCCAACCCACAACTCAGCCAATCAAAGCCACACCAGCAATCACACTCTTCCATAGTCATTCTTCAAAGTGAAACCTAAGAAGCCCTCGCCTGTGACAACTCTTCTCAATGCCCTGGATCAGACAGCCTCCACCCTGCATTGCTTAAATCCTGTGCTGGCTGTATCTCCCCCGTCCTCTCGCCTCTTCAACAATTTTCTCTCCCACAGCTCTGTTCCTAAATCCTGGAAAGTTGAGTCAGTAACGCCTCTCAAAAAGGGACACGGTGCTCCCTCAAGTCTAAAATCCACTTGTGACGGAGTGTATTACCGACTCATTCGGTGCTGTGTGTGCGGGCACGTGTGTGTGTGTGTGTCCCACCGTGGCGTTCGCGCCAGATTACAAAGAATTCTCGCTTCGGGGCCAGGGGAAGAAAAGAGGACAAAGAAGAGGGACAGCAAAAAAAAGGCGGTTTAGCCATCGCAAGCCTTCGGACGGAGAACGTTGTAGCAGTTGTCTGTGTCGCGAACTAGTCCTGGGTACTGTCTCTCCTCAACGTCGGGGCCCGACGTTGGGGAGAGGCAGTACCCAGGACTAGTTCCGGCACATATAACTTTATCTAAACTCGGCTTGAGTTCGCGACACAGACAACTGCTACGACGTTCTCCGTCCGAAGGCTTGCGATGGCTAAACCAAACAATGGAGCCCCCGACAATATGGTTTCCGCCCGGCAGGAGCTGCGAATCGGCCCTTGCAGCTTTCACTTATGCACTCAGCACCAGCCTCGACAACCGAACTCCGTGTGAGATCGTCCAGTTAGACTTCAGAAAGGCTTTTAACAGTGCAGACCACAGCTTCTTTCTATCCAAACTCCAACAGATGGGAATCTCCGGCATGAGGAATTAAAAATTTACTTTTTCACACTACCTTATTCTTCAAGGGCTCTTTTCGTGATTTAACACAAACTGGAAACACTACTAACAGGTAGGGTGTCCACTGAGCTAGGTTATGTGTGCCATTGTGTGTCAAAGGGGCTTTGAGAAAACTAATTGAAGAACACTTTGTCCAAGCTCAAGAGAAAAAATCTTGTTCTTGACCACTGGCTAACACAACATGATGGGAGCAACCGGTTATTGTTGTTTTCTTCCGGTGACTTCAGAACGAGGTCTACTGGCACGACAACCAGCTGTGGTTGTCGTGCTGGTCCCTAAGACAGATTGTGATGAGGAAGAGCTAGAGATAAAATTTAAAAGCGCTAACAAAGACGAGGACAAAAAAGAAGGCGAACAGGACGAGCGCTTACTCTCAACTGAACATTTAGCGCTTTTAAATTTTATATCATGAACCAACTCGCCCGCTTCGCCACTTTAGTAAGAGCTAGAGCCCTCCCAGCCACTGTTTTTTATCAGATATGCAGAACTACCTTTAGTGCACTTACCCAACCATTTACACAGTTTGTTATATGACGAGTCGCAGATTATTGTCAAGTGACCACTTGTGGCTGCGACATTCATAATTGCATAAGAGATCATAGAATAGATGCCAGAACCCTCATGAGGAATGTTATGCCGCAATGTCAATTTCGGTGGCCCTATTACAGCTATAATCTGTTTCAGCCTAATTTTACAAAGAAAAGCACTGCCGCCCTTTGGAGCTAATCAGAGCAACGAAGCAAGTTTTGTGAGAGCTCTCCGTAGGAGGAGTATACTCCCACAATATGTTGTCCCGTCCCTCAGCCAAATGTTCCGGTTGTCTCGTTGGTGCCGTAGCTTTGGTAACGCCCCGTAAGCTGCAGAAGGATGAGTCAACCTAGTTCCAGTAACAGTTCACCTCACGTACGAATATGACCAGAAAATGCTCATGCCACCCAAGGATGAGGGTCGACAAATTTCCCAGCGTACGGTCTCCGATTTTCTTCTTGTGGCCCAGATGATGAGCTGCCTCTTGAGTTTCCTCACTTCATCCCCCTGGTTACTGATGGTCCTTGTCTCTGGTGTCCGGCCCTTGCAGCTTGCCTCCACACGTTTGTCGCCCTCGTGGTATTCTCTGCGATTCTCCGAGGAACCATTGTACTGGAACAAGAAAGTAACAGTATACAGTGAATGGACGAAGCGAGACACATCTTATACTCAGGGGCAGATCCAGAACTCCGTTTGGGGAGGGGGGGGGGTGGGGGCAGAAAGTTTGTAAGGATGCTATTCTCCCCTTCTTTCGTGTGCACCGGGGGGTCCCCAGCCATGTCAAATTGCCCTCCGAGATGGGGGAGGGGGGGGGCCGCCCCCGTCGCCCCCCCTTGGATCTGTCCCTGCTTATACTTCTAAATTAGATAAGTAGCTGTGGGTCTTACTGCATGACGTGCCAAGCGGAGATAAATAATGTCTGGAGCTTGACGGGGGGAGGAGGGGTCTCGACGCATGCTGAACGACAGGTGCCACACGCTGCCATACCCACAGGGTATCCTGACGAGAGAGAGACGACAGGTGTGAGTTCAGGAAATTGGCATGTTTGAGCAACACTTTTTTTGGAGGTGCCTTCCCGTTAATTCCCTTCAAGGGACATCCATCTGACTAGTTAATTCAGAATTATGTTCAATGTACCCAGTCAACTTGCTTAGACAAATGCAAAATATAACAAGTGGTAAATTCACTTTTTATAATGTTGCGTGTTTTTTTGTTTTGTTTTTTATTGAGGAGTTTCAGCGAATATAGGGGGCGCTCCGATCGATCCAACATGGCGGACAAGAGGGGGATAGATTTGCGACGCCCGTAGACCGGTAGCGTATAAGTAAAGCAAAGCGTGTCGTTCTCTGTTTGTTGCCGTGTGCGAGACGATCATCGTTTCAACCAAGACCCACCGTGATGCTACAGAGGAAGTGTTCAAGCCAGTCGAAGGCAAGAAATCTTGCCATGGTCAAGAAATGTGTGCAAGTGTTCGACGTGAGCTCTCACGCTGGTGCAACTGTCAAGTTGAACCGAATGTACGCGGGTCCAAAGAAAGGTACATATCAACAATGTTCGCGCGTTGAAACTATGACGCGTACTTTATCTAAAACTAAACTTATCGGTCTGCGGCTACTAACATTTTCGTTGATGTTGCTTAGATGATGTAACCATTCAGGCCTCGCATTAAAAGGTGTTGCGAACTCTTCGGTTGTTCTAGCTAATTGTGCTAAAAAGCGGTTGGATGGAAAGTATGACAACTACAGCATACAAGGGACGATTGAGGTCTCTATCCTGCGTTCTATGTATCGAAACATCGGTATCCTTGGTGTTATATTGCGATCAGCTGGTCGCCGATTGTCCTGTTCGAAACATCGGTATCCTTGGTGTTATAATGCGATCAGCTGGTCGCCGATCGTTCTGTTTTTACGCATAATGTAAACAAGCCCCGGAAGCGCCAATCTCATTTCAACGTGCTTGTGCACCCCTACAAGCCTCATTGTGGATCTTGTGCAAAGCCTTATTGTAATAGCAATAGTCTCTTCGGTCATTCGAGTTGTATGTGCCACGGTGATATCTGCTGTGTGTGATCTACTGATAAACAAGTCTGTATTAAATGCGAGAAGGAGAACGAAGGTAAAGCTTTTTTAACTGTTTTCTTTTTACAGAACAGGGCAAAGCTTCTAAAACAAGAGCAACCCAAGCCGATATTTGAGTGTGCTCAAGAATGAATGCCAAAAGGTGCTTATGCTAAGTGGTAGATGTACGCAATTGATTTTCTGTTTGCCTCTGCATTGTAAATTGGAAGATATGTATCAGCAGAAGACACGTGTTCTTTTGAAAATGTCTTTTATCAGGGCAAAAATAGGTTTTCATACACAACCGAAGAGTTTCTCAACACCATTTAATGCGAGGCCTGAACGTTTACATCATCTAAGCAACGTCAACAAAAATGTTTGTGGCCGCAGACCGATAAATTGAGGTTATAGATAAGTATGCGCCATAGTTTCAGCCTCAAACACGCAACATTGTTGATATGTACCTTTCTTGATGACAACTGCACCAACGTGAGAGTGCCCACGTCGTCGAACACTTGCACACATATGTTGACTATGGTATGGCAAGATTTCTTGCTTGAAGTGAAGATCATCTCGCTACGGCTAGCCACAACCACCCACCGCAGCGATGCATAGGCGTCGGAGGGGCGCAACGCAGTCAGTCGCCGTCACCCGACGCTGCTCGTTTGGCATTCCCGGCTTTCCGCCCAGGTGCTTCGTTTGTACTTGGCACCGAGTGTTATTTTCTGTGCTTGTGTGCTCAGTGGCTGGATATAAGCCCCAAGAGCAGTTCTTCAGGCTCAATGGCGTTCGCCGAAGAACTTCTGAAAAAAAATGCCACCCAGGAAAAAGAGCACAAAGACGCAATGCACCAGCTTGGCGGACTATGCACTGGGCGCGGAAATCGGGCCCTGCGGATTATACACCAAATGCAAACTATCCAAAGAAAACAAAAACATTTTGTGGGAATTCGCGTACCGCCACCGATTCGCCGTTTCCCACGTGGTCCGTCAACAACCCGAGTCCAGCCTGGTTCTTTCACGGGAGCGGGATTCCGCTCCCAGTTTATTGGTACAATAAAACACAACACTACAAAACACTCAATCTAAACTACAAATACAAGCTACATTACACAATTATTTACAAATGCACGTTAAGGCTAAAGCTAAACACAAAGGAGGCCCTTAGGCCTCGCGTCCCGCGATATCCTAGATCCGGTCGCCACCCACTTGCCTGCCAGTGCCTGCGTCTCGGTCTCGTCCGAAGTTCTTAGAGGCCTCTCGCCCCCTGCCCCACCGAGTATATATGCCGATGGGCGAGGAGGTTTCTCCTCGCCTGCCACGGGGGCGCCTGCAGCGCCCTCCAGTGGCTAGGAGAGAAAGCGGCGTGTCGGGAGCCGAATTCGAGATCCCGATCGACCCCGCGGCAACACGACCATGTGATCGTGTCGCGGCCAAGATTGGCCGAATGGTTTGATGGGCGCCCTCGTGAATTCACGGTGCGCCATAATTTTTAGGCTCAAATTTGCTTCTGCGGACTATACGCATGGACACTGGTGCCTGTTATTATGCATTGTATATTCACTGCCGTTTCTTGTGGCTTGAGACTGCCTTCCTGTAATGATGCAGAGGGGTCCACTAAACCTTGAAATAAAGATATTTAAGCACATCTAGATGCAATGTCCCTTGAAGCCAGATGGTCAGGGAAAAGGTGTGCCATTACCTAATTTGCCAACAGCACACTAATTGTCACAATTAAAACTCACCGAGTCAATGGGCAGTTCTCCACCACAATATTTATTGCCGTGTAATCACCAATTTGATCCATCAAAAATATTGAGGCTGTAGCCTATAGCACATCCATTCTGGATCTGCAAAGCTTATGCTGTAGACATGCATCATCACATGAGCATGTTTCTTATCAATCTTAAACGTAAAACGCTAGTTATGTAACGAAATACCAATATCATCACATTTTTAGCAAATTGAATGGTCCCACCTGTCACAGTGTTAGCTTTGGAAGTAAACCAATTCACAATACCACCAGTGGCATATATCGTGCCAAGCACAAGTGCCGCATGTGGCACAAAAATGTCCTAGCTAGGGAAGCAAACTTAATCGATCGTGTTGATTAAAGCACTTAAGTACGGGAGAAATTATCAATCAAAGAAGGTCACTCGAAAGGGAAGTTTTCTCGCTGAACGAATATGACTTTTTCTTGGGCTTTCCGCAATGTAAGGCCGAAGATATTCACTCCGTAATCGGCACAGAGGCATTTGCTTAGCAGTCGGTCGTGCGTGCTAAAAACAACAAAAACAAAGGTGGATTAGAAACGCGATAGATTCGCCTTTGCACGGAGTATTTACACTCAAAATCGTGTCAACATAAATCGACTATGGCCCACCTTGCTATCAGGAATCTTAAAATTTATCCGTGTAGTCGTCGCACCCGCGCACCAACCGAAAGCGTTGCTGGCGTTGCTGCAAGCCCCTCCGCCGTCAACTTTGAGTCGCTGTTGAGTCTGAAGAACTGCTCTATGAGGTTCATATCCAGCCACTGAGCACATACACAAGCACAGGAAATAATATTCCGTTCCAAGTACAAGCGAAGAACCCGGGGCGGAAAGCCCTGAATGCCAAACGACCTGCGTCGGGCGACGGCGACTGACTGCGTAGTACACAGGTTGCGCGTTGCGCTTCTTCGACGCCTGCATCGCTGCGGCGGGTGGTCGCAGCTAGTCGTAGCAGATGTTGTCACCTCTGTTGCTCGTACCGGAACACTAGAGCCACGTAATATTGTTGCTGTCGAAGTTTATAAGCCTACGTTCGCGGCCAACGCATTCACACAAAGCCAACGCCCAGCGAACCTATCCCCCTCGTTCTCATTCGGCGACCGGCCGCCAGGGCGGTGACACCGTCGCTGAAACTCCTCAATATCTTATGCTATGATGCCAACTTCTCTTTTATGATTTTACACATTAGCAAATCCAAGGTTCGGTCCTGATCCGCGTCATTTGCCACGATATTTATATTTTTCCAGTAAAGCGGCGTGAAAGTTTCGATACGTGGAGGTTGCGCGTGAACAAGCAATTCATTACGTTCGACCGTTTTACAAGTCACGTCCGACGTACATACGATTAAGAAATTAATCGAGTCACATACACTGCGTTGGAGAAAAGACGATCGTCCCATGGCCTGACGCGAAGGACAGCACGAGCACTTTAAAATGTTTGCACTCACCAGCAACGAACTTGAAGCGGAATCCCGGAATCTACGGCGAAGTGAGTCCCCGGCTTTTTGGCTTCTTGCCTGAGCAGGCCCATTTAGAACACATTCATAGCGCGATTCGGTAACTCACGTGACATTAAAACGCCAAGCGAGGATCCAACCGAAAGGGAAATGTACTAGGAAAGAGAAATTCGCAGAACAGCAACACCGACAACGCGACCGGCGACATGGCTTCAGTTAGGGCAATGAACTTTTTGAAGCTAACGGTAACTGCTCGATTTTTTCTTTCCATATTGGTTTATCATTATCACCTAGCTTATTATGTTTTCTAAAAATATTAACATTAACGGATTCTTTTTGACCCTGTTTTTTTGTTTGACAACTTCAGTTGTCGCCATCCGGCTTGAGGAGCGCTGTGTATGCGCGATTACCGGAAGTGGCCTTGAGTGGGACCACTCATAGTGGGACCACTGGTTATGATTCCACTGTGACGGAGGCCAATGTGGACTCCTCGCGTTGGGACGCCGGACGGCGGTACCAGAGCCGTTTATCGAGAGAGTTTGGCCATACATTGGTTTGAATAGGCGAGCGTCTCGGGGCCAACCACAGGCCGCGAAACAGCCCCTAGCGGTGGTCGTGAGCTCTAAATTTGTGACACGACTAATTCAAGCCGTTTTAGCGTCGCTAGAGTTAAAAGGTGTGACTCTCAGTGACTGAAAACTTTGAGCGTGCGAGGTGTTCGTCACGCCAATATTTAAGTGTAGAATAAACGAACGTGCGCTCCAAACCAGGGCCAACTTGCTAACAGCGTCTCAGCTGAGACGGTGAAGGAAGGCACTGCCAAAGCCAGCGCACGAGCCGAGCGGGACTCCGCGTCTCCAGACGCTCGCGCGCCCCACCCTTTGCGCTGTTTTCTTTCCGCCAGTCACAGGACGCTGTTCTTACAAGCCAACATCAGCAGTGCAGAGAAAGGTATGGGCACAAGCGCGTGGCTTTGGAAAGTGGCTCCTATGCACGAGTTCTCGTACAAACAAAAGCGTTCTGCTGAGTTAGGTTCACGCGCCTGTACCTTTGTCTTCACTGCCGACATTTGTGAGATGGAGCAGAGAGGCCGAGATTGAACGCTTCTATTTCACGCTTTAAATGTCGTTTGCAATATTGTGACGTCGCGGTCTCCTGATTGGTCGACGCTGTGTCACAAATTTAGTTTACGCTCTAAGCGCGGGGGGAATATTCGGCGCTGGTGGCGGCCTTTGCTCCGCCTATTGGCCAAACTCTCCCAATACACGGCTCTGGGCGGTACCGCCCGGCGGCGCCGCCCGGCGGCGCCGTTCACGCTAGTGTGGTCGGGCCTTCCTTCGCTTCGTCCCGCCAGACCCAGTGCGTCATCATGACGTTCGCGCTAGCTGTGCTGTCATTGGCTGGCGACACGCACGGCGGTACTCCGTCGCCGTGCTGGCCGTGCACGCACGGCGCAGAGCGGGCTCTGGCACGGCGGTACTCCGTCGCCGTGCTGGCCGTGCGTGCGCCGTGCGTGTCGCCAGCCAATGACATGCACGGCGACACGCACGGCGGTATTCCCTCGCTGTGGGGACCGGCGAGCCGCGCATTGCACGCACGTGTCACCAGACGGACCAGGGAGTCGTATTGCCGGATCGGACGTCGGATCGGATGGATTTTTCGCGCATGTGCCGCAGTGGAAAAGTTTGACGGGCCTGGGTGCAAGAAGAGAGCGATGTGAGTATACGTTTTATTCAAGATACCAACTTTATTTTATTCAAGATACCAACATAGCGTTCTGGCTCGAACGCGCTGTCTGTGTGGCGCTTGATAATAGAGAGTTTTAGTAGACCGTTTTTGGTTTCCCGCTCCGCTCTATGGAAAGCGGAGTCGCCATCGCGCATGCGTGGCCCGCTCTGGGATTTGAGCGCGGAGCGTCAGCTCCGCTATCGTCGCCATTTTGAGAAGTACGTTCCACTCTCAGTAAAGGTTCACTAGATGGTGCTTTTCTAGAAAGGTGGGTGCTCGCTGTTTGAAATCACGCTTGGGAGCGCGCTTGACCGTTATGAACCTCGCTGCACTAAGAAGCCGCGCAGACTTTGTTTGAAAAGGCGTCCCCCAGAAAACGTTTCACGGTAGTCAAGAACCTCTGGCTGCTTCGAGAAATCGCTGGCCGTAATCCTTTCACGGCCCCTGAACGGTGGGAACAGGTGCTGCCTTGTCTAAGCCAGCGGGCTCGATTTTTCTATGCGAGATGACGAAGACGACGTTGAGAGGATGACACACCGGGCGACGGCGGTGTCTCAATCTAAGCCCTGGGCCTCGGTTCCTCGGAAGCGGCAGCTTCTACTTCGGCTGGACTACCTCCTTGGAGCATGATTCTTTGACCCCAGTGAACCCAAGTGAGCAATAGCGCCATTATGTCCCTGGTGCTCCTTCATGCACTGATCGAACGGCGTGCAAGATCCTCATAGCTCGCTGCTCACCCGCCCAACCCGCCTCCACGAAGTCTGAACTTCTGCGAATCGGACTGCCACCCTCCCCAATACCAACAACCTATGTCGTCGTCATCTTGCACGTATATGCTCATCACATGACCATGTTAAATAAACGCGGCACCGCGGGCCTCGGTGGTACGGGCTGCTGCTTTCCGCGGTGCCGCGGCTCTCAAGAGCCAAAAATTAAAGGTTAAAGACCAAAGACTAAAACAGTCGGCAAACGGACAGATATTTTGTTTGGTTACTTCAGGCAGCAAGACAGTGAAAATTAGCGAAAGCGAGTGCTCCATTTATATCTCTACTTATTTTTCCCAATGAAATGAGTCTTTTCTTCTTCGTATGCTTCGGTTTGTGATATGGTGCCTTGGTGTTTATGTACACTGCGCGACACTGTTAGTGGTAACAATCAATATCCTGTTTTCATTTTTCACCTTAAATTCGAGGGGCTGACATTTGCCTATTGGTGTGGAATAAAGCGCTCGTTTGGGGCACTAATCTGAGCGACAAATTTTCAGCTTTTTCAATAGCTGTCAAAGAGATAAACTGCAAATAAAAGCGATTTTTTTCGTGTTCGTATTAACAGTGGAGCGCAGTGTACGTATCTGCCTTGGGGGGTGGCATGAAACCATTTTGCTTGATTATACACTTCTTTTTATTTCTTTTGTGTGTTTATAAAATGCGTTTTTCAGCTTAAGCTCCTGCCCAGTTTCTGCCTCACTTGTGCTACGGTCTTTTCTTGCAATAGAAGGCCACGCAACATAGTCTACTTTTACAATGCTGAATTCAACAGTAACACTGTAATTTGGTTGGATGCAATATTCACACGCACATCTGGGAAGTAAAATGGGAGTCGCTAGTAAACGTTTTTTTATTAAAATATTTCTAGATGCCTTTGAGCCCAGTTGGACAGGTATTTCGCTTTGTAAAAAAGCTTGAACATGATTTACTGTGATAATTTTATGCATTCTAATATTAAACAAACAAAAAAATGCCCATGGTCTTTGTAGGTTTCTTCCAGCCGTCAAATTATGCCGTCTGCGCACATCACTGCCTGGTGCTTCACGACGAGCACCCTCTTGTGGTCTTCTTCTGATTTTTTTGATGGACGGCATATGGGCATGCTGTGCGGTCAACAAAACCCCAACAGTTGTTCAGGGGTGTTCCCTTGTCCTTGAAGGCCTAATAAAAAAGACAAAGAAAAACACTCTTACAACACAGCAATATTTAAACACTACCAAAACATGTGATATGGGACTTGTTACTCCTCTAAGATAAAGCGTATTTCCATTTTAGGATTGTAAAAAACTGGGTATCGTAAATTAATATATATATATATATATATATATATATATATATATAGTTGTTCCTTAATTCTGCTAAGGTTCGAGGCCGTCAAACTGTGCATGCGAGGCCCGCTACGCCGGAATTCAAAACGAAACTTCCAAAAACTGTTCTAATCTACCACTATCGCTTAGAAGTCCAGGGTTGTGTTTGCTAAATTTTGCATTGTTTATGCCTGTCTGGTTTTCACCAGACAAAAAATTGACGTGGAATATTCTTTCGACCGTTATTGGTAACTCTTTTCAAAACACCACCGGGTAACATATTCGGCCGCCATATTTTGGGCATCGCTTTTAGTGCGAAACTTGTGACTAGAACCCACTTCATATTCAGTATTGACGCAGCATTCGTGTCTAATACATTTAGACTCGCATCCGCGACAAACAATGACGTAGCTCTCTTGCTCCCTAGACACTTGGCCAAAATAAGGGGGCCTCGAAGACTAGCGGCACCATGGGTTGCACTTTTAAAAAGGCTGCATTCAAGTTTCTATTATTTTCTAAATCTACCAAGGAAATCCAATGCAAACATTTTTTGAGCAAAGTTAAACAATTCAAAAGTTGCGAGCGAGTGTGAATAAATAAAGCTTAGAGGGGGAATGGTTTCTTTGGTGCAGCTTGCGAGCGCTATGCTCGTGGTCAGCTTTCAGTGGCATTTTCGACAGGAGGCCGCATGCACAGATATAATCAGCGTTCAAGCACGCGCACCCGTACATCTGACTGCATAGCCATAGGACGTCCACAAAACGCGACGACTTACCGACGCCGTGCTGGTTGCAAAGTGACACGCGTTCACTTCGTTTGATTATGCTGTTTTGTGTTACATAGAACTCAAATAGAATGGTTTACTTTTTACGCGCGGGGCGTACGCTTTACTTCTTGATACGGCCTCTTTCAAGCTGAGGTCACGGTCAAAAACATCGACGCGTATTGAGTAAGTGCAGCCATCTTGAGATCTAAGCGATCACGCTAAGGACGCTGAGGGCAGTCCGCTCTACAACTTGTGAAGCGGAGCGTACGCTCACTCCGCTAACTATACGCTCCAACTCAGAGCGGGCCACGCATGCGCGGTGGGGACGATGCTTCTCGTAGAGCGTAAAGTAGAGCAAAGAGGGCTCATAAGAATGCCCTACTAATACTCATAGATTACGAACGCGCTCGTCCTGACTTGTCCTGACACTGCCCATGTACACCTTTGGCGTATAGAAAAAAAAGTAACTTTTCACCAGACAGAGCAGCTGCGCTAGAAACAATGGAAACGAGAAATTTACACAAACCATGCAGGGTCTCACCTGTGAGCACAGCTCTAATTTCGCCAGGGTCAACCACGTATGTTTTTTCACGTCAGCGAGCAGGTGGCCGAACCTCTCGTTGATGTGACCCACGATGAGGTTCAGAGAACTGAAGAACACCGACAAGTTCCGTCCAAACGCTCATCCAAGTACGAACAGACGGTTGGGATAGGCCAGACGAGGAAGAACCATGCAAAGCGTCTCGCCAGATTGACAACACCCTGCGCCAATCTGTCGGGTGCTGGTATTTGGAGGCCCGCATGCAGAACAGCCTGGTCCTTCTTTAAGCAGGATAGCTTCCTAAAGAGTTTCTTTTCCACTTTGGAAATATCCAGAAAACCGCGTTCGGAAAGGAAGCTTCGGCGCTTGATGGCACGAGGGATACGAATCATAGATTCGATGTCTCGCCAGCTTAATCTCGTTAGTAGAAGTCTCCTTCCTTGAGAACAGCGGGGATTCATCGTGCAGATGCCTTGCTAACCTTGAGCAACACTGAACTCGTACTACGCAAAAGGATGTACTCGCAATGCGCAAACTTCGTCCTTTTCTCTTATTTTTCCACTTCAAATAAGTAAATCTGTTTAAGTTTTAATCCGAGTGGAGCAGAAGCTACAAGAGCGAGTGCCGGCCTTTCAGCGTCCTAGATAAGCACGCGCGCTCGTGCAGTGCAAGTACCGTTTAGAGCAACATGCTCATGCTTATACTTTCGGCTTCACTCGCACACAAGGTGGAACGATTATATTTATATTTTATAGCTTAATATTTCTTCAGGTGTGTGCCTACTCTTTTGTGTTCATTATTGTCGCCTTCGTTTTTTACTACCTCTACAATCACGCTCCCTTTTACTCTCTTGGTGTTAACGCTTAGGTTTTTTTGTCTTACTAGTACTATAAACGTCCACTTGTGGGGCTACGCAAGCAAAATTTTTCGAACCCGCTCAAAACGCTCTTACGCTGAAGAAAAACGCTCTACTAAAACGCATTTTTGGACCTCCGCTTTCCATTCCGGCGAAGCGGGCCGCGCATGCGCAGTTTGGCACCCTCAGAGCGGAGCGGAAGATTAAAACGGTCTACTAAAACTCTCTAATCTTTTCTTGTTAAAAGTGTTGAGCGCTCTTTACAAATGTGCCTTAGTCGAAGCAGGATTAAAGCAGAAACGTTATGACCGTATAATGAATCTTTTATTTTCGCGGCCGCTATATTTCACGAACTCCAGGCGCCTGCGTGAAACTCGATCGAAACTTTCGCGTGCCCTTAAATTTCACAAATTTCTCAATTCGCGAAAATTGAGGGCCCGAGGACATTAAGGGTTTTACAGTAGTATGCGTATTCATCTAAGTGGTGGGTAAAATACGTAGTTCGAGCACAGGCTTTAAAAGCATACCGCAAACTCCTGATCTGAGGTATTTTGCTCTGCTAAGAAACAAACACAAAGAAGAAAAAAAAATTAAAAAGCTTGGCTGGGAAAAGGAAGTCATAAAACAAATTTACAAGGAAAGAGATAACTTTTTCGGGCTATATTTTATGCGCGATACAAATTTGTGGTTGGCGGGCGCCGCGGCAAAGTGGCCGCTATTTATCACGTAGTGCTTGCCCTCTGTCGGAAGCTTCTTCTGATGCCCAAAAGTTACTTATTGATATTCGTTTGAAGTGCGAGAACAAAAGTTTGTTCTCGCACTTCAAACGAATATCAATAAGTTAATAAGTAACTTTTAGATCCGAGTTAAATGCGGGACACTCCGGCGTCTTTCTGTCCGACGACGGCGGCAGGGAGAAAGGCGTGCCGGCGGAGCACAGCCCTACTGAAAAAAAAACCATTTGAAATTCAAACGGGCGGCAAACTGGTAAATCAAACGGGTGCAAACTTGTCGACCCGTTTCCATCAAACGTGATTATGGGATACGGGTAGCCGTTTGAAACGGTACCCGCTCGAAACGGTACCCATTTGATACAGGTGCCCGTTTGATAGAAATGCCCGTTTGATACAGGTGCCCGTTCGACCTTGCACGTGACCACACGTTTGAACGTGCCATTCGAATAGGGAAATTATGCGCTAGCCCTAAACGGGGATCGTCTGGTAGGTTGGTTATCTTAAACTTATTTAAGACGTTCCGAAACTCATCAACCTATTTATAACATGCAGGAAACACGTAGAACAAATGTGCTCACGTAGGTGCTTGCAAATGGACAGGAAAACAGACACAAACCATTGTTTTCAATTCTCCTCAAGAGAATTAAAGAAAAAAATATTATCTTCTTTTTTTATTAAAAACGAGCTTGCGAGAGCACAGTTATGGTCTCATCTCATATGTTGCGCTGTAGTACAGCATGGCGACACCACTGATTCAGATACTTTGGAGTTACTAGCGCATCGTAAAACCTCGTTGTCATCGGCGGCTTCCTGAACAAGGTTGCGGCATGACAGTAATATATTATATTGCGCCTACATTGCACTGTTTGCAACAGCAGACTGATATTTCATTATCGACAAGCAAAGTCTACCTGCAAAAATTAAATGTAATACGAAGAGAATGCCCATAGTTTTAGTAATCAGTAATTTGTAATGTGATATAATTAAATTTTAGTGATTTTTAAGAAAGGAATCGGTAATGTAAAACAGTTAGTTTTGGAAAATGCTTTTGCCATCTCTCGCCTAGAAATCTCAAGAGGGCGACTGTACTAAAGTGATTAACCATTTCGAGAAGAGATAATGAGTTGAGAAAAATTAACGCAATATTGTAATTACACTCCCAAAATTTGACGGTTGAACTTGTACTTTAAACTTTTGTTTACGGAAAGGTGGAGTTCTAGTCACCAGTGTGGCCACGTGCAATATGACGTCTAAACGCGGCACTGGTCACTAGTAGGATCCCAAAACGCAATATAAAAATGCAAGGAACCGAAAAAAAAAAAAAAAGGCTCTGCTTTGTATTATGGATTTTTGCAGATCTCAATATTTGGAGTTTCTGTCAAATTTCAGAACAAAAACAACGGTCTGACAGCCCCCAGCACTGTTTATTTCAACGTGTGTCCCATTTAGGCAACACCAGGTGGGTTGGGGTAAAAGCACCGGACATGTTAGAGTACGCACGCTGGCATGAATTCCTGTCCCGTAAACACTTTTTGTAAGGCTCGCCACTTCCTCTTCAAGTACCCAGGGTCACAATACACTCTGTAGTACCGTATTTTCCGGACTATATAAGCTTAAAAGTTGAAAATTCACCCGATGCGGACTATCTACAGGTGCGGACAATACAATGATATAATTTTTCTAGATCCTTCACTATGACAATCGTGAAGGATTTTATGAGTAACGGACTATACTAATGTTGATTTACGTACGATGAAGCTTCACCGTGAGCTAATACCGTAGGCGTTTGTCAAGGTCTGCTGAGTATGATACTTTTTACGTTCGGACTAGGTGCTAAGTGCGGGCTTTGCACTGGGTGCCGTTTGTGTACCGGGTGCGGACTATCTAAGCAAGCACTTTTATTTTTGACGCAAAATATTTCCCTGCGGACTATGCACCGGGCCCGGGCTATAGTTCGGAAAATGCGGTAGTTCCTTCGAACTCTAGGGTTCTTGGACGATGGCCCTTAGCCAATGCCCATCCTCACATGGCCGTGGTCACTCACTTTACATGGACGGCAGAAGCAGTCAAATGCTCGGAGTTGCCAAGCATGCTTATCGCAAAACAAAACAAAAATTCAGTGACAAATTCGAGGGGCTAGGCTCTGAAATGCTGCAGAAAGGAGAGTTCGGTTTCCGGTGCTTATCTGGTATCGCCTGAGAAAAGGGGTCACTGTGCCTCCCGCAGCAAATCGCCCATTATGCGCTTATCTTGGCTTATCTGGCCCCAAGATGCAGCAACAAAAGGAGTGTCCCCGCCGTCAAGTCAACTGTGGGAGAGGAGGAAATGGGAAGTGTGGCGAGGGGAACTTTTTTTCCGGTGGAATGCGGTGGAAAAATATTCTGCAGGTTGGTCTTTGAGCGCCGCGTGGTGGGAAGTTTTGAAACTAGCCCGAATGTCTCGGAATCTTGGCCTTGTAAGGTTTTCGAAGTCCGTTCACAAAAGAAAGTCAAGGAAGTCACGCGACGCAACAAAGAAACGATGTAAAATGGTTTACACACTCACATATTGCACTTGGCTCTCGTCCTGAGGCAGCAGGTCACACACTCGCGCCCCTATCTCGCGCAGTTCTCAAACTGCCGATGACAACTTCCGTACTCGAACCTTGAGCCGCAAATCCCGCGCCATTAGGCGCCTATATTCACTTTGTTAAGAGTTTTCCCGCCACCCATGGAGCCAATCAGATATCGCTCTTTTTAGACCAATGGGAGCCACGTGGTACAAAACAGACACATACAATACAAAATCCAATTAAGAAAGGACACGTGCATAGACCCCCGAAAACTCCTGAAAACCTTCGCCCTAACTGTCGACCGTCAGCCGGACATCGCTTCCAGGAAAGTCGGGGTGCAAGAGCAGTACCGACGCTTCTTCTCAAAATAAAAAAAGGCTACAAAACATCGAGGTGCACCGCTGCGCTCGAGCGGGGCACAGCGCATGGTACGCACCCAGAGCGGGGGTTTTCGAGGAACAATTAAGACGGGGGACAAGGGGGCCGCTCCATGACGACGACAAACCAGCCCCGGCGACTCCGCGCAATTGGGGCACTCGCGAAGCAATAAAAGTAGAAGTAAACGAATATATTTTCTTTCCTGAGTAACGCTAGCAATGCAGCCTACATCACAATATATTTAACAAAGGAGATATGCGGCCGATTATAGTACATATATATATATATATATATATAAAACTGAGAAGAAAAAAACCCTTAGTGAGAAACAGCAACAACGGACGATTTAATCTTCGACGTTTCGGCCGGAGTCCGGCCTTCGTCAGGAAGGCCGGACTCCGGCCGAAACGTCGAAGATTAAATCGTCCGTTGTTGCTGTTTCTCACTAAGGGTTTTTTTCTTCTCAGTTTTATACCCACGCCTTCGGCCTCCCGCCACCATGCCCGTTATATATATATATATATAATGTGTGCGTGCGTGCGTGCGTGCGTCTGTGTGTGCGTGTGTGAATGCCGGCTACTCCGCGATGACCGTTAGATAAAACTATATTGGAACAGAAGAGAACGCAAAAGCAACAACACACACATACACAAAAACAGATTGCGGAGGCCGCGGCTTACACGCCCAATCGCGCAACCCGCAGTCCTTGGTTACGTTTATCGCGATCTGTGGGGTCCCCACAAGCTGGACCCATCTTATTAAATGTTTGATGTTTTTGTCGTGTTTTCTTCTTACTAAAGGTTGGGTTGTATCGTTTTATACGCGTAAAAATTCAGCAAATCGTTAAATATGAAGCTGGACGCTTCCATAATCTTAGTGCTGTGGTTTGTAGAACCTTTGGTTCTACATATTTTTGTTATATCGCACAATCCATGACTTTCATAAAGCGTTGAATCTTGATTGGAGATAGGAATAAATTCGTTAATTAATTATTCCTCAGTCAGATCACACGAAAGTCGTTAAAACTGCAAATTTTTTATTATTTGTACTATGCAGGGGTGGAAGCGCTGCGCCAATTGCGCCACCCTGCGCCAATTCACTTCCCTGCGCCAGCCTGCTCCAAAACGCCAATTTCAACTTTTTTTTCTTTTTTTTTTTTAGTGTTTTCTTTAAATTTAGCGGAAAACGGTTGGCCACGGGCCACCATGAGGTGTGTACTTTTGCTTAGGTGTCACTGCGGGTGAGTCGTACCAACTCGACTGGGGCTCCGAACCATAGAGATCATACATACTAACTCTAGAGGAAAAGGTCCGCCATTTTCCCATACATTCTGGCTGCCGCAAGCGGCGGATCATGCAGGCAGACCCTCGGGGTCCCAAACACGGTTACATCATCAGAGCAGTTTCGTGAACTTCAACAATCCACGAACTTACCGGTGGAAAGATATTCGCGTTCCTTTCGAAGCTTTCTTTTTGCATAGCGCGCAGATGTACGGCCTCGCGTTAACGCTAAACTAAACCATATAACCGGCTTCGCCAGTGCGGCGCAAGTGAGGAATACGAAACTGCGCAACCACCAGATTTCCGAGATTTCGACAGAATGGAAGTTAATGCAGCGTAATGACTTTATTGCTTTTTACAAGCGTTGGAATGGCTCAGAATTTAGTTTACAACCCCACTACCCATTTCTACGTAGTCCCACTACCCATTTCTACGTACCAAAGACTCGCTGGACTCTGGAACTTTTATTTTTCACTTTACCAGGGCCACTTTCATGCCTTGCGCCCGCTCCATCAAGCGGCCGCTACTGGGACCCCGCCACCACTGGACTGGATCCAGATTTTTTCTATTACCCTGACCATGCTGCCCGCCGCGGTCCCCTTCGTGCCCCCGACGGTGCAGCACGTCGTTTTTTCCGACGCCAGCCTCTCTGGCCTCGGTGTGTGTGCAGGTAGCGGCAACATCGCCGTTATCAGCTCGTCACCGTCTGGAATTTACAGAAGAGAACTCTTCGCGGTTTTTTTTTGCTCTTTTGTGTGCTCCGCCACGTACTTTGGTCTACTGTGACAACGCGGCACTTGTTTTCGCCCTAACTAGAGGCCACGGCCGCACTTTCAGTTACTTGGAGGCCTTAACGGCTACTTTGCTCTTGACAAATAAAGAAAGCTGGCTGCGCTGGCTCCCGACGGCTGAGAAGCCCGCCGACGTTCCCTCTCGGCTCAACCGCACACTTCCCCGTGGGTCGAGAGGGTTCCGTCGCCAGGGGGCCGGGCCTACTTAAGGTTCGTCCCTCTGGAGGGGAACTCAGTCGAAGGGTAGGCACCGAAGCAGAGGGTATCAACTACCCTCTGCTTCGGTGCCTACCCTCTGCTTACCCTGTGCTTTGATACCCTCTACGACCTGGCGCACAAGTGTCAGTTGCCGAACCCAACCAAACCGCGAGAATTCCTGACTTCTTCGAAGAATCGCTTGTTGCCGATATAGACGTAGGACTTTTCGAACACTGATAGCTTTGGTGCACATCCAATACGTTGTCGAGAGACATCCTAATAAGACCCCAGGGTTAGGCGACAGATCGAAGCAGGTGGACGCGCAAAGTTTGAGCTGAAACTGACAACAAGCAGACAAAGAAAAAAGCGGCTGCTAGGCGCACCCTTCCGGATCTCGATGCTTATCAGCGTGTAGCTCGCTCGCGCGCGGGTGCGGGTCACGTGACGGGTGACAAGAGAGGAGGGAGGGGGCGAGGACCACAGGGACGGCCCCTCTCCCTCTCCCCAGGCATTCCAGAAAAATGTTTTTGTAACCTCGAAAAAAAAAAAAAAAAAAAAAAAAACGCGCGCGTTTTAGCACGCTCGAACCTTGGAAATGGCGGCGGGGCGGCCAGAAGCTCGGCTTGCGCCCGAGCGAAGAGAGTACCCAGCGCGAGCTCATAGTTCGACTGCTGCAACGGCGGGCGTGCTCTCGCAATGCTCGATGTTCTTGCAGCCGCGTGCACGCGTGCTACCTTCGCTGCGTCTTGAATTAAAGAGGAACGGAGTCTAGACGTACATTCTTTCACGCGGTCGCGTCGTCTGCGAGAGAGATTCGAGCTGAATAAGTAAATTGAGGCAACAAAGATGGACAAAGTTTTTAAGTTCTGTGAAAAATATCGGCTTACCAACGTCGCGCGTTTACGGAAAACAACACCAACAACAAAAAGATCTTAGTGTTAGTTGCAGTATAAGCCAAAATCAGCGCCATTGAAGTATAAATATAGTTACTTGCATTACGCGGACGATCTGAAATCGATGAACCGGCGCTCCCAGCCTTCCAGAAACATTGGCTAGGCGTGCCCACGCCGCCGATCTGTACGTTCAGTATCAAACGGGCTCCGGAGAGCCGTTTGATTAAACCGGTGCAGTTTGCAACATGGTCACCGGTTTGAGCAAACATGCGACAACTTTGCCCAAACGAGTCACCCATTTGCCCAAACGAGCGACCCATTTGCCCAGACGAGCGACCCGTTTGCCAAAGGAGTGACCTGTTTGTCCAAATAGGTGACCGTTATGGCTCATACGGGTGACCCCTTTGAGCCATACGGGCGACCCCTTTGACAAACTGGTGACCATTATGGTTAAACGGTTACCGGTATGAACCCGTTTATTTTCATATAGGCGCCAAATGGTTTTTTTCAGTAGGGAGATGACGGGGATCTTGCGCGTCCCAACTTTGACCTCGCCTTTTTTTTTTTTTACTGCGTTAGAGGACAAGCGAAGAAGTTGCACTCTGCCTTCTAACGGATGCGCCCTCCCTTTCTTTCTGCCAATGTGGCTACCCCTTTTGTGACGCGCACTACCCCTTCATTCATTTCATTCCATTTATGCATAAAGCATTATAGAGGGGGTGTGGGGAAAAAATAAATCGCTAGTAAATAAAAGAAAAAATAAAAAAGCTCGCGCGGGGAAATTTATACAACTCGTGATCAACAAAATCAGGTAAAATACTAATCAACGCCGTTTTGAATTGAGCAATGTGAAGAATTGGAACAATGGGGGCCGGCAGGTGGTTCCATTCTTGGGATGTGCATGGTACAAAAGAATGGTAAAAACCATTGCGATTTGAATGAGGGATGCCAACTTTAAGTTGATGACCGTCTCGTGATGAAAAAAAAAGCAAGTTCAAAAAGCCTTTGCCGCAGTGTAATATTAGTGTAATACATTTTGTAAAATAGGCTTAACCGAGCGATTTTTCTGCGTACTGAGAGATGTACACTGTTAGCAAAAATAACACGCCCAGACGTGTCAACCGTTGTCCCATAGCGGACACGTCAAAACGTGTTCGTTTTACACGGAGCCATCTGTGTTTTTCGTCTACACATGAGGTGCTGCGTAAACTTAACACGCCACACCGTGTTTGCCTTCCGAGAAGCGCGGTTCAACGTGTTCCTTATGAAACATGGCGGCCAGCAGCCGAGAACAGGCGAGAGACGAGCCCAGCGAGCCGCGCCTTTCAGCCGAACTGAAAGCACACAGAACGCGTTCGTTCTCGTTCGATGTCTTTTATGCACAGAAAACAGTCTCCAAGCAGCGGACGTAGCCAGGCGATCGCAGCTCCCGGCGTTCGGAGAAATACCGTATAGAGCCCAGCACCGTCGTTCATATGATTATAGGAACAACACCCCTACAAACGCCGTGGCGTCGGTGGCGCTGTCGGCGTTGTGGCGTTTTGTTGTCGCGTGGGGTGCAACGGTCATCCTCGTCAGTTTTGGATGCGCCGGACTGGAGGGTACTGTGCTGGTTGTACGGTGGCAGTGACGGCGCCGGTGGTGACGGCGAAGACGGGTCGGCTGGGTCGGCAGGGAGCAACGGTCATTGTTTCGACGGCTTCGGATGCGCTGGACTCGCCGGTGTTGCGCTTTTTGTACGGTGACGGCGGTGACAGCAAAACCCGACGGGTCGGCAGGGACGGTCACTGACTCGTCAGTTCAGTGTCGGTCGGATAGTTTTGGTTTGTGTGAAGAAAGCCGCGGTGTCGCGTCTGGTCACAGACGAAGTGTGAATCGTGCCTGGAAGGTACTGCTCTGTGAGATGGTGCGGCAATTCTAATAAGACGCCAAATGTTTCTCTGATGCTGTTCGCAACAGATGACAGGTATGGTTTCGGTTCGGACGTTTTTCACTTTGCTACTGCGAAGTCTGGTGAACGCAAGTTCTTAGTATACGTTATTATTATTAATTTAAGGCACGAGAGGTGGGCATCGTACACCAATCTGCCAAAAGATCACAAGAGAACAAAAGAGCACTATCTCTGTTCAGCTCATTTTTCGGCGGACGCATTTATAAACAGAAGTGCTTAAAAAAAAAAAAACAACGCCGTGCCTTAACTTTACATTTTATACTTTTGGCATTTGGCTGAGCAGGACTAGAGCTTGAGATAAGACTGATTTCAACTTTTCTTCCTTGGCGTTTTTTTTATTTTTGTTCCTGGATAAGACATGTTTGAGAGGAACATCCTTTTCATTTTATTTTTTTTTCACGAGAGGGAGTGAGTGTGTTGGCGTCACAAACTCAGCTTAAAACAAAACAATTAAAGCCTTTTTTTTTTTGTTTTTGAGGGGGGGGGGGGGGTGATATGTGCTGTAGTCAATCAGCTCTGGACAACAGTCAACTATTTTTTTCGAAATTATTAAGCAGGGGTGTTTGAGTATTCGTGGGCCACTTCACTATGCTTCGCTTCCTCGGTACATTCTTTTTTGGTACATCGGAGATTACGTTAGGGTATGAAAAATGACGTTATCCGGCCTATTGTGAAAATGTATTTAAACAGCGTCCTTTTTCATTTTATTATTTTTTCACGAGAGGGATGGAGTAGGTTGGCGTCACACACTCAGCCAAAAACTAAAATAATCAGTTTTTTTTTTTTTAGCGGGCTATTTAAGCGCGAGATTCTAAGGATTATGCTACCGTAATAAAACAGTTGAATGGAAAGTAACGGGGGAAGTTTTCGACTACTTTAGAGATTTTTTTTTTATATTACTTTTTCGAGGCTGTAATTGTAACTGTAATCGGTTACTTTTTACAGTGACGTATTCATAATTGTACTCGGTTACTTTTTTTCAGTAACGTGTACAAATCTGAACATAACTGATGGAATCTTGCAGAGGCAGGTACTGCTTACATGCAACGACCACTTAAATGAAAAAGAAACGTGCAATTAAAAAAAAAGTTGTTTATTTGGCATTCAAAGTAACAAGAAAAGCAACTCGTTACTTTTGAGGTAACTCATGCGTTCCTTTGGAAAATCGGTTACGAGTAACGTACTTAGTCACTTTTCTGAGCATGTAACGAGTAGCGGTATCTCGTTACTTTCTTTCGGTAACGTGTACATGTCTGGTTAGAGGAAATGAAACGTACTGATCTGTTTTATCTGGCTTCAAGTGGTGCACTTAGTGAAATTTGACCAGGCTCCCAAATAGACGATGCATACTCTAGCTTTGGTCGTACGAGTGTTTTGTACAGCATCACCTTTAATGATTGGGGTGCCAATGAGACCTATCTCTTCAAGTATCCCAGCATGCGATTTGCATTGTTAGTTACGTTATCTATGTGATGTGTCCATGTTAGATCAGGCGTGAATGTACACCAAGGTACTTATACTCCGAGACGGACTGTAATGCGTTTCTTTTAATATTAGAATCTGCAGTTACTGCTGTACATCTGGATATGGGCATAGATTTACACTTAGTTAAGTTGAATAACATTGACCATGATTCACAGCAAAGTGACACTGCATTAATATCATTTTGTAACTATCTTGATTCAAGGTTATTGGTTACTTCGCTGTATAGGACGCAGTCATCAGCGGATAGTGAAATATATAATGAAATATGAGATGGTAAGTCATTGATATGGATTAAAAATAGCAAAGGTCCTAAGACTGAACCCTGAGCCAGGGCCGGTCCTAGGATTGGGCGCCCTGAGCGGCCGCTCAGGGCGGCATCAAAAAGAGAGCGCCACCGCGTAAATGTTTTTTTGTTTCTTTTTTTGCTTTTTCATATATTTGTACACTGCGCCCGACACTATGGCTCTTGTCTCACATAGCGCTCGCTTTGGGTCACTACTTACATGTTTATTAACAATGGGGTGTCGCACCTATACTTCGTTTCAGCTTCGGTCCAAGCGCGGCCAATGTTATGAGCCGAAGGGCCAATGAAACGGCACAGAAAGCGCAACGTCATGGCGTACTCTCTGCGCCTGATAGGACTAGGCGGCGAAGGAGCCCGCACAGGGAGACGGCGAATACCGGTTGGTCCTATCAACAGCAGAGAGCACGCCATGACGTCGCGCCTCTTTCGCTGTTTGATTGGCCCTTCGGCTCATAACATGGGCCGCGCTCGGACCGAAGCTGAAACAAAGTATAGTAGAGGGGGGCGTATTTTTGTGCGTGTGTGTAAGTTTGTGTCAGTGTTTCACCGAGACCTATAGCCGCTTATGCGAGCGTTGAGGCTTTTGGAGAGGTTCCGTCGGCGTCGCAAAGTTTTGCAAAAGTAATTGTAATTTTTTTATAAAATTTTGCAATTACTGACGCTAGAAAGCAATTAAATTAAAATTCCTTTGAGCCAAAAGTAATAAATAACAATTAAAAATTACCAAGAAAAGTAATTATACTACAGTATTTCAATTACAAAAATTGAATTACTAATTAAGTATGGCTTTTCTACGTCTGCTTAGCCGCTGAGCGCTAGAGCGGAAGCCAAGTCCGGAGGTCCGGTTGCGTGAATCGAGCGGTGCACAGACTAAGATACCACTAGAATATTCTGACGCCAGGCATTAAGCTAGGCTAGATGGTACATGTATTAAAAAAGCACACACCATTAAAGTAGACAAAGGGCTTAGAAACAGAGGACACACACATTGTCTTGTGTCTCTAGTCTGTTTCTAAGTTGCCTTAAATTTATATTATGCAAATGTAAGTTTTTATTCAGTCCTGTTTATTTCATAAAGCTTGCTGATATCACGGAACAAGAAAGTCATTCAGAAGTAACGCGTCTCCCTCATATTGCCCTTGTATATTGCCGTTTTTGTTGATGCTCCGTTTTTTTCCCCCCAGGCCGTTCGACAACTCTAAACCCGAGACGTCCGATGACGACAACGTCGACACCCGCAAATTCGAGTGCACACACCGGGGCTGCAAGTACCGCACCAACAAACGTAGCAACATGACCCGACACGTCAACGGGATGCACGGAGACCTACCCACACCGCGACTATGCTGCGGCCAGGAGTTCGGAAACAGATTCGCCATGGAAGAACACCGAAACCTGATGCACCGCAGGGGCGACAGCGGTCCTCCGATATACAAATGTGAGGAGTGCACAAAGGTCTTCGAAAGGCAGGGTCTTCTGGCGCGCCACATGTGCGTGCACACGGGCGAGAAGCCGTTCGAATGCAACGTCTGCAACTACGGAACGAGCCACAAAAGCAACTTGGAGCGCCACAAGGCTGCCAAACACGATAACGTGAAGGCGAAGCCAGATGGTCAGCCTTCGAATGACAAGAAGAGTTCCCTCAATGAAGACTCCGGCATCGGCACTGACAACAGCGCTCACTCCAGGCCTGCCTCCGCAGGGGGCGGGGACGACGGTGCAGATCAGCGTGGATGCACCGAGGCTGGGCCCAAACGCACACCACTGGGTGAGTAGTTTCTTCGTAAGAGACATTCCGCAAAGACTGCATGAGGCTTGTTTATTTCTTGCATGGACGCTCCTGGCGCATTGTTCATACAAAACCTGCTGGCAGACGTGTTTCAAGCAGACGTGCGTATGAAGCAAACATGCTCCGAAAATGCTTGAGGCGATTCCGCACATGATTCTGTCATCATGTCTTCAGCGAACATTGGGTTTTGTATGACGTACGAGCAGTTTGTCTGCCTTCGACTTGATCAAGCATTTTTCTCACGTGTGCACGTTGAAACTATATCTTTTCATGGAGTTCAAAGAGTTCTGTAAGAAAAAAAAAGGCTATACATATCTTCATTTTTTTTTTCTGCCATAACGTGAGACAACGAATCACGGCGCAACGTGGGATCAACCCAGCAAGTGACGAAACCCAGAATACGAGTATACTAAAGCATTCCGATGTGCTAAGGGACAGTGGACATAATGTTTCACTTGCTCAACACTCCTTCGCACATAGCATTTTTTTTTTTTAAATTTAATCATAATATCGATCGGATCATTCGGTTGAAACGTACTCGCCTTCGCCGTCATTGGCTGTCTTCGTGTTCTGCGAGAATGTAGACTAGAAGACATATTTTTTAGAGTGGATGCATCGCCCAGGATTTTAGAATATTTTCGGGTTTTTGTCGTGACCACGCACAGGTCAAACGTTGACTCCTCGTATATTTGACGGACGTTTGAAGTTATTCGCTTATCTTCAGCCACTTCCGTCTCAAAAAACACGTGTTTCTTCTCAACTGACATAAGACTACTTGCTGAGTTGATTGATTTGAAGACCCAGCAAACAAGCGGCAGCTTCACAAGAAACTCAAGAGCTTTAATTTCCTGCGTCAGTTGTCATCCTTTGGAAAAAATTGGTAGAAAAAGGAGAACGAACTCCACGCTCACCGTTCGCGAGCGCAAGCCCCGAACTCGTTTCCATGCTTGCCATCTTGCTGCTCTCTTCTTCGCTGGTACCCGACAAGTTTGGTCCATACTCTTCACTATTTCCACCGCGAAATGAGTCACGTGCCTACTTCCACTGGTTAAAGGGGTTGAACTAGTTGGTCGGTAAAAAATCAATTTCGCAGGTTTACTTGGCAAGATTGTATGTTGCAAACTGTTCTCTGTGAGTATTCAGCACTCTTCCCATTTGCCACAAGTGCCTCGGGGCATTACAATCATGCACAAAAACGACATCGTCTACACTGAGCTTTTGACGCATTTACTAGTTGCACATGGTGCGCCGATCGAAGCCGAAGCAAGTGTTCATGCTACCAGCGTTTCCAAAAGCTGTCCGTTAAGCGTTGTCGATACTTGATCCACTTGAGTAGCTCTGTTCATTTGCATTGGCGCTCCGTTTTTGTGTTGGGTTATGCAAACACGTCAATCTTTTTCCAATCAAGATATCTCCTGGGGTTATCGGGTTGGGCTCCGTGGCGTCTGTGGTGTCCATTGCGAGAGGTCGGGAGGTCATTATTCATTCAACTTCGGTCAAAACAGTGGATAATTTTTCAAAGGTTGGACATGCCCTCCCCAGCACCATCCGTAGGGTGGTCTTAACCGTTTGCATGAACCTCTCCCACCAGGCTTTCAACAATGGGGCACCGGGAGCAATGAACTTTCATGTTATTCAGCTGTTGGCAAGATGAGACTTAAAATCTTCTTGCATCGCCCTATACAGTGCATGTGGATCGTTCGACGACTTCTTGAATGTTTGTGCGTTGACAAAATAAATCGTTGTTGGCAATCCTCTTCGTGCTGTGAAAAGCCGGAATGTCGCTTAAAAAGCTTCTGTAGGCATTGCAGAGACAAGTTCAAGGTGAACGGTGGGAGATATATTTCAGAAGTGTCACGTTCGACGTATGATTTCACGCTACCAATTGCTGCCTTGGCGAACAAGGGACCTGCAAAATCTACGCCTACAACATAAAAAGGCGAGCTTTGTGACAGTCGGTCAACAGGAAGTGGAGCAGTTGGGGTTGTGTCAGCAGTGAGGCGGAATCTCCTGCATAAACAGCAGCTGATCACTTTGCTTCTACTAATCCTCTCTCTAGTATAACTCTACTATAATCCGAAATTGGTCTCGGCGTTGCGCCAACGTGTCTCGTTCTCCTCAGTCAAGAACCTGTGAGTGTGCGTTCTGTACAACCAGGGTTGTGAAGCAGTGCTCACTTAGCATTAAGGTTGGGTGTCGCACGTTGTCCGATGCTAGCAGCATCTGAAGCCGGCCTCCAACCCGGAGGACATTGTCTTAATACAAGAATAGACTCATCTCTGATAGAGACGATTTCTTTCGAACCTTTTCTTTATCCAAGAGGCTTTTTATCTTGTCTGGGTAAGTACTGTTCGGAACGTTGTTGATCCAGTATAGTTTGGCCCCAGCTATTTCCTCGGCACTCAGTGATCCATCTGAAGGTTTGCCATTTCAACATTTCTTCAAAAATCATACACTACGCCGTCACTCTCAAATCCCGATGAAGTTCGCTGTATCTCGTCAGATCCAACAGTGGCTCAGGTGGTGTTCTTTGCTAGATCACGTGAACTGCTTTTCTCTATTCTTTTAACAAGTCCGCCTTTTCGTCCTTCGACCTCAGATCTGGCCATTCATTTTCCAGTTCAGTCAACCACATTGGTCTTGACCACTGTACATCACTCGACACCAGTCGGGACTTTGCGATGCCACCGGTAAGCAAATCCGCTGGATTGTCACTCCCCGGACAGTACCTCCAACGAGAAGGATCAGTTTCCCTTTGTATCTTCGTTACTCGGTTGGTTACGAATGTTTTCCATCGCTCTAGATCCACGTCAATGTGACGAGGGAATCCGTCCAGAGTGTATATTCGTACGGAATCTCTGGGATGGTATTCACCAGATATCGGTGCACTCCCGACGCCATGACGGCTCCTATAAGTTCCAGGCAAGAAAGCGTCTGCTTCTTGATTGGAGCGACCCGAGCCTTTACCAATAAAAACGTAGGTCTTTATGGTGG
This sequence comes from Ixodes scapularis, assembly GCF_016920785.2. Classification (NCBI taxonomy): domain Eukaryota; kingdom Metazoa; phylum Arthropoda; class Arachnida; order Ixodida; family Ixodidae; genus Ixodes; species Ixodes scapularis. Next base: position 679,435 of record NW_024609876.1, read on the forward strand.
CGATGCCTTTTTTGTTATGTACGCTGCTGCTCCATAGGCACTTGGGCTTGCGTCGTAGAAAATATGAATCAGGCTGTCCTTGCACTGTCCTCTTTTTGAATACAAATCTTGGGACGACAAGTGCATCGATCTTTGGCAGGTCACGACACTATTTTTGCTTTCGTACATCAGATCTCCAGGTAGAGCACTGTCCCAAGTAATCCCTCTTCCACATAGGTTCTGAAACTTCTGACAAAGTGTATTCACTTAGATTGTGAAGGGTGACAAGACTCCCTGGGGATAGAAAATCCTAGATGCGGCTTGCAAAACAAATCGTTTAGTTCTTTCGTTAAACTCTAGGAATTTTATTAGAGTTGGCAACAAAAACGTCGTCATCCTTGTCTGGATAAGGTAAATTCCCAGAACCTTTATTGTGTTTTATTCAAAGATAGGCGTGGCGTTTCCTGGAATTGTCTCTTCTCAAGCTGGAACATCTCCAAGTGCCTGTGAATTCGTTGTCCACTTTCGAAGAGTCATTACTGCGTCCTGCACAATGGCGTCACTGTGTAACTTGATGCCTTCTTCCGTGGTATATGTGCCAGTAACCATGTTGTCCACATTGAAGGAGTGACGGAGTGCGTCAGCCACTTCCTTTTTCTGTGTGGGCAGATTTTTGGGTGTTCTAAGATCGTAGCCGTCAGAAAAAAAATGAACTACAGGTAGCACCAAAAAAGAACCCTTTTCATTCTCCAGGTCTATACCTCTTCGTCCTTAAAAAGTTGAAGGCGGTAGCTCTTGAAACCAGAGAAAACGGAATGATCTTCGGAGTTGTTTTGTTACATATATATTAAGAAATTCTTTTTGGAAGTCCGAGGTTCTGGCGAAGCGGCTTATTTTAAATTGCAGCAATATTTCAAAAAGGTCTCGATAAAGGTTGTCTCGTCTTTTCAAACATTCTTTCAGACTTGCACCCAGCTGTATGTGAGGGTGCACTGAAAACAATTTTAAGTCGTGTCTTGAGCTCATTTCCTCTGATGGCTTCAAGATGGGTTTCGTAAAATGTTCTGCCTTCGTCACCGGCCGTCATGTTCGGTGCACTTCTGACAGGCCCGCTCTTTGAGTTTCGTCGTAATGAAGGATTATGGAGTCATTCCCGAAGAGTCGACTTCCTAATTTCCGAAGTCTCGTCATCGCTGCTTGCTTGTTATCCTTAAGGATACCAGTACTGTCCTTCAACGGTACCGCCACCTCATACTGTGTGCTATAAATGCGAATGTTCTGCTCAAACTGGCGCATAACAATTGGCTTGTTGCGGACTTTTGGTCTTCTTAATATAATTCACAGGCTCTCTGACTCCCAGAATGATAAGAGAGCGTCTTCAACTTGTTCTGTGCCGGTGATCTACAGACGACTAAGCTCGATTGGTTTCTTTGCGTCTTCAGCATAGGTGTCCGTCCTTGGAAAGTCCAACACAGCTTGGTATTTCATGCAACAAGTGTGCTGCAGGTCTTACTCCGAGAGACTTCATTAGTCCTAAAGCCCAACATTTGGTCAAATCGAATAAAAATACTGATGCCTGGTTGTGCGGAAACTACTCGAAAAATTACGCGATGGAAAATTAACCTTCCATGTTACTCCATGCCAGCTACGAAGACTGGACCCCTCGTTAAAGTAGATATGTCTTGACATATGACCGAGATTTTGGTCGCTTCTATCTTGTATGCGTTCATGTTGAGTTGGCTTCTAAATTTAAGCTCTATTACATGACGCTTCTTGCACTCTTGAGTCGAAGCAGAAGCAAACCTGTTGAGTGACATTTTGGTGTGACAGACACCTGGTGACAAACATCTGCTGGTTACCACTCTCGATCACACCTCCAATGAAGCTACAGGAGGTACCGCTGACAGGCCATGGACGGAAGGTTTGCAAAAGTATTACTCCGAACCCTCTGATGTCTTTGCGGCTTGATGAAGTACAAACCACCATGCTGTACTTTGGGTCGGATTTGCCTTCTTTGGCTTTTATTCATGCCGGGTCACAGATGAACTTGGCATGTCTTCTAGCGCAATTGACACAGCTAATATTTCTCCTGCAGTCTCTTGCTCAAGGGCCACTAAGAGTGCATCTTAAGCTATTCATCTCTTCTTGCAAACGCTGTTTCTTCTGGTCTAGGGGAAGATTGGAAGAACAGTCTGCAGTACCATGGCTTGTTCCGTTGCAGAAACAGCATTTCCTTTTATGTGGTGAGGGTCTGTTGCAGAGCACCGATGCGGTCGGTCTAGAAGTTTTGCGTCAAACAATGATTTCTCGTGTCTCGTGGTCTTTGTGTCCTTCGTTTTTGTGGTCTTAAACTCTGTTAAAATCAAAAGCGCAGTGATGGAAGTGCTGCGCCAATTGCGCCAAATCGCGCCATGGACTCAATCCTGCTACATGTAGCGCCAAACTGTTATTTTACCGAAGAATTGCGCCATGCCTGCGCCGAGATGAGCTATAGCAATAAAAAATATAAATTGAAGTCTTATCAGAGCGCGTGGCGGTACCGCGGTATTTTCCGCGCCGCAACTGTTACGCAAACCGAAACTGCGAGGGCGCATTATCATCATCATCATTGAAAGGAACAACGTTAGCAACATCTGAGACCAAAGCCGCAGAGGCTAAGTGAAGAAACATCCCACTAAGCAGCCTATTAAAAAAAAAAAAAAAAAGAAAGCCGAGCTTGTAGTTGTTTTCAATGTTGGCCCGCCCTGTTCTCGTGCGCTAGCTACCAGTGAAGTCAAAGCTAGCGCGAGCCCAATGCTCTGTGCATTCCTAACTCGCGCGTGGGCTCGTGCAGTGTGGGCACCGTTACGGGCTCCATGCGCGCGCTTGTAGCTTCGGCTGCGCTCGCACCGAAGCTGAAGCGAAGTATAGTTGAGTTGCACCAAATTCTGGATGTAGTGCTGGTAAAGCACCACCGTCCTTTTCGGAGCACAAAGGACTGCGCGACTCGCGCGACTGCGGTGTCTGTTCCGCGGGTGTCGCTTCTCTGCAGCGCTTTGGTGCATGCCAAGGAGCGCACTCAACGGGTTAAGTCGCCGTGATCCGATCGTGACTTCGCCAGCACATCGAAAATGAATCGGAATTTTTGAAGCGAACATCATATACCGCACTATTTAAAGCTTCTGCCCGAAAGACAACTCTAATCTGAACTAAAACATTCCACAACAGTGAGGGTCGTTAGATGCTGCTGCAGATTCCTTAAAATAAGTTCAGGCTGATAACACTAAACATCCTGTACCATCAGAACTCAGTGTGACATATGTAATTGTATTTTTTATCCGACGAGCAGATAGACTTTATTTAAAAAAAAATGATTTTTTTTTGTGTTTACTTTGTTGAATTTTATATATCCTGTCTTAAAAGGGCGACAGACGCTGTGTTCCAATAATAGAGATGGGCTTTATATAGCAATGCAGCATTATTTCATTTTCAAGTAATATGCCAACATATGCCGGACCCTGCTCCAAAAGAGCCACTACCTGCTCCAAAAAAACATTTTTCCTGCTACAAGGCTTGCTCCAAAAGGTTAAATGGCACTTCCATCACTGAAAGCGCAAACACTAGGAAAAACTTAAACTCGCTCTTCTTCAGACTTTCGACATTTATAGTTAGAACATCGAGCAGTGGATCCAGTTCTGAGCGGTGGCAAGGGCCCTTAGCAAATCACGTTTTTCCCCACAATTTCAAATTCGCGTAGTTTTGCTTCACATTCGCATGTATGGCAGTGAACTGCTAGGTGTCCTGGTGCTGTTAAGGCTCGTAATGATGCAGAATGTTCTCTTGTTCTATTCTTTAGGGTCCTGTTTCGCCTATACACCATCTCTCACATGTCATGGGAATCTTGGAGATGACCTCTTTGTGGCATTGGGCATACTTGGTATTGTGTGCCACGTCACATTGTTTTTCGTGCGTGTATTTTTCCTTGTAGATATTGTCACACATGGAAGAAGCCTTGTTCGGCACGGAACACACGACCTGTAGCGCTTGCCTGCTTGCTATCTTCTTTAGCTTGTGGGTAATGCCATGAAGATATGGCACCACATCTATGGGTCTTCCCGGTTTCTTTTTTGTTTGTTGTACGTTTCCCAAACCGCGCTTCAAATTCATGCATATTGATGTCAGAAGCGTGTTTGAAAGGCCAGCTTCAAGTAGCCTAGACATTTGTATGCCAAAGCTTTTCTCAACTTGGTGCGCACAGGACTTCTTTAAGGCGGGTGTTAGCGCTGTGGTGGCGACCCCCCGTTTTATGTTTTTGAGCTTTCGGAGTCGAACGGTAGAAACCTTTTGCAGGAACGAGCTTGATACCTCCAACATACGTGGCCTTCTTTGAATTCTAAGGTGAGATCCAGAAACATAATAGTTTTATTTACAGGTAGTTTATGAGTGAACGTCGATCCCGTGCAGCTCTGTTCAAATAATCTCATTACGTGTTTTCGGCATCCGTTACTTGGCTCTTCCGTTTTGTCGTTGCAAAGAATCAAGAAGTCATTAACATACCAGAATATGACTTCGATCCGGGAATTTTTCAAAATTTGTCGGATGGCAATTCCGCAAGCTGCAAGGAACACGTCACTGAGGTACGGCACCACTCGTGATCCGATGCACCCCCCGCTCTTCTGGACAAATTTTTTATCTTGATGGGTCAATACCGTCGCATAAGGTACACACGCAACAACTCCAAAAAGCTGTCTCGTAACATTTCCGTCGCGTTTTTGAATATAGTGATGCTTTGCTCTTCAATGGTCTCCCGAAGTACTTTCATGACGCTCGCGTGTGGATTGGAATAATACATGTCTTTGATGTTCAGCGAAAAACCAGAGGCAATGTTTCAACCATTTCTTCAAGAAAGGAGATCACTATTTCGGCTTTTGATATCTTGAAGGGGTCTTGTGCCTGAATTAGAAATAGTTGTTTAGCAAGAAATGTTGGAACGTGTGTTTGTCATGTTTTTCTCTCTGAGGCGATGGCCAGTAACGACTCCCATTCTTCATGCGCCCTGACTGAGTCAAGAACTGACAATTCGTTTTTATGATTTTTGTTACAAGACTTCCAAGGTGGTTATTTTCTAGTATATTCAGGATAGCTCTTTTGTAGTAGTTGTCCTTTTTTCCGCCTGAATGAAGTTGTTGGCAATGGTTCGATTGGCTTTTTCAGCGTACTTCCCTAAATCGAGGACGATACTCATATTCAGATACTCATAGTTTTAGATATTTTACCCGCAACTCACGCACTGTGTGCCCGAAGCTAATATTTTGATGGACAGGGCTTCTTAGGTTTGCAAGGCAATCGATCCCTTCATTGATGATCAGTTTTGCTTTTTTCTTCTGGAGCTTTGGACGCGATGTGCCTGAGTAGCGCTACTTTGTCGACGGGCTTAAGCACTGGCTGAACTGCAAATTTCGTACCTTGCTCAAGTACCTTTCTGGCTTGTGTTGAAAGGTTGACTTCCCCGATGACCTGAAGCGGTGGACTCCTGAGCTCATGGTTATTGCTGCTAAATCTTTCCGCAATGGTAATAATTTGGCTAATCGCTGAATCTTGATTACGCAAGCGAGCACTTACCTGGTTGATAAGTCTTGTGTTTAGTGCCCGTCGGGTCGTTCCTTTAGTGTTCCACCTTCCTATGGGTATCCACTGCGCTGCCGAGTCTTCTCGTGGGTTGTCCCTGTCCTTGATTCCCGGGTTTTGGCATCAAATGATGCTGTGAAGAACAAGGAAACAGCGGCAGCTGCGCGAAAAACTGAAGACAACGTTAGAAAAAAACGATAAAAAAAGCAGAACGAGCTTCCCGCTCGCCGTCGGCGAGCGCTGGCCCCAAACTCGTTTACATTCTTGCCATCTTGATGCTCTCTTCCTCGCTGGTACTCGACAAGTTTGGTGAATTTTGAACAGTGTGTTCGCTGTCGCTCTTGTGTCAAGACACTTGTACCTCTCTTCACCTCAAGAGCGGTAGTAAAAGAAGTCCGACTCCTCGCGGAGCATTACTAATTTCCACCTTTATGTAAATAATTATGATGCATGGAAGGGCAGTTTTGATTATATATATGTTATCTCTATAAAGACATTCGCGATTTCAAACCAAAAGCATCACTTCTCGCTCCGATAACCAAATATTGTAAAAACTACTTCGCGTGGCGTATAAATAATGCAAAAAACTTCCTGTTTTTTGTTTTTTTTTTCTCTTGAGGTGAAAACGAGTAGAGAGTCAGTGAGACTAAGAAATGGAGGCTTGGTGAGCCTCGCGCACGTCATCACCGCTTCGCAGCCAGTGGGATTAAAGCATGAGCCGATGAGGACACCGACGAGCGAATTCGGGAGCTTGATCAGACATGTACAAGTTACTCAAAAAAGTCATTAGGTTAAGTTACTGAGTACTGCACCTCAAAAGTAATTTGAGTAGAGCAGAAATAACTCAAATGGGAAGTAAATGAATAAATCGGTAGCTACTGTAAAGAAGTAGCGAATTACTTTTGAAGTTATTTGTATATTTTTAAGGTAACAAGAAACTACAGAAAGATTTGCCCCTTTAGCGAAATTCTGCGAGTGAAATATAAAGTGGCTTGTGTTTTCACAGAAATTCTATAATTGCTGGTTCTGCTTCTGTGTGCATAGCTGTTTTGTACTTTTTTGTTTTTTGGTTAATGGTGTACTGCGGATGTATCATTCCTACTTTTAAGTTTAGCACCGCGTGAGCTTTATTTTGCAGAATGTGCTTGTTTGTTTACGGTGTTACGTAAAATATACCTAAGAAGTACTTAGAGTAAAGTACGATGTAAATGAGAGGTTATGCATTTCAAGTAAAGTAGTAAGTACACCGGGTGCAATGTACCGGAAATAGTAGTAGTAGTAGTAGATTGGGGTTTTATGGCGCAAAAACAACTAAGGCTAGGATGCGCCAAGTAATTGTACTTGAAGTGAAGTACTATTAATAGAATGTACTTTCGAAGTAAAGTAGAAGTACGCTTTAACGCAATCTTTCATGGTGCTCTTTCATCCCCTATAAAGTGTTTCTTTATCTGGTATGCATTGCTCCAGGGGTAATGGGAGGTTCGTCAGCATTTTTCGGAAACGGCGACAAATATTGGATAAAGTCGAGTCGCCACAGAGTAGTTGTTTTACTCTAGCTGACGAACTATGTGACACAATCAACTTATAAGGCACTTATTTTTATCGGTTTTATAGCCGCCATTGCTTCACTCAGAGAAATGACCAGTTGACGACTCGAAAGACGATAGTGCGTTTTCACATGACGATACATCACTTCTTGTTTTCGAATTTGGGGAATGTACTTTGAAAAGGGGAGTTGTACTTTCCTCAAAAAGTACCAGAAAAAATACTTTAGTCAAGTACAAGTGCATGCTCAAAGTACGTACTTCAAGAAAAGTACAAGTTTTCTAAACCTACTCTAAATAGTACTGTCCTCTCCTTCTCTTCTCAGTCCTTTGCGCCTTTAAAACCACTGTCTAAGTGCAATTTACTTAAAGTACCTTCAAACGCTGCGTGCTTGTTATTTTTTATGTAAAAAAACGGTGGGAGAATTACCAAGGTGTCTCGGATGATGTTGGAATCGTGGAAGACATGCATATTCTAAGTTTCCGGAGGAAAGACAAGGTAAATGGTCACCTTTTCGTTGCCCTTTTGCACGCGATACTTCATATAAAGCACATACTACGGAAGCGCCAGATGAGTTTCGGAGAGGGAACTGCCTTTTGGTTGCCTCCTTTGAGTGAGGATGCAGTGCGTACAGCTAATGTACTGGGCGAGAGTTGTCGGGGAGAAGCGGGAGAAGAGCCCTTTCTTCAAATGCGTCAAGTCTCCTTGAGCTTCGAGACAAAGAGAAACATCAGTCTTTGACGCTGTACCCGCAGTAACTCGGCCTCACTTGCAACGTGTCCGTCCGATCGCCGCGCCCGGTAGCAGGATTGTTGCACCGGGGCCTCGTGAAATGTTTAGGGAGGTTTCGGACCCTGCGAACCTCTCCCTCACGCCTACGCCACATGCTTCCCTCTCTTTAAAAATGTCCGCTGATCTTCCAACATCTGATCTCTTCCTGTGCAGGAATGTTTTTTGATAAGCTAAACTACCACTAAAATGTGAAAATAACTGACAATATAAGTGGAAGTTACTCCGAAAAAGTAATTAAAGTAAACTACTATTTACCGAAATAAAATTGTAATGGAAAGTTACTAAACTACCCAAAAAAGTAGTTGAACTGCAGTAACTTGAGCAGGGTAGTTGAACTCCGTACAAGTGTGAGCTTGATGCATTAACAGAACAGTCCACGACTTGGGTTTCTTGAGCTGTCGGCGGTGACTACAGCACGTGAACATCGGCGTTTGTTACCAACCCGCCTCTATGCCTTTTTGCGACGAGGATTTGAAAGGCTCATTAGCCATTTTTCGTTAGAAGCAGTCAAAACATTCACTCATTATGAGCATGGCCAGAAGAATACCCTCAGCTTGCCCTGATTCTATTTCTTTTTTTCGTGGTAGTAGCAGTGTTCTTAAGAAAAGTTGCCCATTTTCTAGATAATCTGATATAACTAATCCCTTATAAACTGAGGGCATGCAGAGAGAGAGAGACAGATAATAGGTGTATTTTAGAGATGTCTGTCGTTCAGGAAGAATAAAGATAGAGAGCGAGAAGACATCGAACAAGGAAAGGCAAAAAGTGTAAAGCATAATGCACATACTAAAGAAAGGCACACAAAATGAAGAGAGCTAACATATGAAACAGGGCCCTACTAGTGCGGCACGAAATATCTCAGTCCGAGCTCAATTCACCGAGCACACCACATCACAGTTAGATGCTGTCAGACTGACGCATAAATATTCATTCCCTCTCGCAGCTACGTTTATCAAAGACGCTTAATCGGCGGTCGCCCTGCTTCTACACCGTAAAAAAATAAATATTGGGAGTTCCTCTGCAGACATAACGGCAGAATTAACTGCGGACACGCGTCACGCATGTTTGAGGAATGTTTGACTCATACATTTGTATTCTTTGAACATGTCTCCACCCAGTGTTTGTCGGACCAATGTAGTAGATAGTTCTTTGTTCTTCTGGATGCGCCACGGACTCCGGATGTCATCAGCGAGTAGGCTCAATGAGGTTTGGTATGGGGTATAGGTATACTTTATATACAGGGAATCACGATACACCAACTTTTACGAAGCAGGAAGGGAACTTTCTGGCCGCACCGCGGACCCTCTCCGCGGCTACTCGTGGTGAGGCCTGCTCACCTATAGCTCCAGACAAGAACCCCATCTCCAGCCAAGACCACGCTTAAATACCAGCGCATACGCGCTGCTTATAATCCCGCCAAAAGAAAGAACACATAAAAAAGCTCCGAACACTGACATCACTTTTCTCCAGCGCCATTCGTCAAAACTGACATCATTTCTTCAGAGGCTTTGCTATTTGCCGAAACTGACGTCACTCCTTCAGAGGCTTTGCCATTCGTCGGTTCTGATGTCAGGTCTTGCGCAACTCTCATACATCCTTGCCACTCCGGTATGCAATGCTGCTCGTCCATCCATCGGAGCACGGAGAGGAAACACGACACCCCGGCCAGCTTCCCGCAAAGGGCAATCTCTTTACGGGATACATTAGTCACGAATGCGAAGGTGGCGGCGCCCGGCACCATCCGCTTACGTCAGCGAGCTCAGCCACATTACGATCGCGAAAACACCACGTCCGCCGCCGAAAAAGAAGACCACTTGCTCCTCGCGCACACAGTCGCCCCTGAAGAAGAAACCAAGCAGGTTTCGAAACGTTGGGCTCCTTTTTAATTTTGGTTGGCGTTCCTTCCCCCTCTTCAAATTGTTCTTACCCAGCCAGGCAGATCTCTGCCAAATGTTTACTTTCAAATATCACCGAGAGCACGTCGAGAAAGCGATAAACAATGACGCCAGTCCATACACCTCCCTTCCAATATCCATTAATCTAAACCAAGATTAATTGGACTATAAACACAAAACGAGGTCCGGCGTCATTACAACACCACAATATTAAGTCATGCACACTTCAAGGGTTACGCTAAATACAGGTGTATAAAAACACCATTGAACACTCAACAAGTCCACGAGACAAATGTTCATTCCCTCCGCGGGAGCTCGTATTGGCACACAAAAGTCACAGCACTTTTCGTGTGGTCCGCGAGGGCACATTCCACGCCTGCTTGCTATGGTGCTCGAGCCGGCAATGCTTCCAAGCAACCGTTAGGGAGCCTTAGATAGGGCATCCGCATTTGTATGGGTGCTGCCCTTGCGGTGACGGATTATCACGTTGTAACGCTGTAGCCCTAAGGCCCAACGTCTGAGTTTTGCGCCCTGGGGCACGCTGCTCGTAAGGTACGAGAGCGGGTTATGGTCGGTAACGACGGTTAACTGGGTGCCGAAGACCCACGTCTCAAACTTCTTTAATCCCCAAATCACCCCGAAGGCTTCGCGTTCATTCGTTGCTCACCGCGTTTGCGTTGGCGTAAACCGATGACTAGCGAAGGCGATCGGAATTTCGGAGCCGTCGGCGGCTATCTGTGCTAAACAGGCACCGACGGCCAGCATCGAGGCATCAGTGTAGACTGTAGAGCACATACGGCTTTCCCGGGTCAGGGGTAGCCAGCGACACGGCTTCGCAGAAGGCTTGCTTGAGGTCTTTAAATGCCTCGTGGGCTTCAGGAGGCCAAGGTATCTGAGTAGGCACCCCTCTCCCGGTAAGCTGCTCAGCGGCCGAGCTATCTCTGCAAAGTTAGGAACTTAGCTGCGGTAATAGCCACAGAGGCCGAGGGCGCTCCTCAGCTCTTTCTTTGTCTGGGGCACCTGGAGTCCCTCAATGGCCGCCACTTTCTCGGGATCTGGACCATGCTTTCCAGAACCTACAATATGCCCCAGATAGCGAATAAAAGGCCCAGCCACCTGACAATTTTCAAGGTTTGCTTGCAAGCCTGCCTCCTGTAATGCTGTGAACACCCTGTGTAGGTGCTCAACGTGTTGTTCTAGCGACGTACTGAACACAGCTATGTCGTCTAGATAGGCGCACGCGTAGTCTTCGTGACCTGTTAGCACGTTATTCATATTTCTCTGGAAAGTCGCCGCCGCGTTTTTGAGGCCGAAGGGTATCACCCTCCATGCAAACTGACCACAGTGCGAGATGAACGCCGTACAAAGCTGAGAATGCTGGGCCGATGGCACCTGCCAGTAACAGCGTCGCAGGTCTATGAGCGTGATGAACTTGGCCGCTCCCACGCGCATGATGAGCTACTGTGGGTGTCCCATTGGGAAGGCAGCTGCCTCCGACACTGAATTAAGCGCGCGGTAATCGATGCACAAGCGCACCGCGACCCATCTTTCTTTGGCACGCATACGATCGGGTGCGCGAAGGGGCTTTCACATCGGTATATCAAACCTAGCTCCAGAAGATCTCTGATCTGTTCAGTAACCTCCCCGTTTAAGGCGTCAGGAATCTTATCGGAGCGGCCGCGCTTTTGGCCAGCGCCTTCGATGAGCTTCACGTGGTGTTCCCCCACTCGCGCGATACCCGGCTGGCCCGAGAAGAGCGCCTGGTGCTGGTCGAACCTATACGGGCAGCTGTTTCGTCATCGATGTGCGCGGTCTTTTCATGATCGAGAATTGGACGCACCTGACCAGGCTCGGCTGCTCGCAGAGTGTATTCTACCTCCCCGAAGTCACAGTCATTGTGAAACATAACGATCACCGATGCAACTTCGCAAACGTAGGAGCGCAGTTTGTTCACGTGCACTAGCATGCGGCGGCCATCGCGCGTCTGCACGTAGTACGAGTGCTCACAATACCTTTCCGTTAAGGTGTATCCACACGACGGACCGGGCCGCGGACCGATTGATCACGTGATGCGAGGCCCGCGGGCCGCCCGGCTGCAATGAGCATCCACACGGCGGACCAAAAGAGCAGACGACAGAGTGAACGGGCCGGTCTGACCCTCGACCTCACAGCTCCGCCAAACGCATGCACCGAGCTGCTTTGAGGCTATTTGTAAGGAGCCAAGATGGAGGTTGAACGAAAGAGACGTTTGGCCACGGTGGCCCTGGCGTTGACTATTGAGGACGAGGAGGACTTAAGTGAACCGAAAAGGGCATGCAACTATTGTCCCACAGAGCGGGGAATTGCTCCACGAGCGCGACGAAGAAAAAGGTTGCATCGTCGCACCATGCCGCCATCGTCGTTCAACAAAAGGTTCGTCTTCTTCGTCTTCAACAGTTGGCGCCAAAAGAACACGCCTTTGGATTTGGATTTCAATCCAAACACAAAAGTCAGCTTGTTGCCAGACTTAGCACTTCAATTGTACTAAAAACGCCGCGGTCCGCCGCCAAGGTCCGGGCGAAAAAAGTCGCTTGGCATTTCTCACAAGCGCGGGCCGCGGACCGCCGGTGGACCTCGCAAACCGGTGACGTAAGATCACGTGATGCGCGGCCCGCGGACCAAAACAGCAATTTGGTCCGTCGTGTGGATACACCTTTACTGTGCACGGCCCCAGCCACTTCGGGTACATTTTTCCTGCACGGTTAGTGTCAAAGACGAGGATCGCGTCGCCCTCGTTAAACACCTTTAACATGGCGCGCGTGTTGTAGTGCGACGCGTACGCCTCCTGTTGCTTGCTTGTGGTGAGCTCCGCGGCGTCAGCTGCGAGCTCTAGGTGTGTTTTCAATTTCTCTAAGTAGTCCGCGGGAGCGTCCGCTAACTCCACTGGGATCTCAATATCGCCGGCCCAGCTTCTCCCGAGGATAGCGAGAGGCCCGACCGGGTCTCTACCGTAAAGCATGCATCCGGAAAGGCAATACTCCCGTTGTGTCGTGGGGGACCTCTCGGTAAGCCCACATCAAGAAGGGGACGAATCGATCCCAGTCTCGGGCGTCTCTCTCGATTACGTGAAACAACATATTTTTGAATACACCGTTCCACCTTTCCACGGACCCGTTACTTTCCGGGTGGCCAGGGGTCGAGAACCGTGGGGTGCAACGCAGTCTCGCTAGAAACTCGCTAGTAAGTGCAGCGGTGAAATTCGTTCCGCAGTCTGAACACACTGCTTCTAGTACTCCTGTCCTGGTGAACACGGTCAGCAGCGCATCACATGTCGACTTGGCTGACAGTGTCTTTAGGCAAACCACCTCTGGCCAGCGTGTGCACAAGTCAATGACACACAATGCATAGCGGTGCCCTCTGGCTGAAGGTGGGTCGATCGGGCCGATCACGTCGATGTTGACTTTCTGAAATGGGAACTTCGGGCGCGTGAGCGATGCTATCGGCACTCTATCGGACCGCCCTCTGTCTGATCGAACCTGACAACTGTGACACCGTTGCAATGGTCGCGAATGTCTTTCTCCATGCCTGGCCACTAAAAACTGTACTTAATGCGCGCTTCTGTTTTGCGGAAGCCGAGATGACCACCCCAGTAGGACTCATGGGCCAGGCGAAGCACAGTGCTGCGGCGCGACTCCGGTAGTAATAACTGCAGCACTTTCTGACCAAGTACTTGATCCTTATGGTACAGCAATCCGTCTACTATTGACATGCCCGCTTTGTCACCTTTTGCGTTTCGCCAAGCCCGTCGTAATGACTCGTCATCTCGGTGTTCATTACGGAACTTTCGCGCGTCATTGGTTTGCATTACCTCAGTCTCAAGATTCGGCTCCTCTCGCTCTTCTCCGGGGATATCAGGCGGTGGGGGAACGTCGGTTGAAACCGCGTTGGAATTCGGTGGCTCGAACAGGTTCTCCCGTTCTTGTCTCTGCTCTCCCTGCTGGCCCCGTTTTTCCATTGCTTGTATGTGAACCTCGTCATACCCCTCATTATGCGTGTGCATCTGTCCCCATGTTTCCGCGGAGATCAGACAGTCAGTGTGTGTGAGCCGATCCGTAAGAGCGCGCACGACCTGCGTCGCGTCACCCACATCGTGAATCAAGGATGCCCCGCGGTAAAGTGCGAGTGGTACCACGGCGAGCTTAGCTTCTACCTTCTCGCCGAATGCGGACATGAGTTCTATACTCCCACGCGGCTTTAGCAGCTCCTCTGGCACGCTGCTCTCACGGACTACGGTGATGTCTGCTCCGGTGTCGACAATTGCATCAGTTACCTTGCCTCGGCAGCTAACTTTGACGCTCCCGAGCTTTGGATGTGCCAAGCTGCGACTTTCAGCTGCGATACGTGCCGTTAACCTCTCTCCGCCTGGTCGTTCGTCACTTTTTATCCCCCTCGCCTCCCGAGCGAACGGGCATTGAGCCACGTAGTGGCTCGTGCTTCCGCACTGGAAGCATTCGCCCGGCCGAGACGCTTTCTTAACAACCGAGGGCGGCCTGGTCGTCTCTGGTTTCTCTGCCCGAGCTGTAACGCTCCCGGTTGCTTTTGATGGGCTCGGTATTACCCCTTGGTTGGTACCCTTCGACTCTGCCCTTTTAGCGAGGTTTATTTTCGCGCACGCACTGCCCTCGCCCGCCGCCTCCTCATAGGTCTGCAGCAGCCGAGCCAGTTCGTCTGCTTTTAACCATTCTTCCCCCTCCCGCAGCTTAACGTACTTGGAGACTTCTTCTGCTAAACCTGACTTCAACTGGTCGGCGACTAACAGTTCGAGAAGATTCTTAAATGAGGAGACGCCGCGGGCCTCCACATAGAAGTTAACGTAACTCTGTAGACGAGTCGCAAGCGTTTTCCCGGTCTCTCCCTTTCGCTTGGTCGCGGCAAGAAACCGCCTTTGGTGTTCGGCCGCTGACAGCTTCAACTCGTCGAGAACTACTCCCTTAAACATGTCGTAATCCCTGCGTTCCGCAGTGGTTAGTCGTGTCGACAAGTATGCAATTCCCGCTCAGCGATCATCGGGAAGACGATTTGCCCCTACAGCGCCTTGGGAACGTCGTACGCTCCCAGCGAGCTCTCCACTGACTCAAACCAAATAGGCGCCTCGCCGTCGGTTGGGAATTTCGGAAAGGCACCTGCTAGGAACTTAGAGTAATATCGGAGTCCCATCTGGGGACCGCTCGAAGGTTCCGCCTCGCTCGCCTCGTCACGCCTTTGCGTCGCGGTGTCCCGTCGAACCCAAGCGAGCTCGAGTTCAAGTTCTAGAGCGCGTCGGCACTCTTCTGCTAGCTTCAGGTTATACTCCATCTCTTTTTCCGAGAGAGATGAGTCTCTCTCGGAGCGGGAAAGGCGGCGGGGATTGTAGTAACGTGCTCCATCTCTCGGAGCACGTTACTACAATCCCCGCCGCCTTTCCCGCTCTCGTTCATGTCTCTCCGATTTTTATCCGCGTTTAGGTGCGGGAATCTGGTCTTACATAATTAGGCCGGCTCGAGCAACACAACACATAACAGAGGAATGTGAACCAAGGGGCTCACTCGGATACTTGTGTGTGCGCCTGGTCGCTCGTCGCCTGAAGCCGACGTCCTCGCTGCAGAAGTCTGATGGTGCACTCCGCGCCCAATTCTCGGTCTCTGAGGCACGACAGCGGCGGTGCGTGACCGCGTGTCGGGTCGATGTTTTCTTCCCGGTGGCCTGCCAGCGGTCGCTGCTTGTCTGTGCGTCGACGGTTACTGCTTGGCGTCCCCGAATTCGTTCCGGAAACAACGCAGATGTCTCCTTCATAGCCTTTCTTGTCCCAGTCTTGACCTCGTGTCGTTCCTGCGGACGGCCAGTGAAAGAAACTCGATGATCTGTCTTTTCTTGTCCGCTGCTGAAACGCCGCCTTTGGCGTCCTGCGGGGGTTTCCTGTCGTCTTGTTGCCGTCGTCGATTCCTCCGTGGTGCTTCGTGCTGTCGACTGCGCCAGTAGATAGTTTTTTGTTCGTCTCGATGCGCCACGGACTCCCGATGTCATCAACGAGAAGGCTCGGTGAGGTTTGGTATGGGGTAGGTATACTTTATATACAGGGAATCACGATACACCAACTTTTACGAAGCAGGAAGGGAACTTTCTGGCCGCACCGCGGACCCTCTCCGTGGCTACTCGAGGTGAGGCCTGCCCACCTAGCTCCAGACAAGAACCCCTTTTCCAGCCAAGACCACGCTTAAATACCAGCGCATACGCGCTGCTTACAATCCCCCCAAATGAAAGATCACATAAAAAAGCTCCGAACACTGACATCACTTTTCTCCAGCGCCATTCGTCAAAACTGACATCATTTCTTCAGAGGCTTTGCTATTTGCCGAAACTGACGTCACTCCTTCAGAGGCTTTGCCATTCGTCGGTTCTGTTGTCAGGTCTTGCGCAACTCTCATACAACCTTGCCACTCCGGTATGCAATGCTGCTCGTCCATTCATCGGAGCACGGAGAGGAAACACGACACCCCGGCCAGCTTCCCGCAATGGCAATCTCTCTACGGGGATACATTACTCACGAATGCGAAGGTGGCGGCGCCCGGCAACACGTATCACCGAGAGCCCGTCGAGAAAGCGATAAACAATGACGCCAGACCTTACAAATGTCATACGAGAAAGAAACAGGCCTGAGACTCCATCTGCAGACTCTCTCTTGTACAGTGTATAAATGGCCGAGTCCCACTATAGAAATAAACAAACAACCGATAGCCAAAACAAAACCAAGTATTCGCGGTGACAAGTTCGGTGGAACGTTTTCACGACCCAGAATGAGGATACTCAAACTTCCTCTGCTAGTGCAAGTAGGTGCTATGCCAAGCTTCTTTGCACTCCGATAATTATAAACATAACACCGTGGGTTGCACGTGAACTACCCAGAGTGAGGAAAATTGAAGCCCGGGGTCTTTAACGTGTACCACGAAGCAGCGATACACGAGCGCTCGTTGGCGCGATTCTCATCCAGATCGAAACGGGCAGGGGTGGGGATTGAACCCCGGATCCGTGGGTCCCGTAGCGCGAGCTTTCCCTCCATGTGCTCCGAGCTGGTGTGCGCTGGCCCACTCGGCCACCGATCCTCCCATATATAGTCCTTTATTCACGCCTAGAGCCTAGTTCACATGCAGCGGTTTTGGCCCTAGAGCGGCACAATTTCTGCCGTCGCGGCGCTCTGGCCAGCACCAGCGGTTGAGCGGCACGAGCGCCGCGACGGCAGAAATCGCGCCAAAATCGCTGCATGTGAAACCCGCTTAAGATGACAGAGAAAAGCGTGAGCTCCGGCGGAACGGAGAATAAAGACGAGCTTTTCGTCTCCGCAGTTTGGTCTGGTAAAAAAGATAGTCAATTCGTTGGTCTAACAAGCATGTAGCTTTCACTTGTGGTGATGAAAAGCCTCCCTTTATTCTCCTTTGGCAAGAAGCCCATACATTTCATTGTATTCTTATGCGCAAATGTAGGATTATGACGTCAATTTCGTTGCGTCTGCTTGCGCACACCGGCTGCTGTTAGCTCGTCGAAAGAACGTGAGCCACTTATTACAAACACTAAATTGTTTGGTTCAGTATCCCTTTAAGCTAAAACTAGAAGCTCCGCCTTCCGCGCGAGCTCGCCGGCTTCCGCAGTGCTTTGGTTGCGTATGCATGCGCGTTCACACTTGTGTTATCAAAGACAGAACGCTGGAGTTGAAGGGGAGCTTCTAGTCTTTAAGGGCGAACGAAGTATTCGCTCTCTCTCCAATGAGTTGAAACGGGGTGGCCCCAGCGTGCAAATCGCCCCCAACCAATTCCGGTTGTTAACTATAGTCGGTGAGTTTTGCAGTGTATGCGAAATCAAATACACAGGCTCTTCTGGAAACTGCCACTTTAGCACTATCAGGCTTAAGTCATTCTTATAATAAAAGAATGACGAGTGAAAAGTTAGAAAATAGAAAATATACGTGAACCGGAAGTGTGCCGGGGCTATTCAATAGACGCCACCATTGAGTTAACTGCCAAACAAAGAAGGGTCAATAGCGAGCTTCCCACCGCGAATAGGAAGTATATCACTGGCGGACATAGCTGTGTGCTAATGGCGAGCTTCCACAGTTATTTTGCGTCGTGCATTCCACGCCGCTAAGATTGCCGGTCTTAGCAAACTGAGCTTGTTCTGAGGATACGCTCTCAACAACACCCACAAATATGGCGTACAGTGAAGACGAGAAGGTATCTTTGGCAGACCTGCAATCTCTCGTGGTTACTTCACGAGCACCTAGAGTCTGCAAGCGTGCCAAAGGTAACCTCGCGCGGAGGCTACATGGACTTGCGACTCGTCAGTGTCGGTTGATTCTGTTTGTCTCTCCAGTGGGACTCGGCCACTAGCAATATGACCGCAGCTTTCGACAATTCGATGTCCGAGGCACGAGTTTCTCTGGAACGAAAGTTGGTCTTTTACACGTTTCTAAATCAATTACAGGTAATTACTTCGGTGAACTATCTCTAATACATGGACCACAGTAATTAAGGAGCGACCTTTAAATTCGTTTGCAGTACATTAACTTGCTTTGCGGGGAGTGAACAGTGACCTCGTTTATTAATGTTTTCATTAAACTTAGAGGGACAATAGACGTCACGCGAAGTCATATTACGTTACACTACGAGTCGACACCGTCTCGGTGTCACCTGACAGGACGTAGGGGCACGTCACGTCAATTAACCTCTACATTTATCAGGTACATTGGCGTACGGTGTCAAATAATCTGGTCGCATGACGTAATATTACGGCGGCGAGTCATGATGTCACCTGACTCACTGACCTCATGTGACGTCAATTTGCCCGCTTAACTTGGAGGAAAAGGCACGGACAAATTGCCAGGTTCAAGTTACCCGGTCCAGAACTTAATCGCCGAATTCCCAGAAACCTCACTTAAACTACACTCAAACTGAAGGGCCCCTCCACTTCCTCGAGGAAGGCGCGAGGGCCGGCGCTGGCCAATCGCGACGGCGGATCCGTCCTCGCGATTTGCCAGCGCCGGCCCTCGCGCCTTCCTCGAGGAAGTGGAGGGGGCCCTTCACTTTGAGTGTAGTTTGAGTGAGGTTTCTCAATTCGGCGGTAAGGAAGACGTTAATTGGTTCCCTAACAAAAGTGTGATTCTACGGTCACGCATAAAGAGGTGAATATATCGAACTTTCAATAGGAGAGCTGTTAATTTTGTGGTTTTTAACGTTTCCCATTCAACAGAGCGTCAAGGACCCGGCTGTCCTCCCAAGAACCGTATCTCGATCACGAAGACCTCGGAGCAGCAAATTAAAGACGCTGTCAAGACACCGCAGCCGGTCAGACGCAGGAAGCTCTCGAGCGCCAACCGGAACATCATCGCCCACGACCTCCAAGAGGCCGGCCCGAGCGGTGTCCAGGCGGGAGGACGCGGAAAGCAGGACCTGGGTACCCACACCCCGAATAATCTGGTCTCCGAGACTGAGTTGCCGCCCAGAAAACGATACGACGTAGATGATGCGACCTGGGACGCCGCGGAGGGGCTCCTCATGCTGAGCGGGCAGTTCGCCCTGCCTAAGCAATCTCCCCACCTGGGCGGCGGGATAGCTGATTAGGCCTGATTGAGGTCAAGGATTTGCCGCATCTTTGAACAGGCTACTGGATCGCTAGGTTGGACATTTGAGAAAAGGTACATGGAAGTGACGTAATGCAAAGGAGGAGCGTATCCTAGCAACACTCACGTGGCGGCTCTGCCCACTTTGACGCCGCTACGTCATCGCAAACTTGACACCCGTCACCCGTTTCAGCGACGGCCGGAGCCAACCACCGACGAGCGGAAGTAGCTACGCATTCCCTGAGGCGTCCCTACGCGCGGGATACGGGGTAGGATTTACTTCGACGCGGGGAGCAGTTCCTGCGTTTAGCGAAGGAACGGCAACCAATCCTGTGCGTCGCTGGCCGTCGCATCTGTTCTAGTACAGGTAAAAGTATTGAAAAACAATCAAAACCTTTTGGGTGTTGTTAAAACAAACCGCTTTTTTGTACCCTTTTGCAATACATTTAAGAATTAATTGGAGAGAAAGTTGTTCCAATATTATGCGGGATGTGCGCTACGCGCCTTCTTCAAACCAAACTGTCGAACCACGAGGAGCCGGGTGTGCCGGGGGCAGCGGAGGGGTCGGCGGAACCAACGGGGAGCGCGCGAGTGACGTCTGCTTTAGTCAGAAACAATTTTTTTATCTTTCGAGAACTTGCTATTGCTGTGCTCAAATAAGAATGTTTGGCGCAACATCTGTGATAATTCTTTCAAAGTGGTCCAGTGTTTATATGGTGGTATGCTAGTCAGAGAATATATATATATTTTTTTCCTTTCGAAATTTAACTATTGTGCTCAAATAAGACCAGAGTGTTCAACAAGATATCTGTGATATATACTTAAGATTGCCCAATTTTTTACATGGTTCCAGTCGATGCTCAGGTTTACTTCCACGAATTAAATATTACATTCCATGTTATCACACTTTTATTCATGAAGTCACAGGTTTTTCTTTAAGAAATAAAGCAATTTTCAAAACAAACTACATGTGCACTGTCTTGAGATAACACAATCACCTAACTTTGATGAAGTACCATAAAAGAGATAATAAAATGGAGCAGAAGGCAGGACGCTTTGAAGCATTTGTAAAATGAAACAATGTTCATGACAACAATATCCCTGGTTCAATCAGCAACTAAGAAAGCAATCTCTGCAAAAGCAAGCATTTCTTTCTAGAGGTAGTCTAAATTACTTCTGAGTTCTTTGCAGGGGCAATCCAGATGACCTGTTGGTCTGGCAACTAAACCTCCGAATTTTTTCTGTCACTGTCGACTGCGTCTCGTGCCTTCTGCTCATAAAAATAAAAAAAAGGCTGTATCGATTTCACCGCGATGCACTCGACACGTATCCGGAGGCAGCACGCTGGCTATGCGACGAACTTCACAAGGTGTAGGAGCTGAAGAGAGTATGTAGCTTGTGGACGGCCATGACTGTGGAGCAGGAAGCGAAGTGTGCACTTTACGGCTTCCACGGGGAGGGCTTCACTGAGGGCAAGGATGTGTCGGGGTCCTTGGTGGTCAGGACCTCAGTCGTGGTGGCGAGAGGTTCCCTGTCGCTGGCGGCGTCCATGCTGGGCACCACCGCGGCGAGGGCGCTGAGGGGCTTCCCGACGGTGTCCCTGGTGGTCGGGACTACCGTCGTGGCGGCGGTCTCCTTGCGTGTGGCGCTCCGCACGGGCAGGTCTGCGGCGGGTTCCGAACCGGGCGACAAGGCGCTGCCTCAGAGCCTTCCCCCTGTCCGAGAGGCCGACCGGAAGGCCGACCGGAGGGCCGGCAGGAGCCAGCCTCTCGGGAGCCGACGCTGACCTCTCCGAGCTCGGCTCAGAACCGTCCGAGCTCGGCTCAGACTCCAACTCTGACTCTTCAGGGTCGGAGTCTGACTCCGGTTCTGGCTCGCTCGATGCAAGGCAGATGTTGTGGAGCACTGCACATGCCAAAATAATGGCGGTGGCTGTTGAAGGGTGGTAATACAGAGCCCGGTGCCTTTGCAGACACCGGAATCTGTTTTTCAACAGCCCGATGCAGCGCTCCACAACAGACCTGATCGAGGAATGCGCCTTATTAAACCGGCCGCAAGCGGTGGAGGTCGCGTGGTTCCCGGGGACAGGGGTGATGAGCCAAGGCTCCAAGGGGTAGCCGCTGTCACCTGCACATGTAGAGGATGGAACATATTACATTCTTTACTTTTTAAAATGAAAGGCAAGAAAACAGCTGTGTGCAACTATGTCAATTATAATCTAACCTAAGTGTGACTTAAAAGTGTGTTAATATTTCTCCACTACAGTATCAGTTTACATTATATTTAATTAGCACCAGCTTGCCTGCAAACTCCCTGTTATTTCATGTAAATATGTGTTTTCCTGGTGGGTTGTATGGGATGTGTGCACGATTCCTTAGGGGTGCTGTGTTGTATGCAAGTGCATTATTAGGCCCTTGCATCCGACAGATAACAGCTCTGTTGCTTTTGGGAGTGTGGCCGTGCCCTTAGGCACGGGCAGAGCAGAACACGCTGGCCTTGTCTTTGGCAAGCAAGGGGATAAGGCACCAGTTCGACGAACCTCTTTCCTAATCCTCGGTGGAGTTGGAGATGGGGAAAAGAGAGGGGGTGGTTAGATTGGAAAGGAGTCAGGTCCTGTTGGGACACGGAGGGTCTAATAGGAGGAGCTATATAGGCAGACCGAAGAAGAAGGGTCAGGGAAAAGAATCCAGTCTGTCGGACAGAGACGACACGAGGACAGATTTGGCGAGCCCCAAGTGGCCAAGGAGGAATTGATCCCATTCCGTACAAACTGACTCAAAGCGACCAGGCGAGCCCCCAGGGATCGGCGAAAGAGCTCCAACTTCATGCAAAAACCAACCAGCAAGAGGGTTCAGGCAGACAGTAACAGTGAGTGGGCCGAACTGGACAACGACTCGCACTGCGGTTGCATGCCTTGCGCAGTCTACCACTGTCGTGGGATTGGTGTAGTGTGGCTTTCGTAGCCTGCAGAGTGTGAGAGTTATGTGGACATAAACAGAGGTTAATGGCCAAACTTTGGGTGTTGTCTCACTTCAAGGAGTTCCAGCAACTGTGTCTGTGTGCCTCACAACAAGCACAGTACGTGTGGTACTGTGGCTTTCAAGCAGTGGGAGCCACCGTGTGCGTAAGGAATGAATTTAGTATGCTCACCAAGCAGGAACCGGCCGTCGCGTGGCAGCTGCCCTTGCTCGAGTTGGTTTCGGAGCCAGGAAAATTGCCACACGAAGGAGTCGTGCACCGACCCGGGATACCGTGGGTCGATGCACATTATCCGGCAGTCGGCGTCACACACCTGAAAGTGAGAGAGATATTGACATGTAATTACCTGAATCCACAAGTCGTAGATTGTACTTATGGTTCACAAAGCAGTCGCAATTTCAGAACCTTTTAAGTTATTTTGTGTGACACATGCATGTCAACACACCTTCCTCGATGCAAGGTACCTTGAAACAAAAATAATGTTGTTTTTTTTGTTTTGTTTTTTACGGAAGCTTTAACAGACAAGTATTATTTTTGGGAGAAGAGTCTCACGGCTCACATGCTACGTAGGGCACACGCTCGCGCAGTCGTGAGACCCCACAGCCCGCAGTCATAAAACGGCATACTTAAACCGTATAGGCAATACGTTTTTTTTTTCTACAGATTTGGGGCGCGTTTTGACAACGTAACATGAGTGTGCTTACCACCATCACGTTGAGGGCGTAGAAGTACTTGCGGCACCAGTACGCCGCCTTCGTGACGGTGGGGTCGTTCTTGGACGGCCCGACGATGGAGACCATGGTCCCGTCCACGCAACCGATGACGCCGGGTATCCTGCCGAGCAGCCTGAAGCCTTTCTCCGCATCGAACCTCTCGCTCGGCGTCTCGGGGAAGTGGATCCAGCCACGCTGCACCCCGAGACGACGCACGATAGCGACGGACACGGCGCGGACCGCATAGCTGACTGTCTTTTGGTCCCGCGCTACGTGTTCGTCGCTCGCCACCATGCCTTGGAAGCTCCCCGTGCCGTAGAAGCGCAGTGCACACAACACTTGAAGCTCCACAGTCATGACCGTCCACGAGGTACGCACTCTCCTCACCTCCGGTTCCTCGCGAAGTTCTTTGCACAACCACCGCACCACGATCTTGGGCAGGCGGTATTGCTTCCGAAAGATCTCCTCCGGGAGCTCGAATGCATCGCGGTGTTCCCGATACAGCCTTTCGGGCGAAAAAAAAAGCTCTATTAAAGAAGAAGTCGAATTGACGAGACGGCGACGCCTCGCCGCCAAAAACATGCTGCCAATGACACCTTGTTCCGAGCAAGTACCTTTTGAAACGTACTCGGTACAAAACGAAACGTCATTTTGTTGTCACGTCCGGTAGCCGACTCCGCCCAGTTTTGCCGACTCCGCCCACATTTTTCTAGGGAAATTACGTCACTTTTGTTTCCAACCAATCAGACGTGATGACGTCAGTTCCGTGTACTAAAAAAAGGTACATGTACAATGTCGAACCTAGCTATCCTGGTCAGCTCTATCTGGCTTTGGAATGGGCGAGCTCCTCAAGGGGTTTCGCAACTTAAAATCAATGGAGGTGAGGCGGCATGTAGAAATAGATGTCGATCCTGATCTTGCTCCCGTCTTGTAGAGATTATTCGGTGCTAACGTGCTGGTCTCCATTTTGTCCGTTCTAACTGTCTTATACACTTCTTTTTTCTCTATTGCGCGGTCTTTCAATATAGTGTAGGACAGCCATAAAGATATTTCATCTTTTTTATAGTGCTACAGCGCACAAGCATACCCAAGAACGACTGTGCGCCGTAGAGACGGGATTGGTATTCGTCTAAATTGTGTTCATATTCCTCATTTAGGAGACTATGTGGAATTAGGGAAAGAACTCGTTGTTTCTTCGTTTAACAGAACATAGTTTATTATATTGAAAACTCATTTAAAGGGCAACTCCACTCAAAAAGTCGACCCTATTGAAATGACCGATATCGCTTTAGGAGGTCAAAATACAGTCATACCCAAAATATCACATCAAACCGACGCCGCGTTTCCGATTAAAACCAATATTAAAATTGTTCTCCCGGCTCGGCTAGCGGCCCGAAAGCGGGGGTGAGCAACGCTGCACCGGGTGAGCTAGCGAAGCAACACTCGGCAATGACGTAGTTCTAGTCCTACGCTCTCGTACTGAAGCCGCGAGCGCTTCGTTTCCCGTGGCATTCTGCGATTCTGCTGACGGCACGAGGTGTTTACCACATTCAATTGTGTTTCCCTATTTTTATTAGCCTCCAGGCAGTTCCTTTAACTCCAGCATTGCTTCCGCGACAGCGCGGAAGAGAGCGAAGCGGTGCCGCTCGCTCACGCGCGCATCGTGGAGCCGGAGAGACTCGCCGGACTCGCGTTGGGCAATGTCGAGCAGGATTTGTAGTGCTCTGGGTTGCACCAACAACCCGGTGCGCAACCCAAAGCTGCGGTTCCACCAGTTCTCAAGATACCGGAAGAGGCACAAGGTTTGGGTCGGTGCCGTTCGCCGGATAGACTTCGGAAGACCGTTGACTCCGAGCTCCAACGCAAAGCTCTGCTCCCAGCACTTTACGTCAGACACCTACACACGGGATCTGTGGCTGCTGACTGTTGCGGGTTTCTCCACGAAACAGGCGTCTTTGAAGAACGATGCAGTGCCGTCGCTGTTCGCGTACCGTCCGCCGGCTGCTCCAGCACGATCGGCCGGACGCAGCAGGTCGCGGCTGATCTAACTAGCGTGCACATAAAGGCACCTTAGCTTAGCAACTTAGACCACTTGTGGATAGATCTGTCCATCTATCTCCCATTATTTCGTTTTCTCTCGGTCCGCGAGCAAGAAACCAATACAGTCACGCTGCGCCGGCACCGACAGCGTCAGCGTCAGTCGGATTCGCTTTTCGGCCGACAAATTTATAAATACACACTAAAACTTACTACGTTTGGTGCATATTAACAAAGTGAAGCGGTAAAGAAAGAAAATATGCATCTAACCTTCTGTTTTGAAACTCCACGTGCGATTGAGCCGACCTTGTCGGCGCGTCGGCTCAGAAGCGCGGGACGAGAACTAGGTCATGCCGACGACGCGCCACTAGTATCGGTGTTGCCAAGCTGCTTCAACCGGTATAGTTTCAGTTTCGCCGTGCCGCCGGAACGATACTTGGATTCGCGATATCTACAAAACTATACACACTACCGAAAAACAAATTATATCTCGTGATTCAGGGCCGCCGGCATCGACTAAACAGATCATAACCCAAAAATTGTAAAAATGGAGTGGAGTTGCCCTTTAAGTAAAGTTAGAGAAGGCACGTCCTCCTTCGACTGTCGTTCCAACAAGAAGGGAGAAGTCGCCCCCACCAAGCGTCCGTCCAAGAGGGGGGCTCGTCGTTCATGACCCCACGGTGGGGCGCGCTCTCACCGCGGCTCGCTCTCCCCGCGGCTCTCCGTCCCTCTCCCCGGTTTCCTGGAAAGGGGCTGGTGCCTGGGTTTCTGCTCGTCTTCAAAGTCGTTTTTCCTTCCCTCTTCCCGGCTCGGGCATCTCCACGTTTTCTTCTTTTTATTTTACAACACAATCCCCCCTCCCCCCCCCCCCCCCCCCCCCACCCCCAAATGACAGTGTCATTTTTTTATCTCGTTATGTGATCTCTAGAGGTTACAATTATAACTGTATGGGTCTTTTGAGCGTTGAACGTCCGGGCATCTTGAGCAGGCATGATCGTACATGCCGACTCTTCCCGTAAACACCTTCTTGATCCTAGCGCGTCTCCTCTGCTGTCGGGGTCGCAGGCGGTCGCGGAGAAGAATCAGATCACCCCCTTCCAGCAGTGGTCCTGCGAAGTCGACGCCAGTGACTTCGAAGGGTTGAGCCTGTGTCACTCGGTCTCGTGGAAGCGGAGCGGTCACCTCTGTCGCCGGACGGGCATTGAAGCGCTGGCACGTCACGCATCTCTTGATTATCTTCTTCACCAGTTACCGTGCTCGCACCACCCAGTACTTCTCTCTGAGCTGGACCAGGCCGTCCCAAACTCCCCCATGTAGCACCTGACGATGCGACTGTCGGACAAGCAGCTCTCCCAAGCGATGTCTGCCTGTCAGTACGCTGGGCCGTCGTTCAGAGTACGGCCTGTCACTCTGTTGAAGCCCACCGGTGACACGAAGAACGCCATCATCGCCAATGTGCACTGGGATGTCTCGTAAAGGCGAGTCCGAAGGAAGGCGCTCCCCTCTTTGCGTACTCTCGATTTCTCGTTGAAGCTCTTCCCGGTGTGCGTGACGTATCCAGCATTTTTCGGCCCGATGCAGTTCGATGGCTGTAAGTTGACCGGTGTTACTGCTTACATGGCGTAGCTTGCCGGCATAGCGCAGAATCCACTCCGTCACCCGAAAGAGGCGTGCTGCATCGCTGTAGCGTTCAATGTTCAGAACCGAATAAGGAACTGCAGTGGAGCTCGTTGCCTGAAGGACCTCAATCGTCCTTCTTTCCACCAATGCGATCCTGTGGTTTCTGCAGTTGAGCAGCAAGCCAACGAGGTCAGCGATCAAGTTAGGTCCGCTCTCGGGGTTTTCGTTTAGTGACCTCGACTTGTTACCATGCGATGAAGCGTCAAACTCGATGCGCAACCTCGTCGTACCGGTTGAATCTCGGAGCACCGCTTGATGTGGCATGTAGTAGGTCGGCTTCTGCTCGTCGACGTCGTTCCTCGTTACCGGTTCCGCCATTCCTTCCGAACAGTACTGTCTCATTACAGCGTCGTACTCGCGAAGCAAGTCCGGTGTCTTTTGGAGACGGTTCGTCAGCTGGGTCAGTCGTTTTTCTGCTATTTCCCTGTTGTCGTCGAGATTCACGTATGGTTTCCGGGGAAGAGCAACTTCGTATCGGGAACCAACTCGTTTGATGGTCTCCTCGAAGGAGTCAATCTGCCGTTGTTTCGCCGAGTCAACTCCTTCGTCTTTAGTCACTCCGATTGACTCCAGTGTCCAAAACCGCTCTAAGCAGTCTGTTGCTTCAGCCTCTGCCACGGATGTCTTGAGGGCGATCGTTTGCGTACAATGTACGTCGTGAACTGTTGCTCTCACGGGACCCTGGATACTCCATCCGAATGCAGTCTCGACCGCTCTTAGTTTCTCTTTTAGTGGTTTGGATTTCCCCGTCACAAGGTCCCAGTAGTGCTCTGAGCCGATGAGAAGGTCAATATCACCACGTTGCTCGTTTTTAGTCGAGTCGGCCATCTTCAATTGCCCGAGTAGTTTCTCCAGGTTGGGTTCTGGGATAGGGATCTTCTGATCGCATATCACGTCTGTAAAGGAGTCGCGAGGGACCCCCTCACCGGGGGGTCCTCATTACGGCCGCGCGGGGGTGTGGGGAAGAGGGGAAGGGGACGCACCCTGGCTGTCGTTGTTTTCTTTACTTTCGACGGGTGACCGCGGTCCTCTCGAGCAGGCACCCCGCGGCGAAGACGTTGTCTCTTCCGCGAAGGGGACGTTTTGTTGTGTGTGTGCGCGTGTTTTCTTCTGTGCTCCAGCGTCCCACAGGGTACGCTGGCGACGATCGAGTTTCGGGCCAGGAGCTCTGGTGCGGCGCCACCCTGTCTGGAACCCAAGGCTGTGCCAATGTTACGGAGCTGTCAGCCGTGGCCGTTGCAAACTTGATGAACGGCCGGGTCGGCCCCCAGCTGACCATTAGAGGGCTGACGCCCCGTGACTTTGAAAAAGTTTGAAACCATTGGTTAAGACTTCCCTGAGGGTGAGGGAGTGAGTGCCTTCAAAAGCCCCGGACGGGGCGAGGGAGGTCGATTTTGGACTGATTCGGACATCCGTAAGACCTGTTCGATCCGGAATATGCCAACTTCCCCTACTTTGTACACATGTACATAGTCTGTAAAATAAATTGGTTCGCCAAAGAACTCGCAAAGTCTCCATCGCCTCCCGAGAACTTCAAAGACCAACGGCCTGCAAAACTTGGCAGGCCCAAAGTACCAACAACGAACGAACCAACATTTACTGGCGCAGTCGGCATGGATGGTCTTGAAAACTGCGGAGGCGACTGAAGATCACGAAGGAGACTCAAGTGCAGGCGAGAAAACGGCGCCCACGGCGGACCATCACGTGACCCCGGGAACCCGCGCCAGCACAGCCGGCGGCTAGGACCAGCGGAGTCCTGAACCTGTCCCGAGGGAAGCTACGTCCCGGGAACGAGAGTCAAGCGTTCCTGGCGAACCGAAGGAGTTGTGCGTCCAAGCGAGTGAGATCCTGGGAGCCGAACCAGAGGAGCCGGTGGCGAGGGCCAGCAGAGTCCTGTGCGTGTACCAGGGCAAGTCGCTCGTCGGGTGAACCTCTGATCCTGCGGGGATCAGCCTGTTCACGACGGAGTCATCGAGCCGGCGGCACGGACGACCAGCAAGCAAGCTACATTGGCACGGACCCCACGCGGACCTGCAAAGTAGTAAGCTCAGTCTTGTTTCCCTTTTTGGAAGGGGAGTGGTCGTGTCGCAGTAGGCCGGGGCAGGGCGTATGATTACGAGGTTCGGGCATTTCAATCCGGACAAACGCACCGGAGGGACGATGGACGGCGAAGGGACGTCGGGGGAAGGCGGGAGCACCACGACGTTGGTGAGCGAGCGCCAAAGCGAATTCAACTTTGAGGAAGCGAGAGAGCGCATAAAAATTCTCGAGCTCGAGATGGAGCTCGAGCGCGTTCGATCGGCCAACCGCCGCGCCGAGGGGGGCAGACCGGCGGAGACAGGCGAACGTGGAGAGCAGGATGACCTGCGACATTTCTCTAAAGCTTTGTCGGGCGTCATTCAGAAATTCCCATCAGAAGCCGAGGTGCCCGTGTGGTTCGAGGCGGTAGAGACCATCTTCGTGACATATCGCGTACCGAGGGCCATATGGGGCCAGTTGATATTCCCGCACGTGGTTGAAAAAGTTCGGTATTTGGCCACGCGACTCACCGCGGCGGAGCTCAACGACTACGCTCGAGTTAAGGAGACCGTACTCGAAGAGTTGCAGCTCGCGCCCGGTGAGTACCAAAAACGATTCCTAAACGCCAATAAAAGGAGGGAAGAAGCATGGATGCCATTCGCCACGCGGCTGCGCAGCTACCTCCACTTTTACTTGGAAGCGAGGGGAATTCAGACTAAGGACGACTTAATTGACCTTCTTGTGGCTGACCAGTTGAAGGCAAGGATGTCGCCGGAGGCGCTTAGTTACGTCACCCTGAAAGAGGACCCTAGCTGGCACAGGGCGCCGGAGCTGAGCCGGCTGATGAGGCTCTACGAGCAGGCCGAGGGTAGAGGCGCTGCGTCAAAGAGTGTTGACGCAGAGAGCTCGGGGGCCTTAGACAAAACAAAAGGCGAGGGAGCCGCGAATACAACGAAATTCACGCGAAGTCCGGCCGCCAGACTGGGTACGGGCCAGCGGAAAGAATGCTACGGGTGCGGCGCCTTGGACCACCTTAGAGCTGACTGTCCACACGCTACGAGTCGCCGGGAAAACGGGAGCCTCAAAGCACCATCTAAAACCGAAAAGCTCACCGCTCGGGTCACCACGGAGCTGCGCTCGCCGCCACCCAGTGGGCTCATAACGACCCGAATATCTTGTGGTGAGCGCGAGATCGGCGCCGTTCTCGACACTGGAGCGGACATAACCGTAGTGAGGGAGGCCATTGTACCCGATGAGCTCAGGACGCCTTGCGGCAAGATTTCCCTAGAATCCGCTTTCGGAGAATCTGTGGAGGCGAGCCTGGTGTTGCTGCCTTTGGCTTTCCTTGACAGGGGTTCTTCTTTTGCTGAAGTTCGCGAGACCGCTCCGATTCTCTGCGCACTGACCGACCGACTCACGTCTCGCACTGATTGCCTACTTTCCGGGGAGGCATGGGAGACGCTCCACGGAGCAACAATCGCGGAGGCGCCGGTCGGAGCGGTGGCAAGTGTAGCGGCGGGGGAGGCGGCGCCGTCGGCGGTCAGCAGCCCTGCACGGGAGCCCGAGGGAAGCGTAGAAACAAAGGAGAACAGTACCGAAACAGAGGTTGAGGAGTGCGCCGAGACGAGTTCTGGGGCACAGATGGATGACACTGAAACAGACGACGGGTTCGCAGAGCGGTCGGAGTTCGGCGAACAACAACTGGGGGACCCCTCCTTGCTCGAGGCGGGGGAAAACGGCCGCGAGGGCCGTGTTCAAGGGATTGGAGTGGCGTTTCAGGAAAACGATGACTTTGGGGAGTTAGAATGCACCCCACGAAAAGTGAGGGGGTGTCGAGAGTCTCAACTTCCTAATGGTGAAATAGTGCACATCGGAAGAGACGCGCACATCGTTCGCGCGGTGTTTGACAGACACCGCCGGCTCTTCTCGCCCAATACGGGTATAGCAAAGGTGGGAGAACGCCGCGTAGCGCTAGACCCGGGGGACGTTCCGAGGCGGGCCTACCCCTACCGCATACCCGAAATGCTGGGGGGAGAGGTCGGCCTTTCGGCAAACGTAGAGAAATGCCAGGTGGCTAAGCCTGAGATCAGGTACCTCGGCCACGCGGCGGGGTCCGGCAGGCACGCGTCCGACCCGGCAAAACTGGCGGCCATCGAGGGCCTATTGGTCCCTACCACAAAGCAGGCGCTGCGTAGCGCGCTGGGGCTAGCGAACTATGCGGAGATCGCGAAACCGCTCACCGAGCTAACCAGTAAAAGGGTCCCGAACCGACTGCCCTGGACATATGCAGCTGACAGGGCCTTCGTGGCACTCAGGAGGGTGCTGTGCGACGCAGTGGCGCTGTACACGCCCGATTCGGAAAGGCCGTATTGGCTTTACACCGACGCTTCGGCTATCGCGGTGGGAGCATGTTTGGCGCAATTGGGAGAGGGCGGGGAAGAAAATCCGGTCGCGTTCGCAAGTTACCGCTTCACGCCCACTCAGATGCGGTGGTCGATCGAACGAGATGCATTCGGAGTAATCTGGAGTTTGAAAAAGTTAGATTTATGGTTATTCGGCGCCTCCGTGACGGTGGTCTCCGATCACAATCCCCTGACGTATCTGACGCTAAGCGTTCCTCACGGTGCGAAGATAACGAGGTGGGCTCTAGCTCTGCAGAGGTACGACGTCAAAGTCGTGCATCGGAAGGGCGCTAGACTCAAGAACTCGGACTCTTTGTCCAGAATCGCAAACGAACGTTGGGAGCCCTGTGACACGGCCGGCACCCGTTCCGAATTGGGGGGTAGGACGAGCTAGGCACCGAACAATACGCGCTTGTGGGTGCAATCACGTATTTCTTTTAATTATTTTTAACATGACTTGCCCCTCCATTTAAGCGGGAAGCAGGGAGAGCTGCTGTCAGTGTGGTATGCCGTTTGTTACTTCGCGCCAAGTGCATTCTTTTCTTTGTTGTTTTAAGCATTGTAAGCTGTTTATCGGCGTGGCTCGCCTTTTGGTTTTGTGATAACTTGTGCTTTTATTTTCTGTGCCAGCCCATGTGTACGGGCATTGTGATCGTCGCGGAAATAACCGTGTTGGTTTTCCGCAGTTCTGTGTCGTTGTTTTTATGGTTGTTTTTTTGGGGGGGTTTTTTTTCGTCTTGGGGGAGGGGTAATAAAACTGTTAGCAGGTCCAAGAAGGACCAGAAACACTCTTGGTGGGGAGGTGTAAAGGAGTCGCGAGGGACCCCCTCACCGGGGGGTCCTCATTACGGCCGCGCGGGGGTGTGGGGAAGAGGGGAAGGGGACGCACCCTGGCTGTCGTTGTTTTCTTTACTTTCGACGGGTGACCGCGGTCCTCTCGAGCAGGCACCCCGCGGCGAAGACGTTGTCTCTTCCGCGAAGGGGACGTTTTGTTGTGTGTGTGCGCGTGTTTTCTTCTGTGCTCCAGCGTCCCACAGGGTACGCTGGCGACGATCGAGTTTCGGGCCAGGAGCTCTGGTGCGGCGCCACCCTGTCTGGAACCCAAGGCTGTGCCAATGTTACGGAGCTGTCAGCCGTGGCCGTTGCAAACTTGATGAACGGCCGGGTCGGCCCCCAGCTGACCATTGGAGGGCTGACGCCCCGTGACTTTGAAAAAGTTTGAAACCATTGGTTAAGACTTCCCTGAGGGTGAGGGAGTGAGTGCCTTCAAAAGCCCCGGACGGGGCGAGGGAGGTCGATTTTGGACTGATTCGAACATCCGTAAGACCTGTTCGATCCGGAATATGCCAACTTCCCCTACTTTGTACACATGTACATAGTCTGTAAAATAAATTGGTTCGCCAAAGAACTCGCAAAGTCTCCATCGCCTCCCGAGAACTTCAAAGACCAACGGCCTGCAAAACTTGGCAGGCCCAAAGTACCAACAACGAACGAACCAACATTTACTACGTCAGTTTCAAGAACTTCGAGCTTGTGTATCTTGCCATTTTCTGCCGTTAATGAAACCAGTACCTAGTTAAATACTCGTTCTGATTGGTGTCCACCAATACTCCGACGGTCAGTGCCTCCTGTCCCAAGACCTTGCACTCGAGACGTTCGGACGCGTTCTTTGTAATGAACGAACGTTGGCTCCCTCCGTCGAAGAGAGCTCGGACGAACATCCCGTTGGTTTCTCCTGCACACCAGGTCGTTGCAGTCTGGAGGAGGACAGCTGGCCCGGCAGCTCCGCTTGTGTCAGATTCCAGATTCACTGGGGCGCTCGTTATCGCGTTTTGGTTTGCTTCTACCTTGGTTGGCGCGTAGCCTGGGTCGCACATCGTTGTCGCATGCCGTCTCGAACACTTCGTACAGTGCATGCTGCTTCTGCATTCATTCGAGCGGTGATTAGGTTTCGTGCAACGGAAGCATCGTCTCTCCAAGCGCAGCAGTCTTTTCTTCTCTTCGATTGAAATGTCAGCAGGGCATGCAGGCAGCTGTCGCGTGGTTTTTTACTTTGCAGAAGAAACAGCTATCAGGTTTCGTTGATTGATGCTGTAATGCTGCGGAGGATTGATAGCGTTCTCCAGAACTTCCCTTTTTCTCGTTTTTCTTCTCTGAACTGAATCCACGCGGCTGTTGCCTCGTGTCCATAGCTTGTTGTGCAGCTAGGTTCTCGCGGCTCTGGACTTCGACTCTCAAAAAGGCAAGCAGTCGTGAGAGTAGTGGCACGATACCTCGTTCAGTGGCGCTTGTCTCCGTCGGTCGTTCCTGAGAGTCCTCGGATCTCGTGGGCATCCCTCCGGCTGAAGCGTCCAGCGTCGACACGTCCGATGCCTGCTCGTTCACGATCGTTCTGTTAAAATCCAGCAGGATTTCCTTTGGCAGTGCACGCTGAACCACAGGAAACAAAAGAGCACCGAAGGTCTGATGCCTCTGTCCGAGTGCCTCCAGTTCTCGGAGATGGGAGATGATGGTGTCGTAGAGTCGACGGAGACCCCGAACGTCGTCGGCGTCTCGCACTGGCTGTAGATCTAGGAGCTTCCGCATGTGTGTCTGAACAAGGACGTCCTCATTTCCGAAGCGTTTCTTCAGCAGAAGCACGGCGTCCTCGTAGCACCGTGATGTGGGAGGCAAACCCCTGATGGCACTTGACGCCTCGCCGGTCACCGCAGCCCTGAGGTACCCGAACTTGTCCAAAGTCGTTAGCTGGTCGTTGGTGTGCATTACTTGCTCAAACTGCTCCCAGAACTTTTGCCAAGAGATGCTTTTGCCGTCGAACTTGTGTAGCTCGAGCTTCGGGAGCTTCACTCGGCAGGCAGTCGTTGTCGCGTTTCCGTTGTTGCTCATCGGCGATGAATCGAAATTTCGTGGTGCACTTGCTCGGACTTCCTTCAACTCTTCTTGAAGTGTTGCAATACAGGTGACGACCCGATCATTGTATTCAATTGTTCGCACAAAGTTTTGCTCGGCTTCTCCTTCCGGCACTAGTGGCTCGATGGCGGCGTCCACCTCGTTCAGTTGTGCTTGGAGGGCGCCAAGTCTTGCGGAGGAGATGCTGAGGCTCGTTTCGTTTTTCTCGTTGCTTTCGATGTACGAATCAATTTCAGAAAGGAGTTTGGTCACCTGTGTTCGCAGTGCAGTTCGTTTCCCCTTGAGTCGTTCCATGATCCGGAGCTCGTTTCCTCAGTCATTGGCGAATCCAAGATGGCTCCTGCCTTCTTCTCGTTGCCTGAGCCGTTGGGTAATCCAAGATGGCTATCCAAGACGGCTCCTGCCTTCTTCTCTTTCGTTGTTTTCACTTTTCTGTCGTTGGATGTTCTGCGTTGAAGTCATGTCCTAATTTCCTTCATCCCGGGTTTCGGCACCAACTTTTTAACAGTGTGGAATTAGGGAAAGGACTCGTTGTTTCTTCGTATAACAGAACATAGTTTATTATATTGAAAACTCATTTAAGTAAAGTTAGAGAAGGCACGTCCTCCTTCGACTGTCGTTCCAACAAGAAGGGAGAAGTCGCCCCCACCAAGCGTCCGTCCAAGAGGGGGGCTCGTCGTTTATGACCCCACGGTGGGGCGCGCTCTCCCCGCGGCTCGCTCTCCCCGCGGCTCTCCGTCCCTCTCCCCAGTTTCCTGGAAGGGGGCTGGTGCCTGGGTTTCTGCTCGTCTTCAAAGTCGTCTTTCCATTCCCTCTTCCCGGCTCGGGCATCTCCACGTTTTCTTCTTTTTATTTTACAACAGACTATACTTGTCTCCTAGGGTGCCAATATACTGATTTTGATTGCAAGCTGTGCTTAATCTCTTGTTTTTTTGTATGTTTTTTTTTGCTTTTTGTTTACTACGTCACATTTTCTGAAAATGTGAGTTTTTTGCGTTTTGTTTTGTGTTTTATTTTGTTTTGCCTGCCGTCCGGTAGGCAGCACTCAATCCTGAATTTGAATTTTTCGATTTGAATGGTTTTATCTACATTTGATTTACACCTTACACGCATTTTCTAAGGTTGCGTAGTAAAAGAAGTGAAAGCCGTTTACAACTCCCTGTAACGCCGAATTAGAGCGCAGCTCTTGAGGAGCAGGAGGAGGGAAGGGTACTGAGGGGGGAGGAGGAGGGAAGGGTATTGAAGGGAGGGTAGACCCCTCCTCCTTCTCCTTCTACGTAATTTTTGTAAAACAAAGCAATCTGTTCGGTTCTTGTCCTTTTTGTAAAATGACTGACTTTATGTTGCCCAGCCTAGTAGAAAAAGTTTCTGTTCTTTAAAGTGTAAAACAAAGTTTCTCAAAAAAAAAGTAGGCTTCTGTTTTTGAAGTTTGCAAAAAAAAAAAAAAAAACAGCTTCTGTTAGAACTATATAGAACAAAGATCGTGTAAGTAAACAGGGTTTCTGTTCTGGAAGTTTGTGAAAATACAGTCTCTGCTCCTAAAAATATATAAGAAAGTTTCTGCAAATAAAGCAGGTTTCAGTTCTGGAAATTGGTGAAAAAATCATCTCTGTTCATAGAAATACGCAACATATTGTCTGTAATAAAGCGGTTTCTGTTCTGGAGGTTTGTGAAAAGATCACTTCTGTTTAGAAAGAAAACAGAGCTTCTGTTCAAGTTATAAATTAGTTTCTATGGTACAAATTTCTAAAAAAAACTGTTTCCGTGAACATTGGACGCTCTCTTGACAAATTATTTCTGCTCTGTTCTTTCAGCCTCTAAAAGCATACTTTTTGGGGTGTGGATAGTAGACATACAGTTTCAACACTGCAGAAAGCCTGCAATTTAACAATGTCTTATTGAACCGAAAAAAAAACTTCAATTGAAGTGCGGTATTTCCCAGAGTGACTTAATTGACGTCTCAAACTGAGCTCAGTTTGAGACGTCGTTTTGTCTATTTTCTGTCCTTCTACGTTTTGATGTTTCTGCTCTACCTCAGTCTCAGGTTAATTCAACATGGTTAATATTCACCAGCTCGCCTGCACCCTTGCAATTTTTTCTATGATCATCCCAGAAGCAGGCTTGGTCCCCTTTGCTTATGGTCCAACGTTGTCAACACCGGCAAACCCGATAATTTTCTAAACCTTCGCGCTTTTGGATAAACTGGGGCATCGACTGACAGAGTTAGAAGCGGATGGGGCTTTCTTCGGCATCTGTCTTCGCGAGAACTTCGTGGGTCCGGAGCACTTCAAACTCATCAGTTCCTTTGCGATAGACGTAAATGCGATTCTAAGGAAGAACAGCCGAAGAAGGAAAACATGGTCGTCGATCATCGCGACGAAATGTGGCGTAAAGAGTAATTGATTTGAAACGTGCTCGCGGTGGGTCTTGTCGTTTTTTGTTTCGAAACGTGGAGACAAATAAAATGTTTTCAAACATGCAAGATCGTTACCGGCGACCCGAACGCAAGCTCCAAGGAACAAAACAGTTGTGGTTGTGCCATCGACGCCGATCGTCTGCTACATTTGGTAGTCTACGCCGCCACAAAGCAGTCACAAATAATAGGGGATAACAAGACTGGTAGTAGAGATTGAGGGAAGCGTGAAATTGCTCACGTAATTAATAGGTTATACCATCTTACGGGATACAAAAGTTCGAAGCAGATTTTGAAAGGTGCAAAAAGGTTTCTAAGCTAGGTGGCGCAAGCTACCGCCCAATATAAGGGGGCACAGCCGCCAGCATCCATCTATTCACAAATCGACCGCCGGCAGCTCCGTGGCCGCTGGTTCGAACACTCCTCCGTCCCCGCACCGTCCCATTTTCGGCACGGCGCCGACGGCGTTTTTGCCGGAACGGGGCGAGACGCCGGCTGTGTGAATGAGAACTTAAAGATGCGCTCTAAAACATTTCTGGGCTATGTCATTGCCTTTGACGGCTGGATAAGAAGAGGAAGATGGCCACCGAGTTGTCGCACCGGCACCAAGGTCCGCATTTTCGCGGTGTGGCGTGCTTAGTGCCTTTCATCTGCAGCGCCATCCTTCTGCAGTTCCCAAGACGCCTTACTGGTGATAGCCAGCCGGTCTCCCATGGTCCTGATATTTCCTCGGCTGTGCAAGGGTCTTGCGCCCTCTCAAGCCAGTCAGGCCTAACGGCCACACCTAGCTACAGAACAACTGGACGTCATATACGTGCTCGGTGGGTCATTCTTCTTCTACTGTGTTCCTCCGCGGCACCATCGCCGCCGTCGATCGTGGCCCGTCCATCGCTGGTCATCAGTGGTGACGTTGCACCGAACCCTGGTCCTTGGGCGGTCTGCCGGCGCTGTGACAGGCGAATTCGCAACACCCAAGCTGCCCTACGCTGTGATTCCTGTGATCACTGGTGTCATCGATCATGCGTTTATATGACTCTGCCGCAGTACCGCAAGCTCAGCAAATCTTCCGATCAGTGGCACTGCATCGCGTGTTCTTTCCCTGTCTTTGACGATGATCTTTTTTCGGAACCGTCCCTCGATGTAGCAAGCGCCTCAACAGTGTGCGCCCCCGGAAGCTCCGTCCCCTGTAAAGCTACTCGGCCTATCAAAGCTGTTGGGCCTGCCTCATATGGCACCAACAAGAGCCTCACACTCTGGTATACCAACTGCCGCAGTGTGAAAAACAAGGTTACCGACTTGCGCATGACGGTGACGGCATTGCCGCCTAACGCGGTAGTACTGCTCACGGAGTCCTGGCTCGACCCAGGCGTGCATGACGGTGAGATTTTGGACCTTTCGTCGCACGCTGTATTCCGCAAAGACCGTCGGAGCAGAGGAGGAGGTATATTAATCGCTGTCCCTTCAGGACTCAGCGCGATACGCCGCGATGATTTGGAACAGCCTGACCTTGAAGCGCTGTTTCTCGAACTATTGCTGCCACGCGGTACGATACTTCTCGGCTGCCTTTATTGTCCACCTCACAACAAAGAATCTGCGTACAAACACCTTGACGCTTCAATGACCCGCGCAGCGAAAAAGACGTACAAAGACATCCTGATAATGGGCGACTTCAACGCTCATATCGACTGGTGGGGTCATGATGAGGCAGTTCCTGGCGACCGAGTCGATGACCTTCTTTTGACGCAGTGTCTTCCGCCGGACTCTACCAAGTATGTTGGGCACCTACACACACGTCAAACGACGGCAATACTAGCTTCCTTCATTTGGCGTTCGTTTCGGACATTGCGAAAGTTCGGGCTTGCGATGTCATTCCCGGCCTCACTGGAAGTGACCACTCCGCAATTGAGCTGACATACTTCACCACGCTGCCCCGCACGGGACGGATCGCCCGAACTTTTTGGAATTATGCCAACACAGATCATGCCCATATGTCCCAACTGGCCCACCTTGTTCCGTGGTGTATCACCACCACAGGGTCTGACTGTGTATCAAACTACGACCTCTGGTGCGACCTTGTCGCCGCTATTCAGCAAGAGTGCGTTCCAAGCACCTCAAGTTCAGCGCGACGAAAGCGGTCCCCATGGATGACCACTGATTTCCTGAAGATGGCCCGTAGGAAGCGGACTCTGTTTAAAAAAGCTGCCCGCATGCATTGTCCTGTCTTATTCCAAGAAGCTAAGCAGCTCCAAAGGCTTCTGAAAACCGCAATTTACGTTGCATTTAACAACTATTCACGCATCATCGCCGGAAAGATCAAGGACGATCCTCAGTTGTTTTTGGCATTCGTTAGTCGACAGCGGTCCACCCCTCACAAACCGTGCCTCTTATCAGGTGATCGCCGAGTAACGGCTCCCCGAGATATTGCCCAACCCTTCGCCACACAGTTCTCGTCGGTCTACGGTAGCCACTCAGGTGACCTCGATGTAGACACGCTTGTTGATGAAGTGGAAGCAAGCACCATCTGCCCCACCACTCTACTCTCCACCATTCAGTTTTCTCCTGAGGATCTACAAAGTGCCATTGAACGCCTCAAGTCATCACGCTCCGTCGGACCTGACCACCTTGCTCCCACTTTCCTCAAGCTGCTTTACCCTCTCATCTCGCATCCCATGCTGAACATGCTGCAATCATTTGCAGACAATGCTTTTGTTCCGGACACATGGAAGCGGGCTTTCATCTCCCCTATTCACAAGGGCAGAGGAAAATCAACATACTCTGCATGCAACTACCGCCCTGTGTCCATCACGTTTATACTGTGTCGGACGTTTGAGCGCATGATCAACAGTAAGCTGCTTGAATTCTACGAGGAAAACAACGTCCTTTCTCCCACACAGCACGGCTTCAGGAAGAACAGGAGCTGTGAAACAGCACTGGCTACGATCATGCACTACGTCAGTGACAACCTTGACCATGGTATTTCGACTGATATGGTGCAACTAGATTTTAGCAATGCGTTTGACACGCTGAACCATGCTATACTCCTTCGGAAACTAAGAAGGGCAGGCGTCCGCGGTCCTTTGCTTCGGTGGTTAGCTCGGTTCCTTACTGGCCGCACACACCAGGTCCTCTTTCAAGGATCCCGTTCCGAGAGTTTCGCCGTCTCAGCAGGGGTACCTCAGGGATCCGTCCTTGGCCCTACTCTCTTTTCCACATACACCAACGACCTTTCCCAATCTATCGACACGCAGATAGTCCAATATGCTGACGACATCACTCTGCTTGCACGAACTACACCTCGCGCAAGCTGTCCCAACCTTCAGCGGAACCTGTCTATAGTGCAGCAGTGGTCCGTCTCAAACTGCCTTCTTCTTAACCCATCCAAGTGTGCAGTCATGCGGGTCAGTCACAGCCGCAGCTCAGGAGCCCCTTTGTACACCGTGTGTGCAATACGTCTTACATCGGTCACATCATTACCAATTCTGGGTCTGACGTTTACCCCTTACTTAACATTCTCTCTGCACGTTGCCAATGCTGTTGCCAAAGCCCGACGTCTTTTGGGATTCGTGACACGAGTTTCCAAAGCGTGCGGTCCTACCACCTTCCGTGTACTATACACCGCGCTCGTTCTTCCGCATCTCGAGTACTGTTGTGCGGTGTGGTGCCCACATCAAACTAATTTGGTTCACAGCCTGGAAAGCGTGCAGCGGCGTGCTACTCGGACATACTTTACTCGCCAACACAATCCTGCGTTGCCCTACGCCAGTCGGCTTAAGGATCTCAAATGGCATTCCCTGGCTCATCGAAGAAGAGTCGCCAGGGTGGGCCTTACCTGCCGACTTCTCGACGGCTCGCTCAAAGGGACGTACCTTGCGACCCTCCCAAGGATTAACAAGAGATCGGGACAGCCTGAACTTATTCGAGCGCGTACCAAACACCACAGTTCCTCGCCGATCTTAGCCGGCATCGAGGACTTCATCTCGGCCCCGCTCAGGATACGTTCGCCGCTTCCCCAGGACCGTACTGAATCTGTGTCGATGTGTCGCTTGTTTTCAAAGCACCTACAGCAGCAGGGTCATAACAGTGGTGTAGTGTAGTGTGTGTTTGTGTGTGTGTGAGTCAACTTACTCTCTACATTTCACCCTCATTTTTCTTTTAAAACATTTTGGGTTACGGCCCTGTGTACAAATTTGGTATACGTGTGCGTGTGTTTTTGTTTTTATCATATCTTGGGTGGCGGGCTGGCAGGCGCACTCGCGTACGGGTTTTAACCTTTCCGCACAGCCGTGCACGCCACTCAGGATCAGATTTTTTGTATGCAAATAAATATTATTATTATTATTATTATTATTATTATTATTATAATGTCTGGATGTTCGCTTAAAGAATCCCTCAGAGATAGATAGAGGAATGCATGAGATATCAATATGTTATATAAATAACTGTTGTTTTTTTTCTTTTTTTTTCTTTTTTTAATGCGACACTTGGGCTCGGGTTATATGCGATTACAGAAGCTTAGTTTTGTTGTCAGAAAATCCTTTCGGACAAATAGCGAATGCCATGCCAGCGATTAAAAAGTATACACCTCCAGAGACGCCATCAGCTTGCCCACCGCGGGCGATAAACGGTGCTATTTCTTCTTGCGGGCGATTTTCATCCTTTTTGGTAACATACACAGGCAGGATATTTCGAGGGATGCCGGCCAAACATTTCGAACAAAAACAGTGCATCGCACAGAAAAATATACTGACGCTGTATTATGACTATTTAGGAGGTAGACAGCATGTAGGAATTTTAAGCATCGAATAAGTATTAAAAAGGAAACTTCTTAATTAATATGAATAAAAGTACGCTGCGTCTAGAGTACGGTCCGGCGGTGTTTCGACGACCCTGCTAGAGGCGTTCCAACTGAGCGATGACGAGGAACATCACAGCGTGCAATTGTTCTAAATAATGGTTCTAGAGATCCAGGAATTAAAACGGTTCGCGTTCCATGTCCTCACAAGCGGCCATGACAGACTTCCAAGCGAGAGGCTCGTGCCAGGGCTCGTTGTATGCAGGCGCGTTCAGTGACGTCCTTTTATAGTTCATACCTTTGACGTCATGGTCAGGATTATCAGTTGTGAACGGCAAATTTGATGGTGCCTGTTCAAGTCGACGGTGACAAGTCTGGTTGATGAAAGCTTGGTGCCTTCGCGTTCTCGAAACATCACCCTCAATATTGACAACCTGACATGACTCTTATTTCCGTTAAAGAACGCATAATTAATCCCAGTTTGGTACATCTTTGAAAGTCTACCATAAAATTATTTTGACCCGCCGATGGGCGAGACAACTGCCTGGAAGCGAAATCTGCAGAAAGTGGACGTTAGACCGTCTTAGCAGATCGTTTTCTCGCCCCGATAACGATACCTCCTTTCTGCTCCGGCGGCCTTCGGCATGCGTCCTATCGTCATCGCGTGTGGTTATTGGGGTGAAAAAACAATCTGCTAAAACTCTCTAATGCTACTCGGATGATTCTGATGGTGACCTAGCCACGTTCCAAAATAAATATAAGGAACGACAGGAACGCTCTTAGTAAATGCTGCTTTATCGGCGGAAATAAGAAAGATATCAGGCTATCAACTTCGACGGTGTTGATTTTAGAATGCAATTACCCAAGCCCTCCTCATAGAGGCAATCGAACATGTCGGTCGCAGCTGATAATCTTTGTCGTGACGTCACACGTATGAGCCACGGCTGTCGCCGCGCGCACTTTCGTGGTGCTCTTGTTTGGCGCCTAGAGAGTGGTAGGGATTTTTCGCCCCTTCAATGAAAAGCGTCGCTAAGATACACAAATATGCGGGTTTGTGAGAAAAGAAAACTTCGCGGCAATTTTTCGGCTCCTCCCCCACCATGTCATAACACAAAGAAAGTTGTGCTTGACTGGCACAGAACGCCACTGACCCAAAGCTTCTTTGCTGCGGTGAAATCGCGAAGATAAAAGGGGACTATTCCTTTTTAGTATTGCCTTCGCAAAGCGTGATGACGTAAGTGCGGGATCGAAACCACCCGCCTGACAACAGTCGAGCGCGACTCATGGATTGGACAGGAGACCCGCGTGAGCACTGTACATCGGCTCGTAACAATCAGTGCCTCGGCGGACACTCGGGTAGTAGCTCGTGTCCAACCACTTCGCTCATATAAAAAGCCGAACTCTAACAATGCCTGGACCTCCAGCACGAGTTTTCTACTTTGCCAACGCCAGCGCGTGGCTATAAGATTAACGTTGGTGGCATAGGATGGGCACCAGGTCACGTGGTCGCTTGTTCTGACTCCGAGTTCAGGAGTTGAACGATGCTCATATTTCTCGAATTATTTGGTGACTGCCATTGCCTTGTAAAGAAAACTAAGGCAAGTTTATTCAGGTCTTAACGTTAGGGAGCGATTTTAAGTATCATTTAGCAAAAGTAGAAAAATCGTCTCATGCCTCCTTTAGAAACAATCATTCTTGACTTTCACGAAGCGGCGTGCGCACACTAAAATAAAAGTGTTCTGACGTCCTTTTGAACGACATAATGTACACCAAATCTTTAGTTCGACGTACAGCGCACTGGCGTCAAACCGACGGCCCCAACTTTTGGGAGGGGCTAGATAACGGTGGGATATACCCCGTTAAACAGCTAAAGTACGTATCAAAAACTAGACGAAAAAAAAGCACTGAGGTTTTGCATTAGGACCAAGAAAACCTCGATTACTTTTGTCTTAGTCAGAAACGTACGTTAGTTTAATTAGTTGTATAATCACTCGGCTATCAAGCCGCTCGCGAAAGTTGGTACCGTCGGTTCAACGTCAGTACGCTGTATACGCCGAACTGAAGTTTTGAGGTGTCTTATATAGGAGAAGGAGAATAAGAACATACCCTTTTTTTTTCGTAGAGTGCATCTCTTTACGAATCATAGTGTCAGAAGTGAATTCTTACCAGTAGCCGGGCCAGACATTAAGGCCGCATAGAACATCTGCCCCTTCGCGAGCGCCTACACACTAAAAATTTCAACACCCATGTTCGTGTTAAAAGGGCGTTTTTCCGAGCTAACACCCTTCCTACACCATTTTTACATGATTTTTGAATATTGAAGGGTGTACGGAAAGGCCTACACCCTTCGTACATCCTTTTTACACCCTACGGCTG
This sequence comes from Ixodes scapularis, assembly GCF_016920785.2. Classification (NCBI taxonomy): domain Eukaryota; kingdom Metazoa; phylum Arthropoda; class Arachnida; order Ixodida; family Ixodidae; genus Ixodes; species Ixodes scapularis. The sequence goes on from NW_024609876.1 coordinate 723,199, forward strand.
CCGAAATCGTGTTAAGAGGGTGTTGCGGTGGTACACCCATGATTTCCGAGTCGTCGAACTCGGAAACCGCCGAATTGCAGACATACGCGCCGACAGCAGAAGTCAAGAAGCAGCCTGCCCAATTTAGAGGATTTCGTGAAGTTCAAGTAAGCACAATGGGCAGCTGACATCCAAGCCAAGCCAACGCTCAAGTTGTTTTCAAGCCAGATGAATGCCGGCGTTGTGTACAAGCTCCTTGGTTGTTTACGTGCAAGCGATAACGAAAATAGCATCGGTTACTCACGCACTTCTGCTGAGAATGGTGCGACCACATCGGTTCTATTATGATACATTCCGTCTCATCCTGAGATGTACTAAAGCGAAGGCTAGACGTGCGAGACGGTTCGGGCTCACAGCTTTACTGTGAGCCTGTACCATAAAGGTCGGTTCCGACCAGGGTGTAAGATAGACAGGTGGGGAAACGAGAGCCAAATGAGCGACCTGATTGTGTCCGGCCCCCGGTTTTCTCTTTTTCTGTGGCGCCATCTATGTGGAGCACCGCGAACTCTCACTCCGGGTGGGCGACCGGTGGCGACCGGCTAAACTGACGGAGATAGTTTCTCGTAAATTTTCAATGGAGGACTGTCGTGCTCTCAGTTTATTTTGCGCACTCTCCCATAGAGTTCCACGTAAATCCGATTCCGACTTTTTTTCCTCTCGCCGCAGCGCCATCTGTCGCAAATCGGGGGTACCCGCAAGCAGACGAGTACACAATCCGGTCACGGCGCTGCGGTAGGCTTCTATGGGCCGTTTCCCCACCTGTTTATCTTACACCCTGGTTCCGACACTTGCGTTTGAGTGTTTGTCTGCGTTGCGTTTAGAACCGAAAACGAGTCACCGGCACATCTGTGCTTCGTATGAAGCTTGGATTCCAATTCAAAGAATCATCTTGGCACGCGATATAAGCAGCAGGGATGTCCTGGTTTCTCGCAGCCGCAACGCGGTCAAACGCAACTGTTTGAACCAGGCTTTACGTGGTTGTCCTGTGCTTGTCCCTCGCGCTTTATTTTTTCGATTTTAAGTATTCATTTTCAACTCGCTCGCTTTTACCAGTACTAGTAGATACTCAAGCTGCACGAGGGCTCGTGCAGTGCGACCATCAAGCGATGCGAGCTTGTGCTCGAGCCTTGGCTTTAATGCATCTTAGTGGGGAAGGCAATCATCGGGGATATATGACACACGATGATGCCAAGTCTGTTCACGGCGGACTCTCGTGCTGTTCTGATTGGAGGAGAAGGGGCGTGTAAAATATTGGCAAATGGAACATGGTTAGCGACAGCGCAAATATATGTTGGAAAAAGTTCAAAATATTGAAGTGCAGCAGCCTGAAACTTTGGAGTTAGCAATTAGAGAATCATTTGAAGACATCTTTAGAGGTTCAGCCTTCTCTGCCCTCCCCCCCCCCCCCCCCCCCCCCCCCCACCAATATCGAAGGCTGCTAGGATATTGGTTCAGGCTAAGCCCTCTGTCTTTCAGTCAGCGAACTCGAGCCGTTCCACCTGACCTTGTTATTCCATATCAGATATGTTAGAAAATGGAATGCAGATTCTCTTTACACGGCCAAAACATAAAGTGTTATCAAATAATACTTGCCGTATTCATATTCTACATTTACGGACCGGGGCTGCCCCGCCTGTGGAGGGTGAAGATGCGAGCAGCCTCGAAGCCCACCAACAGTGGCTGCGTGCTGAGACGAAAGCTGGTGCCTGAAGAAGGCCAGATTGATCTTCGAATAGATGCGACTGCCTGCAAATGGCTACATGCGTTGATATTGATGGGCATATAGACTGCACAGAATGCTTATCCCTACCTGATGGATGCTAGGAGGGTATGCATTCCATATTTTTTTACTGATCTCTACGACAATTGCTAAATTGCGCTTCCCCGCTCCGTGATTGCGGCTGCCGGACGACCATCTTGGGACACGGAAAATTAACCTTTTGGAGCGTTGCAGAGGCTGGCCGGCAGCGTGCTGAAGACATGTTTTTTGCTCGTTTGTCGTCATTGGGAGCGTTAAAGTGGCCCTGCAATAACTTTTTGACTGGTTTTTAATTTGGACCAAACCTGAGCGCACTGAACGCAGTAATTTAAAGAAACTTTTCTTTTCTCAAATTTCGCTTTATTTTAAAAGTTATAGGCAAATTAGACTTACAAAAACAAGCAAAAAATAAAATCCTTCATGACGTCGTAGGTCCTAGCTTGTGTGGCCGTGAAGTAGTGAGCTCATCGAGCGCTCACGGCTGCCGCACTCAGTGTGCGGCAGCCGTGTTGAGGGTGCCACTAAAGCACGTGTTGACTAGGCTGTATGAAGCGGGCGGCCAGGGCAGCTCGCATTGCATTTGCCGCGCGATTAAAGTCTAATTCGGCATAACACTTCATTGGCCACAAACGACGGCAAACACGGGGTAAAGATCAGTTCAGAACGGGAGCCACTTCGCGCTGCCATACCGCCAAAGGGTCAAATCGCCAGCCAAGCCCGCGCCGAAAGCCTTGGGAATGCTCGGAACCGGTCGGATCCTCGAGCCGGTATACGACCGCAGCGCCACCGCGTACATCCGGGACCTTTCTAAGCCCATTGTTCGTCGGAGCCTCATCCCACTACGCCTTTCTAGTGTATGCGCCGTTTTTTTCACCGCTTGGTGGCGGGTTTGTCGACGGGTCTTTTCTTGTTTCCGTACTTTCTAAACTGGATTTGTTTCTTTTCTGATCTAAAATACTGAACAAAAACTACTTTCATACATAACTGAAACGGTTCGCGACACTTATATTTTGTATCGACTAAAAAAAAAAGCTTTAAGCGGCTCTGACCAGTAGTAAGCCCAGGACCAAATACGTCACATATTCCGCGCTTTCGGCAACGCGGGTCGCCCTCGTAGGTGGAGGAGGTTTCCGCGTCGTCCGGTTAAAATATGACTCACTGATATTTAGTTATTCTCTCCGTGCCCGCTGGCTTGCCGGAACCCAAAGAGACGTGGAAACCGCAAAAGAGGTAGACGCTTAAGTATGATTGCAGCTCCCCTTTAAGTCCACACTCCTTTACTCCTACTCTGACACTCCGAGTTTCGTACTCCAGGCACAGCAACTAAACGGCGCATGGCGTACAGGAGCGCGACAGACCGAATCTATTGACGAGCCGCACAAGCTCCTTCCCACCGCACGGTTATGACGAACCTGGCATCCCGTGGATACGGGTGGGAGAAGCCAAAATTATTTCGGTGGTAAATTAATTAAAGCCAGTGTAGAGCGGCAGGGTACAAAGTAAAAGAGACGGCGACGTTATGAAGTTTCTACGAACGTTTAAGTATTTCTGAGAGGTTTGGAGACTCGCTTCGAGCACGTGCGGGGAAAGGCACCTTGGCTGATCTATTTATTGACCGTACAAGCTGTTTATATTTGAATCAAAGACAACATTCTTGAACCCGTTTGTCGACGCACGAAACCCTCACACTTGCCAGATATTTCGTGGTTCCGTATTGCAGCGAGACGGAATGCGATGGAAGCTGTTGATGTGCTATGCCGATACCGGAACACTGTCGTTCAATAGATAGCACGTCAATTCGTTTCAGGCGAGACATGAACATGATGTTTCGGCTTTCCATTCGAAGTATCTTGATTCTCTGGGCAAAGCATCCTAGAAAGGGCAGCGCTCCGACTGTCTTCTTATCTCAACAACTTTTCTGTCGCTGTGCTGTCGGTAACCTTCCGTTCAATAGATGAATTCGTTTTCAGGCGAGATGCACGAACAAACCTTTCCCGCAATGCTAACTGATGCTTTTACTTTCCAATCTAAGTATCTTTATTCGCTGCAGCTGGACTAAGCAGTTTAAAAAGTGCAGCCGTCCCACTGTCTTCTCGGCAACTTTTCTGTCGCCGAGCTATCAGCACGCTCGTTCGATAGATCACTTTGTTCTCAGGCAAGGCACATGAACAAACCTTTTCCGGAATGCTAATTGCTGTCTTGGCTTTCAAATCAAATTGTTTTTACCTGCTGGATTAACCACTAATGGACTGAAAAGGAGCAGCTGTCCGGCTACGCCTTTTGTTTCAACAATCTCAACAACAGCACAGCCATCTTGTTTGTGGACGTGACATCACGGAGCGCAAAGAAGTCACTTGTGCTCCAAGAAATGCTCGGAGCACGAAGAGCACGCTCGAGTGTCAGTCTCCGGCGGCGCTCCGCTCTGTTTAGTGAAAGGAGCGCCAAACGCTCGCAATGTGTAAAAAATGAGAATTTCCTTTGAAAACGCATGAAATTTTTTTGCAACAGCGCGGCACCGCAAGAAAAAGGCACAACTTGTCGAACGTCGAGTCTCGCCGGTCTTGCGGCGTGGTCAAAGCTTCCTTGGCCTGCCAAACTGCTGCGTCTCTGTGCCTTTTCACGCTAGGATACTTATCAAAAATTGATGCCATGGCAGAGCTTTGAAGGTATGTCGCACATAGGCGTCTTCTCTATCACCCAGCTGTTCCAGCGAGTTGCTATCAATAGGAAACGAAATCGGTGGTTGCTATTATGTATTAACCATGGCTATGTTCCAAATCTACTCAAATGGATCACATGACAGCACAAATAGAGCAATGCTGTGGAAGAAGGTAGGTTTTCGAAGGCAAAAGTATGAAGCGGCGATATCTGAAGTTTGTCAAACGTGGCCCGTCCATATGGTTGTGTGCTATCTGTCGCCGTCGCCATAGCCTCCTACCCCTCCTTTGTCGCCACTGGATCATGCCCGTTTCTGGACTGCAAGTGCCGCAAGTTACAGATACAGTCGTAAGAGCAAAGTAAAATGCTGCTCCAGAGGCACATGCATCTTCATGCACTTTGCACTCACGAAACAAATCCACACGGCGTTAATTCTTGATCGGTATTCAAGCGTGCGAAGACAAAGATGCAGCACTTTGGCATGCCAAGGAAGCTTTGATCATGCCGCCAGAACGGTAAGACTTGCGTTAGACGAGTTGCCCCTCTTTCTTGCGGTGCTGAGCTTTCGTAAAAATTTCCACGTGTTCTCAAACGCAATTCTCACCGTTCGGGGTTTTAACAAACTTCTTCGGTAAATGACAACGAACGGGCAGAAAACATGTCTTCAGCTTACTGCCGCCCAGCCTCCGCAACGCTCCAAAAGGTTGACTGATAATCTTTGCCCTAGGTGGCCATCCGGTGGCCGCACCTGAGCTGCAACGACCAAGCGGAGACACGCGATCCAGCAAATTGTCGTGGAGATCAATGGTATTGCTTGCACGGCGTACTATTAGTCTTCAGAGCAAACACAAGTGTCGCTGCGGTCGCCACGTCTTGACTGGGTGAGGTGTACCGTGACGTCTGGTGACGGACTCCGCTTCGCGTTCTGGCATCTGGCTGGCTTCCCTGCGCCCGTTTCCTCACGATCGGAGGTTTGAGATCATGCTGACCTACTGTTCAGCGCTGCAATGCAATTTCCAAAAAGAAGCTGGTATCATATTCTACCACCCGAAAACTTCGAGATTAAAGAGAGCATGGACAGTCAGACTAAGGATGGGAAAGGCACCGTCAACATCGGCCGTTGTGAGCTGTAAGCACGTTGAGAAGCGGGGCTTCGTTTACCTGCAGTGTACAAGGCGCTGGGTGAGACTTATGCCGACAGAATTTTCATAGCTTTTCCAACCGTTTTTGTCACGTTTACCTTTATAATTGAGTTATAAGTATGGAAAGCTATCGGTGGAGGCAACTCCGTCGATGAACCCCCCCGCCCCCTCCACACGATATAAGGCGGTTGTGCAAGGGGTTGTGGAAGCGGCAGTGTAAGTGTTTCAGACACTGAAATTCTGTTCTTTGCAGATTCATGAGTTAAGCGCGAGACACATGCGCGAAAAATCCATCCGATCCGACGTCCGATCCGACAGTACTACTGCCTGATCCGAAAAATTTGGTCGCTTCAGGCGTCAGATCGGCGATCCGACATGCGTCAAACGCGGCAGATAGTTTCGCATGGCGGACGGATTGTCGGATGCGTCCAGCCAATGACAGCACAGCTAGCGCGAACGTCATGATGACGTACTTGGTCTGTCGGGACGAATAAGAAAACGGGACGGGCGACGGGAAGCCGGACGCGTGGATCCCGCTGATCCATTCGAGAAAGATGGCCCCGGCAAAGAATGCACACGCTAACAAGAACGAGCTCCTAGCTTCGCTCAAGCGAGCTAAACCATCAATCTGGGACCAGAGATCTATGAACGCGGACCTCCGCTGGAGTGCTTGGAAGTTGGATCTCCTGGGCGGAGCCGAACGGATCGTTGTGTCGCTTGCAAGGTCGGAAGCGTGTGCGTGCGTCTCAATTCGGAGTGGCGTTCGGACTGTCGGATCGGACAATTCTGCCGTCCATTTGTCTCGCGCTTTAGGAGAACATCAGACCCCGCTTTGCGGGCATACAAATGGCATTTAAATCAAAGGCCTTTGGGCGGTCTCATTTGTAATTTTCTCCCCATGGCACAGAATATATTTAACATGTTGCTCGAGCAGAGTGCAGCTTTTCGCTGAGACGTTTTTGTTTAAAAACAAAGTTGAAAAAACCTCTTAATTTATTCAAATCATCAGCAGCGTTGATTGTGCGAGATGTAAATATATTGCAATGCTCCTGCAAGTGTGGTGGCATTTCTTCCTTTTCATATACCAGCTGTGATTCATGCACTGTCTGCCCTGGAAACCATGCTCGGAATGTTGGTTGAAGTTTCGCCTGCAGCTACAGACCATACCTCAATAAGGCCGCATATAATAATTCACATTTCCTACGTAAAATGCGCACAAAAAAAAAAACAAAAACGAAAGTAATATGCCGACAGCTAACGCCGTCTTGGCCTTTGTAGGGCGAGTGAGGGGGTAAATTTTGTCCTCAGCATGACGTCACCCCGGCTCGCTGTAAAAGGTTGTCACCCAAACTTCTCGGTGCTAATACTCTCACCATACAATGCACCTGTCATTTGTTTGGCCCCTGGTCATGAAATCATTCTCAGTTTGCCATTCCATCTCACCGAGAGCCCGATTTTGGTCATTGAGGTCTCAACCGGCTTGCACTGAAGAAGTATTAGCGAGTTCGTTTCACGGCACTCGTGCCCACGCGTGTCCACTCGCAGCGTGGAGCGGGTTTGTTTCAGCCGGCACTCCACGAGTGGTTGCACTCTCCGAGTTCGTTTCATTGCTGACACCCCACGCGTGCATGCACTCGCTGCACTGAGAAAATCGAGATTGCGCCAAAATGCAATCCCGTCGTGCCTCGCTCCGGCTAGGCCGGCAAGGTGCTGGAGCAGATGACGAAAGTTTGTCTGCTACGATGTGTCGCGGAACCGAAAGGAAAAAAAGTAGAGTTTCTGATAGAAATTGCGTCCCGCGGGCAACGGAATCAAACGCGAGCTTGAACTGTGAGCGTCTCCTATTTCATGAAGGAAGCAGTTGACAAACCGTGCTTTATTTGGAGGTTTTAACTCGCTCTGTTGCCGTAAAAACGCTGAAATATACCAGTGTGTAAAGAAATGCTCAGAACAAATGCATCAGCGGCCCCCGAGATGTTTATCACCAACGTGTCCGGGTGAAAAATTGAACATTTGTTGACAAAACTGCCCCAGCAGAAACTTTGACTGCCCAATAAGCCTCAGAGAAAGCTAAATTTAGTGGTTTTACCCGAGGCTTGGGCAACATCATCATGTTTAACATTTACCTACTTCAGCTAACTTGCCCCGTCATATTTTGTTCGAGAAAGCTCTCGTTCTTGACGCCCTCACCAAAGCTAATATCTGATCCACCTGTAATGACGATCGAAATCGAAAAGTTTTGCTGGGTATTCCAGCAGACTAGTTTTAAGGCGTACCCTTTCAGTGGTCCAAGCATAATGCCATACTCAAATGATCAAGCTTCTGCTCGGACAGCATCATCCATTTTCTTCAGTGTAAACGGTTATGAGAATTGAAAGATCGCAACCAGCTGCTTTGTAGACAGCTGGTTGCGGAAATTTACGCCGTCTGTAACTATCCCTATGACAGCCGAGTTGCTTGAAGTCATCGCAACTATAAACTACAGGCTGCAGCGACCAACGTTTGTAGATAAACGTTGGTAGCGACTGTACTCTCGCATTCCCACCCAACACTCCGAACAGCAAGGCGCCAGTTTCGGTTTGAGGTCGGTATTCTTTCTACAACATAGATGGCGGCAGCATCAGTCTTCCGCACTTGGTGCATTTGGCGAATTCGTTTGAGTCCAGTTCTCCGTGCAACACTCTGCGAGTGCGATGCATTCTGGGAGAGAACTCGAACGGTGCCAGTGCGTGCGAAACGAACTCGCTATAAAATACCGCTACCAGACGCATCGTCTGCTAACATGAGGGAATAATAATGAGTTTGTTTTCTACTAGGTAGGTATCATTCTCTGACAGAAGCAAAACGACGAACAGACTAGCAAGTCATCTGCGAACAGAGCCAAAAAGGGACAATCGTCTGCTATGAATTGTGTGCTGCGCAGAGTGATATGTCTGCACTGTAGTCATGACAGGGGCTTGAATGGTGGCTCCTACTTTCTACACATGGGTCCTAGGAAACATTTTGTAAGTGATGAGGTGCCCACAATCATGGGCGTCAGCAAAGTGGCGGAAAAGGGGGGGGATTATTCTGAAGGGGTGTAGCTTTCAAACCTCTAACTTTGAAAGAAAACGAGGTTTGCCCCCCTCCCCCTCCTTTTCCTGCAAAACGTACTGCAGATGCCCATGCCCGCAATCTAGGCCAACGGTTCTGGAAAGAGGGTTTGTGGAACCTCTCCGTAAAGGCATTTTAGGAGTCCGCAAAACTCTGCCGGCAATAATTTTTTTTTTTTTTTAATATGATTTGGGGCATTGAGTTGAGCCCAGTCCGGCCATGGCACATTCACAGCTCCGAGAGAAAAAGGAATCTACAGAAGAATACCTCTTTTCACTCTTAACACTAAACTTTGTAACACCCATAATCGTGTAAAAAGGGTGTAAGAAGGGTGTAGGTTAGGAAAAACACCCTTTTTACACGCTTTTTACACGATTTCTGAATACCGGTGGGTGTAAAAAGGGTGTGCTGACGTTTTACACCCTTTACACGCCCTCTTTACGCCCTACTTGCAGCGATGGTGTCTGAAATCGTGTAAAAAGGGTGTATGGGCGAATTGTACGCCCTTCATCCACACGGTGTGAAAGGGGCGCAGTGGTGATGCTGTCAAATACACCCATGATTTCATAGCCGCTCATATCTATTACTTTGGTGAAACTGTTGTTGATGTACGGCGGTACAAACATCGAGTATAATTAATCGCCACATGGAGTCGTGTATGATTAGGAAGCGCTAGAGAATAGTTCTTGCAACTCCTATTGAACTCTTCGTCCGACACGAGCCTAAAATTACGTTTCGCGCGTGCATCAGTTTGATCGGTTCAACCTTGATTTAAAAAAAAAATCATCTCCGCTCGCAAAAAAAAAAAAAAAAGAACGAAGACGTGTAAATATACAACCTAGGCAGCACACAGTATTGCGCTGTTATGAAATTAAATCGGAAAGATTCTGCCGATATTATTTTGGTCCAGCCAATATCTGTGAAAAATGGGATGGGTTGCGCCGACGATATATCCTGACATACCGTACGTGGCGCCGTTTTTGGTTGACTGTCAAGAGTGTCCTGCGTGAATCGGCTATGTCGGCGAGGTGTTTCTATTCCTTGACTGCCTAAAATCCGACGTTAAAAAACAAAACAAAGCAAGATTAAGCGAAATAGAATCTGCGTACTTTTAACCTGATAAAGGTCTTTTAAACTGAAGACTTGAACAAACTGCGGCGCCCTCATTTCGGATATTACAAACTCACCTGACTGGGTTTCGCACTAATTATAGCACCTTCACTGAGACTTTATTTCGGAGTGAATCTCATGAAACCATGCCGTAAAACAATCGAAAGTGCTGGATTAATGACACCCCCAGGGACGCGTTTCTTATCTCTCCGTAATGACACCAAAATATCTATACTTCGTTTCAGCTTCCGTCCGAGCGCAGCCCAAGGCTGAGGGGCGGTTCGCAACTTCGAGAAGAGCATTCCTTCACACCACAAAGTAGTTCCCAAGAGCAATTTATTTTAAAATAACTGTTTTGTGCGTAAAAACTGCACAATGTTCGAGATGTGTACTGCTGAGAATGATTTTCAACTAAAGGTATCAAATCTCTGAAGTTTATGTTTCTATTAATATATGTAAGTGCATGTGGTTTGGTGAAAACACGTACATCCGCTGGCAACACGGCTGCAGCGTTCGGTTGTTCTGTGTGATTTCGTTCCCGTAATCGCCGAATCATGTGCTTCGCTGCTTTCCTCAACGAGTCGCTGCAAAACGCCCTTTCGCAAAGGCACGTTTTGGCGTCAGGCGCGAGAAGTCGTGATGAATGTCTACTTTCAAATTCGGCAGGAGACTCCGGCCGCGTCGTACCGCGAATGAGTTGTAAACAAGAAAAGCGTCCGGGCCACTACAATTCAGATACGCGGCGAAACCCCTTTACCTGCCGATCACATTAAACGTCGAGAAGCCGGTGGAAAGGACTGCGCCTCGAGTCCTGGTATATCCAAACAATACAAGGAAACATCAATGGCCGGGTCATCGGGGACCTTGCAATGTGTACTTACAACTCGAAACTATGCCGAACAAGTTGAAAGCTCAGACACAGATGCCAGCGGCCAGCCTACGTACACACTAAACGAAAATATACCCAGATGGGAGTACATCGCTTGTCCTCTAGCGCATTCCCTTATGGGAGGTTTTTATACTCTGCAGGATGGGAGTTCAGAATGAACTCCCACGCAGGCCAGAGTTTTTGGGGGGGGTGCAAGGGAGTATGTACAGAACTCCCAGCAGTACGGGAGTCTGTTCATGGATCAATGGGAGTATTTATTTACTTCCATCAGAGTGTTCCTATGTGGATCCAAGGGAATATTCTTTCACATCCTTATGGGAGTTTTTACGTGGACTCACGGGAATGTTCCTTTACATCCACCTGGGAGTTCTTACGTGGATCCACGGGAGTATTCTTTCACATCCATATGGGAGTTTTTACGTGCACTTATGGGACTATTTTTTCACATCCATATGGGAGTTTTTACGTGCATTTATGGGACTATTTTTTCATATCCATATGGGAGTTTTTACGTGCACTTATGGGACTATTTTTTCACATCCATATGGGAGTTTTTACGTGCATTTATGGGACCATTTTTTCACATCCATATGGGAGTTTTTACGTGCATTTATGGGACTATTTTTTTCACATCCATATGGGAGTTTTTACGTGCATTTATGGGACTATTTTTTCACATCCATATGGGAGTTTTCACATGCATTTATGGGACTATTTTTTCACATCCATATGGGAGTTTTTACGTGCACTTATGGGACTATTTTTCACATCCACCTGGGAGTTACTGCCGGGACCTAAGGGAGTATTCTTTCACATCCATTTGGGAGTTAGTACGTGGACCCACGGGAGTCTTCTTTCACATCCTCCTAGGAGTTGTATACCTACGGGGGTATTCCTTCGCATCCATCTAGGAGTTTCTTCAAAGCCAGGAAGTGTGGAAGGAAAGTCATAAGCAGGTAGCATCATGCACGAAATAAATTTATTGCACTATGAATATTTTTTGCACATGTCGTATAACAAGAGTTCATTTTGCCTTGGGCGCAAACTGGCTTATACCCCGTTAGACGGCCATTGAAATGGCCTTCAGAGCAAACTCCTCAAAAAATGTCTGCGAACACCAAAGGGCACAGGCAGAGCCGAGATTGTGAACTGATTCACCGATTCTTTGAAGGAATTCATTCCGAAAGCCATTTAAATGCCCGACTGACAGGGGTATTTATTATAATGTAGGGTACGCTAGGCTAACTGTGGTACACAAGCCACGATTGCTCTGTAGAAATTTATCAATTCCAGCGCCTTCACCCGTGGCTTCATGTAGCAGTCGGCAAAACCACGTTCAATGAAAGTCAGCATCTTATGTGCCTTCTTTACATAGTGGATGTGGAAAATCCAGTAGACGGCAATGAGGTACGCCACATCCTGATGGAGCCATACCATAAGTACAAAGTTCTTCCTTGATCAGTCCTAAAATATTGAAATAAATTACCTCAAACTTGACAGAATTCGATAAAACATAATATGAGAGTCACAGATTTTTCACCTCAGCTTATTTATGTTAAACACTCTGACTGCTCCCTCTTAGACGTCGCAGCTTGCTCGTTATATGTAGTAGCGGCAGATGCAATTACTCTTCCTGCAATCAGTCCGCTGTTGGCCATTCTCTTTCCTGCGTAGTGCTGGAAGGGACCTGTAACCAAAAAAGCACAAGCATTTAAGTTAAAATGTACTCACAATCAACACAACAGATGTTTCCGACGTTATCGTATGAACCTTGCAAACCAGGTGGGGAGTGGACTTCTCTCAAAAAGTGAATTGAAGACAGTTTCTTCAAAGCAATATCAATACTACTGATATTGAAAATATGGTAAAAGGGCAGAATGGTTTTAAAGTGATATAGCAACGAAATTGTAGTGCCTATTTTATTGTCTGAATGTCAACCATGTTTTTCCATACAGTGGAGACACCAATTTTTTGCTCAAAAAGACACAAAACATTTAAAACTAGTGTCTCAGAAGATCTCCCGATATGCATCACGTTCGTGACGTCTGGTTCTCCTTCAGTCAAGGCTATATGGGAGCTGGCGTGGCTGTGAGCTTCGCCACTTGATGACGTCAATGCACTACAAGCTGGTCGTTCGAGTTGTCCCTCCTCGCTCTCCGCAGGAGTTGAATAGGCACGGGAGAAAAAAGAAAACCGGTTCAGCCAAGTTAGACAGGGCTCAGGCGCACACAGCCTGCCACCATGCTCCCGTGTAGTGGTGCTGCTTCTATGTGGTGTGACGTGACAGTATTTGGTTTATTTAAATAATATTTCGGAGTCTTTTTTAGCAAAAAAAAAAAAAATAGGTGTCTCCATGGTGTGGGCAGAACATGGTTAACATTTAGACAATACAATTAGTGCTAAAATTTTGTTGTAATAACCTTAAAAAAAAAAAAAGAACAAGGTACACCCTTATTTTCAACGGTTCACATCAAACACGTTTATAACTATCTACCTTTCTGCGCTAGTTTCCTTTTCCATCGTTTCATAGTCTCAGTAACTTTAAGAGTGAGTGACAGTCCTGCAAAAATGTCATCAAGCATGTAAAAATTTTCAAAGCCGGAAAAATTGACAGCTTATTGCAAGCTTTTAAAAAGTCAAACCAAACAAAACGACCTATTGCAAAAACTGTAGGATACCTGTCTTGCTGCATGTAAGCTTAAGAAATTGAAATTAGTATACATTTCTAGCGATTTACTCCTACAAACTATAATTTTCTTCACTCTCACACAATCACTAGGCAGAAGAAGCAAAAGCCCTCCCATTATCATAATCGTGTGCACTGCAAACATGCAAGAGTTATCAACTTTTTGAGAAACGACTATAAGGGATAGCTCACATATACGGCACAGAGCTAAATCAACAGTAAAACAGTGCCGACTTGAACTTAACTTAGTACTGATGCAGCAGTATATGAGCATCAGATCATTAACAAAGAGCAAAGTCAGCACTATTCCCAGCACTTACTAATAGTACTGCACTATTGTAACGCCCCGAATCTGGGTGAACCCTTTCAAATCACCGCATAAATTGGCTTCACAATTTATCGCACTACGATTTACCAGAGAGGTGCCTAAAGGTGGTGAAAGCATCGCAGAAAAAATGTCAAAGAATGAACTTACCCGAGTAAAAAGTAAAAAAACTGGTTTGGCTACCTATGGCACCAGTGTGCTAGTATATGCGCACCCTCCGACTGGCACAACAACCGACAGATGGCGGCAACGGCACCGACGCCTTATGGCAGCTCGGTAGCTCCACGGTCACGCCAAAAGCACACCACATGTAGCTGAAATTACTCAACGAACCATCGGTTTGATTATTTTTGTGTCCATTTAATGTGATTTATTGGGGGTGAAAATAAAATAATGTTCTGACAATTATAGCACCGAAAAAGTGTGTACCATTTATGACTCAAAAAGGTTGTCTGATTTTGGTGTGACTGGGTGGCTGCTGAGCAGCTACAAGCCGCTAGGGTTGATGTCGCCATCTGTCAGTTATTGAGCCAGTCAAAGGGTGCACAGTTAGCAGACGGGCGCCAAAGGCAGAAAAAAATAGTCATTTTTTTACCTTTTACTCAGGTAAGTTTGTTCTTTGAGCTTTTGATGCAGTGATTCCATTACCTTCGGGCACCTCTGTCGTAAATCGTAGCGTGATGCATCCCCAAACCGACTTAATGCAGTACTTTAAAAGCTTCACCAAGATTAAGAACTTGGCAGCACAGGTGTAGTGTATATGTGAACAGGTCTTTAAGGAAAGGAACAGAAATTTAGATTTCACAAAATAAGGTAGCAGGAGTGTTCAACGGGGCGCCACCAACCCCTAAACACCACTCATAAAGCAATATCTCGGATAGCCATATTTTTGTAAAATAAGGATGCGATGAGTGAGAATCGCGACATCGTGTTTCCTGCAGAATAGTTGAGGAGGGGGGGAAACGGCCTTGCTTCTTTCCCTTTTCGCGTCCTTGCGGAGTCAAAGTGAGAAGAGGAGGAAACCAGAATCGCGACGTCATGGGCCTTTTTGGCCATTGTTCAAGCATGCTCTTCTTTCACAAAAATACAACCATCCGTTAAAAATATCGCTTCATGCGTGATGCTTTCGGGTTTGTAGCGTCCCGCCTAACGCTTCTGCGTTGTTTTCCGAAATCAAAATTTCGCTTCAGCATTCCTTTAAAGGATGTACACCTAACAATTATATTCGGCAAATATATAACAAGGACTTACCTAACTTATACAAATAATTTCAATTTTTTTAGTTGTAATAGACTGATTTCACAGGCCAGTTTGGCTAAGCCACTGCTGCTGCAATGCATCAAGGGAACTTTCGTCTTTCTGCATGTGCCCAAACCTCGCTGGAGCTCTGCGCGTGCAAAGCGCGAGACGGCACGAGGTGTCTCAAGCACTGCCACCTGCCTCTTGTGAACTAAAGTTATGGCGGCTTAACAGATGCACTGAACGCTAGGTGAGATCGGTCTATTCCACTAAAGAGTAAAATAACCATACCAACAGGCTCTTATCAATCTTTCATGAGTCTTGATTGTTTCAAAAAGCAACATGTCCCCTATACCCTGTTTCATTATAGTAAGTTACAGCTCAAGAAGATGGGGCGAGGGAAAGGAAGGCCGGGGAGGAGGAAGCAGACGGAATGCTAGATAGAAGAGGGAAAAACTTTCTCCTCTCCTCTCCAGCAATTCGTCTGCTTCCTCCTCCCCGGCCTTCCTTTCCCTTTCCTTACATTCTTGAGTTGTAACAGACTATAATTACGTGAACGACAGACGAAGGCAACGCCAGATGAGGGGAGAAAGGCCAAGCACTAGAAAGGTTGGGGAGGGGAGAAACCTACCCTCCTCTCTAACGTTCCTAGTGCTCTCTCTTTCTCGCCTCGCCCTTTTCTTCTGTCCAGCCTTCCTAGTGCTTGCCCTTTTTTTTTTGCCTGGCGTTGCTTCGCTTGCACTGCACACAACTAGTGACGCAGACTATTAGCAATGTGCACGACAAAAAGCGTCGCTGTAGTTGAGGTTTGCGATCCGCCGAACCATAGCTTCCTGTATACTGATAATGCTTACCCAAATGCCGGCTAACGGGGAGGGAAATCCTGCCAATTACAGGAAGGTAGAGGCAAATATTGCCAATCAGGACAAGGGAAATTCCGTTTGTGACGTCACGGACGGAAACCATTAGAGGGTGCCAACGAAACATCTTGGAGCTAATGGAAGTGGAACATAAATAGCTCTGATGACTGCCCGGTCCGGTTTTCGAGCTGCACAAGGGCCACTGGTCCTCTCACTCGAACAGTGCTTTCAGCTCTTCATTCTGGTACCTGGGCCACAAGTTGTGCCAGCAGGCTTGCAGCACCAGCTGAAGGAGTTGTAGGCCCACCTCTGAAAATACAAAGCATAAAAGAAGCCATCACTTAGAACAACAAAAATAATAAAATCACACAAATAATTAGAGTCGAGCTTTGAAGATTCATATCAACCACCTAGGTATTGTTAAGATAGATGGACCTTGCAGCACAGTAAGCCTGTCAAATTGCAGGCACCTCGGTCTCGTTTACAACCTGATAACTCGGAATCAGAGGAGAAAAAATTGTAACAAAGCCAAGTTACAATTAGTGGCCAATCAGACAATAACCTCTCAATATTTAGAAAGCATTGACAAAGAGGATGAGCACAGCCATGACAATCTGCTTGACTCACAATACCAAGTGTCAGTCAACCAAATAATGCTCTTATGCCCTTGAAAACTGTGGCACGGATAAAGACTACCACCAAAAAGATACCCTGTCACCATGCTAAACCTTGCTCTACAAACGGACATGTGAAGAGCAACCCACAAGGGCCACAAGAAAGCGCCTGCCTCTCAAGAACCTTAGCTTCACCACAGAAGATGGTCTACTTTGATAAAAAGGACATAGCCTTGCAGCTATTTCAACTATCCGCTCACGTGATGGGGATAGTATATCAAACATCTATATCAGATCGAAGATATAGTTTGACGGTCAAGTTGACCGACTGATTACGAAGCAAACTGCACGGAACAGAGGAGCCTGCTTTAATCTGTTGGTTAGCAATTGTCTGCTAAACAAATTAAAGAAGCACTTAACCAATTTAAGTAGCTATTGCTACTTAAATCGGCATCAGAAATTGATTTCTCGAGAACTATTGCAGACACGTCCACATTTATGACCGTAAATAGACTTTCGCAGACATTGGTTTAGTGCCCCTTTAAGAAAAAAGGAAGACAAGTCATTCGAATACAATGCCTGTATGGGTAGTGAGCTTCAAAGAAACTGCTCGTGCAGCTAAAAGTCTTTTGATCGCCTTGTAAATGTGCATAATGGTGACGGGGTATCTCATGAGAGATCATTAATGCTGGAGAAAATTGAGTATGTCGTAGAGCTGCGAGAAGGAAAAAACAAGAAGGAGGAGGCAGTGCAGAAATATCAAGCGAGCATTCGCACAACCGAGTCGGAGTTGCCGGAGTCTTTCCTTTTTCGAATGTGCTGGCGAACTTCGGAAACTCGTCAAACAAAAAGCATATTAATTTTTTTTTTAAAAGGCGCCCACCTAATTGCTGTTGACTGCGGTACTTTCCTAAAAGCAGGGGGACAAAGGGGAGGCCTGGTCGCTCTGACGAAACAACAGATATTGTCGGCCGGTCACAAATTCCCCTCGGCTTCCCACGAGCTGGGGGGATTTGAGAACATTCGTGATGCGGAGCACGTGAGTTTAGAGCTCGATGACGTTTAATCCTGTGCTCGGGGAGAAACCTAGTCGTGCGAATACTCTATTAAGAACTCACAAAAGGATGTTGGTCTGAACTCGAAGTTTCGATTGATCCTGCTTTGACTGCTCAAAACTGATATTGTTTTAGCGGTATAAATTAACTGAAATGAAATGTTTGTAATGGCTGTTTCACAAACTTGTGACTGCTTGTGACCGGAGGGTGCAAAAACAGATTTTAATCTCTTGCGACTGCTTAGAATTGGTAATATCGCTGCACAGTTAGTAAGAAGTTGAACAGGGCTTAAAATCCGGTTTTTACCCTCACTCTGGAAAGGAGAGGATGTAGTTGTGCACGCCCTGGTGAGCGAGATTGTTTCTAACTGCTCACAGGACACTGCTGCATCTCGCTGCGCGAGACCGCGCCAACCAGGCACGTAGCCAGGATTTTGTTTCGGGCAAAAGGGGGGGGGGGGGGTGGGGGGGCCGGGGCCGCCTATGACAAAATGCTGTATGAGGGGGAGGGGGACAGGAGGTCCCAGCAAAATGGAAGATTTCGGGGGGGGGGGGGGGGCAAGCCCCATGGGCCCCCCCACTTGCTACATGCCTGGCGCCAACCACGGCCGAACCCCGAGGCTGAGAGTTTTCGGCATAAGCATGGAGAGGTAGGTACTGCTTGATCTGTGGTACCAGTGCTTGCAGAGTTCCTGTATAGGCTCCCTATGGGAGCCAGAGTTGCATGCTCATCCCCGTAGCGCCGTCTTTCCTGCATGGCACGTTGATCCCTCATCTGACTGAATTCGGCGAATATCGGCGCCGCGCGTTCGAGGCTCGCCCGAAAGCAGGGAAATGTATGCCGGGGCACACGCAACATCTACTTTCCTGCACGGCATTTGAGTCTGCTCCTCACGTGATCGGATCTCGGCGATTAGCGGTGCGGCAGCACGTGGAAAACAGATGCGCAACTCTGGCTCCCGTAGGGAGCTTATAGACCATTTCATTTAGCTCTCTCAGGGCGGCGCCATTTCGTTAGACCACAGCACCCTCTCCACACATCACGGAAGTTCAGCAGGGTCGGCGGGGTAAAACGAGAGAGGGCACGCGCCCGACTCTGCTAGCAGACGAAAAACAGGGAGGTTGCCGTTCTCCATCTACCAAACATTGAACTCTCGCTCGTGGCTGCCGTTATGAAGTGGTTCGCATTCTTAGAATATTTATGGCTACTCCAAAATCAGCCTTTAGCGCTCTGTTGTTTTATCTCAGTAAATGATCAACTAGCGTATCTTTGCCCTGTTACTTCAATAGCAGTGGAGTCAGCTGGCAACTCAACCACTGCGTCTATTGCGCCAGGAGAGCACGTTTTTATTTATTATTCCAGACTTCCACTCATCGTCGCTAAAGGCCCACACCAGTACCAACTTCGTATAGTAAAATACCTACAGCGACCGGATTTAACATTAAAAACGAGCGTGTTCGTAATTATACTTAAACTATCGGAAAGAATAAACAAAATATGGGACGAAAGCAGACGCTTACAACTCTTTCAACTCCCACCAACATTTATTTCGTCTCCGTTCAAACGACGGCCATCGAGCAGGTTCAGGGGAGGGAGCAGAGAAGGAAAAAGGAGGGGGGGGGGGGGGGGTTGAAAGAGGAGGAGGAGAAAAAATGAGTTATTCGCGGCCTTCCCTCAAGGCCTCAGGTCCCTTCCGCCCAGTTCGGGACGGAGAAATTTCATCTGCCTGTCGGAAAGGGCTAGATAGAGAAGCCGAAGCGACGTTAGTGACTAAGCTCTTAATGGCGTACCATTTGGCGACTTCCCTGCCAAATCTCTGCCTGTGTCCTCCCAATATGCGCGTACCTTCGCATCTGGGCGAACAACCGTCGCACGTCATACGGTGTCGTCGGGGTGTTTGCTCAGTCATAGGCGAGTCCCTTAAGGCGATGTGCGGTGTTATGCAAGTAGCGGATAACTGTAAAACGCTTTTTGCGAGTAACAGGAGCGGCTGGCGGTGCCCAGGAGGCGGTGATCAGCCTCTGTAGTGTATTTGCCACTAAGTCTTCAGGATACCCTGCCCTCTTTAGCCTCTCTGTTTGTAGAAGCATGCTGTGCACGCTGTGCATAGGAGCTGAATGGAGGAGACCGCGCCGGAGAGCTGGGTGTTCCGGTATGTAGACGATTATCTGATCGTGCACCCAAAGCAGACCCCTCCAGAGTCTGTCATTCAGGCCTTCGCTTCGAGACCCACCGGACTCTCTTTCAAGAGAGAAGACCCGTCTGAAGACGGTCTTCAATACTTGGACCTGCACCTGAAGATGCACCCCGATGGGATATGCTGGGAGTTCAGATAGCGCACACAAAAGCCGGTCCGCCCTTCACGAGTGCCCACTCCAAAGCAGTAAAGCGGGGTCTCGTGAACTCACTCCTAAAATCCTCTGGAACCAGGTCGTGCCCCCATCTCACCACGCACAGCGTGCTCTACAGACAGAGAGGCTAAAGAGGGCAGGGTACCCTGAAGACTTAGTGGCAAAGACACTAAAGAGGCTGATCACTGCCTCCCGGGCACCGCCAGCCGCTCCTGTTCCTCGTAAAAAACATTCTGCAGTTATCCCCTACTCGCACAATACCGCACATCGCCTTAAGGGACTTGCCTATCACTTCGAGATAGGGGTAGTGTTTAGCTGCAAGCAAAAGCTTCAACAAATGTGCAGAATGGGGAATACCCCACCCTCCGTGACCCAATGCAACAAAAAGCACGGACAGCAGTTTGTTAAGTGCAGGAAGGAGGTGGTTTATACCATCCTTTTTTCGTGAGGGGGGGGGGGGGGGGGGGGGGTATATAGGGGCAGACCGGCAGGCGCCTAAATGAGCGCCTGAAGGAACACTCGCGAGAGGTGAGCAAACCCCCCCCCCCCCCCCCCCCCGACTCCATGCATCCAATAGTCGTACACCGTATGAAGTGTGACGGTTGTTCGCCCAGATACGAAGGTACGCACGTATTGGGAGGACACCGGCAGAGATGTGGCAGGGAAGTCACCGAATCGTACGCCATTAAGAGCTCGGTCACTAACGTTGCTTCGGCTTCTCTAGCCCTTTCAGACAGGGAGATGAGATTCCTCCATCCTGAACTGGGCGGAAGGGACCAGGGGCCTTGAGGGAAAGCCGCGAATAACCTGTTTTTCCCCCTCCTCTTCTTTCAACCCCCCCCCCCTTTTTTTCCTTCTCCGCTCCCTCCCCTGAACCTGCTCGATGGCCGTCGTTTGAACGGAGACGAAATAAATCTTGTTGAGAGTCGAAAAAGTTGTATGCGTCTGTTTTCATCCCGAATTTGTGTTTATTCTACCGGATTTACTTTTCGCCGGAGCGACCGAGCCCATGCTAGCGCTAAATTTAGCGCATGAGTTAGCGCACGCTGTGCCAGGGTGTTTTAGAATAACGTTTCTACACCGCAACAGAAGGTCCTAAGCACCTCGTGCTTGCAACGCCACAAAGATACCGTAACACTTTTTATTTTGCACACAAAATACTGTAACTTGAGAAGAAAAAAAGTTTCTTGGTTCACAGTAATTTTAGATTTGTTTAAATATGAGAATGCAACGGAAGCAGTCGACTGGTAATGTACACTTGCGTCGCCTAAGCAGAGGTCTCGTGTACTGACCTCCGCACTCCATAATTTCGCTGAGAAACATTTGCGCGTCGCAAGTTGCCGGCAATCGTTGCCCACCTTGTTGGGTCCTATTAAACGTTTCTGATGCGCACCTCCTATAGCAGTGGTCTCAAACTCATTTGAGTCTGAGGGCCAGATATCCCATACCGGAAAGGTCGAGGGCCAACGCAACGGGGGGGGGGGGGGGGGGGGGGGAGTCAGACGATTTTAAAAATGAAAAGACCTCGTCCTCTATGCTTTTTGTAACTCACAGTTTTGCCAGTGACATGTTTAGATTTGATTGGTTTATATGACTACTTTGGGGCCTCACGTCATGTGATATCAATAATTAAAATGACACCGCCCCACCAGCATGCCAGCATTTTTAATGGAACAAGAGAGAAATTGCACTGTCGTTTTCGTTGCTTAATTCGCTCGGAAATTCACCAAGCCCAACATGTCTCTAAAAAATCAATCAGTTAATTTGACAGTTCTTGCTTTCCTGACGATTTTTATTACAACACACTGAGAAAATACTGTGATGGATCTAGTCCCGACCTCGTAGCTTTATCTTTGGCAGCTACTCCTGCTGATCGAGAGTTCGCGCAGCTGAGATGTATCCTGAAACGAAAAGTTTGCGCTTGCAGCAGTAGCGTAATTGTTGTACATTACAAAAAGCCGGGAAGCAAAAAAATAAAGCGAGACAAAGGGCAAATGAGCACAGATAAGTATAAACTATGTGAATACGTTAAAATAGCAGAGCTACTTTTCGAGCGGAAATGAATCGGCGTGATGAGATCACTATGGCGCATGCCATTTCCAGCGCACAGGAACCGGAACGCGTAGCCGGTTGCCTGCGGGCCGCGTCCCAGCGAGTCGCTGGCCGCGTGCTTGAGACCCCTGTCCTATAGGAATGCAATGTCGTCCTGCGTTGTAGATCGCAGCTGAGATGATGTGGTGAGGGTCTAGGACAAATCGCCGACGGTCAACTCGTCGGCGGTTCATTCGTCGAATGGGCCGATTCGTCATAGGGCAATTCGCCGCACGAAAAATCGTTGCAGATGTTAACTGGATGCAGCTTTTTAAAAGCCAAAATATACCCTTTTCCCTGACATTTTAAAGCAAATACTGCGCCATAGCAATCCCTAAAATTGCCGCAAGGTAATTTACCCCCATGTGCCCTTCCTTGTCGAAGAAAATAACTTGCCACTTTCACCGCTTTCACGGTGCCATGCATAGATTTTTTTAGGGGGCGGGGGGGGGGGGGGGGGGGGGCTGGCTGAGGAGGCTGGGATCTTTATGACCAGGGGTGGGAGGGCTGAAGCCCCATAAGCCTCCTCCCTGTTCACGCCACTGCAGTGGGGGACGACCACTATGTCGCACACGTAGCACTAAGGCGCGTGCGTGTTAAAGGTATAGTGAAATGAGATTTCGAGCTAACTAAACAAGGCCGGGCGGATAGGCGGGAAGTTGCAAAACCAAAAAATACCACCCATACGGCGATATATCTAACGGATCGCCATATTTTTTTGGGAAAAAAGTGCGCGATTGAACTTGGCTGACGAGGCCGACGAGACAAGGCACGTCACGATTACCATTCTCTCTCCTCGCTACGTCCCGCCAAGCTGGTGAACCGAAGCGAGGAGGAGAGAAGCGAGGCCACTTCTCCTCATTCTCAAATTCTCCCGGAGGACAGTTACATCAAAGAACTCGCTTGATCACGCCCTTCTTTTCCAAAAGTATGGCCATCCGTTTGAGATATCGATGTACGAGGGATGTTTTGGAGTTCGTAGAATCCGGTTCAACACTTCTGCAGCCTTACTTTGCGAAATCCAAATTTCGGTTCAGTATCCCTTTAACCTACCCGGTCCACCCATTCAAGCCGCCTCGCGGCGACAGTCTGCGACGACTTGTTACAAAACATAAGAAATAAAATTAACAAAGGGACGATCCCGAGATGGCATATTTTTCAACTTGTCTCAAGGTCCTTTCCTGTCTTTGCACTCTTGCAATCTTTTTTTTTTTTTTTTTAGTTTTGTGGTTTAACGCGAGCGCTGCGCTTAGTCCAGATATACACTCCGTGCGACGCGACTGGAGTGCCGCCGCGCGGCCGGTTCCGAAGGCAGGCAGTGAGAACCCCAGAGAAAACGAAACCGAAACCACGCCGCGTACGTTGGTACGCGTTGAAGCCGGAGTGGTGCTGTTGCGCTGGGTTCACAGCATGAAGTGCTGCCTGTGCTGCGTCATTACGTGCTTCAATAAGTTATGCGTCGTATCTCGTGGAGACAAAGTTTCACAGTTTTTCACCTCGCCGATGTTTTGTGGGACAGCGACAACGATGGAGCCGTGCCGTACGACGCGAGAAATTTGGTGTCCCGATCATGTCTGCCACTGTGTCGGCACGGCTGACATATTCTACACTGCCGCTTTGCGCTCTGCGTTTGTTTTCGTACCAGTAACGCCTACATGTGTCAGCGCCGATGGGACGAACTGAAATGCCATCCCACACTCGCGGGTATGCAGTGCCAATTTCGTTGGAGGAATGCCCTCCAAAGAAGTTTCGTCCCCATCGTACGTGTCGATGATATTTCCGGACAAATATGGCACGCAATCTGTACTTCATGAAAAAAGATTTGAACGGTAAAAAAAGTGACAAATATAAATCTAAAGAAAACAACCATGAAACTCGGAATCACTGGAGAATCGGCGTTTGAGTATGGAAGTTTATGTGGTGTGCTTTCTTTCTTGATCAGCCTCCTTTTGGATGTGGAAGCACTGACACCCCGAGTTCTGTAGACAACAATTTTTTTTTTCTCGGCTTTAGAGCCACCTATCGCAAAGTGGTTCGAACTGGAAGTACCGTCCGCTGATCCCTTCCTACCTGTAAAGTGTGCACCTCCCACGATGAGTGGTATTATCTTGACAGCCTATGACGGTCAAAACTAGTTCCCATTTAGTTACGCCGCCCAAACTAAATTTCCACCTGGTTTCGCTATGTCAACTATTTTTGTTATAATAAGTGTTGTGCCAAGTGACGGTCATGTCAAAGTGCCTGTGGGCCGAAAATCAGCACCTCGCACAACAGTTTATTACACAACAGCTGACCGCAAAAGCCCTTGGCGGCCAAACAGTGTGTTGGCCGACAACTTTGTTTTCTCGGCTTTGGAACCACCTTTCGTAAAGTTGTTTCAATTGGAAGTACAGTCCACTAGTCCCTTCCTACCTCTAAAGTCTCCACCTCCCCCGACCAGTGGTATTCTCTTGAAAGCCTTTTCATGGTCAAAACCGGTTCCCATTGAGTTACGCCGCCCAAACCAAATTTTCACCTGGTTTCCCTGAGCCACCTTTTTTTTTGTATAATAAGTGCTGTGTCATGTTACTGTCAAGTCCAAGCACCTGTGTGCCCAAATCTGCACATTGCGCAACCCGCTATAACACAACATTTTGGGTCCAATATTGGATATACCGTACAGCTTTATTTCTTTATTCGTTAGAAACAACTTTCACACCTGCTGTCTTAATGAAACTTGGCACACTTCGCGCAGAAACTTAGTGGACATCTCACTCGCCTCCAATATCATCGTTCCAGCAGTCCTACGTTTACAGCGACGAGCGAAATAAATTTCCCACTCAAAGCAATTATGGTGGCGGCCGTCTTGCTTTTCGGAAAATTGCTCCAACTCCTTTTTTGGCCGCAACTAGAGAAATTCCCCCGAATAACGACTAAAACTCAATATATAAAAAGAGGAGAACAGCTAAATGCCCTTCTTAGGTCTGCCCCAGCATTCATGCAACGTCACCCTCAACGTATCGGCTCAAAAAGCAAAAGTTTAGTCCGTGCGCGCTTCCGCCGCCACAGCTCGGCATGCGGAAAGGCGCCGCAGGCTGCTGAACGCGCCTCACGGTCGAACGCCAGCTCCTCCGCTAGTGGCGCTGCGCGCGTTTTTCAAAGCGCCCCCTATAGTTCCCGCACGGAGTGTATAGAGTAACTGTATAGGCATTGCAGAGCTAGAGTATAGCATTCCTTTTCCTTTTGCCGCCAACTCAGTATTCACAGAGTTGGTAGCAAAAAGCGGGCACCAATCCCCTCCCCTCCCCCCCTCCCCCCTCCCCCCCCCCCCCCCCCGAATCAAAATCCTGGCTATGTGCCTAGCTGAGAACATGGAGGCGGTGAGTCTTGTCTTGTTGGCAGCAGAAAAAAAGTGGGCACAATCCTGGGTGTCCCTCCGTAAGTTTCTCTCGAGAAGAAACGCAAACCTTTCTTGCCATTGTAAATGAGCTGAATATTGGCAACTCCAGCGAAATCAACGCAGCATAGCGGCAACACCGAGAAGCTCAGGAGAGGAGGTCGTTTCCACTCTGTCGTCTGTTATCGCTGCTTGGTTCACGTAGGCAGCATAGAAACAAACATTGTTTCCAGTAATTATTGTTATGCTTCCGCTGTGTCATTCCTACGCACTGACTAGAAGAAGGTTTCTACCGTCGAAAAATCGCTTTGCTTTCACATGTAACACCGATCTTACGCTGCTGTGAAAGAATTTATGGTGGTCAGCGTGCTGAACGACGAAAGCAACCTCCTTTCGTACGCCATACTGCCTGACCGGCGCGCCCCTATAGTTTGCTGGAGTCGCAAATAGCTGAGCTGCTCAGCGAGGGCGGCACCCGCTCTGGCCTTGCGCATCGGAGGGAGCCCCTAGAGTAAGTTGTAAGCAGGAATGGCGTCGCGAGCTCAAAGTGCTGGTACTGCAGAAAAAGTAGTTCCTACCTCAGTGCTGCTCCTGCTTGCACTGGAACCTCTCGTCCTTGTGGTCCAACCATGATAGAAGTAGCTGTAGTGTCTTGAAAGCCGTTGGAAACGATCTTGCTCGCCATGTCGAGTGCAGTATTGTTCCCTCGGTTCTAGAGTGGCAAGGCCCAGAACTCTCAGCGCTTTCTTGCATCCTGTAACTTCTTGCAGAGCATCAAAGACAGTGGTTAAGATCTTTATGCTATCAGAAAGGCCACCGCATGCGAAACACCAGACAGAAAATGTGATTACAATGTTCGGCTTGAGTTGGAAATGCTGGTTTAACTTTGAGATGTGAGACATGGTGCCATCTTAGCATAGGACTTGAGCATTAAAGAGGCCTTGCAATGAATTTTTTACTGGTTTTTAATTTGCACCGAACTTGAGCGCACTAAACATAGTAACTTAATGAAACTCTTTTTTTTCCCCTCGAATTTCACTTAAATCTTAAAAGTTATAGGCAAATTAAAATTACAAAAACAAGCAAAAAATAACTTCCTTCATGACGTCTTTGGCCACTTCAGTGGCCGTAAACTAGAGGAGGGGTAGTGAGCGCAGCAAGCGCTCATGGCTGCCGCGCTCTGCGTCGACAGCTCGAGAGGGCGCCACTAAAGCATGTTCTGGATAGGCTGTAGGAGCAGGCAGCCAGGGCGGCTCGCATTGCATTTGCTGCACGATTAAACACTAATTTGGCATGACACTTCATTGGCCACAAACGACAGCAAACACAAGGTAAAGATCAGTTCAGAACAGGAGCCACTTCGCGCTGCCATACCGCAAAACGCTGCCATACCGCATACATCCGGGACCTTTCTACGCTCGCCACTCGTTGGAGCCTGATCCTACTATTCCTTTCTAGTATGCGCCGCCTTTTTTACCGCTTGGAGGCGGGTATGTCGACAGGTCATTTCTGGTTTCCTGACTTTATAAACTGCATTTGTTTCTTTTCTGATCTAAAATACTGAACAAAAACTACTTGCATAAATAATTGAGACGGTTCTTGCCACTTATATTTTGTGTTTCGACTAAAAGAAGCTTTTAGCGGCTCTCACCAGTAGTAAGCCCAGGAGCAAATACCTCACATTTCGTGCACTTTTGGTACCGCGGGACGCCCCCGTAGGTGGAGGAGGTTTCCGCGTCGTCCGGTTAAAATATGACGCACTGATAATTAGTTACTCTCTCCGTACCCGCTGGCTTGCCCGAACCAGAAGAGACGTGGAAACCGCAAAAAAGGTTGACGCTTAAATATTATTGCAGGGCCCCTTTAAGGTGAATGCTGGCGTATCGGCTTAATTCTGAGAATAATTAAAGTCTACGCACTCAAGTCGGATTTATGTAAACATGGCAAACTTGGACGACATAAACGGTAATTGAAGGTAACAATACTGGGCAGGAGACTGAGGGAGGAGGAAATGAGAGAGCGTGGGGACATCAGAATGCCGAGCTTTCGTCTGAATGATTAGTGGGTAGATCTAAATTTAGCTGCCTTTGTCACTTGTCGAACGAGCTAGAATGCGTCTGGCGTTATGCTCTTGCATCAGAATGTGTTCGACACATGCAGTGCAGACCAAGGGCTTTAGGTCTACCCACTAATCAATCCGACCAGAGCTCAGCGTTCTGACGTCCTCGCGCACTCGTCTCTTCCTCTCTCTTAGTCGCTTGGCGCATTCGACATACTGAAAGCCGAGACAGGTAAAGGACAAACACAACGTCGCTATCCAGCAAACCGCCCCAGGTCACAAGCATACTAGTAGCCCTTCCCTTGGCAAATAGCACGCGCTCGCCGGGCGGATTCTTGTGCCGCTGGTAAATCTGGAGCCGGTAGAGCGCTCGGCGAGCGGCCGTGTTTTCAGACCACGCTATTCGTAGCGGGAGCTCGCGCTGCCACTTCGATGCATGCTCTGAAGCGCGCGCCCGTAGCAGTACAGAGCCTCTGAAAACGATCTACTAAAATTCTAGCTCCAACCGATCCGTGGGAAAGTGGCGGAGCGCGTCGAGCGAGCCACAGAAGTTCTCTCTGCCTTTTTCAGAGTAGTTTATTCGGAAATCACTCGCAACATTTCAGTTTAAATATTTCTGTTGGCGATGTTGTGGCAGTCACGAAACTGATTGTGCCAGTGCCACATCGCAATAGAAAGTTACGCGGACATCTGAGGGATGCGGTACTGTTACAAGCCCCGTTAGGAGCATCAAAAGTAGGCGATCCGATACAACGCGGTGCCGTCGCACAACCACGAAGACGAGTCCAAGTGCGAAACAAGCGCTCGCGATTTGCCAGGGAAAGGGGCTAAAGGTTAGAGCATAGCTTAGCAAGCTTACGGCAAAAGTAACACTTCGTTCTGAACAAAGAAAAGAGTTGTGCTCACCGGCCGTTTGAAGTTTTCGTAGCCCTCTCGCTGCCAGCCAACGGTCAATGACTAGACGCGGCGTCTCCGAGATACCGTTTGGCACACTTGAACAAGGTACTAGTAAGAAACGCCCATTATTAAGGTTCTGAAAAGTAAAAAATAAGCGGCACAAGACGACGACACCCGACGACTCGCCTCCGCAAGTTGCGCCTCCGAGAACAAAGTTATGGACGCCCATTCAAAACAAGATATGAGCGGGGAGATTTTGGGCGATAGCTAGCGCCACCTGCCATAGGCACCCTGTTTCGGTTTCGGTTTCAAAACCGAAAAAGATAAAATCGCTTTATCTGATACAAATAGTACTTAAAACCACTAAAATCATCGGAACCTGAATTTGAAAGGTAGATTGGAGATAATGCTGCCTATCGCTTTGATACAAAATCTTTTTTTTTTTTGTTGCAAATGAATTTTTGAACATATTTATTTTTGCACGTGATTAGGGATGCCGCGAACCACCCTAGGTTCGATTTCGAAAGGTTGCGATATTTTCGACCTGAACTGATGCTCGAATTCGAAAGGTTTCTATATTTTCGACCGTACTGAGGTTTGAATTCGAAAAATTCGCAACTTTCCTAAATCGCGGGGTTTCGAAATCGAAAAGTTCGAAGCTTTCACAGTTTCTAAAAGTTGGGGTCGATTATTTCGAATTTTTGTTTACTTGAGGTTCGATAAATTTGAAGATTTCGAACTTCCCTAATTTTAAATTCCAGAGATTCGAACGTTTCGAATTGCTTTAGATGTAAAATCGAAAAATTCGAGGGTTTCGAATTTTTAAAGACAAAGGTCGATAAATTCGAAGATTTCGATTTTCTTTCTACATAAAGGTCGAAAAGGTCAAAGGTTTCGATTCTCTTTCAAGGATAAATTTAAAAAAAAAAAAAAAAAAAAAAAAAACTTTCAAGGTTTTAAATTTTTTTGATGTCCAAGTGCGCAAAGTTCGAAGTCGGGTTTTTATGTTCCGCCACCAGTTTCAGTTTCAAATAACGTTTTCACGCCACACTGGTTTTCACGAAATCAGGTTTAGAAAAGTTCGGGTGTGATATTTAGACTGCGCGAAGTTGGTCAGGCAATTAAATGAGACGACGAGTGTGCGGGATGTGCTGGAATATGTGCCAGTGCAGAGTGACGCGTGACAATAGATCAGTAATTGTGACCGCCGGCCCGAGGTGGTCATTAACGTGCATCACGAAGTAGCGATCCTACGAACGCACTGTTTAACGATACTCATCCAGTTCGAAACGGCCGGGGGCAGGCAGGTGGTTGAGGCCAGACTTGGACGTAGTTCAACTACTCTACTCAAACTACTGTAGTTTAACTACTTTTTTGAGTAACTTGGTAACTTTCAATTACAACTTGATTGAGGTAATTAGTAGTTTAATTTAACTACTTTTTTCAGGTAACTTCTACTCAAATTACTAACTACTTTCGAAATTATATAGTGCTAATTTTGCACATCACGAAAGTTTGAGCGCAGAAATGAATAAGACGCCGGCAGATGAAGTGGCATTCCCGAACAAGGGGCCCCCAGGGCCCCTTGTTCGGGAAGGCGTCCTTGGGCCTAGGTGGCGACGAGCAGCCAAAACATAACTCCGGCACGCACGAACGCAGGAAGAGATGCTGAACAAGCCTTGGTCGGGTATTGACCTAATCCGGTAATGCACGCAGGTGCCGCGTTTCCAGCTGCAACCGTGAAAGACGGGGGCACTCTGAGAGTTGTTGTTGTTTTCGTGTTGTCTGTCTTTAGTGAGTTCTGACTCAAGCGGTAGGTTCCACGGGAGGCGCCACTGGAATCACCTCGCAGCTGGGCGCCTTGTCGTCAGCGCATACGCCTTCGCAAAGTCGGACTCCCCCGCGCACAAACCCTGGCACGGATAATCCGTTCATGGGAGCACGTTCCCGCTTCCAGCTGATACGAGCGACGATGCTTGTTCACGTAATCCTTCGCGTCCTTCCGACCATCCATGCCTGGAGACCTCCTGTTTGTTAAAAACGATTCCGGCGCGTCAGAATATTGTAGTCGCCGGCGAGGATTGCGAGTTACCCTTGGGAGATCCTTTTGTTGGACCGGCGTCAGCGGCGAAGTATACTTCGGTTCATCTTCTGTTAAACCAAAACAATTATTTTTTTCAGTAGCGTAGCACTAGCATTACAACTGGACGCGCAGTCGTCCGGATGATCTCATGGTCGTGGCGCGAGACTTGAACCCTTGACGGTCTGGTGCACTCGCTCAGCGTACTCTAAGAACGACGTCGGAATTAGGAGGAGCCAGTCATAACAATCTCAACTTGACGAAGAAAAAAGAAAAAAAGGAGGATAGTTTGTTATAAAAGACCCTCTACCCGAGGCAAACCTCACATGTTTTGTCATGGACACCTAAGATGCCGACACTCGCTTACCCGACCCTGCACAGCCTGTTTCTCAAATTCAACGCTGCCGTTCCATCCGGCCCGTCGGTGGAACGTCTATTTAGCTTGGATGGGGACGTCTTTAGAAGGAAAAGGGGAAAACTCTCCTTTTAAGAACTTTGAAAGTCAATTGCTTCTGCAAGCGAATAAACTATTTTGGCGAAAACGCAAGTCATAAATAGACTGCATTTATTTTAGGCTCGCAGGGTTTTTCATTGATCAAAACTGCTGTTCATTTTGCTACCACAAATATATAAAAAAGTAACTTCGAAAGTAACTTCAAAGTAACTCGCTACTTTTTACAATAGTTAGTAGTTTACTCAATTACTATTACGAATGCGTAATTTATACTCTACTCCAATTACATTTGGCGTCGATACTCAGTAACTTAACTTAACTATCTTTTTTGAGTAATTTGTACATGTCTGGTTGAGGCTCACAAAAACCTTGAAGTGATCTGGCAAACTGCCCCCCTACCCCCTTGCACGCTGGTAGTAATCCGATCGAACGCCGCCCGAGTGACGCTGGCATATAGTAAGTTTAGTTTGTACATGATGCAAAATCCTGAAACTGGGAATGAAATTTTGAAGAAAAAGTGTAAGAAGGCAGAAAGAAGGGGACAGGACAACGCCTCAAATTCAGCTCTGGGAATGAAATTTGAAAGAAAAAGTGTAAGAAGACAGAAAAAAAGGGGACAGGACAACGTCTCAAACTCAACTCAGCTGAAAACTCAGCTCAGGACAACGTCTCAAACTCAACTCAGCTGAGTTTGAGACGTTGTCCTGTTCCTTTTTTTCTTTCTTCTTACACTATTTCTTGCGACTTTCATTCCCAGTCTCGGGATTTTGCATCATGATCAACATACGCCAGCTCGCCTGCATCGTGACAATTTTTTTGTTTGTAATTGCTTTGGAGGTTTATTTTCCGGGGCGAAAGGAACGCCGAGCAAAAAGCACAGAAGCTGATGCAACTTGAGGTCGAGGAGCGTTCTACAATACCAGTGGCGTCGGAAGACAAAAAACGGGGGGGGGGGGGGGGGGGGGAAGGGGGGGGGGGGGGGCTCCAGTACCTCCCCCCCCCCTTCCAGATATTTCGGACTGTTAAAGAAAACAATACAGGGAAAGAGGGCATGGTCTAGCTTATTTTAATCTGAAATTATTTATGCATATGTATAGCTACTGTCGCTCTTCACTGCATAAAAGACCGCGTAGATGGTCATTGTTAGAAACTCGTTGTCAGAAGGCACTACTCGTCACATGCTCGGTGGCTCGGAAGTTCAGAGCTTTGTATTTTCGACCTAAATAACTGTGCCATTGGTAAAAAATAATCAATAAATAAACATAACAATAAATGCAAAAATAAAAAGCTGGAGAGAAAAAAGAACAATCAAGAACCAGCCGGAAGTGTTGTATTCTTGCATATTCAGAGGCCTAGAACTATGAAACAAGTTTCTCCCACCAAAATGTGTACAGGCCAAAAGAAACACGTCCCAAAAACGTAAATTGAGAAAAAAATGGTTTTTTTTTTATGACGGGCTGAACTTGAACAATTTTAGAAATCTTCCCCATGAGTTAATTTGTTCCTCAACGGGGGAAAAAAAAGAAATACATTATTTTGTAATCTGCAGATGTTAATGATATGTACTGTCTCTGGTGTTAATTTAACTGCGATACCTCAAAGAATGTAGGCGAAAAAAATTACCAAGTTTAGGGCATAATTGCCCGTAGGTACATGTTTGGATATTTCTTCGAAACTCGTCTTGAACAATAATAATCGTAGCTAAAGACGACACTTACCTAGGCTATACATAGATCATTCTTAAAAAGTTTAACATCTCTACCATAAATAGCTTCGGCTATAGCGCGCTTCAAATATGGCACGAACGACAATTGTCAAAAACCCGTCGTCCTTCCTCGCTCCTTCGGGAATCTATTTCTTTAAAACCAAGCATGCCAGATGATTGAAATAAACGGCATCGTCCTTCGCAAGGAATGCGGCACCGCATGTAAAATTGCGAGAAAAAAATATTACGAATGTACCTCACTGCTTGAATCCAAATGAAACCGCCCGCCGGTCTTTCGAAGTTCCACGAACTTCGAACTTTTACCCTAAAAGCTCGAAGTTCGTCAAACCTTTGACGTTTCAGGAATCGAAAGTTCGACAATTTTTGAATTCTGTAGATCAATAAGTTCGAAAGTTCGAAAATTTTTGAATTTCTTAGCGTAGGAAGTTTGAAAGTTCGAAAAGCTTCGAACTTTTTAGTGCAAGAAGGTCGAAAGTTCGAAAATCATCGATTTTTTAGTCTATCAAGTTCCAAAGTTCGACAAGCATCGAATTTTGCCGGGTAATAAGTTCGAAATTTCGGAAAGCGTCGAACTTCTTAGTTTAATAATTTCGAAAATCGACTTCCGTCGAATTTTTCGATATGGAAAGTTCGAAAATTCGAAATCTTTTGAACCACTTCAATCGATCATCGAAACTTCGGTCGAAAAAAGTTCGCGGCATACCTACACGGGATTAAATATAAAGATGGACGACTTTATTTCACAGTATGATTGAATTTGTTTATGTGCCTAAATCTTGTCACTTTACCTGTTGATATTTCACGCACATTTTACGCCATATCGAAATAAAAGGGCACGACGAGATTGGTGCGTTTTCCACCCATCGGAGATAACACGCCAGCTCGTTGTCCTTTCTGAGCATTGCACGGCGATCCGGTACGCAAACAGTTAGAAAGCAGTCCGCCAGTGCCATAGCCAGGAAATGTTTTCAGGGGATGCTTTCCTTTGCCCAGACCATTCAAAAGTAAAAAAAAAAAAAATCAAGAAAGAGGAAAAGAAATCCCGCAAACACAATTTTAGTTGCTATTTTTCTGTTTTCTGACAAGAATTCAACCTTTTTTATTTCGTCCCTCCGATCTTTAAAGAGGGGAACTTTACTGTGGAACAACGAAAACACGCAATCATAAAATATAATAATGCGCTTTGAACAAAAAAGTGTAGACAGGCTCACAAAATATTCCGGTGCGTTCCCTTCTCTGTGGAACACTGGGGTATCCAATGACTGAAAACTACGTAAGAGTGCCAAAGAATAGCGAAGTTTAGAACACGATTACACATAAAAACTCCAATGCGCACTGACCGAGGCAACGAGCAAGTGAAACGTCACGCTCACTGTTCCTGCGCAAATTTTTCAGAAATGATCGTGTTGTGGTCATGTTTCTGGTTTTTTCCGTTCTTCGTTGTGGTTTTCCGAGAAAGTGGCAGAGAAAAGTACCAGTTTCTATCGTTTTGTGGGGTCTAAACATTTAGTGGGAGCCGCGGTCGGTCGATCGAAAGAAGCGAGAGGACCCTTTCGGAGCTGTCTTGGATGTTCCCGTGAATGTTCAAAAGTGCAACCCCTGTACTCCGTTCACCCTTAGCTGAGACTAGAAGTTCCGCCTTCAGCGCGAGCTTTCTGCCCTTGCTGGCACAAGTCTGAACGCGCAGGCGCGCGCAAACAAAGCACAGCGGAAGCCAGCGAGCTCGCGCTGAAGGCGGAGCTTCTGGTCTGAGCTAAGAACGGAGTAGCAAGCGCTCCGGGGACGTTGATGCTCTCAGGTATGGCTCCCGTCTTCGGAGTCTCGAGACCGAACGTTCTGCCTCAGCGGCGCTAACGGGTATGGTGGCCAGGATTTGCAGCAGGCGGTTGACATTAGAATACAAGACCTGGGGACCAAGGCAAGTTGTCTCTAACGGTGACACGCGCTAAGCGGTGCGGTCCCTTCACATCTGTGTCCAAACCAGAACTTCCTCAGACAGTTTGTTTAATGAAACGAATGCTCCGCACAGGCTGGTGATTGCCCAAACCCGAGGATTGCGACATTGATACCGACGTCGTTGGCCATGAAATTGCTCTCGCCTAGGGCGGACGATGCTGCCTGACGTGAATGTGCCGACTCTGTTGGAGACGTTGATGGCACGCTTGAAGTTGTAGGTCAATAATCATTATTTAAAAAAGCGTCAAGCGACAGCTTTGGCTATTGAATTAATTTTTGAGAGTCTATATACGTAAAGGAACTTTCACGACTCACGTGTTGAACGCAAGATTATAGACATTACCCACTGCAGTGATTAAAGAAGTAACCTCGGTACGCTTTGAAACCAAAAGAATTATGAGCATTCCAAAGTGCTTCTACGGTGCATATGCTGCCGCATTTCTCTCCCGCTTTTTTTTTTCTCTTTTTTACATTTTGGTATGCCCCCAAAACAAATAAAAGACGGGACGAAAAGAAAAAAAGAAAGCTAAGCTGTTTGTCATTTTGTCGTCCTGTTTGTAGGGTTGTAGGGTTTGCAAAGTCAAAGTATTGCTATTTTGAAATTTTGTTTCGCTGCCCTGATAGTGGCGTGGAGTCCTTGAGGCTCAGAGTAGGGGAACTTTATTCAAGCCGCCTGCATTCTCCGAGGCGAGGCCAGCGTCCTTCGAGGTCAGGATTTCGCGGCTTATGGGACGTCAGGAGCGGAGTCATCCGCACCTGCGAGCCCGAAGAAAGGCTTAGGTTGCTAATAACACTGTCGAGTTTGGCGAGAGCTCTTCGGAAAGCCGGAGCCGGACTTCTATTTCTCACGCTCACGCAGTCCACGGACAGTGTTGCCATCTTCGTTTTGCTTTGGAATGTTCCGGCCCCTCGCCGTAGTGGGTTGTCGAACAGAAAGAGAAGCACATAGGACGTTTAATGCCTTCACAAAACAAAAAAAAAAAAAAAAAGAAAAAAAAAAGCTGACAATGAAAAAGGGAAAGAGGAAAACCATGCAATTTCGAAGGTGCTTCGACCCTTGAACACGACCTGGCTACGCCAATGTCTGGTTTATCAGCGCGGCCAGCCAGCGCATCCCGACGAGCTGCCACCTTGAGCATGCGTGTCTTCGCGGCAACCGCGTCGTATTTACACGTACCGTATGTCGGATTCCCAGTCGGTACCTTTTCGTTCCCGTGGTTTGGACCCGCTTCAAAACAACGATTCGGGGTAGTGGTTAGCAGATCGAAAACAAACAAATGTTGGGGGATAACGAATGCAGACCAGCATTTATTTTCTCCAAAATCTCACACAAATGTGACAAAACACAAATCACACTATCGGGTTTGTCGAAACTAGCTGCTTGGCGGATTTTCCGGAGTGGTGTCAAGCGACTCTGGTGATTCCGCCGGAATGCTTCAATAAAATCGATATTCCACAGCGACCTCTTTCTGACAGATGGCCAGTTTGTTCGCCGAGTCAAGAAACTGACACCGAAGAAAGCAGACCAAGCCTAATTACACAACGTACGCGTTTGAAATTGTAGCGCATTTCACAGAACCTTTGCAAACAATGCGAAAATTCAGTCCCACTTTCATCGCGGACCGCTACTATCGTTTACCTAGCCGAGACACTCCAGATGAAAATTTCTGGCCGGCTTGGTTAAAATGTTTCATTGGGTCCACCGTTCCCGTACATTCGATGGCGCTTGTTTCGACCGGGAGCGGCTGCCATTACGTACGAGTAGCACATGATAAAATATAGCACACACGCATCAGGTCATCCTTAATTCTAATTAACTCTACCTTTGGCGCGTCATGGAGATTCCCGCTTGTGCCGGCACCCCACCACCACCACCACCACCACCGGCTGTTAGGCCTATGGGCCCGAGCTCGCTAGACAGATAGGCCTAATGGCGGTAGCACATCCTCGGAGCAGTTCACGTCCACAATCGCCCAGTAAGCGCACGAACGTTTAATATGCACACCAGCACGGAAAAACGTGGACAGCAGACGACACGCGGCAAGAACGGCAGGTTCAGTTCGCAGAAATGAGCGCCACGAGCACCACACTGGCCCCAGCTGCCCCGAATTCCGTTCCCGTACATTCGATGGCGCTTGTTTCGACCGGGAACGGCTGCCTTAACGTACGACTAGCGCATGATAAAATATAGAACACACATGAGGTCATCGTTAATTCTAATTAACTCTACCTTTGACGCGTCATGGAGCTTCCCGCCTTCGCCGGCACACCACCACCACCACCGGCTGTTAGGCCTATGGGCCCGGGCTCGTTGGACAGATAGGCCTAACAGCGGTAGCACATCCTCGGAGCAGTCCACGTCCACGCGCACAATCGCCCAGTCGAGCGCACGAACGTTAGAAATGCACACCAGTACGGAAAAACGTGTACAGCAGACGACACGCGGCAAGAACGGCAGATTCAGATCGCAGAAGTGAGCGCCTCGAGCACCACACTGGCCCCAGCTGCCCGGAATTCCCGAATGGGGCGCTCGCGCGTGGGCTTCTGGGTAGTCACCGCCGTCGGGCAGCGCTCTCCGGGCTCGTTGATGACGCGAATAGAGCATTCTTGGCGGCGGCGTGCAACGTTCGCGCTCGTCGCTACGAGTGCACAAAAATCGAGAAAGCTGCCACGCGCCACCGACCTGTGCGCACCCGAACTCGTGTGGACCAAGAAAACGCAACCTACGTATCCATCCGTGGATCGCGCCGTGTTTATTTACTTTTTTTCTGCTGTGGCTTGGAATCGGGAAGAAATCTGGCCCCGCCAGGTACCGACGCAGGTATTTCCAGAGAGGGGAGGTTAGCGTATCAGATGTCTTTTGAAACCCCCCTCCTCCCCCCCCCCCCCCCCCACCCTTTCCCTTTGTTTTCCCGCCCTAAATTTTTACACATGCGCAAATCAGAACATCTGGACAGACCGCCCCCCCCCCCCCCCCTTTCCCCCCTCCCTCTTAATCCGCCACTGGGCCCCGCCAACGGCTCGCTTATCCTTTTGAGATCGCGTGAAAGCTTTCTCGAGAGGCCGTTGGCTGTGTTTTTCGTGAAAACCCAGGGAGATGCAGACGCACATTTTTCGGTCCTGTTCAGACGGCGCATTCATTTCACGAAACTCGTTTCGCGAGTCAAGATGCGCCAGGAAAATGCACCGTGTGAAAGGGCCTTTAAACAACACACAATGGTTGCACTATACTTGAGTCTGCCCGAAAAGAGCTGGATTGTCTTCTGCTTCCCCATAGTACCCTCAACTTTTGAGTATTCGCCAAATTGAGCGAAAAGTTCGTATTTTGTATTGGTTTTTCACTGGTGTAATATTTGTTGTTCGAGAGCGTCGGGATTTTGGACAAAAACCAGCCCCAAAACGTCTTGGACCCATTATAACGTACTCTTCCACGACGGGAATCCCGTTGGTGCCAGAGCCGGGACTGAGCGGAACGGGGGAAACGCCGGCTGCGTCAATGGCGGCCGATCTCCCGCAGACGGGTGGACGGATGGGAGTATTTTCACCTCCCATTTCGTCTTGCGGAGGTTTGTCATACAAGAACTCCAGTTTAAAATGGGAGTAAAATCAGGTGTTGTCGCTTTTATACCTCGTCTCTTAGCGACCAGAGTAAAGTGGTGGTTTCTAGTTTTTGTACTCCCATGTGCGGGAGTGAATGCTTTAGGCTTGGGAGTTTAATCGGTATCCTATTCTTTAAAACCCCCATCCGGGCTACTTTTCGTTTACAGTGTACTGACATCCCCTGTGACTAAGTTTCAGAACGTGAAAGGACACTTTTTAAACCTGTAGCAGACGATATGGTTGATACAACCGTAGCAGACGAAATACTCGGCTAGCGCGGGCGGCGCGGCCGACCGGCGGCGCAGCGGAGTGATACAAAAGTGCAGGTGAGATCGCGTGACCTATTGCCGGCGTGTGATTGGCTCCGGCCACACGTAGCTTTGGCTGCGCTCGGACGGAAGCTGAAACAAAGTATAGCTTCCCGGCGCTTTTTTTTTTTTCCGGTTTTTCTTTGGTACACGTGAAACCGCGTCTTCGACAACGTTCAAAATTGTTTTTCGTATTTATTTTGTGATCTTGCGGTCCGCACCAGAGCACGCGCGTCTACATGAGTGGCAGTTTGAGACGCTCAAGGTTGTACTACGCAAAGCAAGTCCTGACGAGTCCGATTTCGCGACCTTCCCATTGGCAGGGCCGGT
Source organism: Ixodes scapularis (assembly GCF_016920785.2). Taxonomy (NCBI): domain Eukaryota; kingdom Metazoa; phylum Arthropoda; class Arachnida; order Ixodida; family Ixodidae; genus Ixodes; species Ixodes scapularis. Next base: position 761,896 of record NW_024609876.1, read on the forward strand.
GGCAATACAAAGCAGCAGAGGGAGATTAGCGGCTTTGTCCAACCCCCTTTGACCTCGTCTTCTGATAAGCCCCCAAACCTTCTTTTGTGTCTTCGTGTTGCTGTGAGCGAGTGCGAAGGCCGCTTCTAGCAAATCAGAGGGGAGGCGCTAAACACGTGACTGCTCTCCGTAAGACAAGGACGTTTGGACGAAACTTTGTCATGTGACTCGCACTGACGCGCTGATGGGCTACTGGGGCCGTAGTCTTTGCCGTATGCCAAGTTATGGTGAGTTGTAGGGGCCACGTAGGTCCGATTTCCAAAAAGGGGGGCGCCCGCGCCCGCCAGTGTATTCCTGTTTTTCGTGCGTGCAAGTCGCGGCCGTGATTTTTCGTCGTGAACGGCCGGAATACATCCATGCCAACTTTTCAGAAATGGTCGTTTATTTGGTCGGAGTCCATGGAATTATTGTGCTGTATTTGTTGGGCGCGTTTCGACAAAGAGCTGCTCATCGGCGGCCGCCAGACTTCCGTTGAATGTGATCGACCGCCTTCAACCTCGGCATTGTGTTTGCGTTGTTTTGTGCTGCCCGAATCGGATTACGCATCTATCACGACAGAGAGGTGCTCATCGGCGACCGCGAAATTTCCGCTAAATGTGAGCGACCTCCTTCATCCTCGACATTGTGTTTGTGGATAGTTCTGTGCTGCCCGAATCGGATTATGCATCTATCACGGATTACATGAGATCGCTGTTTTATTTGTAAGTACTCTGCAATCATGCTTCTAATAGTAGTCCAAGGGGCCATGTTCGGCAAATGTTTCGTTTCTCCTACAAAGAAACGGAAGTGACGGAAGCGACGATATCGCGTTTGATTGGTTAGAAGGTCAAATGGGGAAAATAGATAACTTTCGTCAGTTGAACCTCTAACCAATCAAACGCGATATCGTCACTTCCGTTTATTTTTAGGAGCAACGAAACATTTGTCGAACATAGCCTCCCTGCTTCTGTTTCAATAGACCATTTTACGGCTTACAAACATGAACTGCCGCTTACGTCCCAAGCAACTCCCGCTCGTACCGTCTTTGCAAGCCTCCCAGTTTTGTCCACGTCACCAGTGCAAGAAGGCATAAACGTCACAAGAAAAATACAGTTGGAGATTCAAATAGGGCCTTCGGTTGTACAATTTGAAGGGGCTATGAAGCAATATCCGGTTGAAATATTCTTGACCTTACACGCACGGACCGCCACTGGTTTAGAAGCGTCTTGGTCGTAGTGGAATCGCGATGATAAAAGATAACTATTTCTTTCAGTCTTGCCTTCGCTAAGTTTGATGACGTGCGCGTGAACGTAGCTTTGCCCTTTCGCACGCTTGTAATTGCACGCACTTGCCCGCATAAGCAGAGACATGGCTGCGGCCGAATGACCTGCTCGCAATCGTCTATGGAGAATTTTGTAGAACCTGTTAGAACCTTGATTAAAAAATAAAAAAGTGAACCAGGCATTTGCAGTCCTTTTTTCGTGCACTCTTTTGGGTTTTTACGCCCTACTTTATTGGTGTTGGTAATCGCGCCTTTTTTTTATTTCCCTTTCTGGCGGTGATACACACAATTTAGAGGACGTACTGCGCATACATAACGCCCTAATAAAAAGGTGTACAGTGGAATCACACCCTAATTGAAAGGTGTTCGGAATAACGCCGTCCTTTAACGGTGTTAGGAAAAAACACCCTATTTTAGGGGCGTTAGCAATAACGACCTTTGTTTTTGGCGTTTTGCTACACCCAAATGGGTGTTAGTTATAGGACAAGCCATTTACACCCACAAGGGTGTTACGATGTTTAGTGTTCCCCCTTTTTATACTTGGTAAACACGTTTGCAGTCCACCCCCCCCCCCCTTCACCTTTTTTTACACTGCCTGGCGTCTCCCATCACCTCTCATCCCCAGAAATCTGTGCCATCGCATGCTAGCGCCATCTCTTGGCGGATTATGGCAACGCTCCCATAGAAGCAATGTATTAAATATAGAAATACGGCAATATTTGCTCAACATCACATTTTTTCAGATTTGCCATGCTACCCATCCAATCTCTGACACGATCCAATCCTTCCGCAAAAAAGTCAAGATTACAGCGCATAAACTGCAGGTTCCTCATTCGAGTAAATTATTTGATGCATAGCCACTATGGGTGGCATCAGGTTTGATCGGTTTTTAAAATATATTATTAGGTGAGTGAAATAAATTTTAATTTTATGTTATAAATACAACCCTCCCCCAATCATATGACAAAGTTTCGTGATTTGTATGATATTTTGTAATGCGTAGAAAAAACATCCTTTTGGGGCACCTCTACCAAACGTGCCACACAAAGTGATTTTCAAACCTCCCTAATTTAAAAATACAGAAAGATACGAGATTTGCCATATAACTGTGACAACTTAAAAACATCCAGGAAGCGTAGTGTACGCTCTGTCTTCTCTCAAACTTATTTGCTCGGGTTCCTGAGACCAATTTGTCGAACCAGGCGCATAATCGATCAGCCAGCTGTTCAGAATCGTTTCCTGCATTCTGCTGCTGGGATCACTAAACTACCGAACAAAGAAAGCAACTATTTGTTTTTTTCATTTAGATATTTTATCATGGCTAAGAAAAGGTATAGAAATATTGTTATTAATCAGTAAGAAATTATTGACCTTGGCGAAGCTACATTTAGGGCGAATAAAGTGGGAATATTGAGTGATTATTTGGCAAGGAAGCTGACTGTACTTGATGGTCTCTTCATTACACGTCAAGCACATAAATTCAAAATATCAAGTAAAAAACATGTCGGTCGACCCAGCGAGGAGAACATTGGAAAATGAGAACTACGTAACGTCCTCGCTCGAACGCCTTTCCCATCGAGGAGGTTTATTTTCAAGGATATGCAGTTGTACCATGATTGATTTGATAGACTTAAATTTTATCATTTTTCCCAGTTAAAGACCCGAATGTTCTAAACAAGTTCCTTGTGGATGAGCGGAGGCCCAAATTTGAAAAGTTGGACGAAGCCGTCAAAACATAAAAACCAGGTCTAGTTTGAAGCGGTTTTTCTCAAGACACATTTATTTCCAAGTATTTGCCATGGCACCAGCATGTAGTAGAGGGATGAAAATGATATATTTCGCCCAAAATGGGTGCATGAGCCGTGCTCCAAAAGTTCCCTGTGAAGGCGCGGGTGCTCAAACTTTAAAAATGGGACGAAACCGTCGAAACGGAAAAACCAGGTCCACTTCGGAGCGGTTTTTCTCAAGACAGATTTATTTCCAAGTATTTGCCATGGCACTAACATGTAGTAGAGGGATGAAAATTATACATTTCGCCCAGAATGGGTGCATGAGCCGTGCTCCAAAAGTTCCCTGTGAAGGCGCGGGTGCTCAAACTTTAAAAATGGGACGAAACCGTCGAAACGGAAAAACCAGGTCCACTTCGGAGCGGTTTTTCTCAAGACAGATTTATTTCCAAGTACTTGCCATGGCACTAGCATGTAGTAGAGGGATGAAAATTATACATTTCGCCCAGAATGGGTGCATGAGCCGTGCTCCAAAAGTTCCCTGTGAAGGCGCGGGTGCTCAAACTTTAAAAATGGGACGAAACCGTCGAAACGGAAAAACCAGGTCCACTTCGGAGCGGTTTTTCTCAAGACAGATTTATTTCCAAGTATTTGCCATGGCACTAGCATGTAGTAGAGGGATGAAAATTATACATTTCGGCCAGAATGGGTGCATGAGCCGTGCTCCAAAAGTTCCCTGCGAAGACGCGGGTGCTCAAACTTTAAAAATGGGACGAAACCGTCGAAACGGAAAAACCAGGTCCACTTCGGAGCGGTTTTTCTCCAGACAGATTTATTTCCAAGTATTTGCCATGGCACTAGCATGTAGTAGAGGGATGAAAATTATACATTTCGCCCAGAATGGGTGCATGAGCCGTGCTCCAAAAGTTCCCTGCGAAGACGCGGGTGCTCAAACTTTAAAAATGGGACGAAACCGTCGAAACGGAAAAACCAGGTCCACTTCGGAGCGGTTTTTCTCAAGACAGATTTATTTCCAAGTATTTGCCATGGCACTAGCATGTAGTAGAGGGATGAAAATTATACATTTCGGCCAGAATGGGTGCATGAGCCGTGCTCCAAAAGTTCCCTGTGAAGGCGCGGGTGCTCAAACTTTAAAAATGGGACGAAACCGTCGAAACGGAAAAACCAGGTCCACTTCGGAGCGGTTTTTCTCAAGACAGATTTATTTCCAAGTACTTGCCATGGCACTAGCATGTAGTAGAGGGATGAAAATTATACATTTCGCCCAGAATGGGTGCATGAGCCGTGCTCCAAAAGTTCCCTGTGAAGGCGCGGGTGCTCAAACTTTAAAAATGGGACGAAACCGTCGAAACGGAAAAACCAGGTCCACTTCGGAGCGGTTTTTCTCAAGACAGATTTATTTCCAAGTACTTGCCATGGCACTAGCATGTAGTAGAGGGATGAAAATTATACATTTCGCCCAGAATGGGTGCATGAGCCGTGCTCCAAAAGTTCCCTGTGAAGGCGCGGGTGCTCAAACTTTAAAAATGGGACGAAACCGTCGAAACGGAAAAACCAGGTCCACTTCGGAGCGGTTTTTCTCAAGACAGATTTATTTCCAAGTATTTGCCATGGCACTAGCATGTAGTAGAGGGATGAAAATTATACATTTCGGCCAGAATGGGTGCATGAGCCGTGCTCCAAAAGTTCCCTGCGAAGACGCGGGTGCTCAAACTTTAAAAATGGGACGAAACCGTCGAAACGGAAAAACCAGGTCCACTTCGGAGCGGTTTTTCTCCAGACAGATTTATTTCCAAGTATTTGCCATGGCACTAGCATGTAGTAGAGGGATGAAAATTATACATTTCGGCCAGAATGGGTGCATGAGCCGTGCTCCAAAAGTTCCCTGCGAAGACGCGGGTGCTCAAACTTTAAAAATGGGACGAAACCGTCGAAACGGAAAAACCAGGTCCACTTCGGAGCGGTTTTTCTCAAGACAGATTTATTTCCAAGTATTTGCCATGGCACTAGCATGTAGTAGAGGGATGAAAATTATACATTTCGCCCAGAATGGGTGCATGAGCCGTGCTCCAAAAGTTCCCTGTGAAGGCGCGGGTGCTCAAACTTTAAAAATGGGACGAAACCGTCGAAACGGAAAAACCAGGTCCACTTCGGAGCGGTTTTTCTCAAGACAGATTTATTTCCAAGTATTTGCCATGGCACTAGCATGTAGTAGAGGGATGAAAATTATACATTTCGGCCAGAATGGGTGCATGAGCCGTGCTCCAAAAGTTCCCTGTGAAGGCGCGGGTGCTCAAACTTTAAAAATGGGACGAAACCGTCGAAACGGAAAAACCAGGTCCACTTCGGAGCGGTTTTTCTCAAGACAGATTTATTTCCAAGTATTTGCCATGGCACTAGCATGTAGTAGAGGGATGAAAATTATACATTTCGGCCAGAATGGGTGCATGAGCCGTGCTCCAAAAGTTCCCTGCGAAGACGCGGGTGCTCAAACTTTAAAAATGGGACGAAACCGTCGAAACGGAAAAACCAGGTCCACTTCGGAGCGGTTTTTCTCAAGACAGATTTATTTCCAAGTACTTGCCATGGCACTAGCATGTAGTAGAGGGATGAAAATTATACATTTCGCCCAGAATGGGTGCATGAGCCGTGCTCCAAAAGTTCCCTGTGAAGGCGCGGGTGCTCAAACTTTAAAAATGGGACGAAACCGTCGAAACGGAAAAACCAGGTCCACTTCGGAGCGGTTTTTCTCAAGACAGATTTATTTCCAAGTATTTGCCATGGCACTAGCATGTAGTAGAGGGATGAAAATTATACATTTCGGCCAGAATGGGTGCATGAGCCGTGCTCCAAAAGTTCCCTGCGAAGACGCGGGTGCTCAAACTTTAAAAATGGGACGAAACCGTCGAAACGGAAAAACCAGGTCCACTTCGGAGCGGTTTTTCTCAAGACAGATTTATTTCCAAGTATTTGCCATGGCACTAGCATGTAGTAGAGGGATGAAAATAATACATTTCGGCCAGAATGGGTGCATGAGCCGTGCTCCAAAAGTTCCCTGCGAAGACGCGGGTGCTCAAACTTTAAAAATGGGACGAAACCGTCGAAACGGAAAAACCAGGTCCACTTTGGAGCGGTTTTTCTCAAGACAGATTTATTTCCAAGTATTTGCCATGGCACTAGCATGTAGTAGAGGGATGAAAATTATACATTTCGCCCAGAATGGGTGCATGAGCCGTGCTCCAAAAGTTCCCTGTGAAGGCGCGGGTGCTCAAACTTTAAAAATGGGACGAAACCGTCGAAATGGAAAAACCAGGTCCACTTCGGAGCGGTTTTTCTCAAGACAGATTTATTTCCAAGTATTTGCCATGGAACTAGCATGTAGTAGAGCGATGAAAATTATACATTTCGCCCAGAATGGGTGCATGAGCCGTGCTCCAAAAGTTCCCTGTGAAGGCGCGGGTGCTCAAACTTTAAAAATGGGACGAAACCGTCGAAACGGAAAAACCAGGTCCACTTCGGAGCGGTTTTTCTCAAGACAGATTTATTTCCAAGTATTTGCCATTGCACTAACATGTAGTAGAGGGATGAAAATTATACATTTCGCCCAAAATGGGTGCATGAGCCGTGCTCCAAAAGTTCCCTGTGAAGGCGCGGGTGCTCAAACTTTAAAAATGGGACGAAACCGTCGAAATGGAAAAACCAGGTCCACTTCGGAGCGGTTTTTCTCAAGACAGATTTATTTCCAAGTATTTGCCATGGCACTAACATGTAGTAGAGGGATGAAAATTATACATTTCGCCCAAAATGGGTGCATGAGCCGTGCTCCAAAAGTTCCCTGTGAAGGCGCGGGTGCTCAAACTTTAAAAATGGGACGAAACCGTCGAAATGGAAAAACCAGGTCCACTTCGGAGCGGTTTTTCTCAAGACAGATTTATTTCCAAGTATTTGCCATGGCACTAACATGTAGTAGAGGGATGAAAATTATACATTTCGCCCAAAATGGGTGCATGAGCCGTGCTCCAAAAGTTCCCTGTGAAGGCGCGGGTGCTCAAACTTTAAAAATGGGACGAAACCGTCGAAATGGAAAAACCAGGTCCACTTCGGAGCGGTTTTTCTCAAGACAGATTTATTTCCAAGTATTTACCATGGCACTAACATGTAGTAGAGGGATGAAAATTATACATTTCGCCCAAAATGGGTGCATGAGCCGTGCTCCAAAAGTTCCCTGTGAAGGCGCGGGTGCTCAAACTTTAAAAATGGGACGAAACCGTCGAAATGGAAAAACCAGGTCCACTTCGGAGCGGTTTTTCTCAAGACAGATTTATTTCCAAGTATTTGCCATGGCACTAGCATGTAGTAGAGGGATGAAAATTATATATTTCGCCCAGAATGGGTGCATGAGCCGTACTCCAAAAGTTGCCTGTGAAGGCGCGGGTGCTCAAACTTTAAAAATGGGACGAAACCGTCGAAACGGAAAAACCAGGTCCACTTCGGAGCGGTTTTTCTCAAGACAGATTTATTTCCAAGTATTTGCCATGGCACTAGCATGTACTAGAGGAATGAAAGTTATATATTTCGCCCAGAATGGGTGCATGAGCCGTGCTCCAAAAGTTCCCTGTGAAGGCGCGGGTGCTCAAACTTTAAAAATGGGACGAAACCGTCGAAATGGAAAAACCAGGTCCACTTCGGAGCGGTTTTTCTCAAGACAGATTTATTTCCAAGTATTTGCCATGGCACTACATGTAGTAGAGGGATGAAAATTATACATTTCGCCCAAAATGGGTGCATGAGCCGTGCTCCAAAAGTAACCTGTGAAGGCGCGGGTGCTCAAACTTTAATAATGGGACGAAACCGTCGAAACGGAAAAACCAGGTCCACTTCGGAGCGGTTTTTCTCAAGACATATTTATTTCCAAGTATTTGTCATGGCACTAGCATGTACTAGAGGGATGAAAGTTATATATTTCGCCCAGAATGGGTGCATGAGCCGTGCTCCAAAAGTTCCCTGTGAAGGCGCGGGTGCTCAAACTTTAAAAATGGGACGAAACCGTCGAAATGGAAAAACCAGGTCCACTTCGGAGCGGTTTTTCTCAAGACAGATTTATTTCCAAGTATTTGCCATGCCACTAGCATGTAGTAGAGGGATGAAAATTATATATTGCTCCCAGAATGGGTGCATGAGCCGTGCTCCAAAAGTTCCCTGTGAAGGCGCGTGTGCTCAAATTTGAAAAGTAGGGCGAAACCGTCAGTACTGAAAAACCAGGTCCACTTTGAAGCGTTTTTTTTTTTTCAAAATAGAGTTATTTTCAAGTATTTGCCATGATACCAGCATGTAGTAGAGGGATGAAAATTATATATTTCGCGTCGTCTACCACTTGAGTATAGAGAGACCAAGGTTCGAGGAGATATCATAGAAACAACATCTGAGCGGATGAACACTGAAACCTTTCAGACTCGCCAAACTGCTTGGCCCATGGACAACACGACAACGCCCAACGAGCCTTCAAAGCAATTCTAAAAGCGCAACGTGGGCGCGTGCGTGCATCGTGTATGCGGACGCGAAGTGATAAGCTAAGCTATGTTTTTTCTTTAACACTAACTTTGATCTCCCCTTTCCTAACAAAGTAGCCAGACCCTCAGTCTTTGTTCAATAAAACGGTGGCCGGAAGCCTACTGCTGTAGAAAATTATGTTAGCCCTGGAATAAAGAGCATTGAGAAAGAAACGGGTATTACTTTGTCTCCGTCACAAATGAACAGAAAGGTACTTCACGAACCTCGGAACCAAACCAACACAGAGAGTGCGCCACGTGATCAGACGGTATTGCGCAGCAGTGCGAAAAATGTAAAGTCATGTGGCACGCTCACCGGGCTGGGTTGGCTGGGATGAATCGTAACGTTTGCTGCGGTTCATTGAAGAGAAAAATTATATATAGCTATAAATAAGAAATTATAAACCAAATCGTGTAGGCGATTCTCATGGGACTCGCAGGATTTTGCACCGTCTTTTATGGCGTAAACGCTTCTTCGTTAAGGGGGTCTGGAACTGTTATGGAACCTCCATGAATCTTTGTCGACTTCCGTGAGGTCCTTTATATGGCTTCTTCCGTGAGTGCTTTTTTGGAATTCTGAAGATGCTCCGGAAGGGTAGTGCGGGGGGATCACGTAGTGGTCGACGGTCACTCGTGACCCCACGGATCATGGGCACTTGACCGTGCGACCAGCAGGTTCGTTATTTCTAGTGTGGCTACGTGGTGGACGAAAACCGATGGGCCATGGTCACGTGACCCCCACCCACAAACAAACGACGCTTACGCATGAACATGTGACCAGCAAAAGTGCGCTATTATCAGTATTGTCAGGTTGCTTCCGACTCAGTCACGCGACCATGTGTGGCCATCAAAGGTGCGCTATTTCTTATGTGGTCACGTGGTGGACGGGACCCCACGGACTATGGTCACGTGACCTCAGTGACGATGGACAGGTGATCCCTTATGATCATGATCACGTGTCCGTGCGACCACCGAAGGTGCGATATCTTATGTGGTTTCAATCACCACCCCCTCGACAGACCGACCGACGTGAAAACTGAGAAAGGTTTTTTAACTTTATGATGTGTGAGGGCAGACATCAACATAAGCTCACGACGTTTTTGTTAGAGTATTTGAAGACCTTGAGGAACACAGGCTCTAATCATTGTAGTGAGGTCATGCTATATGATCAAATTTTAACAACTGTGTCTGTTTAAAGCAATTAACGGAATAGGACCAAAGAATTGCATACTTCAGGAATATATCGCATATTTACTCGAATTAGTTTTTATACTAGACCTCGGCGTTTGGACAAAATCAAAGATTCGGGAGTTCCGCTCGTTTCAGCTGAATTTACGGTGGAGTTATAAAGTCGTTCCTAAATCCTCCGATTTCCTCTTCTTACTAGCAGAAACCAATCTCGCTCGGTGGCCGCTGTGTCAGCGGAGTAGTACTCACGCATTAGAATAAGAACGGCGTTGCATTTCACTTTTGGAACTACCTTTCTGATAGGAGTATCAGAAAGTTACGCTGGAATTATGCGGAAGTGAAAAAGGCAATATCATTCATGTTGTTGACAGAACAACATTTGTATTTTTCCACACGTACGTGTTTTTGATTATATACAACACACATGCGCAGCAGCCTGTTTCTTGAAATGTGAATAATCTTCACAATCTCGGTGCAGCAGTCCTCACTACTGCTCTTATGTCATGCTCCAAAAACGTGGTGGCGTGTGCAAATTTCTGATAAGTACTAAGAACTCCTGATATGGTCATAACGCCGTTTTGAGCTGAATGGTGGGAGTTTGTCACGTGGGCCTGAAAGCTGAGGTGAGGTATTACATAGCGAGCGAACGTCAAAACAAACGAAGTGTCTGGTTACTCGAAAAGGCAATCTCGAGTCCTCAGCCACATATTTGTGCGAACTTCTCCCCGCTATTTAAATATTAATACCCCAAGGCGAACTGTAGGTAATAAATAAACAAAAATAATAATGCCCCAAGGGCGAACTGTAGGTAATACATAAACAAAAATGAACAAAAAACAAATGTATTTCATGCATTTCCTGACTTTCTCACGGAAAGCGTAGCCACAACTTTATTTATTCTTGAGCGCTGAAAACGTCTGCCGCGGAAGAGGTATGTAGCACTAATGTAAAAGTGATGACATGTGAATAAGCCCAATAGTGACACACAAAAAACAAATATACAGTTTAGAATATTCCTTCGACGGCAGACGAACGTTTTGTGATAATCGGAATAAACGTGCTTTGATAAGTAAGCCCTTGGGAGCAAGAACACAATGTAAGGGTTACAATATCTCAACAACAGAAGAAAAAACCCAGTTTGTTGAGTGCCAGCCTGGTGGAAAGAAACTGTTAACCAGTGCACCGCGCAACTTTTTGCGATCTGATATGGTGTCAATTATTGTCGGAAAGATCGTTTGAGTTCTGGATGGCACGAGGACGTGCTGAGGTTTTAAAAGGATGGATGCTGAACGAAATATTCGCTGGAAGCTTTCGCTGCTTTTTACGAAAAGAATCCGGTGGCTCTTAATAAAATAGAAAGAAAGAGAGGCAGAGAGATAGAGAGACAGACAGAGAGAGGGGGGGGGGGGGAGCATCGCTATAAAAAATATCAGGACGGACTTAGCCTTGCCGTTGGAGCTGGCATTGCCCCGCTTGGCAGTGGTTCCAAAAGAGGTGAACTGGACTGACCGAAGTTTTGAAGGAACCGATGAAGTAAGCAAAAGAGCGAGATTAGTCGACGGGTCTGGAGAGGATGAATGAACTTACATTGTCTAAGATCTGACACGCTAATAAATCGAGAATGAGACTATATGAATAGCGCGGTACAGTTTTAGACGGGTTCTGAATGCGTAATTCTGTACGTTTGGTGATATCATTAAGTATTGTAGACTAAGAAAAAGAAGGTGCAAGCTTCCGGAGACTAAATAGACACGGAAGAAACTAAGAAAGAGGAAGGAGAGAGCGCTCGCACTGAAAGGATCGAGATGACGGTCGGGTACAGTTCAACGATACCTCCAAAATAAATAATTCATTATTTCCTTCTATTTTAACACAGTTCGCATTATTAAACCGGCTTTTTATTTTTATCGTCACCGCGGAGATCCTTCCTTCATTTACTTAATAAAGGCTTCTAAATATATTAGGCGTATTCCGGTTTCTGGGGCGGACGTGAGTACTATAAGTATGCTTCTGTGTTTCCGGACAAATTCGATAAAATCGAAAAAATACTTCCGGTAAAATATTTTAATATTTATATTTACCCAAAAAACTCAGATTTTTCAGGACCGCCAACTGCTATGAATCCTACTGGTCTTAATATTTTCCAGGGATCTTCGAACAAGTTTTGCTCTACTTCTCTATATCTAATATTTATTTATTTATTTGAAAAACTGCAGGCCTTTTTCAGGCCCTCGCAATATCAACTTTCGTTTGTATGATCACAAAAAACTTCCGTTTAGCTTCTATTTTAAAAAAGGGGAATCGTCGAACACGTTTCTCATTGAAAAGGATACTTTTACTAAATTCACAAACTGCTGTTTTCAACCTTTCGTTCACTTCACCGAAAAAGCCGAAAAACTCTGTACGATGAAAGAAAGCTCCAAAGAACTCCGAATTTATGTTAAAAAATAAGCACTAAACAACACTCCGCGATTTTAAGCAGAAATAAACTCCGAAAACGCAGAATCCTAATTATAAGCTGGATTTCGTATATGTTGGTGCAGCTTTTAGATTTCGTTATAACTTATAGGTAGGGTTCCGTATTTTTGTGTATTCTTTTTTTAAATTTAAGGGTGTCTTTGGGTGTTCATTTTTTCAAAGTTCTCTGTTTTCGGTATCTATTTCTGGTGTCGACAAGAAATCAGGGTTTATCAGGGCTTACGTCGTAAAAGCTATTGCACATCTATCGCGTTTTTACAACACACAATGCTATTCGCGCCAGTTATCACTAAGTGGCCCATGCAGAAACAATAATTGCAGCAGAAGGAAGCAGCCTCGCGGAAAAGGGCGGTTTGTTTTCGGGGTCAACAGAAATAAAGCAATTTTTCCAGTTAACCTGGGGTTTCATTTAATTCAAAAATTTCAGTTCGGAGTTTTTCAGTTTTACCAATTTCAAGAAAAATCCCAAGAAAAAGGAAGCCAGACATCAGCACAGCGAGTGGTCATACCAAAGAGAATATTTCGCTCCTGATGACTTCAGCGGAGGCAGTGTAGCGATACGATGCTTGTGGAGTTCATGAAAGCCTAATTTAGGCAACACAAAATATGGATCCTTTTTGTTGTAGTTTACTCGACACACTCGCCAATCTGCAAACAACTTTCCAAAAATATCGCATATGTATTGTCGGGTAGTTTTTCGAATACTTGTTCGGAATTCTTCCGCAGATCTGACTTTTTTGCTTCCATATCGCTAGATATGAAAACGCTGAATAATAGTGTTATCGACTTCTTGCAACCGGGAGGCGCTGATACGGCGTGCTCGTCCGCTCTTTGCGCCCGTCTTGCGTTTGTTTGCCTCAAAATGCGCTCACAGGCTGCTTTTACACTCTCCCCCACCACACGCACACACACGCGCGCGCGCGTTCACACGCACACGCGCACGCACGGACGCACGCACACACTGACACACACAAACAACCCGTCTCGTCGAATTAACCACCAACACTGGCGCGGGTTTTACTGCAGCGTCAGCACGCTCTCTGCGTGTTCTTTGTGCTGTCCATCAATTGATCTTCCCCCTTTCTGTAGTACTGTTTGAGAAGCTCTGATAACGTAGCTCTATTTTCCATTTTTCACAATTTTATTCATTGCACGCGGAACGCATTTCGGTTTGGCGGGAATTTGCACACGACGTAAAAGTTAAAGGTGAATACGCCACGTGTCGGTAAATACGTGAACTAGAACAGCTTGTCACAAATTTCTGGCCATGGCCAGTCCAAAAAGGGTTTGCTTGCCACGATTGGCGGTTTCCTTCTTCTCTCTATAGCATCCCTTCTGCTAAAGTGGAAAGAGTGTAGATGGAGCTTCCTCCCCTCACCGTGCCGTCTTAACCTGCAACATACTCTCGGGAACAAGATAATAGCCTTGTATCTTTTCTGCCGCCACAAATGCTGTGCTTAGCATGTTTTTTGGCAGTTTGGCAGAGGCTTTTGCTGCCACCACATGCCACGCTATGAAGTGGAGTGCCACGGTGTGTGCGTGCCACATGTTGCATAAAGCAGTGCACTTTCAAGCTGCGTGGATGCAATGACGGCAGAAAAAACACCAGCAGAGCGGACAATACAGAGCATGTTATTAACAGCACTGGTTAATTCCCAATAAATGGCAATCTGAATCATTACTGTAAAACCATTTATTTTTGCAAATCGGTCACAGAGGACATAATCGCGGCCACTAAATTTTGCGAATTCCAGACGCATGCATTCAAACTCTTAAAGAGATTATAAAAGCAATTTCGAAATTTTATTTGACGTCTAAAATGGGCGGCGGGCTCATCTCAGACACTGTTGACCAAGTTCCAGCCCGAACAGAAGTTTCTGTGCCGCACCAATCAATTAAACAGTTGTGGTAATATTCGCGCGGGGACGATGCCTGAGACCCCCCCCCCCCCCCCCCCCCCCCCAAGACGGCGGCAGAAAGGTGAACAAAAGTGCGCCGTCAAAGCGTGACGACAACGGGCTCCTCGTCAGGCGATTGCTTCAAACGGTTGGAACGAATGATGCGCTCTTGGTTTAGAATTCGGTAGTGAGATGGCATACAAAAAAGTAATTTGAATGTTGGATAATTTTTTTAAAGCTGTAGTTCGAAATTAATAGGTTTCATAGCGTGTGTAGGAATAGGTTCCATAGCATGTGTAGTGTGTGGGATGACAAGGAAGAAGACTTGTGGAAATAAATGACAGCTGTATGCTGTGCTGGTTTTGAGATGGTGGTGTGTATGCTCCTTTTTGTTTCCTTGTCTCAAGGAAACAAAATTTTGACATCAAATTTTGAACCCTGCTAGTGCACACCTTTCTGATCCAAAACTGACTTCGAGACCCAGTAGGTTTCAAAGCCGGTTTCAAATAAGAAAACCAACGCAAAAGTCAACTTCGAAACCTGGGATGTTTTGAAGTGATTTTTGGCGTTAGTTCCCGAAAAGATATGTCATCAGTTTGGTGGCCGGGAGCTAAAAGCATTCCATGCTTAAAATCATACTCATCAGTGCGGCCTTTATTATTCTCTGACTGAATCAATTCTGTGTTTATATGCAGGAGGGAACCATTTGGCTTTTCGAAGGCTTTACTGTGGTCATAGCCGCCTACTGGCTTTTCGGCTTCACCCATGGCCAGAAGACGTACAATACGAGCTGCCTTCTTGAGAGGCTTTGTCTTATTCTAATCTACTCACAGCTACGGCCAGTTGCAATCAAGGTGATTAATACAATCAAGAAAACACCTGTAGCCTGATTGCTGATCACATAGTGCAATCGCCAAAGTCTGTGAAACTCCTGCCAGGATTGTTCCGATTTTTGAAATCATTAAAGGCTTTGTTTGTTTTTCTTGAGATGGCAGCTGCAAGTTGTGTGGCTCACATACCTAAGTATGCTTCAATTCATGACCAGCTTTATTCGTTTATATTCATCACATTTCTCTAGTCCTCCGTGTTGTTTCCTAGTCATCAAACTATTAGACACCTGTATGGAGTAGTTACATTTTGTTTTTACGTTTTTATCAAAACGGTTTGTGTCACCCTGTCTGGAATTCATCACCCTTACTACGAAATGTCAAATTAATCTCACGTTGAGATACTTTTTAAAAGTGGAGATGACCGACATTAAATGTTGCGTTTCTTTATCACTCCTGTTCATACTTTGTATATTACTTCCGTCAAAAGACCCCACCAGTGTTCAATACCGAGCTCATCCGGCGCACATGCACCCTTTTCCTAAAAGATGCACCCTGCGTTTCCCAGCCAGTGTACTTGTGCACCGACAATGAGCATCCTCCTCTCCCTTAAAAACCTCTAGGTGTATCTGTGCACCCCACGCCAGCCGCGCGTCCCGATCAGCTTGTGCTCGGATTCCCCCTTGGGGGTCACTCGTTGGGTTTGGCAGTTCTTAGGAAGTATGGAGCTATCCCGTTCACTCGGTATTGACAGTAGAGTGGGCGCTATGCTTGTTTTAGGCCAATTGGGTCTCCGGGTAGTATCACGTGACTATAGTCTCCAAGCTAGAGATAAGGCAGTGCACGGCACCTGCCTGAAGGCCAAGGCCACGGATAGCATCCACTGCACTATTAACTTTGGGTCGAACTTTCAAGAGCATATAAGTGACAAATCCTTTCGTTGTGTTCATTGTTGGGTTTGCCCCTGAAGATAAGCCTCTGCGAAGGCGCCCCCTTTTGGCCTTGAAGGAGCTGCAATTTTCATACTCCTTTCTTTTTTCTTTCTCTCCATAAGCTGAAAGCATGGAAGAAGGTAAAGGTTTCACGTATGACTTTGTATCTTTTTTTTTATCTCGGTGCTTCCCGGCCTAGTTTCTTGTGCGCTGTGCCGCGACGTAGATTTCGTCCACTACGATGTATTCGAGTGTGCCAAGATTTTTAGTGTTTGAAAAGTCCTACAAGTACATCGGTAACAAGCGAGTTCTTCAGAAAAGCCCAAGGAATTCTTGTGATGAGTTTAGTGTTCGGTTCGGCGAACTACTGCTTCTGCTACATTGTGTTGGATCTTCACGGACCCCTTTCCTTTCGTTTTTGTGTTTGTGTTTTTTCTGCAGTGCCCGTGTCGACATATATTTCGGATTACATATTTCGAGTCCGGCGTTTTCATCGTCAGTGCTCTGCAACCTACTCCTTTGCAACAATTGACAGTTCCGTTCCGGATTACTTGTATAATTAGG
The DNA here is from genome assembly GCF_016920785.2 of Ixodes scapularis. Classification (NCBI taxonomy): domain Eukaryota; kingdom Metazoa; phylum Arthropoda; class Arachnida; order Ixodida; family Ixodidae; genus Ixodes; species Ixodes scapularis. The sequence continues at coordinate 778,380 of NW_024609876.1, forward strand.
CAGTGTCTAATTTCTAGCAGCCGGGAGAATAATTTCCCCAAAATCCTATCGGCAGTCGCCTGCCATTAGCTGACTACAATCATGTGACAACCGCAGGTAGAATACTGACTTTCTTATGCTCCAGGCGTTTTGTGAAAACACGTTTTTGCCGATACACGTTTTGTAGACACGTTTCATCGACACTAAAGCGCCGTTCACACGCTTTCGACCGAGTAAGACCGAGAAAAACCAGACCGGCTTTTAAGCATTTTGCGACTTCTTAGGACCGGATGCGATGCTGCCGTGCTGGTCCTAAGAGATCGCAAGAGGCTTAAAAACCGGTCTGGTATTTCTCGGTCGTACTCGGTCGCAAGAGTGTGAACGGGCCTTAACGTTTCATCGTCACTCGTTACGCAAAATGCACGCTGTAGGGACATTTTGTCGCGCGTGTATTTGAGGTGCGTGCTCACCAACCCAGCCCACCCGTTCGCGCTACTTCGTGGCGACAGTCTGCGGCGGCTCATTACGAAAATGTTCACCCACCTGTGCCACCCATACACGTCACTTCGCGGATACATTCTGGGGCGGCTCATTACAAGAAAAGAAAGGAGAGAAGCTAATATAGAAAAGCTAATCTGAGCTGTCGACAAAACGTTGTTCGATGAATTAATGGCGACTGCCGGTAGAATTTTGTGGAAATAATTTTACCGGCTGCTGGCAGAATGGACACTACCTAAGACTCACCCCCGGTTCTTGTTTGCTTAGTAACCATTTCAGTTGTGTAACAGCTTCTTTGTACGTCTTCAGATATAAAGGATTGCTTGCAAGTTTGTACTTGTTTACGAAATAGGCCGTCTGATAAACCTCTATGAGATTTGAAAACAATACCGTGTGTCCGTTTTCCTACCTTTTTGCAATCACCGGGGCGCATACATTTTTGTGTTTTCCTTGATGTTTTAAATAGGTTTATGAAATTATGAAACGGGTGCATAAAGTGGTGTGACCATGCACCTTTCAATCGGGTTCATCTGTGTTTTCTCCGAATTCAGTGAGTGTAGAAAAAGGTGTAACATTTCACTACTGAACGGGGTGCTCCTGTGTTCCCATTGAGAGCAGTAGGTGTAGGAAGGGGAGTAATGGTACACTGTTGAGCGGGGTGCATCTGTGTTCCCTTTGAGTGAGGCGGGTGTATGAAGCGGTGCAAAGGTACACCATCGGATGGGGTGCATCTGTGTTCGCTTTAATCTCAATGGGTGTAGAAAGAGGTGTAGCCGTACACCATTGAATGGGGTGCACCTGTGTTCCCTTCGAGAGAGATTTCTGTAGAAAAGGGTGTACATGTGCTCCACACAAACGGGTGCACACGTACTCCCATATGTGGGGTGCACATGTATTCCCCCAAAGGGTGTAGTATATGTGACTAGCACTTACACCCCCTGTGGGTGTACCCCATGACACCCTTTTTTTTAGAGTGTATGAGTGATGTTTTAGTGTTTGTAGCATCTTGTTACACGCTTTTGCCGCCGTGTTTTATGGAATCCAGATTTCGGTTCAACATCCCTTTAAGTGCAAGTGAAACTGAAATGCCAAGAATGAGCACGTTGTCCTGAACGACAGTTGCACTGCACAAGCGCGCATGCTTAGCAACATTCAAAGCATGGAGCTTGCTCTTAAAGCCTCTGCATCAGGCTTCCTGTTGCAGCTCGTGGTACCGAAGCAAGCTTTTGGGCAGACACTTTTTTATAAGCAGAAACTTCACCTGGCACCGCAGAGCTTCGACCGGTACTCGGAGTACTTAGTTGCGGTACTTTAGATAAAACAGAAGGGCATTGAGCAGTGCAAACTATGATTATTGTCAGGTGAGAAGTATTCAGTTGCAGTAATTGTTTTGCTTTACATACAAAAAGGCTGGAGTATGCTTAAATGCTGGGCTAGCAACCAATTGCTACCAGGGGCCCTATGCTACACGACGGGACTAAGCGGAATCAAGGGACCGGGAGCCATCCAGCGACCTGGATGCAAAGATGGGTTCAGCTTCCACGGGATTGGTGCCACCTGGATCTTGTCCCAAAGGGCCAGCAGCAGCTGGATAGCCTCGCATTGCGATGTGGGGATGGGGATGCCGAGCGAGCTCTGGGCATGCCGCCCACTCAGTGTGAGGGCCAGGTGCTCCCACTGACTGGCTAGGTGCATGTTGATGAGTTCCTGGAAGGCGTTTTTTACACTTTGCCGCCGGAGCTTGGCGTTCGACGCGTACGGCGGCACTCCCAGTGCCAGCTAGTACCCCTTGCGAATAATCACGTCCATCTTACCCTTACCTCTCGACAGCAGGTTGAGATACGGATTTGCGCAGGCGATGTGGCTCACGACGAGTGGTTGGGTCAGCCGGATCAGGTCCGACTCCTCGAGCCCGTGTCTGTGACTCGTTATCCTTCTCACCATGCGCATGACTTGCGTGGTTGTCTTGACGAGTCGGTCGACCGTGTACTTGGCTCCGCCGTCCCGCTGGAGGTGAAGGCCCCAGGATCCGAACCCGCTTCACCACCGGCACGGGGGTACCATCCTTTAACGTGAGGCGGATGTCCGCCTTCTTCTTCGGGAATTGGCTGGCCCGCGCAGAGGAGCAACAGCTGAGATTTATCGGGGGCGCGCTGGAGGTTGCCGGCCTCGAGGTATAGTTCTGCACCGTCTCGATGACTTCTTCGAGGAAGTCTTGCCTCCCGCTGTCCGATCCCGACGTAGCCCAAATCGTCAGGTCGTCCACGTAGAGTGGCATAGAGTGTATGCTTCATCCGGGGAATCCGTTCCAGTACAGGAGGCGGCTTGCACATCGCCAGGTAACAAGGTGGGTGACAGGACCGAGCCTTGCCGGTTGCCCTTGCTCGGTATCGGGATGGTGCTTGTGCGGATGGACTCGATTCCGATGGTGGCCATCCAGTAGCTCAGGAAGTCCCGCACATAATCATACATCCGGGGCCCGCACCCAGTTGAGGCCAAGTTCTCGAACACCAGCGTGCACTGACGTTGTCAAAGGCGCCCTTTATATCCAGGGCCAGGACCGCCCGTGTTGTCGTACAGGAGATTCTGTCAAGGATATCCTCCTTGATCTGAAGCAGGACATCCTGCGTGGAGGTGTGACCAGAACCCGAAAATGGTGTTGATGGTGGCATTGAGTTCATACAGGATGGTCCCCTCAAATATCGCTGTAAACAGCTCATCAGGGCATGGGCATTTAAAAGACTGAAATGGAGTGTCCAGGTCTGTGACGCTCGGCGGTATACCTGATAACCTCTATTTCTTTTGGATCCTTTTCAAGGGAGTATATTTTCCACTTCGGGGCACTTTTCTTGTTTCTGGCACTTACTACTGCAGGAACTGTTTCACCCTCACTTTCTTCTTTGCTTTCACAGCACTCATTTGATGCTAATGTGGAAGGGAATTGGCCGGATTCCACTCTTCGTTCCTACGTAAAATGTGCTGGCGTCCAATACCTGCCACAAAAAGGGTACTTAAGATTCCAAAAATGACTAAGAGTATGTAAACATATGATGCCAGCATTTCTTTTTTCTTTTTTTTTAATTTCCAATGAGCAACATTATATTATGCCAAAACTCTCCCTAAGTGCACACTGCATTTCACAGCGCGCTAAACTCCGCCGGAAAAATCGGCACCTGCACGCAAAGGGGCGTCGTTTCCTCAGCAGTGTATTTTATCTTGTGAAATTTTAAGGCGCTCCTTTCTTTTGCAGCTAGAATATCCTTAAAAATACTAAAAATGCGTTCGCCACGGACGACCGAGTCTTCCGGCGGCAAACGCTGTCGTTTGCATACGATACGCCTTGAAATTTTCACCCCATGGTCGATCAAGCGCCGATTTTTCCAGTTGCTTTCCCATACCTTGAGCCACCCAGAAACACCGCGCGCGCCCGTAAATTAAAAAAAAAAAAAAGAAAAGAAAAGAAAAGAATGGAACGGCATTGAGTGTTTTGTTTACTTACCGACTTTGTGCGTGGACCGCGCCACGTTGCGCTGCCTGACGCACCCGCGTTTTGGAACTAATTCAGTTGACAGTTCCCTCCGAAGATAAAGCCACTGAAGCCGCGGCGGTAATCGGACTGGTAGGCTGTTCCCTTTCGAACGGGCGGAAGAAGACTACGAAGAATTCGGCAGCGAACGGGCGGAAACTCGATTACGTACAGCTTCAGTAGTCGACGCTTTGTTTTCTCGATTGCGTTCGCGGCGTTCATCGTGGACTCGCGCACTCGGCCGTAGCCGAACGGCCGAACCAGCATGGACGGCTGCCGGCGCGCGTACCGACAGCGTCGCCATAGCAACCACGCCGCGAGTGTGGTTGCCAGACAGAATTCACACGATTTTTTTTTCTCGTCACTCACGTTGAGTTACTAGAAGTTAGGCGCGTATCATTATAATACATTATGCTGTAAGAAGTTATTAAGGGATATGTGTACCTACCTAAGACAAATGCAGAAAAAATATTATTGAAAAATAAAATTGGCGTAATCTTTTCATATCTTGATTAAGACTAGCGTGGTCACTGGGCTAACCGATGCGCGAAATAGGCAGACATGTACAAATTACTCAAAAAAGGCAGTTAAGTTAAGTTACTGAGTATCGACGCCAAAAGTAATTAGAGTAGAGTAGAAATTACGAATTTGTTATAGTAATTGAGTAAACTACTAACTACTGTAAAAAGTAGCGAGTTACTTTGAAGTTACTTTCCAAGTTACTTTTTTATATTTTTGTGGTAGCAAGATGAAAAGCAGTTTTGATCAATGAAAAACCCTGCGAGCCTAAAATTAACGCAGTCTATTTATGGCTTGCGGTTTCGCCAAAATAGTTTATTCGCTCGCAGAAGCAATTGACTTTAGCAAACTAGAACTGACGTTCGGGTTAAAATCTCTGCCTTTCCTTCATAAACCACTACTACTACTAAAGTTCTTGATAGGAGCGTTTTCCCTTTTTCCTTATAAAGACCTCCCCAGCCAAGCTAAAAAGACGTTCCACCGAGGGGCTGGATGGAACGGCAGCATTGAATTTGAGAAACAGGCTGTGCAGGGTCGGGTAAGCGAGTGTCGGCATCTTAGGTATCCATGACGAAACATGTAAGGTTTGCCTCGGGTAGAAAATCTTTTATAACAAACTTTCCACGTTTTATCTTTTTTCTTCGTCAAGTTGAGATTGTTATGACTGCCCCCTCTTTATTCCGACGTCGTTCTGAGGGTACGCTGAGCGAGTGCACCAGACCGTCAAGGGTTCAAGTCTCGCGCCACGACGATGAGATCATCCGGACGACTGCGCGAAAAAAAAATTGTTTTTGTTTAACAGATGATGAACCGAAGTATACTTCGCCGCTGACGCCGGGTCCAACAAAAATATCTCCCAAGGGTAACTCCCAATCCTCGCCGGCGACTGCAATATTCTGACACGCCTGAAACGTGCCTGACAAGTAAATCGTTTTTAACAAAGAGGAGTTCTCCCAGGTATGGATGGTAGGAAGGACGCGTAGGATTACGTGAACAAGCATCGGCGCTCGTGTACAGTTGCGGCTGGAAGCGGGAACGTGCTCCCATGAGTGGATTATCCGTGCCAGGGTTTGTGCGCGGGGGAGTCCGGCTTTGCAAAGGCGTATGCGCTGACGACAAGGCGACCATGGGAACAGGCGCCCAGCTGCGAGGTCATTCCAGTGGCGCCTACCGTGGAACCTACTGCTTGAGTCAGAACTCACTAAAGACAGACAACACGAAAACAACAACTCTCGGATGTCCCCGTCTTTCACGGTTGCAGCTGGAAACGCGGCGCCTGCGTGCATTACCGGATTAGGTCAATACCCGATCCAAGGTTTGTTCAGCATCTCTTCCTGCGTTCGTGCGTGCCGGTGTTATGTTTTGGCTGCTCGTCGCCACCTTGATCCAAGGACGCCTTCCCGAACAAGGGGGCCCCTTGTTCGGGAATGCCACTTCATCTGCCGGCGTCTTATTCATTTCTGCGCTCAAACTTTCGTGATGGGCAAAATTAGCACTATATAATTTCGAAAGTAGTTAGTAATTTGAGTAGAAGTTACCTAAAAAAAGTAGTTAAATTAAACTACTAATTACCCAAATAAAGTTGTAATTGAAAGTTACCAAAATACCCGAAAAAGTAGTTAAACTACAGTAGTTTGAGTAGAGTAGTTGAACTACGTCCAAGTCTGGAAATAGGAGGGCATATATACCGCTCGGGGCACTTGGTGGTTTATATAAGTAGGATGTATCTACTATTTCTTGTGTGTTGTGCAATTGATCGGTGCTTGTATCCCCGTGTGTATGTACCACTGATCTCCACTAGAGGGGGCTGGATGGCGCATTGAGCAAACAGGTATGAAGCCACCGGAAGTGAGCGGCTTGTCCCGGAAGTGAGCGCTTGGCAGGCTTTGTAACCCTTCCGAGTGGTGGTTCGAAAAGCGCCGAGGGCGCTGGATTTTCGCTTGTTCCCTCGAGCGAGCCTGCTTGTTGCGCAGTAAGAGCGCAACGGACCCGAGAAATATCATGGGAAGCCATTCAATGTAAACATTTTGAGATTCTAGTTTATCAAGTTGTGAATATGTCCCAATTTCAAATGCCTCATTCTCGGGATTTAATCCAGAACGGGAGAATTAAAATCCAATGAAAGACACAAAAAAGCATGGTCATAAATATCGAATGAATGCACAAGGAAGCCCAGCCCATGCCCGACTTCCGGGACAAGCATCGAACTTCCGGTGGCTTCACTTGCGCCAGGCTCGGAGAGCAGCTAAGCGCCATCCAGCCCCCTATAGTAGAGATCAGTGGTATGTACACTGTTGTGCGTATGTCCATGTCGTGAGTAGACGTAACCGCGCGGCGGGCAGCAAAAAAAAAAAAACTGCTGTTTTTTTTTTCAAATGTTTATCACTTTTTTTTTTCGTCGGTAGATGGGGGTTGTCGCCGCCCAATTTGAAAAGTGTGGCGGTTGGTGATCTATAACTATTAGAGGGCTGGATGCCATTAGTCCATCCGTCGTGTTGATCGCTCCGAGTTGTTCGGTTCCGCTGGTAGCTGTGTCGCCGTGTTATGCTGCCTGATTGCAACAAAAGGAGGTTAGGCGGCTTCCCCAGCGCGTGTTCTAGGTGCTGAATGCCGCTGTTCACGCACAAACGTTCATGAGTGGATAAGGCACGTAACAGAGGTGAGCACAGGCAATAGTTAATCGAGAGCCACACGGAGCGCGAGTGCGATACCTCCTAGCCGCTGTCGACAGAGGATGTCGGAGCGATTCGTTGTCAACTTGTCGTCCACGGCAAGTGGGCGTTTTGTTCGATAAAGCCAGCCTGTCAGTGTTTTGTAAAGCTATCCATTCTTTAACATTAAAAAACGAGCGTGTTGGTGAATACTTAAGCAACCGGAAAGAATAACCCGTTTTTCCCCTCCTCCTTTTTTCACCCCCCCCGCCCCCCTTTTCCCTCTCTGCTCCCTCCCTAGAACCTGCTCGATGGCCGTTGTTTGAACGGAGACGAAATAAATGTCGTTGTGAATGAAAGAGTTGTATCGCCTGTTTGCGTCCCGAATTTGTGTTTATTCTTTCCGGTTGCTTAACTATCTCTTCTTTATAAGCGCTTCTGATGCGATGAAAATGCGACCGGCATTGAGCAGGCCGAGCGAGACATCGGCGACAGCCTCGGCTGTTCATTCTCCAGCGGTTTCGGCCTTACTCGTATTATTTGCGGTGTTGGCGCTTGGACATATATATGTTTGGAAAGTTTTTTGCGCCTACAGATGACACCAAACGAGCGTGCGAGCCGTATGCTCTTGCTCCGGCGAGAAGTCACGTACGGCTCGCCAGGCTCGTATCGCCTGTCGCATACTGGCCGCCATTATGTTTTTAGGGTGTTAGCAGTTAACACGATTTTCACCACCCCCGGCGGCTAACACCCTTACACGAATAAAGGCGTTAGCCAGAGGACGAGCCATTTACACGAATAAGGGTGTAAAAATTTTAAGTGTGTAGGGTTGTCGTACGAAGCCGCAGACATTTTGAGAAAGTTAAGACAGCGCAGCGATCTGTTGTTCAAAGCCACGACGCCAGAGAAGAAAGAGAGGATACCAGTGCAGAAAGCAGCCGTTTTGCTGCTCGTAGCTGGACAAGAGGCAATCGATGTCTGGAGCCTTGCTGCTGGCTGAGTCAAAACCCCCAGCCAGCAAGGTTCCAGGCAGCAAACAATAGTTTGGGCGTAACAAGCATAGGACCACTCGCTGCCGGGTGGTACGTGGTGCAGGGTATGCCTACTGCGCTTGCGCACTGGAATAACGACCACGCCGGCGGCCAAGAAACGCCATGGACTTCAAAGCAGGAATGAGCCCGTCCCGCCGGACTACCAGAACTGAGCATTTTACTCCATCTCACCCTCCCCAGACCTTGATGGCTTCAGCAAAGGGCTGATACTGAACGCTATAAAGACGTTTTCTCTTTCTATATGATGACGCGTATGACATCTCAACGAAATCACACTCTGTTGGAGTTTGTATTGGTTAATATCTAGTGTCGATTGCCTTGTCTTCGTTAGAAATGTTAGTAGTGTTAGAAATGTTAGAAGTGTTAGAAATGTTAGAAATGGTGGTAGAAAACGCTTTTGTGCGACAGTGTGGGCAGCGCCTCGGCTGTCGCCGCAGTTAATTTCCAGAGCACGAAAACAAAATGGATATCGCCAATTTACGTTTTCTTGAAAACAAAATGTGTTCGGACCTTTTTTTTTCAATAACGGATACGTCCGCTAGGATTGTCTTTTCGGCAAACCGGAGTGTTAAAAGACGTAAATTACTTTCTTGCGTTTAACTGGAGGTTGTGATGATTGCTGGTTGAACTATGTCTTTCGTTCTAGCCAGCGTCACCTGTGAGGGGTTCATGTGCAGCAACGAAACTTGTATTCCTACCGCGTGGCACTGTGATGAGGCCATGGGGACTGTGCAAGACGGCTCGGACGAAGCCAACTGCAGCCACACGTATTGCCCGGACCAGCTCCAGTGCCGTAATCTGACCTGTTTACCGAGCCAGCTGGAATGCAACGGGAACGCCGACTGTTTCAATCGCTCCGACAAGGACCACTATAACAAGACTGGTGATTTCGTGAACCGTTCTCTGAAGAAATATTATGACATTTTTTTTTGGAAAAAAATGACATACTTTTTCTTTTCCAGTTTGGTCATTTTTATCTCGCACAAAACACCTCACTTCTTAATTTAAAAAAAAGGAATCAGTTTTCGTTTACTGTATGTTTCAGTTGCGTCAATGAGGTTTACCCCTCTTTTCCGCCCAATTGAACTACCAGCCCCCATATGCTTTATATACAAAATATTAACTCTTGGCGCCTGATAATTCTTCTAAAATGCATGAAGGTTAAAAGAAAAAGACAAATCGCATGTTACAAAACAGGCTAAGAAATAAACGACACTTTGAAAAAATTTTGCTCCACACGGGAACCCGGAGATCTGCGAAGGGAAGGCCTTAGAGATAACAAAACCATAGAGCCAAATGAAATTTTGGAGTCGCCTAAATAAAGCCCCTCGCGGTGCGCAGATTAGACACGGGATTAAGACCCGTACTCGTAGGGATGGCACGCCGATTGATAGGTGAAGCTAAACCGAGGGGCAATTCATTCGCCGAACGTTAACAAGACACTTCGCGTCGGGTGATCAGTGACAGCCTTAATCGGTGACTGCTCTAACAATCGCGGGGCGGGACTTGTCTGGTTCGCGCTCCTAGCCTTGTGATTGGTCCTTCGGCATTCTTATCGGCTCATGCCAAATTCTCATTGGCTGTTGAGGGATGAGGGGGTGCTCGGGGCTTGACATACCCCGCCTTTCTTAAAAGAATCACTCAGTCTAACCCCGCTCGAGCAGAGAAGAGGCATTGCTCTCGTGTCCTTTGGCCAGCTTGATCGAGGATCTTCTCTCTTTGGGAACTCATTGATCCAGCAAGTTCATCGTTTTTTGTCTCGAGTAGATCGTCACTTTACAGACTCGTTCTTATTCGCACGGACCGATCTGTTGAAAACCTCTCCCACTTGTCTCGGCCATATCGCTAAATGGAACCACCTGCCAAGAGATATCGAGTCAATCATTTCACCCGAATTGTTCCCGAGTGCTTTAAATGACATCGGTTTATGTAGCACTGTATTTGTATCCTGTTTTTGTTTTTGGCAACAACGTTGTAATCGCGTTTTCTTTTTTTTCACTTGACCAAATATGTAATCACGTTGAACATCATGAACCCTTTCCCTCCCCCATTTCATACTCGGGGCAAACAAACGGATAAATAAAAAAAAAAAAAACGTTTTTGAGATTGTATATGGTGATATATCAATCTATGGCATCTAAGCATTCTACACACTAAACATTTTCACACCCTTATTGGTGTAAATGGCATGGGTCACAACTCACCCCCTTATTGGTGTACGAAAACGCCCTAGAAAAAAGGCGTTATTTCTCACACCCTCAAAAACCGGTGTAATTCCTTACACCCTTCACAGAAAGGTGTGATTCTGCTCTACACCATTTTACAAGGGTGTAATGGCAGCAGCACACCCTTCAAAAAAGGCGTGATTCTGCATTACACCATTTTATTAGGGTGTGATGGCAGCAGTACACCCTTTCAAAAGGGTGTACTGCAGCTAGAAGAGCACGGTGAAAAAAAAACCGAGACTTGTGACAAAAAATTGGGACAACACAGCACTGTCTCAAAAAGTTTTGAGAAAGTGTTGTTGGGACAAAATTGGGACTACACACCACTGTCTCAAATGTTTTGAGACAAGTTGTGTTGTTCCAATTTTTTGTCCCTAGTCTCAGGTTTTTTCACCATGATCCTTCACCAGCTCACTTGCACAGTAACTCTCATTTCATTCAGCTAGAAGAGGTAATACAAAATGTGTAACACATCCTCAGAATAGGGCACAGACCCCTGCAGCACTTCATCAAAAGGGTTTAAAGAGAAATGATTGCCAACAAGTTGAAACATGTGCACCACTTTATTTTTTCAATCCAGAAAAGAGAATGTATACCCCCCCATCCCGCCACCGCATCGAGAGGACAACCATCTCAAAATAGCGACAGACATTGTCGACCTTCCAAGACGGAAAAAAGTCGCAGAGACGGTGGCTCGTTATATTGGGAGCGAAACAATCAGCACCTACGCAGATATGATCCACGTTTACACAGATGGCAGTGTGAAAGGCGATTCGGTCACAGCAGCCTACGTCGTCCCTGAAATGGGCTTGCGTTGTGAAGATCGGCTGAGCAATTGCACTAGCTCAACAACAGCCGAGCTTACAGCTATATGGCTTGCCATCACACAAGTGCCAAAATACATAAACTCAATAGACCTTGCTGTCTTCACTGACTAGAAAGGCGCACTAATGCAATTGGCTAACCTCAACACAGCTTGTCCCCTTGCAAAATCTATCGCCCAACTCACACGGAAAGCAAACGATGCGGGGATCACTATATACTTCCAGTGGATTCCATCACACGTGGGAATTCTAGGAAACAAGGAAGCAGACGGTCTTGCCTTGGCAGCACACAAAGATGCCTGCCCAACAATTGCTATCCATAAGTAAAACTCCGCACGCATCATAATCCACCAAGAATTAACAAAACAACACCCTGACGCAGAAACGGCAGCTGGTTATCCACCTTTCCCGATACAAAAGAAAAAATTCAACCGTAAACAAGAATCGCAGTTACACAGACTGAGAACGGGTTGCTCGAACACCAACACCCGTTTGCACCTCCTCAGAAGGTCAAACACAAAAAATTGCAGCTCATGCAATGAACCCGAAGACATCGACCATATATTTTGGACCTGCCCAGCGCATGAGGATCAGAGAAAGACGCTACTAGAAACCTTCGGAAAACTTCACATCAACGCCAGCACTACACAAGAACTCCTATTCCCGAGAGGACCACGGGCCAAGCAGACCGCTGCACTCCAGGCGGTGCTTGACTTCGTGGATGAGGCAGGACCCTCTTCTCGACTTTGAAAAATAACAGCCTGATCAGCGCAAATCACGACATCGAGAACCCGCCCTGACTCTTTTATGCGCCCTGCCTAAGGGCCAATGTACAGTTCTTTTGTGTGTGTTTTTTTTAACCTTTTCTACCTATATCTTTTCCCCCTCTCCCTCTTCCTGTAGGACGAAAAAGCTGACCCCGCTTACGGGAGGCTAACCTTTCGTTCTACGCGTTTCCATTTCCTTGCTTTTCACTATATTTATTTTCTTTATTACAAAATAAACAAACAACAACAATCCAGAAAAACGTGCATGGATTTTATCCTCAGCTGTTACGAATTCGCGACAAACCGATTCCACACTTCAAACGCGAGCATTTGTGACCTAATGTTAAATTTCCGAGAAAAAGCTACAATATTCGTTGAGGCTTAAAATCAAAGTATCCGATTTTTAAGCCAATGGGGAACCAAGATGACAGCATCGTAAACATCAAAATTGAAAGCAAAATACTAAAGCAAAAAGCTGAAAAAAAAATTCAGGTGTTTGGTTTTTTGAGGACCTCTCTTGGAATACGCATGTCAACAAACTGAAAGCCGACTTGTCCCGAGTTACTCGCATTATTGATAAAATTCCAAATTTAATTCCTGCCTGGTTTCGACTAACGTTATATTACTCCCTATTTTATTCTAGGATCAGTTACGGCATCATGATGTGGGGCACAACAACAGCTACAAACTACAAGAAACTAATCATTTTGCAAAAACAAAAAAAAACTACGGACATGTGGAAATTATAAAGACGACATAAGGTTTTTAAAAACTCAGACACTCTTTGTCAAGTATAATATTCTCAAGGCTTTGGTTCAAATTTATTATTTGAACCAAAAAAGCGGACAAATTAGACGAAGGGTGAGTGAGAGGAATGTACTATCGGGGAAACATGAAATGCGAACACAGGAGCGCATGGCTCGCGGTACAGGCTGCGCCACCTGGAAGTGAGCCTAGGGGCGAGGGTGCGTGGCCTACTACAATGTGTTCACGCCCCTCGCTCAGCGCTCCTCAAGCTTCGGCAGCGTGCCTCTTAGTATGCTGAAAGCTATCACCGCTATCTTTGCTGGCTCAGCGCATGCGGTGCGGAGGATCTCGCCGCACGCGCCGAGCGAATAAAGATAGCGGTGATAGCTTTTAGCGCACTGAGGGGCGCACTGCCGAAGCTTGGGGAGCGCAGAGCGAAGGGCGTGAACACATCGGAGTAGGCCACAGACCCTCGCCCCTTGGCTCACATCCAGGTGGCGCAGCCTGTACCGCGTTTCATTTTCTCCGATAGTACATGACAGGCGCCGACTTCATAAAAATACAGTTGTAAGTCAGCGCTTGTCGTGTACATTCCTCTCACTCGTTCTTCGTCTAATTTTTGCGCTTTTTTGGTTGCAACGCTGGAAGGGGTTTACTTTAAAGATATTTTGTTGAACACCTTAATTGCAACGGCTCGCATAGGCGAAAACACCGTGTTCAAACCGTGCCTCTCCAGCATGCAACAAGTGTTGTACGCGTTCTTGTGGTAAGATATACCTAAAAGCCAGTATGAAGCCATGACCGCAGTCAGGCCCTCTTGGGCATCTACAACTCCAAAAAGCTGCACCCCGTCAATGTGGAGGGCCAGTTGTTCCGCCGCCTCCACACTTTCCCCTTTGTAAACGACGCACGGTGTCGCCGGGATGGTTTCTTCCTGCAGATGCAAAAACAGAACTGACTCAGTCACAGAACAAAAAAGAGGCAGGCACCAATTCTACTGAGTATAATTTTATTTTACTACTAAAATTCACTACCTAGCACAGGGATGCTCAAAGTGAAGGTTGCAAAGTCTCAGAGACCTGTTGACAGCCTATGTGCACTACTTCAAATTGGTATTTTTCTATGACCTTTGACATGCAAGTCTTCCTCAATGCCATGCATGTAGCACTTCTCAGGAATGCCGAATGGTAGTTTAGAGCAGGGAGGCACAATAAATCTATCAGCTGCAGCAGCGTGCACACTACAGTAGTTATCGTGATGAAATAAAAACAAGTGTTTACGGAATTCTCTGCATCTAGAAATCAATTTTTCACCAAAAGAATGTGTAGGAACCTGCAAGTCATTCCAGACCGGGGTATGAAACAAGTGGTGCGAACTGAATCACATGAAAGGGAAGCTGTGTTTTTTGGGCATTAGGCCGCTTTGCAAAGCGAAAGCATTTCTTCTGGCAACCCCCTTCCTCTGGAAAATTCGGTTTCTGCAACACAAAACGACTATGCATATGCAGAATAAATTAAAGGTGGTAAACTATATCCATTACCTACAGTGATTTGAACCCCCAATCTCTTGCTTATGAGCAATGTATAGCATGGATGACTGCACTTCAGCTGGAGTATAAACTGTATTTACTCGCATATTTAAAGGGACCATAAACGGATTTTCCCGCGAAAACCGAGTCTGCGCTCCTCCTCAGCAGCGCAATGAGCAATCATGTTGCCGCGACGTCATATTCTACCGGAACCGGAAGCGTTCCCGGCCCTCCCCGTGCGGCTAATGCGGCAGCAGTGGTGGGCAGGGGGCACGCCATAATGACCATAACGCTGCCGTCAGTGCCATCGCCATACTTTATATCGCCGCAATCGCTATAAATAAAACCCAGTTGAGTGATATGCAATGAGATATGCTGCACTACAGCGAGAGCATGGGGCTTCTAACAGCATTGCTCAGAGCCCTGCTAGGTGGCGCAAGTCACCGCACAATTCAAAGAGTGCTGTTGTATTTATTTGTCCGCCCATTTAAATTAAGTTCGGTTAATTCCATGACCACACTGATTGGCCACCGAGTGGTGAAGGGCTCGTAGCCAATTGGTGAGCTGCAATCGGCTGACATACAATTCTTCCGTGGAGGCATCACGGTAAAAAGGCAGCGGCCTTTGCGAAGGAGACAAGGAACGAAATAGCGCGCTCTTATCTTTGACATTTCACGTTGCAAATTTCTTTTCCGGTTCCGCACTAATGTGTGTAGTTTTGTTTTAACCCATTAAGCGATATGCGGTCACTAAAATTTGGTCCAACGACCATAAAAGTTTTAGTTCATGGTCCTTTTAAAGCTCTCGTGTAATAAACGGGTCTCACTTGAGCATCACAAAAGTGTTATTCTCCCCCGGATATTTAACGCACCCACAATACGGAGCGCGCAAGATGAGATAAAACTGAAAATACAAATGCAGCGCGCTTTCATCACATGCTTCACTGAGAGGCGTGAGAGTGACTGGAGCGCAATTCGGACTTTGACATTTTATGCGCTTTTTGGTAGCATACACCAGCGCAATTCGGACTTTGACATTTTATGCGCTTTTTGGTAGCATACACCATACGTATCTGAACGGGGAAAAAAACACTTTCAAATGTGCCGAAGATCACGGGACTCCGCGGGAACACTCTGTGCGCAAATCTTCAAGCTTACGAAGTTTCTTTTTTCATTTTCAGTGTACAACCACTTTTTTTTATTAATAAAATGGCATTATTTAAAACCCAGCACAGTAATCATATTGCAAAGGTTGATTTTCTAACTATAAAGCATAGAAAAATGGAGTTTCCCAAACAATCACCAATTTCTGCGTTTAGCTCCCGAAGTTACCCTGCGCAATTGTCGTACCTCTCAAAAGTTAGGCTAAAAAATTAGCGTTATGTGAGTAAATGCGGTATGTTCCGCAGCTGGTGCCGAACAATCGCATGACACACACCTTGTTGGGTGAGAGTTAAAGTCCGAAAATGTATCTCCAACCAAAATTTGAAAGGCAACTCGACGTTTCAAAACCAACCCGGTTTTTTCTTCAGGGGTGACTGAAGGCACGCGGACACAGCAGCAGCTCCTAACCTCTTCGTCTTCAAAAAAGAAAAGGAAGAAAGAGAAAAGGAAAAATTAAGAAAAGAGAAGTTAGGAAATTGAAAAAATTGTAAAATAACTTTTAAGTTATGGAGATGGTCGTCTCTTCAGCTTTTCCGTCAGGTCACGGAGGCCATGTGCGTACACAGAGGGAAGAGCTCCCAGCGACGTGTTTAGGTTTCCTGGCGTATGCTGGATTTGCCACGATTCCAAGAAAAGTCTTCTTCGAAAATTGGGCTCTGTGTCCACCACGTGCACATTCGCAAAGTCAATGCGATGGTCTAGGGTAGTGCAATGTTCGGCGATGGCGCTACACTCACTGTCAAACTTCCGCACGTCGTTCTTGTGTTGGCAGATACGCTCGGGAAAGTTCTTCGTCTATTGCTTTAATCCTTTCTAGCTCTGTGGGAGCTTCGAAAGGATTAAAGCAGTGGGCATCCTTTTGAAGCTCTCACAGCGGCAACGACACAACCTGCCGGCGGAAGTTACAGCGCTTCGCAAACTTTGCGAAGATACGGAGATTGTGCTTCTGCCGGCTGACAAAGGGAAGTCGACCGTCGTTTTGGACGGGGAGGTATACGAGGAAAAGGTACGGGATCTTCATGGCAGCCATGCTTATGTAAAGCTCAAGAAAGAACAGATGCCACAGGTTCAGAGGAACTTGAACAAAATCCAGAGATTTTCAAGAAATACCCTGAGTCAAAGAGCCTTTACTTGCGACTTATTTGCAGGAATGGCTCCGCTCCAGGTTTTTATGGCCTTCCAAAGATCCACAAACCCAACGTGCCTCTACGACCTATTATGAACTTTACAACCTCACCACTTCGGGCGCTATCCAATTATTTTCACCGGACTTTGGCTCCCCTCGTCGGAAACACGTCGACCCATGTAAAAAATGCTGGCCACTTTGTGGAACGCGCCTCGCAAATACATCTCAGCGACGGTGACACCATGGTGTCTTTCGACGTGGTGTCCCTCTTCACAAGTGTCCCAGTTCTCCTTGCAGTTGCTGCAGCCCACAAAGCCCTCGAAAAAGACAGCTCCTTGACCACAAGAACCAACCCCACTGTGGAGGAGCTGTGCCGTCTGCTCGAGTTTTGTCTCGGCAGCACATACTTCACCTTCAAAGGGGAGCTTTTCAAACAGGTCAGTGGCACTGCAATGGGTGCGGCCATCTTGATCACAACGGCGAACCTCACGATGAAGACAATCGAGCAAAAAGCGCCGAGGTCTTTCCCCAACAGCCCCAAAGTATTCATGCGCTATGTGGATGATTGTTTCTGCATTCTCAAGGAACGGGATGTGACTAATTTTTCGGCACACCTCAACTCTATCGAGCCGGCCATTAAATTTACCGTGGAATGTGAGACGGACGGCACCTTGCCGTTCCTTGATGTGCTGGTGAACCGACGAGGACAAGATCTGACGTTTGCAGTGTACCGAAAACCAACACACACCAGACGCTACCTCGATTTTGACTCCAACCAACGAGTCATAAGGCCGGTTTCGACCCTGCTGCGTAGGGCAACGACTATCTGCTCGTCGCAAACCGAGAGAAAGAAGGAGAAGACCATAATGAAAGACCTAAAGAAAAATGGCTACTTTAGTAGCTTTATTGAGCGCATCGCCCGACGCCAAGGTCTCACCAGACAAAATCAGATGCCAGCAGAAGAATGACAGCCCCATCGAGTCGCGCGCATCATGCAGCGTTCCCTACGTAAAGGGAGCCAGCGAAGCGCTCGCACGAGTACTGGGAAAGGAAGGTATTCTGGTGGCCCACAAGCCCACGTCCACACTGGGAAGGTTTATGTCAAGACCGAAAGACCGTCTACCAAAAGAAGCATACAGGGCGTGGTTTACACCATTCCTTGCGCAGAGTGCCCCGAAACCAACATCGGCGAGACGAAGAACTTTTCCGAGCGTATCCGCCAACACAAGAACGACGTGCGGAAGTTTGACAGTGAATGTAGCGCCATCGCCGAACATTGCAATACCCTAGACCATCGCAGTGACTTTGCGAACGTGCACGTGGTGGACACAGAGCCCAATTTTCGAAGAAGATTTTTCTTGGAATCGTGGCAAATCCAGCACACGCCAGGAAACCTAAACAGGTCGCTGGGCGCTCTGCCCTCTGTGTACGCGCATGGCCTCCGTGACCTGACGGAAAAGCTGAAGAGACGACCATCTCCATAACTTAAAAGTTATTTTACAATTTTTTCAATTTCCTAACTTCTCCTTTTTTAATTTTTTCTTTTCCCTTTCTTTCTTTTCTTTTTTGAAGACAAAGAGGTTAGGAGCTGCTGCTGTGTCCACGTGCCTTCAGTCACCCCTAAAGAAGAAACCGTGTTGGTTTTGAAACGTCGGGTTGCCTTTCAAATTTTGGTTGGAGATACATTTTCGGACTTTAACACCTTGTTGACACTGGCCAGCTGTACGCAGTGCCGGGGGCTGGTGTGCCATTGCGGGAGATGTCCTACCTACATTCTTCATCTCACCTTTACATGGACTAAACAGAAGGGCTACAAATGCGAGCTCCCTGCATTTAATTGTGCCTCGGCTGTACGGGCGATTTAGCAGCAGGGGCATCAGCAAAAGCTAACGGCTCGCACTTGTTAACATCACCAGTTAGTTCATGGTACGGGTAAGATGAAGTATATTGTAGTCACACCTTCACTTCCATTCTGCATGACAAAAAGCTTTACCATGTTCCTACGGATAAATTGGATGACGTATTGGGAGAAGCGTGTCACCCGAGCAATTAAAAGCTCGCAAGCTTAATTATAAGCCTGGCAAATCTCAGTAGACACACTGCTCATTCTTTGTCGTTTGACTATACCCTGTAGAATCAAGGTACACAACGTTTTGTTCCCCGGGTGACGTGTGTGACTGTGGATACACGTCGACAAGTTCACTAAGGGCAGACATAAGTGCACGCATGCATTGGTTCTGTTTCTTGTGTTTGTAAGACGTTCACTAGAAGTTGGAGAGCTCTGTTTGCCTTGCAAGAGAGAGGGATAAAATGGAAAGAAGAGTTCTTCCCGTCTGTAGTGTTTGGCTAGGAACAGAGGCTACGACCGAAGACCGAGTAAGGGAACTGACTCTAGAGGAGCACTCCTCAGCCTCCTTGACCCTGATAGCTCCTCGATCTTCGTATCCTAGCAAGGATAACAGCGTTTGATGCCAGACGATCTGAAAGCTACAGCTGCAAACGTGTCTTCCAATGGATTCCCGTACACACTGTAATTGGGGACAATGAACATGCTAATGGTCTTGCTCAGAAGCTTATTTAGGTGATGACTCCCTAACAGTCTTCCTTCACAGGCTAATCGAGGCTGAAAGCCTAGTCAAGGGCATCATCCAAATACAGCACCCAGATCCCGACACTGCGACAAGATGACCCCCTACACCAGTACCACGCTGCATTCAAGCGTGCTGATAGCGCTATGCTACACTAACTCTGAGCAATCGACATCAACACCCACGCCACCCTTCACTAGTAAGAAAAAGTGGACACACCAAAACTGCGAAACATGTAAAGCACCAGAGACTCTGGATCACTTATTTCTGGTATGCCTGCATTTTTTGGCCCCCATAGAAAAACCGAACAAACAAGCTATGCTAGGATGGATTTTCTCGATTCATGCTAAAAGACTTGACATTCTCCTCGGGTCCTCCGAGCAAAATGCAGCCCGAGTTTATAGCTCTACTAAGCTTCCTTAAGGAAAGCGCTCTCACAGACCGAATTTATAATGGTCCTGCGTGTCATCATCAGACGGTAGACTCTAGAACTTATTATCACCATTCACGGAATATATCCAATGTCACTACCCTTTTTGTCCCACTATCCACCTCCCAGCCAGGGGCCCTAAGTTGGACGACGGGACAAAGGGACGAGGATAACAGCACGCGCCATGATTCGATGGCGTTGAGCGTGACCTTGACTGCCTAGCGGAGCCTCCTTTGATTCTAGTCACGCCAGTGGAGCACTAGGGAGAATGTAGGGACGCTTGGCGCTACGCGGTCGACAATTTGCGTGACGTCATGGCCGAAAGGGGGATCGCCAATGTCACGGTGACTAGAATGATAGGAGGTGCCACTCAGCTCTGACGTCACCAGGCTGGCGTTCGTCCCGCCGTCCAATTTAGGGCCCCAGGTTTATACATGCCCCTCCCCCCCCCCCCCCCCCCCCCCCTGGGAGACTCCCAAAGAAATTGGTACTTTTCCTATCATAAATAAAGCAACACTACCATCAACATTACCAACATACATTGAGAAGACAGTTGAGTTGATTACTCGGTATTCGCTCTGTAGTGCTCACTGTAGCATCGTCGGGAAGTCAGCGGATATGTCATCTAATCGATAAAATGAACATTAATTTTCAGCAAAGCAGGCAGAGAAGCAGCCCGATTATTTCCTCTTGGCGCGTTCTGCATATTTGCGAGTTCACACACAGAGAGCGTGATTGCGCGAATTAGCTCACTGAATGCACTCAGATGTTTTAGATGTCCTCTGCTCTACAATATGCACTTTGTGCGTGGGCACTCCTAAAAAAAAAATAAATAAATAAAAGAAAAACACTTGAGCTTATATATGTATCCTTTTAGGTTTTATGACAAAGGACAGCAGTGAGAAAGTTTGCGAAACTTACATCTTCCTTCACAAACACCAGCTTGAATGCCGCCGCTTCTTTCACATTGCTGGACAGGATTTTCAGGGCTGCCACTGCCAGGTTGTCTGGAAAACAAATTTAAAGGACATGACTTTACATGCGCAAGTATCCCAACGGGCAGTTGCACAAATCGCCGTTTCTCCCCAGATAAGCAGTCGAGAGCCATGCAGGTAACCCTTTGCTCCATTTGTCCTGACACTAAGAACAGTGCTAGCGACAATTACATGCTAAAGAGGATACCAACATCGCTAGTGTCCCGCTTAGTGTTGATAAAAAAAAATATTGGGTTGTGTGGATGTTCCAACAGTGCAAAGTTGGTCAGCCATTTTCAAAGATGTGACGAGCCTCTCGCTATGAGCAATTTAGCCAGTGCAGTACGACCCAGACCTGCCAACCCTACAATGCTGAAAATATTATAGGGGATGCCAAAAAACACTACAATTGTGTGAAGAAATACGAAAACTGTTTTATTCTTCAAAAACTTGGTTTAGGTAAGAAAAATGCCTCAACTAGGGCACAAACAAATCATACATTGCACAAAATGTCTTATTCTTTAGAAGTAGAAGGTTGGGCCAACACTGAGGAAGTTGCAGCTTTTGCTATTCTTAGGAAGTTCTTGTCAAACACTTGTTCGTGGTACTTTCCGGACTGGCTGCATCTCACAACTAACAACTGTTCAAGAATCTTTTTCGACATAGAGGGGCGGAACTGCGTGTGTGCCTTCTTCACTTTGCTGAAAACTCTTTCGCCTGTGCCTGGTTTAACGAAGACGTTAAAAAGCAAAGTTCTTGCTCTTTAACGTCTCCACAACGACCGCTGTGAACGGCACGTTGTCTTCGATCAAAAATGCCGTAAAAAGGCATTCTGCTCGGGTAGTGTCGTAATCCGTTGATCGACTAAAGTACCCTCCAAGCTTCTCGTTGGTTTCAACTAGTTTGCAGAGTCCTTGTGCTGTTTTGTATTCAGATGACACAGAATGTTGACATCGCAGCGACACAGACTACCAAATCCATACCTTTCGCCCTTACGCGACGTTTTCATAAATGGAAAGTCGGTTGAATAGGTGGGAATAAACACTTGCAAGTATTCTTTTTCCGACATCTTGTACCAAAGATGGTTTCAAGGGAGCATGAGTAAAAGTTCCAGTAACACATACAAGTCGATGTACCAGTGTTGCCAACCCCAACTTGTAAACAGGCAAGATACAGCCTAAACAAAAACTTTTTTTTTACACGGGGTGCGGAAAATCGTACAAATATTGTTGTTAATACGATAACTGTAAGAAAGCGCTGGAAAGCGGACACTTTACGATAAAATCGTAAAACTTGGCAGGTATGACGACCCCTAGCACGGGGTCTTTAACGTGCATCATGCAGCAGTGATACACGAGCGTGTGCCGGTGCAATGCTCATCGAGATCGAAATGGGCAGAGGCGGGGATCGAACAAAGGGTTCCTAACTTCTGCAGTGTGAGCTTTCGCTCCCCGTGCTCCAAGCTGAGATGCGCTAGACCACTCGGTCACCGTTCCCCCTTGGTGTTGATAAAACGCAAAAGCATAATGAGTGGCTCCGTTGGCAATGGAACTCAAAAGGCACAATTGGGGGCACATTTGGGTCGCCGAAACCTATGCTTACTATGCCTTATCCCTCCACAAAGTCACTGTGGACAAGGTTCACCCCAGTGGATTCCAGCGAGACTCCTAACTGAAAGAATGTTACATGAAGCTGCCCTAATGGTGTTCTTGGATGTTGGAAGTCTCTCAGCACTTAAAAATGAAGTTACATACATTAAGCTTACGTTTCGCTCGTTTGCATTCGGTGTCCTGAGCCAAGATGTTTTCAACGTCTTGAAGGAGGTCTTGCTTCGACGACAAAATCTTGCATGTAGCAAGGCTTATCACACTTGCAATACCTTGGGCCATCGCCTGCATTGGCTCCATCTTCATTTGTCTTTCAAAATCTTTGATGAACTGAAAGTAAATAATGCATGTGTGTGTGGATGAATGTCACTGAAGATAAGAACATAAAACCAATATTCCAAGAACACCACATACTCTCAATTTTAACCCACTATAAATATTTCCATATATTCAGTTACTCTCCTCACTTTTAACCTAAATAGGTTTTCCTGGTGCTTCTTCAAACAGGGAGGACAAGTGGGTGTTTAGCATGCACGGCACCAGAGATATATACTGCCATGTACTGTATCTTAGAAACATGTTTAGTTTGTACAATGATTTTGTGAAGGCTAAAACCCTTCAAACTATGGCTACAAGCTGCAGGTACACACCGCCTGGCAGTGTAGGATGCTATGTGCAAGCATCCCAGCATTCAGCTGCATCAAGAGATGTCCTGTTGCATAGTCCCAGTGCCATTTGCACAACATACAAAGTGGTTCAACACCAGACATCCTGCTGGCTTCTCATACAGAAAGACCCTCTGCACACATGCACGGTGAAACCGCTGCTCAATGGTATGCTCACACCCCACAGTCTTATAATGCTTTAACGAGAAGCTGCCAAAGTAGGAAACGTTTCGGTGAGAGGGCAAACAAGTATGTTGTAAGGGGAAGTATGGCATGCCACACAAGCAATATTTACCCTCCTGGCATCCATAAGGTAAGGATATGTTTCCTTGACAGAAGGAACGTCCATCGTTGAAAGGTTCCGAAGCCTTCTGCTCGCGGTGGCATCCATTCGTACATCAATCTGCTCTTCGTTCGGTGCCACCTTTTTCCCCTCGTTGCATAACCACACCTCGTGTGCCTCCAAGCTGGTGGCGTCTTCTCCCACCCCAGGCAAAGTGCACATTGTCTGTAAACACAAATTGTTAATATTTCACATGATTTGCAAAGAATTAGAATGTGCTAATTGTGTTGTGGAAAATGTGTTGCACATTTCCCCGTACAATGTCTCACTAGTTGTGTGTAGCACAGGCGAAGGTAATGCCGGGTGGGGGGGAAAGGGAAAGCACTTGGAAGCCTGGGGAGGATCAGATAAACCTCCTAGCTTCTCCAACGTTCTTAGGGCTCGCCCTATATTGTCCTCCTCTTCCTGCTGCCTTCCCAGTGCTCGCCCTTTCTCCGCTCATGCGGCGTTGCCTTTGCCTGAGGTGCACATAACTAGTGAGATAGAGGTAGATGATCAATTTGAAAAATGAAGTGGAAGCTTCACACGTAAGCATATGCTGCTAGTAGATGACTGGCTTAACGGATTGCATGCTTGCAAGTTCTACATGGTGAGTAAAAGCAGAATTATCTTGAATTTTGTCCCAGGAAAACATTATTCCCAAATTGCAAACATATCGATGAGCATTGTTGGTACTCCCGTCTTGAAAAAGCACTCCAAAACGGGCAATGCAGTTTTCTCATCGCTCGTAACTGAAAGCGATGCAAGGGCTCCTAGGCCTAATCACTTCCATGATTTCACTGCCCACGAGTGGGCAGTGTTGCACGATTCAGTAAACACAGCCAGCCCCAAGGAGGTTTTGGGCCGGATACGATCTGTGTTGCAGTGCAAGGATCTAAGGAACATTTATGTTCACTAGACTCTTGCACGCGAGGTTCCCTCATGAAATCCTCGCATGAGATCTTCGCACATTCCTGTTCTCTGCAATTCACATTGTAGCGCTAGGTCTCTTGGCTTGACTTTTGGAACGCTTGGTAGCGTAACTGGCTCTGCCATCTTTTTTTTCCTTGAGCAGAAATGGCCCAACAACGCTAAGATGGCCATGGTGTAGATGAAAACGTATATGGTTGTGCTTTAGTTAGGCATTGTCGGTACATTTGCAGGCTGTTTGGTGCCCCTGGAGATACTCTTCTATTAAAACATGGCAAAATCCTTCGAATTAACCAGGTCCGGACAGTAGACTTCGAATTTCTGTGCCCATATTTTATACATTTGTACTATGTATGATTGCCAGAACCGTCCCCATACTACGAACTAACCAAAAAGTCAAATAGAGTGAGCTTTAATTCGGTGTGAAACAGTGCTACGCATGCTCATTCTTTCATTGCCTCATATCCCATATCATTGCTATGCATTATGAGTTTGTACATTGCGGACAACAGATGATAGTGTGCAGTAAATTAGTATGTGCAATGCCAAATACTATGGTTCACCTCAAATTCAAAAATGAAGAGCCAATGAATAAAAACTTACCAAACATCTCTTCACTTTTCCTCTGCTTAATGTCTCTGACGCCGCACAGCCTCTGTTTGCAGTCCTTTTTCTGGTTGCGCCACCAAATTTGGATCGGTTCTCATCGACGGCTACATTACCAGTTATTTTCCTACGCTCGTTTTTGAACTTGTTTCGTAGGGCAACGATCCAGGACTCCTGTTAAAAAAATGAAAGTAGTTATTGTCATATACTGCTAATTATACCGGGTATCCCAGGTAACACAAATCAAGTTTAAAAAAAAAGCAGAGCGCTCTAAACACATAAATCTAACTGAAGGTAACAAGAATGCCACTATTTTTGGACTAAACATTATCAAATGATAAAGAATAAGTTTTCATTATTCATTTAAGGGTAGAAATGTCAACTAAGAAGTTGCCAAGCGACTAAACAAACATCCTAATTACATTCTTGCAAAACATTAATCTTTGGTTCTTTTTACCGCCCATCAAAAAAAGCCAGCATCCGATGCCATGTGGCACTCTTTTTAATTCACTGGCTTTTTATGGGGGGAGGGGGGCCATAAGAAGAGTCACGCGGAGCCTAATGTGTTGCAAACGCAGGTCGGATGTTTCTGATGCGCTCTACAATCTTCTGAATAACACTTAGGCCCAGAAATTTAAGGTTATTGGTCTTAAGGCTGTTCCACATGCGACTGTGCAAAAAAAGCGTTGCGACTGCACGGCCTCTGCGACAAAATTCCAACTTGGCGGAACCCAGTTGAAGAGCCGCTGCGACAGTGCGACTACGATTTCAATTGCTGATTTACTGAAATCGCATCAATTTTGGACGCATGTGGAACAGCCTTTAGTGAATTATTTTATTATGCTCAATACAAAAAATAAGGCTCTCACAAGAGGCTTGCTGGCAACGTACAGTTAGTTTAAACTATCCAAGAGATGCCAGATGTGCACTGTAGTCAAGTGGCCTTGGTCACTCGACTACGCTATTCGCTGGAAGTGGCCGGTTTGTTTACGAGTACACAAGCGGTAAACAAAAGGTTCACGAGTAACAAAGGAAAACAAGTGCACAATGACCAGCAAGTGGACTTCATCACTGTTTTCGCTAGCACCTAGGGTCAATGTGGTTTGCGCCTCCTTGCGGTGATGACAGCGAATCAGTCCAAGAGAGTATAAAATAAAACACCTGCATAATCAGAGTGCAACAGCCCATGGTTAACCACCACTTACATAGCCAGTCCCGGTGACATCGGTGAGAGCTGGGTACTTCAACAAGAGCAGATTTACTGCTTTGAAGTAGAACTTCTTCTTTGGATAGCTAGAAAACGAAACAAGACTTGATATTACTATAAGTATTAAGGCGAAATAAAAAACAAGTCCGATTTATGAGTACTGTAAAAATGAAATTATATGGGGAGTAGCCAAGCGTAACCTGAACTTAAATTTTTTGTGCGAGTATGCTTTGTATCTCCAAATCATGCTATCAAGTATCGCTAACAGTTTCATTTGTCGGACTGTCGAGTGTCGTCCCAGGTGGACGGGATATTATGTAACATATTTTTGTAATGCGCACAACCAACATTCCACAATTTTGTAATGGTTGTCCACAAGGAGCACAGAGTATCAATGCAGCTTTCCTTAAATCTGAAACTGCAGCTTTGTTTCTGGGTCAGAGCCACGGCACCAGGTCTCAGCCTGTCATAACCTCCAAAAGTAAGTTAATGTCATAAAAGCAACCCTTCCCCCCGAGACTGCGGAGATAATAGGATGACAAAAAACACACGTCTTTCCAGACTTCTGTGCTTCTGTTGTACCTTAAAGGGTAACTGCAAAGAAAAAAAAGTTTTTTTTTAAACAGCCTAATTGGGACAAGCATGTCACAAAACAAATGTTCCGCAAAAAAAATGATTTTTTTATCAATATTTACGCCACAGGACGTAATTTAGTAGAGTCAGAACCTCTCCACATTTGAAACTCCCGCTCTTTCGACCCCCGCGGAAGGGGAGTACGCCCCGCCCCTCACTCTCCTTGCGTTGCGGAGTTGAACGACGCAGCGTCTCGACTTCCGGCAAGATCTGGCAACTACGCCAGGCCGCGGTATTGTTTTGGTTTGACGCGGTTTGCGAGCACATGTAGCAAAGACGTGGCCGGAGAAGTGCCCCTGTGATGTTCCCGGAAGACGGAAAGTATCGTTCGTAATCGTCGTGCGCGCTTTGAAAGCAAAAAGAGTCACAGAATCCACGAGTGCGCAACCAAAAGCCAAGGTTCACGACAGCGCTGCGTTGGTTTCGGCGATCTCGTTCTGTTTGGTGCAACACGGCGATGCGACAGAGCTGAAACGTTCGTGGTGTGTGTAATGCGGTGCTAACACAGAGCGCAAATTGGTTGTTGTGGGGTTGACGTTCAACCAGTTAAGTCCCGTCGTCGTCAGCTGATCCAGTCAAACTGGTCCGGGAGGACGCTGGGAGCGTTTTTAAAAGTAAATCTACCTCGTTCTGTTTCAAAATGTGGAAGTTTCCCGACGCATACCGTGAGTAAAAAGCTACGGGCGTTTTCAACAAAATTACGTCGTTTTAATTGAACAATGGACTCCGAATTGTTGTCCTAAATCTGCCGTTTTTATGCTTCGTGTTGGACTGCGTTTGCACAGCGACGTGTTGCATCGTGCGGTGTAAATAAATTTGGGCACGATTTCTTACCTGCCTACAGATGCATGAACTGAGACCATTTATACGTAGTGGACATAGTGCTTTTTTATTTTCTGTCTAGTCGCGGACGTTAGGTGCACCCGGGGCGAATCTCGACGGCCTCCAGAGCGATATGACGAGAACGTAACTAGACACGTTGGTCGCTACGCGAACGCCCGATTGCCTCCAGCCAAATAGCATTCCTTTCGGGGCGACATGGCTGCTGGAAGGCTCACTCTCGGGATCACGCATCTGACATCTCCGAAAAGTCAGCATTTGCGCGCGCAAACAAGCAAAAAGAAGAAAAAAAAAACACGCCAAGCAAGCAAAAAGGAAAACGAAAGAACCGTGCAATGAAAGCCAAAACCCCGCGTCGCTTCCTATCACTAACACCTGCGACAGCCGCTAAACACACACTACTTCACTTCAAGAAGTCTCACTCAAGCACCAGGGTCAGCATGAAACGACGAAGCACTGATCACTTCGGCGAAACGATTAGTCGGGGTAGGCGAGACAGGCGGGAGCAGAGACTTCGGCGGCCATGAAAGAATGGCGAAGCTTTTGTTTGTATGAATCCAAACGGAAGTGCCCGTCTTGTAAACCTTTTGTAAAGAATAATAACTCTCATCACATGGGTTATTCTTTAAACGTAAAAGTATGCTGTTCAAAAGGAAATTGCAACATATAACAAAGGTTTAACAACCAAGATCTAAGCTGTCAATCAAACTCTTAGCCAATGAGAACCTTTTGGGATTGACGTCACATAATCACAACTTCGTGGCGCGCGATTTAAAACGGACGAAATAGCCGCAAACTAAAATGAGTCGAAGACTTTGACGAGCGTGTTGGGACAGATGTAACAGTAAGAAAGCACAAAACAAACAGAGGGACAAAAAAACAGAGGGACATGTCTGTTTTTGTCCCTCTGTTTGTTTTGTGCTTTCTTACTGTTATAAAATGAGTCTCACGCAATAAATATTGCTGTAAAAAATGTTTTTTCTCGCGGAAAAATTGTTTTTTGACATGTTTGTCCGAACTAGGTTATTTAAAAAAAAAACTTTTTTTCTTTGCAGTTACCCTTTAAAGGGATACTTCAACGAAATTTGAAATATTCCCGTCGTATTCAAAAATAGGTTGAATATGATCCACAATATCCGTAAATGACAATCGCACGTTTGTATTTTGAGCCTGGTGGCTGTATTTTTCGTTATAAACGGCCCACTCTGGCAAGCGCTCGGAGAAGGCCCAGCGGAGACCACGTGACATCCAACGCAATCGTGACGTACGTCGTCTCAGGACGAGCAAAGCTAGGGCGAGGCTGACATCGAGAGGATAGCCTAGTCGTTCCAGCCACCGAAGCGGCTGGTTTTGTACGAATTTTGAGTGACGGGTTAATCTTCTGTAATCTTGTAGGGGGACAATAGCGACTTCTGCGACACACAAAAGGCATTCTCAGGAAGAAGGGAGTTCCTCCTGCCCCTCTTCTCTCGTTGTGGCCGGAGGCGAGACAACCTCCGTCACTAGCTGTCAAGGTTCCTAGACGGGCATTACAAGCGAGGCGTTAGCGACATCCACCAGGTGCTCTTTGCTAATCGTTTAATTTGTTTTAAAATTCCTTTTCGTGACTTTTTTAACAAGATATTGGTATGTTCAATGTGATGCTGCTCCTTTGAACACATATAGGCCAAAAAATGAGCGCCGAAATTTCGTTGTCGTATCCCTTTAATCTCCGGTCTAAGTCCACCCTAACCTTCTGTCCACATCATGATGAATTTGCTCTTTCATGTTGCAGAAAATAATGCTGGTGATTATTTTTTTAATGCTATGTAAGCATGCGAGGCATGAATTTAGCGGACACACGTTTATTTGTTCATTTTCTGTCAGTTTGCCGCCATAAGCTCCACGACACATTGGAGTCCTCAAACTTCTTCAAAGATTTGCGGCAACCTTTGTTAATCGCCTAGCAAGGTCTTTTGATGTTTGCATCATTCCTGACCATAAAAGGTGAACCAGAATGTAAATAGTCCCCAACCAACATGTTGCCTTTCTTGAAAAGTGAAAAGCGCTTGTAGACTTGCATTTTGCCCAAGGTGTCGTCCTTATAGGAGCCGTTTACAGTTGTTTTCCACTACTTTTGGACAAACATCATAAAATCGCCAATTGTTGCCTGTACCTATCAACAAAGAGCAAGTATAGCATGACACAGAAATTTACCTGAAACTATAACACTGGGCAGACCGACGAGTGTTAATTACGCTATAGCGATACCCAGTGGCGTGATTTGTTAATACAGAACATAGGCACATAAAATCCTGGTTACTTTTGGATGCCCCCTGGTATATTAACATTTCTAGAGCTATCTTGAGATTCAGTGAACACAGTAGCGATCATTCGACGGTATTTAACAGTGATCCATTCACATGACACGCAAGCTGTGTTGGCCAAGTTTTCAAACCTTTCTAAATAATTTTAAAAGAAGTGAACCAGTGGTTTGAGAAAAACAAAATCGGCAGCACACTCAAAGGTCACAAGCAAAGGAAAAAAATTTTTTTAAACATCCTGGTTGTGAAAAGGAAGTCATAAAACAAATTTACAACGAAAAAAAAAAAAAATTTAGAGCTATATTTACGGCGCGATACGAATTTGTAGTTGGCGCCCGCAGGTGCCGCTGAAAAGTGGCCGCTATTTGTCACGTGACTGCCCGCTATTTGTCACGTGGTGCTTGCGCTCTTTCGGAAGCTTTCTGTGGTCTCAAAAAGTTACTTATTCATCTTCGTTTGAAGTATAACAAAAAACTAAGATGAATAAGTAACTTTTAGAGCCCAAAGGAAACTCGTGAAAAAGTGCAAGCAGACGTGATAGACCTGTGCGCTGGTCAGATGACGGTGGCGGCGCCCTGGAGCAGACGAACTTGCGCGGCGGCAGTGAAGAAACGCGTTGAACCGGCGTCGCACCATGCTCAGCTTGCAGCGGCGGCGCGACTTTGCGGAGGCAGCGCAGAGGCCTACCACGTGATCAGCGGCGGCTCCCGCGGGCACCAACTACAAATTTGTTTTGCGCCGTAAATATAGCCCTAAAAATTTGTTCTTCGTTGTAAATTCGTTTTATAACCTTCTTTTTTCAGCTAGGCTGTTTAAAAAAAGTTTTTTTTCCTTTGCATGTGTCCTTCAAGAGTGCTTATGTGTAGGATATATGCAAAAGCATTATTGTGTTCCCTCCCCCTCCTCCTCAGTACCCTCCCCCTCCCCTCCTCCTCAGTACCCTCCCCCTCCACTGTAACCTCCCCCTTTTTATTTTTGTTATTTCTTAGTTGTTTCTTTTAGTTTTTAGTCATGTGACCAATGAGGTCACATGACCCTGTGCTCTTTCCCCTCCTCTGCACTCCCCCTTCCCTTTTTTTTAATTCTTTTTAAATTATGCACCAATTCATTTTTGCCACTAAATTTAGAGGACTAATCACGTGACCAGATATTCAATTGGTGCATAATTACACACCAATTGATTTAAAAGACCGTATTTCTGGGCGGACACCACACACGCCAGCATTTTTTAACAATGGGACATCTATGCTTTCGCATAATATGTTCAGCACACCATTTCAGCTACATAGGCCTGTAACAGACAAGGCTACAAAAATCAAAAGGGATAAGCCTTACATACTCAATTTTGACTTACATGCTCAATTTTACCATCCCCTGGTAAAGCGTGTCCGTGATTTTAGTTGCCAAGCTTGATGTCACAGGCACGTTGTTTACAATGGCCTCGTGAAGCCCACCGAAATTAGGCAGTATGAAAGAATGCCCTTCATCGTCAGCCTGGATGGGCCTGTTCATTTTGTGAAGAAAATAAAAAGTAGTGTTGTTGATTTTAAACCATGCCATAAAATTCCTATAAAGGAATACATGTTAAACAGATCCTCTATGTCATGAACAGAGGAAGCTTGAGATTATGCACTTACATTTCGAGGCTTGACATGCTTTCTACGTCTCCATTAGACGCCTGGCTGCAGTCGTCACTCGCCGAGTGGATTTCCTATAATATAGAAACCAAAACTTAGAGTTACTAAGAGCCCACATGAATGAGCATAATAGACATACAGTCCGGGGAGAAGGTAACTACATGGCAACAAATACATAATATACCACTGCTGATTGCAGCATTTAGCACCAGGAAATTATCTCCAAAACCAGCACTTCGAAAGTTTTGCAAAACATTAAGCTTACGAACATAGTGGTCCACAGAATTTAAGCAAGACATACTTCAGACTTGAGATAAAAAAAAAAAAAAGGAACAATTTCAGAAGCGCCTCTCAAAAACACAGAGGACACACTTCTGGGGTTTCTATATCTCAAAACGGGGACCGACTCAAGGAAGGAAAATGCAGAACGCCTTTTATTGAAAATTTCTGACGATTGCTTATAACCTTTAAATCAGAGAACCACGGATATAGGGAACAGGGGACAATACCAAGCGCTACTCACAGCTGAAGTTTTACCAAAAACACATACACTATTTATAAATGCATGCAGGTCCCCGGCACAATTAAAAGCCAAACTCTTTCTCGGTTAAGTGCACAGACGGTGCGCCTACACAGCAATCCGCACACTTTAAAGTGCCTGTCGTGTTTTCTTCTCCGTATAAACTGTCTAGTCTGTGCTTAAGAGTCAATAACAAAAACAAAAGATAGAGGCATGCGTAAAAATACACGCTGTGCAGTATGTTGACTGTGCGGTGTCAACTATATATGAAATACCTATGACTTGAGAAAGAGTACACATAGGGCAAACGGGGAGGTGCATAAACAACAGGGTATGTGAGCATGCTCTAACTGGAACGGAAACCCACGGACAATCTTTCTGTTCATTGTGATAGGTGCCCTACAGCTCCTAATCTAGAAAAAAACAAATGGTAGTAAAACAAAAATAAAACTAAGAACTTTCAGAAGCCTACAGCAGAAGGGCGAAGGGCAAGAATTGCTGTGTAAGCGCACCGTCGTTGCACTTAGCGAGAAAGAGTTTGCCTTTTTGTGCCGGGTACCTGATTCTGTAAATATTTTCAATGAAACTTCACTTGTAAGTAGTGCTCGGTGTTGTTCCGTGTTTCCTATATCCTTATGTTTCCGAGGCGCTTTTCAAATTGAATAATGTACCAACTAGCCGACCTTTCTCCCCCATTTTATCGAAAAAAGCAACTGTCTTGCCTACCAGTAAATCCATTTTCAAACAATAGAAGGAGTTCAGAAAATATGCTTGATGTTGACTGGATCACTATTAATTAACCTACAGTAACCATTAGCTCTGAACAATCCCTTTTACAGAGTGATTTCCCAGTATCATTACAGAAAATGAAGATTCAAAAACACACCAGGAGTTGCACAAAAACTGCTAGTGCCTAGACTCACTTTCACCTCAAAAATCAAAGTAGAGCAAGTCCTTGCAGCGCTTTCTTAATATTTAAGAATTTCCTCTTTTATGTAGCATATTCAAGATACCCTTATGCACATACAAGGTCAGTTATTTGTTACTTTACTAAAATATATACCTTTCAAACCCAAAACCACCGTAATTCATTCTCCGACAACATTGTGGGGTCTAACTCGCGCAGAGCATAAACTATATGCACAACACTTTTTTTCTTGTGGTTAGAATGAATATAAAGGAAAACCTCAAGGGCACTACAAATTTTTTTTTGCTGCTATAAAAATGAGTTGTGACCACTACATAGATGCAGAAAAATGTGTTCATACAGTGATCACAAGGGGGGTAGCCAACGCTCCTGGCTGCATCACTCGAATAGACGACATACTGACGATCTCATCACTGTCTGTGAGGTCCAAATAGTCATTAAAATCCTTGTCCAGCACCTGCAACAGGAGAAGACGATTTAGGAAGTTCACCTAACAATTTAAATAGGCCTCAGGCATGATATGGAGGCAAAGCACACCAAGTTTTAGCCCAATGCAACGCCTGCGTGTCACACAAGTAGCTATCAACAATTATGAGAAAAATTGTATCGGCAGCGATGCCAGTGCTGCCCTGGGACTGCAGAAGAAATGAATTTCACACACAAAATTTCAGCACTACTCGCAGCTCTGATAGTCGAGCTCTGTCCGTGGTCATTCAATTGATGTCTCTTAGCAATATTTTTCACGCTTGTTCACTGGAGCATTGCCGATAGGTACAGAAGAAACAAATTAAACAAGTTTAATAGCGAGTTTGTTTCACACGCACCGGCACCGTTCGAGTTCTGTCCCAGAATGCATCGCGCTCGCAGAGTGTTGCACGGAGAACTGGATTTAAACGAACTTGCCAAGTGCAACGAGTGCAGAAGACTGATGCTGCCGACATCTATGTTGTAGAAAAGGTACCGACCTCAAACCGAAACAAGCGCCTTTCTGTTCGGAGTGATGGGTGGGAATGCGAGAGTGCAGTCGCTACCAACGTTAATCCACAAACGTTGGTCGCTGCAACCTGTAGTTTATATTTGTGATGACTTCAAGGAACTCGGCTGTCGTAGAGATAGTTACAGATGGTGTAAATTTCCGCAACCAGCTGTCTACAAACCAGCTGGTTGCGATCTTTACACTGAAGAAAACTGATGATGCTGTCCGAGCAGAAGCTTGATCCGTTTGAGCATGATATGTGTGAACCACTGAAAGGGTAGGCCTTAAAACTAGTCTGTTGGAATATCCAGCAAACCTTTTCGTGGGACTTTTGATTTCGATCGTCATTACAGATGGATCAGATATTAGCCTTGGTGAGGGCATCGAGAACGAGAGCTTTCTCGAACAAAATACGATGGGGCAAGTTAGCTGACGTAGGTAAATGTTAAACATGTTGATGTTGCCTAAGCCTCGGGTAAAGTCACTATGTTTAGCTTTCTCTGATGCTTATTGGGCAGTCAGAGGTTTCTACTGGGGGAGTTTTGTCGACAAATGTTGAATTTTTCACCCGCACACGGATAATGATAAACCTCTCGGGGGCCGCTGATGTGTTTGTTCTGTGCATTTCTTTACACACTGGTATATTTCAGCATCTGTATGGCAACAGAGTGACTTAAAACCTGCAAATAAAGCATGGTTTGTCAATTGCTTCTCTCTTGAAATAGCAGACACTCACAATTCAAGCTCGCATTTGATTCCGTTGCCTGCGGGACAAGATTTCTATCAGAAGATCTACTTTTTTTCATTTCGGTTCCGCGACACATTGTAGCAGACAAACCCTCGTCGTCCGCTCCCGCTCCTCGCCGAAGCGAGGCATGACAGGATTGCATTTTGGCGCACTCTTGATTTCCTCGGTGCAGCGAGTGCATGCACGCGTGGGGTGTCAGCGATGAAACAAACTCGGAGAGTGCAACCACTCGTGGAGTGCCGGCTGAAACGAACCCGCTCCACGCTGCAAGTGGGCACGCGTGGGCATGAGTGCCGTAAATGGTGGTCTGAATTGCTACTCTTTCTGAGCTAACTACTTTAGATGAGATTAGGATGTAGCTCTTAATACATGCCTTGCACGTGACCTCACATCAGCCGTATCTTCTGCAGCATACATATCGCACCATCCCCTCGGCCATCTTTACTTGTTCTTGCTGAGAACAAATTCGATGGTGCGAAGTGTATGCTGCCGAAGGTACGGGCAAAGGGGCATGGTATGGAGCAATGGCGGCTGATACAATGTCAATGCAAGCAATATATATCTATAGACCGTTTTACTGAAAGAGGGCGAGAGAGAAAAGGGGAAAAGGCTACCGGCACTGTCCCCCTCGTTGGGTGGGTAAAAAGAGTGAAAGTCCCAGATGAGAGGCTTCGCCGGTGTTGGGTGTCTGCAGTGCCCGAACTTTGTTCGCGCTTTCTTCTCTGTTTTAAACTTGCAAACTTAATTAGAGCCACGGGCCTTGATGGCGACAGTCCCCCGGTCATTGGGACACCATTGCTCGGCCATAGGGTGCGCGAATAACGACAGAAAGCTTTGAATATTGTCTGAGGAGCTATGTAGCTTGCAAGGAATCTGCCAAGGCGAGAGCGGCTGCAACGTTCTTAAGCTTAATCGCTTTCCACATGACCCCAGTCTCCGGCAGCAGTGGATTGCGTCCGTAAACCGAAAAGATGTTTCCTCAACGCCATCCTCATGACTGTGCTTGGAACATTTCGTTAATGGAGCGTGCACCAAACATTGTAACGCCGATGAACATGGGGTACACACGCAAGGTGCGTACGAGTTTTCTCGTGATAATTGCTGTTTCAGCTTGTAAAATTTTGTAACTGAATTTATCTTAATATTGATATTTTGCAGTGGTGACATTGACTCGATTTTATCATCTACAACACTTAGTTTTAAGGCTTATTTACGCCGCCGGGTGTGGCTGGCAATCGTTGAAAAGTTAGTTCTATCGGTTTTCCTGGATCGCGAGCTCCTGCGCGATACCAGAGAGCCGGCAAAAGCACTCCTTGGAATGCCGCTGGTGGGTTGTTTCCGTTGATTGGGCGCTTTGGAGCACTGGATATTCGCTGCAGGGTATGTCTCGTGTGTTGCGGTCTGCGTTTTCGAGCCCAGTGTGCACGTTTCTTTCTTTGAGTCATGGCATCCGTAAGTGTGGCGACGGCGGGAACAGCGGCAGCAAACACGCCAGCGATAAAAATTGGAGGCAAGTACTCAAAATATTGCATCAAATAGTAAAATAATTCGTGGTTGCTTTGAGTGAGGCTTTCTGCGGCTCGATATAAGCACATCTAGAACGTCTTCATCGTTCATCCACATGGAAATATAAGAACACGGACACGCAACATAAGGGCAGCGCAGCGAAACGATCAGGGCAGCTCCGGGTGTTTCCAAAAGTTAATTGAGGTTCCCTTGTCGTGTATCGCTTGTTGATTGCTAAAAACGGCTATGTTAAAATAGGTCCATTGCAAGCAAAAATGGATAAATGGTTTATCAGTTCCAGCCATGTGCAAAGCGATAGAGCTTAAAAACGTTGCAGCCGTACTCGCCTTGCCGGATTCCATGCAAGCTACATAGGTCCTCGGACAGTATTCGACGCTTTCTGTCGTTATTCGTGCACCCTGTGACCGAGCAATAATGTCCCAATGAACGGGGGACTGTCGTCATTGAAGCCCGTGGCTCTAATTAAGTTTGCGAGTTTAAAACAAAGAAAAATGAGTGAACAAAGTTTGGGCACTGCATACACCAGACACCAACGAAGCCTCTCATCCGGGATTTTCACTCTTTCTACCGACCCAGCGAGGGGGAAGTTGCCGGTAGCCCTTTCCCCTCTCAAAATGGCACTACCCACGATAAAACGGTCTATACATAGCTTGCATGTTACGTCACAACGCCCTGCCCTGTGCCGCCATTGCTACATACCAGCCGGAGAACCTTGTGCTCCGTGCAGCCCGTGCAGCCGTCCGCTTTCTACGCAACTTGATTGCTTCCCGTTCCTTTTTCCTGCTGTTCGTCGGACATTATATATTGTTTAAAGCGATATAGTATATCGAGAAGTAGCTTAAGCTACCTTCTTGGGTGAAAAATGCAGTCTCCGGAAGAGCGGATGCTGCCTCTTTGCGGTGGTTATTTTGATCAGCTGGTTGGTCCTACACACTAAACATTATAACACTCATAATCGTGTAAAAAGGGTGTAAGTTAGGAAAAACACCCTTCTTACACTTCATTTACACGATATTTGAATATCGGTGGGTGTAAAAAGGGTGTGCTGATGTTTTTCATCCCTTCCACACCCTTTTTACGACCTCGCTTATTGCGATGGCGTCTGAAATCGTGTAAAAAGGGTGTATGGGCGAATTATACGCCCTGTATTAACACGGTGTGAAAGGGGCGTTATGGTGATGCCAGTCTAATACACCCATGATTTCATATCCGTTAATGCTTATTGCTTTGCTGAAACTGTTGCTGATGTACGGCGGTATAAACATCCAGTATAATTAATCGCTACACGAAGTCGCGTATGGTTAGGAAGTGATGGAGTATAGTTTTTGCAACTCCGATCGAACTCTTCGTCCGAGAGGAGCCGAAAATTACGTGTCGCGTGTGCGTCAGTTTCATCAGTTCAACTTCGACTTAAAAACAAAACATCTCCACTCGCAAAAGATGAACGAAGACGTTTAGTATGTCTCCTCGCCGTTCTAGAAGAAAACTGCGCCGGTCGTCAAGTGCCCTCGCCGACGCAAAGTTCCACTTTTTTCACGTACCCGGCTCTTGTATACAAGAGCCGGGTACGTGAAAAAAGTGGAACTTTGCGTCGGCGAGGGCACTTGACGACCGGCGCAGTTTTCTTCTAGAACGGCGAGGAGACATACTAAACGTTTCCCGTGAGCATGACGCTTCAAGAGATGAAGGTTTTCAAGTCTTTGAAGTAGCACTGCTGCAGGGGCTAGAACCGCAGGCGTGAAATCCATACCGAGTATGAGCACTCTGCAATGAGTAGTTCGTGTATGCGACCGCAAATGCCGGGATTACCTTTCTCGGTCGTACCCCACATTTGAACATCGTGATTATGGAGTAGTTCTCAACCGTCGTATAGATCGTTTAGGCTTGCGTAGCGCGCGCATGTGGTAAGCATAACGATAGCTTACACGTTTTCGCAACGCCGTGCGCGTCCTTCGTCATTTAACAAAATGTATGTACCAGACTCAAATCCTGGACATTTGGCTGTCTCGACCGTGACCTGACAAGGAAGGTCGGGACCCGGCATCTTTTTGTGAAAACTCGGGACAGTTCCGCGATATCAGGGACGGTTGGACTTACTTGGAAACAGTCGACGGTAGTGTCGATGTGGCCGCTGAGTACAGGGCAGGCCACCACCGCATCCTTCAACCGACGAAGGGTTGCTGTCGTCAGTTGGCATTTTCTCTTTATGTTTGCATGTGGAACCCACACGAGGCACATTCCGCTCGCCATGCTTACACGACTGGTAGTGGTTCCAACCACGACCAGTTCCAACGGCGCTTACTCGCGTTTTCTAAAGGCGCTTAAAAATTTCAAATACTCAAAAACAAATTTCTTCTACGTCTCAACCTCACGAGCTCCACTAAAAACCTACGCCTAGTTCCGTGTCCTAGGTTGCGGTACCAGCGGTATACTTTGTACCACGTGCTTTGTACGCGGCGCTGAACGCGAGTTTGTGGATTGGATTGGCTCTGCCAAGACAACCCAAAGCAGCCAAGCCCATAGCGTCGAAATTGTTTGTACAGAAGGTACAGAAGCTACAGAAGGTACAGAAAGCAAAAAGACGTACTCAAAACAAACTTTTTTTTTCCCCTCCCACGAATAAAAATTAAAATCTCTCGAGGCATAAAAAAAGTAGAAAAGGAGTCTTTGCTTTTATATAACCTGAACCAAACTCAAATAAACGTTTTTTTTTTTTTGTCGTCGGTTTGCTTTGCTTGTCTTAGACTGGTTATGGTTATGTTGTGTGTATTCGTGTCAATTTCGCCTGCAACGTTTTCACCTATTCCCTACTTAACGTAGCCTACATTTAAGCCATCTCATGCCTTAAAACAAAATACTTTGGCAATAAAAAAAAAAAAAACTGCATACGACCTTGTTATTTCTAAAGCCACTAAATAAGCGTGGCACCAGTCATCTCCTTCCCGCAAAGAGCCGGGGCGCCGGGGCAGGGGCTACGTACGAGCCGAGAGTCGCGCCTACAGAGCGTTGGAATCATGCCGCTCGTCAGTTTGATCTGATATCGTAAGTACATCTGGACGCCGCCATCTTGCTTCTGGGGTGCGCACATCCTTGTAAAAAGATAATCTTGAACTATAAACTCGTTTTCACTAAGAAAAAAAAAAAAGCGCGTTTTGCGCTTAGTTCATACGCAGCGCGAAGCGGACCCTGCAAGATGTGTTAAGAAAACAAACAAAAATGTTTTTACTTAAATAACCGGAAAGAATGAACACAAATTCGGAACGAAAACAGACGCATACAACTCTGAAAGATGATGATGAATTTCTTTATTGAGTAAAGATGGCTCGATGCCCTAGTTATAGACCAACACGCGGCTCTGACGTCACGCAGCTGCGGTGGCGCTGTGGACAGCACTGCGCATGCGCAGACCCTTAAAGTCACGCGAATTCAGTTTCTGCGCACGCGCAGTGCCCACACCTGGTGTGGGCAAATGCGGGCTTGTTTGTAAACAGCGTGTCGGTCTATAGATATATGTTTTAATAAAACAACCAATAACTTCCCTTGTATGCGCATAAAAGTATCTCAGCGCTCCGCGTGAAAAAGAATCGGGACTTCTTTTTACTATGATTCTTGACGTGAAAACGAGTAAAAGCTTAAGAAAGAAAGAATAGGAGACTACATACAGCTACCGTAGTACAGCTGACTATCAACGATGTTTAAGTTTCGACTACTTCTTCCTTGCGCGTTTTCTTCCTCCATTCAGAGGCAAGCAGCCATTGCATGTATGGGTATTGATGACAATGAAATTAAGCGAGTCGTCAGACGCACGATACTTGTGCCTTACTGTGTATTACACATTCACTCCTTGTCCTCTCGCTCCTGCAGATGCCTGGAGTGCGATATTTTTGCTGCCCTAAGTGCAAATGGAGGACGTTCACCCTGAGGGCGTTATTCCGGCATTTTCACGGCAGTCATGGCCACGAAGGAAATTGGACTTGTGGGCTACAAGGCTGCCTGAGGAGATTTTCTCGTTATGTCCCATACAGGAGGCATGCTACCCGTACCCATGCCACCTTACTTGAAGGTGACACCGCTGAACATTCCAACGAGCCCCGTAATGCCAGAAGTAATCAGTGTTTGCCCCCGGAGGACGTTGAGGGCAATGAGGAAGTCGAGGACAACGTGGAAGTCGTTGACCACCAGATGCAAGATAATGGAGATCTAGTAAGACCACTTGCTCTACTGTTCCTTAAGTGGAAAGAAGGAAGACGGCTTCCAGAGTCTACATTGCACGAAATTGTAAATGACATCCTCTGCTATCTTGAAAGGTTTGCTGAGCACTGTACATTACCACAATCTGATGTCAATTTGCAACTACAGCTCAAGTCCCAGTTGACCTAGAACAACTCCAAACTAGTTCTGGTCGGAGTAGCTACTGGAAAGCATGCTTTCCATTTGTGGAGCCCGAGTGTGTGTTCTTGGGGATAGGTAAAAGTGGGAAAAGACAGACTTTCCAGTATGTTTCAATCTGTAAAATGCTCAAGTGCATACTTGAAAACCCTGTAGCGTGGAGCGACTTCCAGAGCCAGCCCGAGGAGGATGGTTATTTGTCCACTGTTTTGACGGCACAGCCCACCATGATCATGCCTACTTTCAGGGTGACCGGAAGAAAATCTGTGTTCAACTATACAGTGATGAGTTTGAAGTGTGCAACCCTCTTGGAAGTAAGAGAGGTAAACATAAGCTAACAGCAGTGTATTTCTCTGTTCTAAACTTTCCCCAAAAGGTTAGATCCCGTTTGTCAGGGATACACCTGGCCCTGCTGGTCAAAGACAAGTTTGCCGCTTCTTATGGCCTGCATAAGATCTTTGATCCGCTTGTACGTGACATAGCTGAGCTCGAAAAGAATGGCATTATTGTGAATGGGGAGGTGATCTATGGTTCAGTACTCGCAGTGACTGGAGACAACCTCTCTAGTCATAGGCTAGGTGGGTTTAAATGCAGTTTTAATCATGGCAGAATCTGTAGATTTTGCTTGGCCCTTCACCATGAGATCGCACACAAGCATCTTGAACAAGATTTCGTTCAGCGGTCTCCTACAGGACAGAGACATCACCTTGACATGTTAAGGTCAGGGGCACCGTGCAGTTCTTTGTATGGAGTGCGAGAGCCCTGTGCCCTGAACTTCACTGGCTTTGAGCCAACAGAGCACCTGCCTCCCGACGTGATGCACGATTTGCTAGAAGGTGTCATACCTTTTGTGATGAAGCATGTGATTTCGCACCTCATCTCTGGTAACTTTTTTACCCTGAGTGCGCTGAATACATGTATTCTTGACTTTGACTATGCACCGTATGATCTCAGAAACAAGCCTGAAGAGATATCCAGTGGTTACCTGAAGGGCAAGTCAAATATCAGGGGCAGTGCTTCCCAGATACTCTGCTTCTTTAGACATTTTTCTTTGTATGTTGGGCAGTCTGTTCCAGCTGGAAATGAGGTCTGGGCAACATATTTGTTGCTTAGAAAGATCGTTGACATTGTCATGAGTCAGAAGATCCCTATAACACATGTTCCTTATCTTCAGAGACTAATCCACTTTTTATGTCTTGAGTTTAAAGCACTGTTCCCATCCACAACCGTCCCATGCAAGATGCATTATTTGACGCACTACCCCTCCTACATAATGAGGAATGGTCCTCTGGTTAGTTTGTGGGCGATGCGTTTCGAATCGAAGCATCAGTATTTTAAGGACGTCTCCCGCAAGGTTCGAAACTTCAAAAACATTGCCAAAACGTTGGCAACCAGACATCAGTACTTAGAGACTTACATTGCCACACAAGTCAGTAGTGAAAACCAGATTGTCACCACAGGCTGCAAGTCGGTGTTGTTCGAGCATCTGCCAGAGACGATCAAATCATACATTGTGGTACATGATCTTGCTCGAGAAAATGTAGTTGTTTTGAAATCGGTTGCCATTGATGGTTTCGTCTATTCTGAGGGTAGTGCACTGGTCCAGAATGTAGGTGAAGATGACCATGCAGAGTTTGTGCAAGTCTGTGAACTGTTTGCTGTGAATCGAAAAATTCTGGTTCTCGCACATGTGCTCGACACAATTGAATTCGATGAACACCTTCATCTGTATGTAGTGCGTGTGACAACTGAATGTGTTGTTCTGAGCGACGTGCTTAACTTCCAAACTGAGCCACTGTTTGTAATGAAAAAGATGGACAAACATGTAATTAATCTACGTCACAGTTTGTTTTGAGTGTATGGCACCACAACTCTTAGATTTGCACTCTTTAGAGCTTTAGCTGTATTGTAAAACTTAGTGCTAACTTTTTTAATTGTTTTGCTTTTCATTTTGCTTCAGTGCCCTAACATGTTTTTCCTTTTTGAAATGGTTCTTAATTTTTGTATAGCTGTGTCATCTTGTAACTATCAATGTATTTACTGTCATAACTATATGTATCTTGCTGTTCTTGAAATCTCCCCTTTCTCCTTTCACTTATGTGATGCCTTATGGTCCCTTAGGGACTGTAAAATAAATGAATGAATCTTTTTGTGACGATGAGAATAAAAGTAATTGACCCAGGGTGGGCAACCTGAGGTAAAACTGATGTAAGTCTGTGTTTATTTGTTGAAAAATAGACCAGCCTGCTAGCTAAGAAACCAGGTGTTAACCTCTTTGCTCTTGAAGATGAGGTCCACCGATTCATTATCTTATTTTTATTGGACGAGGCGTGAGGTCATGCCTCCCCAGGGAGAACATTGCGGGCGCATGTGCAGTGGGACCTTTTCCGCAGAGAGCAGCTCAAGCTCGGAACCTTCATTTCATTCTCAAAAGAAATGCAGAACTAATTTGCAACGTCACTAAAGGGTTGAGATGACGATTGTGGTGCAACGAACAAGACAAATTCTTTGTAATATTGACAGTTAGTCCATATTATTTGCTGACATATTAATGGTTCTTGGAAAACTTCAACAGCGCACAGAAGGATGAAGACTGAAGAGAGGCAAACAGGACAAGCACTGTAGAAGGGCAGCAGTTTTCCTCTCTTCAGCCTTCGTCCTTCTGTGCGATGCTGAAATTTTTTAATAAACAACCAACTCTCCTGTATCGCTACTTTAATGATGCTTAGATCTCTGAACAATTACATACAACATTTCCTATTGAACTTCACAACGCTTTAGTAGCCTACATTGCACCACTGGTGTGTGACCTGAACGGCCCCGTCAGCTGAGATCTCAGTAAAGAATCGTGCTAAGAAACATACGAGTATGTTAGAGATTTGCCGAGATGGCCCCGAAAACACATGCCTAACCAGCCAGCTCGTCATGCTTGGG
Organism: Ixodes scapularis; assembly: GCF_016920785.2. NCBI lineage: Eukaryota > Metazoa > Arthropoda > Arachnida > Ixodida > Ixodidae > Ixodes > Ixodes scapularis. The sequence goes on from NW_024609876.1 coordinate 821,749, forward strand.
ATAATTGACGAGAACCTCATTCGGGTTTGATTGGATTTATAGGGTTACAGGGCGGTTTCATGTGACACACTTTCGGTTCAAAATGGTGGGACTATCACTGTGTGTTCCCATGTAGTTTTTTCAGTTCACTTGAATATTTTTGAATAGTGATTGATGTGCCCATTAGAATGCCGGCCAGTGCTCCATTTTTATGCGGAAGAAAAAGGCCGTGGCCAGAATGGCTCCGGCATTTTAAGCAGAAAATCAGACGTAAACAATGCTTTTTTGAACTATACTTCGTGTCGTCTTAACATGGACCAAGCAAAAAGGCTATGAGCACGAGCTCAAGTTGGATGGTGGCTCGGCTGCACGAGTGCTCGAGCAGCGGGGCTACCTGTCAAAGCTATCCGCCCGTGCTCGTAGTCTTTGGGCTTAGTCCATGTTAAGATGGCATGAAGTATAGCGATGTCGTGAACCTCCTGAGGTTCGAGTGCGACAAGTTCCAACTTTTTCTAACTTTTGAAAAAGAGTTTGACGAAACGGGCTGTAGTTGAGCTTGTTGGTGCACAATACTATAATAGGGCCGGTTGAACCTATTATAGTTCAGCTGGCTCTATTATAGTATGACGAAAGTTCGACTGAGGTTAGACCATTATGCGAAAGCGTTGAAAGTGAAAGCAGCCTGACGGATATTTATGGGTGTTCCCTTTGAAGAGCTTGAGTATTGGATTAGATTTTGGTTCTCCATTGTGTTCACCTGCTGCACCTGAACATTGAGGAGTTCGCCAAACTGCACGAACTTTCCGGTTTGTTTTTTCTTCAATGATGCTTTCCGGTCGAGCAAGGGTCTGTCACTGCGCCTGCCGCAGGAGACGGAAACACGGACAGGCAGAGCTGCATCAGTAGAGCATCGCCCGTCGTCGCTGCGGCGAAGGGAAATATCTTTCCCTGGCGGGTGGCACTCACTCAATCGAATGACGTTTTAGCGAACAAGCCCTGCCCATGACGTTTCATCGGACGATTCTTGAGCAAAGGGCGAAGGAGTTCATCGCCGTGACCATCTCGGCCGCCGGCATTCTGTTTGCCTCTTTTCCTGATGTGCTAGCGTTAGCTTGCCGAACCCTTGGCGGTTCTGACGAGATTTGGTGTAAGTATGAGCCTGAGATTATAAGCTTATAACCTATTTTCCCGGAGCAGAGCAGAGCGAAGCGAGGGGTGACCACGCTTAGCAACTCGCCTGCATCGTTACTTATTTTAATAATGCTTAGATCTCTGAAATAATTACAGCATTTCCAATTGAACTTCACAAGGCTTTAGTAGCCTACATTGCAACACTGACTGTGGATCTGAAGGACCCCATCAGCTGAGACCTCAGCAAGGGATTACGCTGACAAACATACAAGTATGTTAGAGATCTGCCAAGATGCCCCCAAAAACCCATGCCTAACCTGCCAGCCCGTTATGCTTTCAATAATTTACGAGAACCATATTCGGGTTCGAGCGGATTTATAAGGTTACAGGGCAGCTTCGTGTGACGCACCTTCGGTTAAAAATTGTTGGGGAACTATCACCCTGTGTTCCCATGTAAACAAGCATAGTTTTTTTAGTTCCCTTGAATATTTTTGCATAGTGATCGATTGTGCCAATCAGATTGCCGGCCATTGCTCCATTTTTACGCGGAAAAAAAAAGGCCGCGGGCAGAATGATTCCATCATTTCAAGCAGAAAATCAGCGGTAAACAATGCTTGTTTGAATTAACATGGACTAAGCAAAAAGGTGACGAGCATGAGCTGCTCGAGTTGGATGGTGGCTTGGCTGCACGAATGCTCGAGCAGCGGGGCTACCTGTCAAAGCTATCCGCCCGTGCTTGTAGCCTTTGGGCTTAGTCCATGTTAAGATGACATGAAGTATAGCGATGTCGTGAACCTGAGGTTCGAGTTCGACAAGTTCCAACTTTTGAAATGAAGTTTGGCGAAATGGACTGTAGTTGAGCTTGTTAATGCATAATACTATAATAGGGCCTGCTGAACCTAATATAGTTCCGCTGGCTCTATTATAGTTTGACGAAAGTTCGACTGAGGTTTGACTATGCGAAAGCGTTGAAAGCCTGACGGATATGTTTGGGTGTTCCCTTTGAGCTTGAGTATTAGATTGTATTTTGGTTCTTCATTGTGTTCATTTGCTCCACCTGAACATTGAGGAGTTCGCCAAACGGTGCGAACTTTTCGGTTTCTTTTTCCTTCAATCATGCTTTCCGGTCGTGCAAGGGTCCGTCGCTGCGCCTGCCGCAGAATACGGAAACGCGGACAGGCAGAGCTGCATCAGTAGAGCATCACCCGTCGTCGCTGCGGGGTCGGGTTCTCGGGCAAAAAGGCGAAGGGAAATATCTTTCCCTGACGGGAGGCACTCACTCAATCGAATGACGTTTTAGCGAACAAGCCCTGCCCATGACGTTTCATCGGATGACCCTTGAGCGAGGGAGGCACTCACTTGATCGAATGACGTTTGAGCGAACGCCCACGTTTCACCGAATGACACTTTAGCGAGGAGTCGGACGCCGCGAAGCGGCGTTTTCGGGTGGGCCGAATGGGTTCACATTTTTGTAATAAGCCGACGCAGACTGTCGCCGCGAAGCGGCGTAAGCGCAGCGCGGCGGATGGGTTAACGCGCGCCCCCGTTATCCGTTAAAACGTCAATTCGCTCAAATTAGCATTAGCTTGCCGAACCCTTGGCGGTTCTGACGAGATTTGGTGCAAGTACGAGCCTGAGATTCCCGCGCAGAGCACAGCAAAGCGAGGGGTGACTGCGCTTAGCACGGTCTCTTTGGGCGTACGTTGTCCCGCCGTCGGGACTTCATTCGCTAAAACGCCAACTCGCTCAAATAAACTCCATTTCCTTACCGTCATTCGCTCATGCAGGATACGATCCCGAGAGTGACGACGTGAGGAGGAGAAAGTGCCGTGCGACTCATGATGCCATGATGCGCCTTCGCCCGTGCCGACCTTAGCGCGATTATGTGCGGCACCCCAAAGGTAGTGACTATTTCGATGGCTAATATCAAAATAACCTTTAAAACTATTCTGGCGTCCGTGATTTCGCTTCCGTAAAGACGTAGGAGCAGCCATAGGCGTAGACTTCGGGGGGGCAACGGGGTCGTGCCCCCCCCCCCCCCCCGGCGAGATCCGGGGGGGCAGAGCCCCCCCTGGGCCCGGGCCATGATCCTTACCGAGACGCTGTTTACGTGCCATGTAACGAGTTTCTAGTAGTGGCATGTAACCAAAATAACGCCCACGTTGCCTTTATTGACAAAATACATGGGAAATGGAATCCCAGCGTGCTTTCGTTAGCTTCAATCTCCAGTTCTGACGAAAAAGTAACGCGAAGCCCCCCCCCCCCCCCCCCCCCGGGGAACTTCCCAGCCTGCCCCCCCCCCCCCCCCCCCCGGGAAAATGAAAAGTCTACGCTGCTGGGAGCAACTAATTTCTTAATCTGGCATCTCAATTACGTATATAATGGACCTCCAACCATCCTTCGACGCGTCGGTCCTATAGACCAGTGTCCGCGCCATTTCCAGGGCGCCGCCATGTTTATCTACGCTCGCGCCACCACGCGGAGAGAACTGGCAGGCAGGAGGGGGGGGGGGGGGGCTGCGTTGGCGGCGTTGCTTTGGGGAGCTGGATGCGGCAGGCTGTCCGAATGCACCGGCACATCGTGAAAGATGTCTTCACCAGAAGCCTCCGCGGCCCGTTCTTCAAGAGATAAGATGTCGTGAACATTCCAGAACCCATCTCGATCGAGAAAACAAGAGAAAACCTTTCTTGTCTTAAATGTTCTCGGTGTCTGCTGACCCTTGACATCCGCGTTTCAGTCCGGGTTCATTGCGTAGTAAATATTTCGCTGCCGCTTTCTTGTAGCTTTCAAATGCTTGATTGTCGGCTTCTGGTATACGACATTACATTCGTGGCACGGTTGAGACCGATTTTCGCGATCTGCTTGCCTTTCTGCGGCTCTACCGAGCCGAAATAAGTGGGAGGCGTGTACTTGATCGAACGCCGTTTTAGCGAATGAAAACGAGACCACGACGTTTCGTCAAATGACTAGCGAATGGGTCTTGTTCCATAGACAGCTCGGATTAGCTTCCTTTTGTAATATGCCGCCTTGTCTGCCGCCGCGAAGCGGCGAAAACGAGGGCTCCGAGTGTGTTAGCACGCCCCCCCCCCCCCCCCCCCACACACACACACAAACACACACACGCACACGCTGCGAGCGTCTGGGCTCAAAACTATTAATATCCAGTTCTAAAGGATGGTACTTACTTGAAGTGGGAGCTGAAATTCTACGAGGTACCAGGAGACACTTACTATCGGGCAACGAAGCACGGTGCCTGTGGGGACGGAGTCTAGGAACGCTAGTGATTAATATTGTGACAGGCGATCAGTTATGATAACAGACAAAACTTCGACTCGTTTGTTCAGAAGTTCGCGGTGATATTTTATTAGCCCTCGTTATAGCACACCAAGGATGGTCAAAGGATCTTAGGCAGTGAAATTCACATCACGCAGGCTCGTCCGTCGTAGTCAAATGAGCGCAGTCGACGACGAAATGTAATGAGGTACTAAGCTTCAGAAGGTAAATGCCCGCGAGAAAGAGTTTTGTGGCAGTCCAAAACACCGATCCAGCAGACGCACGTACGTACGTTTACTCCGGACTCCATGAACCCGACGGCGCAAGATCAAAGCGATCAAAGAGCACCGCCGCCATCGCCACCCGGTTTTCTCTGCACTTCGCGCGACAACGGCACTGCAACGGAGGGCACTCACCTCGGCGTTAACAATCTGCGAAATAGATTAATTTCCCACTCTTGAAGCCATTCCAAATGATAAATGAAAATATCTCGGCGTTGTAGAACATCTGACGACACAACTGTGCCGAGCGCCTGCTCGGCGTCGTTGTTGCTCGTGCAGGCCTGCTTATTTGTAGTTGAGACGATGATTCCACATCTTTCGTGCCACTCGTGGTGCCTGCGATAACTTCGAAGGGCAGGGGAATCTTCTCACCAGGACGTTGAAGACACTCAACACCGGAGCCACCAAAGCAATCGCACAAACCGTCGCCATGTTTGCTTCTTCTTCACTCGCGGCGCGATCAACTCGTCGCGAGATGTTTTCTGGCTCGGCTAGATGGAAACCAACAGCGGCAAAGTGGCGTATGGTCACACGGCTCTCACATTACGGGCACTATACTCACATACCGCGGTAAACAGGACCGATGCCGGTGAAACGGCAGTCGGCACACCAGCGAAGAAGCCTTCAACGGGAAGCGGCGGTGCAGGCCGACGCAGCCCCCCCTCCCCGTGAGTGTCTGGGTTCGAGATTATTGTTCGCTTTTGCTCCTTGCGGTCGAGGCTGAAAAGAGCACTTCCGGACAAAGGTCTATAGCGTAGTGGGTTGGAGCCTGTGTCTGCTGCCCTGAGGTCGTGGGTTCGTTCCCGGAAAGGTCTCTTTTTTTTTTTTTTTTTTTTTTTTTAGGGGGGGGGGGGGCATTTTTTTTAACGTTGTTTACGTTTTTGTTTACGGAACATAGAAACGCGTTTCAGTGTATACGGGTGATTCCCTGTGCTTACGGGCGAGGGAAAGAGGAAGGTGGGTTAACGCGTTTCAGCGTTCCGACCGGACGTAACCAACGTAACTCTATAGGCACAGCGAATTTCCGGTCACGTCGGACGTAACTTTCATTCTTTTACTTGGGTTACGTGTCAAAACGACGTTTTTATTATTTTGACGACGTCAAAATAATTTTATTATTATTTTTTTTCATTTACCTTAAGTGACGTCATAGCCATAAAAATGATTTTAACGGTTCTTTTGACATTAGCCGTCAAAATAGACACTTTGCATGCTCTGCCTTAATTCGCATAAAACATCGACGACTATGAAATTATGGGTGTATCGACAAAATCGCAATCACGCCTTTTTCACACCGTGTGAATAAAGCGTGTAAATTGGAATGCGTACACCCTATTAACACGATTTTATGTGCCGGCTGTCCCGGTAGGGCGTATAAAGGGTGGATGAGGGGTGTAAACGTTTGGGTACACCCTCATTACACCAATCAATTCTCAAAAATTGTGTAAAAAGGGCGTAAGAAGGGCGTAAGTTGAAAAATACACCCTGTTTACTCGATTATGGGTGTGAAAAAGTTTAGTGTGTAAAGAAATCAAACAGTATGCATTCATGCGTGGCCGGTTTCTCTATTAAAATTGGTATTGAATATTAATTACCTTGGAAATATCGCAGACACCAGAGAGCGCCATTAGACAAAGGTGAATCATAGAGACCATACATTGTAGAGGGGGTTTGTTTTAAACGATGGGAAGTGTGCGATTTATTGGCGTACGCCTCCGGCGGAGAGTGATCGCAAGTGCCCATGCGCTGCGTTTTCGAGGCAAAGCCCGAAATAAAAGGAATATCCACTAGGCCCCCCATGTGGTCTTGGATGAGTGCTTCCTGGCTTCCGAACGTCTTCCGCAGGAGGTCCACGGCGTCGGACTCCGACGCCAGCAACGGCAATTGCTCCATTGCCGCTCAGCGCTGATCGCAGGTAGTCGAACCTTTACGCCGGCGATAGGTCCGAGTTCAGATGAATGGCAGATCTCGAACTGTTTCCAAAACGGCTGCTATATTTCTTTCATTGACCGTTGAATTTCAGAAGTTCAAGTTTTGGGAGTTTGAATCTCGACTTCGCTGGCGTTGGTGGTCTGTTAGTGCTTCCGATCAGGTTACTCTCGTTGGATGGATTGTCGCGTTCCGCACTACATCTTAGCTGGATTTTCAGCTTTTTCATGTAGGTCACGATCTTGTCCGCCTATTCGAGGACGTGGGTGAATTCGAGGTCTCCGTCTTACTCCGAAATGAGTGGTTCGATGGTGGTGTCGGCGGTGTTAAGTTCACCCTGCTCCGTGATCAGTCGTTCGATGAGTAGCTCTATTGGGCAGCAGATCGAACTATAGGGGGCGCTCTGACCCGTTTGTTTTCCCCACGCTCGGTGTTTACTTAGCACAAGGCCTGTGCACATGCCGACAGGCCTTATGGGCATGTCCATGTCATCTTCTAGAATAGAGCGAATATTAACAATCGCCGAAGCAACGTTAAGTGCCGGATCTATCCTCAGAGAATGCGAGCCTGACCCACTTCGGCTTTTGTGCTGAGCTGGGACCGTGCATGCTGCATTGTTCATGCAGGCCGTAGTGGAAACAAGAGCCCCTCCTCCCCCTCACTGGAGAACACGAACTCCAGCCGAACGCTGACGCCGCGTTCGGTTACGTCGGCCGAGCGCTGAGACATTGTATTTGTTGTCCCCATCCGTGTAGTTGTAAAGTTAACCGCTTGGGGCGTCGCGGTCTATCCTCCTCCCCAATAGGTCCTCGCTGTTGGGTTGCGTAGACTGCAGCAACGCCTCAACGTCCTTCACTAGCCGCGTCACTTGTGACCGAATCGCCTTGCGCTTTTTCTTGTGAACTTCCGTGCTGTCGTTCTAGTAGAAGGAAGAATCACTCGCTTTTCTTTCGGCGTTCGAAGTGTTCTCAGTGCTGTAATCCCGCGTTTCCAGCACCAACTTTTCTGTTGCAACTGTTGTCTCTTGCTGGCAGATGAGGCGCTACGTTGAGTACAACAACAACACTTTGTTTTTAACTCCGCTGCGAACAGCTTTCGTTCAATAGTCAAAATGTCGTGCGCAGAGACTCGCTTGCGTACGCGTTCTGGCCGTCTCCTCATTGTCCTTCTTTTCCTCGCCTCCCTCTTCGAAAGAGAGGAGGACCCCAACCGCCACAGGCGACGGGGGAGGACGCACCCATTTGTGTCGCCAAACCGGTTCCGTCCAGGAAGGGTCACGCACGGCGAGGTGGAAGTCACCGTGTGTAAGGACGCTCTTGTCTCCACGACGGAGTTCGTCCCGAATCTGCAGGATTCTCTGTTAAACGTTACAACACAGTGATTATTATTTTTTTTAGCTGCGCGAAGTTTTGAAATAAAGGGGGGAAAAGTAATATGAATGCGGTTTTCAATGCGTGTTTATATGGCTTGACGGGATGGCTGTTGGATTCCACCGGAGTCAGGGGGCCCGAAATGGGTGAGAACGTGAACGCTGTAACGCTACACTATAGTTTACGGAACCCCGCGCTGGAAACGTTTTGTCTTGTATATGTTTACGTTTGGGATCTCTACTTCGGAGGTGGTTTTGCTCTGCGTATATGTATAACTTCTGTGGCTAAGAATGTGCTTTCTATTGTTTATGGCTGCTCTTGTGGGCTTCGTTTGGAATGTGTTCTGTCTCGTATGTACGCGTGTTTTTGGAATGTTCGTATTTGCTTTGGGCTCCGAGCGTTTTGGTTGGAGCTAAGAAAACCCCTCTTGATTGGTCATTACAAAACTTTCCGATTGGCGGACTGAAGGACCCCAGAATGCTACTGAACTCAATATAAGCGGCCACAAGAGGGGCCGTAAGGGACTTGGCTCCCGGATACCATGCCGTGAAGATCATCCTGCCTCTGGAAACCAACCTGCACGTCCGACCCCCCTTCGGCTGTGGAGCCGTCCGCCCGCTGGCTCGCAAACTTGGGACCCCTTGCGGCTGTGGAGGAGTTCGGCTCGCCCGCCTTTGTGTGGAACCTTGTTTGTCGAGTTTGGCTGTGGTCGGGGCCCCCGCTGATGGTGTGTGTGGTCAGGGAGGACGGCAGGGAAAGTTTCCTTAAGTTAGGATTATTCCCCCCAACATTTGCTGACGAATTTATCGTATCCGTTGTAAAGCTTTTGATCCTATATCTCTTAAATAAACAGTAGTGTTTGTTAATAGCGGGATCGTTCATAAACGGAAAAGAGTAGTCCTCATTTTCTTCGTTACACTATCTTTTTTTTTTTCCTTTTTTGACTGCCGTTGAAAAGAAAAAAAGAAACCATTCTTTTCAGCCATGCCTGATCAATAAATGGGAGCAAATGGGAAGGAAGAAAGTTTAAATCAGTCATACCTAAAGCTCTAGTCATGCTCAGTCAAATTTTAAATGTGTAAAAGGTAAAGTTGAGGAACGGCGTTATTTTTCAAGCGCTTCTTGTTTATAAAAGCGTTCGTCAAAAAGTGAGCCGAACAGAGATAGCATTCTTCTTTTTTCTCCTGTGATCTATTGGCAAACGTACGATGCCCATCTCTCGTACGTTTTATGAATAATAATAACATATACTAAGAACTTACGTTTACCAGACTTCGCAGTAGCGAAGTGAAGAACTTCCGAACCGAAACCATACTTGTGATCTGTTGAAGGAGCTTCAGAGAAACATTTGGCGTTTCATTAAAATTGCCGCACCATCTCGCTTCGTCAGTGACCAGACGCGCCACCGCGACTTTCTTCACACAAACCAAAACTAGCGGACCGACACCGCCATCACCGCTGTCACTCCACAACCTGCAGAAGAGAACTCCGGCGACTCAGGCTCTTGCTTCACGGTACGGAAAGGCGACAAAACGCCACATTTTGCGGCGGCCACTTTGTAGGAATAGTTAGATATGCACGACGGTATTTCTCCGAACGGCGGGAGCTGTGTTTGTCTCCGTCCGCCTCGCCGTTCGCGCCAGTCTCTTTCGAGCCCCCCTCCCCGCACTTGTTTAGACCACGCCAGGGGCAGACCACCGGAATCGCCCGTCGCACTGCCCTCGGCTCCCGCTCGTCCGCCCCACCAGTAGACGAGTCATGCGACCCCCCTCCGACCGTCCTCTCGTGACGTCAGCAGACCACCGCCCTTCCGCGTTTTCATTGGCTGAAGGCCACCCCGAGCCGCACAGGCCATGCGGGGAAGATGTGGCACGTTCGTGCGGAGAGGGCGTAATCGGAAAAAGAGAAGGAGGCGGTGTCTCTCCGCGGGGAGGCGCTCCTATTCATCGACAGCATAGCGGCGAGGGGTGGAGTTTCTGGCCTGGGTGGAACCCGAAAAAAAGGGTCCCTCCCCTCAAAAGGCATTAGAGGGGATTACTTCCCTGGACTGCCGCCCCTGGAAAGGGTTAAGCATGGATTATGCTCGGACCACTTCTTTGCATAAACCCGAGGCAATCGTCGCGCTCTGATAGGACGTTCGACGCGGAGCTTTGTTAGACGCTCTCCGATTATATTAGAGAGAAAGGGAAGTGCATGCGTGGATAGACCAGACTTGAACCTAGTTCAACTACTCTACTCAAACTACTGTAGTTTAACTACTTTTCCGAGTAACTTGGTAACGTTCAATTACAACTCTATTTGGGTAATTAGTAGTTTAACTTAACTACATTTTTCAAGTAACTTTTACTCAAGTTACTAATTACTTTCAAAATCTAGTGCTAATTCTGCTCATCACAAAAGCGGAGACATAAATAAGACGCCGGCAGGTGAAGTGACATTTCCGAGCAAGGGACCACCTCACATTCCGTTCCCACGCGAAACTGCATCACAGGTGTCCTTGGGCCAAGGTGGCGACGAGTAGCCAAAACGTTATACCGGAGCTTCGGTCGGGTATTGACCTAATCCGGTAGTGCATGCAGGCCCCGCGCCCCCTGCTGAAACGTGAAAGATGGGGACACTCCGAGAGTTGTTATTGTTTTCATGTTGTCTGCCTTTAGTGAGTTCTGACTCAAGCGGTTTGGGGGTTCTAAACCGCTTGAGTGACCTTGCAGCTAAGCGCCTGTTGTCATGGTCGCCTCGTCGTCAGCGCATACTCTCTTGCAAAGCCCGACTCCCCCGCGCACAAACGCAGACACGGATAATCCGTTCATGGGAGCACCTTCCCGCTTCCAGCTGCAACTGGTACGAGCGACGATGCTTGTTCACGTATTTCTTCGCGTCCCTCCGATACCGTAGTCGCCGGCGAGGATTGCGAGTCACCCTTGGGAGATCCTTTTGTTAGACCCGGCGTCAGCGGTGAAGTGTACTTCGTTTCATCTTTTCCTAAAACAAAACAAATATTTTCTTCAGTACACAGTAAATATTTTAACACCCAAAATCGTGTTAAAAGGGTGTTTGTTTTAACCAACACCCTTCCTACACCCTTTTTACACAATTTTGAGTATTGGTGGGTGTAACAGGGGTGTACGAGAAGTCTTACACCCTACATACACCCCTATCACACCCAAAATTTGAAATATGCTCAGGAAATCGTGTTAGAAGGGTGTAGGCACTCGTCGCAACACCCCCCGTTCATAACGTGTAGGAAGGGTGTGATGAACTTATATGATTTCAAGGAGTCGGAGTTAATCACGTCGAAGAAACCCTTGTCTACGAGAGGAACCGGTAAGGACATCGTGACATCGATTGATCGTCATCGCGGTATAGCAGCATGTGCCCCAAATCGAGGAGCTAGCTATGAAATGAGTCGGAAAAAAAAATGTCGCCTGCATTAGCAAGCTCGAATTTTTATCTAATATGTGCTTTAAGCGGTGGATTTTATACTTTGTGCAATACCAAGACGTAGCTCAAATTGATTGGAATTATATAGTGATGCATCGGTCCGGCGTCCCGTCAAAACTTCAGGACATCAACGAGAACGTGCAAGAATGCGCGTCACATTAATCTTACACAAATCCGCTTTCCCCTCTGTTCGGTCAATATCATTGTCATCGACGCCGTTTTTCTTCACGCCAGAGGAGAGGCCATTTATTCCTACCGGTTTTTGCCCGAAAACCCGGCGCAAATGACGATGAGCAGTGCTCTATGCTTCCGTCCCCGGTCAAGTGGTTAACGGACGTCCACACACTTTTCATTCACACGGTGTGAGAACTGCGTAATGTTGATACTGTCGATTACAACCATGATTTTATAACCGTCCATGTTTATTGCTTTGATGAAACGGTTGCTAAAGTACGGCGGTACCAACATCGAATATAATTAACCGCCACACAAAGGCGCGTATGATTAAGAAGTCCAAGAGAATGTTTTTGGCAACTCCGATCGAACTCTTCGTCCGAGAGGAGCCGAAAATTGCGTGTCGCGCGTGCATCAATTTTATCGGTTCAACTTCGATTTAAAAAATCACCTCCGCTCGCAAAAGGTGACCGAAGACGTGTAAATATACAGCCCAGGCAACACACCGTATGTCGTCGATATTGGATCTATTTGAAAAGATTGTGCCCACACCATTTTAGTTTAGGCAATATTTAACGAATGGGATGAGTCGCGCCAACGATATCCTGACATAACGTACGGGACGCCGTTTTTAGTTGAGTGTTGAGAGTATCCTGCGTGAATCGGCTATGCCGGAGAGGTATTTCTATTTCTTTGCCGCTTAAAATACGACGTTAAAAATTAAAAAAAAAGATTAGCCGAAACGGAATCTGCTTTCTTTTAGCCCGAGAAGTCTTTCTCGGGAAAAAAGGGAGCAAATTCCGCTTTGCTTAATCTTTTTATTCATTTTCTTTTTAACTACGCTGAAGCTTGGAAGAAACAGTGGCGCCTTTTTTTGGGTAACACAAACTCATCTGACTGAACCAATAAATACACTTCCTAACACATGAAGAAAAAAGGAAAGAGAAAGAAGGAATTCAAACGCATAAACAAGACGGCGATCAACGAGTTCTACGCAGAAAGCATAAGCCACTCCCCGGCTCCACACTTTTCGAAAGGGAACCACCATTCGAACAACAACAACTTCAAGGTCCCACATACAAGGCGACCCTCCCTGTGCAGCCCAGGAGGCAGCAGAGGGAGATTAGCAGCTTTGTCCACCCCCCTTTTACCTCTTCTTCTGATAAGCCTCCCCACTTTCTTTTGTGTCTGTGTGGCTGTGAGCGAGTGCGAAGGCCGCTTCTAGCGAATCAGAGGTGTGGAGCGAAACACGTGACCGCTCTCCGTAGGACAAAAACGCTTGGACGAACATTCGTCACGCGACTCGCTCTGACGCGCTGATGGCTTACTGGGGTCATAGCCTTCGCCGTTTGCCAGTTTATGGTGAGTTGTAGGGACCACGTAAATCCGCCCTTACAAAAGAAAGTTGCCCAGTCTATTGAAATCCTGGCGACTTCTTAACGATCCTTGCGACTTTCTTCCCTACCCACTTTCTAACAACCTATTTGTATACATTTCGTGTAGACCTTTTTCAGACACGGGTCTATACACCTTTCCAAAAAACGCTCCTAGGCCGCCGCCATGTTGCTGATGCTGATGCGGCTGGTGCGCCTCTCGCGCCCCCTATCAGCTAGAAATTTTCTGCCACTCTCTGGGACTGTGAAGACCCGCTCAGCGCGGTTCTCTACGTACGTTTTTGCGGTTTTGCATTCGACGTTTTCTCGCCTCCTTTGAAAGTTTCCACTTATTTTTTTATGCGTGCTGCGTACCCTTTTTGCGTTGTCTTCCATTGTGAGAAATAAGGCTGGTAAGTGCCTGCCATTCAAGCTTTTCTGCTCGACATTCACGGGAAAGGTGAAGGACGTTGAACGGCCCTCGACGCGATTTTGCGAACATTGTTCTCCCCCCTCCCAGAGATAATCCCCGTAGAATCCTCAGTTATCTCCAAAAATAGTTGTCCGGGTTGGGGTGAGAAATGGGTCAGTCGCGTTTGTTTCTTTGCCTTGGTGCGGTTGTGAAAAAAGGAAGCTCTCCCCGAAACGTGCCCCAAAACGAAGTCATCTCGGATTCCGTGCGATCGTCAAGATGTGACTGTCGTCAACTGTGACTGTGTTATTTGAGATCGTTCTCAAATAAATTCTTTTCGGATAACGCTGCATCGTGTGGTACGTACGATATATTGTTCGAATGTGAACACTTCCTCAATTGTATGTCCGTGTCCTGTACATCGGTAAACACGTTATTTGTGAGTGTGAAAAATCCGTGCCTTTCGGCCCTCTTCTGTTGAAATTTATTTTTGACAGCAAAACGCTTTGTTGTTTCACAAGCGGCGAATCCCGCTGCGCCGTCAAAACTTATCGTAAGAAAAAAAAAATAACTAGAACTATACATTCCAGTCGCATTCGTTCTGTCGCCCGCATACCCAACAAAATAGTTAAGTTTTTTTTTTGTTGCTTTTTTGTTTTTTCAAATGTGGTACAATGCTTTCTCAATGTCCTTGGGAAAATACATGTACCATGAGACACAAAATATAGAGGGAAAAGGCGATAATTTAGCCGCCAGCAGCGTTTGAAAATGCGCCTGCGCAAGCTGCGCCTATTGAAATCACAGTCCACTCGGTTAGGGTTAGGAGGGACGCCGGTGAGAGTCTAGCCTCAAACTCAGTGACTGGGCTCGAAAACGGTTGGTTGCCCCTGGGGTCGAGTGTTTTTTGGAAAGGTGTATACACTGCAGTGGTTAGAATGTTTATCGAAATTGGATTCGTTATTACCGCCCGCTTTGTATATACTTTTTATCAATGGTATTGTTCAGACTTTGTATAGATTTTGTTGAGGTAAAAGTCTGTACACTGCAGTTGTTACAATGTGTATCAAAATGGAATTAATTTTTATCGTCCGCTTTTTATATACTTTTTATCAATTGTAGTCTTCAGACTTTGTATGGCCTTTGTTGATACGAAAGCCTATACACTGCAGTTGTTACAATACGTATTGAGGTTGGATTAATTTTTATGATCCACTTTTTATATACTCTCATTCAATGGTAGTGTTGAGACTTTGTATAGCCTTTAATTGTTGAGACAAAAGCCTATACACTGCACTTGTTCCTTTATGTGCCAAATTTAGATTAATGTTTTATTCCTCCTTCTTATATACTTTTTATCAACATCAGTGGTCTATGAAACTAAATAACTTGACAGATCAGTAAAGTATAAAGAAGTGAGCCTCTTTCCACTTTCTATGAACACGGAAGTTATGAATACACAGTGGGCAGAACTCTGCTCTTTTTAGCCTAATGAACTCACATTTTACAAGATTGAAGCTTACATTGAGACCATATAGAACCACTGTACTGTGTAAAGAGCAACGTACAAAAGATGTGGACGGGAAGCCTGCTTTGGACAAGACCAGGGTAGACGCTGTTATTGAAGTTCAATCATTCTATTATTTTGGCCTTTATAAATTACTTTCTTTTTTTAATTTTGAGATTTCTGTCTTTTCCGTGTTCTGAAATATCTGCCCCGAATTTCCTACTTACTCTGACTTTTTTTTTTCTGCTCACCTCCTGCAAACCTTCGCTACATTAGTCGGATAAAAGTGCAAAGTTCGGGAGCAATGTCGCGGAACACAGACTGGCTATTCGAATTACACAAAATGAAAGTCTTGGCATACGACCACCTAAAAGTTTGCACTAAAAATATATCCTAATTACAGTAACTAAGAAGTTAAATACCAAAGTTTAGTTGATTAGTCTCATAATAGCGATGGTTATATTCCCGTCTGTCCGTCAAGCCATACAAACACGCATTGAAAACCGCATTCATTTTATTTTTCCCCCCTTTATTTAAAAATCTCCGCGTAGCTAAAAAAAACACTGTGTACACTCTAAGCCCTGTCCCACTTAGTAAGAGGGACATTTCTTCGATTTTTTTCCCACTTAACTTTAAGGGGGGCGACAGACCTCTTAATATTACATGGAGATTCTCCCTCTTAATTAAGTGAGACACCAGCCCTCTTAAAGTAGGCGATACGGCGTCTCCCTTACATTTGAGGTCAGAGTCCCTTGGTAAGAGGGACATTTTTTAGATATTTTCTTCCTTAAATTCGGAGGGACGGTGGCCCGCCTAAATCGCAGGGGTATAGTCCCCCTTAAGTCGGGGTCACGCTGCTTAGCATCGTACAAAATACATTCTGCAGACATGTTCCGGAACGAGTCGCCGCGCCATCCGTGCCTCGTACGCCACGAGGCAACCAAATCAAGAGGTTGCTTTGTCACGTGGCATACAAAGCACGGATGTCGCGGTGACTCGTATTGGAACATGTCTGCATAATGTATTTTGTATGATGTATAAGCAGCGCGACCCCGACTTTAGGTTATCTTTTTTATTGTATCGTAGAATTTCTGCTCCTTCGTGTTGGGACTGTCGGGTGACATGCTGCACTGCAGTGATATAGTTCTCTCACTTTCGCTGATATTGTTTAACCAAAGTTATTCTGTGCTGCGTAACAGAATTGAAATTTGATCTGTATATTTTGTTTGATAAATGGAATCAATGTGTTAAATAAAACAGTGACAATCTTTAAGAGTAAACACGTGTTTTATTTGCCATGACACAAAAAAAGATTTTGAAATGTCTTTATCAAAATAGTAATTTTATACCGATGTTCTGGTAGCTTTTACGGATAAAAAAAGACGTTAGAACGACGCCAGAAATCGGCGTTTCTTGGAAACTATCACACGAAAAATTCCGTGCTGCAAAGCGACTCCTTTGCCTATCATAAACAACAACATAACAATCGTGTTAAATTTTTTTTTTTAGCGGGTAACATAAAAAAAAAAATAAGTATACATTTTTTCCCCCAAAACACTTGGAAAAAAAATCAGCATAACTCTCGGAGGCAGCTCGGCGAATGTAGATGCCGAAACATATGATATTATACAAAAAAAAAAAAAAAAAATGAATTGCGACACTAAGCACAACAAGCCTGACGTTGTAAAATTGGTTAATGTCACAACTGAGACTGGGTTTTTTGGTCTAATCTTATGTTTCGGCATCGTGATTAGCTGAGCTGCTTCCGTGAGTTAAGGTGATTGACTTTCCAAGAGCTGTTCCGGAAAGTAGATTCCTTTGCTTTTTTTGGAGCGTAGTTACCTACTTCATAGCATTAAAAACGAATTATTCGGCGTCTGTTGCCATCAGCAGAAGCTCAGAATTTATGTTGTTTTTGAACGGCCATGAGCAATTGTCTGAGCTTCTCTGACATAAACTGAATCGAAACATTTTATTTTCAAAGAGCAGACCCTAGAGGAGTCCAAGGGTTTGTCCACATGCCACAGGGTAGGAGAGTCCCGTTATGTAATACACCCATAAGCACATGACTAGTGCCCCCTCCATAGTCGTGCTAGCGGAGAGTTTCACTGACCGGTTCCCAGAAACGATCCGTTTTTCCGAACCGAAGAAAGTCTTGGGTCCTGGAACTTTTTCGTCAGGGGTAAAATCGTCCTGCAAGCAGCAATTGTTAAAAAAAAAAATGCGTCAGCGTCAAACTTACATTTCTATTTTTGCATTCGCTTTTTCACATACCATAACTGATGAGAGAACTTCTGGCCAATCGAGACCGGAGAATGGTCTTAACGTTCAAGAATGTTGTCGGGTTGTCTCCGCAAAAGGCCCCTTTTACCTCCTCCAGCTTTCCCAGCATGGTGACGATCATGTTATGGAACCGAAGCTGTGCATCCACCTTTAGCTGAATGAAAGGCCATATTGTTTTCCTTTAGATACAGAGAGTGTGAATTAGAATGAAGGTAATGAAGCGCTTTCACCTGTTTTCAAGCAGTCGGTAGGAAACAAATGCGAAAATAAAGTGCAAACAGCTCAAAGATTCGGAACCCAATCTGTATACGATGAAATAGCGAGTGACATTAGCTTATGACGTAACTTCTGCTACTATTAATATTTGGTACGAGAATAGACTGCTGTTTTAAGTAATTTACGATAATCGTTTTTGTATTAGCAAGACAAAACGAAAACGCATTTAGTAGTAGATGAACATTAGAAGCCCCGCCCCGTGTGCTTTGGAAAGCATGGATCGCATTTGCGGCTCGAAACTGCAGAAGAGATCTAATGCATGTTTTAGAAAGCAACATAATCAAATAAAAAATTATATTTATGTAGGCATTTCGGCGCCAGCCATTCATTTATTCTTTTTTTCAGAAGCCACGCATATGTCAACAGAACGTGAATAGAGCCTACCTACATACCAGAATACAAAAAGTTCATAATGACCGAGTTCGTTGTGGGCCGTGTCCGGGTGGCCGCAGTAAGCTCACCACTCAGGGTGGTGCGTTCCACCGTGCAGAGGGTGCCGGTAGAGCTCTTTACACGAGCAATCCGAGCAGAACCCCCGTCTGATTCCCTTCATGTCAACGTTCGTTGCCATTGCCTCACTCTGAAAAAAGATTTTTAACGGTCAGTCATTTAACGCCCATAGTCACCCTAGCCCTAAACACTGCCGGTCTAGAGCGGAGAGGCGCGCGCTCTTCGCCTCTCCGCTCTAGACCGGCCGTGCCCTAAAGCGCCTAAGAAAAAAAAAAAATTGAAAAAGAAGTTCTGTTTATATATTTTTCGCAGATGTACCACACAGAAAAAAAATATTCAACCAGCTACAGAAAACAAAGAGCATCTAAACATCATAAATAAAACCTAAAAAAAACAAAAAAAAAAGACGGTAGCGTTGTTGGCGCGATTGTCAAAATATAACGAACAAAAAAGTACGCCAAGGAAATATTAAAAAAAAAAAAAAAGTGTACTCCCGGGTTACCGCTCCACCCTTCCCCTCTTTCCGCAGACGCCGCGACGCCGACGCAACGCGAACGCGCGAAGGAAAAAAAACTTTTTTTTTTTTTTTTTTTTGTGGGGTTTGAATTAGAAGCTCGTCCACCTCCTCCCCCCCCCCCCCTTTTTTCACCTACATGCACACACATTATGGGTGTTTGCTCGCCTCCCACTTGAGAAAAAAGTTCATAATCACTGCAACGCTAACGATGTCTACAACATAACGTTGCAGTGTAAATTGCTGTAATGAATTCTGAAGGCGAACAAACGCAAAATCGCCTACATTGTTTCCGTCAGTCAAGGCTCTCGGGCGGTCAACCTCAAGCACTTTGAGTGCACACCGAGGAACAAATCGGCGAGCCAAGCTTACAAACACTGACTGCCCCAGCTAGGGTGCCTTTATGTTGGCTTTGCCTTAGGGAGGGCGATGCCATCCTTTGTAGTACCCGATGCCGACAGTGTACGCTCACGGATAAAATAAAAGGAAATTGCCGGTAATAAAATGCCGGCGTAGCAGTGCCAAAGCTAGCAGCTCGAGCTGGGAGAAGAACGAACGCGCGTTCAAAATTAAAAAGTAGACAAAAGCGTCGGACAGAAAATGGTCTGATATCACCAGCCTAGGACATACGCGTACACATTGGGACACCCTAGCCCTCTAAAAGTGTTTTGTGCGAAAGGCAGCCCTGCGGCTCACGGCAGGGCAAACGATTAGCGACGCTTTGTTTTTAGCTGAACGAGCAGATCCAGGAAGCGACCGCGTACGCGGACTATAGCTGAACACTCTCTCTCTACATGCAAAGGTCGTGCATCTCACAGCCAGCGTGAAAATATTGATGGCTCGTTTTTCCCACCCGCAATGCACCCAAAACAAAAGCGTCGATATGACAGGATTACTCACCCGAAGGAAGTCAAACGAGCAGCATGACGCTTGCGGCTCTCCGGCAACGACCGTTTCCAGCTCTCCGTGAATTGGCGCGAAGCCTCAGCACCGTCCGAACTCTTTGCCGTGGATTAGTGCGCCTGCCCCTCTCCTCCTGACTGAACTACATTGGTCCAGTTAAGAGGGACCTGTCCCCTCTTAATATGAAGGGAGACGCGTGAATCTTTCTGTCGGTCTTTCCTGTTCAGAGGGACTGACGAAACGGTTTCCTTGGTCTCTCTTAATATGCTGGTGTCCCTCTAGATGTTGCTATTTTATTTTTCAATTTCCCTCTTAAAAAGAGCTGTCCCCCTGAAAGCATTGTTGTCCCCTCTAAAATCAGAGGGACAGCGTTTTTTATGAGAGACCGGTTTTAGAGTGTAGTAACGTTTAACAAAGAATCCCAGATTCGGGACGAACTCTCTCGTGGAGACAAGAGCGTCCTTTCCCCCGGTGACTTCTACTGCGCCGTACGTGACCCCCCGGATCGGAACCGGTTTGCAGGCACAAATGGCTGCATCTTCCCCCGTCGCCTGTGGCGGTTGGGGTCCTCCTCTCTTTCGAAGAGGGAGGCGAGGAAAAGAAGGACAATGAGGAGACGGCCAGAACGCGAACGCAAGCGAGTCTCTGCGCACGACATTTTGACTACTGAACGAAAGCTGTTCGCAGCGGAGTTAAAAAAAAGTGTTGTTGTTGTTGCACTCAAGTAGCGCCTCATCTGCCAGCAAAAGAAAACAGCTGTAGCAGAAAAATTGATGCTGGAAACCCGGGATTACAGCACTGCGAACACTTCGAACGCCGAAAGAAAAGTGAGTGATTCTTCCTTCTTTAGGACGACAGCACGGAAGTTCACAAGAGCGCAAGGCGATTCGGTCACAAGTGACGCGGGTAGTGAACGACGTTGATGCGTTGCTGCAGTGTGCGCAGCGCAACCCAACACCGAGGACCTTGAGCTACTCATCGAACGACTGATCGCGGAGCAGGGTGAACTTAACACCGCCGACGCCACCATCGAACCACTCATTTCAGGGTAAGACGGAGACCTCGAATTCACCCACCTCCTCGAATATGCGGACAAGATGTGTCCTACATGACAAAGCTGAAGAGCCAGCTAAGATGCAGTGCGGAACGCGACAATCCATCCAACGAGAGTAACCTTATCGGAAGCACTAACAGATCACCAACGCCAGCGAAGTCGAGAATCAAACTCCTAAAACTTGAACTTCTGAAATTCAACGGTCAACGGAAGAAATGGTAGCCGTTTTGGGAACAGTTCGAGACCGCCATCCATCTGAACTCGGACCTATCGCCGGCGGAAAGGTTCAACTACCTGCGATCAGCGCTGAGCGGCGATAGAGCAGGTGACGCGTTTCTGGCTTAACTGCCCACCACACAGTGGTACTCCGACGCCATAAACCTGCTGCGGAAGACGTTGGGAAGCCAGGAAGCACTCATCCAAGACCACATGGAGGGCCTAATGGATATTCCTCATGTGTCGTCGTCACGGAACACTGAAGTCCTCAGACGCTGTACGACAACCTACACGCTCGCGAGGACTCAAGGCGTTGGGGGTGAGCGAGGACTCCTTCTGTGCAATGCTCTGCCCGGTCCGACGTCGTGCTCTCCCAGATGACATGCTTCTGGAGTACCACCTAAAGATGGCTGCGGTGGACACGGAGGACGACATCAGCCGGGGCCGGTTACTTTGGATACAAACTATATAGGCATACATGTCTGAAATTTACAGAATAAAAGTCTACAGGAGTTCTAGCAAACCTTTTCTATTCACAATGTATCCACCTTTTTATCGAGTTTCTTGAGCTAATTGGCCGACCATTCGGGATCGAAAAGCTGTAGACTGAAGTGTCTGATCTTTGGATAGAAGATCTACAGACATTCTAGCAGTATTTGCTATCCACAATGTATCTCCATTTTTAACGACTTTCTTCAGTTAATTGACACGTCAATTTGGATACAAAAGGTATACAATAAAATGTCTTAACATTGGATAGAAAGTCTACAGGCAATCCATCCGAATTTTAGACACTTTAGTCTACAGCTTTTCGAAACCCAGTGGTCGGCCAATTAGCTCAAGAAACGCGATAAAATGTTGCATACACGTTCAATAAGTAATCTATTCACTGAATCCACAATTCTGTATACAAATTGGATACTCCCTCGCTCAATATTTTTGTAAGGGCGCGGTTTCCAAAAAGCGTCCGTCAGTGTTCTCTTTTTCGTGCAAGCAGGTCCTGACGAGTTCCATTTCGCGACCGTGGTTTTTCGTTGTGAACGGCGGAATACATCTATGCCAACTTTTTCACCTATTGGCCATTTATTTCGTCGGAGTCTACGGAATTATTGTGCTGTGTTTGTTGGACGAGTTTCGACAAAGAGCTGCTCATCGGCGGACGCGAGACTTCCGTTGAATGTGATCGACCGCCTTCATCCTGGACATTGTGTTTGCGGTGTTTCGTGCTGCCCGAATCGGATTGTGCACCTATCACAACAGGGAGCTGCTCATCGGTGACCGCGAGGCTTCCGTTGAATGTGAGCGACCGCCTTCATCCCCGGCATTGTGTTTGCGAATTGTTCTGTGCTGCCCGAATCGGATTATGCATCTATCACGGATTACATGAGATCTCTCTTATTTGTAAGTACTTTGCAAGCATGCTTAAAAACATGAACTGCCGCTTGTGTCCCAAGTAACTTCCGGTCGTTCCGTTTTTCCAAGCCTGTCGAGTTTTGCTTACGTCACCAGTGCTAGAGAGAATAAATGTCGCAAGCAGGGTTCTCCCCAGGAATTTCTGAGAGGTGGACATTACCGGGGGGGGGGGGGGTTAGAAAGTAACACCCCTTTTTAGGGTGTTAGACTTTAATCACACCCCTTTTTAGGGTGCTAGAAATCACACCCATGACTAAGGGTGTCGGAAATATCACACCTTTATTCTAGGGTGTGAGAATATCACACCCCTTTCTTAAGGTGCTAAGACTTACACCCATTTCCTAGGGTGTTCTGTTACACAAATAAGGGTGCTCCCCATAGGACAAGCCATTTACACCAATAAGGGTGTTAAAATTTTAAGTGTGTAGCGTAGCGCTATAGCACCGCAACGAAACGCGCAGTCGTCCGGATGATCTCATCGTCATGGCGCGAGACTTGAATCCTTGACGGACAGGTGTACTCGCTCAGCGTACTCTCTCAACGTCGTGGAAATAAAAAGGGGCCAGTCGATCATAACAATCTTAACTTGCCTAAGAAAAAATAATAAAGGAGGAGAGCTTTTTTTTTTTTATAAAAAACCCCTCTAGCCGAGGCAAACCTCACATGTTTCGTCATGGACGCCGAAGATGCTGACACTCGCTTTCCCGACCCTGCACAGCTTGTCTCTGAAATTCAACGCTGCCGTTTCCCCCAGTGCGTCGGTGGAACGTCTTTTTAGCTTGGCCATGAGAACGTCTTTAGGAAGAAAAGGGGGAAACTCTTCGATAAGGACTTTGAAAGTCAATTGCTTCTGCGAGCGAATAAAATATTTTGGTGAAAACACTAGCCATAAAATGACTGCATTTATTTTAGGCTCGCAGGGGTTTTCACGGATCAGAACTGCTGTTTATTTTGCTACCACAAAAATATTAAGAAAGTAACTTTGAAAGTAACTTCAAAGTAACTGGCTACTTTTTCCAGTGGTTAGTATTTTACTCAATTACTATTACAAATGCGTAATTTCTACTCTACTCCAATTACTTTTGGCGTCGATACTCAGTAACTTAACTTAACTACCTTTTTTGAGTAATTTGTACATGTCTGGGATAGACTGAGTGACGGGGGGCAACGGGGGCTTCAAGAAAGCCGGCTGGCTTTCTTGAAGTTTCTCGAAATGCGGCTTGGCTTGTTTTGGATCGGCAGAAACACTTTGCTACTTCGAGCAGCGAGCGGCCGCTAAATTGACCGCTGATGCGTCATAACGACTCCGTGAAATTTGGCTTGTCTTGGATCGGCAGAAACACTTTGCTACTTCGAGCAGCGAGCGGCCGCTAAATTGACCGCTGATGCGTCATAACGACTCCGTGAAATTTGGCTTGTTTTGGATCGGCAGAAACACTTTGCTACTTCAAGCAGCGAGCGGCCGCGAAATTAACCGCTGTTGCCGGGTGGTTTTCGTGACGACTCGTCCATTTGTCTTCAATCTGCAAAATGCGGTTCGTTTGCCTCGCTTTTCTACGAGCGTACTTATTTTGTGAAGCAAGGGGTGTTTCTCGAGCTTTGCCTAATCTGGATAAATCGTCTTCTTTTTCATACGCGTCAAGTCCGTTGCACCGACTCCCCCGGGAACCACGCACCCGAAAACGTAACCGAAGGCCTCGGCCCCCCAGAACCGCGCGAGACGGCAAAGCCCGCCCAGAAGCCTCTTTGCACTCCTACTTCTGCGTGTTTTCTCGTACTATGTCCACCTTGCGGAGTAAGAAAAAAAAAAAACAAGCGAAAAAAAAAATGAAAGTGAAGGGCAACCACACGCCCGTCTCTTCGTTTTATTATTTTTGTCCCCGTCTCGGATTAATCACGAGTCGTTCTCCGTCTAGCCTGGGTTTTTGCCACGAGTTTGGTTAAAATATTGACGTGTAAGCAACGCAACTCTTCACGCTGCTTTTTTTTTTTTCCGCAGTGGATTTTTTCAATTTGTATTCCTGCCTGGTTTTGCTACTCTTCTTCCTCCTTCCATCTCCCCTCCCCTCCCTCCCTCATCCCCCCCTTCCCATATAAGAAAGGCCTACACAATAACGTGTTCCAGTCAGACATGTACAAACTACTCAAAAAAGGCAGTTAAGTTAAGTTACTGAGTATCGACGCCAAAAGTAATTAGAGTAGAGTAGAAATGACGAATTTGTTATAGTAATTGAGTAAACTACTAACTACTGTAAAAAGTAGCGAGTTACTTTGAAGTTACTTTCCAAGTTACTTTTTTATATTTTTGTGGTAGCAAGAGGAAAAGCAGTTTTGATCAATGAAAAACCCTGCGAGCCTAAAATTAACGCAGTCTATTTATGGCTTGCGGTTTCGCCAAAATAGTTTATTCGCTCGCAGAAGCAATTGACTTTAGCAAACTAGAACTGACGTTCGGGTTAAAATCTCTGCCTTTCCTTCATAAACCACTACTACTACTAAAGTTCTTGATAGGAGCGTTTTCCCTTTTTCCTTATAAAGACCTCCCCAGCCAAGCTAAAAAGACGTTCCACCGAGGGGCTGGATGGAACGGCAGCATTGAATTTGAGAAACAGGCTGTGCAGGGTCGGGTAAGCGAGTGTCGGCATCTTAGGTATCCATGACGAAACATGTAAGGTTTGCCTCGGGTAGAAAATCTTTTATAACAAACTTTCCACGTTTTATCTTTTTTCTTCGTCAAGTTGAGATTGTTATGACTGCCCCCTCTTTATTCCGACGTCGTTCTGAGGGTACGCTGAGCGAGTGCACCAGACCGTCAAGGGTTCAAGTCTCGCGCCACGACGATGAGATCATCCGGACGACTGCGCGAAAAAAAAAATTGTTTTTGTTTAACAGATGATGAACCGAAGTATACTTCGCCGCTGACGCCGGGTCCAACAAAAATATCTCCCAAGGGTAACTCCCAATCCTCGCCGGCGACTGCAATATTCTGACACGCCTGAAACGTGCCTGACAAGTAAATCGTTTTTAACAAAGAGGAGTTCTCCCAGGTATGGATGGTAGGAAGGACGCGTAGGATTACGTGAACAAGCATCGGCGCTCGTATACAGTTGCGGCTGGAAGCGGGAACGTGCTCCCATGAGTGGATTATCCGTGCCAGGGTTTGTGCGCGGGGGAGTCCGGCTTTGCAAAGGCGTATGCGCTGACGACAAGGCGACCATGGGAACAGGCGCCAAGCTGCGAGGTCATTCCAGTGGCGCCTACCGTGGAACCTACTGCTTGAGTCAGAACTCACTAAAGACAGACAACACGAAAACAACAACTCTCGGATGTCCCCGTCTTTCACGGTTGCAGCTGGAAACGCGGCGCCTGCGTGCATTACCGGATTAGGTCAATACCCGATCCAAGGCTTGTTCAGCATCTCTTCCTGCGTTCGTGCGTGCCGGTGTTATGTTTTGGCTGCTCGTCGCCACCTTGATCCAAGGACGCCTTCCCGAACAAGGGGGCCCCTTGTTCGGGAATGCCACTTCATCTGCCGGCGTCTTATTCATTTCTGCGCTCAAACTTTCGTGATGGGCAAAATTAGCACTATATAATTTCGAAAGTAGTTAGTAATTTGAGTAGAAGTTACCTAAAAAAAGTAGTTAAATTAAACTACTAATTACCCAAATAAAGTTGTAATTGAAAGTTACCAAAATACCCGAAAAAGTAGTTAAACTACAGTAGTTTGAGTAGAGTAGTTGAACTACGTCCAAGTCTGGTTCCAGTACCCCTAAGCAAATCGCTCTCCTATTTTTCGCCGTTGAAATATTTTAGGCTGTACAACAGTGATGTGTGCACATTGAAAGGTAACCCCTTACCAAAAAAAAGTTGCCCAATCTATTGAAATCTTTGCCACTTCTTAACGACCCTTACGACTTTCTTCCCTACCCACTTTCTAACAACGTATTTGTATACATTGTGTGTACACCTTTTTCAGACACGGGTCTATACACTGCAGTGGTTAAACTTTTGATCGAAATTGGATTCATTATTACCGCCCGCTTTGCATATACTTTTTATCAATGGCATTGTTCAGACTTTGTATAGACTTTGTTGAGGTAAAAGTCTGTACACTGCAGTTGTTACAATGTGTATCAAAATTGAATTGATTTTTATCGCCCGCTATTTATATACTTTTTATCAATGGTAGTCTTCAGAGTTTCTATAGCCATTGTTGATACAAAAGCCTATACACTCCAGTTGTTAAAATATGTATTGAGATTGGATTTATTTTTATAACCCACTTTTTATATACTTTCTATTAATGGTAGTGTTGAGACTTTGTATAGCCTTTGTTGAGACGAAAGCCTATACACTGCAGTTGTTCCCTCATGTGTCAAATTTAGATTAATGTTTTATTCCTCATTTTTATATACTTTTTATTAACATCACTGGTCTATAAAGCTAAATAACTTGACATATCTGCAATGTATAAAGAAGTGAGCTTCTTTTCACTTTCTACGAACAAAAAAATTATAAATACACAATTGGCAGAACTATGTTCTTTTTAGCCAAATGAGCAAGTTCGAAGCTTACATTGAGACCATATAGAACCACTCTACTGTGTAAAGAGCAACGTCCAAACGATGGGGCCGGAAAGCCTGCTTTGGACAAGACCAGGGTGGACGCTGTTATGGAAGTGCAATCATTCTATTCTTTTGGCCACTATAGATTATTTTCTTTTTTTTATACATATATTTTGACATTTTTGTCGTTTCCGTGTTCCGAAATATCTGCCCCCAAATTTTCTCCTTAATCTGACATTTTTTTTTTTTTTCCGCTCACCTCCTGTAAACCTTCGCTACATTAGTCGGATAAAAGTGCAAAATTCGGAGAGCAATATCGCGGAACACACGCTGGTTATTCGAATCATAAAGCGAATCATAAAGCACGTCATAAAGCGAGCGACCCCGAAGGCGGTGTACAGCTGAGGAGCAGGACAACTGCCGTAGTTATTTGACCGAAGTCCGAAAATCGTTTCATGGCCCCTTTAAAGACCAGTTTTGCTACGCACAAGCAATCGAAAGGATACAACCCTTTCAAAAAATTTTAATGAATTTCATTTGACAGTTTATGGAGTCTACTCATTACATCTTTTCCAGTCTCAATAGAAATGCAAACGAGTTTTGTAACGAGTCCGTAAGGAGTTTACGAAAACTATTGGCCACCGCGTTCCAATTGATGTTTCGACAAAGCTACCGCGTAATGTTTCCAATGTATTTCATATGAATATAATTTGAAAGTCTATTGACACCGTTTCGAGTCTGTGTTGAAAAACAATTGATTTTTTCTAAAGAGTCCCTAAGGAGTTTACGAAAACTATTGGCCACCGCGCTTCAATTACGGTTTTGCCGTGCCACCTCATAAGAATTTCTAATAGATCTCATTTGAAAGTCTAGATACACTGCTTTGAGTCTCTGTTGAAAATCAAATGTTTTTTTCTACCACGTTGTACTTGAGGTTTTGACGTGCCATCTCATTAGGTATATTCCGACGAGTCGGAATATACCAGATGAGATGGCCCATCAAAACCTGAATTGCAACGCTGTAGAAAATAACATTTGATTTTCAACAGAGACTCAAAGCAGTGTATCTAGACTTTCAAATGAAATGTATTAGAAATTATACTCCTAGCATGGGTTTCTAGATAGACGGCTCTAAGGGGGAAGACGGCAATAGGTTGCATAACATGTGGTCCGGATCTAACCGTTGTTTTGAAGGAAGGGGAAAGTGAGTGCAAGTGTTTTACTTATATGTATGCCTATATACGCATGCAAGGTTCGGAAAATGCCTGCATAAAACCGTGGGAAGGAGTAATAACTGGTTTATTAAGAATGCAAAATTCGAGTATACGGTACACTGCCTTCGTGTTCATGGGGGACCTTGTACTGCCTTCGTGTCCATGGGAGACCTTGTACTGCCTTCGTGTCCATGGGAGACCTTGTACTGCCTTCGTGTCCATGGGAGACCTTGTACTGCCTTCATGTTCATGGGAGACCTTGTACTGGTAACCTATAAAGAAAAAAGATGCACAGTTACACGTTGATCTGCTTATCTAAACTTCAATGTCTGCGCAAGGTATCCTGATCACAGCGCAGCACTACCTCAGCGCTGAATCAGTATTACAAACCGGGACATCAGTACTTTATGAAAGGAGGACCCTCAGAACACACGATACAGGCCATGGAAGTAGCAGTGACTCGTTGCCTTAACAGGACTGAGTTAGCGCTGCACTGTATGTGTGAGCCAGCCTTAAATGCAGAAAGTCACATTCAAAATTCCTACATTTTTGCTCACCCAGGCACTTAATTTACACACTACCTTGATAGTTTAATGAGTGGCACTAATAACACTGTCAGGGGCACCATAATGCAAAAGTATATCTTGCCCCCGAGTCTGCGAGAATCAATCGCTCACTGTTTTGCCGCCGCATTGCACTCTTTTTTATTTCGGCTTTTGAAAAGGTCTACCAAAGATAAGCCAGCAGATGTTGCCGCTCATGAAGTTTACCAAATTCGAACATAGAGAAGCTAAGACTTATAAGCATCTCGCAGAATTAATATGGCAATTCGATCCAATTGATCCACGATCGTAGACAAGCGCCGCAAAACACACATGGACAATAAGTGGTGGCCAGTGTTTTATGCCCACAATTGTTGTCCCTGTGTATTTTTATTTACTTTTTTGTGTTTGTTTACTATCTTGAAGAAGTATTTTTAATCACAACGGACACGAAGGAAAGGGTAATAGGGTTCTATGCGGATCATAAAGCCATGCTCCGAATGGGTGAGTGTCAACTGCAGCTTTCACAACAGTGGCAGATCCAAAGGGGGGGGGGGGGGGGGGGGCCGCCCCCCCCCCTTTATACAAAGTTGACCCCCTCGCTCCCCCCATCTAGGAGGACAATTTGATATGAGTGGACCCCCCTTGCACAAGAAAGAATGGGAGAATAGTATCCTTAAAAATTTTCCGCCCACACCAAAACGGAGGTCTGGATCCGCCACACCAAGTTTGAATTATTGGGAGGATCGAGACATCAGAGGCCGAATTCAAAAAGCAAACTTACGATAAAAACTTGCGTATGACAAAACCCGAGAAGAAATCCTTATTAACAGAACAAGATTGTCGCAACTTTTGTGTGACTTACAACGGAATATTACGACATTATCCAAAGTGTCTCACAAACTTTTTAGGGCAAACATGGCCGCACATCACTTGGCTATTTCGCCGCGACCAGCAATGAATATAGAAGCGTGGGCAAGAGGCATGTGTTTTGCGCACTGTTCACATGCATCCCTACTTGAAGCAGCCTAAGGACAATGCTAAACTACACACGGAGGATTCAGCCGACGAGTCTGCCGAGCTGTCCATCCTGCCCGTTAGAGCTAACGAGGTGCAGGACTGCGATCAACGGCGAGATGCGCCAATGAATCAACGAAAGAAAATGCCACACAAATCTTCAGTGCACACAAAAGGATCCTTCACCTATGAATGGCGTGAACCTGATTTGGTGATCACTAGCGCCCTCTTATACTTCAGTAGTGATTTTCAAAGTGGTGAGCAGCTGTGCGACTCTACCACACTAAAAGGCACATTCCTGACTGGATGTGCCTTTTTAATGCGAAAGCATTATATGTCCACGGAGCGGAAAATCCGACTTGTACCAAACGTTAACAGAGGAATAAAAGAAAGAATAAAATGTGCTTCCACGGCTGAGATTTGAACCCAGTGCTGCTGTGTGAGAGCCGGGCATGCCAGCTGCTCTGCTATCTCAGCCGCTTCGGAATGCGACATTACTCTCCCCTCAAAAAGAAGCTTGTCCCATTACAGCAAAAGACGGCATGTCTTTACCCGCTCTTCGTCCCTGTTTATCCGAGGCTGTTTTTTCATCATGTTTGACGGCATCGGCGTTGATGTGCCCGAAAGATGGTCATAAAAATATGTCCTCGGTTCGATGACATCACACTCCACGTGACGACATGACGTACGATGATGTGTGACGCCGCATGATGTAATGTAAAACAAATATTAGAGGGGCACTTAGGTATCCCTACGTGGATTGAATGCGAAAGCATTGCCATTCCTAACATTAGAGGGGAAAAAGAAGGAAGTGTCGTTAGGAATGGCAATGCTTTCACTTTCAATCCACAAAGGGATAGCTAAGTGCCCCTCTAATATTTTGTGTGGAGTAGAGCTCAAATAAACGCCGTACGGTGCAGTATATCCACGATTAAGTTTCTGCTAGTCGTGAGGCTTAATGTTTTGCACCAACAATACCATAGTTTTTCCTTGGTTGCGACGAAGCGCCACTGCGCTACGAACTTGCTAGAAATTTCTGCATATGCGATTGCTTTCTTCTGGAAACCTATGGTGACCTGCCACTCACTTTTGGCCAAAGAACAGTGAAAATACCAGATGTGAAAACAGCCATAACAAGCATTAAAGAAATCAAGATGGGGGTCATAGCATTAGCTTCCTAACGTGGCGAGACTAGCACAGGATTTTTGTTACTCGCCGTTTATAAGACAGGAGTCGACTTTTTCCGGTCTGATCTTGAAAACAAAGTTTGGTTCGGTTAATTTTGTAAAAGAAGGCCCGTGCTTTCCCGTTTGTAGGGTCATTTTCTCGGTTCAAAATATGACGCAGAGTCCTTCCCATAAAAATGCATGGGTGCCCGCTAGGACTCTTCGAAATGATGAAATTAACTGAGGTCATGCTATACTCTGTTGCCACTCTAGAATAGCAAAGCCCCTCCCACAAAGCCCTTCACTCTTTTTAATAAGCACACACTAGAGAGGAGGAAAGCCAAGAGGACACCGCCAATCATGGCGAGCAAAGGGAATTCTGGGAGGGGCTTGTGCTATTGTATAGTTGCAACGGACTATAACAAAAACTTACAGTACCATGAAAACAAAAAGACCAAGTATGCACAGAAATTTGCAGGAAGTGTAGCAGGGAAAGAATAGAAAAAACTGCAGCTGCAATATTTACCCTTTAAATTTCCCTCGACAGCAGAGCAGAGATGACATGCTGGTCGTCAGAGCCTGGAGGGCCACCCCCTTGTACGGGAGCACATGTAGTCTGAAACAAACAACAAACAAAAAATTAAATGCATGGACAATCCGCACATGCTGTTATTTCGCTTCATTGGCCACTTCAGAGAAAGCAAGCATGCACACCGTTGTCCAACCATGTCAACTGCTAGCCGAATCTTCCTGCCGCCAGGATTAAGATATTGCTTGAGCTATAAAAAAAAAACAATTACACACTACCCAGCTGGCACGCTGAAAGTTCAAACATTGAAGAAACTAACTCATAAAACTTCAATGCACGAGCTACACCTCGTGGACAATACACAAAAGTATGTTCAGTGTAGACCTTGGTGCACTGCAAGGCTGCTTTACCTCAGCCAGTTTGGAACATTTTGCAGTTTCATTCTTTTCAAGATATTATGCCTGAAAATTTGTGACAAATTAACTGGGTTAAAATTTTTTAATCGACACCCGGCCCAAATATTTAGGAAGTATACTAGTGGGATAATTTCTAACTTACCATAATTATTTTCGGCATCCTGAAGGCGTCGCTTCAGGGTCCAGTTTTCACATTGGATCCACCTCACCCTCACAGCTGCAAACACACTGAAATGTTTGCAAAGTTTCAGGCAGGGTAATAAATGTCTGCAGTTTCTCTCGAACACCGCTGTCACAAAGTTTGTCTTTTTTGTCATTTTGTTCTGTTTAAGGGTGGTTTGGGGGAGGGTCAATTGCGATTCTCGCACATGTTTACCTGAGCGCCAAAGGCATGAGCTCGGATGAGACTATACTCCCTTTCATACTTAGGGTGCAACGCTGTCAAAGCTACTGGCACGAGCGTGGGGCTTGATCTCGTTGATCATTTGCACGCCTTCTCGCGCAAGCAAAACCGTAGATAAAGCCACGCACCCGCGCCAGTAGCTTTGACAGCGTTGCACGCTAAGTATGAAACAGAGTATAATGCCGACCGAACTTCAGACCAATGGGAAGAGGAAGACAAGAAGAAGGAAGTGGGACTTGGAGTGTCTCAGGTTGACCAACCACGAACCTGTGACAACCGCATAGGTCATTCAACACACGTCCCATACCACTTAAACACTGTGTCAAACTGCATTTTGAAGTCAGTCCCAGTTCCAACGGTGTATGAATAAAGGCATTCATTTCGTGGCATGCCTTGAAATGAATCGAAGTGACGCAAGCTGGGAACACACTGCTGCTGCTTCATTTGGGAATAACTGCGGCCCTCGGCTTTATCACATCACAATTGCAAAATGAAAGAGAAAAAAAAAAAGGCAAAAGGAACAACTGCTTTATCAATCTAACCGACAAATGTAAACCCAGTTCAATTCTAGAAAGCCAGGGGACCGAAGTTTGTCCTAACAGTACAATCCAGTCCACTTCCATAACTTCAAAACAAAAGATGGATATCCTCTTCAACCATTTTGACTGAAAAGGAATATTGGCTCTGCATGAAGCAAATTCCAAGGAAGTCTAACTTCTGAAATGTAATGAAGTATTATCAATGTAATCAATTTATAGTTGAATGACATCAGTACACTGCTAAACCAATAAGACATTTTCTAAAGCAACGGAGTGAAAGTAGCATTAGGAATTCAATACATGCTCTGTTGACATAAGCTACAATTTCTTGGACCATACACAGAATGAGTGGCAACTTTTCATTACGCTACACATAGAACCAAACATTAGGACAAATAAAGCAAACCCAACTAGTTAAAAAAAGAAAAAAAAATTAAGCTTAACGAGAAAACGTGTGCCGAGAAAATAGAGAGTTTTAGAATATCGGGCGCTACTTTACCGCGCGTTACGGACGGTAAAATAGCGAGGATTGCGGCGAAGAGTTTTAGAATAGCGTTTCTCTGCCGGGGACCCCCCAAAACGCAAGCATCTCGCGCTTAAAACGCCACCAAGATGTCGCGACAGCTTTTATTTGGAATTTAGAACGTTTAATCTTGAAAATTAAACAAGCTTTTTGTCCAGAGTAACATTTTTATAGTGTTGTATACTCAATGCCGCATGTTTTGTTTTTGTCACTGCCAAGCTGCTTTGTTGTACCAGAGCATTGAAGGACTCTGGTTGTACTTACGAAGCCCAGACGATCCACTACCCAGGCATGCTTAGATGTCTGCCACGATCGTAAGTACACGCGCCTCGATAGCTTTGCGCCTCGATAGCTCTGAGCTGTGAATCCAGCGATCCGTGGCGTTTTGAAAACGCTTCGACCATACCGACCGCGGACGCCGAGTGCGACTCACGCAGTTCCCGAGCGGGCGACGGCGTCGAAGACGCGATCAACGGAGATGTCGTGGGCGCCGCCTTTTGCGGTACCCACGCCATTATCGAGAAATAACGGGCCCCAAAGCTCGAGTCCGAAGCTTGTTTTGGGTCTCCGCATGCACAGCAGCCACGAGATTACTCTAAAACTCCATGATGTTCACTTCTCGTTCAACGCGTACAATGCAAACAAAGAAGTATGCTTACCAACTGCGTTGAGTTGCTCGTTCTGTCGCGTCGTCGGTCTTCCGCGCTCTTCGTGAACATAATCATCACAAGAGAAACTTCACAGATAGATAAACTTGATTAAATTAGCACATTTCCATGTCTAAAGGATATTTCCATCCCGCGACACACCCCAACGGTCGCAAAACTAGCGAAACCGGCGAAACCATGGCGGAAAAAGAAAATACAAAGAACTGGTGTCGCTACCGATGGGGCGTCGAAGACGCGATCCTTAAAATAAGAAACCGAAACCAGTAAAAGTTACAATACTGAAACCGAAACTGACCAAATCGCGGTAGAGGGGCGCTGTAAATAGGTCTGTTCACATGATGCATCGTGTTAGCGAATCTTGTAGCGCAAAACTAGGTTTCGGGAAACAGATTCCCCGTCTGAACTCGACCGAAAACGTGGCGCGCCTCCGAAAAAAGTGGCGCGTGTTTCTCACTTCTGCAGCAATTTTTCGCTGAAACCTCACCGACGCCCGTCAATCACCCGAAGGAGAAACGCGGACGCTGCCAATGGCCGCTCGACTTCGCTATGACGTCTGACCTTCGAGGAGGAGCGAGCTTTTGGAGGAGTCTGATTTTTGGCCGATCCCGTATCCGAGCCTCCGAGCTTTGCCGAAAGAAAACAAACAAACATGGCGAGCGACAAGCCCCCCTATCCGACAAGCGAAGAAGCGGTGCGTACGGGCGACGAGTCTTGGTCCTACTCGGTTGCAGGTGTGTTAACGGCGCCTACAGTACGGATTGGGGGCGCGGTGCAGATTCGTCAACAGTCGCGGCGGGTGCAAGCACTGTATATAAACATGATGGCTGGGGATAACGTTTTTTATTAGCGGTGTAAAAATGTCTAAAATGCTTCGAGATAATCTCGCGGTTTTTCCCGGGTTTGGCAGGACTAGTAAACCCAGTGAGCCGAATCTGACGAAATTCATTGAGTGGCATTAATAAAACAGGCTGTCCCTTCACACTGTGCGTACTTCATATCATTTTGATGCGAAACGCTTGGTATTCCCGGTACAGATGACAAGGTTTGGCGGAATTCTCGTGAGTCAATACGTCACAGGTTTCGCGCGTCAAACTCCACGTGTGAACAGGCCGATTTCGCGAAATCTTGGTTTCGCTAAACTGTGGCGCGTTGAAGAGATACATCGTGTGAATAAGCCTTTAGGAGTAAAAGAGAGTGAATACAGTTATTATTTTAAGCACAGGAAATAAATCTGTATATCAGAACTAGCACCGACGCGCTATTTGTTTCGGGTGCAATGCAGCAGGGAGTAGATTTATTGATTTTTTTTTGATAACACTCGTTTCAATGTGTAATGAGTAAACTCAAAAGAATTGCTATTGATTGGGTAACGATAAACCTCACTTGAATTTGTAATGAGTAAACTCGAAAGAATTGATATTGATTGGGTAACGATAAACCTCACTTGAATTTGTAATGAGTAAATTCAAAAGAATAGATATAATAATAATAATAATAATAATCTTTATTTTTCGGGTGCCCTAAAACGGCCGAGCGGCCTTCTCTTAGGTACACCAACTCGTACAATAAAACTCAAACAAAAATCCTACTCATTAAAAAGAAATAGATATGCATATACACTGACGCGCTATGAAGTGACGAAAAGTTCGTCCAACTGACAGCGAAATGTAGGCAGGGGTGTGGTGATGTCAACTTGGGGTGGCACAATGCTGTTATACAATGTCTGTAAACGAGAAAGAGGTGACACACGGCATGGTGAGCAAATATCAAAACAGGTGAGCTGTCTCGTCGCACGGAAAGGAACATGGAAATGGATTTTACTAACAAGCCATGAAGAATCAATGGCACCATTAATGATCTTATGCAGGAATACCAAGTCAAGGACTGTTCTTCTGTGTGATAAAAGCTTCAGCGAAAATCTATTCAGTAAGCATTCATAGTCATAATACACACGTCGTCCAATCCATCTATCATAAACAATTCGAACAAATCTTTTTTGCACACGTTCTATGATCAAAGCCTGTGTTACAGAAATTGAATTCCAAATCACAGAAGCAAACTCAAGCCTTGAAACCACTAAGGATTGAAAAAGATGTATTGAACAATGGGGCTTTCTAAAATGCTTGGTCAAACGCGATATAACTCCTAGAACTTTCATTGCAGAGCTGACAACAAAAGAGACATGATTTTTAAAAGTTAATCCGCAGTCAATTAACACACCAAGATCCCTTACAATTGACACTCGTTCAATCGGATTTCCCTCAAGATGATAAGTGTTATTTATGATCGCGCGGCGTCTGCACAAAGATATCACTTTTGTTTTTAAAGGATTAAGAAATAACTGATTTTGTTTACACCACTGTGCTATATTAGACACATCATGTTGTATCAGATCACAATCTAAATGACAGTGAACACTCTTAAACAACTTGATATCGTCAGCAAACAAAAGCAGTTCAATGTTCTTTACACATGACGCTATATCATTTATAAAAATTGAAAACAGTAGAGGACCCAAAATTGAACCCTGGGGCACGCCTGATATTGAAAAAAACTCTTTGGAATAGCTGTCAGCGACCCGAACACTATTTGATCGAAAAGACAAATAACTCTTAAACCAGTTACACAATTCTGTACAGACACCATACAGATGCAACTTGGACAAAAGCAACACGTGACTCACTTTATCGAAGGCTTTTGACAAATCAAAGTATATTGCATCTACTTGTTCTCTGTTTAAAACAAACGGCACACAGTAATCTAAAAAGGTACATAAATTTGTTTCCACAGACCTACCCTTTAAAAAACCGTGCTGCAAGGGCGTTATTTTTTGACGGAAATAAAAAGTCATCCTGCTATGCACAACAATCTCAAAAACCTTGGAAAAAGCACAAAGCAGAGAAACTGGACGGTAGTTCGCAACTACAGATGCGTCACCGCCTTTTAAGATAGGAACACCAACTGCTTTTTTCCAGAGCGAAGGGAAAACGCCTGAACTGAGTGACATATTAAAAATGTGCTTCAAAATAGGAATGAACAACTGACCGCAACCTTTGATAACAAAACCTGGTACACCATCTACACCAGAAGAAAACTTCGGTTTTAACTTTCTTATCGCCTCGGCAATATCAAGAGAGTCCACTCTTACACACTAAACGAAAATATACCCAGATGGGAGTACATCGCTTGTCCTCTAGCGCATTCCCTTATGGGAGGTTTTTATACTCTGCAGGATGGGAGTTCAGAATGAACTCCCACGCAGGCCAGAGGTTTTTGGGGGATGCAAGGGAGTATGTACAGAACTCCCAGCAGTACGGGAGTCTGTTCATGGATCAATGGGAGTATTTATTTACTTCCATCAGAGTGTTCCTAGGTGGATCCAAGGGAATATTCTTTCACATCCTTATGGGAGTTTTTACGTGGACTCACGGGAATGTTCCTTTACATCCACCTGGGAGTGCTTACGTGGGTCCACGGGAGTATTCTTTCACATCCACCTGGGAGTGCTTACGTGGATCCACGGGAGTATTCTTTCACATCCATATGGGAGTTTTTACGTGCATTTATCGGACTATTTTTTCACATCCATATGGGAGTTTTTACGTGCATTTATGGGACTATTTTTTCACATTCATATGGGAGTTTTTACGTGCATTTATCGGACTATTCTTTCACATCCATATGGGAGTTTTTACGTGCACTTATGGGACTATTTTTTCACATCCATATGGGAGTTTTTACGTGCATTTATGGGACTATTTTTTCACATCCATATGGGAGTTTTTACGTGCATTTATGGGACTATTTTTTCACATCCATATGGGAGTTTTTACGTGCATTTATGGGACTATTTTTTCACATCCATATGGGAGTTTTTATGTGCACTTATGGGACTATTCTCTCACATCCACCTGGGAGTTACAGCCGGGACCTAAGGGAGTATTCTTTCACATCCATTTGGGAGTTAGTACGTGGACCCACGGGAGTCTTCTTTCACATCCTCCTAAGAGTCGTATACCTACGGGAGTATTCCTTCGCATCCATCTAGGAGTTTCTTCAAAGCCAGGAAGTGTGGAAGGAAAGGCATAAGCAGGTAGCACAATGCACGAAATAAATTTATTGCATTATGAATATTTTTTGCACATGTCGTGTAACAAGAGCTCATTTTGCCTTGGGCGCAAACTGGCTTATACCCCGTCAGACGGCCATTTAAATGGCCTTCAGAGCAAACTCCTCAAAAAATGTCTGCGAACACCAAAGGGCACAGGCAAAGCCGAGATTGTGAACTGATTTGCCGATTCCTTGAAGGAATTCATTCCGAAGGCCATTTAAATACCTGACTGACAGGGGTATTTATTACAATGTAGGGTACGCTAGGCTAACTGTGGTACACAAGCCACGATCGCTCTGTAGAAATTTATCAATTCCAGTGCCTTCACCCGTGGCTTCATGTAGCAGTCGGCAAAACCACGTTCAATGAAAGTCAGCATCTTATGTGCCTTCTTTACGTAGTGGATGTGGAAAATCCAGTAGACGGCAATGAGGTACGCCACATCCTGACGGAGCCATACCATAAGTTCAAAGTTCTTCCTTAATCAGTCCTAAAATATTGAAATAAATTACCTCAAGCTTAACAGAATTTGATAAAACATAATATGAGAGTCACAGATTTTTTACCTCAGCTTATTTATGTTAAACACTCTGACTGCTCCTTCTTAGACGTCGCAGCTTGCTCGTTATATGTAGTAGCGGCAGATGCAATCACTCTTCCTGCAATCAGTCCGCTGTTGGCCATTCTCTTTCCTGCGTAGTGCTGGAAGGGACCTGTAACCAAAAAAGCACAAGCATTTAAGTTAAAATGTACTCACAATCAACACAACAGATGTTTCCGACGTTATCGTATGAACCTTGCAAACCAGGTGGGGAGTAGACTTTTCTCAAGAAGTGAATTGAAGACAGTTTCTTCAAAGCAATATCAATACTACTGATACTGAAAATATGGTAAAAGGGCAGAATCGTTTTAAAGTGATATAGCAACGAAATTGTAGTGCCTATTTTATTGTCTAAATGTCAACCATGTTTTGACCATACAGTGAAGACACCAATTTATTGCTCAAAAAGACACAAAACATCTAGAACTAGTGTCTCAGAAGATCTCCCGATATGCATCACGTTTGCGACGTCTGGTTCTCCTTCAGTCAAAGCTACGTGGGGGCTGGCGTGGCTGTGAGCTTACATGTTCGTGACGTCTGGTTCTCCTTCAATCAAGGCTATATGGGGGCTGGCGTGGCTGTGAGCTTCGCCACTTGATGATGTCAATGCACTGCAAGCTGGCCGCTTGGGTTGTCCCTCCTCGCTCTCTGCAGGAGTTGAATAAGCACGGGAGAAAAAAGAAAACCGGTTCAGCCAAGTTAGACAGGGCTCGGGCGCACACAGCCTGCCACCATGTTCTCGTGTAGCGGTGCTGCTTTTATGTGGTGTGACGTGACAGTATTTGGTTTATTTAAATAATGTTTCGGCGCCTTTTTTAGCAAAAAAAATTGGTGTCTCCATGGTGTGGGCAGAACATGGTTAACATTTAGACAGTACAATTAGTGCTAAAATTTTGTTGTAATAACCTTTAAAAAAAAAAAAGAAAGACCAAGGTACACCCTTATTTTCAACAGTTCACATTAAACATGTTTATAACTATCTACCTTTCTGTGCCAGTTTCCTTTTCCATCGTTTCATAGTCTCAGTAACTTTAAGAGTGAGTGACAGTCCTGCAAAAATGTCATCAAGCGTGTAAAAATTTTGAAAGCCGGAAAAATTGACAGCTTATTGCAAGCTTTAAAAAAGTCAAACCAAACAAAACGACCTATTGCAAAAACTGTAGGATACCTGTCTTGCTGCATGTAAGCTTAAGAAATTGAAATTAGTATACATTTCTAGCGATTTACTCCTACAAACTATAATTTTCTTCACTCTCGCACAATCACTAGGCAGAAGAAGCAAAAGCCCTCCCATTATCATAATCGTGTGCACTGCAAACATGCAAGAGTTATCAACTTTTTGAGAAACGACTATAAGGGATAGCTCACATATACGGCACAGAGCTAAATCAACAGTAAAACAGTGCTGACTTGAACTTAACTTAGTACTGATGCAGCAGTGTATGAGCATCAGATCATTAACAAAGAGCAAAATCAGCACTATTCCCAGCACTTACTAATAGTACTGCACTATTGTAATGCCCCGAATCTGGGTGAAGCCTTTCAAATCACCGCATAAATTGGCTTCACAATGTATTGCACTACGATTTACCAAAGAGGTGCCTGAAGGTGGTGAAAGCATCGCAGAAAAAATTTCAAAGAATGAACTTACCCGAGTAAAAAGTAAAAAAACTGGTTTGGCTACCTATGACACCAGTGTGCTAGTATATGCGCATCCTCCGACTGGCACAACAACCGACAGATGGCGGCAACGGCACCGACGCCTTATGGCAGTTCAGTAGCTCCACGGTCACGCCAAAAGCACACCACATGTAGCTGTAATTATTCAACGAACCATCGGTTTGATTATTTTTGTGTCCATTTAATGTGATTTATTGGGGGTAAAAATAAAATAATGTTCTGACAATTATAGCACCGAAAAAGTGTGCACCATTTATGACTCAAAAAGGTTGTCCGATTTTGGTGTGACTGGGCGGCTGCTGAGCAGCTACAAGCCGCTAGGGTTGATGTCGCCATCTGTCAGTTATTGGGCCAGTCAAAGGGTGCACAGTTAGCAGACGGGCGCCGTAGGCAGAAAAAAATAGTCATTTTTTTACCTTTTACTCAGGTAAGTTTGTTCTTTGAGCTTTTGATGCAGTGATTCCAATACCTTCGGGCACCTCTGTCGTAAATCGTAGCGTGATGCATCCCCAAACCGACTTAATGCAGTACTTTAAAAGCTTCACCAAGATTAATAACTTGGCAGCACAGGTGTAGTGCTAATGTGAACAGGTCTTAAAGGAAAGGAACAGAAATTTAGAATTCCCAAAATAAGGTAGCAGGAGTGTTCATCGGGGCGCCACCAACCCCTAAACACCACTCATAAAGCGATATCTCGAACGGATGGCCATATTTTTGTAAAATAAGGATGCGATAAGTGAGAATCGCGAGATCGTGTTTCCTGCAGAATAGTTGAGGAGGGGGGAAACGGCTTTGCTTCTTTCCCTTTTCGCGTCCTCGAGGAGTCAAAGTGAGAAAAGGAGGAAACCAGAATCACGACGTCACGGGCCTTTTTGGCCATTGTTCAAGCATGCTCTTCTTTCACAAAAATACAACCATCCGTTAGAAATATTGATTTATGCATGATGCTTTCAGGTTTGTAGCGTCCCGCGTAGCGCTTCTGCGTTGTTTCCCGAAATCAAAATTTCGCTTCAGCATTCCTCTAAAGGATGTACACCTAACAATTATATTTGGCAAATACATAACAAGGAATTGCCTAACTTATACAAATAATTTCAATTTTTTTAGTTGTAATAGACTGATTTCACAGGTCAGTTTGGCTAAGCCACTGCTGCTGCAATGCATCAAGGGAACTTTCCTCTTTCTGCATGTGCCCCAACCTCGCTGGAGCTCTGCGCGTGCAAAGCGCGAGACGGCACGAGGTGTCTCAAGCACTGCCACCTGCCTCTTGTGAACTAAAGTTATGGCGGCTTCACACATGCGCTGAACGCTAAGTGAGATCGGTCTATTCCACTAAAGATTAAAATAACCATACCAACAGGCTCTTATCAATCTTTCATGAGTCTTGATTGTTTCAAAAAGCAACATGTCCCGTATACCCTGTTTCATTATAGTAAGTTACAGCTCAAGAAGATGGGGCGAGGGAAAAGAAGGTCGGGGAGGAGGAAGCAGACGGAATGCTAGATAGAAGAGGGAAAAACTTCCTCCTCTCTTCTCCAGCAATTCGTCTGCTTCCTCCTCCCCAGCCTTCCTTTCCCTTTCCTTACATTCTTGAGTTGTAACAGACTATAATTACGTGAAGGACAGACAAAGGCAACGCCAGACGAGGGGAGAAAGGCCAAGCACTAGAAAGGTTGGGGAGGGGAGAAACCTACCCTCCTCTCTAACGTTCCTAGTGCTCTCTCTTTCTCGCCTCGCCCTCTTCTTCTGTCAAGCCTTCCTAGTGCTTGCCCTTTTTTTTTTGCCTGGAGTTGCTTCGCTTGCACTGCACACAACTAGTGGCGCAGACTATTAGCAACGTGCACGACAAAAAGCGTCGCTGTAGTTGGGTTTGCGATCCGCCGAACCATAGCTTCCTGTATACTGATAATGCTTACCCAAATGCCGGCTAACGGGGAGGGAAATCCTGCCAATTACAGGGAGGTAGAGGCAAATATTGCCAATCAGGACAAGGGAAATTCTGTTTGTGACGTCACGGACGGAAACCATTAAAGGGTGCCAACGAAACATCTTGGAGCTAATGGAAGTGGAACATAAATAGCTCTGATGACTGCCCGGTCCGGTTCTCGAGCTGCGCAAGGGCCACTGGTCCTCTCGCTCGAACAGTGCTTTCAGCTCTTCATTCTGGTACCTGGGCCACAAGTTGTGCCAGCAGGCTTGCAGCACCAGCTGAAGGAGTTGAAGGCCCACTTCTGAAAATACAAAGCATAAAAGAAGCAATCACTTAGAACAAAAATAATAAAATCATAAAAATAATTAGAGTAGAGCTTTGAAGATTCATCTCAACCACCTAGGTATTGTTAAGATTGATGGACCTTGCAGAACAGTAAGCCTGTCAAATTGCAGGCACCTCGGTCTGGTTTACAACCTGATAACTCGGAATCAGAGGACAAAAAATTGTAACAAAGCCAACTTACAATTAGTGGCCAATCAGACAATAACCTCTCAATATTTTGAAAGCATTGACAAAGAAGATGAGCACAGCCGTGACAATCTACTTGACTCACAATACCAAGTGTCAGTCAACCAAATAATGCTCTTATGCCCTTGAAAACTGTGGCACGGATAAAGACTACCACCAAAAAGATACCCCGTCACCATGCTAAACCTTGCTCTACAAACGGACGTGTGAAGAGCAACCCACAAGGGCCACAAGAAAGCACCTGCCTCTCAAGAACCTTAGCTTCACCACAGAAGATGGTCTACCTTGATAAAAAGGACATAGCCTTGCAGCTATTTCAACTATCCGCTCACGTGATGGGGATAGTATACCAAACATATCAGATCGAAGATATAGTTTGACGGTCAAGTTGACCGACTGATTACGGAGCAAATTGCACGGAACAGAGGAGCCTGCTTTAATCTGTTGGTTAGCAATTGTCTGTTAAAAAATTAAAGAAGCACTTAACCAATTTAAGTAGCTATTGCTACTTAAATCGGCATCAGAAATCGATTCCTCGGGAACTATTGCAGACACATCCACATTTATGACCGTAAATAGACTTTCGCAGACATTGGTTTAGTGCCCCTTTAAGAAAAAAGGAAGACAAGTCGATCGAATACAATGCCTGTATGGGTAGTGAGCTTCAAAGAAACTGCTCGTGCAGCTAAAAGGCTTTTGATCGCCTTGTAAATGTGCATAATGGTGACGGGGTATCTCATGAGAAATCATTAATGCTGGAGAAAATTGAGTATGTCGTAGAGCTGCGAGAAGGAAAAAAACGAGAAGGAGGAGGCAGTGCAGAAATATCAAGCAAGCATTCGCACAACCGAGTCGGAGTTGCCGGAGTCTTTCCTTTTTCGAATGTGCTGGCGACCTTCGGAAACTCGTCAAACAAAAAGCATATTAATTTTTTTTTAAAAAAGGCGCCCACCTAAATGTTGTTAAAGGGACCATGAAATGATTTTAAAATCGAATTTCATCCACCGCACGTCGTAAAAGGTGTGAAAAGAAACACAAAAACACAAAACTAGGGAGCCAAAAAAAATTATTTGCTATAGAACTTTTAAAAGAAAACTGGACTCTTTTGCGCCTTCCTTCCTTCGCCTGTTCACTACGATGCATCCGCGGAAATGGAGCACGTCAGCCAAATCCAGGTCGCCTATTGGGTAAGAGCCTACCTCACCAGCACCGCGATCGTAAACAATAAATAGCCGGCGAATGTTTCCTAAAAGTTTTGTTAAATAATATTCAGATCCACATTTTGTAGCATAATTAGAGATGTGTGGCGAAAATTGCCAAATTTGATAATGCTGAGAGCCAAGCGCCATCTATCGTGTGGTAAACGAAGCAACCACTGCGCGTGTGCAGTAGGGCAGGGCCGAGTTCAGAACGGTGATTTCCTTTGGTTTCCTTCCTCTCAGAACTCTGACTGACTGAACGTTTATTTTTCTACGTCTTCATCTCGCGCGTGCCGACTTCAAGCAGCAAGAAAAAAATGTACTTAAAGGGACCATGAAATGACCTTTTTACTTTTTCCAGATAACTTTTACATTAAACCGTCAATGTTGACTGAATGCCGAACAGGCATCCGTTTTCGTCTCGGTTTATTAACTTTTACACAAAAAATTATTGAAATATCGACTTTTTCATTCTCTCCAACTGACCGCAAAAGAAGCCGTGACGTAGACCGTTTCCGGAACCGGAAGTTCTCTCGGCAGTAGGAGAATGGGAGTGTTAGCGGCAACGAGTTGGGGTGCGCCGGTAGGTTTTACTGCGCTGATGTCACCGACGTATTTCCTGAATCGG
Organism: Ixodes scapularis; assembly: GCF_016920785.2. Classification (NCBI taxonomy): domain Eukaryota; kingdom Metazoa; phylum Arthropoda; class Arachnida; order Ixodida; family Ixodidae; genus Ixodes; species Ixodes scapularis. The sequence goes on from NW_024609876.1 coordinate 865,987, forward strand.
CGCCTCTCATCGCCGCATCGCAGCTGAGCGAAATTCAATGAGATATGTTGCGCTACAGCGACAGCATGGGACTAGTCCCATACGCCGGTATGCCTGTTGGGAAGTGCAGCGAGTCTTGTCACCACCCCGTCATTGTTGGCAGAAGGGCCGGCCCGTGTCAGTCGTTTGCAAAGCGACGTAGATGGCGTTTTTCGCGGCCTCGGAGATGCAGGAGCGAGCCGACGTTAAAAAAGATACGTTTGAACTACGAGTGTCAGCAAGAGCCACGTAAATACCTGCTTACACTCGGAGCGGACGCGCGCGCTTGATGGAAGTCTTGTATTCGCGCTGTTGGTAAGCGCTTCGGGACCGTTCTTTTACGATTGCAACTCGATACTGACGCGACACTCGGCAAAGAAAGGTTGGACCGGGGTCGACAGTGACGTGCAGTCTGTCAGAATAAAAATGGCACACCAATAACAAAGTGTACATACCGTGTTACGAAGGCAATCCATACGGCGTTTATTTCAGCTCTATATCACACAAAACAAGAAGATAGAATCGACGAGAGTCCCTTTTCGACGAGTGTTCGTCAACACTGCCTCGGAAAACAAGGGGAAGAGATTGACCTCCTCACCTCTTAATCTAGAATTGAGGTCAGTGGTCAAACTATAATACGGGAAGGGTCCACAAGGGTCGCGCGGGCATATTCCATTTAGCACGCCAGCCGGTCGTAGGCAGACGGTCTTGCGACGAAGCAACGCAGCGCCGAGTCGGAATGCCTGCTAGGCCTATACGCTTCGTCGGAGTCGGTGAATCCAGCGTTCTTGTTCGTCGTGGTCTGTTTTAAGTACTGTTTTCTTGCTGCTTGAAGTCGGCACGCGCGGGAAGAACACGTAGAAAAATAAACGTTCAGTCAGTCAGAGTTTTGAGAGGAAGGAAAACAAAGAAAATAAATGTTCGTCGGTCGCCGTCACCCAAGTAACTGGCGGCCCTGCCCTACTGCGCACGCGCAGTAGTTGCTTCGTTTACCACACGATAGATGGCGCTTGGCTCTCAGCATTATCAAATTTGGCAATTTTCGCCACACATCTCTAATTATGCTACAAAATGTGGATCTGAATATTATTTAACAAAACTTTTAGGAAACATTCGCCGGCTATTTATTGTTTACGATCGCGGTGCTGGTGAGGTAGGCTCTTACCCAATAGGCGATTTGGATTCGGCTGACGTGCACCGATTCTGCGTGTGCATCGTAGTGAACAGGCGAAGGAAGGAAGGCGCAAAAGAGTCCAGTTTTCTTTTAAAAGTTCTATAGCAAATAATTTTTTTGGGCTCCCTATTTTTGTGTTTTTGTGTTTCTTTTCACACCTTTTACGGCGTGCGGTGGATGAAACTCGATTTTAAAATCATTTCATGGTCCCTTTAAAACAGACCACGACGAACAAGAACGCTGGATCCACAAACACCCGAGAAGAGCGACAACAGCCGCGAATCCCGCTCCTACGAAGCTCTCAGGATATATAGGCCTAGCAGGCACTCCGACTCGGCGCAGCGTTGCTTCGTCGCAAGACCGTCTGTCTGCCTACGACCGGCTGGCGTGCTGAATGGAATATGCCCACGCTACCCTTGTGGACCCTTCCCGTATTATAGTTTGATCGCTGACCTCAATTTTAGGTTAAGAGATGAGGTCAATCTCTTCCTCTTGTTTTCCGAGGCAGGGTTGACGAACACTCGTCGAAAAGGGACCCCCGTCAATTCTCTCTTCTTGTTTTGTGTGATATAGAGCTGAAATAAACGCTGTATGGATTACCTTCGTAACACGGTATGTACACTTTGTTATTGGTATGCCATTTTTATTCTGACAGACTGCACGTCACTGTCGAGCTGTAACAGTTCGTGGGAGGTATACGCGCAATACCGGTCCAACCTTTCTTTGCCGAGTGTCGCGTCAGTATGACGCGACACTCGGCTCGCTCCTGCATCTCCGAGACCGCGAAAAACGCCGCGGCAATTTGTTTCCATCTACGTCGCTTTGCAAACGACTGACACTGGCCGCCTTTTACCAACAATGACAGTTTGGTTAACTTCTGGAGTCTTCACCGGAAGACTCGCTGCACTTCCCAACAGGCATAACGGCGTATGGGACTAGTCCCATGCTGTCGCTGTAGCGCAACGTATCTCATTGAATTTCGCTCAGCTGCGATGCGGCGATGAGAGGCGCCGATTCAGAAAATATGTCGGTGACATCGGCGCAGTAGAACCTACCGGCACACCCCAACTCGTCGCCGCTAACGCTCCCATCTCCAACTGCCGAGAGAACTTTCGGTTCCGGAAGCAGCGTACGTCACGGCTTGTTTTGCGGTCAAGAAAAAGTCGATATTTCATTAATTTTTTGTGTAGAAGTTAATAAACCGAGACGAAAACGGATGCCTGTTCGGCATTCAGTGAACATTGACGGTTTAATGTAAAAGTTATCTGGAAAAAGTAAAAAAGTCATTTCATGGTCCCTTTAACTGCTGTACCTTCCTAAAAGCAGGCGGACAAAGGAGAGGCCTGGTCGCTCTGACGAAACAACAGATATTCTGTCGGCCGGTCACAAATTCCCCTCGGCTCCCCACGAGCTGGGGGGATTTGAGAACATTCGTGATGCGGAGCACGTGAGTTTAGAGCTCGATGACGTTTAATCCTGTGCTCAGGGAGAAACCTAGTCGTGCGAATACTTTATTAAGAACTTGCAAAAGGATATTGGTCTGAACTCGAAGTTTCGATTGATCCTGCTTTGACTGCTCAAAACTGATATCGTTTTAGCGATATAAATTAACTGAAATGAAATGTTTCTAATGGCTGTTTCACAAACTCGTGACTGCTTATGACCGGAGGGTGCAAAAACAGATTTTAATCTCTTGCGACTGCTTAGAATTGGTAATATCGCTGCACAGTTAGTAAGAAGTTGAAGAAGGCTTAAAATCCGGTTTTTACCCTCACTCTGGAAAAGAGAGGATGTAGTTGTGCACGCCCTGGTGAGCGAGATTGTTTCTAACTGCTCACAGGACACTGCTGCATCTCGCCGCGCGAGACCGCGCCAACCAGGCACGTAGCCAGGATTTTGTTTCGGGCAAGGGGGGGGGGGTTGGGGCCGCCTATGACAAAATGCTGTATGAGGGGGAGGGGGGACAGGAGGTCCCAGCAAAATGGAAGATTTCGGGGGGGGGGGGGGGAGCCAAGCCCCATGGGCCCCTTCACTTGCTACATGCCTGGCGCCGACCACGGGCGAACCCCAAGGCTGAGAGTTTGCGGCATAAGCATGGAGAGGTAGGTGCTGCTCAATCTGTGGTACCAGTGCTTGCAGAGTTCCTGTATAGGCTCCCTATGGGAGCCAGAGTTGCGTGTTTATCCCCGTAGCGCCGTCTTTCCTGCACGGCACGTGATCCTGCTCCTCATCTGACTGAATTCAGATGAGGATCTGACTGAAGCAGGGGAACGTACGCCGGGGCGCACGCAACGTCTACTTTCCTGCACGGCATTTGAGTCTGCTCCTCACGTGATCGGATCTCGGCGAATAGCGGCGCGGCGGCACGTGGAAAACAGATGCGCAACTCTGGCTTCCGTAGGGAGCTTATAGACCATTCCATTTAGTTCTCTCAGGGCGGTGCCATTTTGTTAGACCACAGCACCCACTCCACACATCCGGGAAGTTCAGCAGGGTCGGCGAGGTAAAACGAGAGAGGGCACGCGCCCGACTCTGCTAGCAGACGACAAACAGGGAGGTTGCCGTTCTCCATCTCTGGGCTGTACCGACGGGCTGTACCAAACATCGAACTCTTGCTCGTGGCTGCCGTTATGAAGTGGTTCGCATTCTTAGAATATTTATGGCTACTCCAAAATCAGCCTTTAGCGCTCTGTTGTTTTATCTCAGTAAATGATCAACTAGCGTATCTTTGCCCTATTACTTCAATAGCAGTGGAGTCAGCTGGCAACTCAACCACTGCGTCTATTGCGCCAGGAGAGCACGTTTTTATTTATTATTCCAGACTTCCACTCATTGTCGCTAAAGGCCCACACCAGTACCAACTTCGTATAGTAAAATAGCTACAGCGACCGAATTTAACATTAAAAACGAGCGTGTTGGTAATTATACATAAACAATCGGAAAGAATAAACAAAATTTGGGACGAAAGCAGACGCTTACATCTCTTTCAACTCTCACCAACATTTATTTCGTCTCCGTTCAAACGACGGCCATCGAGCAGGTTCAGGGGAGGGAGTAGAGAAGGAAAAAGGAGGGGGGGTTGAAAGAGGAGGAGGGGGAAAAACGGGTTATTCGCGGCCTTCCCTCAAGGCCTCTGGTCCCTTCCGCCCAGTTCGGGACGGAGGAATTTCATCTGCCTGTCGGAAAGGGCTAGATAGAGAAGCCGAAGCGACGTCAGTGACCAAGCTCTTAATGGCGTACAATTCGGCGACTTCCCTGCCAAATCTCTGCTAGTGTCCTCCAAATACGCGCAAACCTTTGCAACTGGACGAACAACCGTCGCACGTCATACGGTGTACGACTATTGGATGTATGGAGTCGTCGGGGGTTTGCTCAGTGATAGGCGAGTCCCTTAAGGCCATGTGCGGTGTTGTGCTAGTAGGGGATAACTGTAAAACGCTTTTTGCGAGGAACAGGAGCGGCTGGCGGTGCCCAGGAGGCGGTGATCAGCCTCTTTAGTGTATTTGCCACTAAGTCTTCAGGATACCCTGCCCTCTTTAGCCTCTCTGTTTCTAGAAGCACGCTGTGCATGCTGTGCATAGGAGCTGAATGGAGGAGACCGCACCGGAGAGCCGGGTGTTCCAGTATGTAGACGATTACCTGATCGTGCACCCAAAGCAGACCCCTCCCGAGTCTGTCATTCAGGCCTTCGCTTCGAGACCCACCGGACTCTCCTTCAAGAAATAAGACCCTTCTGAAGAGTGTCTTCAATACTTGGACCTGCACCTGAAGATGCACCCCGATGGGATATGCTGGGAGTTCAGATAGCGCACACAAAAGCCGGTCCGACCTTCACGAGTGCCCACTCCAAAGCAGTAAAACGGGGTCTCGTGAACTCACTCCTAAAATCCTCTGGAACCAGGTCGTGCCCCCATCTCACCACGCACAGCGTGCTTCTACAGACAGAGAGGCTAAAGAGGGCAGGGTAACCTGAAGACTTAGTGGCAAAGACACTAAAGAGGCTGATCACTGCCTCCCGGGCACCGCCAGCCGCTCCTGTTCCTCGTAAAAAAACATTTTGCAGTTATCCCCTACTCGCACAACACCGCACATCGCCTTAAGGGACTTGCCTATCACTTCGAGATAGGGGTAGTGTTTAGCTGCAAGCAAAAGCTTCAACAAATGTGCAGAATGGTGAATACCCCACCCTCCGTTACCCAATGCAACAAAAAGCACGGACAGCAGTTAGTTAAGTGCAGGAAGGAGGTGGTTTATACCATCCTTTTTTCGTGTGTGTGTGGGGGGGGGGGGGGGGGGGTATATAGGGCAGACCGGCAGGTGCCTAAATGAGCGCCTGAGGGAACACTCGCGAAAGGTGAGAAAACCCCCCGACGACTCCATGCATCCAATCGTCGTACACCGTATGAAGTGCGACGGTTGTTCGCCCAGATACGAAGGTACGCACGTATTGGGAGGACACCGGCAGAGATTTGGCAGGGAAGTCACCGAATCGTACGCCATTAACAGCTCGGTCACTAACGTTGCTTCGGCTTCTCTAGCCCTTTCAGACAGGGAGATGAAATTCCTCCATCCTGAACTGGGCGGAAGGGACCAGGGGCCTTGAGGGAAGGCCGCGAATAACCTGTTTTTCCCCCTCTTCTTCTTTCAACCCCCCCCCCCTTTTTTTTTTTCCTCCTCTGCTCCCTCCCCTGAACCTGCTCGATGGCCGTCGTTTGAACGGAGACGAAATAAATCTCGTAGAGAGTTGAAAGAGTTGCATGCGTCTGTTTTCGTCCCGAATTTGTGTTTATTCTACCGGATTTACTTTTCGCCGGAGCGACCGAGCGCATGCTAGCACTAAATTTAGCGCATGCGTTAGCGCGCGCTCTGCCAGGGTGTTTTAGAATAACGTTTCTACACCGCAACAGAAAGGCCTAAGCACCTCGTGCTTGCAACGCCACAAAGATACAGTAACACTTTTTATTTTGCACACAAAATACTGTAACTTGAGAAGAAAAAAAGTTTCTTGGTTCACAGTAATAATTTTAGATTTGTTTAAATATGAGAATGCAACGGAAGCAGTCGACTGGTAATGTCCACCTGCGTCGCCTAAGCAAGAGAGGTCTCGTGTACTGACCTTCGCACTCCATAACTTCACCGAGAAACGTTTGCGCGTCGCAAGTTGCCGGCAATTGTTGCCCACCTTGTTGGGTCCTATTAAACGTTTCTGACGCGCACCTCCTATAGCAGTGGTCTCAAACTCATTTGAGTCTGAGGGCCAGATATCCCATACCGGAAAGGTCGAGGGCCAAAGCAACGGGGGGGGGGGGGGGGAGTTAGACGATTTTAAAAATGAAAAGACCTCGTCCTCTATGCTTTTTGTAACTCACAGTTTTGCCAGTGACATGTGTAGATTTGATTGGCTTATATGACTACTTTGGGGCCTCACGTCATGTGATATCAATAACTAAAATGACACCGCCCCGCCAGCATGCTAGCATTTTTAATGGAACAAGAGAGAAATTGCACTGTCGTTTTCGTTGCTTAATTTGCTCGGAAATTCACCAAGCCCAACTTGTCTCTAAAAAACCAATCAGTTAATTTGACAGTCCTTGCTTTCCTGACGATTTTTATTACAACACACTGAGAAAATACTGTGATGGATCTAGTCCCGACCTCGTAGCTTTATCTTTGGCAGCTACTCCTGCTGATAGAGAGTTCGCGCAGCCGAGATGTATCCTGAAACGAATAGTTTGCGCTTGCAGCAGTAGTGTAATTGTTGTACATTACAAAAAGCCGGGAAGCAAAAAAATAAAGCGAAACAAAGGGCAAATGAGCACAGATAAGTATAAACTATGTGAATACGTTAAAATAGCAGAGCTACTTTTTGAGCGGAAATGAATCAGCGTGATGAGATCACTATGGCGCATGCCATTTCCAGCGCACAGGAACCGGAACGCGTAGCCGGTTGCCTACGGGCCGCGTCCCAGCGAGTCGCGGGCCGCGTGCTTGAGACCCCTGTCCTATAGGAATGCAATGTCGTCCTGCGTTGTAGATCGCAGCTGAGATGATGTGGTGAGGGTCTAGGACAAATTGTCGACGGTCAACTCGTCGGCAATTCATTCATCGAATAGGCCGATTCGTCATAGGGCGATTCGCTGCACGAAAAATCGTTGCAGATGTTAACTGGATGCAGCTTTTTAAAAGCCAAAATATACTTTTTTCCCTGACATTTTAAAGCAAATACTGCACCATAGAAATCCCTAAAATTGCAGCAAGGTAATTTACCCCCATGTGCCCTTCCTTGTCGAAGAAAATAACTTGCCACTTTCACGGTGCCATGCGTAGATTTTTTTAGGAGGGAGGGAGGGGGGGGGGGGCTGGCTGAGGAGGCTGGGATCTTTATCACCAGGGGAGGGAGGGCTGAAGCCCCATAAGCCTCCTCCCTGTCCACGCCACTGCAGTGGGGGACGACCACTATGTCGCACACGTAACACTAAGGCGCGTGTTAAAGGGATACTGAACAGAGATTTCGAGCTAACTAAACAAGGCCGGGCGGATAGGTGGGAAGTTGCAAAACCAAAAAATACCACACATACGGCGATATATCTAACGGATCGCCGTATTTTTTTGGGAAAGAAGTGCGCGATTGAACCCGGCCGACGAGACAAGGCACGTCACGATTCCCATTCTCTCTCCTCGCTACGTCCCGCCAAGCTGGTGAACCGAAGCGAGGAGAAGAGAAGCGAGGCCGCTTCTCCTCATTCTCAAATTCTCCCGGAGGACAGTTACGTCAAAGAACTCGCTTGATTGCGCCCTTCTTTTTGCAAAAGTATGGCCATCCGTTGGAGACATCGATGTTCGAGGGATGTTTTGGAGTTCGTAGCATCTGGTTCAACACTTCTGCAGCCTTACTTTGGGAAAACCAAATTTCGGTTCAGTATCCTTTTAACCTACCTGGTCCACCCATTCAAGCCGCTTCGCGGTGACAATCTGCGACGACTTGTTACAAATTGTAAGAAATAAAATTAACATAAGAATGATCCCGAGATGACACATTTTTCAACTTGTCTCAAGGTCCTTTCCTGTCTTTGCACTCTTGCGATCTTTTTTTTTTTTAGTTTTGTGGTTTAACGCGAGCGCTGCGCTTAGTCCAGAGATAGAGTAACTGTATAGGCATTGCAGAGCTAGAGTATAGCATTCCTTTTCCTTTTGCCGCCAACTCGGTATTGGCAGACTTGGTAGCAAAAACCGGGCACATCTCTCCCCCCCCCCCCCCGAATCAAAATCCTGGCTATGTGCCTAGCTGAGAACATGGAGGCGGTGAGTCTTGTCTTGTTGGCAGCAGAAAAAAAGTGGGCACAATCCTGGGTGTCCCTCCGTAAGTTTCTCTCGAGAAGAAACGAAAACCTTTCTTGCCATTGTAAATGAGCTGAATATTGGAGACTCCGGCGAAATCAACGCTGCGTAGCGGCAACACCGAGAAGCTCAGGAGAGGAGGTCGTTTCCACTCTGTCGTCTGTTATCGCTGCTTGGTTCACGTAGGCAGCATAGAAACAAACATTGCTTCCAGTAATTATTGTTATGATTCCGCCGTGTCATTCCTACGCACTGACTAGAAGGTTTCTACCGTCGAAAAATCGCTTTGCTTTCACATGTAACACCGATCTTACGCTGCAGTGAAAGAATTTATGGTGGTCAGCGTGCTGAACGACGAAAGCAACCTCCTTTCGCCCACCATACTGCCTGACCGGCGCGCCCCTATAGTTCGCTGGAGTCGCAAATAGCTGAGCTGCTCGTCGAGGGCGGCACCCACTCTGGCTTTGCGCATCGGAGGGAGCCCCTAGAGTAAGTTGTAAGCAGGAATGGCGTCGCGAGCTCAAAGTGCTGGTACTGCAGAAAAAGTAGTTCCTACCTCAGTGCTGCTCCTGCTTGCACTGGAACCTCTCGTCCTTGTGGTCCAACCATGATCGAAGTAGCTGTAGTGTCTTGAAAGCCGTTGGAAACGATCTTGCTCGCCATGTCGTGTGCAGTATTGTTCCCTCGGTTCTAGAGTGGCAAGGCCCAGAACTATCAGTGCTTTCTTGCATCCTGTAACTTCTTGCAGAGCATCAAAGACAGTGGTTAAGATCTTTATGCTATCAGAAAGGCCACCGCATGCGGAACACCAGACAGAAAATGTGATTACAATGTTCGGCTTGAGTTGGAAATGCTGGTTTAACTTTGAGATGTGACACAACATGGTGCCATCTTAGCACAGGACTTGAGCATTAAAGGGGCCTTGCAATGACTTTTTTACTGGTTTTTAATTTGCACCGAACTTAAGCGCACTAAACATAGTAACTTAATGAAACTTTTGTTTCCCCTCGAATTTCGCTTTATCTTAAAAGTTACAGGCAAATTAATATTACAAAAACAAGCAAAAAATAACTTCCTTCGTGACGTCTTTGGCCACTTCAGTGGCCGTGAACTAGAGGAGGGGTAGTGAGCGCAGCGAGCGCTCATGGCTGCCGCACTCTGCGTCGACAGCTCGAGAGGGTGCCACAAAAGCATGTTCTGGATAGGCTGTAGGAGCAGGCAGCCAGGGCGGCTCGCATTGCATTTGCTGCACGATTAAACACTAATTCGGCATGACACTTCATTGGCCACAAACGACAGCAAACATGGGGTAAAGATCAGTTCAGAACAGGAGCCACTTCGCGCTGCCATACCGCGAAACGGCCAAACTGCAAGCCAAACCTGTGCCGAACGCTCGGAACCGGTCAAATCCCCGAGTCCGTAAATGACCGCAGTGCCACCGCATACATCCGGGACCTTTCTACGCTCGCCACTCGTTGGAGCCTGATCCTACTATTCGTTTCTAGTATGCGCCGCCTTTTTTACCGCTTGGTGGCGGGTATGTCGACGGGTCATTTCTGGTTTCCGGACTTTATAAACTGCATTTGTTTCTTTTCTGATCTAAAATACTGAACAAAAACTACTTGCATAAATAATTGAGACAGTTATTGCCACTTATATTTTGTATTTCGACTAAAAGAAGCTTTTAGCGGCTCTCACCAGTAGTAAGCCCAGGACCAAAGACGTCACATTTCGTGCACTTTCGGTACCGCGGGGCGCCCCCGTAGGTGGAGGAGGTTTCCGCGTCGTCCGGTTAAAATATGACGCACTGATATTTAGTTACTCTCTCCGTACCCGCTGGCTTGCCCGAACCAGAAGAGAAGTGGAAACCGCAAAAAAGGTTGATGCTTAAATATGATTGCAGGGCCCCTTTAAGGTGAATGCTGGCGTATCGGCTTAATCCTGAGAATAATTAAAGTCTACGCACTCAAGTCGGATTTATGTAAACGTGGCAAACTTGGACGACATAAACGGTTATTGAAGGTAACAATACTGGGCAGGAGACTAAGAAAGAAGGGGAAATGAGAGAGCGTGGGGACATCAGAATGCCGAGCTTTCGTTTGAATGATTAGTGGGTAGATCTAAATTTAGCTGCCTTTGTCTTCATTGCACTTGTCGAACGAGCTAGAATGCGTCTGGCGTTATGCTCTTGCATCAGAATGTGTTCGACACATGCAGTGCAGACCAAGGTACCTGGCTTTAGATCTACCCACTAATCAATCCGACCAGAGCTCAGCGTTCTGACGTCCTCGCGCACTCGTCTCTTCCTCTCAGTCGCTTGGCGCATTCGACATACTGAAAGCCGAGACAGGTAAAGGACAAACACAACGTCGCTATCCAGCAAACCGGCCCAGGTCACAAGCATACTAGTAGCCCTTCCCTTGGCAAATAGCACGCGCTCGCCGGGCGGATTCTTGTGCCGCTGGTAAATCTGGAGCCGGTAGAGCGCTCGGCGAGCGGCCGTGTTTTCAGACCACGCTATTCGTAGCGGGAGCTCGCGCTGCCACTTCGCGATGCATGCTCTGAAGCGCGCGCCCGTAGCAGTACAGAGCCTCTGAAAACGATCTACTAAAAGTCTAGCTCCAACCGATCCGTGGGAAAGGGGCGGAGCGCGTCGAGCGAGCCACAGAAGTTCTCTGCCTTTTTCGGAGCAGTTTATTCGGAAATCACTCGCAACATTTCAGCTTCAATATTTCTGTTGGCGATGTTGTGGCACTCACGAAACTGATTGTGCCAGTGCCACTTCGCAATAGAAAGTTGCGTGGACATCTGAGGGATGCGGTACTGTTACAAGCCCAGTTACGAGCATCAGAAGTAGGCGATCCGATACAACGCGGTGCCGTCGCACAACCACGAAGACGAGTCCAAGTGCGAAACAAGCGCTCGCGATTTGCCAGGGAAAGGGGCTAAAGGTTAGAGCATAGCTTAGCAAGCTTACGGCAAAAGTAACACTTCGTTCTGAACAAAGAAGAGTTGTGCTCACCGGCCGTTTGAAGTTTTCGTAGCCTCTCGCTGCCAGCCAACGGTCTATGACTAGACGCGGCGTCTCCGAGATACCGTTTGACACTCTTGAACAAGGTACTAGTAAGAAACGCCCATTATTAAGGTTCTTAAAAGTAAAAAATAAGCGACGAACGCCGGCACAAGACGACGACACCCGACGACTCGCCTCTGAGAGCAAAGTTATGGACGCCCATTCAAAACAAGATATGAGCGGGGAGATTTTGGGCGATAGCTAGCGCCACCTGCCATAGGCACCCTGTTTCGGTTTCGGTTTCAAAACCGAAAAAGATAAAATCGTTTTATCGGATACAAATAGTACTTAAAACCACTAAAATTATCGGAACCTGAATTTGAAAGGTAGATTGAAGATAATGCTGCCTATCGCTTTGACACAAAATCTTTTTTTTTTCTTTTTTTTTTTTTGCAAATGAATTTTTGAACATATTTATTTTTGCACGTGATTAGGGATGCCGCGAACCACCCTAGGGTCGATTTCGAAAGGTTTCGATATTTTCGACCCGAACTGATGCTCGAATTCGAAAGGCTTCTATATTTTCGACTATACGGAGGTTTGAAATCGAAAAATTCGCAGCTTTCCTAAATCGCGGGGTTTCGAAATCGAAAAGTTCGAAGCTTTCACGGTTTCTAAAAGTTGGGGTCGATTATTTCGAATTTTTGTTTACTTGAGGTTGGATAAATTTAAAGATTTCGAACTTCCCTAATTTGAAATTCGAGAGATTTGAACGTTTCGAATTGCTTTAGATCTAAAATTCGAGCGTTTCGAATTTTTAAAGACAAAGGTCGATAAATTCCAAGATTTCGATTTTCTTTTTACATAAAGTTCGAAAAGGTCGAAGGTTTCGATTCTCTTTCAAAACAAAATTAAAGAAAAAAAAACTTTTAAGGTTTTAAATTTTTTTGATGTCCAAGTGCGCAAAGTTCGAAGTCGAGTTTTCATGTTCCGCCACCAGTTTCAGTTTCAAATAACGTTTTCACGCCACACTGGTTTTCACGAAATCAGGTTTAGAAAAGTTCGGGTGTGATATTTAGACTGCGCGAAGTTGGTCAGGCAATTAAATGAGACGACGAGTGTCCGGGATGTGCTTGAATATTTGCCAGTGCAGAGTGACCTGTGACAATAGATCAGTAATTGTGACCGCCAGCCCGGGGTGGTCATTAACGTGCATCACGAAGTAGTGATTCTACGAACGCACTGTTTAACGATACTCATCTAGTTCAAAACGGCCGGGGGCAGGCAGGTGGTTGAGGCTCAGAGAAACCTTGAAGTGATCTGGCAAACTGCCCCCCTACCCCCTTGCGCGCTGGCAGTAATCCGATCAAACGCCGCCCGAGTGACGCTGGCCATAGCCTCCAGAGGAGGCTATGCGCTGGCATATAGTAAGTTTAGTTTGTACATGATGCAAAATCCTGAGACTGGGAATGAAATTTTGAAGAAAAAGTGTAAGAAGGCAGAAAGAAAGGGACAGGACAACGCCTCAAACTCAGCTCTGGGAATGAAATTTTAAAGAAAAAATGTAAGAAGACAGAAAAAAAGGGGATAGGACAACGTCTCAAACTCAGCTCAGGAAAACGTCTCAAACTCAACTCAGCTAAGTTTGAGACGTTGTCCTGTTCCTTTTTTTCTTTCTTTTTACACTATTTCTTGCGAATTTCATTCCCAGTCTCGGGGTATTTTGTATCATGATCAACATACACCAGCTTGCCTGCATCTTGACATTTTTTTTGTTTGTAATTGCTTTGGAGGTTTATTTTCCGGGGCGGAAGAAACGCCGAGCAAAAAGCACAGAAGTTGATGCAACTTGAGGTCGAGGAGCGTTCTACAATACCAGTGGCGTCGGAAGCGGAAAAACGGAGGGGGGGCTCCAGTCCCTCCCTCCCCCCCCCCCCCCCCCTCCCCCTCCCAGATATTTCGGACTGTTAAAGAAAACAATACAGGGAAAGAGGGCATGGTCTAGCTTCTTTTAATCTGAAATTATTTATGCATATGTATAGCTACTGTCGCTCTTCACTGCATAAAAGATCGCGTAGATGGTCATTGTTAGAAACTCGTTGTCAGAAGGCACTACTCGTCACATGCTCGGTGGCTCGGAAGTTCAAAGCTATGTCTTTTCGCCCTAAATAACTGTGCCATTGGTAAAAAATAATCAATAAATACACATAACAATAAATGGAAAAATAAAAAGCTGGAGAGAAAAAAGAACTATCAAGAACCAGCCGGAAGTATTGTATTCTTGCATATTCAGAGGCCCAGAACTATGAAACAAGTTTCTCCCACCAAAATGTGTACAGGCCAAAAGAAACACGTCCCAAAAACGTAAACTGAGAAAAAAAAATGTGTTTTTTTTTATGACGTGCTGAACTTGAACAATTTTAGAAATCTTCCCCCATGAGTTGATTTGTTCCTCAACGGGGGGAAAAAAAGAAATACATCATTTTGTATTATGTAGATGGTAATGATATGTACTGTCTCTTTTGTTAATTTAACTGCGATACCTAAAGAATATAGGCGAAAAAAATTACCAAGTTTAGGGCATAATTGCCCGTAGGTATATGTTTTGATATTTCTTCGAAACTCGTCTTGAACAACAATAATCATATCTTAAGACGACACTTACCTAGGCTATACATAGATCATTCTTTAAAAAAGTTTAGCATCTCTACCATAAATAGCTTCGGCTATAGCGCGCTTCAAATACGGCACGAACGACAATTGTCAAAAACCCGTCGTCCTTCCTCGCTCCTTCGGGAATCTATTTCTTTAAAACCAAGCATGCCAGATGATTGAAATAAACGGCATTGTCTTTCGCAAGGAATGTGGCAACGCATGTAAAATTTCGAAAAAAAAAAATTGCGAATGTACCTCAGTGCTTGAATCTAAATGAAACCGCCCGCCGGTTTTTTGAAGTTCGACGAACTTCGAACTTTTACCCTAAAAGCTCGAAGTTCGTCAAACCTTTGACGTTTCAGGAATCGAAAGTTCGACAATTTTTGAATTCTGTAGATTAATAAGTTCGAAAGTTCGTACATTTTCGAATTTCTTAGCGTAGGAAGTTTGAAAGTTCGAAAAACTTCGAAGTTTTTAGTGCAAGAAGGTCGAAAGTTCGAAAATCATCGATTTTTTAGTCTATCAAGTTCGAAAGTTCGACAAGCATCGAATTTTGCCGGGTAATAAGTTCGAAATCTCGGAAAGCGTCGAACTTCTTAGTTTAATAAGTTCGAAAATTCGACTTCCGTCGAATTTCTCAATATGGAAACTTCGAAAATTCGAAATCTTTTGAACCACTTGAATCGATCATCGAAACTTCGGTCGAAAAAAGTTCGCGGCATACCTACACGGGATTAAATATAAAGATGGACGACTTTAATTCACAGTATGATTGATTTTGTTTATGTGCCTAAATCTTGTCACTTTACCTGTTGATATTTCACGCACATTTTACGCCATATCGAAATAAAAGGGCACGGCGAGATTGGTGCGTTTTCCACCCATCGGAGATAACACGCCAGCTCGTTGTCCTTTTCGAGCATTGCACGGCGATCCGGTACGCGAACAGTTAGAAAGCAGTCCGCCAGTGCCGTAGCCAGGAAATGTTTTCAGGGGATGCTTTCCTTTGCCCAGACCATTCAAAAGTAGAAAAAAAAAAAAAATCAAGAAAGAGGAAAAGAAATCCCGGAAACACAATTTTAGTTGCTATTTTTCTGTTTCTCAGAAGACAAGAATTCAACCTTTTTTATTTCGTCCCTCCGATCTTTAAAGAGGGGAACTTTACTGTGGAACAACGAAAACACGCAATCATAAAATATAATAATGCGCTTTGAACAAAAAAGTCTAGACAGGCTCACAAAATATTCCGGTGCGTTCCCTTCTCTGTGGAACACTGGGGTATCCAATGACTGAAAACTACGTAAGAGTACCAAAGAATAGCGAAGTTTAGAATACGATTACACATAAAAACTCCAATGCGCACTGACCGGGGCAACGAGCAAGTGAAACGTCACGCTCATTGTTCCTGCGCACATTTTTCAGAAATGATCGTGTTGTGGTCATGTTTCTGGTTTTTTTCGTTCTTCGTTGTGGTTTTCCGAGAAAGTGGCAGAGAAAAGTACCAGTTTCTATCGTTTTGTGGAGTCTAAACATTTAGTGGAAGCTGCGGTCGGTCGATCGAAAGAAGCGAGAGGACCCTTTCGGAGCTGTCTTGGATGTTCCCGTGAATGTTCAAAAGTGCAACCCCTATACTCCGTTCACCCTTAGCTGAGACTAGAAGCTCCGCCTTCAGCGCGAGCTTTCTGCCCTTGCTGGCACAAGTCTGAACGCGCAGGCGCGCACAAACAAAGCACAGCGGAAGCCAGCGAGCTCGCGCTGAAGGCGGAGCTTCTGGTCCGAGCTAAGAACGGAGTAGCAAGCGCTCCGGGGACGTTGATGCTCTCAGGTATGGCTCCCGTCTTCGGAGTCTCGAGACCGAACGTTCCGCCTCAGCGGCGCTAACGGGCATGCTGGCCAGGATTTGCAGCAGGCGATTGACATTAGAATACAAGACCTGGGGACCAAGGCAAATTGTCTCTACCGGTGACACGCGCTAAGCGGTGCGGTCCCTTCACATCTGTGTCCAAACCAGAACTTCCTCAGACAGTTTGTTTAATGAAACGAATGCTCCGCACAGGCTGGTGATTGGCCAAACCCGAGGATTGCGACATTGATACCGACGTCGTTGGCCATGACATTGCTCTCGCCTAGGGCGGACGATGCTGCCTGACGTGAATGTGCCGACTCTGTTGGAGACGTTGATGGCACGCTTGAAGTTGTAGGTCAATAATCATTATTTAAAAAAGCGTCAAGCGACAGCTTTGGCTATTGAATTAATTTTTGAGAGTCTATATACGTAAAGGAACTTTCACGACTCACGTGTTGAACGCAAGATTATAAACATTACCCACTGCAGTGATTAAAGAAGTAACCTCGGTACGCTTTGAAACCAAAAGAATTATGAGCATTCCAAAGTGCTTCTACGGTGCATATGCTGCCGCATTTCTCTCCCGCTTTTTTCTTTTTTTTTTCTTTTTTACATTTTGGTATGCCCCCAAAACAAATAAAAGACGGGACGAAAAGAAAAAAAGAAAGCTAAGCTGTTTGTCATTTTGTCGTCCTGTTTGTAGGGTTGTAGGGTTTGCAAAGTCAAAGTATTGCTATTTTGAAATTTTGTTTCGCTGCCCTGATAGTGGCGTGGAGTCCTTGAGGCTCAAAGACTAGGGGAACTTTATTCAAGCCGCCTGCATTCTCCGAGGCGAGGCCAGCGTCCTTCGAGGTCAGGATTTCGCGGCTTATGTGACGTCAGGAACGGAGTCATCCGCACCTGCGAGCCCAAAGAAAGGCTTAGGTTGCTAATAACACTGTCGAGTTTGGCGAGAGCTCTTCGGAAAGCCGGAGCCGGACTTCTATTTCTCACGCTCACGCAGTCCACGGACAGTGTTGTCATCTTCGTTTTGCTTTGGAATGTTCCGGCCCCTCGCCGTAGTGGGTTGTCGAACAGAAAGAGAAGCACATAGGACTTTTAATGCCTTCACAAAAAAAAAAAAAAAAAAAAAAAAAAAAAAAGCTGACAATGAAAAAGGGAAAGGGGGAAAGAGTAAAACCATGCAATTTCGAAGGTGCTTCGACCCTTGAACACGACCTGGCTACGCCAATGTCTGGTTTATCAGCGCGACCAGCCAGCGCATTCCGACGAGCTGCCACCTTGAGCATGCGTGTCTTCGCGGCAACCGCGTCGTATTTACACGTACCGTATGTCGGATTCCCAGTCGGTACCTTTTCGTTCCCGTGGTTTGGACCCACTTCAAAACAACGATTCGGGGTAGTGGTTAGCAGATCGAAAACAAACAAATGTTGGGGGATAACAAATGCAGACCAGCATTTATTTTCTCCAAAATCTCACACAAATGTGACAAAACACAAATCACACTGTCGGGTTTGTCGAAACTAGCTGCTTGGCGGATTTTCCGGAGTGGTGTCAAGCGACTCTGGTGATTCCGCCGGAATGCTTCGATGAAATCGATATTCCACAGCGACCTCTTTCTGACAGATGGCCAGTCTGTTCGCCGAGTCAAGAAACTGACACCAAAGAAAGCGGACGAAGCCTAATTACACAACGTACGCGTTTGAGATTGTAGCGCATTTCACAGAACCTTTGCAAGCAATGCAGAAATTCAGTCCCACTTTCATCGCGGACCGCTGCTATCGTTTACCTAGCCGAGACACTCCAGATGAAAATTTCTGGCCGGCTTGGTTAAAATGTTTCATTGGGTCCACCGTTCCCGTACATTCGATGGCGCTTGTTTCGACCGGGAACGGCTGCCATTACGTACGACTAGCACATGATAAAATATAGCACACACACATGAGGTCATCCTTAATTCTAATTAACTCTACCTTTGGCGCGTCATGGAGATTCCCGCTTGTGCCGGCACCCCACCACCACCACCACCGGCTGTTAGGCCTATGGGCCCGAGCTCGCTAGACAGATCGGCCTAATGGCGGTAGCACATCCTCGGAGCGGTTCACGTCCACAATCGCCCAGTAAGCGCACGGACGTTAAATATGCACACCAGCACGGGAAAACGTGGACAGAAGACGACACGCGGCAAGAACGGCAGGTTCAGTTCGCAGAAATGAGCGCCTCGAGCACCACACTGGCCCCAGCTGCCCCGAATTCCGTTCCCGTACATTCGATGGCGCTTGTTTCGACCGGGAACGGCTGCCTTAACGTACGACTAGCACATGATAAAATATAGAACACACATGAGGTCATCGTTAATTCTAATTAACTCTACCTTTGACGCGTCATGGAGCTTTCCGCTTTCGCCGGCACACCACCACCACCACCGGCTGTTAGGCCTATGGGCCCGGGCTCGTTGGACAGATAGGCCTAACGGCGGTAGCACATCCTCGGAGCAGTCCACGTCCACGCGCACAATCGCCCAGTCGAGCGCACGAACGTTAGAAATGCACACCAGCACGGAAAAACATGTACAGCAGACGACACGCGGCAAGAACGGCAGATTCAGATCGCAGAAGTGAGCGCCTCGAGCACCACACTGGCCCCAGCTGCCCCGAATTCCCGAATGGGGCGCTCGCGCGTGGGCTTCTGGGTAGTCACCGCCGTCGGGCAGCGCTCTCCGGGCTCGTTGATGACGCGAATAGAGCATTCTTGGCGGTGGCGTGCAACGTTCGCGCTCGTCGCTACGAGTGCACAAAAATCGAGAAAGCTGCCACGCGCCACCGACCTGTGCGCACCCGAACTCGTGTGGACCAAGAAAACGCAACCTACGTATCCATCCGTGGATCGCGCCGTGTTTATTTACTTTTTTTCTGCTATGGCTTGGAATCGGGAAGAAATCTGGCCCCGCCAGGTACCGACGCAGGTATTTCCAGAGAGGGGAGGTTAGCGTATCAGATGTCTTTTGAACCCCCCCCCCCCCCCCCCCACCCTTTCCCTTTGTTTTCCCGCCCTAAATTTTTACACATGCACAAATCAAGAGGAAGTCAGAACATCTAAACAGACCGCCCCCCCCCCCCCCCCCCTCTTAATCCGCCACTGGGCCCCGCCAACGGCTCGCTTATCCTTTTGAGATCGCGTGAAAGCTTTCTCGAGAGGCCGTTGGCTGTGTTTTTCGTGAAAACCCAGGGAGATGCAGACGCACATTTTTCGGTCCTGTTCAGACGGCGCATTCATTTCACGAAGCTCGTTTCGCGAGTCAAGATGCGCCAGAAATATGCATCGTGTGAAAGGGCCTTTAAACAACACACAATGGTTGCACTATACTTGAGTCTGCCCGAAAAGAGCTGGATTGCCTTCTGCTTCCCCATACTACCCTCAACTTTTGAGTATTCGCCAGATTGAGCGAAAAGTTCGTATTTTGTGATTGGTTTTTCACTAGTGTAATATTTGTTGTTCGAGAGCGTCGGGATTTTGGACAAAAACCAGCCCCAAAACGTCTTGGACCCATTATAACGTACTCTTCCACGACGGGAAACCCGTTGGTGCCAGAGCCGGGACTGAGCGGAACGGGGGAAACGCCGGCTGCGTCAATGGCGGCCGATCTCCCGCAGACGGGTGGACGGATGGGAGTATTTTCACCTCCCATTTCGTCTTGCGGAGGGTTGTCATACTAGAACTCCAGTCTAAAATGGGAGTAAAATCAGGTGTTGTCGCTTTTATACCTCGTCTCTTAGCGACCAGAGTAAAGTGGTGGTTTCTAGTTTTTATACTCCCATGTGCGGGAGTGAATGCTTTAGGCTTGGGAGTTTAATCGGTATCTTATTCTTTAAAACCCCCATCCGGGCTACTTTTCGTTTACAGTGTATAGAACTCAAAAAATCGTGACAAATCAGCTCCTTATCCTCCGGTAGAACGGATTGCTGATTGTCAGAGAAACATTTGGCAAAATAATCAGCGAAAACATCTGCAACTTCATGAGGTGATGAAACATAACCCGGGGCGTTATCTGAACAGGCACGTAAGCAGATGATAGGACTAACGTCACGTGTATGTTGCTTCGTGAACTTCCAGAAAGTCTTCGGGCGGCGAAACAAGCTATTTTCTACGCTGTCAAGATGCATGCGTTTATCGCGCTTGAACAGTTTCTTCGCCAAGGCCCGAAATAAACTGAATTTGGTGTACATAAGTGAAGAGCCGCATTTTTTATAAAGACGGTGGAAATGTTCTTTCTTGACCAAATAACATTTTAAATCCCTGGAAAACCATTCAGGATATTTGGATGGCCTTGTTGAACGCTTCGGTACAAAAGTGTCGATGGCATCTTTTACAATTGTCGTTAGAGTCTCGGTAGCACGATCGACATCAGACATGGCGAGAACGTTAGACCAGTCGAAAGTTTCAATATATTTATACAAGCCAAGGTAATCTCCTTTTAAAAAACTGTAAGCTAATGGCTTTGACGATATCCGCGACTTCCACGGAAGAGATAACTGGACTATTAAAGGTGGATGAAACTTATCAACTTGTACCAAAGGATCGGAGGCCAGACATAAGCTTAGAATGTGGACATTTGAAAGAACGAGATCTAAGATATTACCTGCGCAATTCGGTATTGAATTTAATTGTTCTAGACCACTCAAGTTAATAAAAGACAACAAAGAAAAGGCCTTTCTAGCTGTTAACGTATTATTGTTTAAAGCTTGCAATGACCACTCTACACCCGGAAGATTAAAATCTCCGTATATCTGAACACGAAACTTGTCAAAATCGATCTGCTTTCCGAGAGATTCAAAATGTTCAATAAAAGTGGTTTCATCAAATAACGGGGGAAAATAGTACGTTCCTATCAGGTAATTAAATCCGTCACTTGCCTTAATCTCGATCCAAACACATTCTGAATAAGTTTCAAGATCAAACCGCCTATGCGATGCCACGGAAACTTTAGTTGCAATTAAAACGCCCCCTCCCATCGTTTGCCCCGTACTCAAGTAGTCTCTATCACTCCGATAGACCGTGTAGCTGGGGTTAAAGTAACTAGAGACTGATATACCATCACAAAGCCAGGTTTCAGTAATACATATAATATCATGACTTGAATTAGTTGAATTGTACAAAAACTCGTCGGCCTTAGTCCTCAGGCCTCGTACATTCTGGTAAAACACGCTAAGTTTGTGCGTCATGAACGTTTTCTACTCCGTCATCAGTATGAACACGAGACTTGTCCAGTCGACCAAAGAACTGATGAAAAATGCTACCTTCAGGCCACACCTCGGATTTGTTAATTGCGTCGAAAACTGACTCGTCACCCGAGATGTGGAACGAAGAGTATGTGTCAAATCGTGTAAACATTTTTGAACACAGGACCTGCCTCCCCGCTACAAGAGGTTCGATAAGTGCAAGAACATCGTCCACGCTCGTATCCGGATCTAGCCTAGATACAAAAAGTGCCAAACGACGATTCTTCCGTGGGACAGCGGTCACCTTACTTGGTTTAGCCGTTCCAGCTGACGGCTTGGTTCGCCGCCGGGGCCCCACCGTCGTGTAGCCGTCGTCCACAGCGTCCTTCTCACCCGCAGCTCTCGCACCGCTTGAGGGACTCGATTCCAAGCCAGCCCCACCCAGATTCGTCCCTGGAACTGTGTTGAGGAGCGATTCTGCAGCTCGAGGTCTCAACACTGACGTTGGTGCAGCAGGCGGCAGCGCTACGACGGACGCGTACATGGTTGATGAAGAAGACGGAAGAGGCATTCGTTCATGGACACTTTTACGGAGATGAAGCACTTCGGAGCGAAGGCTGTTGTTGTCCGCCCTAAGGCACTTGAGTTCTGCCGTAACGATGTCCAATTTGCTTGACAGGCTTTCGATGAGGCGTAGCAGAGCGGGCGGAACGGAGCCGTCATCGAGCGTCACATTCGATGGTTCGACGAACGCCACAGGAGCGGGAACCACACCTCCGATACCAGCAGCGGCGTCATTCCTCGGTGACGCACTACTCCTTCGGGTGCAGCCCGAGCACTTGAAAGCGCTCGTGCCACTCTTCATGTAGAAATTGTACTCTTCATGGGTGACGTTCAAGCACTTACAATGAAAACGGCGATTGCAACCTGCCGAGCAGACAAGAAACTGCTGCTTCGCGTAGAAGCGAGCCTCGCACGAGCCACATACGTCTTTTTGCGGAGCGCAGGCGGACACGTCCTTCCCGTCCTGCGTCATTCCGCAGAATCTGGAGTGGGTAGATAAAACTCATTTATTCCGCAGAATGGAGTGGGTAATGATAAAACTCATTTAATGATGAGTTTCTTATGAGTTTCATTTGACTCTATAAAAACACATTAGAAGCTCAATTGAAACTCATTTTTCATTTTTGTAAGGGAAACGTATAGATATGCCCAACTACCTCGCATAAGGGTGGGTCCAGGAGCCGCCACTGAGAGCAGAATGGCCGACATCCCGCAGGCCAGCTAGGCTTGATGTTTACAAGATCACGGCCAGTCAATCCGGTTTTGGTGGCGTGTCATCATGTACACAATTTTGTGCTGCACACACGACTAGTTGGATTGTTTTACAGAGCACCGCTCGTTAGAGAAATCGAATGGCTCTTCTTAGTGCTTGTACAGTCGGGGACAAGAGTCTCCAGGACGGGCGAGCTGTGACTGAAACGCATTGCTGTGCCATCTGCCGGCTGCACACTAAACATCGTAACACCCTTGTGGGTGTAAATGGCTTGTCCTATAACTAACACCCATTTGGGTGTACAAGAACGCCCTAAACAAAGGGCGTTACTCCTAACGCCCCTAAAATAGGGCGTGTTTCCCTAACACCCTTAAAGGACGGCGTTATTCCGAACACCTTTCAATTAGGGTGTGATTCCTCTGTACACCTTTTTATTAGGGCGTTATGTCTGCGCAGTACGCCCTCTAAATTGTGTGTATCACCGCCAGAAAAGGAAATAAAAAAGGCGCGATTACCAACACCCATAAAGTAATGCGTAATAACCGAAAAGAGTGCACGAGAAAATGACTACAAATGCCTGGTTCACTTTTTATTTTTTAATCAAGGTTCTAACAGGTTCTACAGAATTCCCTATAGACGATTGCAAGCAGGTCATCTGGCCGCAGCCATGTCTCTGCTTATGCGGGCAAGTGCGTGCAATTACAAGCGTGCCAAAGGGCAAAGCTACGTTCACACGCACGTCATCAAACTTGGCGAAGGCAAGACTGAAAGAAATAGTTCTCTTTTATCCTCGCAATTCCACCACGACCGAGACGCTTCTAAACCAGTGGCGGTCCGTGCGTGTAAGGTCATGAATATTTCAACCGGATATTGTTTCATAACCCCTTCAAATTGTACAACCGAAGGCCCTAGTTGAATCTCCAACTGTACTGTTCTTGTGACGTTTATGCTTTCTTGCACTGGTGACGTGGACAAAACTGGCAGGTTTACAAAGACAGTACGACTGGGAGTTGCTTGGGACGTAAGCGGCAGTTCATGTTTGTAAACCGTAAAATGGTCTATTAAAACGGAAGCAGGGAGGCTATGTTCGACAAATGTTTCGTTACTCCTAAAAATAAACGGAAGTGGCGGAAGTGACGATATCGCGTTTGATTGGTTAGAGGTTCAAATGACGAAAGTTACTTATTTTCGCCATTCGACCTTCCAACCAATCAAACGCGATATCGTGGCTTCCGTCACTTCAGTTTCTTTTTAGGAGAAATGAAACATTTGTCGAACATAGCCCCCTTGGACTACTATTAGAAGCATGCTTGCAGAGTACTTACAAATAAAACAGCGATCTCATGTAATCCGTGATAGATGCATAATCCGATTCGGGCAGCACAGAACTATCCACAAACACAACGTCGAGGATGAAGCGGTCGCTCACATTCAGCGGAAGTTTCGCGGTCGCCGATGAGCACCTCTCTGTCGTGATAGATGCGTAATCCGATTCGGGCAGCACAAAACAACGCAAACACAGTGCCGAGGTTGAAGGCGGTCGATCACATTCAACGGAAGTCTCGCGGCCGCCGATGAGAAGATCTTTGTCGAAATGCGTCCACCAAATACAGCACAATAATTCCATGGAATCCGACGAAATAAACGACCATTTTCGAAAAGTTGGCATGGATGTATTCCGGCCGTTCACGACGAAAAATTACGGCCGCGACTGAACCATACGAAAAACAGGAATACACTGACGGGCGCCCCCCTTTTTGTAAACCGGGCCTACGTGGCCCCTACAACTCACCATAACTTGGCATAGGGCAAAGACTACGGCCCCAGTAGCCCATCAGCGCGTCAGAGCGAATCACGTGACAAATTTCCGTCCAAGCGTCCTTGTCCTACGGAGAGCGATCACGTGTTTTGCGCCACCCCTCTAATTTGCTAGAAGTGGCCTTCGCACTCGCTCACAGCAACACGAAGACACAAAAGAAGGTTTGGAGGCTTATCAGAAGACGAGGTCAAAGGGGGTTGGACAAAGCCGCTAATCTCCCTCTGCTGCTTTGTATTACCACCTGCCCTGCCCAGGGAAGGTCGCGAAATCGGACTCGCCAGTGCTTGCTTTGCGTAGTACAACATTGAGCGTCTCAAACTGCCACTCCTGTAGACGCGCATGATCTGGTGCGGACCGCGAGATCACAAGATAAATACGAAAAAACATTTTTAACGACGCCGAAGACGCGGTTCCACGTGTTTCAAAGAAAAACCGAAAAAAAAAGGCGTCGGAAAGCTAGATATTTCGGTGTCATTGCGCAGAGATAAGAGTCGCGTCCCTGGGGGTGTCATTAATCCGGCACTTTCGATTGTCTTGCGTCATTGTTTCTCCAGAGCTACAATCCAAAATAAAGTATCAGTGAAGGTGCTATAAGTAGTGCGAAACCCAGTCAGGTAAGTTTGTAATATCCGAAATGAGGGCGCCACAGTTTGTTCAAGTCTTCAGCTTAAAAAGTCTTTCTCAGGTTAAAAGTAAGCAGATTCTATTTCACTTAATCTTGCTTTGTATTGTTTTTTAACGTCGGATTTTAGGCGGTTAAGAAATAGAAATACCTCGCCGGCATAGCCGATTCACGCAGGACACTCTTGACAGTCGACCAAAAACGGCGCCAGGTACGGTATCCCAGGATAGCGTCGGCGCGACCCATCCCATTTTTCAGATATTGGCTAGACCAAAATAATATCGGCACAATCTTTCCGATTTAATTCCATAACAGCGCAATAGTGTGTGCTGCCTAGGCTGTATATTTACACGTCTTCATTCATTTTTTTTTTTTTTTGCGAGCGGAGATGAGTTTTTTTATAATCAAGGTTGAACCGATAAAACTGATGCACGCGCGAAACGTAATTTTAGGCTCGTGTCAAACGAAGAATTCAATAGGAGTTGCAAAAACTATTCTCTAGCACTTCGTAATCATACGCGACTCCGTGTGGCGATTAAAGGAGCTGTGCAACGATATTCAATTGGAATGTTTTTCTCTCTACACGAGCTTACTGGCATAAGTGGGACTCAAGGATACTCACACGCAACGCCATTGGCCAAGAAACTCCTTTGTTGCGGTGTAATTTCAAGGACAAATGCGATCATTTTCATTCAATCTCTCCTTTTCAAAATTTGATGACGTAACTCGGGGATCGCAGTACACCCAAGTGACGATATTTGAATGCGGTTCATAGATTGGACCCGAGCATTGCGTGGGCACTTGACTTGGGCTCGTGACAATTGCTAGCTCAAGAAGCATTCGGGTTGTGACCCGTGTCCAATCGCTGCAACGACGACAACAGCCGAGTCATAACAATGTCTGGAACTCAGCGCGTGTCCTGCGCTTTGCCAACCCCAGCGCGTGGGTATGATCAGCACTGGCGGCATATAATCGTCTCCAGATCACGTGGCCGCTTGTTCTGGCTGCGAGTTGAGGGGGTGAACGCTGCTCGTTTTTCTTAAATTTTTTTCTGGGACTTCTATTGCGTGGGGTGAAAAACGAACGCGTGTTTCATAGGTCATTAACGTTAGGGATCCGTTTTAAGCGGTATTTGCGCAAAGTACAAAAATTGTTGCATAGCTCCTTTAATTACACTCGATGTTTGTACCGCCGTACATCAGCAACAGTATAACCAAACCAATAAATATGAACGGCTATGAAATCGTAGGTGTATTTGACAGCATCATCATTACGCCCCTTTCACACTGTGTGGATGAAGGGCGTAAAATTCGCGCATACACCCTTTTTACACGATTTCAGACACCATCGCTGCAAGTGGGGCGTAAAGAGGGCGTGTAAAGGCTGTAAAACCTCAGCACACCCTTTTTACACCAACCGATATTCAGAAATCGTGTAAAAAGCGTGTAAAAAGGGTGTTTTTCCTAACCTACACCCTTCCTACACCCTTTTTACACGATTATGGGTGTTACAATGTTTAGTGTGTGGTTGGCTGGTTTCGAGATTACACAAAAGCGCATGCGCGTCCTACTGTGCCTGCAAACATGCGTGTTTTCCCGCTCGTCTGCGGCGCGGCGCCTAACTCTGAATCGGGCGCGTGGTAGGGGCTCGGAGATAGCGCTTACTGACACGGCACCTATAAAGCAAGTAGTCACGGCAGCTCAACTGAGCGATAAACTCGACTGGTTATAAAGCAAGGTGAGCTGACACGGCGAAATGCGGCGCAATGTCGCAGGCCGTATCTCCAGTTTCGGAATGTGTAGCAGACGCTCGTCAGCCGCAAGCGCCATCTCCGAGGCAGTACCACGCGCCCGATTCCAAGTTAGGCGCCCCGCCACAAAATAGCGGGAAAACACACGTTTGCAGGCACAGTAGGACGCGCATGCGCCTTTGTGTGATCTCGAAACCAGGTGACCCGCCGGCAGATGGCAGAGCAATGCGTTTCAGTCGCAGCTCGCGCGTCCTGGGGACTTTTGTCCCCGGCTGTACAAGGAAACATCCATGAAACCTATATGGCAGTTTTTTTGCATTAGCAAACCAACACACCTGCAGTCTGACTGGATTTCGCAAGCAACAAAGGTCTGGCTCCTCTACGAGATGATGATCATCCTTTTAGTGCTCACGGCTTTCAGTGGTGGATAATTGTACGCACTCAAAGATCTGTACACCTTTGATGACTCGCATGTAACGAGACTGGTTTTAAAGATTGGAGATCAGGTGGTCGTGGATGTCCGTCGACTCGCAGCCACAGCTCACTGTCTTGGACATGTCACCACTCCCACGCAGACCTCCAACAACATTCTAACTCTCCTTGCAACAGTAGTGGAAACCCCAGCACAAGCACACCGGAGGAGCACTTTCAAGTACAGCACTTTCCACAGGAATACAAGGAAGGCACGAAACCAAACAAAGCAACAAAGCACCTCGGTGATGGCTCGCTACCCTTCCTGGAAGAAACAGATTAGTTGCAGGCAGTATGACAGGCACGCCCGTAAGAGACCATGTTGGAATCTAGGCTTCATCACTTTGCTTATGGTGAATTCCCCTCGCAGTTCTCGAGCGCTCCTAAAGCGCTCCATTTTGAGCGCACATATTCCGCTTGCAGATCTGGCTCGACTTGGTCATCTTCCGCTCATAGACCTCTGGCAGCTCCCGCTCCTTGGAGCGCCTCCAACTCCGCCGTACTTGATCTACAGGATTTCAGAGATCTACATGCAAGTTGACAGAGCACGCTACGTCATTTCCCCTCCCTCGGCGGTGGCGCATGCGCAACGAGGTCGGTGGGCAGACCGACGATTGGCCGCGCCGTCGACGGTGGCGGAGTTGAGTCGGTCGAGCTGGATCTGCTCGGATGGGTCGGTTGTTTACGCGGGATTATGACGGCTCGAACGCTTCTACCTCGCGTAGAAAAGGGATGGAAAGCCGGGACAGGAGCGTGACAAATCAGAAGCGCTGACATCTATGATCGTGAGAGGAAGAACAAGAAAAAGAACGGCAGAAAATTGGAAGGAGGCAGATGCAAGGTTAGGCCTGTTCATTTTGCCGCCACTGATTGTTTATTTTTCTTACACTGCATGCCGCAGGCGTTTTCTCGTGCAATAAAGCAAGAAGAGATTAGGCAACGACCGCGCCAGTGATGGCTTGTTACCTCTGTGTTTATTAAACTCGTACCGGCAATCTGAACTCCACCGACGGCAATCGCTGTGCACGCCTTGCCGCTTCGAGGCGGCCGAAAGGTATGCGACGATGCCGAATGCGGACGTCTTCCTCGTTATTTGTGACATGGGCTTTGTGGTACGTATAATTTCGCCCGGCCTGTTATTTCTGCAGCTAAGCGGTGACAGTTGTCACTGGTCGTCGGAAAGATCAGTCGGCTGAGGCATTGGTCAAGCAGCGGCCATTTTGAACGGCCGAGGGGAGAGCAGGAGGGGGGGGGGGGTAGAAGGAGTCCCTCTAAAAAGGCGAGGTCATCTTCTTCTCGTCGTTCCGATGCGGGGCCCGCGGAGCGGAATTTTGCCTCCCTCGCGGATTTTGGAAAGCACTCCAGATCTGCGAGTGGAATTCACCTATAGTTTGAGAATCCAAAAAATAAACGAATGTGGACAAATGCAGTTTTGTTTTGCTCTTTGTATTACCTTAAAATCCTCCTGACTAGGAATCGCAGTGAACAAACAGAAAAGAAGATAAGATTAGACGCAGGGTAATATGCAGCCTCTCATCTTCAACGATATCCGTCGTTTCGCTCTCGCTCCTCAATAGATTGCCGCCAGCTTCCCCGGCCCCTTACAAAAATATGTGTGGACACTTCTAGGACGTTCTATAGAGCAGCGTCCATAGGCAGAACAAAAGGCGTCTATAGGAAGACCACGAACTCTGTTGCCTCCGTGAAGTCGTCCTATAGCTTCCCTATAGAATATTGGCCAACGGACGTTCTATGGACGTCCTATTCTATGGACGATGTGTGGTCATCCTATACCCTCTCTATGGTAAGACGCCATATAGGGTCCATGGGCACTCTATAGGGTGTCTACACAGGGTCTTTGCGGTGTCTATAGGATGCCTGCAGAAAACCCATACGAAGTCTACAAGGAGTCCCTAGGGAGTCCACAAGGAAGCCATACGAGGTCTACACAGGGTCTTCATGGGGTCTGCAGAGGAGCCACACAAGGTCTACAGGGAGTCCCTACAGGGTCCGCAGAGAAGCCACTCAGTCTGCAGGGGGTCTGCTACGGGGTCCGCACCGACCAACGCTTCTAGAGCAAGTCAGTTGGGAAACGCTAAACAGCTTCCTCTGAAAAAGCGGCACCGATCTGTACTCGAAAACCGAACTGTAATTGCGATTGCAACGCCACCATTCCACCCGCAGCGGCCACTCGGATAACTGCACGACCGCGTGTTCTGGTTTGGGACTATCGATATTCGACAGCATGTGACTGTTCTGCTTTGGCTTTAATCGGCCACTTTGGCACCGAAACATATACGGTAGAAGAGGGGTTTCAGGGATGCCAACCCCCGTCTCCCAGGCGGACGCGCCGCGAATTGCAACCAAAGTTAGGACGCACCCAAGTCGGGACGCGCTACACACTTAAAATTTTAACACCCTTATTGGTGTAAATGGCTTGTCCTATGGGGAGCACCCTTATTCGTGTAACAAAACACCCTAGGAAATGGGTGTAAGCCTTAGCACCTTAAGAAAGGGGTGTGATCTTCGGACACCATAAAAAAAGGGGTGTGATATTCTCACACCCTAGAATAAAGGTGTGATTTTTCTACCACCCTTAGGCATGGGTGTGATTTCTAACACCCTAAAAAGGGGTGTGATTAATGTCTAACACCCTTAAAAGGGGTGTTACTTTCTAACACCCCCCCCCCCCCGGTAATGTCCACCTCTCAGAAATTCCTGGGGAGAATCCTGCTTGCGACATTTATTCTTTCTAGCACTGGTGACGTAAGCAAAACTTGACAGGCTTGGAAAGGCGGAACGACCGGAAGTTACTTGGGACGCAAGCGGCAGTTCATGTTTTTAAGCATGCTTGCAAAGTACTTACAAATAAGAGAGCGATCTCATGTAATCCGTGATAGATTCATAATCCGAATCGGGCAGCACAGAACAATTCGCAAGCACAATGCCGGGGATGAAGGCGGTCGCTCACATTCAACGGAAGCCTCGCGGTCACCGATGAGCAGCTCTTTGTCGTGATAGACGCACAATCCGATTCGGGCAGCACGAAACACCGCAAACACAATATTGAGGATGAAGGCGGTCGATCACATTCAACGGAAGTCTTGCGTACGCCGATGAGCAGGTCTTTGTCGAAACTCGTCCAACAAACACATCACAATAATTCCATAGACTCCGACGAAATAAATGGCCAATAGATGAAAAAGTTGGCATAGATGTATTCCGGCCGTTCACGAAACACGGTCGCGAAATGGAACTCGTCAGGACCTGCTTGCACGAAAAAGAGAACACTGACGGACGCTTTTTGGAAACCGGATTCACGTGGTCTCTACAGCTCACCATAAACTGGCAAACGGCGAAGGCTATGACCCCAGTAAGCCATCAGCCCGTCAGAGCGTGTCGCGTGACAAATGTTCGTCCAAGCGTTTTTGTCCTACGGAGAGCGGTCACGTGTTTCGCTCCACACCTCTGAATCGCTAGAAGCGGCCTTCGCACTCGCTCACAGCTACACGGACACAAAAGAAAGTGGGGAGGCTTATCAGAAGAGGTCAAAGGGGGGTGGACAAAGCTACTAATCTCCCTCTGCTCCCTTACAAAAATATTGGGCGAAGGAGTATCCAATTTGTATACAGAATTGTGGGTTCAGTGAATAGATTACTTATTAAACGTGTATCCAACTTTTTATCGCGTTTCTTGAGCTAATTGGCCGACCACTGGGTTTCGAAAAGCAGTAGACTAAAGTGTCTAAAATTCAGATGGAATGCCTGTAGACTTTCTATCCAATGTTAAGACATTTTATTGTATACCTTCTGTATCCAAATTGACGTGCCAATTAACTGAAGAAAGTCGTTAAAAATGAAGATACATTGTGTATAGCAAATACGGCTAGAATGTCTGTAGATCTTCTATCCAAAGATCAGACACTTCAGTCTACAGCTTTCCGATCCCGAATGGTCGGCCAATTAGCTCAAGAAACGCGATAAAAAGGTGGATACATTGTGAATAGAAAAGGTTTGCTAGAACTCCTGTAGACTTTTATTCTGTAAATTTCAGACATTTATGCCTATATAGTTTGTATCCAAAGTAACCGGCCCCGGCTGATGTCGTCATCCGTGTCCACCGCAGCCATCTTTAGGTGGTACTCCAGAAGCATGTCATCTGGGAGAGCACGACGTCGGACCGGGCAGGGCATTGCACAGAAGGAGTCCTCGCTCACCCCCAACGCCTTGAGTCCTCGCGAGCGTGTAGGTTGTCGTACGGCGTCTGAGGACTTTAGTGTGCCGTGACGACGACACATGAGGAATATCCATCAGGCCCTCCATGTGGTCTTGGATGAGTGCTTCCTGGCTTCCGAACGTCTTCCGCAGGAGGTCCACGGCGTCGGAGTAGCACTGTGTGGTGGGCTGTTAAGCCGGCAATGGCAGCTGCTCCATCGCCACTCAGCGCTGATCGCAGGTAGTTGAACCTTTCCGCCGGCGATAGGTCCGAGTTCAGATGGATGGCGGTCTCGAACTGTTCCCAAAACGGCTGCCATTTCTTCCGTTGACCGTTGGATTTCAGAAGTTCAAGTTTTAGGAGTTTGATTCTCGACTTCGCTGGCGTTGGTGATCTGTTAGTGCTTCCGATCAGGCTACTCTGGTTGGATGGATTGTCGCGTTCCGCACTGCATCTTATCTGGCTCTTCAGCTTTGTCATGTAGGTCACATCTTGTCCGCATATTCGAGAAGGTGGGTGAATTCGAGGTCTCCGTCTTACTCCGAAATGAGTGGTTCGATAGTGGCGTCGGCGGTGTTAAGTTCACCCTGCTCCGCGATCAGTCGTCCGATGAGTAGCTCAAGGTCCTCGGTGTTGGGAACGCATCAACGTCGTTCACTACCCGCGTCACTTGTGACCGAATCGCCTTGCGCTTTTTCTTGTGAACTTCCGTGCTGTCGTCCTAGTAGAAGGAAGAATCACTCACTTTTCTTTCGGCGTTCGAAGTGTTCGCAGTGCTGTAATCCCGGGTTTCCAGCATAAATTTTTCTGTTACAGCTGTTTTCTTTTGCTGGCAGATGAGGCGCTACTTGAGTACAACAACAACACTTTGTTTTTAACTCCGCTGCGAACAGCTTTCGTTCAATAGTCAAAATGTCGTGCGCAGAGACTCGCTTGCGTTCGCGTTCTGGCCGTCTCCTCATTGTCCTTCTTTTCCTCGCCTCCCTGTTCGAAAGAGAGGAGGACCCCAACCGCCACAGGCGACGGGGGAAGATGCAGCCATTTGTGCCTGCAAACCGGTTCCGATCCGGGGGGTCACGTACGGGGTACGGCGCAGTAGAAGTCACCGGGGGAAAGGACGCTCTTGTCTCCACGAGAGAGTTCGTCCCGAATCTGGGATTCTTTGTTAAACGTTACTACACAGTGTTTTTTTTAGCTGCGCGAAGATTTTTAAATAAAGGGGGGAAAAATAAAATGAATGCGGTTTTCAATGCGTGTTTATATGGCTTGACGGACACTAGACGGGAATATATATCCATCGCTATTATCAGACTAATCAACTAAACTTTGGTATTTAACTTCTTAGTTACTGTAATTAGGATATATTTTTAGTGCAAACTTTTAGGTGGTCGTATGCCAAGACTTTCATTTTGTGTAATTCGAATAGCCAGTGTGTGTTCCGCGACATTGCTCCCCGAATTTTGCACTTTTATCCGACTAATGTAGCGAAGGTTTGCAGGAGGTGAGCAGAAAAAAAAAGTCAGAGTAAGTAGAAAATTCGGGGGCAGATATTTCGGAACACGGAAAAGACAGAAATCTCAAAATTAAAAAAAAGAAAGTAATTTATAAAGGCCAAAATAGGGTATAGGGTATAGTATAGGCTTTTGTCTCAACAATTAAAGGCTATACAAAGTCTCAACACTACCATTGAATGAGAGTATATAAAAAGTGGATCATAAAAATTAATCCGATCTCAATACATATTGTAACAACTGCAGTGTATAGGCTTTCGTATCAACAAAGGCCATACAAAGTCTGAAGACTACAATTGATAAAAAGTATATAAAAAGCGGACGATAAAAATCAATTCCATTTTGATACACATTGTAACAACTGCGGTGTACAGACTTTTACCTCAACAAAATCTATACAAAGTCTGAACAATACCATTGATAAAAAGCATATACAAAGCGGGCGGTAATAATGAATCCAATTTCGATAAATATTCTAACCACTGCAGTGTATAGACCCGTGTCTGAAAAAGGTGTACACAAAATGTATACAAATACGTTGTTAGAAAGTGGGCAGGGAAGAAAGTCGCAAGGATCGTTAAGAAGTCGCCAGGATTTCAATAGACTGGGCAACGTTTTTTTTGTAAGGGCTGCCTCCTGGGCTGCACAGGGAGGGTCGCCTTGTATGTGGGACCTTGAAGTTGTTGT
Source organism: Ixodes scapularis (assembly GCF_016920785.2). NCBI lineage: Eukaryota > Metazoa > Arthropoda > Arachnida > Ixodida > Ixodidae > Ixodes > Ixodes scapularis. Next base: position 899,601 of record NW_024609876.1, read on the forward strand.
TGTTCGAGTGGCGGTTCCCTTTCGAAAAGTGTGGAGCCGGGGAGTGGCTTATGCTTTCTGCGTAGAACTCGTTGATCGCCGTCTTGTTTATGCGTTTGAATTCCTTCTTTCTCTTTCCTTTTTTCTTCATGTGTTAGGAAGTGTATTTATTGGTTCAGTCAGATGAGTTTGTGCTACCCAAAAAAAGGCGCCACTGTTTGTTCCAAGCTTCAGCGCAGTTAAAAAGAAAATGAATAAAAAGATTAAGCAAAGCGGAATTTCCTCGCTTTTTTCCCGAGAACGACTTCTCGGGCAAGCAGATTCCGTTTTGGCTAATCTTTTTATTTTTAACGTCGTATTTTAGGCGGCAAAGAAATAGAAATACCTCTCCGGCATAGCCGATTCACGCAGGATACTCTCAACACTCAACTAAAAACGGCGTCCAGTACGTTATGTCAGGATATCGTTGGCGCGACTCATCCCATTCGTTAAATATTGGTGAACCAAAATGGTGTGTGCTCAATCTTTTCGAATAGATCCAATATCGGCGACATACGGGGGGCTGTATATTTACACGTCTTCGGTCACCTTTTGCGAGCGGAGGTGATTTTTTAAATCGAAGTTGAACCGATAAAATTGATGCACGCGCGACACGTAATTTTCGGCTCCTCTCGGACGAAGAGTTCGATCGGAGTTGCAAAAAACATTCTCTAGCACCTCCTAATCATACGCACCTTTGTGTGGCGATTAATTATATTCGATGTTGGTACCGCCATACATCAGCAACCGTTTCATCAAAGCAATAAACATGAACGGTTATAAAATCATGGGTGTAATCGACAGTATCAACATTACGCAGTTCTCACACCGTGTGAATGAAAAGTGTGTGGACGTCCGTTAACCACTTGACCGGGGACGGAAGCATAGAGCACTGCTCATCGTCATTTGCGCCGGGTTTTCGGGCAAAAACCGGTAGGAATAAATGGCCTCTCCTCTGGCGTGAAGAAAAACGGCGTCGATGACAATGATATTGACCGAAGAGAGGGGAAGGCGGATTTGTGTAAGATTAATGTGACGCGCATTCTTCCACGTTCTCGTTGATGTCCTGAAGTTTTGACGGTTTTGACGGGACGCGGACCGATGCATCGCTACATAACTCCAAGCAATTTGAGCTACGTCTTGGTATTGCACAAAGTATAAAATCCACCGCTTAAAGCATATATTAGATAAAAATTCGAGCTTGCTAATACAGGCGACATTTTTTTTTCCGGCTCATTTCATAGCTAGCTCCTCGATTTGGGGCACATGCTGCTATACCGCGATGACGATCAATCGATGTCACGATGTCCTTACCGGTTCCTCTCGTAGACAAGGGTTTCTTCGACGTGATTAACTCCGACTCCTTGAAATCATATAAGTCCACCACACCCTTTCTACACGTTATGAACGGGGGGTGTTGCGACGAGTGCCTACACCCTTCTAACACGATTTCGTGAGCATATTTCAAATTGTGGGTGTGACAGGGGTGTAAGAGGGGTGTATGTAGGGTGTAAGCCTTCTCGTACACCCCTGTTACACCCACCTGTACTCAAAATCGTGTAAAAAGGGTGTAGAAAGGGTGTAGGGAGGGTGTTGGTTAAAACAAACACCCTTTTAACACGATTTTGGGTGTTAAAATATTTACTGTGTACCTGAAGTCGCCGGTGAGGCATGACTGTAAAAAGAAATATTAATTGTGCCGCAAAACCTTGTAAGCTAAAAGTGTATGCAAACATAACGCCCTTGTCATTTTGTACTATCTCCAATAAAAGTTTCTACAAAAAGAGCTTTTTCCCATTTGTTTTTATGCAAAAACGTGCTCTGTAAAAGTCATTTTAAAGAGTGTAGGGTCCTTAGGGGTCTGCAAAGAAGCCATACAAGGTCTATAGAGAGTACGTACGGGGTTCACAGGGAAGCCATACATGGTCCCAAGGGAAGACATAGAGGGTCTACACGGGCTCCTTATGAAGTCTGCAGAGAAGCCATACAGGGTCTGCACGGAGTCGCTACGGAGTCCATAGAGAAGCCACTTTAACCGATGGTGGTACCGCGGTGTGAGAATCGCACTCCCTAGCTCCTGGATGATTGGCCTATCCAATCAGAGTGATTGGATAGACAGCAACGAGAGTCATCGGGACAAGTCTTCGCAGTACGCAGAACCCGGTGTCACTAAACTACCTAAACGTAGCGGCGTACACGTTGTCGCAACCAGACCTATTTATTTCAAACCAAGGGTGCCATGCATATTCATGGCAACGTCACAACAAAAAAAATGTCCCCAAAACGTGGGAAGACGTATCGATGAAACAAACGCGTTCGCTCGTAATTCATTCTCCCGTACTCTACAACTGCCTGAATGCCGCGGTGGGGCAACCAGCATGGCACCTTGGCTTTAGCCGCTTAAGCCCATCAGAAAGCATGCTGACTCCGCTGATATGGCACATTAAGCCTTTATCCCAAAGACCGACGGGCCAACAATCCTTAGGCCTAACGAATCTTCCAAATCCCAGGGCCCGGGATTTTGACGACGTGTCGGGGAAAAACAGACATTATAAGATTTGTTAACCTGCCTAAATTGTTTTTCGGGCATATCCAGCCTAGTGATTTCGTTCAAAACGAACAGAACCCTTACAAAAAAATTGAGCGATGGAGTATCCAATTTGTATACAGAATTGTGGATTCAGTGAATCGATTACTTATTGAACGTGTATCCAACGTTTTATCACGTTTCTTGAGCTAATTGGCCGACCACTGGGTTTCGAGAAGCTGTGTCTAAAAATCAGATGGAATGCCTGTAGACTTTCTATCCAATGTTAAGACATTTTAGTGTATACCTTTTGTATTGAAACTGACTTGCCAATTAACTAAAGAAAGTCGTTAAAAATGGAAATACATTCTGGATAGCAAATATTGCTAGAATGTCTGTAGATCTTCTATTCAAAGTTCAGACACTTCTGTCTACAGATTTTCGATCCCGAGTGGTCGGCCAATTAGCTCAAGAAACGCGATAAAAAGGTGGATACATTGTGAATAGAAAATGTTTGCTAGAACTCCTGTAGACTTTTATTCTGGAAATTTCAGACATTTAATCCTATATAGTTTGTATCCAAAGCGGCCGGCCCCGGCTGATGTCGTCCTCCGTGTCCATTGCAGCCATCTTGAGGTTGTACTCCAGAAGCATGTCATCTGGGAGAGCACAACGCAAAACCGGGTAGAGCAGTGCACAGAAAAAGTCCTCGCTCACCACCAACTCCTTGAGTCCTCGTGAGCATGTGGGTTGTCATACTAACGTCTGAGGCCTTTAAGGTTCCGTGACGACGACACATGAGGAATATCCATTAGGCCCTCCATGTCGACTTGGATGAGTGCTTCCTGGCTTCCGAACGTCTTCCGCAGGAGGTCCACGGCGTCGGAGTACCACTGTGTGGTGGGCACACAGTAAATATTTTAACACCCAAAATCGTGTTAAAAGGGTGTTTTTTTTAACCAACACCCTTCCTACACCCCTCCTACACCCTTTTTACACGATTTTGAGTATTGGTGGGTGTAACAGGGGTGTACGAGAAGGCTTACACCCTACATACACCCTCTTGCACCCCTATCACACCCACAATTTGAAATATGCTCAGGAAATCGTGTTAGAAGGGTGTAGGCACTCGTCGCAGCACCCCCCGGTCATAACGTGTAGAAAGGGTGTGATGGACTTGTATTATTTCAAGGAGTCGGAGTTAATCACGTCGAAGAAACCCTTGTCTACGAGAGGAGCCGGTAAGGACATCGTGACATCGATTGATCGTCATCGCGGTATAGCAGCATGTGCCCCAAATCGAGAAGCAAGCTATGAAATGAGTCGGAAAAAAAATGTCGCCTGCATTAGCAAGCTCGAATTTTTATCTAATATGTGGTTTAAGCGGTGGATTTTATACTTTGTGCAATACCAAGACGTAGCTCAAATTGCTTGGAATTATGTAGCGATGCATCGGTCCGCGTCCCGTCAAAACTTCAGGACATCAACGAGAACGTGCAAGAATGCGCGTCACATTAATCTTACACAAATCCGCTTTCCGCTCTGTTCGGTCAATATCATTGTCATCGACGCCGTCTTTCTTCACGCCAGAGGAGAGGCCATTTATTCGTACCGGTTTTTGCCCGACAACCCGGCGCAAATGATGATGAGCAGTGCTCTATGCTTCCGTCCTCGGTCAAGTGGTTTTTAACGGACGTCCACACACTTTTCATCCACACGGTGTGAGACGAGCGTAATGTTGATACTGTCGATTACACACATGATTTTATAACCGTTCATGTTTATTGCTTTGATGAAACGGTTGCTGATGGACGGCGGTACCAACATCCAATATAATTAATCGCCACACAAAGGCACGTACGATTAGGAAGTGCTAGAGAATGTTTTTTGCAACTCCGATCGAACTCTTCGTCCGAGAGGAGCCGAAAATTACGTGTCGCGCGTGCATCAGTTTTATCAGTTCAACTTCGATTTAAAAAATCACCTCCCCTCGCAAAAGGTGACCGAAGACGTGTAAATATACAACCCAGGCAACACGCCGTATGTCGCCGATATTGGATCTATTCGAAAAGATTGTGCGCACACCATTTTGGTTTAGCCAATATTTAACGAATGGGATGAGTCGCGCCAACGATATCCTGACATAACGTACGCGACGCCGTTTTTAGTTGAGTGTTGAGAGTATCCTGCGTGAATCGGCTATGCCGGAGAGGTATTTCTATTTTTTTGCCACCTAAAATGCGACGTTAAAAATAAAAAAAAAGATTAGCCAAAACGGAATCTGCTTGCTTTTAGCCCGAGAAGTCTTTTCCGGGCAAAAAGCGAGCAAATTCCGCTTTGCTTAATCTTTTTATTCATTTTCTTTTTAACTGCGCTGAAGCTTGGAACAAACAGTGGCGCCTTTTTTTTTGGGTAGCACAAACTCACCTGACTGAACCAATAAATACACTTATAAAACACATAAAGAAAAAAAAGAGAAAGAAGGAATTCAAACGCATAAACAAGACGACGATCAACGGGTTCTACCCAGACAGCATAAGCCACTCCCCGGCTCCACACTTTTCGAAAGGGAACCGCCACTCGAACAACAACAACTTCAAGGTCCCACATACAAGGCGACCCTCCCTGTGCAGTCCAGGAGGCAGCAGAGGGAGATTAGCAGCTTTGTCCACCCCCTTTGACCTCTTCTTCTGATAAGCCTCCCCACTTTCTTTGGTGTCCGTGTGGCTGTGAGCGAGTGCGAAGGCCGCTTCTAGCGAATCAGAGGTGTGGAGCGAAACACGTGACCGCTCTCCGTAGGACAAAAACGCTTGGACGAACATTTGTCACGCGACTCGCTCTGACACACTGATGGCTTACTGGGGTCATAGCCTTCGCCGTTTGCCAGTTTATGGTGAGTTGTAGGGACCACGTAAATCCGGTTTCGAAAAAGCGTCCGTCAGTGTTCTCTTTTTCGTGCAAGCAGGTCCTGACGAGTTCCATTTCGCGACCGTGGTTTTTCGTCGTGAACGGCCGGAATACATCTATGCCAACTTTTTCATCTATTGGCCATTTATTTCGTCGGAGTCTACGGAATGATTGTGCTGTGTTTGTTGGACGAGTTTCGACAAAGAGCTGCTCATCGGCGGACGCGAGACTTCCGTTGAATGTGATCGACCGCCTTCATCCTCGACATTGTGTTTGCGGTCTTTCGTGCTGCCCGAATCGGATTGTGCATCTATCACAACAGAGAGCTGCTCATCGGTGACCGCGAGGCTTCCGTTGAATGTGAGCGACCGCCTTCATCCCCGGCATTGTGTTTGCGAATTGTTCTGTGCTGCCCGAATCGGATTATGCATCTTTCACGGATTACATGAGATCGCTCTCTTATTTGTAAGTACTTTGCAAGCATGCTTAAAAACATGAACTGCCGCTTGTGTCCCTAGTAACTTCCGGTCGTTCCGTTTTTCCGAGCCTGTCGAGTTTTGCTTACGTCACCAGTGCTAGAAAGAATAAATGTCGCAAGCAGGGTTCTCCCCAGGAATTTTTGAGAGGTGAACATTACCGGGGGGGGGGGGGGGGGGCGTGTTAGAAAGTAACACCCCTTTTTAGGGTGTTAGACATTAATCACACCCCTTTTTAGGGTGCTAGGAATCACACCCACGGCTAAGGGTGTTAGAAAAATCACACCTTTATTCTAGGGTGTTAAGGTGCTAAGACTTACACCCATTTCCTAGGGTGTTCTGTTACACGAATAAGGGTGCTCCCCATAGGACAAACCATTTACACCAATAAGGGTGTTAAAATTTTAAGTGTCGTGCTCGTGTCTAGTTTTTAGGCGTATTTAAATATCGTTACCACAGGGATTGCAAACCTGGATGACGAAATCCAGGACATCGCATAGTTGACAACGCCACCAATGTTATCCCCATAACTTCATCAAGTTTCGCGAATGTGCGACTGAATAAAAACGTTCAGTTCTATCCTTAAAATTGTGCGGCGACTAGTCCCGTCTGTAAATAGCATGCGTGGGAGAAGGACGGTTTCTGTTTCTGACGTTCTCAGTCACATGGGTTCCATATCTGGTATGTGGGATTAAAATATATTGAAGTATTTCAATCTAGAATACGCGAGAAAATATAGGCGAGGCAAACCGAGAATCTGTGACAATCACGCATTTTTCGTGAACACCTTCTAGCGGCGTGGAGAGATCAAACCGATGTTTTACCACATACCAGAAGTGAAGACATTCAAGATGGCTGCCCCTTTGGGGAAAAGGTTCATACTCGCGTTAGGAGACATTTGCTTTAGTTCCCCCAGGAACTCCCAGATGGCGCGATGAGCGGACTACAAGCGAAGAAGCGGGAAGCGGGGTCGGACGCGCTGAGCCGATGATCGCCGCTAGGCACTCTTCGTCTTCCCCTTCCTTCTCCCCTCGAAGTGAGAGAGAAGTTTGCGGGTGGGGTGGGCCGTGGTCAACTGGGTCGGCTGGTCTCAGACTTGGAAGTAATCCGTTACAAGTAACGGGATTACTTGTAATTAATTACTTTTTGAGTAATTTTGTAATTAATCCGTTACTTTTCGAGAAATGTAATTTCTAACGTAATTCCATTACTTTTTTAGTAACGGATTACCACAAGTTACTCGTTACATTCTTTTGTTATTTCGATTTTTTTTTAAATATTTGAAGCATAATTGTAACAATATGATTTTTGAGTAGCGCCACCGAGTTGGGGCGGAAAGAGGAGGAGGGGGGGAGGGGGCACATAGACTGAACCCAAAAGCTTGTGACGGGATTTCGGTAAAGAAAGAAAGAAGGTGGAAAGAGGGAAACAGAGGGGGGAGTTGACTCTGCTATCCCCTTAGCACGATAACAAGAGGAGGGCCCCGACGAAAGTAGACAAAGAAAGAAAACGGGAGTTTTCACACAGCTAAAGAGCTTTCTTAAGACAACCGAAGGGTCGCTTACACGATGCAAAAACGTCGCCTTTCGGTCGCTTTTTCTCAAAAAGAGAAGCCCCTTCTGAGCCTTGGACACTTGATTCGGAGTGGGGCGAAAGAAGAATAGAAGAGTAATGGCCCATAAAAATGTCACATGACACGGATCTCCCAAACTGGAATTGTGGGGTGGGTCTGCTGCGTCTGCTGTTTCTTTTTGCTAAGATCATTATCAAGAAGTTTGTGCGATCCAGTCCCTGCCCGCGCTCCGATTTCAGAAGCGGAAGGACGTGAGTAAAGACATAAGCAACACCCTGTGAATAAGCTCGAAGTTCAACTAATAGCTTTCCTTCGCGTCTTTTTCTTAAAAAAAAAAAAAAAAACAGTAGCCACTACAACTTCGTGTGCACGGGGGACGGTGGGGAGTCAGCTTCCCTTCCTATTTTTGCTTATTTCCGTTTTGTGCGGGGGAGGAGTCGAAGTCGCCGTGAGTTCCAAGTACGAGGCTTTACGGGACAAAAGGCCAGATGCCGTCCAGTTCCAAGGACAATTTTAGAACTCCAGTGCCTTCTGATGTTTTTACGTGACATTTTTCTTATATTTTCTTGTTACACGGCAAAAAAAGCATGTCGTTTCCTTCCCGTGTTGGAGACTCTAGTTTTCCAGCTTTCTGGTCAAGTAGAGACAAACACCAGAGCCCCATAGCTCAGCCTACAAGCCAACCTAGTGCCGTCTTGGGGAACGATACTTACAATAGTCACCACATCCGCTGATGAGTTCTCTGCGAATTTTTTCTGTTTCTCTTGCTTAACTTTGTTGTTGTTGGTTTTTTTTTTTTTTTTTTTTGCAAGAACCTTGCGTTTTCGTCTTCTTAGTAGGGTGTAGCCCTTGCCAAATCCTGTCTTTCTCTAAACTCTCTTTTTCTCTTCCTGCTTATCTAGGAATGTTTTACCTATATGAATTGTTTTTTTCTGCTGTTAAATATTTTCTACTGAGGTCCCGCCTCTAGCTCGCTGATCCACGGCTAAACATACGCGAGAGGTCCCAGCAGTGAGCATTCAGCATGTCTCTTGCACTGTCGCCATGGCCCTCTTTGGAGGGCCATGGCGATAGGATGTGACGACAACGGATAATGTGACGGCAACGCCACATCATGAACTGAAAGGCACCAAGGGAACTGCGAATTTAGAGTTTCAGTGCCTAATCTGCCTCCCCGAAAGAAAGCGAAATCCACGAATTCGAACCGACTGAAACACGCAAAGGTAAGCGCTTTTTATTTTTTTATTTTTTGTGGAAACCAGTGATTTAGAAAATAAGATTTTTGTGTAGTTCGTAATGTGGCTTTGCATCCCCAAATTTACACTCGTAACATTGCCTTTGGTTATTTTTTTCAGCCCGAGTGTATCCGCTGACGTATGGCGTAAAATACGTTTCGAACAGTTTATAAATATATTGATATTTATTTGAGCTCAGGGGAGCCTCGGCAGTTGCTGATGGAGTTTACGAAAATTGTATTTTCGCATATTGGCAGCTCATAATGCTGCTTCCACGCATACCATTGTGACATGAGCAATATGCATGGGTGTGCGATTTGGTAAAATATTTGATCTTCTAAAACGTACCATACTCGGTTTCCACTTTAAGTGTGAGCGTAGCAGAAGCTATAAAAGCGAGCTCCGGGCTTTCAGTGTCACTGCCAAGCACGCGCGCTCGTGCAGTCCAATCAGGTTGTTCAGGGCCGATCAATTTTCCTCTTTCTCCCGAAAGAGAGGAAAGGTGAACGACCTCAACTTCCAACGCCAACTGCTCTTGATATGCAATAAATACTAAGCACAAAACTTAAATGACTTCTTAGATTATTTGATGCTAGTAATATTTATATACATATAGCTAATAAGTTACCTTATTACCGCATACAGGGATAATCTGAAAAATCGCGTTTTTGCATGTATTTCTTAAAGTAATTGAAAAGTAATCGAGTAAAGTAACGAAGTAATTAATCGATTACATTTTGAAGCCAGTAATTTGTAACGGTAATCTGTTACTTTGATGGCCAAGTAATTGTAATTGTAATTAATTACTTTTTACAAGTAACGGGCACAAGTCTGGCTGGTCGTGCGGTCCAGCCGTCGGGCACAGGAGCACATCGCTTCAAAAAGGAGATGTTCTAAGGAACCAGTTGCGTACTGTTTGTGGCAAAGATTTTTTTTATTATTATTTTTAGTGATGCTGAGAAAGAATATTAGTTTTATTTTATATAGATCCGTCAGCTCTGACAAACTTAAATTTTCCTCATTTAAAGGCAAATAATACGTGCCCAACAACACAAAGCTTGAAACAAATCATAACAACATTGCCTTTGGAGTGTATCGGTAGATCTGAAGATCAAGATGCTGTATCGTTGTTTCCGAATATATGTGTATATGCTTACGCATGTAACCTGATTTGCAACTAACACACAAGATCTTCTCACTCAGATTTTCAGGGACCGCACTTGAAATATCCGACTCTTAAAGCTTTGCAAACTAAGCAGATGTTTTATATAACACTAGTAACGTCGGTGCTATTATACTGCATAAAGAGGCCAATGACTAACGTTCGTGTTAGAGGGGTACTGAAGATTCTATTGAACGTGGATACATCAGATAACTTAGTAATCGCTTAACGCTGTTTTATTCATGTTCAGGTTATGAAATTTATAAACGTTACAATTTCCAAGCGGATTTCTAGGCCTTCGCTGTGAATATTATATGAGCTTATCATATTCACGTCTCAACATTAAAAGAACTAGCTTTGCCCCCTTTATCACACGCTACAAATTGTGATGTCCTGATGATCACTACGTAGTTTCCACGAGCACAAAATTTTAGTATTTGTTCCATTCCCATTTCATTCTTCCGGATGGAAGTAAACAATCAAAACTCGTAATTAGCTTCTAAGGGGGCAAAAAAAAAACATTCGCACATAAAAAGAAAGTTTTACATCTGAATGTTCCGACCACTGAAGTTTAAGAAAACTTTCTGATACGCGGTCAGTTATCCAAAACTAAGACGCAAGTTTGCCTAATTGTTTTTCTTCCAGGGTGAAAAGGAGTTTGCTGTAAAGAAAAGAAAGAAAAACAAGACACAACGCTTTTTTGCGGCTTTTAGGGTTACATTGTCCTCAACCTACTTTCCTACGGGACAGAAACAAAGCAAACCCCTTCCTTATGCTTGCAAACAGCTAACAGCTAATATGCCTAGTGAAGCGTATGAAAGGGTAACGGCCAGTCCGACTAAAGAGCTAACAACAATCCTGTATTGTGACGACTGAACGTAACATATGAATATGACTATGAAAAAAAAACGTTATGTGCCTTGGGGTGGCGTTGGAACAGAGGGAGAGGGGATGGGTTCGATAGCCCGCCCCTATTCTCCTATAAAAATTTCAAAAATTCAAAGTAAACAATGCGATGACGGGCCCGAAAAACGCTTTCGACTCGCCTAACACGTACACACACATTATCACCATCGTCAATGGCCGTTGCCACAGTCGCCCCTGATATGGAAGCCGGGTAATTCAGACTTGGTAGGGCGACCCCTCCCTCCCCCCTCCCCACACACACACACATAGATACACCCCTCTTTCTCCCTTCCCTTTAAATAATATCGAGACAACTATGTGAATATGTAGGCCCAGGAAGTTTTTACATATTCGACATCAAATGGAGTGCTACCAAGTATCTGACCACGCCTTGTGTCAACGACACAAGCGAGTTTAGAAACTTGCCGGTGTCGTTCGACGTTTTCGGTCTACGATCTATGTCGACGTGTTTGATCTACGACATGTACTTCGAAAATAACACCCCCAATGTTTTAAAGGAACTTACTAGTTCGACAGAAGAGGAGTTCGAAATAATATCGCATGGAAGGTTACAATACTTAGTTTTGGGGCGAAAGAAGAGAGCTTTCGGTTTATTGTCACTTATTTTTAGATTATTTGAACTAGCCCAAATTTCTAAGTTTTTTATGGTGTCATTAGCTATGCGCCCAACTTCCTTGCCGAGACTTCATACTTTAGGAGCTTCTGGACGCGGATGGCCCTTCTACGCAAACATTCATGTACTCAGAGTAGCAGGGAGGGAAACGAAGGGGGGGGGGGGGGGGATAAACCACCAAGCATATTGTAACAGAGCCATCCGACACCAAGTTTTTGTTCACAAGGACATCAAGCTTACAGGATGGCGACTCGGCCTCGACACTTGAGAAGCGGTCCCGTCGCCCGAGGAGGGACACTTTTGTAACAATTTAAGCCGTGCGCACCCTCTTCTCCTCTCTTCGGAAATACCACTGGGGGTGAAATTCGCTTCGTCGGTTCTCTTCGCAGCCTTGGCCCCACGGACGGTGTACGCCAAGCGGATTGTTTTCCCGATACCCTATTCACCCCGTAGGCTGAAAATGGGGTGGAAGATACGCGCTTGTTAAACCACTCATACCGTCATCTCTTTGCCACGTGATCACGTTCTCGTCTATACTTACGCACAGAGAGGGGAGTCAGGTGACGAAAGAAAGGCGGGTGATTGATTCTACAAGCCCGTCGCTTCCACCGTACTGTCAGCGTAAGGGTCAACAGAGTAGAACCCAGGTAGTACGTCGATTTTTAAGCTTCAGAGCTTACGTTGACAGAATCTTTTGCTTTATTGTGCTTACTCCCTATTGTGAATTATCTATTATTAACTGTACAATACGTGTGTCCACAATCGGGGGAAGTTGACTATAACCGAAAAGAGAAAAGGCAACAAAAAAAAATAACTAACGAAGCAGCCAGTCTGCTTTCTGCTCTTACAAGCAGTTTGGAGCGGATGCACTTTTTTTTCTGCACCCTTCCCACATGCTCTGAACTGCTGTAGTAAAAACGATAACACTATGGATTGGTAGCTGTTCTGAGACTCTTCCGCCGTAGGACGTGTATTTAGTCATTTCAATGCATATAGATTTGATGTGAACTTCTTGGAGCGGTGTTTAGGCGCACAAACTATTAATTTCACAATGAGTGCGCCAAGTACATTTTATTTTTATTCATTGTTTTTCTTCCCACCACCGATTTTTATCACGATGTAACAATATTACATTGTTTTATTCAGAGTTTTCAAAATGAACGCCGGAAATACATAATTTATTTAAATAATAAAGAAATAACAACAACAAAAAAGACAAGAGATGAGGGCCTTATAAGTTGCAAGGATACCGAGGCTGTGAGCGATGCTCACAAAACTGCTTGGCCATGGGTCGCCCGCGGTTCGAACCCTCCATATTGAGATCAGGAGAACGACACTGAGCATGAACGTCACTGAGCCGATCGGAACAAAAAAAAACTCAAGCTAAACACAAGACGTGCCACGGCTGATGGCACACTAAATATTACATCAGTAGGCATTTACTTTAGGTAACAAAATGACGAGAAAAACAAATAATATGCGCATTTTTCACCGCTTATATTGGAGGCGCATTTCCTGTTCGATTTACAAGTTCATACGCAGAGTAAATATAAACTCTTCCACGTGGTATCATTAAGGCCTTCGCGTGAAACTATTTGTTACGACATGTGAGGGCTAATGACGGGCTGAACGGCCATTTTGCTTCGGCGGCGGTGATCCGAGCACATCAAGTATGCGACATTAGAACTAGAGATTCCGTGAACGTTTTGCGAACCTTCAAAGGGATTGCAAAGGCTCAAACCTATACACCAACTCATGTTTACAAACAAACCGGAGCGCCCCTAGCGGACGCCTCCGGTGCCGCGCATGCGCGATGGGGGTGTGGGCAAGAAGCTCGCCGTCGCCCATAAACAAACTATTGAAATGCGATGTTGTCGGCGTTGGTGTGAGTCCCCCTGCCCTTTTTCGCGTTCGCATTGTTGATTCTACGTCTTCCTGGCAAGGTCTGACTACTTCAGTGGCGTCAGCGAAATTATCGAGGCTCGTTACATCGCAAAACTTCGCGTGAATAATGTGACATGCGGTGAGTCATTCCGCGTGGACGCCGCAGAATGTACGCTAAAGCCTGAGTCGCATGATGAGATTTCGCTCACAATTTTCAGTCCGGACGTCGGTCGGGCTGCAAAAGCGTGAACCGTAGCTGAGATGGTCGACGTCGATGCTGAAAATCTCAAGCAGAATCGGACCAAGTGAATCAGGCATAACAAGTCGGTGATGGCCACTGGTAACAATTATCAATGCATCCTTGTACCTACTGTTTACATCGAGCCTGCTTACCAACCTTCAAATTTGAGTCTTTTGAGGCTTGCACTTACTTCTTATCGCAAGTACCGGGCCCACGTTTGGTCTACGGGCCGGTGTCGTCTAAAAGAGCAGACGAGCAAGCAGAAACGTTTGAAAGAGCAGACGGCAGTTTAAGCAGTCAAGCGGCCGTTTGAACTTGAAGACGCACTGAACGTAGTCCACAGGTGGTCCGTACAACCTCGCGGTTTTCCGCCGTTCATGTTAGAACAAAACAAATACATTTGATGACCAGAAGTATCCGTGAATTCAATCCAAAGTGCCTCCCGCCCAAGCAATCGTGGTCGACGGCGTCTGGTTTTCCCTTTTCACGGCACATATCCACCTTCTCGGACGAACCGAGCACATGAAAACTGGCCTTCAAACCTTTTCGACTCTTTTAGTACAGCCCCAGTCGCGGCGTTTTGACGAGAAGGCAGGTTTTTGTCAGGTTCCTTTCAAAACAACGCAGGAATACACGTCTCGCATGGGGACTTCTGCCCACAGCCCCAGACCGGAAGTGCGACCGACGCACCACCACCGCGCCGTGACGTCACAGAGATGAGTTCGTGTATAGAAGTGAACTGGGTTCGAACTTTTGAATTTTTGGCTCTGAGGTTTTCGATTGTTTTCAACCTTCCAATTTTTCGCACAATGAAATTCGACGTTTTCGAATTTACTACGCTCAGAAGTTCGACGATTTCCGAACTTTCGACCCTGCTAAATTCAAAAGTTCAACGAACTTCGAACTTTTAAACAAAAGCTCGAGAAAGTTCCAACCCAGTTCACCCCTATATATAGAGGTGAACTGTTGCCTCGAACGTATACGTTCGAGGCAACAAATATCAATAATGCGAGATGTCAATGTGTGAAGTAAAGTTGAAATTGCACTCAGATTCTTACCGTTAACTGATCGTGCTACTAACGAAATGCTTGTAAAGCGCCGATTGATCGCTTTAGGGTGGCCTCGTACCCCGCACCTTCTTCTTTTGACTTCCGCGCAGAGCCTCTCGCGCGCAACACTCCGTAGGTTGCCCCGAGGTAACCTGTAGGCCAACAGATCCTTTATCTGCATGCTCAAAATTCAACCGGGGCGCTTCGCTGGGAGCGTCCTTCGTAGCATTAGTTGTTTTTGAACGCGAGTCCCTCCATTGCCTCGCGTCAAGGGAAGACGCGCGCGGAGAGCGACACCGATGCGCTGCAGTGAACGCTGAACCGGCGCTCACTTCATTATCATTAGTAACCGGCTACATTTTAGGGCGTCCAATATTTAATTTCGTCGAAGAAGAAAAGTTTCAGGGAGCGGCATTATGGTTTGGTCGAGAACAACCGGTCGTGACCTGATCAGTTGTATACACCAACTCAACTCTCCTACGTCACGCCGCGGTAGTGGCGCGCCGGACGCACTTCCGGTCTGGGGCGGTGGGCAGAAGTCGCCGTGCCAGACATGCATTCCTGCGTTCCTTTGGAAGAAACGAGAAAAAAAACCTGCCTTCTCGTCAAAATGCTGCGATGGGGGCTTTACCAAGAGAGTCTGGAAAGGTTTGAAGATCAGTTTTTTTTCATGTGTTTTTGTACCCTCCGTTCGTCCGAGAACGTGGATAGTAGCCGTGAAAAGGGCAAACCAGACGCTGTCGAACTACGATTGCGTGTGTGGGCCACAATTTGTGGTCGCCAGATATATTTGCTTTGTTCCAACATGAACGAGAGAAAACCCCCAAGTTGTCCGGACCACCCACGGGTTCGGTGCGTCTTCAAATTCACACCGCCGCCTGATCGTTCGAACTTTCGTCTGCTCTTTCAAAGTTGTCTGCTTTTTGTCGTCTGCTCGTTCAAACAAAAGCGGCCCGTAGACCAAACTTTGACCCGGTGATTGCAATAAGAAGTAATTTCAGGCCTCAAAAGGCTTAAGTAGGCTCGGTGTAAACAGTAGATACAAGATGTTAATTATTGGTACCGGTGGCCATCATGCACCTACTTGTTACGCTTGGTCTGTTCCCGCTTCCGATTTTCAGTATCGACGTCGATCATCGCCGCTACCTTTTACACTTTTGCAGCACGAGCGACGTCGCGACCGAAAATAGCTACAAGAATCTCATCATTCTTTTGGCGTCCATTCTGCAGCGTTCATGCGAATGAATCGCCGCACGTCAAATTATTTACGGAAAGTTTAGCGGCGTAACGAGCCTTGATAATTTCGCTAAGGCGATTCAAGTGGCAAGACATTGCGATGAGGACGTAGAATCGACAACTCCAACGCGAAAAAGAGTATGCAGACTCACACAGACGCCGAAAACGTAACATTCAAATGGTTTGTTGACGCGGGACGCAGTGCTTCTTGCCCGTACTGCATTGCGCGTGCGTTCGAACTGTCGTCTGCTCTTTCAAACTTGGCTGCTTTTTGTCGTCAGCTCGTTCAAACGACAGCGGCCCGTAAACCAAACGTTGACCCGGTAATTGCGATAAGAACTAAGTGCAGGCCTCAAAACACTTTTGAAGGTTGGTTGGGGTAAGTCGGCTAAGTGCACCCATACAAAAATGGTCTATGGTCGGCTATAGAAAATCCTTTTTATGGCCGGCTATAGAAAATTGGCCCAATTAGCTATAGCCGCTTCTATGGCTGTCTATAGCTTATCCTATGGTCTACTCTATGGTTGTCTATAGCTTTTTCAATGGAAATTCGGCTATCGAATTTTGTATGGTTTAATCTATGGGTCCCTTTAGAAAGGATGCTATAGCCGCCTATGGCTTTTCTTTTGGTTCCTTTGGCCGTCTATAGCTTCCTGTAAGGTCTTCTATAGAGATCTCTATGGCTTACTTTATGGATCGCTTTAGACACCGTGCTATAGCTGCCTATGGCTTTTCCTGTGGTTTCTTTAGCCGCCTATTGCTCTTTCTATGGTTCGCTATAGCTCACTCTATAGTTCGTCCTATGGTTCTTTCTACCCATCGTGCTACGGCCGCCTATGGCATTTCCTATGGTTCCTTTAGCCGCCTATAGCTTCTTGTATGGTCTGCTATAGAAATCTCTATGGCTTACTTTATGGATCTTTTTAGACACCGTGCTATAGCTGCTTATGGCTTTTCCTATGGTTTCTTTAGCCGCCTATGGCTCTTTGCTTGGTCCGCTATAGCTCATTCTATAGCTCGTCTTATGAGTCTCTTTACCATCATGCCATAGCTGCCTGTAGTTTTTCTTTTTACCGCAATCGTATCAAATGTGAAAAACATTATTTGTTGTCGCTGGACATCTTTAAAAAAAGCCTTGTGAGACGTGCCGAACTTCATAGCCCCATTTAAAGCAAAGAGCTAACATTTCAACAAAACAACAACAAAAAACAAATGCACTCACTCAGGTGTTTGCAAAAGCACAGGTAAGCAGACACAAGGTATTGTTTTCAAATCTCCTAGAAGTTTATTACACACAGCCCATTCTGTAGACAAGCACACACTAAGCAATCTCTACTATGTGAAGAGGTACTACTGAGCTGTTATACAACTGAGAAGATTGCAAAGCAAACAAGAACCAAAGGCAATTCCTGGGTAGTGTCTAGTCCCCCTGCAGCCGGCCGAAGTCCCCCCCTCTCCCCTTCCCCCCGAAATTCTAATGCCAGTCGCCACTCATTGGCGCTGCAAACAGTTCATCAAAAGACGTTTCATCGAGATCGTTTCATCAACACGTGATGTTTATAAACAACTCGAAATATGTTTTCTTTTGTAATGAGTTGCCAAGAAGTGGCGTGAACGGGTGGGTTGAGTCGGTGAGCACGCGCCTCAGGAATACTGGCACGACGAACTGTCCCTGCAGCGTGCAATTCGCGTAACGAGTGCCGACTAAACGTGTGTCCATGAAACGTCTATCCACGAAAGGTGTCCATGAAACGTCTTTTCACAAAACGCTGGGAGAATAAGAATGTCAGTATTCTAACTACAATTTTCACATGATTTCAGAGAGCTAATGGCAGGCGACTGCGGTAGAATTACGGGGAAATTATTCTCCCAGCTGTCAGAAGATAGGCACTGCCAGGAGATAGACACTACAGAACGGTCAATTGTCGCCGAGTAGGTTGCAGCGCACTTACGTTCAAAATACCGGACTTGAAAGATGTAATCCGAAATATACGTCGACACAGGCACTGCAGACCAACCACTCAAACACAAAACTGAGAAGGAAGGGATCCGTGAAGATTCACCACGATGTAGCAGAAGCTGTCATTTGCCAAACCGAACACAGAACGCATCACAAGAATGTCTTGGGCTTCTTTGAAGAAATCGCTTGTTGCCGACATACGGGTAGGACTTTTCGATCGGAATACCTTTTACCATAGAAGCGAAATCCAGAGCTGCCCCGCGGGCCGCACGACACGCGAAACTAGGTCCGCAAGCAGCCTCGTTCCGGGATTGGCAGCGGCTAATGCGTCATCCGTCAAACCACGTGATCACGCTCCTTCCGTTACATACGCACAGAGAGCGGAGTGAAGTGATAAAAAGTCTACGGTTGATTGGTCCGCCGAGTCCGCACCTTCTACAATGCTTTTAGCTTAGAGAGAGAGAGAGAAAACAGAAAAATTGAAAAGCAGAGCTCCTTCAAGGCCAGAACGGGGGTGCGATCACAAAGACTAATCTTCAGGGGCATACCAACAATGAACACAGCGAGAGAATGTGTCACTTATATCCTGTTGACAGTTCGAGCCAAGGTTGATAGTGCAGTGGATGCTATGTGTGGCCTTGGGCTTAAGGCAGGTGCCGTGCCCAGCGTTATCACCAGCTTCGAGACAGTTGTCACGGGACCCTAACCGGAGACATGATTGGCCTCAAACGCGCATAGCGTCTACTCTGCTGTCAATACCGAGTGAACAGGACAGCTCCATGAAGGCCCCCCCAGCTTTTGGACTTCTTTCTAAAGCTGCACTTCCCAGAAGTGACCCAAAACAAGGCAGGTTTGAAGATATCATATTTTACGCCGTGTAGCCCACATTATAATTTAAAATGAATAATTAATGGCGAATACTTTTTCTTTGCGAAGTATGTCCACAAATAAATAAATGAATAAATAAATAAATATATATATATATATAATTTTTTTACCAAGCACTTTTGAATTATGTGTACACTGTTAGGTTCGCATTTTTAAACTTTAATTTTGGGAATCTTTGCATCGCTGTGGCATCTATGATTGCGTGGTTTAAGAAATTTGTGCCGTAATACGTTTTTCATCCGTGAGTTCAGTCTATATCACTGCCATCAATTACAATCTCTGAGCACCATGATGACACATGGTGGGGATGTGTGCTCCAAGAAGCTCTAACAACTTTAATGTCTCATAATTTAAAGAAAAAGACGAAAAATTAGCCACAGCGCTTGCTGATTTGTTGAATTCGCAGAACAGAGAGATAATAAAACGCACCTAGGGTAGCGCGTGCCTAATGATATTAATTTTTTTTCGGCTGTTATTTGTGTATATTTCGCCGCTCTCGACATGGGCGCAAAAAAGCTTACCCCTGCCGGGGTAAGCTTTTTTGTTGTCACGACACTCTATCGCGCTATAGACGCGTCGATTTAACGCTCATGACGTCTCGAGAGAACTGTCCATTGTTTAGTCAGAGCAACGACGCAGCAATCGCGAAGTGAGAGACGACTGCGCCTCACTCTGATAAAATGTGAGCGTGGGACTCTCGAGCAGCGTTAACTTGCTGATGATGCAGGGCGCTGCTTTGTCGTTGAGAATCTTTGTCCTGCGAACGCCGGCGAAAACGTTCCAGTGCTCGGCGTACCCTAGGCAGCAGCGCCTGTCAGCGACCGCCCGGAGCCTACTGGCAGTCTGCGAGCGCCGACAATTTATCGTCGCGACTTGAATGGGAGCATTTTATGAACTTCTGCGGCGAACATGAAACACCGCGAACATGAACTTCCGCGAACATAATCCCCGCGACGGCGAACCGCCGGGGCTCGCAGACGGAGGGTTCCGATGCTGTGCGAACGGTTGTTGGAGGACGCTGCGTAGGGTATACGCCGGGCGCTGGAACGGCTTCGAAGCCATTCGATGGGCAAAGGATTCGCGACGACCAAGTAGTGTCTTGCATCTTCAGTAAGCTAACGGGGCTCGAGAGTCCCAAGCTTACATTTCCACAGAGCGAGCGCGGCCGGCCAGATCGAGGCGCAGTCAGCACTCGCGTCGCGATTGCTGCGTCGTTGCTCTACCTACACCGATGACATGTGCACCGGCATTCGAAACCGCCCTCTCGAGACTTTATACGACTCCAATAGACGGCTTTATAGCGCGATAAACCGTCGTGACAAGAGTAAAGCTCACCTCTGTAGTGGTGTAAGCAGCGTTCTTGACGCCGCGTCGAGAACGACGAAATATATACAAAAGAACATTAAATATATTTAACACAGCAGGCAGAAAGAAATACAAACATGGCAGGGACACGGACAAAGTATAAGGCGCGCTACGAAATACATA
The DNA here is from genome assembly GCF_016920785.2 of Ixodes scapularis. Lineage (NCBI taxonomy): Eukaryota > Metazoa > Arthropoda > Arachnida > Ixodida > Ixodidae > Ixodes > Ixodes scapularis. Next base: position 919,785 of record NW_024609876.1, read on the forward strand.
TACTTACAAAATACACTAGAAACGACAGATAATTAGAGCTAAAAAACGGAAGACTGAGATGACGTCAACGCCGAAATAAGGCAATGCGCAGGGAAAGCAGCCGGCAAAACTGCAATAGTCCTATAGGCAGCTAAAGCGCGATCCAAACCAACGCTTCTTTTTGCGCCTGTAGGTCGTGCGGCTGCGGATGTGACGTATTTTCGTGACGTCGCGCCGCTTCTTCCCTCCTTCCGGGCGCGCATAAAAAAGTTGGTTGATTTCAACTCCTTTCTCAACGCGCACAAAAACGCGCGGTGACGTAGTAGGGCGCTCCTGTGTCCCGGCCAATCGGTGGAGGGCAAGCTAGTTCCGGCTCCGCGTTTCTCGCCGTCTGGCTGCCCTCTCCTCCCCCCCCCCCTTTTATTCTCTTCCAACATGACAACGCGATCTCTCTCTCTCTCTTTCTCTCGCCGTCTGGCCGGCCAGTCTGTCGCAGTTGCACTTTGCTTGTGCGCTCGTGCCTGCGTGCGCGCTCGCCCGAAGTTTCGCCCGTCCAAACCAAAGCGCACGGTTCGGACTCAGAAAGCGCGCCCGGAAACAGCAAAAACGCCACGAAATGCGTCACATCCGCAGCCGCACGACCTACAGGCGCAAAAAGAAGCGTTGGTTTGGATCGCGCTTAAGGACGCTTTTGTGATCGCGGGCGTATAGCCGCGGCGACGTACGCCCCGTTAACCTGGCTGAAGAAAATTCTCGCCCCGATCGAGCGCATGAATGACTCTCTTCCACTTTCGTACATCTGCAGTAAAAAAAAAAAAAAAAAGGGTCGCGGGCCTATAGTCTAAGCCAGTGGTCGGCAACCAGCGGCCCGCGGGCCGCATCCGGCCCGCGAGGTAGTATCATACGGCCCTTAGCCTCCCGGTAACCCCCACTCCCCCCTACGCAAACAGCCAAAAAAAAAAAAAGTTGGTTAATTCGCTGCCCGTCTGCGAGCAGACTTTTTCACGAATGAAGTGCATAAAATTCAACTTCCGCTCACGAATGACTGACGAGAACCTCCACAATGTTTTGCGACTCGCAGTTAGCAGCTTGAATGTGGATGTTCGTAGTTTGGCGAGCGCAGTTTAACACCAAAAGTCTCGCTGAGAGGAGTCTCTAGGTTTTCGTGGAAATGTCGTATCTCATGTTGTTTGTCGTGAAACAAAGAAACTGTTCATTTTCGATTTATGTACGTCAATGTAAGTTCGCGCAAATGCTTTTTTATTTTAACCCCTCCCCCCCCCCTTCTTCTTCCCTTCTTCTCCCCTCCCTCCCTCCTCCCCCTCCCCCTCCTCCTCCTCCTCCTCCTCTCCTCCCCCCCCCCCCACGCTACTTGCCGTCCGGCCCGTTCCGCCTTAGCTTCGCGGCGACACGGCCCGCTTCGCCAAAAGGTTGCCGACCACTGGCCCCTTAGCAAACCATTGAGCCGACTAAAAAAATTGGATGGTCGCGAGTCTATAGCTCGGGAGACATACATCCCTCTATAGCCGGCTAAAGCACATTGTAAGGTCGGAGGCTAATGCTTTGGTGACATAGAACACTATTGAGTCGGCTAAAGAAAATTCAATGGTCGCGATTCTATAGATCTAGGGACATACACCACTCTATAGTCGGCTAAAGCACATTGAATGGTCGGAGGCCTACAGCTTTGGTGACATAAAACGCTATAGAGACGGCTAAAGAAAGTTCGATGGTCGCGAGTCTATAGATTTAGGGACATACACCACTCTATAGCCGGCTAAAGAACATTGAAAGGTCACAGGCCTATAGATTTGGTGACATAAAATGCTATAGAGTCGGCTAAAGAAAATTCAATGGTCGCGATTCTATAGATTTAGGGACATACACCGCTCTATAGCCGGCTAAAGCACATTCAACAGTCGCGAATCTATAGCATCAAGGACATACATATTCCTATAGCTCGCTAAAGAATATTGAATAGTCGCGAGTCTATAGCTACGTAGTCATAAATTATTCTATAGCCAGGTATAGAAATCGGAATGGTCGAGATTCTAAAGCTTTGAAGACATACATTTTTCTATATGTGGCTATAGCGTGTTTTAAGGTTTCTTATGGATGACCATAGAGGGCCATAGAAGGTGATAGCTCACCATAGGATTTTCCATAGACGTCCATAGACCATTTTTGTATGGGCAAACAGATACAAGAAGTTGTTGATCATTGTTACCAGTGGCCATCACCGACTTTTAATGCCCGATTCTACTTGCGGTTTTCAGTATCGATGTCCGCCATCTCAGCTACGGTCCACGCTTTTGCAGTCCGAGCGACGTCGCGACTGAAAATAGCGAACAGAATCTCATCGTGGGAATCAGGCTTTAGCGCAATTCTGCGGCGTCCACGTGAAACGAATCGCCGCACGTCACATTATTCACGCAAAGTTTTGCCTCGATAGTTTTGCTGAAGCCGCTCAAGTAGTCAGATATTGTTAGGAGGACGTAGAATCAACAATTCCAACGCGAAAAAGAGCATGGGGACTCCCACCGACGCCGACAACAACGCAATTCAATAGTTTGTTTATGGGCGACGGCGGACTTCTTGCCCACCATCCACCGCGCATGCGCGGCGCCGGTGGCGTCCGCTAGGGGCGCTCTGGTTTGTTTGTAAGCATGAGTTGGTGTATAAGTCCGGGGGACCCCTAATTGAGTCTGATTGCATTCTCCTCAACCCTGACTAGTGTCGGGTGCTGTGCCTGTGTTCCATCCCATGGGTCATCCTGCCGAAAATAAACACCCAGAGCAACTGAACATTTTTGAGAAACCTGGATGCCTTCATGTGACTGCGTTGTCCCGCATATTTAGTTGTCTTATGCCAGCGTTGAATTTAGGCGATGTTTGAACGGATTGCTATTAGTTCGCAAATAAGTAGGAAGTACGTTCACCCCACCGCTTCGGGTTTTTTCGATGAACCGCTTAACCAGTTCAACGCTTGTTTCATAAGTTTCGACAAATAACGAGCAATACAGATAATACCGTCAGTACCACAGCACTGAGAAGGAATGAGTATTTTATAATACAACGTGGAGGGCGCGAGTGAGCGAATGTAAGCTTATAAAAATCTGGGCAACGCTTTTAGTAAAATTTGGAGCAGATTTCGCTAACTTTTTAGATGAATTCATGAAAACTTAGTTCGAGCAGAATTTGATTTTCATCCGTGAAATTCAGACTTTGAACTTGAAATCAAATCTTTTAAAATTTTCGACCTTGCAGTTTGGAAAAAAATTCGAAATATTGCATTTTTTTACGAACTTCAATATGAAATAAATTAAAATTTGTATGTGTAAACGAATTCGATATCTTCGAACTCGAACTTTAAATAACATTAACATTTTGGAATTGTTTGAATTCGAGCCTCAGTGGGGTTATAAAGTTGCAAACTCTTCAAACTCGAACATTTTGAACCTTTCGAACTCGACCCACGGGAGGTTCGTGGCATCCCTAAAAAGAACAGACACGAGTGACAACAGCACAATTACGCCAATCAACTACCCATGCAAAAAAAAAAAAAAAAAAACTGATTTGCGTTAGCGGTTTTGATGGGGAGCTTGACGAAATCACACCACTACAACAAAGCCAATTACCGACGTTATTATTAGGATTCGGATGATTTATTAGACGTGTGTCCCCAATAATTAAAGAAAACTATTTGGTGGATTTGGATGTGGCTTTTTTACATGCCTGTTTTTATTTTGATATTAGTTAATGCGCCCGTGTGTCTGATAGACGATATAACGCTCCGAGACAAGATGGCAAGCCACGCGGAAGCAAATTGAGGTCATCCGCGGAATTAATGAAAACCAAGCGGCGCGCAAATTTATGCTCCAAGGAGGTTTATTGTAAGGCATAATTTTTGACGTACCGCTCATAACACTTTTTCATGAACCAGATATTTAAATACTGCTTTTTATATGTGCATCGTTTTAGTTTGAACTTTTCGGTGTATGAACATTTCAATGCACGATTGTTTTTGTTTGGGAAAGTTTCAAGGAACCGAGCTTTTGTCATAAAGTGGTGGCTTATGCGTGAGGACATATCAGGCTCGAACATTTTTGTGGAAGCACTCCAGCATGTCCACGCGTGAGGCGAAAAGCTAAAATAGATGACAAGTCAGAGGACTCCATACGAGTCTAACCGACGTACGCGCAGCACTTGTTGGTTCGAAGCACGGTGGTTCGAAGCGACCGGTTGCTGACAGGTTGTCCGTGCATTATTCTCACGGCTAGGCATTTACGTAAACCTGACAAAATTGGTGTCGGAGGTTACGTCATAAGTGCACGTCCGGCGTGAAGGCCGGACGTGCGAGCGCGTCCGGCCTTCACGATAGGAAGTTTTTCCTGGGTTCGCGTCGTCGTAGAGCCGTCCAGGCGCCTATTTGCGGGATCCGCGTTCCGCGTTCGCAAAGCAACTGCTTTGCGAACGCGGGTCCGCTTCCAGGGTGAACGTCGGTTAGGGTAGTGCCCAGATACGCACAGCTACATATACGGCTCTGCAGATGCGGACTAACATACTTGATGACATTTTTTGAGCTCGGAGAGAAAAAATAAAACGGCAAAGTTTATTTGCATTGAGAGCCTCGTGCATAGCGCACTTCGGCTTCTGTGTTGGTGTATATCCAGCGTGGGCGAAAATGATTGAACTCACTTTAAACTGACCGCATAAATAGGTTTCTTAACCTATCGCGCTGGGATTTACTACTGAGATGCCTTAGGTTGGTTAAGGCTTTCGGTAAAATCGTGGAAAGATTGTATCACCCGAGTAAGTAAAAAAATAAAAAAAACAATGTTTTCAATATACTTTGCAGGTGCACCAAAAATAAGTTTTATTGTGGCGCTTGTTTGAGCAAAATGAAGTTAAGAATAGGTAAGTCGATAATATTTTCTTTCCACTTGACAAATTTTTCAATCGTAGTAAACGCCAGAATAGCCCACAACGATGGTCTTATGATTTTGAGATAAAAGGCTTCGCGATAAATTTTCCATAGACAAACCCAGTTTCTATTTTCTTTCTTTTGACTCCGGAGATTTCATGCATCCATACTCTTAATTATTGAATACGCCAGCTTCGTGCACGTCTCTAGTAAATCCCAACGCGACAAGATATGAAACCAATTTATGCAGTCAGTCTGAAGTGCTTTCAATCCATTTCGCCCAGACTGTATATGTCTGAGATTTGCTTTTTTCATTATTTTACGTGATGACGGGTTAACAAAATACGCGGCTTGGGATGAGTCCAACGTGCATTATTCGAGTACACACCCTGCTGCCTAACAATCCGTTTTTTTTCTCCTTGTGCCCTTGTGTTTAGGATTAGTTTCGTTTGAGACCAGGTGGCTCAGCTCAAAAAAGCTCAAGGCCTGACCTTGGCGAACCTGGAGGCGAACATGACCGCTTGCCCCAGAAACAGAGAGCGGCTGATGTAGTCTCTGCGAACTCGTAACGCCCCCCTCCCCTCATACACACACACTCCCTACATTCTTTCTCGAACGGACCTGCGCCCGGCGTCCGGCATCCGCGTGCGTGCGTATGTGCGTCTGCGTTTGTGAGTGTGTACGTGTGTTCCCGGCGCCTGCTTCAGAGCATACATCGAAGTGGCAGCGCGAGCTCCCGCTACAAATCGTGTGGCCTGGAAACACGATCTACTAAAGCGTTTGACCATATTTACGACATTAAAAGTGTAGAGATATAGTCAGCCAGTACACCTTTGTTGGTAGAAACATAGCAAAAAAAAAAGAAAACTCAAAGGGAGAGTAGTAACCAAGAAATGTATTGGGTTGAATCCCTGCCATCCTGCATTGACGAGGTCACGTTTATGATAGGGTGCAAAACTATTGCACTGAGAGGGGGGGGGGGGGGGATTTAACGGATGCTGTAGCTTATGGTGAAAAGATTAATTTTGTTTTGTTTTGGTTATTTGTCTTTCCATGATTCCGCTCAGATATCTACGTGTGTGTATGTCCATCAACAATCCCGTCTTTGAATATGCATGTCAGTATGTGTGTGTGCCTGCGTGTGTATGCACGTGTGCGTTTCTGTGTGTGCGTATATTTGTCTGCGAAGATATAAGCGACAATAAAGCCATTCGTGATTTCGCATCGCCGCCCTTGAGCAAGCTGAACGTGTGCTAACTTTAGCGAACTCCCGCGCCTCCCGTACGCGTCCTCAAATTTCCTGATCTAGGGATTTTCAATGACTCTCACAAAGTCTCTAATAGAAACCAAACGTTTAAAGTGTCGGTGCAACAATTTTTGTACTTTCCGTGAATACCACATAGAACGAATCCCTAACGTTTATGATCGATGAAACATGCGCTCGTTTTTCTCCGCACGTAATAAACGTCGCAGAAAAAAATAAAGAAAAACAAGCAGCGTTGACCCCCTCAACTGGCAGTCAGAAGAAGCGGCCACGAGACCAAGTCTGCCATCATATGTGTGGGGTTAGAGTACTCTGAGGGTTGAACCCTAGGTGCCTGAGCGCGGCGCCTTTGCCCGAATTTGCGGACCACGCCCCCTTTTTGGCCGTTTTTGAAGGGAGAGAGTATGTTCTGATTAAAATAACTCGCGAAGTAATTCGATTCGCGAAATACTCCCTTGGACTCTAAAACTAGACCAAGTCTGCTATCATATGTGTGGGGTTAGAGTACTCTGAGGGTTGAACCCTAGGTGCCTGAGCGCAGCACCTTTGCCCAAATTTTCGGACCACGCCCCCTTTTTGGCTGTTTTTGAAGGGAGAGAGTATGTTCTAGTTAAAATAACTCGCGAAGTAATTCCATTCCCGAAATGCTCCCTTGGATTCTAAAACTAGACCAAGTCTGCTATCATATGTGTGGGGTTAGAGTACTCTGAGGGTTGAACCCTAGCTGCCTGAGCGCGGTGCCTTTGCCCAAATTTTCAGAAAACGCCCCCCTTTTGGCTGTTTTTGAAGGGAGAGAGTATGTTCTAATTAAAATAACTCGCGAAGTAATTCGATTCGCGAAATACTCCCTTGGACTCTAAAATTAGACCAAGTCTGCTATCATATGTTTGGGGTTAGAGTACTCTGAGGGTTGAACCCTAGGTGCCTGAGCGCGGCGCCTTTGCCCAAATTTTCGGACCACGCCCCCTTTTTGGCCGTTTTTGAAGGGAGAGAGTATGTTCTAATTAAAATAACTCGCGAAGTAATTCGATTCCCGAAATGCTCCCTTGGATTTTAAAACTAGACCAAGTCTGCTATCATATGTGTGGGGTTAGAGTACTCTGAGGGTTGAACCCTAGGTGCCTGAGCGCGGCGCCTTTGCCCAAATTTTCGGACCACGCCCCCTTTTTGGCTGTTTTTGAAGGGAGAGAGTATGTTCTAATTAAAATAACTCGCGAAGTAATTCGATTCGCGAAATACTCCCTTGGACTCTAAAACTAGACCAAGTCTGCTATCATATGTTTGGGGTTAGAGTACTCTGAGGGTTGAACCCTAGGTGCCTGAGCGCAGCACCTTTGCCCAAATTTTCGGACCACGCCCCCTTTTTGGCTGTTTTTGAAGGGAGAGAGTATGTTCTAATTAAAATAACTCGCGAAGTAATTCGATTCCCGAAATGCTCCCTTGGATTCTAAAACTAGACCAAGTCTGCTATCATATGTGTGGGGTTAGAGTACTCTGAGGGTTGAACCCTAGGTGCCTGAGCGCGGCGCCTTTGCCCAAATTTTCGGACAACGCCCCCCTTTTGGCTGTTTTTGAAGGGAGAGAGTATGTTCTAATTAAAATAACTCGCGAAGTAATTCGATTCGCGAAATACTCCCTTGGACTCTAAAACTAGACCAAGTCTGCTATCATATGTGTGGGGTTAGAGTACTCTGAGGGTTGAACCCTAGGTGCCTGAGCGCGGCGCCTTTGCCCAAATTTTCGGACCACGCCCCCTTTTTGGCCGTTTTTGAAGGGAGAGAGTATGTTCTGATTGAAATAACTCGCGAAGTAATTCGATTCCCGAAATACTCCCTTGGATTCTAAAACTAGACCAAGTCTGCTATCATATGTGTGGGGTTAGAGTACTCTGAGGGTTGAACTCTAGGTGCCTAAGCGCAGCGCCTTTGCCCAAATTTTCGGACCACGCCCCCTTTTTGGCCGTTTTTGAAGGGAGAGAGTATGTTCTAATTAAAATAACTCACGAAGTAATTCGATTCCCGAAATGCTCCCTTGGATTCTAAAACTAGACTACGCCTGCTATCATATGTGTGGGGTTAGAGTACTCTGAGGGTTGAACCCTAGGTGCCTGAGCGCGGCGCCTTTGCCCAAATTTTCGGACAACGCCCCCCTTTTGGCTGTTTTTGAAGGGAGAGAGTATGTTCTAATTAAAATAACTCGCGAAGTAATTCGATTCGCGAAATACTCCCTTGGACTCTAAAACTAGACCAAGTCTGCTATCATATGTGTGGGGTTAGAGTACTCTGAGGGTTGAACCCTAGGTGCCTGAGCGCAGCACCTTTGCCCAAATTTTCGGACCACGCCCCCTTTTTGGCTGTTTTTGAAGGGAGAGAGTATGTTCTAATTAAAATAACTCGCGAAGTAATTCGATTCCCGAAATGCTCCCTTGGATTCTAAAACTAGACCAAGTCTGCTATCATATGTGTGGGGTTAGAGTACTCTGAGGGTTGAACCCTAGGTGCCTGAGCGCGGCGCCTTTGCCCAAATTTTCGGACCACGCCCCCTTTTTGGTTGTTTTTGAAGGGAGAGAGTATGTTCTAATTAAAATACCTCGCGAAGTAATTCGATTCCCGAAATGCTCCCTTGGATTCTAAAACTAGACCAAGTCTGCTATCATTTGTGTGGGGTTAGAGTACTCTGAGGGTTGAACCCTAGGTGCCTGAGCGCGGCGCCTTTGCCCAAATTTTCGGACCACGCCCCCTTTTTGGCCGTTTTTGAAGGGAGAGAGTATGTTCTGATTAAAATAACTCGCGAAGTAATTCGATTCCCGAAATGCTCCCTTGGATTCTAAAACTAGACCAAGTCTGCTATCATATGTGTGGGGTTAGAGTACTCTGAGGGTTGAGCCCTAGGTGCCTGAGCGCGGCGCCTTTGCCCAAATTTTCGGACCACGCCCCCTTTTTGGCCGTTTTTGAAGGGAGAGAGTGTGTTTTAATTAAAATAACTAGCGAAGTAATTCGATTCCCGAAATGCTCCCTTGGATTCTAAAGCTAGACCAAGTCTGCTATCATATGTGGGGGGTTAGAGTACTCTGAGGGTTGAACCCTAGGTGCCTGAGCGCGGCGCCTTTGCCCAAATTTTCGGACCACGCCCCCTTTTTGGCCGTTTTTGAAGGGAGAGAGTATGTTCTGATTAAAATAACTCGCGAAGTAATTCGATTCCCGAAATACTCCCTTGGATTCTAAAACTAGACCAAGTCTGCTATCATATGTGTGGGGTTAGAGTACTCTGAGGGTTGAACTCTAGGTGCCCAAGCGCAGCGCCTTTGCCCAAATTTTCGGACCACGCCCCCTTTTTGGCCGTTTTTGAAGGGAGAGAGTATGTTCTAATTAAAATAACTCACGAAGTAATTCGATTCCCGAAATGCTCCCTTGGATTCTAAAACTAGACTACGCCTGCTATCATATGTGTGGGGTTAGAGTACTCTGAGGGTTGAACCCTAGGTGCCTGAGCGCGGCGCCTTTGCCCAAATTTTCGGACAACGCCCCCTTTTGGCTGTTTTTGAAGGGAGAGAGTATGTTCTAATTAAAATAACTCGCGAAGTAATTCGATTCGCGAAATACTCCCTTGGACTCTAAAACTAGACCAAGTCTGCTATCATATGTGTGGGGTTAGAGTACTCTGAGGGTTGAACCCTAGGTGCCTGAGCGCAGCACCTTTGCCCAAATTTTCGGACCACGCCCCCTTTTTGGCTGTTTTTGAAGGGAGAGAGTATGTTCTAATTAAAATAACTCGCGAAGTAATTCGATTCCCGAAATGCTCCCTTGGATTCTAAAACTAGACCAAGTCTGCTATCATATGTGTGGGGTTAGAGTACTCTGAGGGTTGAACCCTAGGTGCCTGAGCGCGGCGCCTTTGCCCAAATTTTCGGACCACGCCCCCTTTTTGGCTGTTTTTGAAGGGAGAGAGTATGTTTTAATCAAAATAACTCGCGAAGTAATTCGATTCCCGAAATGCTCCCTTGGATTCTAAAACTAGACCAAGTCTGCTATCATATATGTGGGGTTAGAGTACTCTGAGGGTTGAACCCTAGGTGCCTGAGCGCGGCGCCTTTGCCCAAATTTTCGGACCACGCCCCCTTTTTGGCCGTTTTTGAAGGGAGAGAGTATGTTCTAATTAAAATAACTCGCGAAGTAATTCGATTCCCGAAATGCTCCCTTGGATTCTAAAACTAGACCAAGTCTGCTATCATATGTGTGGGGTTAGAGTACTCTGAGGGTTGAGCCCTAGGTGCCTGACCGCGGCGCCTTTGCCCAAATTTTCGGACCACGCCCCCTTTTTGGCCGTCTTTGAAGGGAGAGAGTATGTTTTAATTAAAATAACTCGCGAAGTAATTCGATTCCCGAAATGCTCCCTTGGATTCTAAAACTAGACTACGTCTGCTATCATATGTGTGGGGTTAGAGTACTCTGAGGGTTCAACCCTAGGTGCCTGAGCGCGGCGCCTTTGCCCAAATTTTCGGACCACGCCCCCTTTTTGGCCGTTTTTGAAGGGAGAGAGTATGTTTTAATTAAAATACCTCGCGAAGTAATTCGATTCCCAAAATGCTCCCTTGGATTCTAAAGCTAGACCAAGTCTGCTATCATATGTGTGGGGTTAGAGTACTCTGAGGGTTGAACCCTAGGTGCCTGAGCGCGGCGCCTTTGCCCAAATTTTCGGACCACGCCCCCTTTTTGGCCGTTTTTGAAGGGAGAGAGTATGTTTTAATTAAAATAACTCGCGAAGTAATTCGATTCCCGAAATGCTCCCTTGGATTCTAAAACTAGACCAAGTCTGCTTCATATGTGTGGAGTTAGAGTACTCTGAGGGTTCAACCCTAGGTGCCTGAGCGCGGCGCCTTTGCCCAAATTTTCGGACCACGCCCCATGTTTGGCCGTTTTTGAAGGGAGAGGTACGTGTTAATTAAAATAAGTCGCGAAGTAATTCGATTCCCGAAATGCTCCCTTGGATTCTAAAGCTAGACCAAGTCTGCTATCATATGTGTGGGGTTAGAGTACTCTGAGGGTTGAACCCTAGGTGCGTGAGCGCGGCACCTTTGCCCAAATTTTCGGACAACGCCCCCTTTTTGGCCGTTTTTGTAGGGAGAGAGTATGTTTTAATTAAAATAACTCGCGAAGTAATTCGATTCCCGAGATGTTCCCTTGGATTCTAAAACTAGACCAAGTCCGCTATCATATGTGTGGGGTTAGAGTACTCTGAGGGTTGAACCCTGGGTGCCTGAGCGCGGCGCCTTTGCCCAAATTTTCGGACCACGCCCCCTTTTTGGCCGTTTTTGAAGGGAGAGAGTATGTTTTAATTAAAATAACTCGCGAAGTAATTCGATTCCCGAAATGCTCCCTTGGATTCTAAAACTAGACCAAGTCCGCTATCATATGTGTGGGGTTAGAGTACTCTGAGGGTTGAACTCTAGGTGCCTAAGCGCAGCGCCTTTGCCCAAATTTTCGGACCACGCCCCCTTTTTGGCCGTTTTTGAAGGGAGAGAGTATGTTCTAATTAAAATAACTCACGAAGTAATTCGATTCCCGAAATGCTCCCTTGGATTCTAAAACTAGACTACGCCTGCTATCATATGTGTGGGGTTAGAGTACTCTGAGGGTTGAACCCTAGGTGCCTGAGCGCGGCGCCTTTGCCCAAATTTTCGGACAACGCCCCCCTTTTGGCTGTTTTTGAAGGGAGAGAGTATGTTCTAATTAAAATAACTCGCGAAGTAATTCGATTCGCGAAATACTCCCTTGGACTCTAAAACTAGACCAAGTCTGCTATCATATGTGTGGGGTTAGAGTACTCTGAGGGTTGAACCCTAGGTGCCTGAGCGCAGCACCTTTGCCCAAATTTTCGGACCACGCCCCCTTTTTGGCTGTTTTTGAAGGGAGAGAGTATGTTCTAATTAAAATAACTCGCGAAGTAATTCGATTCCCGAAATGCTCCCTTGGATTCTAAAACTAGACCAAGTCTGCTATCATATGTGTGGGGTTAGAGTACTCTGAGGGTTGAACCCTAGGTGCCTGAGCGCGGCGCCTTTGCCCAAATTTTCGGACCACGCCCCCTTTTTGGTTGTTTTTGAAGGGAGAGAGTATGTTCTAATTAAAATAACTCGCGAAGTAATTCGATTCCCGAAATGCTCCCTTGGATTCTAAAACTAGACCAAGTCTGCTATCATTTGTGTGGGGTTAGAGTACTCTGAGGGTTGAACCCTAGGTGCCTGAGCGCGGCGCCTTTGCCCAAATTTTCGGACCACGCCCCCTTTTTGGCCGTTTTTGAAGGGAGAGAGTATGTTCTGATTAAAATAACTCGCGAAGTAATTCGATTCCCGAAATGCTCCCTTGGATTCTAAAACTAGACCAAGTCTGCTATCATATGTGTGGGGTTAGAGTACTCTGAGGGTTGAGCCCTAGGTGCCTGAGCGCGGCGCCTTTGCGCAAATTTTCGGACCACGCCCCCTTTTTGGCCGTTTTTGAAGGGAGAGAGTATGTTTTAATTAAAATAACTAGGGAAGTAATTCGATTCCCGAAATGCTCCCTTGGATTCTAAAGCTAGACCAAGTCTGCTATCATATGTGGGGGGTTAGAGTACTCTGAGGGTTGAACCCTAGGTGCCTGAGCGCGGCGCCTTTGCCCAAATTTTCGGACCACGCCCCCTTTTTGGCCGTTTTTGAAGGGAGAGAGTATGTTTTAATTAAAATACCTCGCGAAGTAATTCGATTCCCGAAATGCTCCCTTGGATTCTAAAGCTAGACCAAGTCTGCTATCATATGTGTGGGGTTAGAGTACTCTGAGGGTTGAACCCTAGGTGCCTGAGCGCGGCGCCTTTGCCCAAATTTTCGGACCACGCCCCCTTTTTGGCCGTTTTTGAAGGGAGAGAGTATGTTTTAATTAAAATAACTCGCGAAGTAATTCGATTCCCGAAATGCTCCCTTGGATTCTAAAACTAGACCAAGTCTGCTTCATATGTGTGGAGTTAGAGTACTCTGAGGGTTCAACCCTAGGTGCCTGAGCGCGGCGCCTTTGCCCAAATTTTCGGACCACGCCCCATGTTTGGCCGTTTTTGAAGGGAGAGGTACGTGTTAATTAAAATAAGTCGCGAAGTAATTCGATTCCCGAAATGCTCCCTTGGATTCTAAAGCTAGACCAAGTCTGCTATCATATGTGTGGGGTTAGAGTACTCTGAGGGTTGAACCCTAGGTGCGTGAGCGCGGCACCTTTGCCCAAATTTTCGGACAACGCCCCCTTTTTGGCCGTTTTTGTAGGGAGAGAGTATGTTTTAATTAAAATAACTCGCGAAGTAATTCGATTCCCGAGATGTTCCCTTGGATTCTAAAACTAGACCAAGTCCGCTATCATATGTGTGGGGTTAGAGTACTCTGAGGGTTGAACCCTGGGTGCCTGAGCGCGGCGCCTTTGCCCAAATTTTCGGACCACGCCCCCTTTTTGGCCGTTTTTGAAGGGAGAGAGTATGTTTTAATTAAAATAACTCGCGAAGTAATTCGATTCCCGAAATGCTCCCTTGGATTCTAAAACTAGACCAAGTCCGCTATCATATGTGTGGGGTTAGAGTACTCTGAGGGTTGAACCCTAGGTGCCTGAGCGCGGCGCCTTTGCCCAAATTTTCGGACCACGCCCCCTTTTTGGCCGTTTTTGAAGGGAGAGAGTATGTTTTAATTAAAATAACTCGCGAAGTAATTCGATTCCCGAAATGCTTCCTTGGATTCTAAAACTAGACCAAGTCCGCTATCATATGTGTGGGGTTAGAGTACTCTGAGGGTTGAACCCTAGGTGCCTGAGCGCGGCGCCTTTGCCCAAATTTTCGGACCACGCCCCCTTTTTGGCCGTTTTTGAAGGGAGAGAGTATGTTCTAATTAAAATAACTCGCGAAGTAATCCGATTCCCGAAATGCTCCCTTGGATTCTAAAACTAGACCAAGTCTGCTCTCATATGTGTGGGGTTAGAGTACTCTGAGGGTTGAACCCTAGGTGCCTGAGCGCGGCGCCTTTGCCCAAATTTTCGGACCACGCCCCCTTTTTGGCCGTTTTTGAAGGGAGAGAGTATGTTCTAATTAAAATAACTCGCGAAGTAATCCGATTCCCGAAATGCTCCCTTGGATTCTAAAACTAGACCAAGTCTGCTATCATATCTGTGGGGTTAGAGTACTCTGAGGGTTGAACCCTAGGTGCCTGAGCGCGGCGCCTTTGCCCAAATTTTCGGACCACGCCCCCTTTTTGGCCGTTTTTGAAGGGAGAGAGTATGTTCTAATTAAAATAACACGCGAAGTAATCCGATTCCCGAAATGCTCCCTTGGATTCTAAAACTAGACCAAGTCTGCTATCATATGTGTGGGGTTAGAGTACTCTGAGGGTTGAACCCTAGGTGCCTGAGCGCGGCGCCTTTGCCCAAATTTTCGGACCACGCCCCCTTTTTGCCCGTTTTTTAAGGGAGAGAGTATGTTCTAATTAAAATAACTCGCGAAGTAATCCGATTCCCGAAATGCTCCCTTGGATTCTAAAACTAGACCAAGTCCGCTATCATATGTGTGGGGTTAGAGTACTCTGAGGGTTGAACCCTGGGTGCCTGAGCGCGGCGCCTTTGCCCAAATTTTCGGTCCACGCCCCCTTTTTGGCCGTTTTTGAAGGGAGAGAGTATGCTCTATTAAAAATAACTCGCGAAGTAATCCGATTCCCGAAATGCTCCCTTGGATTCTAAAACTAGACCAAGTCTGCTATCATATGTGTGGGGTTAGAGTACTCTGAGGGTTGAACCCTAGGTGCCTGAGCGCGGCGCCTTTGCCCAAATTTTCGGACCACGCCCCCTTTTTGGCCGTTTTCGAAGGGAGAGAGTATGCTCTATTAAAAATAACTCGCGAAGTAATTCGATTCCCGAAATGCTCCCTTGGATTCTAAAACTAGACCAAGTCTGCTATCATATGTGTGGGGTCAGAGTACTCTGAGGGTTGAACCCTGGGTGCCTGAGCGCGGCGCCTTTGCCCAAATTTTCGAACCACGCCCCCTTTTTGCCGTTTTGAAGGGAGAGAGTATGCTCTATTAAAAATAACTCGCGAAGTAATCCGATTCCCGAAATGCTTCCTTGGATTCTAAAACTAGACCAAGTCTGCTATCATATGTGTGGGGTTAGAGTACTCTGAGGGTTGAACCCTAGGTGCCTGAGCGCGGCGCCTTTGCCCAAATTTTCGGACCACGCCCCCTTTTTGGCTGCTTTTAAAGGGAGAGAGTATGTTCTAATTAAAATAACTCGCGAAGTAATCCGATTCCCGAAATACTCCCTTGGATTCTAAAACTAGACCAAGTCTGCTATCATATGTGTGGGGTTAGAGTACTCTGAGGGTTGAACCCTAGGTGCCTGAGCGCGGCGCCTTTCCCCAAATTTTCGGACCACGCCCCCTTTTTGGCTGCTTTTGAAGGGAGAGAGTATGTTCTAATTAAAATAACTCGCGAAGTAATCCGATTCCCGAAATGCTCCCTTGGATTCTAAATCTAGACCAAGTCTGCTATCATATGTGTGGGGTTAGAGTACTCTGAGGGTTGAACCCTAGGTGCCTGAGCGCGGCGCCTTTGCCCAAATTTTCGAACCACGCCCCCTTTTTGGCCGTTTTTGAAGGGAGAGAGTATGTGTTAATTAAAATAACTCGCTAAGTAATTCGATTCCCGAAATGCTCCCTTGGATTCTAAAACTAGACCAAGTCTGCTATCATATGTGTGGGGTTAGAGTACTCTGAGGGTTGAACCCTAGGTGCCTGAGCGCGGCACCTTTGCCCAAATTTTCGGACCACGCCCCTTTTTGGCCGTTTTTGAAGGGAGAGAGTAGGTGTTAATTAAAAAAACTCGCGAAGTAATTCGATTCCCGAAATGCTCCCTTGGATTCTAAAACTAGACCAAGTCTGCTATCATATGTGTGGGGTTAGAGTACTCTGAGGGTTGAACCCTAGGTGCTGAGCGCGGCGCCTTTGCCCAAATTTTCGGACCACGCCCCCTTTTTGGCCGTTTTTGAAGGGAGAAAGTAGGTGTTAATTAAAATAACTCGCGAAGTAATTCGATTCCCGAAATGCTCCCTTGGATTCTAAAACTAGACCAAGTCTGCTATGATATGTGTGAAGTTAGAGCACTCTGAGGGTTGAACCCTACGTGCCTGAGCGCGGCGCCTTTGCCCAAATTTTCGGACCACGCCCCCTTTTTGGCCGTTTTTGAAGGGAGAGAGTATGTTCTAATTAAAATAACTCGCGAAGTAATCCGATTCCCGAAATGCTCCCTTGGATTCTAAAACTAGACCAAGTCTGCTATCATATCTGTGGGGTTAGAGTACTCTGAGGGTTGAACCCTAGGTGCCTGAGCGCGGCGCCTTTGCCCAAATTTTCGGACCACGCCCCCTTTTTGGCCGTTTTTGAAGGGAGAGAGTATGTTCTAATTAAAATAACTCGGGAAGTAATCCGATTCCCGAAATGCTCCCTTGGATTCTAAAACTAGACCAAGTCTGCTATCATATGTGTGGGGTAAGAGTACTCTGAGGGTTGAACCCTAGGTGCCTGAGCGCGGCGCCTTTGCCCAAATTTTCGGACCACGCCCCCTTTTTGGCCGTTTTTGAAGGGAGAGAGTATGTTCTAATTAAAATAACTCGCGAAGTAATCCGATTCCCGAAATGCTCCCTTGGATTCTAAAACTAGACCAAGTCCGCTATCATATGTGTGGGGTTAGAGTACTCTGAGGGTTGAACCCTGGGTGCCTGAGCGCGGCGCCTTTGCCCAAATTTTCGGACCACGCCCCCTTTTTGGCCGTTTTTGAAGGGAGAGAGTATGTTTTAATTAAAATAACTCGCGAAGTAATTCGATTCCCGAAATGCTCCCTTGGATTCTAAAACTAGACCAAGTCTGCTATCATATGTGTGGGGTTAGAATACTCTGAGGGTTGAACCCTAGGTGCCTGAGCGCGGCGCCTTTGCCCAAATTTTCGGACCACGCCCCCTTTTTGGCCGTTTTTGAAGGGAGAGAGTATGCTCTATTAAAAATAACTCGCGAAGTAATCCGATTCCCGAAATGCTCCCTTGGATTCTAAAACTAGACCAAGTCTGCTATCATATGTGTGGGGTTAGAGTACTCTGAGGGTTGAACCCTAGGTGCCTGAGCGCGGCGCCTTTGCCCAAATTTTCGGACCACGCCCCCTTTTTGGCCGTTTTTGAAGGGAGAGAGTATGCTCTATTAAAAATAACTCGCGAAGTAATCCGATTCCCGAAATGCTTCCTTGGATTCTAAAACTAGACCAAGTCCGCTATCATATGTGTGGGGTTAGAGTACTCTGAGGGTTGAACCCTAGGTGCCTGAGCGCGGCGCCTTTGCCCAAATTTTCGGACCACGCCCCCTTTTTGGCCGTTTTTGAAGGGAGAGAGTATGCTCTATTAAAAATAACTCGCGAAGTAATTCTATTCCCGAAATGCTCCCTTGGATTCTAAAACTAGACCAAGTCTGCTATCATATGTGTGGGGTCAGAGTACTCTGAGGGTTGAACCCTAGGTGCCTGAGCGCGGCGCCTTTCCCCAAATTTTCGGACCACGCCCCCTTTTTGGCTGCTTTTGAAGGGAGAGAGTATGTTCTAATTAAAATAACTCGCGAAGTAATCCGATTCCCGAAATGCTCCCTTGGATTCTAAATCTAGACCAAGTCTGCTATCATATGTGTGGGGTTAGAGTACTCTGAGGGTTGAACCCTAGGTGCCTGAGCGCGGCGCCTTTGCCCAAATTTTCGAACCACGCCCCCTTTTTGGCCGTTTTTGAAGGGAGAGAGTATGTGTTAATTAAAATAACTCGCGAAGTAATTCGATTCCCGAAATGCTCCCTTGGATTCTAAAACTAGACCAAGTCTGCTATCATATGTGTGGGGTTAGAGTACTCTGAGGGTTGAACCCTAGGTGCCTGAGCGCGGCACCTTTGCCCAAATTTTCGGACCACGCCCCCTTTTTGGCCGTTTTTGAAGGGAGAGAGTAGGTGTTAATTAAAAAAACTCGCGAAGTAATTCGATTCCCGAAATGCTCCCTTGGATTCTAAAACTAGACCAAGTCTGCTATCATATGTGTGGGGTTAGAGTACTCTGAGGGTTATACCCTAGGTGCCTGAGCGCGGCGCCTTTGCCCAAATTTTCGGACCACGCCCCCTTTTTGGCCGTTTTTGAAGGGAGAAAGTAGGTGTTAATTAAAATAACTCGCGAAGTAATTCGATTCCCGAAATGCTCCCTTGGATTCTAAAACTAGACCAAGTCTGCTATGATATGTATGAAGTTAGAGCACTCTGAGGGTTGAACCCTACGTGCCTGAGCGCGGCGCCTTTGCCCAAATTTTCGGACCACGCCCCCTTTTTGGCCGTTTTTGAAGGGAGAGAGTATGTTCTAATTAAAATAACTCGCGAAGTAATCCGATTCCCGAAATGCTCCCTTGGATTCTAAAACTAGACCAAGTCTGCTATCATATCTGTGGGGTTAGAGTACTCTGAGGGTTGAACCCTAGGTGCCTGAGCGCGGCGCCTTTGCCCAAATTTTCGGACCACGCCCCCTTTTTGGCCGTTTTTGAAGGGAGAGAGTATGTTCTAACTAAAATAACTCGCGAAGTAATCCGATTCCCGAAATGCTCCCTTGGATTCTAAAACTAGACCAAGTCTGCTATCATATGTGTGGGGTTAGAGTACTCTGAGGGTTGAACCCTAGGTGCCTGAGCGCGGGGCCATTTTGCCCAAATTTTCGGACCATGCCCCCTTTTTGGCCGTTTTTGAAGGGAGAGAGTATGTTCTAATTAAAATAACTCGCGAAGTAATCCGATTCCCGAAATGCTCCCTTGGATTCTAAAACTAGACCAAGTCCGCTATCATATGTGTGGGGTTAGAGTACTCTGAGGGTTGAACCCTGGGTGCCTGAGCGCGGCGCCTTTGCCCAAATTTTCGGACCACGCCCCCTTTTTGGCCGTTTTTGAAGGCAGAGAGTATGTTTTAATTAAAATAACTCGCGAAGTAATTCGATTCCCGAAATGCTCCCTTGGATTCTAAAACTAGACCAAGTCTGCTATCATATGTGTGGGGTTAGAGTACTCTGAGGGTTGAACCCTAGGTGCCTGAGCGCGGCGTCTTTGCCCAAATTTTCGAACCACGCCCCCTTTTTGGCCGTTTTTGAAGGGAGAGAGTATGTTCTAATTAAAATAACTCGCGAAGTAATCCGATTCCCGAAATGCTCCCTTGGATTCTAAAACTAGACCAAGTCTGCTATCATATGTGTGGGGTTAGAGTACTCTGAGGGTTGAACCCTGGGTGCCTGAGCGCGGCGCCTTTGCCCAAATTTTCGGACCACGCCCCCTTTTTGGCCGTTTTTGAAGGGAGAGAGTATGCTCTATTAAAAATAACTCGCGAAGTAATTCGATTCCCGAAATGCTCCCTTGGATTCTAAAACTAGACCAAGTCTGCTATCATATGTGTGGGGTCAGAGTACTCTGAGGGTTGAACCCTGGGTGCCTGAGCGCGGCGCCTTTGCCCAAATTTTCGGACCACGCCCCCTTTTTGGCCGTTTCTGAAGGGAGAGAGTATGCTCTATTAAAAATAACTCGCGAAGTAATCCGATTCCCGAAATGCTTCCTTGGATTCTAAAACTAGACCAAGTCTGCTATCATATGTGTGGGGTTAGAGTACTCTGAGGGTTGAACCCTAGGTGCCTGAGCGCGGCGCCTTTGCCCAAATTTTCGGACCACGCCCCCTTTTTGGCTGCTTTTAAAGGGAGAGAGTATGTTCTAATTAAAATAACTCGCGAAGTAATCCGATTCCCGAAATGCTCCCTTGGATTCTAAAACTAGACCAAGTCTGCTATGATATGTGTGAAGTTAGAGCACTCTGAGGGTTGAACCCTACGTGCCTGAGCGCGGCGCCTTTGCCCAAATTTTCGGACCCCGCCCCCTTTTTGGCCGTTTTTGAAGGGAGAGAGTAGGTGTTAATTAAAATAACTCGCGAAGTAATTCGATTCCCGAAATGCTCCCTTGGATTCTAAAACTAGACTAAGTCTGCTATCATATGTGTGGGGTTAGAGTACTCTGAGGGTTGAACCCTAGGTGCCTGAGCGCGGCGCCTTTGCCCAAATTTTCGGACCACGCCCCCTTTTTGGCCGTTTTTGAAGGGGGAGAGTATGTTCTGATTAAAATAACTCGCGAAGTAATTCGATCGCGAAATGCTCCCTTGGATTCTAAAACTAGACCAAGTCTGCTATCATATGTGTGGGGTTAGAGTACTCTGAGGGTTGAACTCTAGGTGCCTAAGCGCAGCGCCTTTGCCCAAATTTTCGGACCACGCCCCCTTTTTGGCCGTTTTTGAAGGGAGAGAGTATGTTCTAATTAAAATAACTCGCGAAGTAATTCGATTCCCGAAATGCTCCCTTGGATTCTAAAACTAGACCAAGTCTGCTATGATATGTGTGAAGTTAGAGCACTCTGAGGGTTGAACCCTACGTGCCTGAGCGCGGCGCCTTTGCCCAAATTTTCGGACCACGCCCCCCTTTTTGGCCGTTTTTGAAGGGAGAGAGTATGTCCTATTTAAAATAATTCGCGAAGTAATTCGATTCCCGAAATGCTCCCTTGGATTCTAAAACTAGACCAAGTCTGCTATCATGTGTGTAGGGTTACAGTAATCTGAGCGTTGAGTCCTAGGTGCCTGTAAGCGGCGCCTTTGCCCGTATTTTTGAACCACGCCCTTTTTTTGACCGTTTCTGATGTGAGAGACCATGCTCCGATTAAAGTAACTCGAGAAATAAAGCTATTGTGAAAATGCTGTTCGGGATTCTAAAATTAGACGAAGCCTGCTATCATTAGTGGGGGGTTGGAGTGCACTCAGGGTAGGACCCTAGGTTCCTCAAAGCGGTACCTTTTCCCAATATCTGCGGACCACGCCCCCTTTTTGACCGTTATTTACTGCTGGGGTCGAGCGGCACCACCGTCACCTATTCCTTCACACAAGGGAATGCATGGAACTTTACGGGAAAAACGGGGAAAATTGCTACTTCTTACTTTAGTAAGCTGTTCTCGACGATGAGACTTTTATGTTATGTGGGAATGAAAGTTAATATTCTCGTCGCTATTATCAAAAGCGATACAATACTAATATATTTTAATAACTGATTTGTGGTTTAGGGTCGAGGGTTGCGGCTTAATTGTTGGCTGTAAACTGTGATGCGGTTCAATAAGACAAGAGTATCCGACAGACAATGTGGAGCCGTTCATGATCTGGACGTCGTCAGAGGCTAGCAAGCGCTAAGTTGGCCTTTGCTGAGGACATTTGCATCGTTTCGCGAGCTTGCACAGACTATTGCTGGGGCGAGCCTTTGCTTTAAACTTCAGTGAGGGCTTCTTTGACGATTTAAAGCTCGGAGCGTGCCGTTCATTTGCTGAACGTGTCATTTATTTAGCAACTGAAGCAAGCGACGCCGGCACAATCGGTGGTGCTCTGGTGCTTTTTTCTTTTTTTTTCTTTTTTTTAAATCTACGTTTGAATACTTGAATTCTACCGATTCGATCTCCAACCACCTTATATAATGATCGCAGCACATCATAAAATACTTGCCTTCGAGCACCGCGTACAAGCTTCAATATTCCTCTTCTCTGTGTTTCTCCCTTAGACTTGTGTGTATCACCTGGGGTCAATCAATGTCCACCTGTGGCGCCACCGACGTTCCCCTGATCCGTATTCCAGCCTACTATACGCCGTCTAAGCTGAGACTAGAAGCTCCACCTTCCGCGCGAGCTTACTGCCCTTGCTAACACAAGTGTGAACGCGCAACGCGCAGATAAAGCTTTGTGGAAGTTAGCGAGCTCGTGCTGAAGGCGGAGATTCTAGTCTCAGCTTAGGGGTGAACGGAGTACACAATACAGATCTGTATTGCCACTACTGGCAAGAAGCTGACATGCAAAGCGACCATCTTGCGCGTGTCACGAGCTCGGAGCGTTTTCGCCGATAACATATTCAAAGGCAACACCTCCCGCGGCTCGCGCGATTTCGCGTTTAGGCGGTCAATTTCATACGTGTAATCCCGCTGTGCCCAAAAAGCGTGACAAGTTGTCACGAGAACCGCCTCTAAAAACCGTCAAACGCCCACAAAATATAGCTAATTAGGTCCTTCTAAGTTAAAAGTTACAGAATGCATTGCAGAAATGCTAAATCACCCGCCAAATTTAGCGCACGATCGTCACGTGACATTATAAGCGAGGTGTGACCCAGTTACTTCATCAGCATAACGTCGTCCCGTGATACTAACCATGTGACAACGTCACGCAATACTACACAATGCACGTGACTTGACACCACACACTAAACATTCTAACACCCATAATCGTGTAAAAAGGGTGTAAGAAGGGTGTAGGTTAGGAAAAACACCCTTTTTACAAGCTTTTTACACGATTTCTGAATATCGGTGGGTGTTAAAAGGGTGTGCTGACGTTTTACACCCTTTACACGCCCTCTTTACGCCCCACTGGCAGCGATGGTGTCTGAAATCGTGTAAAAAGGGTGTATGGGCGAATAATACGCCCTTCATCCCCACGGTGTGAAAGGGGCGTAATGGTGATGCTGTTAAATACACCCATGATTTCATAGCCGTTCATATTGAATTGAATTGAATTGGTTTTTATTTAGACACTAGGTCAAGGGTAACAGGACAAAAGGCAGATTATCTCTGCCTGACGTGGTCCTATCGCCCGTTTACAATGCAAGCAATATTTATTGCTTTATTACAATACAAAGCAATATTTATTGCTTTGTTGAAACTGTCGTTGACGTACGGCGGTACAGACGTACAAACATCGAGTATAATTAATCACCACACGGAGTCGCGTATGATTAGGAAGTGCTAGAGAATAGTTTTTGCAACCTCTATTGAACTCTTCATTCGACATGAGCCTAAAATTACGTTTTGCGCGTGCATCAGTTTTATCGGTTGAACCTTGATTATAAAAAAAAAAATCATCTCCGCTCGCAAAAAAAAAAAAAAAAGAAGACGTGTAATAATACAACCTAGGCAGCACACACTATTGCGCTCTTATGGTATTTAATCGGAAAGATTGTGTCGATATTATTTTGGTCTAACCAATATCTGAAAAATGGGATGGGTCGCGCCGACGCTGTTTTGACATACCGTACTTGGCGCCGTTTTCGGTTGACTGTCAAGAGTGTCCTGCGTGAATCGGCTATGCCGGCGAGGTATTTTTATTTCTCGACTGCCTAAAATCGGACGTTAAAAAAAAAATACAAAGCAAGATTAACCGAAATAGAATCTGCTTACTTTTAACCTGAGAAAGACATTTTAAGCTAAAGACTTGAACAAACTGTGGCGCCCTCATTTCGGATATTACAAACTCACCTGACTGGGTTTCGCACTACTTATAGCACCTTCACTGATACTTCATTTTGGAGTGTATCTCTGAAGAAACAATGTCGCAAGACAATCGAAAGTGCCGGATTAATGACATCCCCAGGGACGCGACTCTTATCTCTGCGTAATGACACCAAAATATCTAGCTTTCCCGCGCTTTTTTCTTTCCGGTTTTTCTTTGGTACACGTGAAACCGCGTGGTCGGCGGCGTTCAAAATGGTTTTTCGTATTTATCTTGTGATCTCGCGGTCCGCACCAGATCATGCGCGTCTACAGGAGTGGCAGTTTGAGACGCTCAAGGTTGTACTACGCAAAGCAAGCCCTGGCGAGTCCGATTTCGCGACCTTCCCTGGGCAGGGCCGGTGGCAATACAAAGCAGCAGAGGGAGATTAGCGGCTTTGTCCAACCCCTTTGACCTCGTCTTCTGATAAGCCTCGAAACCTTCTTTTGTGTCTTCGTGTTGCTGTGAGCGAGTGCGAAGGCCGCTTCTAGCAAATCAGAGGGGTGACGGAAAACACGTGACCGCACTCCGTAGGACAAGGACGCTTGGACGAAAATTTGTCACGTGATTCGCTCTGACGCGCTGATGGGCTACTGGGGCCGTAGTCTTTGCCGTATGCCAAGTTATGTCGAGTTGTAGGGGTCACGTAGGTCCGGTTTACAAAAGGGGGCGCCCGCCAGTGTATTCCTGTTTTTCGTGCGTTTGAGTCGCGGCCGTGATTTTTCGTCGTGAACGGCCGGAATACATCCATGCCAACTTTTCGGAAATGGTCGTTTATTTCGTCGGAGTCCATGGAATTATTGTGCTGTATTTGTTGGACGCGTTTCGACAAAGAGCTGCTCATCGACGGCTGCGAGACTTCCGTTGAATGTGATCGACCGCCTTCAACCTTGGCATTGTGTTTGCGTTGCTTTGTGCTGCCCGAATCGGATTATGCATCTATCACGGATTACATGAGATCGCTGTTTTATTTGTAAGTACTCTGCAAGCATGCTTCTGATAGTAGTCCAAGGGAGCTATGTTCGACAAATATTTCGTTTCTCCTAAAAAGAAACGGAAGTGACGGTAGCGACGATATCGCGTTTGATTGGTTGGAAGGTCAAATGGCAAAAATAGATAACTTTCGTCATTTGAACCTCTAACCAATCAAACGCGATATCGTCCCTTCCGCCACTTACGTTTATTTTTAGGAGTAACGAAACATTTGTCGAACATAGCCTGCCTGCTTCCGTTTCAATAGACCATTTTACGGCTTACAAACATGAACTGCCGCTTACGTCCCAAGCAACTCCCGGTCGTACCGTCTTTGCGAGCCTGCCAGTTTTGTCCACGTCACCGGTGCAAGGAAGCATAAACGTCACAAGAAAAGTACAGTTGGAGATTCAACTAGGGCCTTCGGTTGTACAATTTGAAGGGTTATGAAACAATATCCGGTTGATATATTTATGACCTTACACGCACGGACCGCCACTGGTTTAGAAGCGAGTCAGTCGTGGTGAAATTGCGAGGATAAAAGAGAACTATTTCTTTTAGTCTTGCCTTCGCCAAGTTTGATGACGTGCGCGTGAACGTAGCTTTGCCCTTTGGCACGCTTGTAATTGAACGCACTTGCCCGCATAAGCTAAAACATGGCTGCGGCCAGATGACCTGCTTGCAATCGTCTAAAGAGAATTTTGTAGAACCTGTTAGAACCTTGATTAAAAAATAAAAAGTGAACCAGACATTTGCAGTCATTTTCTCGTGCACTCTTCTGTGTTAGTACGCCCTACTTTATGGGTGTTGGTAATCGCGCCTTTTTTATTTCCCTTTCTGGCGGTGATACAAACAATTTAGAGGGCGTACTGCGCAGACATAACGCCCTAATAAAAAGGCGTACAGTGAAATCACACCCTAATTCAAAGGTGTTCGGTATAACGCCGTCCTTCAAGGGTGTTAGGGAGAAACACCCTATATTAGGGGTGTTAGGTATAACGCCCTTTCTTTAGGGCGTTTTGCTGCACCCAAATGGGTGTTAGTTATAGGACAAGCCATTTACACCCACAAGGGTGTTACGATGTTTAGTGTGCAAGGAGTGACACTAAAAATCGCGATGTCAAGATGTCAAGATACTATGACATAACTCTACATTGTGTCACGTGACGTGACGTTATGACGCGACACTGTCACATCACGAGCCAAAACCACGTGATCATCGGACATGTTGTACGTACGAAAAGGTTTTAAAAATCTCAAACAAATACCCAGCGGAGCTCATAACACGCTGCTCATTTTCTGTCTTGAGCATTCCCAAAGGATTAAGATGAATTTTAATTAATTATATTAAGGTCATATTTAAATAACTCGTTCAAGAACGGCAAGTCAAAATGTATTCTCACGTGCACTTAAAATCACATCATTATTATAACTGCGTGCTTAAAGTCCGCGTAATAATTTTTCTTTTCGTGTGCGTGGCGTTAGTGCTGCTTGATAAATATATATTTTTTACCTTGATTTGAGAAATTAGATGTATTATTGTATCTTCCTTGCAGAAAAATGCTTTTACCTTCCGGAGAAACGTTCTTGCCCCACCGTAAAACTAATTCAAATTTCATTTATTTTTTTTTTATACAGGAACTCCAGGTTCAAACCCCGGGGTTTGGTAAATATGTGCTAGGAATGAATGATGCACATTTATCATGTACTATATATGGTAAGATTAATTTATTGAATTTGTCATTATGCGCGAAGAAACTGCTTTTTACTGCTCTAAGCGGCCCTTAATTCATTTGGAGAGCCCTGCCTTTTGTTCTTTTAATGACGAGGGCACTTCGTAGAATTAACGGATCGCAAAGAAAATAGTACCATGATGTAGCTGGGGAACTGGAGCTTATATAACCGTAGAGAGAAACTCGCGATACGGAGTGGTTAGTTTGTAAATCAAGTTTGAACTCAAATATCTCTCTGTAAATCACAGTACTCCCATAAGGATAATGCATTTTTTTTCGATTGCCAGTTGGCTCTATTTTTCATAGACATACAGTCCTTAAATTTAGCACAATGAACAAAAAGGGTATCTATCAAAAAAGGTCGCTGAGAGCAAAAAAATGCAACGCTTAGAATTTTGTGAAATAAAAATATATAGTTCGTACCAATTGAGTTACGGGCCGTCCCGCCACCGCTGCCGATAGATGGCGCAAGTAGTGTCGGCGCGCTCGTGTCCTCGAATCCTGGGTATTAGCCCCGAGAAGTTCGCGTGGCGCCCCCTTACGTCGAACCGGGGTGACGTCACGGCGAGGAGAGAATTTTTCCCTGGCTCGCCCCGCTCGCCCTGTGGAGGCTGTGACGACGCTAGCTGTCGGCGCGCTCGTTTCTATTTATTTTTTTAGCGTGTTTTTCGCAGGAAGTGTAAATTTTTTTGTGTGCCTTTATTGAGGTATGGCCTGTAGCTACAAACGAAACTTCAAGCTACGTTTTAAGCATGGTTGACAGGGCGGCAACGCATGAATCACAGCTGGTATATGAAAGTAAAGTATGGCCACAATTGCAGGAACATCACTGTAGATTTACATCTCGCACAATAAATGCTCCTGATGGTCTGAATGAAGTGGCAGGTTGTGTATACTATTTTTTTGTATCTTTGTTTTTAAACAAGATCGCCGAAGCAGAAAAGCTGCTTCGGCGATCTTGCTTCGGCGATTAGTTGAGGGTATATCAACTGTCAACTAATGTATAACAAACGTAAGCGAGGGTGTCTAGCTCGTTATTAGTCCCTTGGGCTCTAAAATTGATATTTTACTTAAATCGAATTGTCCTAAAGCTAAAATACCAGAAGCTTTTCTCACGCGGACTGTCGCACTTCACAGGTTCCACATTTTCTGCTACTAGTGCTGCATCTACCACCGGACAAACGTTCGAATGCTTGCTTTTACTTCTGTTTTCCTCTGTTGTCATAGGGTCCAGCTGTCGGGAGTTTGGAGGCTGAGGAAGCTTTTGGGGACCTGCAGCAGTGTCTCTTTTAATTGTAAATGACGATTCAGACTAAACGGTGTATTTTCCGGATACCCAAGACTTGAATAAAGAATTTCCGGAAAAAAGTATAAACATTCTAAATTACGGCACTATTGCTGTGCATATTTTGGGCAGTTCAATACATATCATACAGGCTACTGGGGGCAATTCGGCCGTTTTTGCTGCTACCATACAACATAATTTCCAGTAATTAGGCATCTTCTAAGAAATATGCCTGCATACGTATATATATATAATTAATTCATAAAGAAACTACATTTATGTAAAACAGCCCTGTTCCACGAGTACTTCAAAGCTAATCGGACATGGGGCCTTTAAAAAATCTGCGAACCAGCGCATGCAGAGTGGCAGCGCAAAGTCGGAGTCGCGAGCTAATTTGCCGACCACCCAAAGGCCCATGATATAAATGCCACTTCAAATGCCTTGAAAGCGGGATGTAATATCGTCCTAAATCATGAACATGCAAGGAACAGAATTCCAGCGTCTGAAACACTTGCGCCTCCGCTTCACCGACCCCTCGCAAGATTGCCTTGTGTCGTGTGGACGGACGGGGAGGTTCATCGGCGGAATTGCCTCCGCCGATTGCTTTCGGGATTTGTAACCCAATTTAAAAATTAAAAGGGACAAGCAAACTTAAAAAATGTACGGAAGCACGTCAATATCGGCCTAACTCAACGTCTTGTACACCGGGTAAATGAAGTCCAGCTCCTCGAAGAGCTTGCGGCACACAACGCCAAACCAGGGAACCGGCGCTGGGAAGCGAGCCGATGCGAGATCGCGGAGCGGAGTTCTCCCCCTGACGTCACGGTACACCTCACCCAATCAGGGCGCGACGACCGCAGCGACGCTTGTGTTCGCTCTCGGGGCTAATAGGCTCCTTCGTTTCACGCGATAACTTTTTGAACTGTGGAAGCTGCGGCTCCATCGATCCCATAAGAGCGTCGGAGCAAGGCACGTGACAACACTCCATGGTTGAGGACGGAGCCCTCCTTACCACCACAGCCACAGCGCCATGCGCGACAAAGAGTAATTCTAGCTTTGTTTTTCTTTTTGTACTGTTGTGGTCATACTCTTCTCACCACAACACTAAACGACTCGGATGGTACTTTTCAAAGATACCTAATACGGATCAACACTTTTGCGAAAAAAACATGGCTTTTGAACGATGTCTAAACTATCGCAGCCGAGTAATACACCGCTTCCGCTCAAAACTTTGCCCTGGCATTAGCACCCGCCGCAGATTCGCGGGTAAATTGAGCGTATGGCTGTCTCATGAACTATTCCCAAAGAGCTCGCTACTCTAGCGGACGGCAATGTTGCGGTGGTGGGCGTTTATTCGAAGCCGGTTGGTTTCGCAGCAGACGACTCTTGACCAGGAGACGACAGCACGTCACGGGAGCGATACGAACGCTCCCGTGACGTAGTATTACATGCCTCGCACCGACGCTCTTTTCGGGTCCCGGAGACCGAAGCCTCCGCAGTTCGCCAAGCTATCGTGAAACGGAGCATAGTGCCAGTTAGCTTGTGTGAAATGAGAAACATTCATACCCACTATTGTTGCATGGCGCTTTTAGGCAAAATCTACCTTTTGCAAAAAGGTTTCTGTTCCAACGTGAATAGTAAACTACTTAAGAAGTCATATAACACAACTAAATTGGGGTATAAACTTCCTTTGAAGACCATTTTAATGCAAAATATACACGGAAAACATACATTTCAATTAAAGGTTTTGCTATGGGTGCTCTCCACCAGTGCTAAGTTGGAGCTCCGGCGAAATGTCATCATTTTTTTTATTAATTGTGCATCATGCGCTAAGACCTATCCCTGAGTATGTCTACAAAATATGTCGTAAAACTTCTGTTTCGAGAAAACTAACTCTGAAGTTTCTGAGAACTAATTCTAAAACGTGGCCACCCCCGCTAATTCTAGCGGGGGTGGCCACGTTTGAAAGAGCTTGCTCTGCCATAATAGGTATAATCCATTACACGAAGTACACACTCAAAAGTGCATAATTTGTTGCAGAAATTTGACGGTTACTCGGCTATGGCAATTGGACACGTGGGGTCCGTGTTTCACATGTAGGGTTCAGAAATGGCGTCGAGAGACTCGGACAGAAAGGCAGAGGGATGCCAATCATCGCCCATCCTATTGACCACGGCGGAACATGTCCCTCTCTACAAGGAAGCGCAAGCGACAAAGATTGTGGCGAACGGGCACCTTGCGAATAGGGAGCGAGCACAATTGCACGACTAGATTGTAAGACACAAGAATACATCATTCAGTGGTAACGAACAGTGTTGTGTCAGAGTTGCCATTCCGGAGCTCGAACGATTCTGTTGTCATTCTGCTCCTTCGCAACCCGGGAGGAAACAGGAATGGAGAAATGGCAGCGCTGGGAGGAATGGAAGATAATTATTACTTTTGCCGGAAAAGACTTTTCCACCGCTTCCTCCTCTTCCTCTTTCTACCCTTTCCATCGTTGCTTCTATCCCTACTAAGGAAGTAAAAACAACGTCAGTGTAACCGTCGGTGTGTGGTTAATAAGATAGGCAGACTGGCGCTGTCGGCTCCGAGAACAGAACTGGTCGGGTCACGGGTGGTCAGCACAGCGACCGCACTGGGTGCGTCATACAGAAAGAGACACGTATATATAACAACAGGAAGCTGTCACTATCGTGAATCAGAGGGATACTGTTTGTATTGCTAATCTTTTCTTCGTTTTTTTTTTTTTAATTATTATTCTTTAATTATTTAGGACAAAACTTGTAGGTATGAAAACAGGTGATCAGCGTGTTCGAGCGAAATAAGGCAGGACCTCCCGAGAAGGGAGAAGGGGCAGTGACCTATGAGTTATTGAGCTCCACTACCGTATCCTTTGCACATACTCTGGCTTATCTGCAGCTTATCTTTCGCCCTGAAGTTCGTACAAAGAAGCTTCTTCACTCGTCCTCTTTTGTGGTCCTCACATTTTCGTACCAATGAAATCGGAACCAGGCTTTCGACAGAGGGCAGCAGTTATTTAAATAAAAGTGGGAAAAAATGTCAATTTACGTTGAATAAAAAATGTCGAAGTTGCGCCCCTCCACCAGCACGGACACCGCTCGGTCCCAACACTGCCCACCACACAGTGGTACTCCGACGCCGTAAACCTGCTGTGGAAGATGTTCGGAAGCCAGGAAGCACTCATCCAAGTCCACATGGAGGGCCTAATGGATATTCCTCATGTGTCGTCGTCACGGAACCCTAAAGGCCTCAGACGTTAGTATGACAACCTACACGCTCGCGAGGACTCAAGGAGTTGAGGGTGAGCGAGGACTCCTTCTGTGCAATGCTCTTCCCGGTTTTACGTTGTGCTCTCCCAGATGACATGCTTCTGGGAGAGCACAAGTACAACCTAAAGATGGCTGCGGTGGACACGGAGGACGACATCAGCCGGGGCCGGCCGCTTTGGATACAAACTATATATAGGATTAAATGTCTGAAATTTCCAGAATAAAAGTCTACAGGAGTTCTAGCAAACCTTTTCTATTCACAATGTATCCACCTTTTTATCGCGTTTCTTGAGCTAATTGGCCGACCACTCGGGATCGAAAAGCTGTAGACTGAAGTGTCTGAGCTTTGGATAGAAGATCTACAGACATTCTAGCAGTATTTGCTATCCACAATGTATCTCCATTTTTAACGACTTTCTCCAGTTAATTGACACGTCAATTTGGATACAAAAGGTATACAATAAAATGTCTTAACATTGAATAGAAAGTCTACAGGCAATCCATCTGAATTTTAGACACTTTAGTCTACAGCTTTTCGAAACCCAGTGGTCGGCCAATTAGCTCAAGAAACGCGATAAAAAGTTGGATACACGTTCAATAAGTAATCTATTCACTGAATCCACAATTCTGTATACAAATTGGATACTACCTCGCTCAATATTTTTGTAAGGGTATACGTACATACCAGAATATAAAAAGTTCATACTCACCGAGTTCGCTGTGAGCGGGTGGACGCAGTAAGCCCACCACTTTGGGTGGTGCGTTCAACAGCGCACAGGGTCCCGGTAGAGCTCTTTAAACGAGCCTTCCGAGCAGAACCCCCGACTTATTCCCCTCATGTCAACGTTCATAGTCATTGCCCCACTCTGAAAACAAGATTTGTAACAGTCACTTAACAGCCGTTGTCAACCTAGCCCTAAAGCGCTCGGGAATACAAAAAGAAGAAACAAAAAAGCGATCTTTCGTCTATATTTTTCGCACGTTTGCGACTTTAGAAAAAAGAAATTCAACCAACCACAGAAAACAAAGTTGAAAACAAACAACATGCATAAAATCTCAAAAAAAAAAAAAAAGCATGGTCGGCGCCGAAAAAAAAAAAAAGAGACCGGTAGCTTTGCGGCCGCGACCGTCAAAATATAACGAAAAAAAAAAACACTCCAGGGAAAAAAACAACAAGAAACATGCGCTCCCGGGCCACCGCTGCCCCCTTCCCCTCTTCCGTAGACGGTCGCGTCGTTCTGGACTAGACGCTCATGGCAACGCAAAGCGAACGCGCGAAAGAACTTGTTTTTGTTTTCATTTGAATCAGATGGTTCCATCCTCCTCACACACACACAAACACACACACACACGCACGCACGCGCACGCACGCACACGCACGCACGCACGCACGCACATACACACACACGCGCGCACACACACACACACACTATGGCTTTTTGCTCGCCTCCCACTTGAAGCAAAAGTTAATACCCTCTTTAACTCTAACTGTGTCTACCATATACGGTTACGAACACTGACTGCATGTCCGAGCGGGTAACTTTATCTCCCCTTCGCCTTCGGGAGGTTGATGCCATCCTTCGTAGTACCCGATGCCGACAGTGCACACTCACGAATAAAGAGCAAAGAAATTGCCGGTTATAAAATGGCGGGGTAGCAGTCCAAAAACTTGCAGCTCGAGCTGGGAGAATATCGAACGCGCGTTCGAAATTAAAAGTAGACAAAAGCGTAGGACACAAAATGGTCTGATATCGCCAGCCTAAGACAGAAGCATACACATTGGGACACCCTAGCCCGAACAATACCGTTATAAGTGCTTTGTGCGAAAGACAGCCATGCGGCTCACGGCAGGGCCAACGACGGGCGACGCTTTGTCCTAGCTGAACGAGGAGATCCATGCAGGAGGCGACCGCGCACTGCTGCAGTCAAGCTGAAAACTCTCACTCTACGGGCAAAGCTCGTGCATTTCACAGCCAGAGTGAAAATATTGATGGCTCGTTATTCCCACCCACAATGTACTCAAAACAAAGCGTCAATGTAACAGGATTACTCACCCGAAGGAAGTTAAACGACCATCATGACGCTTGCGACTCTCCGGCCACGACCGTTTCCAGCTCCGTGAATTGGCGCCAAACCTTAGCACCCTCTGAACTCTTTGTCGTGAATTAGTACGTGCGCCGGCACCTTTCCTCTTGACCGAATTACATTGGTCCAGTTAAGAGGGACCAGTCCCCTCTTAATATAAAGAGAAGCACGCATTTTTCTGTCGGTCTTCCCCTCAGAGGGACAAAGGAAACGGATTCCTTGGTCTCTCTTAATATGTTGGTGTCCCTCTGGATGTTGCTGATTTATTTTTCCATTTCCCTCTTAAAAAGAACTTACCCCCTGAAAGTATCGTTGTCCCCTCTAAAACCAGAGGGACAGTGTTTTTTATGAGAGACCGGTTTTAGAGTGTGTGAATGTGCATGCTCTCGTTCTTGCCTTTTGCCCGTTTGTGTATCACAAGCATTCACAAACAGTTCAATGCATTACTGTACAAGGTCATAGGCATGTTACCTTTTGTACGTGTTTCAGTTAAAAAGAAAAAGTAGCAATGTGTTGAGGATGTTTAGACAGCGAAAGGTCGGCCTGCCTCGAATGGTGCCAAGCTTGCCGCTGTAGATGAGGAATTTAGCCAGTGCAGTAGGACCGAAAGCCTGGGATCTTTAACGTGCATCATGTAGTAGTGATTACACAAATGCGTACTGGTATGATCCTCGTCCAGATCGAAATGAGCAAGTGCTGGGATTTAGCCCACGATCCCGGGTTCTGCAGCGCGAGCTTTCGCTCCACGTGCCCGGAGCTGAGACGTGCTAGCCGACTCGGGCCACCGTTCCGCCATGTGTTTTTGTTGCTTTCAGCACTATTGTGAATTTGAAGTCATTTTTCTAGTAGTTTAAGCAGGGGAAATTGAAACTTCTATGGTACAAACCAACATTCTTGCTAGAGTTTGCAAGCCGACTGAAAGTATGAATGCCTTTTTAAAACCATCCAATGCCTTTAGGCACATGGGGTATGTTCTTCCAAGTGTCTTAATTTCACAGCAGACTCCTCCGGCTTGCACAGACGCCGCAGTTTCTACAGTTTCCCAAATTAATGTGAAACAGAGTGTAGTAGATTGCGTGCAGGCCTACCCTCTTTCACATTTGAAGAGGTGTGATGTTTTCAGGTGGCTGTAGGTAAACCTGGTATATGGAGAGGTTTATACGTTTCCCATCACACACAAAAGTAGTTCTTTTTTTTTTCTCTTTTACTCGACTGCCAAATTAGCAGGAACAAAGAAAATTGGACATTATTTGTCGAGAAGAAGGAAGGTCGGTCTGGCAGCGCATGGTGACACTTTGTCACGCTCTATATGAGAAATTTGACTAGTGCGGTACAACCGATAGCCCAAAGTCTTTAAGATGATTCATATAGCAGTAATACACGCCCATGTGTAGGTGCAGTGCTCATCCAGGTCAAAACGGGCAGGGGCGATCAGTGCAAGTTTTCGCTCCACACACTGCGAGCTGCAGTGGGCTAACACACTCTGCCACCAGGCCCCTCCAAATCAGCACGTCCTGTTGAAGCAACGTGCAATTATTACTATTGCTGCTGATGGGGGCACGCACACCTAAGGAAGGAAATTAACAGCCAGGAATTCTGGTAAGGAGAGGACGCCATACGTCATGGAACACAGGAACAGGCTTGGCTTGAATCATTTTTGCTTCAGGATCACCATCACTACTCGAAGCTCACCACAGACTTTGCATTCATGGGAGCTTTCTCCAGCAACCGTTTCTTTTTATGAGACACCGGACCGCTTGCAGTGGCAGCTACTCTACGACACCTGCTCGCTGATTTACTGCTGCCCGGCGCGGTATGTGGAGTCACGAGAACCTGTGGGATGCACCTGTTGTGACTCTTCCTTGACGGTTTCTTTAGCTTAGTTATTTTGCATGGCACCAAGGTTTAAGATTCTCTAGAACTTCAGGGTGATGTGGTAACTGCATTTTCCAAAGTGTTTCTGACATTAAACAGCAAGCACCCTGGTTGTGCTTGTCACTATGCCACAGTCACCTGTGTGGTGCATGAAGCAGTGGTTTGAACCATTGAAGGGTGCACTGGTGTCTCTTAAGCTGTCCTGGGCACTCATCGGTAAGTAATATTTGTGCTGGTGATCCAATATTCAACGAAAAACATTGCAGCAAGAAGTTACTTTTCAGTGTGCACACATTACTGTTGTACAGCCTAAAATATTTCAACGGTGAGGAATAGGAGAGTGACTTGCTTCAGGCCGCTGGAACACGTTATTTTGTGTGCCTTTTTTTTATGGAGGGGAGGCGAGAGGCAGAAGAGTAGCAGAACCAGGCACAAATAAAAATTGAAAAAATCTGCAGCGGAAAAAAAAAGAAATAAAAGCAGTGTGAAGAGTTGCGTTGCTTACACGTCACAAACTTGTGGCAAAAACTTTCTTCTTCTTCTTTTTGTGAGGTCCAGAGAAGGAAAGGGAAAGCCGGGAGAGATGTTGGCCTCCTGTACGGGGCGAGTCGCTACCCGGCTTGGGGAAGGGGGAGGAGCCGTAGGTGGCTAAAAGAGATAGTGTGGAAATTTGGAAACCAGTCCAATATTGTGATGGGTCTTTGGCACAAGTGTGGGTTTCAATTTAACAACCTTGCTGTTTGCGGTGTGTGGTATTAGGTCATAGACGGTCTGCCAAACCAGTCTCACTCAAGAAATCCAAGAGGTCTTTGTAAGCCCTCTGGACTAGCCGACGTGGGGCTTCTGGGATGAGGAGTTTCCGAGTGGTGGAGGAAGGAAGTCCATTGAAAGTGTAGCGTTCAAACAAGGTTTTACGCTCTTCTTCGTACTCTGTGCACACTAGTAGCACGTGTTCAATGTCCTCTAGGGCTCCACAGTGTAGACAATCAGGACTATTGACTCGTTGAAGTTTGTGCAGAGTTGATCTTGTGTTTGCGCAGTTTGCCCTCAGCCGATGTAACATTGACGCTTGTTCTCTTGACAGCTTGCGGGGGATTGCTGGAGGGGGCCGTCCTTCAGCCGTCTCTCGGTGTGGGTGGCGCTTTTGGTAGAAATTTCGTATAAATCGCCATGCTTCGTTGTACCGGCGAAATGAAATGGTTGGGGTCTCAAGTCCATGGGCTTCAGTAGCGAGAGTCATCCGCTTTCTCATTTCCCGCAATTCCAGTATGTGCAGGACACCACTGAAAAGCAAGTTGCCAACCCTTTCTTTCAGCTGACCTGGCAGATGCTACAGTTGTTGCAGTCAATGGAGTGCCAGTCTCGGGGTTCCGGAGAAGTTGAAGAGCAGATTTCGAATCTGTGAGAATGACCGCTCTCCCTGGTGTTCCACTTCGCACTATCAGCTCCAAAGCCCGCCAAATGGCCACCAGCTCCGCAGTAGTGGATGTTGTGGCGATGTTCAGTCTGTCTGCAATGCAGACGTTGTGAGTTGGGATGAAGACTGCTGTCGTAGTAGTTCCTGTCGCCGGACTAGTGGAGCCGTCGGTGTATACTTGCAGCCATTCAATATACTCTGTGTAGAGAAGTTCCTGAGTCAAAAGGCGAGACATTGTCGCAGAAACACTCGCCTTGCTATGCATGTAAGGGAGGGTTTCACTTATCGTCAGTGGTACTTCTAGATGAGGCTGCGGGGGTGGAGGGATATGTCCGGGTGGTCCTATAAGATCTTCGAACTGTCTCGCCAAGTAGCCAAAGCGGGAGTTCGGGCGATCAAGGACGTGTGAGAGTAGTGACCTCCCAGAGGACACACCATGAATTCGTGCAAGGTGACGGCAGGCGCGCTCATCAGCCCGGAGGAAAACAGGCCATTCTTCAGCAGCAATGAGTGTGGCAACGTTTCCCGCGTATCGCGGCAGCCCAACGCACATCCTTAGTGCTACACGGTGAAATGTTTCAACGTCACGTTGTTGTGCTGGTCCGATGTTGAGTAGTGGCAGAGTATAATGTAGTCGGGAAAGGATTAAACCTTTATATAACTGAAGGAGGGCGTGCTGTGGTGTTCCCCAGGTATGGCCGCGGAGGCACCGCAGAACTCCGAGAAGGCTGCGGCACTTGGAGAGAACTTTGCGGACTTCTGTTCTCCAGGTTACCCGATCATCTAACAACAATCCAAGATATCTGTGTGTCCTCACCCTCTTGACTGGCATCCCAGCCATCTTGAGTTGCAGAGCTCGTTCGGGGGGGGGGGGGGGGGGGGGGGGGGGGCGTCTTCTCGGACGGTAAAGCAGCGCTGCTGTTTTCACATGGGAAAGTGTCAATCCGAGTTTTTCGATGGCATTGCAGATTGTATCGAGTGCCTCTTGGAGTTGACAACGAATCTTCCTTGCCCTTCGAGTTGGGCCAGCGCACCAAAGAGCCACATCATCTGCATAGATGGATATCTGCACATGGAACGGTCCCTGCTGGCGAAGTGAGCTTGGAAGCGTTGCCATGGCCACATTGGAAAGTAAAGGACTAAGGACACTTCCCTGAGGAACGCCCTGAGTCACAGTACGTGGACTTCTAAGTGCTCCCGGGACCCTGACCCGAATCGTTCTACCAGAGAGAAATGCCTTAATATATTCGAGCATTTCCCCTTTAACTCCGAGCTGTCTGAGGCGCTTGAGGATAACATTATGCGGAAGTGTATCAAATGCTCGTTTTATGTCTAAAAACACACAGTAAAGCATGTTGCGGCGTGCTTTTGCCTCTTCGAGTGCAGATGCCAAGTCGCCCATTGCGTCTGCTGTACACCTCTTCGCACAAAATCCTGACAGCTGGTGTGGCATCGCATGTGATTGCTCTAGGTGCCATGTCAGGCGTCTCAAGACCAGACGCTCAAGTAGTTTTCCCAGGCAGCTTGTCAGGGACACAGGTCTATAGGATGAGGGGGAGTGGCTTGGCTTACCGCCTTTCCAAACTGGAATTACGATAGATTCTAGCCAGGTCATAGGCAGACTGCCTGTTCTCCATATTGAGTTGAGTGTCTCTAAAAGTCGTGGATGATGAGCTTGGTCTATGTTTTTCAATGCTTGATACGTGATTCCGTCTGGCCCGGGTGCACTTCGGCGTTTGCAATGTCGGAGCGCATACTGCAGTTCAAAGATGGTGAAGTCGTCATCTGCTGTGAATGCTTCAGAAATGGAAGTGCCTATCAGCTCTTGGGGTAAAACCACGGCTGCTGTAGGGAGGGGGCACGCAAATTCATCAGCTGTCAGTTCTGCCGTTTCAGTCATGGTTTTGTCGTTCCTAATGGCGAGTGCTGCAATTGGGTGACGAGGGACCTTCGCAGCTGCCAACGCGCCAACTAACCGCCAAGCTTGCGCGGCTCCCCTCGGATTCCCGAAGGAAATACATTTCTGAGCCCACTGATAGCGCTGCAATTTTTTTCGTGTGCCTCCTGAACGCCGCATCTATTTTTTTGTAACGTGCCCAGTCGTATTCTGTATCTGTGTGCATAGCCCGTCGTTGGGCTTGTCTCCGTGCCGCTCGGAGGTTCAGAAACTCTAGGTCCGGGACGGGTCGCGTGATGGGAACCTTCACCGTCGGGTCGCTCGTCGAATGCAGTTTTCAATGATGGCAGGTAGGTCTGTAGCGTTAGCGTCAGCCGCAGTTACCGATGCTGCCATGTATTCACGGTAAAGGTCCCAGTTGACTACTTTGCATGTTCTGGTGGCGACTGCACTTGCGTTCGGCGAGGCTACACTCTAAGCCCGGTCCCACTTAGTAAGAGAGACATTTCTTCGATTTTTTCCCACTTAACTTTAAGGAGGGGGACAGACTTCTTAATATTACATGGGGATGCTCCCTCTTAATTAAGTGAGACACCACCCCTCTTAAAGTAAGCGATAAGGCGTCTCCCTTAAATTCGAGGTCAGTCCCACTTTGTAAGAGGGACATTTTTTAGATATTTTCCCCCTTAAATTCAGAGGGACGGTGGCCCGCTTAATATGCAGAGGTATAGTCCCCCTTAAGTCGGGGTCACGCTGCTTATACATCATACAAAATACATTCTGCAGACATGTTCCGGAACGAGTCGCCGTGACATCCGTGCTTCGTACGCCACGAGGCAACCAAATCAAGAGGTTGCTTTGTCACGCGGCATACAAAGCGCGGATGTCGCGGTGACTCGTATTGGAACATGTCTGCAAATGTATTTTGTATGATGTATAAGCAGCGTGACCCCGGCTTTAGGTTATCTCTCTTATTGTTTCGTAGAATTTCTGCTCCTTCGTGTTTGGACTGTCGGGTGACATGCTGCACTGCAGTGATATACTTCTCGCACTTTCGCTGATATTGTTTAACCAAAGTTATTCTGTGCTGCGTAACACAATTGAAATTTGATCTGTATAATATGTTTGATAAACGGAATCAATGTGTTAAATAAAACAGTGACAATCTTTAAGAGCAAACACGTGTTTTATTTGCCATGACACAAGAAAATATTTTGAAATGCCTTTATCAAAATAGTAATTTTATACCGATGTTCTGGCAGCTTTTACGGATAAAAAAAGACGTTAGAACGCCGCCAGAAATCGGCGTTTCTCGGAAACTATCACACGAAAAATTCCGTGCTGCAAAGTGACTCCTTTTGCCTATCATAAACAAAAACATAACAATCGTGTTGAATTTTTTTTTTTTAGCGGGTAACATAAAAAAAAAAATATACATTTTTTCCCGCACAACACATGGAAAGAAAATCAGCATAACCCTCGGAGGCAGCTCAGCGAATGTAGATGCCGAAACATATGATATTATACAAAAAAAAAATAATTGCGACACTAAGCACAACAAACGTGACGTTTTGCATTGCTTAATGTCACAACTCAGACTGGGTTTTGTGGTCTAATCTTATATTTCGGCATCGTGATTCGCTGAGCTGCTTCCGTGAGTTAAGGTGATTGACTTTCCAAGTGCTGTTCCGGAAAGTAGATTCCTGTGCTTTTTTTAGAGCGTAGTTACCTACTTCATAGCATTAAAAACAAATTATTCGGCGTCTCTTGCCATCAGCAGAAGCTCAGAATTTATGTTGTTTTTGAACGGCCATGAGCAATTGTCTGAGCTTCTCTGACATAAACTGAATCGAAACACTTTATTTTCAACGAGCAGACCCTAGGGGAGTCCAAGGGTTTGTCCATATGCCACAGGGTAGGAGAGTCCCGTTATTTAATACACCCATAAGCACATGACTAGTGCCCCCTCCGAAGTCGTGCTAGCGGAGAGTTTCACTGACCCGTTTCCAGAAACGATCCGTTTCTCCGAACCGAAGAAAGTCTTGGGTCCTGGAACTTCTTCGTCAGGGGTAAAATCGTCTGCAAGCAACAATTGTTAAAAAAAAAAAAAATGCGTCAGCGTCAAACTTACATTTCTATTTTTGCATTCACTTTTTCACATACCATAGGTGATGAGAGAACTTCTGGCCAATGGAGACGGAGAATGGTCTTAACGTTCAAGAATGTTGTTGGGTTGTCTCCGCAAAAGGCCCCTTTTACCTCCTCCAGGTTTCCCAGCATGGTGACGATCGTGTTATGGAACCGAAGCTGTGCATCCACCTTTAGCTGAATGAAAGATCATATTGTTTTCCTTTAGATACAGAGAGTGGGAATTAGAATGAAGGTAATGAAGCGCTTTCACCTGTTTTCAAGCAGGCGGTAGGAAACAAATGCAAAAATAAAGTGCAAATAGCTCAAAGATTCGGAACCTAATCTGTATACGATGAAAAAGCGAGTGACATTAGCTTATGACGTAACTTCTGCTACTATTAATATTTGGTACGAGAATAGACTGCTGTTTTAAGTAATTTACGAGAATCGTTTTTGTATTAGCAAGACAAAACGAGAACGCATTTAGTAGTAGATGAACATTAGAAGCCCCGTGTGCTTTGGAAAGCATGGACTGCATTTGCGGTTCGAAGCTGCAGAAGAGATGTAATGCATGTTTTAGAAAGCAACACAATGAAATAAAAATTATATTTTTGTAGACATTTCGCCGCAAGTCATTCATTTATTCTTTTTTTTTTTTTTTTTCAGGAGCAACGCATATATACCAACAGAAGGTGAATAGAGCCTACCTACATACCAGAATACAAAAAGTTCATAATTACCGAGTTCGTTGTGGGCCGTGTGCGGGTGGCCGCAGTAAGCTCACCACTCAGGGTGGTGCGTTCCACCGTGCAGAGGGTCCCGGTAGAGCTCTGTACACGAGAAATCCGAGCGGAACCCCCGTCTGATTACCTTCATGTCAACGTTCGTTGTCATTGCCTCACTCTGAAAGATTTTTAACGGTCAGTCATTTAACGCCCATAGTCAACCTAGCCCTAAAGCGCCTAAGAAAAAAAAAAAACAGAAAAAAAAGTTCTGTTTATATATTTTTCGCAGATGTACCACACAGAAAAAAAAAATCAACCAGCTACAGAAAACAAAGAGCATAGGAGACATCATGAATAAAACCTCCAAAAACAAAAGCATGATCAACGCCGAAAAAAAAACAAAAAAAAACGGTAGCTTTGCCGGCGCGACCGTTAAAATATAACGAACAAAAGAATACGCCGAAGAAATATTTAAAAAAAAATGTACTCCCGGGTTTCCGCTCCACCGTTCCCCTCTTTCCGCAGACGCCGCGACGACGACGCAACTCGAACGCGCGAAAGAAAAAACCTTTTCCTTTCTTTTTTTTTTTTTTTGTGGGATTTGAATTAGAAGCTCGTCCACCTCCCCCCCCCCCCCCCCCCCATTTTCACATACATACACACACATTATGGGTTTTTGCTCGCCTCCCACTTAAGAAAAAAGTTCATAATCACTGCAACGCTAACGATGTCTACAACATAACGTTGCCGTGTAAATTGCTGTAATGAATTCTGAAGGCAAACAAACGCAAAATCGCCAACATTGTTTCCGTCAATCAACGCTCTCGGGCGGTCAACATCAAGCATTTAGAGTGCACACCGAGAAACAAATCGGCGAGCCAAGCTTACAAACACTGACTGCCCCAGCTAGGGTGCCTTTATGTTGGCTTTGCCTTAGGGAGTGTGATGCTATCCTCTGTAGTACCCGATGCCGACAGTGTACGCTCACGGATAAAATAAAAGGAAATTGCCGGTAATAAAATGCCGGCGTAGCAGTGCCAAAGCTAGCAGCTCGAGCTGGGAGAAGAACGAACGCGCGTTCAATATTAAAAAGTAGACAAAAGCGTCGGACAGAAAATGGTCTGATATCACCAGCCTTTAGACGTGTACACCATTGGGACACCCTAACCCGCTAAAAGTGTTTTGTACGAATGACAGCCCTGCGGCTCACGGCAGGGCAAACGATTAGCGACGCTTTGTCCTTAGCTGAACGAGCAGATCCAGGAAGCGACCGCGTCCGCGGACTACAGCTGAGCACTCTCTCTCTCTACATGCAAAGGTCGTGCATCTCACAGCCAACGTGAAAATATTGATGGCTCGTTATTCCCATCCGCAATGCACCCAAAACAAAAGCGCCAATATGACAGGATTACTCACCCGAAGGAAGTCAAACGAGCAGCATGACGCTTGCGGTTCTCCGGCAACGACCGTTTCCAGCTCTCCGTGAATTGGCGCGAAGCCTCAGCACCATCCGAACTCTTTGCCGTAAATTAGTGCGCCTGCCCCTCTCCTCCTGACCGAACTACATTGGTCCAGTTAAGAGGGACCAGTCCCCTCTTAATATGAAGGGAGACGCGTGAATCTTTCTGTCGGTCTTTCCTGTTCAGAGGGACCAACGAAAGGGTTTCCTTGGTCTCTCTTAATATGTTAGTGTCCCTCTAGATGTTGCTATTTTATTTTTCAATTTCCCTCTTAAAACGAGCTGTCCCCCTGAAAGCATTGTTGTCCCCTCTAAAATCAGAGGGACAGCGTTTTTTATGAGAGACCGGTTTTAGAGTGTATAATGATAGGAACATGGTCGCTACCCCATGTGTCTGGTTGTATTGTACACGACACTTTGATCGCAGGCGATGCAAATGTGAGATCAAGGACGCTTTTTCTTACCCCTTTACGGATAAATGTGGGTGCTCCGCTGTTTAGAGTTGTGAGGTTCAGGGCCGCAATGGTATCTTCCAGGCATCTTCCCCTTCTGTTGGTTCGGCTATCATCCCAGTTGATGTTGTGTGCGTTGAAATCTCCAGCTAATAAAAGTTCACCTTTAGCTCTCTGTTGAATTTGGTGCAACACATCAGGGTCCCATGTGCCCCCAGGGGCTACGTAAATGGAAACTATTGTGGCCTCTTGCGTGCCGAGCCTTACTGTCACTCCCGCATACTCTGCCGTTAATGAGCAGAGATCTGAAAGGTCCAGGACGCTTTGATGGAGGCTTGATCTCACCAAGAGTGAAACTCTATAGACCTAGTCTTTGAGTCAATTGTGGTGGAA
Source organism: Ixodes scapularis (assembly GCF_016920785.2). Lineage (NCBI taxonomy): Eukaryota > Metazoa > Arthropoda > Arachnida > Ixodida > Ixodidae > Ixodes > Ixodes scapularis. Next base: position 963,083 of record NW_024609876.1, read on the forward strand.
TTGTAGAAAACATATGGAGAGAGTCGTACCTCACCGTGCAGGATCTTGGTTTCTTGAAGCGCAACTACATCTATGGTTCTCTGCTGCAGAATTTGCCGAAGTTCAGGAATGTGTGTACGAAGGCCGTTCACGTTCCATTGGAGAATTGATGTGAATTTGGGGTTCCGGATTCGTTGACACGGCCTGTTGGCTTTCCCTCCCTTTACTATGACTCCATAAATGGAAGAATCATGTTAAGGAATGAGAGGAGAAGTCGTGCCCACTGCGAATCCACAGTAGATAGAAAAGCGCAAGCCATGCGGGTTGCCTTCTGAAGAAGTGGAATCCAGCACTCCCAAGCAGATTTAGCTGTGGGTTCAGCGCTCGGGCTGGGAGGAGGCTGCGGCTTCAGTGCAGGCGTCACATTCAATGCTGGACTGACAGTGTCGGCTTTTTTTTTCTTTATTTGTGTCTGCGGATACATGTTCCGCAGAGGGGGTTTAAGGCTAAAGGCACAAAGTGCCTGACACAAAGTGCCTGACGAGGCCTTAACCCCCTCTTGGCATGCAGCGAGCAACAACATACATATGCAATGCATTATACACATATAATACACCATACACATATAATACATAGTACATATATAATACATCATACATATTAAGTACAGATTCATTAAATTCATATCAGTTCAATAGCCAAATCTTAATACTGTCAAATATACAGTTTTTTTAGTTTAGACATACTAAAACAGATAAGTATTAGATACACCCAAGTAGCACAACACGCCGGGTTGGGGATGGGGCGGTATTGGCCTGCCGGGATAGCGATACCGGCCAGTACCGGAAACGCCCCAAGGGGCGACATCGGCCGGGCCCAATGCCGGAATCCGGCCGGTACCGGGACCTTATTGGGAAACCGGGATGCCGGGAATACGGGATGTTCCCAGCGAGCTCCCGACACAGATCCCCGGCATGGAACCGGTGGTACGGTAGGAAACCATCAGTGTGCCAGCGTGATTCCGGGTCAGAGCCAGTCCAATTGCGGATTAGTCCCAGCGTAAAAACAGATCAGTGCCAACGTAATTGCGGGTCAGTGCCTGCGAAATTGCGGATCAGCACCAGCGTATGCGCTATTCAGTGTACCCAGCATAGAACCAGCAGAATGCTAGCTGTGTCAGGCTTTAAAGCCCAGGAATGACATCCTACTGCATTTTTGAACAGCCAACTTCTCAGTAGATCAAATTGACTTAAACGTGGAAATGCTAAATTTTTCAGTCCGAACTATTTTATTGGTTTTCATATCTTTTATAGGTGCTGACCGTTTTTAACATGTTTTTCGGACTTGAACTGAAAAAAGCCGGTTTAGTATTTGTGCAATTTTAAGAAACAATTATGTGTGAACAATTGACTTTCTCCATGTATACGGTCTACTCATGGCAATTATTGTATACTCGTTGAGACGACATGTCCCATTCATCTGTCGCCCAGATGCATATTGTGGGTAGTACAAGAAGGGAACATACAAAATTTTTTTTACCGTGACATTCTTTATTGTGACTCGTGCATCCATAGCAGCTAGCTCCTCAGCCAGAGTGTCCCTCATCGTCAAAGGCGGTTGGAACCACCAGTGGAGTGCCCGTCTTTTTAACTCTATTGCCCTTGCCCGCCTCCCTGCCCGTCAGCCACTTCTGCACCGCATCCACGCTGCACGTGTGCAACTTTGTATGGCACCTGTAAAGAGAATTGTCAGATCACACAGATTAGTTGAGGGATAGGGGAAGCCAATATCTTGCATATTAGCTACACACAAGGTGCTGTTCACACACTGCAGTTTCTGAGCGTTTCCTTTGTGTAAATATAGGTCCCTCACTTAGCCTGAATCTCAAAGGTGACAGAAAGAGAGCACCACAGAGGTGGAGATTGTGGGTTTGGCTACCACGCTAAGGTGCAGATTCTATGGAGGCATATGGCTATTTCACGCAACATCCTATTAATCTGAAATGGGGGGCGAGACGGGGCGGGGGCGAGAAGGGGTGGGGTGCAGAGATGAGTGGTTAAAAAAAGAGCAAAACTTTCCCAACTGACACTCTACAGACCAAGGCCTCTAAATGGTCATCATTAGATTTTCAACCTGGAAACTAACAGGATAACAAGACAAGAGCAACAAAAACCTTTTTTCACAGTTCCTTCAAGACGCTGCTTTTCAGTATGAAGGTTCCGAGAATGCTAACACAGGAGATATTCATAATAGAAAATGCAAATCAAATAAAAAAAAAATAAAAAAAGACAGGAATTGACGATTTAAATTTTGCATATTGCAAGACTTAACAAGGAACTGAAGCTGTTCTGTATTTGAGGAAGAACACCAAAATCGTCTTGATATGGCCTCCAGGATCACGAATATTGAGTTTATTTTTTTTCAATCTGGTGCATGGAGGCTGCAGAAATTAATTTCTAAAGTACAGCTGAAGCCCCTCCTTCCCGGGGCGTGACGTCATGCTGGGAGTTTTCGGAATTTCTGCTCTCGCTCATATTCAGCTCCTGTCAAACCTATGCACGTTAACTCTTGCTATTCTTAAAAAGGTCAGAAATAGACGCCACAACTGGCGTCAGTGTCGAAAAATACAACTGGCAAGCTTGCAATGGCACGCGCCGCCCACACGAGCGACACGTGCTTGGCGCCCCAAAGATCTTAGTACGACGTCACGACTGCTCTGAGGTTTTTCGAGTTTTCTCGCGTCTAGTTACACCTTCGGGGAAAACGAAAGCGATATTCAGATTGACAGGACAAAAATACGCCAGAAGTCACCTATAACTCGTTTTCTTGTCAAAAAGTGTTTCAGTTTCCCTTTAATTGTCAACATATTTCAAAGATTGTGCTTGTCTATTGTGCTTCAATAGAGATACCATCAATTTAATATCTAGTAAAGAATATGCATTACCGATGACCACCTTACACATCATGGCGTCCTTGAACCTTGACTTTCCTTGGTAGCCCAGAAGGGCCGGAGAACTGCTCCTGGACTTGCTTTGAGAACAGGCGTCCCACCATCTCTTGTACCACCTTCTGCAGGTTCTTGCTGTCTCCTAGAGACACGAGCTGCTCCTCCTAGAAAGACAAAATGTGTTCTCAATATGTCAATAAAGTTATTTATATGCAGATACAATGGTATGAACATGTCTCAAGTAAGAGAATGTGAATGCCCAGGTAAATGCAGCAAGCCACACTATACATGCATCAAAATGTTACAATATTTACTAGAGAGAGAATAAAAAATATTAGAATATATGGCATCTCTACCTGTCTTAGACGAAACCAGAAAGATTAAAATATTCCCCTCCACACTCCGCTAAATCTCATTAGTCAGTCAAATTCGTTGCAACGTTCAAATTGTGCAAACGTTTTGATGGATCCTCTTTGCCCATCAGCATCCACTCAGTAATTTTAATAATGTATGTGGTTCTCAAAACAGTGCATTCAAGACCCTGCGCATCTCGACTTTGTTAAAGCTTAGTCTAGCAGCCGGCTAGTCACCCTACAAATTTATCACCTATTTTACGACTTTACGAAGACTGGAATTGAAAAAGGCATAAAAAGGCAGGAATTGACCAAAACCGTCATCATAGTTGCAAAAAATGGCAACAGCAGCACAGTACGAGTAGTTACCTTTCCATATTTTTGTTTAGTGCTGACTCAGTTGTGATCCTGTAGGCCAATGTACCAACTTACTCAGCTCAAGCTCGCCTCGTGTAATAATCGCTTGTGCGACTACCGTAGGCTACACAGCTGCGCATGCACTCACACCCCCTGAATAAAGTGGCAGATGCAATGACAGTTACTCTTTCACCTTGGAAAATTTGATTTCCTCTCATAGGGTGACCTTCGGTTAAGACTGGTTAACATCTCATTTTGGAAATGCACTACTAATGTAAAGTAAAGATGGAATTAATTAAGATTTATCTGGCAACCCCTTACAAATTTGTTTGGGCATACGCATATGGTGGGCACGCTCAAAAGCGATTTTAGACCAGGCTAAAAGTTATTTTCAAGCATGTACCTTTACTTCTGTAGCAGATGCCGAAAGCACAAATGAATTTATTGCCCTAAATATTTAGATCTCTTGATTATAGCCTCAAGTGAGAACAGGAACAAAACCAAAAGAGAACAGGAACAAAACCAAAAGAAGCCCAATATATACTACAGCATCTCGATCCTTCTGTCAAGCAAGCATTAAACACAAAAAGCACGCAGGCAGGTTTGTGCGTGCTCCGCACACATACTCACGGCGAGAGTTGTTGCAGGTGCGGAATTTAACTTATAAGGATAAAACGGGCAGAAGTGTCGTAGCAAATCAGCATGATTTATGATTATTTGCAGGCCGACATATTGTAAGCAGCCAAAGGCAAATATGTGGGCCATTTTACTTTCCCCATTGTGAAATGTTTTACTTAAAAATATTTCAAGAAGCGGCAGTTGAAAAAGACATAAAATGCCGTTCAATGAGGACGCACATGAAGGCCTCTTGTCTACACGACCGTCGGGTGGAAAGAACTGTTCAAAAATGTAATGATGCACAAATATTTAATTTTTGGTGGCCACCGTCCATCATTTCTCCCTTCAGTAGCCTCTATGAAACGCAGTTTAACAATTGCAAAAAGTTTACGCAGGCTACTAAAGCTGACTTGCAAAATGTGCAACTGGCGTTGAGTCACCTTGACACAATTCTATCGCACGGTTCAGTTTAAGGGTACCCCTTACAATAAATAGCCTTCCATTGTGCATTGGCTGTGCATGCACTCTGCTGTTATAAATACCAGAAGGCCCGTAATGAAGGTAGGGCAACTTACTCATTTTTAATTTGCCACCGACCGTGCTTAAAACATAGTTTGGGTGGGCATCCATTTGAAATATTACGGTAAAAGGCTTCAGTCCACATTCCAACCCCATTTGCATAAATCTTCAGATAACCCAAGTTAAACCACAAAGTAAGAATCGCAGCCTTATGCCCGTCAATATTGTGAAAAAGAGGACACATAAATACCGGCAGTGTCCTGTTGGTGAAGTTCCTCAGCTGCGCTTCTGCAGCACTAAGCTGTTGCATGTTGCGGAGAGGCATCAGGAACAGCTCGGGTGGTTCAGGCCTGGCCAGTTCCTGGGGCGTCGCCTGTTCCCTGGGCCTCGCCTGCTCTCCCTGGTGCTTGAAAGACACCACGTGTCCGAGCACCTGCCCAACAGACTTGCAGTTCCCTGTTCTGCTGCTGTAGGTGCCCATTCTGGATGTGCAGGTCTATCACGGCCTAAGCAGCTGAGCGTCGAAGGCTGCAAGATAACCAAGGCATAAGAAAGCATTATCCATTTTGCTGATCAACATTATGCACTGATGATGGGAAGAAACTTTTTCAGGAACTTGGGTTTCGGGAAGTTTCAGAAGAACGCTTGAACCTTCAGGTGTTTTGGATGGTTTGGGTAGCTTTGGAACGGTTGGCAGACACAGTGAGTGTTTAAATTTTTTGTAAAAATTTAAGAGACATTATTATTTGTATGCAATATTTATAAATTTAATAAAAAAAATGTGTTAATCAAATAAACTTTCTGAAAAGGAGACACAGCCCCAATTTTCAGAACTTCACAGTTTTGGCTTGTACGGTCAAAATGAATGCTTCCACAAAGTTTTATGATGTTTTTTGACAATCAAAGCAAATAACAATACTGATTCGTCGGCGACGCACGCAAGACGCGCTACGCTTGGCTGCGATAAGCACCAGTTTAAAAATCTGATATATAGGTCCGCGCCTATTAGGCCTAGCTTGGTGCCTGCACCCTTGTTGGAACTGCCATTTTCTGGGCTTTCAGGACGGCCTTTTTTTTTTAACTATAAACCGTCTAAGAATGGGAGAGAATCCCGTTAAGAACACTTGCCCTGGTATAGAAAACGAAATTGGCTGCAAGCGGCTGCTTTGTGGTCACATGATACCTTGCACCTAAGCATATGACGCTTTAGAATGAATTGGCACTTCCAAGTAAAGCACAGGTCATCAATTGCGCCCCTTGTTAAATAGCAGAAGTTCCCAATGCAACTTTTTTTTCTATTGTTTCACTTGCAGCATACAGCGTGTAACAGATGATCCACCTTTCTTCGGTTCTGGTAGCAGACGACGCAACGGCGTCTTGTTTCCCGCAGCAAATGACACTCTAGGGCAGACAAACCTTCCCTCTTTACTCACGTTAGCAGGCGACGTGTCTGTTAAAGAAAGGTCAGCTCCCTCAGTACAAGCCTGCCGAGATCTCAATCTCACAAAACACCAAAATTGGGCCATTAGTACAACATTTCAAGGTACAAACAGAAGCTGCACAGCACGGCGCCGAAGCGAACTTGCTGCACCTAAAAACAAGCCTCTACGCTGTCCGTCGAACCTCTCCAGAGTAGGACAGCACCACGGCCGTTCTTGGCAGCATGCAATGCTTTCCCACAGCATTCGAGAAAGTTTTGTGACCAGTAGCGTATTGAAGAACTTGGTCACTACTGTAATTGTGCATGTGCCACTACGAAGATTATGGAGCGAACTAAATTGAGCAACTGCACGCAAGCTAATCTGGTCAAGCATGCTAACAGAGGGCAGATCAAAAACGTGTGCTAGCACATTATCAGGACTTTAGGTGAAAAGGAACAGTACAAAATAATGCTTACTGCATTTCTGCAAACTTGATGCTCTGAACGAAGGCCAGTCAGGGTCTGGTGCTCGGCCCCCTCGCACACGAGACAAGAAGTCCGCCCCAAACATTTTGCTTGGCCTCACGCCGTTGTTTCATGCTCACGTCGAACCACAACAGAGGGACGGGCGCCACCGTTATTTCGTCATTCTCTTCGATGAACAGTACTCCTCCTCACTAGAATAAAAGGCGTGGTCAGACATGATGTTCATTCAAGTTACTTCACACTGTCAGGTCTTCGCAACCTTTAGCATATATTATAATAACTCCATGGCTATATCCCCATGCACGGCCACAATGAAACACGACGGCGTCGCATTCCGGTAACGCCAAGTTATAAAAGTAGCAGTAAAAGAGAAAAACGGTGCTCATTTCGCGTAAAGGTCTGTTTACACCATGCTTTGTAGCTTTTTACTTGCAACGGTTTCGTGATACCGAAGTTTCGTGCAAATAGCTTATTTGCATCCAGTTTTTCAAGCAATGGTAATGGCGTTTCGACTATACTCCTTTCATTTTTAAGCTGAGATTAGAAGCTCCGCCTTCAACGCAAGCTTTCTGCTTTTGCTAACACAAGTGCGATTATGCAGGCACGCAAAACCAAAGCACTGCAGAAGCCAGCGAGCTCGCACTGAAGGCGGAGATTCTAGTCTCAGCTTAGGGGCGAACGAAGTATACATTCCTTGCATAAGACGACACGCTAGGTAAGGACGGGGCCCTGTGCCATACCGGTGGTGGACTTCACAACGCGCGGTTGTGATTACGAAGGCCGCTAACTGCCTGGACATACCGTAGAATACCGTGCATCCGCCCATTCCACATTAAGCGCCCATTACCAAATTTGTGAGATCTGAGGAAATACGCACAATACATTTATATGTAAAATTGACGACCGGACAAGCACCCATCCCCCATTTTTTTGCGATTATTTCCAAAGTTTGAGTGCGCGCTTGCCCGGTATTTAACGGTACACCGTATTTTCACAGAAGGAATCTAGTTTTGTTTGATGTGAACTCGGAAAAACGAGCCGAGCTTACGATGATGACGGTTAGCCAGTACGTGCGGAATTTTTCAGCATTGGTGCGATTGCGCTACGAGCAGAAAGTTTCAATATACCGCTAAGTTATAATTAAAAAAAAAATGTTGTGTCGAAAAAAAAAAAAAAAAAGAAGTTGTATTGCGTGCCGCAAAATTTGACGAGCGGCTCTAGGAGTCGCCTGCAGAAAAATTGTTACCACTTTGCGAAGTATGGCAAACAATGCAAGGTTACCGTCATAATCTAAGACCTGATGCAAGGATAAATAAAATGACGGACAAGCGTCTCGCGGACGGCACAAACCGATGCCCCGCCAGCAGCGTCTCGGCGAGCTAGCATGCCTCCACCAACACGGCGCGGTCGCTCCCGGAGACCGCCTTGATCACCGGACACCGCGCGGTGCCAGCCACCAGTGCTAAACCCCCCCCCCCCCCCACACACACACACACACAAACACACACTCAGTCACGGATTAAGCGCGACGATGGGATGACGAGCTAGCGGCACGGTGAGACGACGCTCCTGACGCCCGACTCCTACTTCTATCTTCTCCCCAACTTTTCTCCCCTCACTCTACCCCAAGTCAGTGACAAATGCGCCTAGCGCGCGTACACGATTGACTCTTCCCCCCCCCCCCCCCCCCCTTAATTTTACTTCAACGCTTACAACAACAAACAACACACGGAGGCAACGCCGACCGATCGCCGTCTCGCCGGGCTAGCGGCGCGACACTCGTCCATACTCGGCCGGGAGCCCCGAAGGTGCGCTCGAAGCGTGGAAACAGCGCGATGCAACGAAAGGCAACGGGCATCTACACTACGAACGGGCAGAAGTCGATGCAAAAACGTGCGCGAACGTAAACAGAAAAGTGCCACCGCTCGCCACTACGAAATAATACGCGGCTGCATACCTTTCCTGCTGCTCGTACTTTCTCTTACTTGACGGCTACTCTGTCTTGCGGGACATGCCGACGAAACGATCGTCGGGATACGGCGAAGGGCCGTCAACACCGTCGAGTCAACCACCAGCAAGCGTTGTTGAGCGGAAGTTGGTTCACTAGGCCTACATACGACGAAACCGACAGAACACGAACATCAAAATCAAAGCACAGGCGGTAACTTCGAGCGACTTCTGCCTCACATAGATTTACATGCAGCGCTTTCACTCGCCACCACGGTCACATGCAATTTTTCAACCCTGGAGCCACCGTACCTGAACCATGCCGCGAACCACGCCAACGTCCCGCTCGCCATTTGTGTTTGCTCACCTTGTCCGGCTTTGGATTGGATGCTGGATCGGCTTTCTAGCAAAGTCTATCAACAGCTGGCTCGATGCTGGATGAGGTCTGTTCTAGTTTAAACACGAAGTCGCAAATATATAATTGTGCTACTGTGCTACTTTATATAAAAAAAAAAAAAAAAAAAAAAACGGGGACACGAAGAAATACACGACGCTTCGACGAAGACCCCTCTGGGAACTAGTTGGCCACTCAGTTTCGGTTTCGATTGAGCAGCTTCCTTTCATGCTATCACGCCGTGACCGAATGCGCCGCTTGAGTTTTCGATTATCCGACTTTTCACGAATGTACAATACATTCATTCTCGAACGAAACAAAACGAAAACTGGGGCAATTTCCTTGCACACAAATTACTATGATGTCTTCCTCGTGTCATCATATATCGCCCACTCAAATTTTACGCTGATAGGAAATTAGGTTTTCGCAAACGCTGAGGTCGGCTAGCTACGACAGAGGCTCTAACAAGCGTCTCCTACTCTTCGCTAAGCCTTTTTTACGAGCTTTTACTGACGCCCAAGATCTGTGTCTGAACGGTGTGTTTGAAATTATCTCGGCATACTCAGTCAGGAAGAAAGCAAACATATAAATATTGCGGCCATTAGCAACCCTCAAATGCGCTTTGAATAATTTCGTTCCTTTGGCACACCGCATAGAGGTTCACGCCCGTCCGACGCACTTCCGGCGAACGGTGCGACATTCTTCACACAATTGCTCGACTTTCGCTCATAGAGTTATTATAATGTACGCCAGAGGTTCAACTGGCGCTAGTGTCTATGCGACTTCCGGGAGGCAAATTGAAGCAGACAGCAACCAGTCTACTTTTGCGGTGCTCCTGTGCATTCCTATGGGAAAACCTACCTCGTTGGGGAAAACGCACGTGCAATTTGCCTCTTCGCCGGAAAACAACATGAATAAGTTTTGTTATTTCTTTCGTACCGAATAGTGTATACCTTTATTGGTATTGTGAAAGTGTAATTGCTTTAATTACAGCATTTTTCTTTACCGCTGAACGATGTTAAACTTCGCTATATTTCAGGCCCAAACCTCTGTTCCACGGCAGGTACGTAAAAACGAGCGACGATTCTAAGCAAAATAACGATCGAAAGGAATGCAGAGTGTGTTCAAGCTTCGCTAGCATTCCGGTGGCGCTTTTATATTGCTGACATGCCCGTCCTGTCCTTACATGAAAATGACTCCGTCGTGCGCATCTTTACGATCAATTAAAAAACATTTGAACATAAAAAATAAAGTACGTTGGCCACAAAGGGTGTGTCTTTTTATTATTTCCTATGTAGGGCAGCTTTTTTCTCGGGCACCTGTTCTCTGGCTTCTCCCTATTCGGAAATATTTGGAGCGTGCGGGTGATGCTTTGAACCCAGAACAAGCATATTCACACATGAGTAGAAAGAATAAAGCAGTACTTATTTAATGGAAGTCGGACTCTATTACGTGGCTTTAAATTTATTTTGATCGTCTGCATGCACAATGAGTTACTTATCCAGTGTTGCTGCGAAGTTCTTGCCGTCTCTTTTGGTTTTCCAGGTGTCCTTCGTTCGTTTGACACGTATATCCCCGATACTAGAAAGCGCTGTCGCCGTGTTCGCGCTAACAGTGTCCGACAGTGCACATAAATACACGTACGAAGCCTAGTACGTACGAATTATTCGTGATATTTGCCCTTATAATCGAGCGCAGAGAGAAAATGCACTCGCTTTTTCCCATAGGAATGCATTACCGGAAGTCAATTTCGGACTGGTTGCTGTCTGCTTCAATTTGCAGCAGCACACTAGCGCCAGTTGAACCTCTAGCGCACATTATAATAACTCTATGCTTTCGCTTCCTTAAAACGGTTTGTGTGTGGGAATGTGCCTATATGATTGCGCGTAAGAGTTAAACGTAGTGACCCTTTCTGGTTGAATATAGGGTGCACGTGATGTTTGGATTGTGATCATGCAGAAAGATGTAAGAAACGAATGTGCCGCCTGAACTGTGTCTTCCTCGGACAGACCGCTCGGACCCGGAGTAGTTCTCCGCGCAGCCTTTTTCGGGGGAGTACGATCTGTAGTCACTCGCAACATTTCAGTTTCGTTATCAACGTTGCCGCGGGGGAATGAAGGAGTTTCGCTGTTTTTTTGTTTCGATTGCTGGGTGGGCTCTCTTGCTGTGCTTGCTTTCGTTCCTCTTGTCATGACCGACTGGCTCGAGCATACTGCGGCGCTGACATCGCTGCAGTTAATTTCAGGAGGTCTAAGAAAACGCAGTAGCAGCCAAATCAGCGACAGCGACGAAGATACCAGCTTAGCTCCAGCCCGAGTGACGACGAGGCAGCCGTTCTCGGCGAAGTCTTTGCCGACTCATTCGCCTTGCCAGCGAAGAGGCCCAAGATATGGCGTTACGTCGAAGACGTTGTGCGCACCTATTCGGATGAAGAGCTAGGTATGTCGTTTGCTAGAAGACAATACGACAAATTCCCCTCATATGGAACTCGCCTTCGGAGATGACGGTCGCTTTACGGCATACGTGTTTGGTATTGCTTAATAGACCCTTTGCAAAACGTACAGCGCCACGACGACAGGAAATTTTGGGAACCCTCGGTACAGATCACGCGCACGCGCTTTCTCGTTGCGCCTCCGCGACTGCGCGCGCGTCCCGGCAGCTACCGCCAGCAGCCGTTGCAGCCATCCCGCCGAGTCGTACGTCGTTGCCGGCGTACCGTATCTGTGGCAGCGTAAAGGCATCGCGACAGGTGAACTCATTCCAATACGTTATTCGTCGGAACTTACCTTCACGTATTGAAGTGTCACCAAATCCATCTAGTTTGCACCGCAACCATGGCAGGTTTCGACCAAGTTCGACAAAGCGTTGGTGCAGCAGACGACAGAACCGGTACAAAGGAGAGGGATACGAAAAGGGCACCCGTCGGATCGTCGCTCGCCCAACCAACGGCCCAACTCGGCTGCTTTGTTGCCGTGGTAACCTGTGCCTGCTCGCGTATGCCACGTGGAAGCCGGAGGAGGGGCGTACCGAGGACTCCCATTATTTGAAGCGCGGCGCGCGCGGGCCTTTGGGATTTTTGCAAAGGGCCTATTGCATCCTGCGGCTCGTACAAAAGTACTTGTAGTTGTCTTCATCGGGTTTATATAACTGTAAGGAAAAATAAATACTGCCTCAACGTCGGGGTCACCGTTAATAAAGTAGTAACAATCAACATTTTTGTCAAAGCATGAAGTTCCGATCAGAACTTCATGCTTTCAGCAAGATAGCAATGGGAACCGAAACTGTTAAAAAGCGAGGGCAGACGCTATGAAAGCGGTGGCAGCGCGTGCAACTGGGTGGATCGCTTACTGAGGCCGACCGCTCAACGACCGCTTGCGCGGAGCGCTCGGCATCTGCCTGGGCGAAGGGCTGGATCGCGCATCCCCGCTTGGTCGCTACAGCTGCAGCGCGAGAGTGAAGCCACCGATCGGCGATTTTGCATGGTGAAAAATCGCGTTTTTGGAGCCTTGCGGAGGCTGGCGGCAACATGCTGAAGACACGTTTTCTACTCGTTCGTAGTCATTCGTCGAAGAAGCTCTTTAAAACCCTGTGTAAGCCCTGAGACTTGTCGTTGAGAACATGTGGAAATTTTTACGGAAGCGCAGTGCCGCAGTAAAAATGCCCAACTTATCGAAAGCAAGTTTCGCCGCCATGATGCAACGCGCAGGTCACGAGTGACCCGCGTGTTGCATCATTGGACTTTTTTCATAATGCAACGTGCGGGACCTTTGTGACGTCACACGTGACGTCAATTGTGACGTCATTATAGGAAACGTCCCATAATGCAATGCGCGGGTCACGAATGCGACTGCACATTGCATTATAGGACGTTTCTCATGACTCAACGCGTAGTTACGCCGACGGCGACGTTGGCGTCGCCGGCCCGCGCGTTGCATCATGAGACGCTTCCCGTAATGCAATGCGCGGGTCACAAATGAGACGGCGCGTTGCATTATGGGACGTTTCCCATAACCCAACGCGCGGTTACGCCGACGGCGATGTTGGCGTCGCCGTCGCCGACCGCGCGTTGCATCATGGGACGCTTCCCATAATGCAACGCGCGGGACCCTCGTGACGTCACACACGCCGTCATTATGGGACGTTTCCCATAATGCAACGCGTGGTTACGCCGACGGCGACTGCGACGGCGATGCCGCTCAAGCCAGAAACGGGCGCCTAAGAGCTGCTCTCTAAAAAATTAATAGATGTAAACCAAATTAAATTTTCATTCCACAGCCATGTTTGATCCCGTCTTTTTTAACAAAACTGAAATAAGCCTTTGTTAACTGGTTTAAGGATGACGCGGCGTTGATACTAGGCCAAGGATAATATTAGGTGTCACCATTTAGCATATTGAAGACATGCCCAACCTAACGGTCATTTGTAACCATCATATAGTTTCCATATCAGCGAAAAAGCCATGTCGGTTACATATCAAAACTTGCATGGCTCGAATGGCCTGTGAAAGCAGCGAAAAAACGATGTCGGCCAGTCACCGAAAACTCAGTGGCTGAACTGGCCGGTGATAACAGAAAGAAAACGATGTCGGTCAGTCAGCAGAGACTCCACGGCTAGACTGGCCGCTGACTACAGCAAGAAAACGATGTCGGCCAGTCACCGAAAACTCAGTGGCTGAACTGGCCGGTGATAACAGAAAGAAAACGATGTCGGCCAGTCAGCGGAGACTCCACGGCTAGACTGGCCGCTGACTACAGCAAGAAAACGATGTCGGCCAGTCACCGAAAACTCAGTGGCTGAACTGGCCGGTGATAAAAGAAAGAAAACGATGTCGGCCAGTCAGCGGAGACTCCACGGCTAGACTGGACAGCAAGAAAACGATGTCGGCCAGTCACCGAAAACTCAGTGGCTGAACTGGCCGGTGATAACAGAAAGAAAACGATGTCGGCCAGTCAGCGGAGACTCCACGGCTAGACTGGCCGTTGACTACAGCAAGAAAACGATGTCGGCCAGTCACCGAAAACTCAGTGGCTGAACTGGCCGGTGATAACAGAAAGAAAACGATGTCGGCCAGTCAGCGGAGACTCCACGGCTAGACTGGCCGCTGACTACAGCAAGAAAACGATGTCGGCCAGTCACCGAAAACTCAGTGGCTGAACTGGCCGGTGATAACAGAAAGAAAACGATGTCGGCCAGTCAGCGGAGACTCCACGGCTAGACTGGCCGCTGACTACAGCAAGAAAACGATGTCGGCCAGTCACCGAAAACTCAGTGGCTGAACTGGCCGGTGATAACAGAAAGAAAACGATGTCGGCCAGTCAGCGGAGACTCCACGGCTAGACTGGCCGCTGACTACAGCAAGAAAACGATGTCGGCCAGTCACCGGAAACTCAGTGGCTGAACTGGCCGGTGATAACAGAAAGAAAACGATGTCGGCCAGTCAGCGGAGACTCCACGGCTAGACTGGCCGCTGACAGCAAGAAAACGATGTCGGCCAGTCACCGAAAACTCAGTGGCTGAACTGGCCGGTGATAACAGAAAGAAAACGATGTCGGCCAGTCAGCGGAGACTCCACGGCTAGACTGGCCGCTGACTACACTCTTAGAAAAAAAGGGAGTCAGGTGGAGTCAAATGCCCTTTTGACTCCCTATTTTTGCGTGATGGCGTCGAGGTACTCCATCTGGCAGCAAAAAGGAGTCTGATGCGGTTCGGACGCTCTCAAAAGCACTGGAGTCAAATGAGAATAGTAAACGCCTGAACTCAAGTGACCCCACTTGGCACGCAGGGAGTCATCTGATTCTATGAGGTTGGTAGAGTCAGCGTGACAGAGTCTCGCCACCAGAGTCAAATGACCCCGTTTTCAAGTCGCGTGAACATTAGACAATTTGACGTGTTTGCAAAAACGATATCACCTTTTAGGGCAAGGTATTTCCATGCACTCCAGTCACATACAACTCCCAATGTTTGTTTAGACAGAAGAAACCAGCGTGGCATGGGCATTTTATTCGACATGTCTTAATTACATTACCCACACGCGCCTTTGACTTTTTTTTTTCTCTCATATTTGCTCAGGTAAATGTTTGCGGCTCGCTCCAAGAAAGCCGGCCCAATACACAAGGTAAATGGTAGCGCTGTGCTCTATGGCCAGAAATCCGCATAAAAGGCATATCAATTATTAGGAGACAGTAATTTGTAACGGATAAATCGGGGGTCAGCTCACCGCAACTTCATTCTGAAATCAATCCCGGAAGATGTTTGCTGATGTCTGTACACATTTAAGAGCACGCACTATGTCACAGTTATTCCGCTGTCGCCCATGCTTTGCCTAAGCGCATGACACCACACGCAGCACACGAATCCCCCGGAGGTCCGGTGATGAATGCGGTCGTTGAAGATCTCTTAGGTATCGATGACTGCTTCTGGGGCGCGCGCAAAGCCGATGAAACGAAGGCCCGAGATTAGCTGCATGCCCTGTCTTCCCGAGAAAGTAAAAACGTCCCGACAATGCCGCAGATGTCGTACACTGTCACCCCGAATTCTCTCGGAAGCCTCCTCCTCTCCTTCACTTAAGCCCTCTCCTCTTGCCGTACTCGTCCCTTTTGTGTTCCCCAGTAAAACTTTCCGAGCCGTCAAAAAAAAATAAAAAATCGTTTGTTGGTGGCGCGGAGGGTCGCTAAAACGCCGCGGGATATGTAAAAAATGGCCGACCTTGCGTTCACCAAGCCATGCTCTGCCAATCTTAGAGGCGCTATGGAGGCGCCGTCACTGATAGGTTAAATTTTGCTCCCTCCTGCGCTTTTTGTTGGAACATAAACATTTATTTGTATTTTTTTTCGTTTTCTTTTCTTGCTAGCTTCGAAGGGATCTTCTATTTTTATAATATTTCGATCCTATAGACGCCTTACACACGCGCCAGAATACAGCCGCCATTGCTGACCTTCTCTTGTTTTACCGAGATACCGACCCACTGAAATTGGTGTGGAAGAGCCTCCACAAAAGCCAGTGCTGGGGAGAAAGGCAGAATAAAATCTAAGATGGCGATAACATGGCCTGCTGTGGTAATAATGAAGTGAAGTAAACGTAATAAGGGGAAAAAAAACTGAAGGTCAGTTATGGCGGTGCCCATGCACAGCTGCTGCAAAACCTCTATACGTGATGGGCAGTTTGATACTTTAGACCCATGTTACGGATAAAAAATCAGGGCGCGGGATGGCCAAAAAAACATGCTTTTCGAGCAAGGCTCGTCAAATCATGAGACGCTGGAGAAATGCAGCATTCTGCATTAAGTCCTTATTTCGAAGTCTTTTCGTTCGCCTTCCGCCCTTTGAAAAGCATACGAGAAGGGCCTTAAAACGCACCTGGTATCGCTGCGCCGCAGCGTTCTTCCGCAACATAAAGTTCGTCTGCCTTTCTCGCCGTCACCATGGCAACGAACGCCGAATGAATAGAAGCACGCACGGTACCACCGCGTGAAGCCAGCAACAGCTGACGCCATTTTACGAACGCCGTCTGCTAGCCAAAACCGAGCGCGGTTGATCCTGTTTTTTTCTTTTATCCGTAACATGGGTCTAAAGTACCAAAGTGCCGATTTGTCTTCAGACAATTCCGCGTCCTGTTTTTTTATCCGTAACATCGGTATAAAGTATAAAACTTCCGATTTGTCTTCAGACAATTCCTCAAACGGCCAGCTGCCTGAAGTGCAATTTCTCAATTAGGTCAGTTTACGCTAAGCCAATAGTTGTGACAAGAGGATATCCGTGAAATTTGGTTGATCATGACGTTGGTGAGCGTTATCTCAAGAAAAGAAAAACTAAATAATGCGCAACTACGACAAAAAAAAAAAAAACATTGAGAAAATAGTATGGAAACTTTCATTGCTACAACTTATGGCCAACTCTTAAAAACAAATGTTGGTGGTGCTTTTTCATCAACTACAGGAAACTGCGAAAATCGTCCTCCAACGTCAGGCTTGATTTAGGGAACACACTCGCTTGCCCTGGTTGCATTACGAAACTTTAGAAAGATTACACGTTGTCTTTATAATTCGCAATAGTGATATGTGAACTTGCAACAGACGCGTAACTAACATTAGAATGGGTCCTTGATAAACCCTTGCGTGACACAAATGCTAAGTGCCGACACGCACCCGGGAAACCATGTGAAAAATTGGGTATTCAGTTGTGTGAATCCCCCACAGTACATAGGAAATTTCTCCGACTATACGAAATTTCTCCGACTTAAAAGTAAAAACTAAATATCAGTATTTGCTTTGTGAGACGCTCCATATTTATTTTGCAATTTTTCATCAAGTACCCAAGCGGAATTCTTTTGCGATTTCTTTGGTCCGCGAATTCACTTTGTGAATTTTTCTATCGTGAAAATTGTTTTTTAATCAATCAAGAACATATGTAGCGAAAGAACCTAGCGTTATTTGGCCTACGGCGTGTCGATGTATCGCATTATGACTTTGGTCCACAGTGTATTACGAAAAGCTATAGCCAAAAAGAAAACATCGCTTCTGGAACCCGTGGGATCTCTGTTTTCTTTGGTGCTGCCCCCGACGACCGAACTTGCCAACCGTCCCCTGTCTAGTATTGTCCATACTTTTTATTTCATAAGTCATGAAAAATAAAAGCATGCACAGCGCGTTCCGTAAGAAGGGATTATTGTGAAACTAGCATCGCCATTGCTGACAATATGAGCTACAACAGCCACGCGTGCTTATATAGAGCATCTACTATAGCAAGAGGTTTTGGTCCAGACTAGGGCTAGAATGCAAAGTTTGGACGTTGTTATTCGAACTATTTTGCAAATAAAAAGATAGTGCAGCTTCCCGGAATCTCAGGAGCAGCAAAAACTAGACCAAGTGTTGTATTTATTGTCCGAGGCGTACGTGTGCATGAAATTCAAAGGCGATTTTAACCGGCAAGCGACACTTTCATGGAAAGTTACCTCAATCACATTTGTGTTTATGTAGAAACACAACATCTCCAGATCCTCTTTTATAGAGCTGTTTTTCATAAAAAGGTTCCTTTTCCTCGTGATACAGATACTAAGAAGTAAGCTATCTGCAAGTGAAGCTAGAATACACTTAGATGCTAACTTGTATAAGCGGAGGCAAGATCAGTAGTGTGGACACCCGAATTCGCGTCTGCAGATACATAACAGATAACTGGATGAAACAACTGTCAGGGTGTGACTTTTTTTTGTTACGTCCTTATTCGGTTAAACATTGTGAGCCTTCCTTGGAACTCATAATCGGCAAGGCAGCCGCCTCGCGGATTGCATAATCGGAGAGAATGATTATGATACCTGATATAGCAAAAAAAAAAAAAAAATGTTTATGAAACCCCAATTTTCATTCATTTTAATCCACCTTTTTATTCCTATCGACCAACGGCAAACGCCGGTGAAATCGATTACTAACAACATGTTTCTTAGATACCATTTTATTGACCAACTTCTTGCCGCAAGTACAGTTTGAGCATAATCATGTCAGCAGTGCGCACATCTTCTAAAGGGCGCTTAATAGGTGTTTGATGACGTGTATTTGTGCTCATGTATAATCTAGTAGCCGCCCAATAATATGCACTGCAAGTTTAAGATGGCAAAGGCGCTTATTGAGCCCGTTACCCTAGAAATACGCGCGAGCTATATTTTCCTTTGCATTCTTCTGCGTGAAAGATGTGTGCGCTCGCCTGCTTCCCGGAGCGTGCGCTTACGATGCTCGCGAAATCCTTTTTTGTTTCGATCACATGTTCACATAACACACATTCTGCGATTTGTTATCATCTCTGGGACGCGATTATGCTTTGTAGTATTTCCAACACCCACGATGCGACATTAGGTATTTACGACGGCGCAGCTGAGGCAACAACTGTGAAAGGAGCTAAAACGATCCGAGAGGCTGCGCGCGTGCGGAACACTCCACGCAGCAAACCATGCATTGCTCGCGGTTGGCCGACAAGTGCCGTTCGTCGTTCGGCCATGTTCAACAATGGTTCGGGTTCTGCAATATTCGCAAAAAAAAAAAAAAATTTTTTTGATCATAATTTTGTTAGAGAAAAAGGCGGCTCATGATGGTAATTTTTGAATTTTCAGGATGCTTAGGGCCCGCAGAATTAGTTGTGACCATGTAAAGACGGTTTGCAGAACCCTCTTAGTGCCCCTTTAAAGTAAGAAATGAGTAATTAGAGATTAGTTAACTATACTATTTTCTTACTCAGATACAAGCTCGCTGCCATCAGCAGTAATACATTAACTTATCTCTAACATGGCATTGCATAACGCGATGTATGGGTGGTTTTTAAAGATCCAGCATTCTCAGTAAAGGAAACTTGCGTTAGGAGACTTTAATGTTCCCATTAGTTTATTTCTCTTGAGGGCCTCTTGAACGAGGTTACTCGTGCAATTAGGCGGACGATTAAGATATACAGTCGAATCTCATTAATTCAAAATTTCTTAATTGAAACTTGCAGATAATTCAAACTAGCATGCGGGTTATCCTATGCGTCTTCATGGGAGGAAACTCCAGGTAATTCAAACTTTGCTTTATTCAAACAAATTTTCAGTACCCCTCGAGATTGAATTAACGAGATTCGACCGTATTTCTAATTAGTCACGATATGCATATAGTTCTAAATAGAATGTTGCTTGGAATAATCAAAAACTACGAAGTCTGCAAATTCTAGAAAGATTAGATGCCTCTTTGTCGCTTTCTGGGTCCCGTAAATATGTTAAAAAGGGGCACGCCAACGTTTTTTTTAAGTTTGTTATCACCCCCTTTTTAGCTCCACCAGCGTTCCGCCCCTTCCACAAGTAATAGCTTGCGCACAGCATTACGCTACATAGATGCCCTAGATATTTATGAAATTTACGGATTGACTGGTTTTTGATGATGCCCAGCAATCTTCTGCTTAGAAATATATGTCTACTGTTACTTATTAAAATGTTAATTAAGAACTGTATGATAATTATCCGCTTATTTGCACAAACAAGCTCGTTCCTAGTGTCCGCCATGTCAAGCAGGCTAATTGCAAGATTAAAAGTGTCCTAACGCAAGTTTCCTCCCGTTAAAATTCTGGACCGCCTAAGAACAGATTGTGCATATTTGTACCACCACATCCCGAAAGATTCGTTTCCTCCTTCGTGGCGCGTGACTTCATCAGGGTTTGGTTCATTCAAATGATCAGGTGCCTCCTCCGGCAGTGTTGTTTCCACATCCCCCATAACGTGCCTGTGGTTTCGATAAACATGTTTCTTGTAGGAATCAACACTTGCGTACATTCTTGGGCACCCATCGATGTTGCAAAGCACCTTAAGTCCTCCTCGCAGCTGTGGACATCCCGCAAAAGGAGGAAGAGCTGTAAGAATTTCGCTGCGAAGAACTCTCATCTTGGGCAATGGAAGTGCACACGCTGTTCCTCCATCTTCTGGCGCTGTGTACTGTTACGGTCTCTGCGTCATAAAAAGGCCACACCTTGACTCACCGCGCTCACTACCTTGAGACGCGCATTGCTACAGCGTGAGTTGCGCCCGACGCGGCCGACGGTCTTCACGTCACCGCAGCAAAGACAGTTTTTCCCGAATCCCTTTCCTTCATCATCACGCTCACCTCGATGCGTTAACAGCCTCCACCTTACCGATTTCGTGTAGGCAGCGCAGGTTTTCTTTTCTAATTATGCACGTCACCGGGTGACATATGTACAAGGCATCGAAGGGGACGGCATCGACCTTTTAAAAACAGTATACGCCAAATATTCAAACGTCAAAAAAAAAAAAAACATGCAGAGGAAAAAAGGTAACAGGCTATGAAAGGGGGAAAAATGTTAACAGCACTAAGGCTCCATCCAAGGAACAGACCGGCGTGGATGCTACGAGACGTCCCAGCCAATCAAGCGTCGAGTGAGCATCACGTGACCCCAAGCTGCACGTGTCGCCGCGCCCAACGGGCGGGTCACGTGATACTCTTTTTTACTGCTATTGGGGCTCATAGTCGTAGCGAGGGCCTCCCCGCAGTCTTTGTTTCCTTCGTTTCTTTTTCGGTCGGCTTTACGGCACCCTTACAGCCGGCCGGCACACACTCGTTCTTTTCGTTTTGCTGAAATAGTCCGAAACATCTGTGTACAATGCGGGAAGCGTCACAAGAATGTCCCCCTCCGCCTTCCTTCGTCCATTTAGGGAAAAGCGAGGGGAGGGGGTTCCTTTTGTCACTCGCCGGCGCCCGAAGCGCTCGAGAGCATGTTTTTGGAATCTGTCGGAAGCCGCCTTTTACTGCCACGCTCCCCTTCCTACAGGCTGGTGTTGCTGAACGTGCAAACAATTTGAACTGTAATTGCCTGATTGCAAACTGTGCTCCGTCTACGAGGATCAAACTGCTTCAATTCGTAACGTACTACCGGCCAAAGAGCGTATTCAGGGTGGTCTGAGGCACCCATCTTGATGCATACATCTGTCCCACAGTCTGTCCATTGCCTATGGATGCACGTGTGCACGTACGCTCTAAAGACTAAGGTCACGCAGTAACCCCCCCCCTCCCCCCTCCTCTTAAAAAAAGAGCCATGCAAAAGCAAAACACGAGCCAGGATCTGCTGAAAAAGTCCCCTTTTGTCCTTGCTTCTGTTAGTTCTCCCAAGAGGTCTGGCCCTGCGAGAAGCAGGGGTATACATTTATATTTTTTTATTAGTATTTTTTTTTTTTTTTTTACGGGGTGCGAACGGGAATGGGGACAGGCGCTCCAGCGTTCTAGCCACATCCTTTGAGACCCACGCATACGGCTTCGTTTACCATCTTGGAAGCTTCTCTTCTCCCCTCTGAGGGGAGAGAGCGGTTGTCTGTGTAAGGAGGAAGACTAATTGGAAGGGCCAAACCGTAGGAACGAACCACGACCAGTACCTACCAAAGAAGAAGCATTGCTTCCAGGGACAGCGTCTCGCTTCTCCGACACGTTGCTCTGGCGGCAGTCTTAAACTTTTGGTCTGGTGGCTTCACATTTTGCTCTTGTAAACGCAAAAATGTTAGCTGACGAGACAATCACGTGCCTGACTTTCTGTGGCTTGTCTGCTAAAAAGGTTCTAGTTCCCGGAAGCTTGAAGCTCGCTGATTTAAAGATAGTCTTGAAAGCTCACCCGGATTTCAATGACATCAGAGACGACACCATTCTGCAGGTAAGTCGCCGACAGGCTTGAGCGCATTATGTCTGAAGATATTACACCGTTTGTTTCTCACCTTAATTGCGTTTGTTCGTTTTCGCGCCTGGTTCCAACTTTCTAGCGCGGTCAGCCTAATCCTCACTTCTACTGCCACTTTCGTGCTTAAATGTGGCTGATCGTAGACAAGGAACAGCTTCGACAAACTTCAGTCAACACGGATTAATACAGCGCATCCTGCATATTTTGCGAAATATCAGTATGTAAAATATAATGCAGAAACGCGTCGAAGTGAAGGCCAATCTTTTCAGATTAGATATTAGGGATAGCTCCAAAGCGAATACGAAAAAAATAAGGAAATAGACCAACGTGGATAATATTTGTGACAAAGTAAGCCCTATTCAGTTCACTTCTGCACATAGTATAAGAGACATCCTGAAATTCCATGGCACATTAAGGCAACGCCCACACTGTAGTTTACAATAGGACACATTAGTTGCGTCTTTTAGGTATCCCCACAGGTGCTCCAATATTTCTAGTTTACTGTCGAACTTGTAAATAATGGAATTCATTTTCAAACATGCAGCCTTTCTTTGACCTTTCGGCAAACGCGATGTACCGTTGCGCACAGACTCCGGGTACATTTCAAGCTTTTATTTTACAATATTCAATTCCCTTCTCATTTCAGATTAAGGACAAAAACTTCGACGAGTATGTGGACATTGAGGACAACAGGATTCTGGATGATAAATCCAAGATCATTTATCCTCAATGTATGGTGACTCAAGCGGGGAATTCCAATGACAAGTAAGTTTGTTGTTGTTTCATGTAGAAAATTTGGTTTCTTGGCTAGTTCACTCAAGATACTAATTTATGTGCTGAAGCTGCCTGATATAAGTGTTGACGGAATTTAGCACTGCTGATATACATTGAGAGCACCTAAGTGTACTTAAAACTTATATTAATGTTTTTTAATCAAATATTACAGTTATAGGTAGGAATTTCATTTTTTTTCTTTAATATTCCGCGTAATTAAGTGTTTTATGTTAGTTTATATTCTGTAATCCCTCAGCATTTCCTCCATATAAGTGTAAAACTAAGCAGCACTACCTTTAGAAAGATCGAGGCGTTTTTATTCTTTTTAATGCACATCCCGAGATTTAAAACGGAAATTTGATCAAAAAAAGGTTTTGACTGGTTGTTTCAACTGGATACGAAAGCACTTCTGAAGTTACTAGACCCTCAACTCTTATCGCCAAAACATTTGGCGTCAAAGATCTTTGCTGTGAGAACAGCAATATAACCCGATTATAATAATATAATAATAATAATAATGGTGCAAAGTTTTGCACCATTATTATTTTCCTTCCCATGCCGCATTTTAGCCACAAAAATTTGTTTAAATTTATGTTCAGAAATGTTTGCCTAGGCGACGAGCTGTTTATAACGTTTGCCTGTAAATTACAGCGAAACCGACTGCAAAGAAATTTAGTGCTCCAGTTTTCCCTGGCTGCTAATCCTGAAGAGTAAAATATGTAAACCATTCAATAGAAGCATGGTTGAGTCTAATATATTTTCATTTTTTATCTCTCACCTCCTCTAAAATTTACCAATTTGGTGGCAGCAAATGAGAATGGGAGACTGCATCACGCATTGCCCTCAGTTTATTTGGAAACTCAACATGTTTAAACAAAAAGGGAAATCTCTGTTTTATTCTAGGACCTGCACCGCTGTCGTGGAGCCAGTAGCACCGTCGTCAGGTGTCCTGACGGCGGTGACCACAGCGATTACACCGATAATTTCCCCAGTGGCAACCCAGGGCTCTGCTCTGCTCCAGTAAGGACCCGAAGGCGTACAGACTACCGGAGGTCCTGTTGATATTCGAGCTAGGCTGGTTACCCTGACTAAGGGCAACATTCTTGATCCACTTCGGCATCGTATCATCGAGTGGCTGCATACTACGACCTGTGCACATATACAATGTAAGTGGCAATATGTTACAATTTTCTTATTCAATGCTATATTTAAAACTTGCGAAAAAAAAATCCCTCAACCTGCAGTTCATTGTCGCATTCTATTGTTCAACATCAAAGCAAAGCAAAGCTATTTTGTACAGAGTGTTTATACATAGTGAAGTCTGTCTACGTTATAGCGACAGTGGTTCACGCAGTAGACGAGAAATTGAGTCAGTGCAGCACAACTGCTAGCATAGGCTTCTTAGAAGTAACACGGTGTAGAGATCACTAATTATACAAACGCGTGACGGTACATTGCTCATCCAGATAAAAAAGGCCAGGGGGTTGGGGCTGAACCCAGTATTCCGAGCCGCGAGCTTACGCTCCACGTGCCCTGAGCCGCGACGCGCTACCATCCGCCTGTTTGTCGCAAATCAATTTACACCGGGACAGCTAATAAAAATAATGTAAGCGGTGCAAGCGCGAGGTGCCAGTTATAAAAGGTGATTTGACGCATGTGTTCGCGCAGCTTCTGTGTATGTCGTTTCTCACTACCAAATGCCATTGATTCAAAGGGTTAAACACCTTCGCCGGGATTTCAAGAAAATACAAAACGCTCGCGAAAACTGTCGAAAATATATTCGAGAGAAAATTTTACAGCCTTTCTATCAATTATTTTGCGAGGTACCCCGGCATCTTGCACAATATGCCGGAATATCGTTAACGTCAGCTCCATATATAAAAAAAAAAAAAGTAATCTAGTTTTGGTCGAAGTCAAAGCTTAGGCACGAGCCCAATGCTCTGTGCGTTCCCGGCTCGCAGCTTGGCTCGCGCAGAGTGGGAACCGTCGACTTCGGTCGCACAGAAGCTGAAATGAAGTATAGAGGCACATTCAGCTGCTAGCGCGCTGGATGAACCTCTTGCGGAAGTTTTATCACTTCGACCGATGTCCGCTGCAGGATAAAGAAGCCTTGATTTGAAAGTGCACTTACGGCTAAAAATCTATTTGAATTTTTATGTATGTTGTTTTCTTAAAGTTTTGAAAATTGCTTGTGCTTCGTACCTTTATTTAGATTTTTCTGTACTCTTACAATTTCAAGAGTTAGCGGGAATTTTTATCTCCCCAATGTTCCTGAGAACTTTAATCCAAAGTCGTCTATATATACATTCCAATAAAAAAGAGGTCACACATAGTTCCTTTCATGTATACATTTCGACGTGTAAAAAATTAACTTTAAGTTAATTTTTTCATGCGGATGTATTAAGGGCTGCAGTAAGAGGCAAGTTTCCAAACTGGCGACTGAATCTTAAGTCACCCATACAAACCACAGTCTTATTACGTCTCATGGCATTTCTGGCTTCACCTTAGATCATGACTTAAACGCTACTTTTAGTAATATGGCTCCATTATATTAATCAACAATGTTTAGCGCTCTCTCAACTAGATATTTTTATCTTTCAGGATCCCACAAAGACGTCAGTCTACCCGGCCGTGACTTACAGCGGGCATCATCCCACAACTTCTGACGCTGCAAGAATGACGTTTGAGAGCCTCACGCTTCCAGCTCTGGATATCCCGGAGGCTATCGAGCTGGCCTTTTGCGCGTATCGGGCGTTTAATGTGGAGTATGGTCCACACGTGTAAAACACGTTTCTGCTTTTAGAAAACCTGTGTAACATGAAGCAGTCTTTGCCATCCGTGGCTGTGATGAAGGCGGCAACAGCTATTCGTTGTTAGCCGCATGCTGTTGACTGCAATGGGCTGCAAGCAGCCCATTGCAGTCAACAGCATGTGAGCAGTTGGAGTGAAATTGTAAAAATATTTTGTCTATGAAATAAACCTGTGATATTGCACCTCATGTAATTCCATGAAAAGCTCCCCCACCACTATCCACCACATTCCTGCGTGGTGTATTTGGAGGGGCATGTGGTTTTAAATAAAATCACGTCATTTCACTACAATTCTTTATAGCATGAGAATTATTCCATTGAAAACAGAATCCAGAGAGTCCTGTGCAGGAGTCAGGTGAGTCAAGGAAAAAAGGATTCAAGTAATTCCCTTCGGGGGAATCGTGGGAAACCAGGAACGGAATCTAACGATTTCCGATAGAGAGTCACGTGATTCCAGAAGAAAAAGAATCCAGTGATTCCCGTAGGGGGTAGCCTGATTCCTTTGGATATTGGAGTCTCGTGATTCTAGTGAAAGGGTCGCCTGACTCCTGCAATACTGGAGTGCCATAATTCTACCGAGAGAATCCACTGACTCCTTGTGAGAGGGGATCAGTTGACTCCAGAGAGGGAAGGCGTCACGTGACACCACCAGCTGAGAGAGTCAGCGGACTCTAGTGGAGAGGGCGTGTTTTGTTTTTTAGAGTGTACAGCAAGAAAACGATGTCGGCCAGTCACCGAAAACTCAGTGGCTGAACTGACCGGTGATAACAGAAAGAAAACGATGTCGGCCAGTCAGCGGAGACTCCACGGCTAGACTGGCCGCTGACTACAGCAAGAAAACGATGTCGGCCAGTCACCGAAAACTCAGTGGCTGAACTGGCCGGTGATAACAGAAAGAAAACGATGTCGGCCAGTCAGCGGAGACTCCACGGCTAGACTGGCCGCTGACTACAGCAAGAAAACGATGTCGGCCAGTCACCGGAAACTCAGTGGCTGAACTGGCCGGTGATAACAGAAAGAAAACGATGTCGGCCAGTCAGCGGAGACTCCACGGCTAGACTGGCCGCTGACTACAGCAAGAAAACGATGTCGGCCAGTCACCGGAAACTCAGTGGCTGAACTGGCCGGTGATAACAGAAAGAAAACGATGTCGGCCAGTCAGCGGAGACTCCACGGCTAGACTGGCCGCTGACTACAGCAAGAAAACGATGTCGGCCAGTCACCGAAAACTCAGTGGCTGAACTGGCCGGTGATAACAGAAAGAAAACGATGTCGGCCAGTCAGCGGAGACTCCACGGCTAGACTGGCCGCTGACTACAGCAAGAAAACGATGTCGGCCAGTCACCGAAAACTCAGTGGCTGAACTGGCCGGTGATAACAGAAAGAAAACGATGTCGGCCAGTCAGCGGAGACTCCACGGCTAGACTGGCCGCTGACTACAGCAAGAAAACGA
The DNA here is from genome assembly GCF_016920785.2 of Ixodes scapularis. NCBI lineage: Eukaryota > Metazoa > Arthropoda > Arachnida > Ixodida > Ixodidae > Ixodes > Ixodes scapularis. The sequence goes on from NW_024609876.1 coordinate 990,327, forward strand.
TGTCGGCCAGTCACCGAAAACTCAGTGGCTGAACTGGCCGGTGATAACAGAAAGAAAACGATGTCGGCCAGTCAGCGGAGACTCCACGGCTAGACTGGCCGCTGACTACAGCAAGAAAACGATGTCGGCCAGTCACCGAAAACTCAGTGGCTGAACTGGCCGGTGATAACAGAAAGAAAACGATGTCGGCCAGTCAGCGGAGACTCCACGGCTAGACTGGCCGCTGACTACAGCAAGAAAACGATGTCGGCCAGTCACCGAAAACTCAGTGGCTGAACTGGCCGGTGATAACAGAAAGAAAACGATGTCGGCCAGTCAGCGGAGACTCCATGGCTAGACTGGCCGCTGACTACAGCAAGAAAACGATGTCGGCCAGTCACCGAAAACTCAGTGGCTGAACTGGCCGGTGATAACAGAAAGAAAACGATGTCGGCCAGTCAGCGGAGACTCCACGGCTAGACTGGCCGCTGACTACAACAAGAAAACGATGTCGGCCAGTCACCGGAAACTCAGTGGCTGAACTGGCCGGTGATAACAGAAAGAAAACGATGTCGGCCAGTCAGCGGAGACTCCACGGCTAGACTGGCCGCTGACTACAGCAAGAAAACGATGTCGGCCAGTCACCGAAAACTCAGTGGCTGAACTGGCCGGTGATAACAGAAAGAAAACGATGTCGGCCAGTCAGCGGAGACTCCACGGCTAGACTGGCCGCTGACTACAGCAAGAAAACGATGTCGGCCAGTCACCGAAAACTCAGTGGCTGAACTGGCCGGTGATAACAGAAAGAAAACGATGTCGGCCAGTCAGCGGAGACTCCACGGCTAGACTGGCCGCTGACTACAGCAAGAAAACGATGTCGGCCAGTCACCGAAAACTCAGTGGCTGAACTGGCCGGTGATAACAGAAAGAAAACGATGTCGGCCAGTCAGCGGAGACTCCACGGCTAGACTGGCCGCTGACTACAGCAAGAAAACGATGTCGGCCAGTCACCGAAAACTCAGTGGCTGAACTGGCCGGTGATAACAGAAAGAAAACGATGTCGGCCAGTCAGCGGAGACTCCACGGCTAGACTGGCCGCTGACTACAGCAAGAAAACGATGTCGGCCAGTCACCGAAAACTCAGTGGCTGAACTGGCCGGTGATAACAGAAAGAAAACGATGTCGGCCAGTCAGCGGAGACTCCACGGCTAGACTGGCCGCTGACTACAGCAAGAAAACGATGTCGGCCAGTCACCGAAAACTCAGTGGCTGAACTGGCCGGTGATAACAGAAAGAAAACGATGTCGGCCAGTCAGCGGAGACTCCACGGCTAGACTGGCCGCTGACTACAGCAAGAAAACGATGTCGGCCAGTCACCGAAAACTCAGTGGCTGAACTGGCCGGTGATAACAGAAAGAAAACGATGTCGGCCAGTCAGCGGAGACTCCACGGCTAGACTGGCCGCTGACTACAGCAAGAAAACGATGTCGGCCAGTCACCGAAAACTCAGTGGCTGAACTGGCCGGTGATAACAGAAAGAAAACGATGTCCGCCAGTCAGCGGAGACTCCACGGCTAGACTGGCCGCTGACTACAGCAAGAAAACGATGTCGGCCAGTCACCGAAAACTCAGTGGCTGAACTGGCCGGTGATAACAGAAAGAAAACGATGTCGGCCAGTCAGCGGAGACTCCACGGCTAGACTGGCCGCTGACTACAGCAAGAAAACGATGTCGGCCAGTCACCGAAAACTCAGTGGCTGAACTGGCCGGTGATAACAGAAAGAAAACGATGTCGGCCAGTCAGCGGAGACTCCACGGCTAGACTGGCCGCTGACTACAGCAAGAAAACGATGTCGGCCAGTCACCGAAAACTCAGTGGCTGAACTGGCCGGTGATAACAGAAAGAAAACGATGTCGGCCAGTCAGCGGAGACTCCACGGCTAGACTGGCCGCTGACTACAGCAAGAAAACGATGTCGGCCAGTCACCGAAAACTCAGTGGCTGAACTGGCCGGTGATAACAGAAAGAAAACGATGTCGGCCAGTCAGCGGAGACTCCACGGCTAGACTGGCCGCTGACTACAGCAAGAAAACGATGTCGGCCAGTCACCGAAAACTCAGTGGCTGAACTGGCCGGTGATAACAGAAAGAAAACGATGTCGGCCAGTCAGCGGAGACTCCACGGCTAGACTGGCCGCTGACTACAGCAAGAAAACGATGTCGGCCAGTCACCGAAAACTCAGTGGCTGAACTGGCCGGTGATAACAGAAAGAAAACGATGTCGGCCAGTCAGCGGAGACTCCACGGCTAGACTGGCCGCTGACTACAGCAAGAAAACGATGTCGGCCAGTCACCGAAAACTCAGTGGCTGAACTGGCCGGTGATAACAGAAAGAAAACGATGTCGGCCAGTCAGCGGAGACTCCACGGCTAGACTGGCCGCTGACTACAGCAAGAAAACGATGTCGGCCAGTCACCGAAAACTCAGTGGCTGAACTGGCCGGTGATAACAGAAAGAAAACGATGTCGGCCAGTCAGCGGAGACTCCACGGCTAGACTGGCCGCTGACTACAGCAAGAAAACGATGTCGGCCAGTCACCGAAAACTCAGTGGCTGAACTGGCCGGTGATAACGGAAAGAAAACGATGTCGGCCAGTCAGCGGAGACTCCACGGCTAGACTGGCCGCTGACTACAGCAAGAAAACGATGTCGGCCAGTCACCGAAAACTCAGTGGCTGAACTGGCCGGTGATAACAGAAAGAAAACGATGTCGGCCAGTCAGCGGAGACTCCACGGCTAGACTGGCCGCTGACTACACTCTAAGAAAAAAGGGAGCGCGACTTAGTCCCCGAAGGGAGCAAGTGTGTTGCCACAACCATTAGTCCCCTCGGGGACTAACGGGAAGGGGAGTAACAGGTGCGCCCCTCCCATTAGTCTCTCGCACTAGCACCGTTAGGTCTAACTGTTACACCGTTTCAATTGCACCTCGAGGACCAACTGTTAAGCCCTTGCATTTGGTCTCCTGGGACCAACTGTTACACCGTTTCAATTGAACCCCGAGGACGAACTGTTAGGCCCTTGCACTTGGACCCCTGGGACTAACTGTTACACCGTTTCAAATGAACCCCGAGGACCAACTTTTAGGCCCTTGCACTTGAACCCCTGGGTCTAAACGTTGCGCCGTTGTATTTAGACCCCTGGGACTAGAGGTTTATCCTTTGCATTTGGTCCCGAGCCACAAATCTCCAAAACGAAATCGTCCAGTTCAGGTTAAACGTAGCTTTATTGCCTCGTAAATACACATCGTATTCAAGGATGACTGAAGTCAAAGTTCCTGAGCGGTAGACTCCACGATAAGGCCAGATTCCGAAGAGTGCACTTGCGTCGACGATGGCTTGAACACTGGGACGGCTGTCCAAACCTGTCGTGGTCCAAGCACCGTTTATTGGGGCACCTGCAGCTTCTTGCCTGTTTGCGAGGAATTTGGATTATTAGCAACAGGGGCAGCGTGAAATACCCGATCGCTCAGCACAAGTATGAGATATAACACACACATATTAAAATAACAAATAGGCTACAAAAGTGCTACAATGGTTCACATCTAACATGCGATTTGTTGACAGCAGACCAGCGCAATATTATATTTTTTGTAGACCGTTCGCTGCGAATTACAGACCCAGCGTGTGCGTGCTCAAACTATGCTTCAAAGTGACGGAACGAGCTCCCGCTATCAACGCGAAAGTCTGTACAATCGAATGAATGCCTCCATTAAGGCCGGTTCTCACACGCAGCAAAGCGCTGAAGTAGCGCTGCTCACGTGTCGTGAGCTTCTTTTCGTCTGCCATGAGTAACAGTTTTGACGGTGCGATACACAGCTGGTGAAAGATCCCGTCAGCACGCGTTTAGCGCTAGGTCAGCGCTATGCTTGTAGCTCTGAGCTGCATGTGTAAAGAGGCCTTTACGGTAAAACGATCCTGCCAGGGTCTGCAAAACACAAAAAAATAAGCGATCGGTTGAACTGGAGTTTTGCTCGATACGATTGCATATCAGGTCTCTGTGCTGCGTAACAAAATAAGCAACCACAGTGCCAAAAGAATAGAGCACGGCGCGTGCTTTGGAAGCTAGAGAACGGGCTCAAAATAAAACACTTTCTGACGGCGCAGTTAATGAATATACCATAAACAGAAGTACTTTGACATACCTTAATCGAGTTCCCTTTTCTTGTGACTTCAGAACAGATCAAGTGCAGTGTTGCAGCACCGCGAATCCAAACCGGATTCCGCAATGATCGGAGACGACCAGCTTCTAAGTCCTGACAAAGGCTATACTAAAAACAGGTTCTTTTCAAACAAAGACCCCTTCCCATTTTCCCGACGGACCCTCTCTGGCCCATCTGCCCTGCCCCCTGCGTGAGAGAAGAATGCGGGGTAGGGGGTTGCTGGGAGAGGGAAGGGAAATCTCTTTTCCCCGAAAATCTCTTTTCCCCCTTTCACTACACACGACACACGGAGACACCAATGCCCGAAGGACGGGAGAAGGTCGAAGGTTCGCCTTCTCCAGGGATTATTTTCGCCATTTTCAACACGCCGGTGAAGTGACCTACAAGCAACCACGCTTTTTTTTCTCTCTCTCTCTCTTTTCAGTTTTCTCGGGGGCCTTTTTGTTTTTTTCGCATTTGTTTTGTATTAGCAGGGTGTTGCCTAGAATGACGCCCGGGCGTGGTTCGTTCTCCGTTGTTCATCTGGAATGTTATCTGAAACATCGACGACGATGGCATGAAGGCGTGTGGATACTGCCCTGAATGTGCTTCTTGAGTGGAACCTGCCGTGCATCAAGTGTGTCAGTGCGGATTTTGAGTTCGACATTGGACTACCACGAAAGGTTGGTTACGGGGAGACGCAGAGACGAGGCTCGACTTGTTCCCAGTAACTCAGTTTTAGCGGTTGAAGTGACCATTTATTCTGACTGTGAGACTCCGGTGTTGAAAGCGCGTCTTCTTCAAACTCTTAAGCTTAATTTAAGAAAAAAAAAAGCGCTAGTATTCGGAGGTGTTGCGTTTGGATTAATGCTCAGTTTTTTGCGCGAAGGCAAATTACGTGAATGGGACTTGTGAAATGTCAACAGATAATTTTTGACGAGATAGTTGGGTGAAGTAGAGTCAAGACATTCGTTAACTCGCATTCGAACAACGCGCGAAGCTCTACCATGTAATGTCTGAACGTTCGTGGCACATTAAACAAATTCGCCAGTTTTGTCCGAGTTTTGACAACATTTTCAGCCGTTTTGGGCAGAGTCTCGCCGATCCCCAAGACGAGCGAAATATCATCCGTCCTCCTGGCGAACATTTCGTTTTTCTTCGGGGACTAAATCCTACAGATTCACCCTGTCTGAGGAGGACTAATGGCTGCTTTTGCTCGCGCACGCCTATCGGCTAGTCCCAGTCGAGTGCTGTTAGTCCCCAGCTTTTACGCGCGGTACCTAGCATGAACCAGATGGTCCTTACGGGGAGCAACTGGATGTTCAGAGGACCAAATGCTGCCGTTAGTCCCTTGAGGCCAACTTTTTTCTTAGAGTGTACAGCAAGAAAACGATGTCGGCCAGTCACCGAAAACTCAGTGGCTGAACTGGCCGGTGATAACAGAAAGAAAACGATGTCGGCCAGTCAGCGGAGACTCCACGGCTAGACTGGCCGCTGACTACAGCAAGAAAACGACGTCGGCCAGTCACCGAAAACTCAGTGGCTGAACTGGCCGGTGATAACAGAAAGAAAACGATGTCGGCCAGTCAGCGGAGACTCCACGGCTAGACTGGCCGCTGACTACAGCAAGAAAACGATGTCGGCCAGTCACCGAAAACTCAGTGGCTGAACTGGCCGGTGATAACAGAAAGAAAACGATGTCGGCCAGTCAGCGGAGACTCCACGGCTAGACTGGCCACTGACTACAGCAAGAAAACGATGTCGGCCAGTCACCGAAAACTCAGTGGCTGAACTGGCCGGTGATAACAGAAAGAAAACGATGTCGGCCAGTCAGCGGAGACTCCACGGCTAGACTGGCCGCTGACTACAGCAAGAAAACGATGTCGGCCAGTCACCGAAAACTCAGTGGCTGAACTGGCCGGTGATAACAGAAAGAAAACGATGTCGGCCAGTCAGCGGAGACTCCACGGCTAGACTGGCCGCTGACTACAGCAAGAAAACGATGTCGGCCAGTCACCGAAAACTCAGTGGCTGAACTGGCCGGTGATAACAGAAAGAAAACGATGTCGGCCAGTCAGCGGAGACTCCACGGCTAGACTGGCCGCTGACTACAGCAAGAAAACGATGTCGGCCAGTCACCGAAAACTCAGTGGCTGAACTGGCCGGTGATAACAGAAAGAAAACGATGTCGGCCAGTCAGCGGAGACTCCACGGCTAGACTGGCCGCTGACTACAGCAAGAAAACGATGTCGGCCAGTCACCGAAAACTCAGTGGCTGAACTGGCCGGTGATAACAGAAAGAAAACGATGTCGGCCAGTCAGCGGAGACTCCACGGCTAGACTGGCCGCTGACTACAGCAAGAAAACGATGTCGGCCAGTCACCGAAAACTCAGTGGCTGAACTGGCCGGTGATAACAGAAAGAAAACGATGTCGGCCAGTCAGCGGAGACTCCACGGCTAGACTGGCCGCTGACTACAGCAAGAAAACGATGTCGGCCAGTCACCGAAAACTCAGTGGCTGAACTGGCCGGTGATAACAGAAAGAAAACGATGTCGGCCAGTCAGCGGAGACTCCACGGCTAGACTGGCCGCTGACTACAGCAAGAAAACGATGTCGGCCAGTCACCGAAAACTCAGTGGCTGAACTGGCCGGTGATAACAGAAAGAAAACGATGTCGGCCAGTCAGCGGAGACTCCACGGCTAGACTGGCCGCTGACTACAGCAAGAAAACGATGTCGGCCAGTCACCGAAAACTCAGTGGCTGAACTGGCCGGTGATAACAGAAAGAAAACGATGTCGGCCAATCAGCGGAGACTCCACGGCTAGACTGGCCGCTGACTACAGCAAGAAAACGATGTCGGCCAGTCACCGAAAACTCAGTGGCTGAACTGGCCGGTGATAACAGAAAGAAAACGATGTCGGCCAGTCAGCGGAGACTCCACGGCTAGACTGGCCGCTGACTACAGCAAGAAAACGATGTCGGCCAGTCACCGGAAACTCCATGGCTAGACTGGCCAGTGACTACAGCAAGAAAACGATATCGGCCAGTCACCGGAAACTCCATGGCTAGAGTGGCCGGTGACTACAGCAAGAAAACGATGTCGGCCAGTCACCGGAAACTCCATGGCTAGACTGGCCGGTGACTACAGCAAGAAAACGATGTCGGCCGGTATCGGGAACTTTCCGGCTGGTGCTGGCCAGTTTAGACAACGAGTCCCCGATATCGGCCGGCGTCGGTTTCTCACCGGCGTCCCTGGCCGGGATCCGCCGTACGGCTCCCGGTACTGGCCGACGTAATCCCAGTATCGGCCGACATGGTGTGCTACCTGGGCATATACGTGGTAGATCCAAAAGTCTGGATCACGACAGTTTTACACGAGTCTAAACGAGATATACATTGACAAACTGAAGTAGAAAAAAAAACATGAAGCTACAAAAGAAAGAATTTCAAAATACAAATAACATTCTTATACAATAACTTGTATAGACTTGTGATAAGACCTATCAAAAAACGAAGTAACGAGAAAAGGTAAGGTCATTGCTAACAAAATATGATTGCAGTTTTAAGAAAGACAAGCAGTACCTAACAAAATGTGAGAGCACTGCATAGTAAATTTGTTTTACAATCTCTTTTAAATTTTGATATTGATACATCAAAGTTTAATTCGAGTAAATCACGATTCAAAATTGTAGCAGTCGGGAAGGCTAAAGTTCGTCGTCATGCATAATTTGTGCGTATTATAGGTACTTTACGTTTCGGTCGTCGAATATCGTACACTGGTGTTAGTTCACTTTCTAGCGCTAAGTAGGTTCTATTCCTGTGGATTAATTGAAGCAATTTAAAGTAATATATTTGATATGCCCTAAGCATGTGATGTTTTAAAACACAAACGTTCCGTACGTAGATTCCTGTAATCCCCCTTGTAGTCCTCGAGCATACGGAAAATTCTTTTTTGGAGGACCATTAATTTATTATAGTTTGAGGCTGTTGTTGTCCCCCAGACCAAAATTGCGTAGCTTAATTTTGAAAGAACCAATGAGTGATACATATTTTTAAGCAGCCAACATGGGATAAAATTTCTGATTTTATACAAATTGCCTATAATTCTGGACAGGTCAGCTTTTAACTTGTTTATATGAGTACTCCATGGCAATTCCTCACTAAACCAAACACCAAGAAATTTTTGCTCGCGTACTTGCTCCAGTTCTAAACCTTCAAATTTGATACTTATACTATCGGCGTCCCGTTTATTTACTGGTTTAAAAATTACGTATTTTGTTTTGTTTGAGTTTAATTGCAGTCTATTTCCTTGAAGCCATTCTGACAGTTTTAAGAGATATGAGTTTGCGGCTAGCTCAATACTTTGTTTTGTTTTTCCACTAAAGAATATATTAGAATCATCAGCATACATGATTACTTCCTGCGGTCCAGATATTTTTGTCAGATCATTTATATATATTAAAAATAATAATAATTGATTCCACAGTGCAGGTGTGGTGGTTGTTCAACTGAGATTCTCCCTTCGTCGTTTTGCCTTTTCGCTGAAGTGCTGCAGCGCAATCCACAGCACTGACATTAGGCTCCTTTATAGGATCATTCCTTCTTTTCGGTGGGCTTGGAGGGGGCTGACCATGTTGATTTGCGTTGGCTGTCTTAGACTGTTGGACAGCTGTCCTTGCAGCACGAAAATGAACGGCATTTTGACGTGCGTAATTGCGAGTCTCGCTTTCTTTCTTCCATTTAGGGCAGGATGAAGAAGTGGCAGCGTGAGGTTGACCACAGTTGACACACTTTTCTTGTGCCAAACACTCGGTGTTGCTCTGATGCACTCTAAGAAAAAAAGGTGTCAAGGGAGAGTAAGTGCCCAAACTTACTCTCCTTTAACTCTCTCTGCATCGAAGTTACTCTTTCACGACCGCTTCTTTCGATGATACTCTCCCTTAACCCTCCCTTGATCTCGAGAGTAACTGTTACGAGAGTTAGTTTCTCCTCGCGATATCACGGGCTGTCGACAGATGGCGCCGCTATGGGTTCGGCGCAAGTTGGACACTGTTCGGCGCAGATTTTTTTTTTCGTTTTCTCGGGGAAACCTTTTTTTCTCCTATCCGCTTTCTTTTCTTTTTTTTTTTTTTGTTCTTTCTCTTTTTTCTTTTTTTTTTTTTGAGGGGGGATGATGGGCAAGGATGTTTTATTAAATGAGTTGGTACAGCCTGCCTTGACGGATTTATATTTCAGTATTTATTAACTTAATTATTACCTGCGGCAGGAAGATCATTGGAGCGGGGACACTTTTTATCCAAGCAATAAGCACTTAATGTTTTTGCTACACAGATATATCAAACAATGAACACATAGATCAGTGTGTAAACGGGTGTATGAGCGGATGCTGACGCGCGAGTGCGATTATGTTTCGTTACATAAGTGCCTAGAGTTGCTATGTAGCCCAGAGATGTTTTTTGGGGCCTTGTTATACTTTTAGGGGCTCGTTTCAAGTTACTGCGGAGCCCGACCTCACTGATCGTAGGAACAGGGATATATAAAGTATTTTTTCCACATTCCCATTAAAAGCAAGCAAAGAGGAAAACCTTTCTCCGTGATGCAAGAGGTCGGCTTCTTGCGGTCTATTGTATACGCCACGTGACGACCATTTCATAAAGCGTCGCCCTCAACACGGCGTTCGTTTTAAAGCCATGTATAGGTTCACAAAACCTATTAATGGCGGCAAGCCAGGTTTAAGGTACGTGACACTAGGGGCTCCCTTATTTTCACTGCCGTAGAGAAACTAAATGATGGAGCCAGAGCGTTTGGAGAAGTTGTTGGCGATGATTTCCGAACTTGTTATGCGGTCTTTGTTTTGAGTCATTAAATAAACCTGGCTTGAGTACTACCTTTTTTAAATCTTTACATCTTATTTTCCGATGCTCGGGAGTCGGGCAGTCTTCTGCTCTGTTCAAGAAAAGCTCTGGGGGGTTAAACCTTTTAACTGTGCACAGGTTGCTACATCCTTAACTGTTTTAACCTCGCTCTCCGACGCTCCCTTGACAGGAAGGTTTTCGATATAAGGGAACATCCAAGACCGCTGCTCTTTTCCGCTGTTCATCAAACAGTTTCTAATGAACAACGGAAGCACCATGTATTATTCCGGATATCAATATTTGTGGTGCGGATCTGACTGGCTTCAAATATAGATACATTAGTGTGGATTACAAAAGTCTTATTTCGCTATCCAACAGAGCCACATTTAAACTGCCACTGACGGGTTCACTTTACGTCTACACAGTAAGCGATACCTCAATTATTTTGGGAAGAATGTAGACTGCTCTATGTCGCCTTACGATATGTTAAAAAGTATGCTAAGCGTTTTAGGTTCGACGTCGCCGAAGTGCGAGACACTGACGACAGAAGCTCAGTTAAAATGAATGAGCGAAAATGTCTATATGTTCTGTAACTAGCGGTAGCTTCCCCCATCTAGCATGGCCTTTGAAAAAGCCTGTGTCTAGAATGCCGTGGTACTCTTGCCGAGCGTTGAAGTGCCCACGTCCGACGGCACTCTAAGCACGCATTGGAGTGCCGTCCGAAGGCCTTAAATGGGCTGTACAGAAGAAGTGAGTAAGCGCGCCCCGAGAAGCAGAGCTAAAAAAATCCGATTCACAAAAAAAAAAAAAAAAATGTTTTGACCATCGAAGTGCTTCGGAAGTGAGGCAAGTGTCGCAAGCGGAAATTTAGAAGACCCAGAGGAAATTAGAGGGTAAATAAATTTAGAGAAATTTCGAAGATAAATAAATTTGTCTGTACGAGACAGCCAAGTTTACTTATAAGCTCGGGGTTGGTACCAATCCAGCCAGCTGAAAGTCATGATGTGGAAAGATTGTGAACTTTAATTTGGTCTCCTGTGTTTTTTTAGTTACCGAATCGTCAACAAACCAGCACCGACCAATCAGCTCTTTTACGACGCAAATATTTCCATGAAAAACCTTCAGGGATATAAATAAACACAAAAAAAAAGATAGCGTTTGAATGGGAATGCTGCAAACACTAGAACTCGTTTAAATTTTTTTTTTTTTTATGTGTGGAGCATTAGTGGAAGCTGGGTGCAAGGTGCGCAAGGAACGAGCGAGGCGCCCATTGAGTCCGGATTCCCAGGATTACCGCCTTCGGAAGCACACGCTGTCCTGACTCCTGAGTTCCCACACAAAGCCTTTAGTCATGGATCGGGAACTTTATCACCCGTAAGCTGACAGCGCGGTGGAAACTACGTGCTTGTTAGACCGTTCGACTGTCAGTCTCGCACCACGTGATCACCCCTTCTCCGCATACGCACGCGGGGCGAGAGAAGTCAAGCGATAGGAGACAGGTCACTGAATGGTTGGCTAACGCGTAGCTTCTCCGCACTGTCAACTTAGAGATGAACGAAATAAGAGCTCACCTCAACAATCAATTTCCGGCCTGTTATCGCCCGACATCACTTTCTGCGCGCGAAACCTCCAACCTTGAAAGCAACAAGATCGTTTTGCCCACGGGAAGCTTCCCGGAACTTTAGAACTGATGCCTTGCGAACGATGCCTATGTAGAATAGCGCTGCCATATATCTATATATATTTTTTTTTTCTTTTTGTCTTTTGAAGTTCTGTTCGTGATTTCACGAACGGTTTCGGAATATGACCGAATACCGTTTTGGCACCTCCACAGAACTCAGGTTTAGTGACACCATGAATGTGTCATTGATAGTAGATATTCCATGCGCAGTTATGCATAAATATATAGGACAACGATAATTTATTCATTATGCTTGTGAACACTGAATATACTCAAATGAATTAATTAATATATTTATAAAAGTATCTGTTTCACATTTTTTCTCAAGAAGGTTTTTCTTTCTCGCGCGCTTCATGGGAAACAACACAATCATTTCAGTACTCACGTGTGCAGTTATCTGACAGAAGTATTATTATTTCTTTATGCAAAAAAAAAAAAAACATACGTTAATTTACCTTAATTACGCTTCTCGATTAAATGCTCCTTATAATAAGGGACGTGCTTAAATGCATATATACTTGTGTGCAACCCTGCTGTCGTTGCTGCCAACAAAGCAAACATCTTTTTGATAGGACAGGTCAGGAGTGCTTATATTATAAATTTGAAATAAACACCTGTGCCAAAATCACCGGTGCATTTCCAATGAGAGGGGCCGCCATCCCGTGCTCGCCTGGCGTATAAATGATCAGTGAGTCGTCATTCGTAATCTATAGATAGTATTTCGGATGAAAACATTATTTCAAAGCAAATGAGCGCGAAACTACAGTCGATGTGCCACAGTAAGTCGTTAATTAAACAAGAGTCCCACCTACACCAAATCAATGACGTCGCGCTTAGGCGGTGGCGCAGCCTGTTGAACGGAGCATGGCCGAACGCTTGACACTTCGGGAAATGGGTGCATGCCGCGCGTCGTGCGCGGAGCTCTTGTGTACAAATGCGTGCTTGTTTACACGCAATGAATTGGTGTACACTCGATTCAAAGGTCAAATTGTTCGTGAGAGATTATTCAGCGTGAAGTCGGTCTGCCTTTCAAGATTTGCGACACTGGTTCACGCTGTACATGAGGCACGCGTAGCTTGTGCAGCACGCCCGCTAACCTGAGGTCGTTAATGTGCATCACGCACTATACTTAGTTTCACCTCAGGATGAACCGCAGTTGATGTGTCAGTGCTTGTGCACCCGCGAGCGCTCGTGTGCCCGCCGAGGCGTCATCCAAAACAATTAGCTCGCGCTTTTAGCACGTGTGACCAACAATGGTCCATGCTGAGGTGAGACGAAGTATTCCTGGTGTTCATAGCACGTTCTGTAGAATGAGCTCGCGCTCCTCGTGCTCCTAGCTCCAACCAGTCAGCGACACGCGCGAGCTAGCGCGTAATCCTCCCTTTGATACGAAAATGTTTAGCGCAAGCGGTCATTCCGCGAAAACACGTCTGAAGGCTGCACTTTTGTGCCGGTAGCCTTCGCTGTTCAAGGACAGGCCTCGGGCACGTGCAGCATTCGCACGGAAATCTATTTTGGTGTTGTTCTAGTGTTGTAAAGTGCAGGAGAAAAGCTGGAAGCCACTCGCATCTATTTCACAAGCAGAGTGCTCGCGAAAGTAGCGTAAGTGCTTTTAACGTAAGCTATCACTTTTAGAAACAGATTGTTATAGTTTGAATAATCTTCTGTCTTTTTCCCCCTAAACTTGATTCGCAATTGGAGTGATCTCCGAGAATACGCGTCAGATACCTGTATTGTGTCATATTGGCGTGATATTTGAGTACTGTGCTTTTGATGCATTGCGTTTCTATTTATTATTCCTGTTTTTTTTTTTTCGCAATTTGACATTGGAACTTTTATGTAGTCGGACGCTGTGTTTCTCTATCTGTGACAATTTGATAGTTTATATACAAAATTCATCCCTAAAATAATGCCCTCTGCACAATGTAGGTATTTTATAAATAAACAGAACAAATAAATATCCGCGGGAAGGGTGCGCTAATAACTGATTGAATAATTTTCGATCAGTCTTTCATAGGTCGGTACTTTACAACAGTTAATCATTCAAATATTAAACTGAGATATGTTTTTGTAGTGAAGGCAAGTGGCGGGGGGGGGGGGGGGGGGACCGTTCGCGAGTTTTAGAGACTCGAAGAGCTATCGCTGTAAAACGCTACACACTCTCCAATGTACTTTTTTCTCGGACATGTTGGTGTTGATACATTTACTGTGGCGGATGCTTTCAACGCGTGAGCTCTTGTTTAGGGGGGGGGGGGGGGGGGGGCATTTCTTCCGTAGTGCTCCCGCTCACTCTTGCCTCGGTATTACGAAAATCAAATGATTATTAACCCCTCCAACTAGCAACTCGGAAAATGGGTTTTATCCACGTGTTTCATTCGCTATGGCAATCGGTTTGTTGGATGATGCTTCATCGACAAAATCGTCTCGTCGACACCTGCGCTGTCCCATCGACGGTTTCATCAAAACGAGCGTTGTGTCGTTTCACAACGTAGCTTGCTTTGCGATAGCATTTATGGGCGAGCCCTGCGCACTTTACACGTCCGTAACGGTCCGCCGGTCGGTCGTCTGTAACCATACAACAGATTGGAGCCACCACGTAACCACAGTGGAAATAGCGCTCCATATAATAGTCACAAGGTCACGTGACTATAATCCGTGGGGGTGATGTAAACATCGTCACTGATGAATCCATGAATTCCGAACAAGAGCCCTGCCGGACAAAACCTTTTCACGGACCCGTATAAAACCTCAGCACTTTTTTCCAGAGACCCGGATAAAAGTACATCATTTTATGACTACACATGAGCAAAGGATTAATGAAGAATTTCTTTCATTTCATTGCCGATCTTGATATGAGGACCGTATGTTTGTTTCTGGGACCGAAAACTACGTTCAGAAATGTCTCGATATGGGCTCATTGGGGCCGCCAAAAGGGGCTGCCGATGTTCGCGTCAATGAATCGCCGTTCCGTCGCGGCCAAATGCATGGGACCTTTCGCTCCAGATTATTAAGTTGACTCTATGACCTCGAGAGAGGAGCTTTGTACCCTAACTACGGGTTTATGGACTTCATTTCGTGTCCAGTGAAGAACCCCGTTGTGATTGACGGGACAAGAACATATTCTGAAACGTGGTTATACAAGGACAGCTCTATGACTTTGCGGCACTACTGCTGCCACAATAACACGCCGAATGCCTCCAACATGGCACCAAGGCACTGATAGCAGACGATAACGTTGTTTTTGATTTAGAGTTTAGCCGGAAAAGCGCGTCAGCTAAAAAACGCAAAAAAAAAAAAAAAAAAAAAGCGAACACAAAGAAGTACGAGTGCACACTCGGAGCGCTACTGGCTACTGAATTTTATTTGGAAAACACGAACATATATACACACATTATTATACCTCACCCCAAATGAATCTGAATTTCTTATTTGCTGAAACGAGCGACGACGCGCTGATGCAACCGTCATCCTTCTTTACATTGATTTTTAACGCCTCGAAAATTTTCCCCTCTGTTTTCGGTACCTACTTGCCCGGAATAGGTATTTTATCTAGCAAAAAAATCATACGAACGCTTATCACAGTGGACTGCCAAGTTCCACAAGAGAGACCGCTTTACAGAAAGTTCATGCCCTCTGTACGATCTGGTGGTGCACGAAAGCACCCGATGTCAAAAGCCCGTGTCAAATGCCCCACGACTGACATTCCACCCTTTTGCCCCGCCTTTAAAAAGCTAGCTTTATCAGAAGCCCATGACGCGAATCCCCAGATCATATGGCCGGGTTCTCACCGTGACGGCGGAGCATTCTGCTTTTAATTAAGAGACAGCAAGTGTGCACGCGAGCGTGTGTAACGTAATCAGGCCGTCATTTGTAGACCTTCAACATACTAAGTTAAGACATGGAACAATGATGCTACACCTGTACGATCGCCCACATGTGGTTGGTATTTTAGTCTACAGATCTGATGCAATCCACATGTTTGCGTGCATTTTTTTTTTATGCGCATGTTTTGCTGTGTCTGCCAGACTCTTTTTGTCTTCTTGCTCTAGAGCTGTCATGTTTAAGCAATCTCTACCACATTGGTTTTTTGGATACCCGGCAAGCAAATACCAACAAGACAAACGAAAGAATTCGAGCGCCCTTCCCCCGCAGGGGGGGGAGGGGGGGGGGGGAGGGCGCACGCACCGACGGCCTCGAAACCGGATGCTTACAAAGTCGCTCGGCCTGGGGCAAGAACTCGTTCTTTCCTTGGGAAAGTGCGAGAGAGGGTGATGAGAGAACAGTTCCCCTCCCGTTTTCCCCACACTGGCCTACACCATCACCAATCTCTTCTAATCTCTTCTTTGTAAGCGAAGAGGACTCGTCCTTGAAGGAGGACTCCCTTCATTCCTAAGCTGACAGTGTCGAGCGAGCTAAGCTGGCTAAGCGCCCACCGGACCAGTTATCACCTGCCTCGCTCTCTGCGCGTGGTTACAGGAGGGAGCGTGATCACATGGTTAAAGACAGACGTGCGATTAGTTCACCGGGCACCCCTTAGGTTCCTCTACACTTTCAGCTTAGGAGTGACGGAGCCCCGCACGCAAAACACACACACTAAAAAAAAAGAGAAAAAAAAAAGAAGAGACGAAAGCGTTGAGAGGCGCGCGCGGCAAAACGCCGACGCCGTCGAGGCGACATCTCTTTGCTTTGGGGCATTTCGCCATCGGAGCGGCGGAGGGAGGCCCACCCGAAAGCCGGCGCACTCAGCTCGCGGACGAAGACGTCTGTCACGTGATGTTTACTGGGCGCACCGACACCGCTGCGTAGGCTCTTCGACGGCAGCTCTTCCATGACTTCGTTGCCGCGACCTCTTGTCACCATTCAACCGCACTTAATAGGTAAGTAGCTCATTTTCGCATGCGCCTTGAGAGATAATCGAAGTACAGAAGGAATGAAAGACGCGTAAAGGGGTGTCCAAACAGGACACTACAAAACCCGCGACTCCGACAAATCGTGAAAATTGAAGCGGACGCTTCTATTTTTACGGTCTGTCGGAGTCGTGAAAATGTTTGCAGGAGTCGTGAAATTTTTTACGATCACGACTGCTCTCCTCTTCAGATTGACGTCACACGCCACCTGCGTCTGTCTCACCTCGCCAACGCCCTCGCGTACCGCCGTCGCCTCGGCTCGAAGGCCAAGGAGGTCCGGCTTTGGGTGGATTTGGGACATTCCTGCGTCGAAGGGTGCGTTTCGCCCGCCTCGGATCTGCTTTCTTTGTCGAGATTCACTTTCGTCGTGATGGCGTCCGATGCGGTTCCGTATTGTGAGCGGAGGCCTTGAGCAATTGACCGACAGCCAACAGAGCGTGTGAGTGGCTCTCCGGACCCACGTGATGAGTAGAGCAAGGCCGCCGTGGAGGAAGCGAGGGGGAGATTTGACGGAGGGAAGTTTCCCCCCGGGAAGAATTGACGGAGGGAAATTTCCCTCCGACGGCCGGAAGCGGATCGCGGCAGAGCGCGGCACGATTTGCCGGAGTCGCGGGTTTTGTAGTGTCCTGTTTGGACACCCCTTAACTTAACGCGCTCAACCTTGTTGCTTCCGCTTTCCCCACTCAGTTGCACGAGGGCAACGCATCCTCGCATCAGACTCGACTCGATTGACGTGTGCAGGACAAGGGCTCATATCCATGGGCTCATATCCCTCATATCCATATCCTTCCAAACACTTTTTGTTCGTACCTTTTCGCTTTCCGGCGCCGTAAGAAGAACGGAAGAAATCGAAAACACTGAACCGCACTCGTTGAATAATTACGATTGGCGCTCTCGCGTGCTGAAATTTAAACAGAGCATGTCATGTTTTCTTTAGTCTATTTACCTATGTAAAAAAAAAATGTTTTAGGCAGTTGTGTGTTCGTTTCACATCGCGCATCCCCGCTCCGCGAATGCGGCCACCAGACGGTCATGTTACATGTCGAAAAATTGCCTTTTTGGAGCGTTGCGGAGGCTGGTGGCAGCGTGCTGAAGTTACGTGTTTTACTCGTTCGTCGATATTCGTCGAAAAAGTTATTTGAAACCCTGTGTAAGCCGTGAGACTTGCCGTTGAGAACACGTCAAAAGTTTTACGGAAGCGCAGTGCCATAGGAAAAAGGCGCAACTCGTCGAAATCAAGTTTATCGCGGCGTGATCAAAGCTTTCTTGGCACGCCGAAGCGCTGCGTCTCTCTCCCTTCGCGCGCTTGGATACCCATCAAAAATCGGCGCCGCGGCAAAGTTGTGAAGGTGTGTCGCGCGTGGATGTTTTTGCATCATATATCGGGCACGGAGTCCTCGGTCGTCCAGCTGTTCCGCCAAGTTGCTTTGAATAAAGGGGGAAAACAATATGGACGGCTGCTCGTATGCACTATTAACCATGTTCCATATCTGCTCTAATGGATCACATGGCAGCACAAATATAGCAACGCTGTGGAGCAAGTTTGGTTTTCGAAGGCAAAACTACAAGACAGAGAGAATTAAAATTTTTGAAGCGCGACCCATACCGCCGTGTGCAGTCCCTTGGCCAATCACAATTAGGCGAGTCGCGCTCAAACGTCAAGTGCAATAAAGTAGGTTTATAATGGTTCAGCACTAATCAGTGATGAGGAGCTATCGTGCACAATATTCTGTAAACCGTCTAACGACGAAAAAAAAGACGTACTGAGTGCGACACAGTTTGTGCGAACGAGTGATCGGTGGTTTTTCCAGTTTTTCTCTCTGAAACCAAGGGATGTCATCCAAGTTATTATTGCTACAAAAAGAGCTCATATAATGTAAGCAAAAACATTTCGTGCTCGCTAATACTAATAGGAAGTAAAATGTGCCGATGTCGTGTTCGCACTAGCAGTATCATGATGTGTACCTTCCCCTCCTCGTTCGTTGCCACTGGCCACTGGATCAAGCTCTTTCTGGAACCCGAGTGCCGGAAGTTACAAACACAGGGTGGCACAAAAGAATATTTACACTGTCTTTTTTACTGCAAAAATAAACTAGGCATCGCCGAAAGCTCATTCTCCGCCCAAAGGCAGAGCTGGAGGTCACAACCAGATGCCAAAGTTTCAGCCTGATCCGATGACTTAATCAAAAGTTATATGTGATTTTCTGAAAATTTCAATGGGAAAATGGAGCTCATTTTTGCCCGTTTTCGGTTTCTGGTGCCATAGAGCCCCATGTGTGTGAAAACTCTGTCGGCCGCCATTTTCCCATTGAACTTTTCAGAAAATCAGTTATAACTTTTGATTAAGTTATCGGATCGGGCTGAAACTTTGGCATCTGGTTGTGACCTCTAGCTCTACCTTTCGGCGGAGAATGAGCGTTCGATGATGCCTAGTTCATTTTGGAAGTAAAAAAGACCGTGTAAATTTTCTTTTGTGACACCCTGTACAGTCGTCGGGGTAAAGTAAAACGCTGCTCCAGAAGCACATATGGCTTTACACACATTGCACTCGTAAAACACATTTACACGTCGATTCTTTATTGTCATCCGAGCATGCGAAGGCACAGAGGCGCAGTGCTTTTGTGGGCCAGGGAAGCTTTGATCACGCCGCTAGACCGGTGAAACGTACTTTTGACAAGTTGTGCCTTTTTCCGGTGGCACTCTGCTGCCGTAAAAATTTCCACGTTTTCTCAATGGCAAGTTTCACGGCTTACACAGGGTTTTAAAAAACTTGTTTGGCAAATGACGACAAACAAGTAGAAAACATGTCTTCAGCTCGCTGCCGCCAGCCTCCGCCACGTTCCAAAAACGATATTTCAATGTGCAAGATGGTTGTTCAGTGGCCGCACTCGCGCTGCAGCGAGCAAGTGGGGATGCGTAATCCGGCAATTGTTTTAGAGACCGGTGGTTCGTTCATTTCGCGGTAGGCCTAGCGGGCGAACGACGACCGTGCTTGCATAACGTACCGCGGGATGGCGCCACCAACATCATTAGATGCTGGCTGGAAGCAGACAATGACGTGCCACCTGCTTTGGCCGCCATGATTTATTAAATACTTTCAGCGGATATGATGTGTTACCGCTCGATAATAAATAGGACTGAGGTACACGAAGCACTTCTGTCCCACGGTGAGCTGAGCGAGCACTGCCATAGGCGGAAACAATTTTGTCCTTTTATGAAATTAAGGAACCACAAGTTACTCGCTTATATTTCCCTACATAAAAGCAACTATTAAATCATGTGCTCGAGCGAAAAGTAGCCACTTTCCGAGAAAAGTGTTCAACTTTTACTTTTCCTTTATAGTTGCTTCCCCTTGGCTGGAATGGTTATTGATGCTTTGCATGGGAGGAAGTGAGGTGTCAATCATTGTTTCAGTGGCCCCGATTACTTGAAAAACACTCGTATGATTCTTCCTCGGTATATTTGCATTTTAAAGGGATGCTGAACCGAAATCTGGATTCCACAAAACACGGCAGCAAAAGCGTACAACGGGATGCTACAAACACCAAAAGATCACCCATATAGCGATATCTCAACCATATTTTTTAAAAAAAGGAGGCGCATGTGACAGATATGTTGACGTCTTGTTTCTTTGAGAAGAGTCGAGAAGGAGAGGTACTGGTCTTGCGTCTTCCTTGCCTCGTCGCCTTGATGGGGCAAAGCGAAGAGAGGAGAGAACCAGATACGTTGACTCCACGTCCCTCGTTGGCCTCGTTCAATCTCGATCTCTTTTTCCAAATATACGGCCGTCCATTCGAAATATCGCCTTACGAGTAGTGTTGTAAGGATTGTAGCGTCCCATCTACAGCTCCTGCATTGTTTCCTGAAATCCAAATTTCGGTTCACCATCCCTTTAAGGAAAAGTGCATGTTGCGACGTGTAGTTTATTCGCTCTGTTAAAATAGTTTTGTTGCCCTGCAGTTGTCGAAGACTGAACTGATTTAGTAAATGGATCGAGATTTAAAGGCATTTTGCATTTTTACTTTCTATCCCCTTCTATTACAACACTTCCAACAACAATCTTTTTGCTGCAAATATTTGTCTGTGTTATAATCACAGTTAAAATAGTTTTTATGGCACTTTGAGGAACTGCAGGGCTTTCTATAGTACTTGCATCGCTTTTTACAATGTGATGAACGAGAATCACCTGCTCCAAAAGCTGAAATCGGAGGGGGGGGGGGGGGGGGACACGCTACCACAGCCGTGATGGAGCACTCGAACATCTTTTTGCTGCAGGTTGGTCATTTGAAAACTCCAGCTTGCTGTCATTCTAACAACTAATGTCTGCTAGTGGTATTGTGGCCCAATGATTGCCAAATTTAACACAGCTCTCTCTAAATTTTCTGACTATTATGTTGTAATTTTTTTTTTGATTGTACAGTTAATGACAACTAGTGACTTTCCAAACAAAAGTTGCTAGAATTTATTCTTGCCTTTGTTCTATGTGTTCGTATTTGGTTAGACAGTACTAAACCCCGGTACAAGGAAGATTTTGAAAACTAGGGCAACAGAAAGAAAAGACTATATAAGGTAGCCAAAAACTCAAATTTCGAGGCAGCCTGGACCAAATATAACTCTTGGGCCAAACTCTGTATCGAACGTATGCATTTCTTCGAAGACAAATTTTATAACTGTGACCTGCCTTTAATATTAAAAAATAACGAAAACACGTTTTGGAAACTTATTTCCTCATATCAGTAATTTCGTTCAATACTCTTGATGAACAATGATTGCAGTGTTATTTCGGACGCTGAATATCCTACGATTTTGAACAATTGCTTTTAGTCTACTTTTACTGATGGAGATAATTCCTTCTTACCTTTTGTACCAGATGTCGAGTTTAGGTATATGGACCCTATTTCTATTACACTGTCTGAAATTGCGATATTAATGATAACCTCAAAATTTTCAGCTCGGCTGCTGTCGACTCAATTAATACAAAAATTCTAAAAAATACCAAGGGTGTAAACCAGTGAAATATTGTCACAAAAAATAGGTGACGAGGTGAAGTAAAACTGAACAAAATGAACGTTTAATGGGGGGCCCCAAATTAAAGGCAAATAACAGCACGTCGGAGGCGTCGAGTGTCTTCAATACAACAGGGTCGAGCACAAGCTATAGCTGATTGCGTAGGACCACGCGGGGCTTCTTTTATAGCACTCTCCTTTCTAGAACATTCTGTACTAGAACATTCTGTTCTAGAATTAACCACGGCCTTCTCAAATTTTCTAGAAGCATCAGGAGTAAATAAAAACATCTGCTGTCTCAAGATTCAAACCCGGGACCTCTGCATGACAGTCGGGCGCGGTGCCCACTGGGCTACCTCTAAGCACGCAGTAATATGCAGTCTACTTTTCCAGCATTCGTCCACTGGTTGCGTCCCACCCGAGTGGAAGGTTGGGAAGGTCGTTCCAATCTACAAAAGTGGCGACCGTCACTCTGCGGGAAACTACCGTCTCATATTATTAACCAGCGTTGTATGCAAGTTGTTAGAACTCGAAATATTTTCTCATGTAGTATCGCATCTGGAATCTACTAACAACTTTTTCTACCAAAATCAGTAGAGGTTTCATAAAAGATAATCATGCTAGAGGCAGTTGCTGGAGTTCACCCATGATATTCATGTTAATATGAACACTAACTCCCAAATATGATGCCATATTTTTTTTTATTACTCTAAGGCTTTCGATCATGTATCTTACTGTCATTTAATATCAAAACTTTCCTTACTGAATCTTGATTCTCTCACTTTATCATGGATTCAAAGGAAGGACTACACAAAATAAGTGCTGACTAACAACTGATTTTTCAATAGAATGTGTAGATGGCATTATATTCGCTTAGCAGGCATAGGGCGCACCATGGATTTTGCACTTCTTTCTTCTTCAATGCACATTCCACATGCTAACCAAGATCCAGAAAATGAATCTCACTGTTCGTTGGAGTCAGTGAAGGTTGGCTCACTCAAGATGGTCTGTTTTTTATTATGTAATAGGTTTCCTTCATTTCTCTACACATTTGGTCTTGGTGTTTAAACAATACAATGGTGTTCGAGAACTGCGGTTTGCACCCGCAATCTCGACAGTGCACCGCTAAATGCTAGTATGCGGTCCCTTGCAATGAGCTTTTGTGTTCTCAGAGTCCGATGTTCAGGCATCGCCCGGTCACCCAGGTATCCTGGTCACCAGATAAAAATCAGAAACATTAAAAGATATATTTTTGTAATTATTGGAGCTTTAAATATTCTGAAAGGTTTTCTGTATGTCCAGTAACCTATGGGTGCTGTCATGTAATGAATATTCTAACTTGCCTAATTTCTGTGTCCTGGCCCCTTTCAAGCAATTTCATTTGGGTTTACAGCTTTCTCAAATCACACTGGCACCTGCAGTGCACTTGCGTGTAACTCATAGTTTGCAGGTATAGGGTGGTTTAGTTTGTCATTGCATTCTGTTCAGAACCTAACCACATTCCACATTTTTTGTTTTTCTTTGTATTCAAGGTTCTGTAGTTGTTCATATAGACTTGATTGCTGTGCAAGTTACAAACATTGCCTTCCACTTGAAAGCTGGACGTAACCCACTAATCATTTTTCAAGAATAAAGATACGAACATGTTTTACTCAGTGCTGCATCTTGTGTGCACTTGCTTGAAATTTCTTACTAGCACGGTGTTCAAACACCTATCTCTGGAAGGTGCACTTGGCAGTAACCTCCGAAATTAACTTGTGACAGCAGGCTTGAAGAAACTCATTGAATGTGGAAATATCATTTTGAAAAGTATTTTTCGAACTTGCCTTGTTAAAATGGTTTCATAGTATGTCATAAGTTGGTTTCACTGTTTAGCGCCTGCCAGAATGAATCTGAGTTACCTGCACTGCGATTATGTATAACTCATAGTTTGCAGAAATCGGGAGGTTTAGTTTGTCATTGCATTCTGTTCAGAACCTAATCACATTCCACTTTTTTTTTTCCAGGATCTGTAGTTCTTCATATGGACTTTATTGCTCTGAAAATCAGAGATTGCCTTCTACATGAAAGCTGAAAATGGCCCACTATTCATTTCTTTAGAAAAAAAGGTATGAATATGTTTTACCTAGTATTGTATCTTGTGTGCACTTGCTTTAAATTTCTAACAGTGTTTAGGCACCTGCTAACCGCTGGGATGCGCAGCTGGCGTTAACTCCTGAAAGTAACTTGGCCCCACAACCTAATCACATTTCATGGGCGCTAGATATTTAATTTGAATTGTTCCCGGATCAAAAATTAGTTGGCGTGTTGTCCGTAACTTGCGGCGGCAGAAAGCTGCAACTTTTAATCACTGAGCTGCACGTCATGTGTGACAACGGGAATCATTCAGACATTACAAATTAGCTGTCGTGAATCATTCAGATATTAAAAATTAGCTGCCGTGAATCATTCAGACATTAAAAATTAGCTGCCGTGTTGTCCACACCTTGCAGCAACGGCTAGAGCCTCTTGAGCTGCTAACTGCAATGATCTAATAAAACGGACGTCTCAGGGAACAATAATTATATTAGTAAAATGCTCTATTTATTGTTCACTGAGACGTCCATTTTGTTAAGTCACTGCAGCTAGCAGTTCAACAGACTCTGGCCGTTGCTGCAAGGTGCGAGCAACACGCCAGCTAATTTAAACGATTCCCGTCGTCGTGCGTCACGTGCAATTCGGTGATTGAGAGTTGCGGTTTTTTGCCGTCGCAAGTTACGGACAACATGGCAGCTAATTTTTGATGCCGGAACAATTCACGTATCCGTGCATCACGTGCAGTACAGTGACTGAGAGTTACAGTTTTCTGCCATGCTTCTACGGGTCAAGTTACGGGGAAAACCGCAGGGCCTCATTACTGTCATGCACGTAATACATAGTTAACGCTGTGACCGTGATGGAAGACAACGGTAATTGTACCGTCATCAAAAATTAGGTGGCAATTTCTATTAATTTGTCGGATTTTTTTTTACAGTGAATGTACTTTTTGTCAGGATCCCATGAGCTTGGATTGTGTCTAACTCCGGACCAGGAATCTCCGACAAGTCCGGCGTGTAATCCACGGCAAAAGGCCCTGTAAAGCGCTATTTGTAAGTGCTTTTTATTCTAATAGCCCGTGAGAGACGTTATGATTGGTTATTTTTGTGTTCGAAGTCATGTTTATTTCATTTTTGCTGTTAAAATATGGCTGTCTTCTTAATGGTAGATGTGTGCTGTTGTAAAGTCCTCCCAGTAGGTCCAAAGCCGAATGCCACAGAGCGCTGAGTTAGTCCTCTTTTGCCAAGATTCGGCTTGTTGGGTGCTAGTAAAGTGTCAGTTACGTCACTGCAATATTTGAATATTTTTGCCAGCAATTGTCTTTACTCAAGTTTTTTTATGTGACTGATTTATTTTAATTTCTTGATTCATTCAAATGTCATGTTCTGTTCAACTGTCATGTTCTTTCGTATAACAAGGCATTTATTTAACTTAATTTAGGAGTACATTTGACACTGGTGAGCTGAAGAGGGAGGCCAGCGATTTGATTTTTAACTTGTAAATGATATGGAGGCAATATGGGTACATTTATGACTACATATTTCTGTGCCGCAAATACCGTAAGACTTAAAAAAAAATGTTGGTTTCAGATCAACGTAGAAATATAGGCATGAACTTAAATGACGAGGTTGTAATTATCAATTCTTAAAAAACCCTGAAAAGAAAAAAAAATTTCTCTTTTTTTTTAAGTCTGGTTGTTAAAGAAAATTGAAGCGAAAAAAAAATATTTTAGAGAAATATTGATGGCGCGAGGTGCCTTGCAATTAAGTCAGTAGTCACCCCCTTTCAACTGCTTTTCTCTTGGCATTTGGGCGTGTGGAGGAGAGGTGGATTTGCTTTGCCTTCACGTTGAGGTGGAAAGAGCAAATGACCATTCTGCGATGTCATGGACTTTGCCCGCATAATTTCAAATCAGTCCTTTGCCGTCAATATTGCTCTAAAATATTTTTTTTTCATAAAATTTCTTTTTTGACACGCTACCAAACTGTTTAAAAGAATTTTTTCTTTCAGTGGCCTTTTAAGGCTAGATGAAGGGTTCAGGGTCACTATGATGTTGCGAGAGTAGGCCTAAGCAATTTATAAATTCACCTTCCTACTATAAAGAAAAAGAAAAAAAGAGCTCTAAATTCGACCTCGCAATGCATGTGCCTGCACCTGCATTCAGAGTGGTGCAACCAGTTCATTCACATGCAACGAGAAATTTAGAGCCCACATCTATTGTGCAGCTAGCTGCATGATGAAGTGGCACACATGAACAGCTTGCTGACTATCTAGTAGTGTTGGTTATGGTGGGAGCTTAAGCATGCCGCATTACATTCTTTGTTTTTTCATGTGGCTCATTTATCAATTATTTTAACTCTTGCAAATCCAAACCTGTGTGTTCTTGGGTTGGGCTACTTTTATATATATATTTTTTTTTTTTTTTGAATTTGTGCATTTTAGTGTGTATAATTGTTTTTTTTTTATTAAGGTTAAATGGTACTGTATAGCAAATTAGCTCCTTGTAGAGCTGAAATTACATTTAATTAATGGTCTCCCCAAACTGAGATGTTACATGCATTCGCTGGCTTTTTTGTGTAAAGTTGAAAAATAAACTAGAATATACGGCAGTCAGCACTGAAACACAATAAATTGTTCACTCTAATTAATCTATAAAAACTTGACAATTCCACTTGGACAAATCCAGATGTTAAGAAATTGCATTCATCCTACCCTTCTGGAAAGTCTGTATAAATATAGAGCTATGTCTTTTGCCACTGTGGGCAGAGGCCAGCTGAATTGCTACCGTTTGGAAGGTGGAGGGGTGATGTGCAGGGAAGCTAAACACTGTCCCCCTCTCCCATGTTGTCTGCTATAACTGTTTCAAATGTCAGGAAAAAAAGAGGGGGGGGGGCAACTGCCCCATCCCCTTGTACCCTGTACCCCGTGCCACTGGCAGGGGGTGCCAGGCACTTAGCCAGGATTTCGTTTCAGGGGGGGGCCCGGCCATGACAAAATGCTGCATGAGGGGGAGAGGAGGTCCCATCAAAGTAAAAGATTTCGAGGGGGGCCCGGGCTTCACGGGCCTCCCCCCTGGCTACGTGCCTGGGGGGTGCTAACTTGGGGATGCCATAAATAAATGCAACCACTTACGGCTGCCATTGCATACAAAGGAGAAAATAGAGAGAGAGGGAGAGAGATGTGGATTATCTTTCTCTTAGGTGTTCATGTCAGAAGGGGTA
This sequence comes from Ixodes scapularis, assembly GCF_016920785.2. NCBI lineage: Eukaryota > Metazoa > Arthropoda > Arachnida > Ixodida > Ixodidae > Ixodes > Ixodes scapularis. The sequence continues at coordinate 1,017,251 of NW_024609876.1, forward strand.
CTAATGGTCTTGGATGGTTGCGGCTGAGCGAGCTAGCCATGAGTGCTGCCTAAGTGTTCGGTTTGGACTCTTATTCAATCGGCAAAAAAGCAAGTCCCAGCCAACTATTCAAGTATATCCTATGAATGGCTCCTGGGATTTTCGAAAATGGTCTATTGTCTTGCAAATGAGTGCGCTGGTATTAATTAAGGGCACTTAGCAAGCTATTTACTCTTTTTTAAAGTTGCTGACTTTACATTTATGCATTCATTCTTCACAGGAGGAGTGGCACGACGGATCGACCTGTCCGGTGATGCGCATTGATGAAGAGGACTCAAGTGCCAGAACTCTGGTGTCGGAGGACCACTTGTTTGAGGTGACGGATATTGTGGCTGGTGCTGGGCTCGTTCTTGCGCTGCACTGGGTCCACGACATATCTTACCGTCAAAAAGCAAGCCGGTCACTCGCAGTGATTGGGCACTTCATTGGTTTGAAGTACAAGATAAAGTCCGTCTTGGCTTTGGTTCTAATATCAGAGTTAGAAACTTTTAGCCAGAGGGTATTTAGGTGCCAGTTTTGCTTTTTTTGCCATGTGTTGAAATTAAAGTCTTGGTTTGTTAAGCTCTTTTCTACTGTTTGTATTCTTTCTATGCTGACTTTTCATGAAGACCTGTAGCCTCTTTACAGGCTCATGCTCTATGTGCTGTTGCACATTTCCTATGCAACCACCTTGTTAACATGTACACAGCCGCTTTTAGATTTAGGGCTACTGTTATTTACAAAAGAGTTGTCCCTAGTTGTATGCAACAACTCCTGCAATAAGGCCAAAAGTATTCCACATTACAGTGAAATCAAGGGAGGTATTGACATTCATAAAATAATTGCAAAAAGAAAAGTACAGTGGTCGCACTTCAACTGGCTAGGAATGCCAATTGCCAGTAGAGTTGTTTTTGTTGTTTTTTTTAGTTTTTTTTTTAGTTCTTCCCAGCAAACGTTTTATTAACAAAGAGCCAATTTTACACTTATGTTCTTCTAATTCTCTTTTCAGGCGTTTCTGTTACTTTTTACTGGCTTAACTTGCACCCAACAACACAACAACATATAACAGTATAATTGAGCAGAGCTTGTGTGACCCCTTCCTGGAGAGTGTGTTTAATTCTTTTATACAGAGTTTAGGCACCACTTCTAACGGGAGTGTACTTTACACAATTCTTTGTGGAGAGTAATTAACTCTATTAAAGAGTTAAGCACTCTTTGATAAGGGGTCGCACAAACTGCTCAAGTGTGCTGTTATTTGACATTAACTCTTGCTAGAGAGCATACTTAACTCTTCAGTACAAAGTGTAGGCAACACTTCTAATGGAGTTGTATTTACTCTCCTCAAAATGGTCATCACAACTCTTCCTAGAGAGCATGCTTAATTCTTTAATACGGAGTTTAAGCAACACTTCGAAAGGAGTTGTAGTTACTCTGCACAAACAAGTGAAATCAACTCCTCCTGGAGAGTTTTTTTAACTTTTTACTACAGAGTTTAGACAACACTTTTAATGGAGTTCTCGTTACTCTACACAAAAAAGTGAAATCAACTCTTCAGGGAGAGTATGTTTAACTCGAATACAGAGTTTAGGCCACACTTCTAATGGAGTTGTAGTTACTCTACACGATGGAGTGAAGGTAACTCTTCCTGGTGAGTATGCGTAACTCTGGAATACAGAGTTAAGGCAACACTCTAATAGAGTTGAAGTTACTGTACATGAAGGGGTGCAGGTAACTCTGCCTGGAGAGCATCCTTAACTCGTTAACAAGGAGTTAAGGCAATACTTTTGATAGAGTTATAGTCACTCTTTACAAAGGAGTGATATTAATTCTCGTCAAAGAGTTTAGGCAACACTTTTTATGCAGTTATAGTTACTCTACACAAAGGAGTGAAATTAACTCTCACACTTACACATCAAAAGAGTAGTCCTGACTCTTTGCAAAAGTATTGGCATGACTCTTTATAGAAGAGTTAAGTGAACTCTTGCATGGGAGAATTAAACTGACTCTTGTCGTTGAAGAGTAACCGTTACTCTCCATAGAGAGTGCGGTTTGCGACAACCCGGATACTCTCCAAAAAGAGTCGACTCCTTTTTTTTTAGAGTGTGTAAGTCTCCGCAGCGGCTACAAATAGAAGGTCGCTTGCAAGTCGCTTCTCGATGTCCATACGCGCAACACTTTCGGCACTGTATGGGGCGTTCCTTGAATAGAGAGACTGGGTGACGGACATGGCCTAGGTAAACATAACTTGGCAGTGTCGTTGTAGAGAAGGACAGCTTCACTGCTGTGCTCTTGCCAAGTTGTCGCAATCTTGCCACTCGACCTTCCGGAGATCTCACGTTCTGTTCGATCTCTACTTCAGAAAGCGCAGGATCAACGTCTGTGATCACTCCGACGGCGTAGTGTCGCGGAACTCGCTCATATGCTCTGACCTTCATTCCGCAAAGCTCGGAGCAGACAAGGAGCGTTCGAGTCGTCTGGCCATTGCGTGTGTCTACTGCAATAAGGTTGAGTCTTTTGTTGGGATGGACTTCAAGAATGCACTCCGGGCACATTTGTTCCAAAGCAATTGACAGTTTAAGGCTGCTGAGTGTTGCGATGAGCTGATTTTCAACCGTTGATACAAAGATGACAGTCAGCCCTTCTGTCACTTTCGGCGAGTGGGTAACTGTATCCGTGCTTTTGCTTGAGTTTGAGTCAGTCTTCTTGCGTTTTCTAGCTCCTTTGGTCTGCCAGCCTTCTTCGTCGTCGTTGAGCTCCATGTCACAGAGTTGTGACTCTTCGGCATTCAATACGTTGGTATTTGAATGTTGACCAGCCGCGAGGTCTTCTGCCAAGTCAGCAGCGGAAGCTTCGTACTCCGATTTTGCGAGAGATGTACCGCATATCGAGGAACTCACGCTGTATCGGTCGGTTGCAGCTCTTTGACTTGCCGTTAGTGAGGGAGTTCTGGTGGACATAGCGGAGTCGTTTCAGGAAAGCCGAGGAATAATCCCCAGCCGACCTTAACACCTGCCCGCATGCAGTTCGAGGCAGGCTTCGCACTTGTATAGGCTCAAAGAAAAACGTGTAGAGGGTTGATACTATTAAAATATAGCCACAAATAAGAGAGACGAAAAGAGCGCAGACCTATTCGAAGCACGTCTTCTTCCTTTTCCCCTGGCAAAAACGCAGGCTATTCTCTGTTTCACCTAGTGTTGTACCGCAGGAAAGGCTACAAGCGCGAGCTCCTTGCTCTAGGGCACATCTCGACGGTACAAGTTCTCGTGCAACAAGGGCAGCTGCCAACGCTATGAGCTCGCGCTTCTGGCCTTCTCTGCGGTACAACATAAGGTGAAACCGAGTATAGACGGAGAACGACTCATTATTAATCCGAGACGGGGACACAAATAATAAAACGAAGAGACGCGCGTGTGGTTGCCCTTCACTTTTATTTTTTTTTCCCTTGTTTTTCTTACTCCGCAAAGTCGACATAGTGCGAGAAAACACGCAGAAGTAGGAGAGCAAAGAGGCTCCTCGGCGGGCTTTGCCGTCTCGCGCGGTTCTGGGGTCCGAGGCGTTCGGTTACCTTGCCTCTCGTGGTTTTCGGGCGCGCGGTTCACGAGGGAGTCGGTGCAACGTACTCGACGCGTATTGAAAAGAACACGATTTATCCTGATTACGCAAAGCCCGAGAAACGCACCTTGCTTCACAATATCGGTACGCTCGAAGAAAAGCAAAGCAAACAAACCGTATTTTGCAGATTGAAGAGACATGGACGAGTCGTCACGAAAACCACTCGGCATCAGCGGTTAATTTCGCGGCCGCTCGCTGCTCGAAGTAGCAAAGTGTTTCTGCCAATCCAAGACAAGCCAAATTTCACGAAGTCGTTATGAGGCGATCCTAGCTCACGGTAGCATCAGCAGTTAATTTAGCGGCCGTTCGCTGCTCGAAGTAGCAAAGTGTTCCTGCCGATCCAAAACAAGACAAGCCGCCTTTCCAGCGCTGTCCACCATGTGGCCACCCGGCTTTCTTGAAGCGCCCATGGCCCCCCGTCACTCAGTCTATCCACGCGTGCACTTCTCTTTCTCTCTAATATAATCGAAGGCGTATAACTGGTCTAACAAAGCTCCGCGTCGAACGTCCTATCAGAGCGCGACGATTGCCTCGGGTTTATGCAAAGAAGTGGTCCGAGCATAATCCATGCTTATCCCTTTCCAGGGGCGGCAGTCCAGGGAAATAATCCCCTCTAATCCCTGTTGAGGGGAGGGACCCTTTTTTTTGGGTTCCACCCAGGCCAGAAACTATACAACAGTCATGCTGGGGTCTGGTCGGGCGGTGAACAGAGGGGGGCGGAGCCAAAGGGGGAGGGGAGGCAAAAAAAGGGAAAGGGGGACGGGGGAAGCCCCGGCGGCACAGAAGGCGGTGCCGAATGCTCAGGAGGCAGTGCTTAGTTTCGCCCACGCTTCTTTTCTCCTGCGAGAGACGGCGCCACAAGCGTTCGCCGTGTGCGCGCTCGCTTGGCGGGAAGTGCGGACGCATACCCGGACGGCCAGAGGGAAAGCGGCGACCTACTCGCACCAATAGGACCGAAGCGCTCAAGTTTCGCCGCCGACTACAGCGCCATTCCAGCCCCTGGCGGGACGCCCGAACCCGAGTGGCTCGTTGTTTTTCGCCTCGCTTCTCCGTCGTAGGCGGTCGGATATGACATTCATTGCGATAGAGACGATATAAAAGCCCGGCTAGCACAAATGTTTCGTTGTTGATCGCAGCAACAACCTCCGATATTGTTGTAGTCAATCCTTAAAATTCTACCGCTCCCCTGAAAAGCCGTGCGAGACTCGAACGGCGCCAAGCCTGGACCACGTCGGTGCTCCGACAAAAGTGAGTCTCTCGTTCGTTGGAAGATCAGTTTTGCTAAATACACGAGAAAACCTAAATGGAATTGGTGTCCGAATAGAAACAGAATGACTACGAACGCGGGAAAGTCAGTTGACTGGAAATGCATGACGGAATATTTGTTTTTTAGTGCGCGTCTGTCGCTTCCCCCGAGGTGTTTGACGAGGCTTCGGTCGCTATGTTGGATCCCTTTGGCACGGATATTTCAACTATAATCACTGGCAGGGTGAGAACGGCAGGGAGAAGCTTTAGTTCCTCCAGCACTAGCTTCCAACCTTCGACAGGGTTTCTATCTCGCGACCGTCGAGAGTTCACGTGCAGCCACATCGCAGCGAAGAGCAACGAAGACGTGCTAGAGCTCGGCCGTTCACAAGAGACGCCCTGCATGCCTTTTTGACTTTGTCAGCATATGTCTAGCTAGGGGAGGGGCTTTTGGGGGTTGCGAGTGCAGCTTTCTTCTGCCGTGTGTGTTTCTTAATCGCTGTTCCCGTTTTTTTAGCTGTTTATAGCCATAATATACGACGCTATAATACACACATGCATCCCCCCCCTTCCCAAAAAACACACACAAGGAATGCACCTCCAAACCGCAACCAGCCAGCCACCCGCCCCCCCCCCCCCCGCCCTTTTTTTTTAAATAAAAAGAAACCCTGATTATGTTTTTACTCGCTAGAGACAATAATCGTTTCTATTTCGTGTCGATTTTCTACTCATCACACCAGAGATCTTATATTATTGATTTATTTTTCAGTGGGGGTGGTTCAGTTTTGATTCCGCCAACGTCAGCGGGGATCTGCCGCGTGCACTTCATGAACACCTGCAAGGACAACGCTCAGGCTCATCCTGCAACAAGTTACTAGACGAGATGCCAGCTGAGGTGTTTAATAAAGACTAATTGCAGGGAACCTACCAACCCTGTAATTGCTCGTGAAAGATTGTTAGTTAATTTAAATTAATTTTCACCCCTTCGCTCGAAGATACAGGTGACCTTTCCTCCTCATCTATTTTGCATTCTCTATATGTGCCCGGTTCTTAGCCTGTTAAAAGTATCGTTAGTTGATTGGCAACTTCTGTCTTTGAGTTACATGTTTTGGTTTAGTCTGTACCCCAAGATTCAGTATAGCTTGGCTAAAGATGGATAAGCTTAGGTGACGACTGCTTTCTCACGAACTGGGAGACATCTTTCGCGAGATCTGGAATATGAACAGCTGATCTGCCGTGCAAGATCCCTGAAGTAGTCGGGGTTCTCGGCCCTACAATTTCTTGGACAGTCCTTGCTTCTCGAGATGTGTACATCATCTACAAGTATCCTGCCGGCCATACTTCGAGTCTGCTCCAATGTCACCGCGTTAAGAGCATGAGAAGAATTTTTATATTGTCACAAGGTTGTGTGTTTACCTACTCGTGGTTGTGATAAAACTCAATAAACATCTTTTTCACTGTCAACAAGACATTTCTGAAAGCGTTGCATTATGTTGCTGTACCATATTTTCCAGACTATAGTCTGCAGGGGCAAATTTGGGGTAAAAAGAGTTTGCTTAGATTGTGCACATACGGTGCATCGTCCGCACCTGGTGCTTTCGTCACGAATATCCTCTCATAGACACAAAGAAGCTGGTATTATACATAAATTATCATTTACGTACTCTTTCATTCACCAAATCAGTCGTCTCGTCATAATCAACGATATTGAAAAACAAAAATTTTGCATAGTCCGCACAGCCTAAGATTCCAACTTTTAAAAGTATAGCCCGGAAATTACGGTACATTCCTGGAAACGCTCGAAAACATGCCACGAAAAACTTTATTCAGTGAAGCAGCAATTAAACACTGGCATGCATGGATTATGTTTCTAGAAAATAAAAGTTGTTCTACTGATGACAACCTATCATGTGTCACTGGTGTTTCCTTTGCTACACAACATTTTCCTCCTAAAATGTCCCACACAGTAAAGTATGAATCAAGCCCCCAGCCAATATCTGGAAATCTTGCATGTGGACTGGACAACTTGAACCTGAAAGAGAAATGAAGTTTTTTATGAATCCATCCAACTGAACATTGTCATGAAAATTCGACTAAAATTATGTGCAGTCATATGCATAGCAGACATTTATGCTGGAGATTTAGTCTAGGCTAGCCTCTTTTCGTTTTCAACTGTTTTGCCCCTCTTTCTGACAGAATCTCGCGGCACATTATTGCTCATACTCGCAGAAAAAGAACCATTAATCAGCAGGAACAGGTCCCAGTAACTGCAACCTACTGCCTCAGTGAAGTGGGACAAAAAAACCTGGTAATAAATCTACGAAGCCTTTGTTCAGGTCGTGCCCTGGCGTTTTAGTTCCCTATTGCTGAGGCAGGCTGATGCAGGAAGAGTGTTCAACAATGCTAATAAAATTACGAGCGTCGGCACAATGCTCGCACCGGTCCGCGACTCCAGCCCAGCGAGGACGTGCAGTCTCAACTGTACGCGGGGGACTTATCTCTTCCCGGAATTATCACCCTATGCCCGCATGATCCCCGACACGTAAATATTTCTTCGACGTGGGCGAGCCCGAAAAGCTATCCTACTCGTAGCCTCTAGTGCGAGAACGTAGTCTGCCGGTGGTTCAGCGACCGAAAAATAGTATCCCGACGTCGTCTAACAGGACTCACGAGAACAGTGGTTTATTGTGATTAGTAATCTTAAAGGCACAATGCTATTCCAGCGCAAAATTTAAACAAGGGACGCTCACCTGTAAAGTTATCTCGTAGACGCCGCACGGGCGACACGACCGTACTTGCGAGGCGGACCCGACTCGTTGGCGGGGAAATCAACCGCTTTCTCGGTGGAAGATGCGTGTTATTGAAGCTTCTCTATCGTTTCTTGACTCACCATGAGAAATAACTCTCGCACGCTTTCTATCTTTCTCTAAATCTTCACTGTACGCTCGAAACACCTGCAACGCCAATTCAAGGCTACGAACACGACCGACGCGACACGACCATGTGTTGTACTGCGGTGGCGCTACCATCGCAATTTCGAAGCGCCCCCTGGTTGGGCGAATCGATTCTATAGGCGTTTTGCCAAAAAAGTATCGCTAGCTCGTACGTTCAAAACTAGGATATACTTCGTTTCAGCTTCGGCCCGAGCGGGGCCGATGTTATGAGCCGAAGGGCCAATCAAACACATCAAAAAGCACAGCGTCATGGCGTGCTCTCTGCGCTTGATAAGACTAGCCGGCAGAGGAGCGCGCACAGAGAGACGACGAATACCGACTGGTCCTTTCAAACGCAGAGAGCACGCCATGACGTTTCGCTTTTTGCACTGTTTGATTGGCCCTTCGGCTCATAACATCGGACCGAGGCTGAAACGAAGTATAGCTAGAACAATAATATTTTCAGGGCAGGGTCGCGCTACTAGTAAGACAGCTGGTGTGAAACTTGTTTCATTGACCGAATAAAATCTGGACTTCGCTCAATCAGACAAATCAGCTGATTCTTGTTTGGGTGTTGTATAGTTTCTGGCCTGGGTGGAACCCAAAAAAAAGGGTCCCTCCCCTCAAAAGGGATTAGAGGGGATTATTTCCCTGGACTGCCGCCCCTGGAAAGGGATAAGCATGGATTATGCTCGGACCACTTCTTTGCATAAACCCGAGGCAATCGTCGCGCTCTGATAGGAAGTTCGACGCGGAGCTTTGTTTGACGCTCTCCGATTATATTAGAGAGAAAGGGAAGTGCATGCGTGGATAGACTGAGTGACGGGGGGCAACGGGGGCTTCAAGAAAGCCGGGTGGCTTTCTTGAAGTTTCTCGAAATGCGGCTTGTCTTGTTTTGGATCGGTAGCAACACTTCGCTACTTCGAGCAGCGAGCGGCCGCTAAATTAACCGCTGATGCGTCGTAACACCGACTCCGTGGAATTTGGCTTGTCTTGGATCGGCAGAAACACTTTGCTACTTCAAGCAGCGAGCGGCCGCGAAATTAACCGCTGATGCCGAGTGGTTTTCGTGACGACTCGTCCATGTCTCTTCAATCTGCAAAATGCGGTTTGCTTGCTTCGCTTTTCGAGCGTACCGATATTGTCAAGCAAGGTGCGTTTCTCGGGCTTTGCGTAATCAGGATAAATCGTGTTCTTTTCAATACGCGTCGAGTACGTTGCACCGACTCCCTCGTGAACCGCGCGCCCGAAAACCACGAGAGGCAAGGTAAGCGAACGCCTCGGACCCCAGAACCGCGCGAGACGGCAAAGCCCGCCGAGGAGCCTCTTTGCTCTCCTACTTCTGCGTGTTTTCTCGCACTATGTCGACTTTGCGGAGTAAGAAAAACAAGGGGAAAATAAAAAAATAAAAGTGAAGGGCAACCACACGCGCGTCTCTTCGTTTTATTATTTGTGTCCCCGTCTCGGATTAATAATGAGTCGTTCTCCGTCTATACTCCGTTTCACCGTATGTTGTACCGCAGAGAAGGCCAGAAGCGCGAGCTCATAGCGTTGGCAGCTGCCCTTGTTGCACGAGAACTTGTACCGTCGAGATGTGCCCTAGAGCAAGGAGCTCGCGCTTGTAGCCTTTCCTGCGGTACAACACTAGTTTGTGACGTGTAAGCAACGCAACTCTTCACACTGCTTTTATTTATTTTTTTCCGCTGCGGATTTTTTCAGTTTTTATTTGTGCCTGATTCTGCTACTCTTCTGCTCTCGCCTCCCCTCCCCTCCATAAAAGAAAGGCCCACACAATAACGTGTTCCAGTAGCCTGAAGCAAGTCATTCTCCTATTCTTCACCGTTGAAATATTTTAGGCTGTACAACAGTAATGTGTGCACACTGAAAAGTAACTTCTTGCTGCAATGTTTGTCGTTGAATATTGGATCACCAGCACAAATATTACTTACCGATGAGTGCCCAGGACAGCTTAAGAGACACCAGTGCACCCTTCAATGGTTCAAACCACTGCTTCATGCACCACACAGGCGACTGTGGCACAAGCACAACCAGGGTGCTTGCTGTTTAATGTCAGAAACACTTTGGAAAATGCAGTTACCACATGACCCTGAAGTTCTAGAGAACCTTAAACCTTGGTGCCATGCAAAATAACTAAGCTAAAGAAACCGTCAAGGAAGAGTCACAACAGGTGCAACCCACAGGTTCTCGTGACTCCACATACCGGGCCGGGCAGCTGTAAATCAGCGAGCAGGTGTCGTAGAGTAGCTGCCACTGCGAGCGGTGCAGTGTCTCATAAAAAGAAACGGTTGCTAGAGAAAGCTCCCATGAATGCAATGTCTGTGGTGAGCTTGGAGTAGTGATGGTGATCCTGAAGCAAAAAGGATTCAAGCCAAGCCTGTTCCTGTGTTCCATGACGTATGGCATCCTCCCCTTACCAGAATTCCTGGCTATTATTTTCCTTCCTTATACGTGCGCGCGCCCCCATCAGCAGCAATAGTAATAATTGCACGTTGCTTCGACAGGACCTGCTGATTTGGAGGGGCCTGGTGGCAGAGTGTGTTAGCCCACTGCAGCTCGCAGTGTGTGGAGCGAAAACTTGCACTGATCGCCCCTGCCCGTTTTGACCTGGATGAGCACTGCACCTACACATGGGCGTGTATTACTGCTATATGAATCATCTTAAAGACTTTGGGCTATCGGTTGTACCGCACTAGTCAAATTTCTCATATAGAGCGTGACAAAGTGTCACCATGCGCTGCCAGACCGACCTTTCTTCTTCTCGACAAATAATGTCCAATTTTCTTTGTTCCTGCTAATTTGGCAGTCGAGTAAAAGAGAAAAATATGAAAGCCGCTTACAACTCCCTGTAACGCCGAATTGGAGCGCAGCTCTTGAGGAGGAGGAGGGAAGGGCACTGGGGGGGGTTAAACTAACCAGGGGGGGGTCACGTGACCCCCAATGCCGATGATGTCATCACTGACGTCACTGATGACGTCATCAGTGACGATGACGATGCGGGTACCGATGACGTCATTAGTGACGTCACTGATGACTTCACCAGTGATGATGACGATGACGATGCGATTGTCGGTGACGTCATCAGTGACGTCGCTGATGACGTCATCAGTGATGATGACGATGACGATGCCGATGCCGGTGACGACATCAGTGACGTCACTGATGACGTCATCAGTGATGATGACGATGACGATGACGATGCGGATGTCGGTAACGTCATCAGTGATGATGACGATGACGATGCGGATGCCGGTGACGTCATCAGTGATGATGACGATGACGATGTGGATGCCGGTGACGTCATCAGTGATGATGACGATGACGATGTGGATGCTGGTGACGTCATCAGTGATGATGACGATGACGATGTGGATGCCGGTGACGTCATCAGTGATGATGACGATGTGGATGCCGATGACGTCATCAGTGATGATGACGATGACAATATGGATGCCGGTGACGTCATCAGTGATGATGACGATGACGATGTGGATGCCGGTGACGTCATCAGTGATGATGACGATGACGATGTGGATGCCGGTGACGTCATCAGTGATGATGACGATGACGATGTGGATGCCGGTGACGTCATCAGTGATGATGACGATGACGATGCGGATGCCGGTGACGTCATCAGTGATGATGACGATGACGATGTGGATACCGGTGACGTCATCAGTGATGATGACGATGACGATGTGGATGCCGATGACGATGTGGATGCCGATGACGTCATCAGTGATGATGACGATGACGATGTGGATGCCGGTGACGTCATCAGTGACGATGACGTCATCGGGGGGTCACGCGACATCGGCGGGGGTCACGTGACCTCGGGGGGTCACGTGACCTCGAGGAGGGGGTCACGTGACCTCAGGGGAGTCACGTGACTTCGGGGGGTCACGTGACCCCCCACGAGGTCACGTGACCCCGGTGGGGGGCTCGCGCGGTGCATTATGGGACATTTCCCATGATGCACCGCGCGGTTACGCCGACGGCGACGCCGACGGCGACGGCGACGGCGACGGCGACGCCGCTCAAGCCGGAAACGGGCCCCTAAGAGCTGCGCTCTAAAAAAAGAACTACTTTTGTGTTTGATGGGAAACGTATAAACCTCTCCATATACCAGGTTTACCTACAGCCACCTGAAAACATCGCACCTCTTCAAGTGTGAAAGAGGGTAGGCCTGCACGCAATCCACTACACTCTGTTTCACATTAATTTGGGAAACTGTAGAAACTGCGGCGTCTGTGCAAGCCGGAGGAGTCTGCTGTGAAATTAGCACACTTGGGAAGAACATACCCCATGTACCTAAAGACATTAGATGACTTTAAAAAGGCATTCATACTTTCAGTCGGCTTGCAAACTCTAGCAAAAATGTTGGTTTGTACCATAGAAGTTTCAATTTCCCCTGCTTGAACTACTAGGAAAATAACTTCAAATTCACAATAGTGCTGAACGCAACTAAAACACATGGCGGAACGGTGGCCCGAGTCGGCTAGCACGTCTCAGCTCTGGGCATGTGGAGCGAAAGCTCGCGCTGCAGAACTTGGGATCGTGGGCTAAATCCCAGCACTTGCTCATTTCGATCTGGACGAGGATCATACTAGTAGGCGTTTGTGTAATCACTACTACATGATGCACGTTAAAGATCCCAGGCTTTCGGTCATACTGCGCTGGCTTAATTCCTCATCTACAGCGGCAAGCTTGGCACCATTCGAGGCAGGCCGACCTTTCGCTGTCTAAACATCCTCAACACAATGCTACTTTTTTTTTAACTGAAACACGTACAAAAGAAAACATGCCTATGGCCTTGTACAGTAATGCATTGAACTGTTTGTGAATGCTTGTGATACACAAACGGGCAAAAGGCAAGAACGAGAGCATGCACATTCACACTGTGGCAGCAAATACACCACAGCAGCCTCCTTTGCCGTTGTTGCCATGGCGGATGGAAGAGCAGGGCAGCGAATGCCGATATGACTGAAAACATTGTAAGAGCTATTGCTTTGCTTTTAATAACAGTTCAAAAAAATTTAGATTAATAGCTTTTCAAAACAAAGCCACGGTAGCAGTACTTTTTGGCGCAGATGGAACAGCCTGCCGCGATGGTGAGGAAATGCTGTAGCCGTTGCCTTTTGCCAAGTTATGGAGAAACGCCGCACAGATCATTCCACTTGGAGAGAAGACGCACCCATGAACCAGAGCACTCAGACGGGACTTTTCCTCGGTGCGTCGTCTGCGTCAAGAAACGAGCTGTACACTCTAAAAAAAAGGGAATCAACGCTGACTCCCTTTGAGGGAGTCAAAATCTGTCCCTGTGGTGGCTCCTTTAAGAGACTCAAATGACTCTAGCGCCCGGTGGAGTCATCAGACGCCTTCTCCGCTAGAGTCCGCTGACTCTCTCAGCTGGTGGTGTCACGTGACGCCTTCCCTCTCTGGAGTCAACTGATCCCCTCTCACAAGGAGACGGAGTCAGTGGATTCTCTCGGTAGAATTATGGCACTCCAGTATTGCAGGAGTCAGGCGACCCTTTCATTGGAATCACGAGACTCCAATATCCAAAGGAATCAGGCTACCCCCCTACCGAATCACTGGATTCTTTTCCTTCTGGAATCACGTGACTCTCTATCGGGAATTGTTAGATTCCGTTCCTGGTTTCCCACGATTCCCCCGAAGGGAATTACTTGAATCCTTTTTTCCTAGACTCACCTGACTCCTGCACAGGACTCTCTGGATTCTGTTTTCAATGGAATAATTTTCATGCTATAAAGAACCGTAGTGAAATGACGTGATTTTATTTAAAACCACATGCCCGTCCAAATACACCACGCAGGAATGTGGTGGATAGTGGTGGGGGAGCTTTTCATGGATTTACATAAGGTGCAATATCACAGTTTTATTTCATAGACAAAATATTCTTACAATTTCACTCCAACTGCTCACATGCTGTTGACTGCAAGGGGCTGCTTGCAGCCCGTTGTAGTCAACAGCATGCGGATAACAACGAATAGCTGTTGCCGCCTTCATCACAGCCACGGATGGCAAAGACTGCTTCATGTTACACAGGTTTTCTAAAAGCAGAAACGTGTTTTACACGTGTTGGCCATACTCCACATTAAACACCCGATACGCGCAAAAGGCCAGCTCGATAGCCTCCGGGATATCAAGAGCTGGAAGTGTAAGGCTCTCAAACGTCATTCTTGCAGCGTCAGAAGTTGTGGGATGATGCCCGCTGTAATTCACGGCCGGGTCGACTGACGTCTTTGTGGGATATCCTGAAAGATAAAAATATCTAGTTGAGAGAGCGCTAAACATTGTTGATTGATATAATGGAGCCATATTACTAAACGCAGCGTTTAAGTCATGATCTAAGGTGAAGCCAGAAATGCCATGAGACGTAATAAGACGGTGGTTTGTATGGGTGACTTAAGATTCAGTCGCCAGTTTGGAAACTTGCCTCTTACTGCAGCCCTTAATACTTCCGCATGAAAAAATTAACGTAAAATTAATGTTTTACACGTCGAAATGTATACATGAAAGGAACTATGTGTGACCTCTCTTTTATTGGAATGTACAGCTGACTTTGGATTAAAGTTCTCAGGAACATTGGGGAGATAAAAATTCCCGCTAACTCTTGAAATTGTAAGAGTACAGAAAAATCTAAATAAAGGTACGAAGCACAAGCAATTTTCAAAATTGTAAGAAAACAACATACATGAAAATACAAATAGATTTTTAGCCATAAGTGCACTTTCAAATCAAGGCTTCTTTATCCTGCAGCGGACATCGGTCGAAGTGATAAAACTTCCGCAAGAGGTTCATTCAGCGCGCTAGCAGCTGAATGTGCCTCTATACTTCATTTCAGCTTCCGTGCGACCGAAGTCGACGGTTCCCACACTGCGCGAGCCAAGCTGCGAGTCGGGAACGCACAGAGCATTGGGCTCGTGCCTAAGCTTTGACTTCAACCAAAACTAGATTACTTTTTTTTTATGGAGCTGACGTCAACGATATTCCGGCATATTGTGCAAGATGCCGGGGTTCCTTGCAAAATAATTGATAGAAAGGCTGTAAAATTTTCTCTCGAATATATTTTGGACAGTTTTCGCGAGCGTTTTGTATTTTCTTGAAATTCTGGCGAAGGTTTTTAACCCTTTGAATCAATGGCATTTGGTAGTGAAGCTGCGCGAACACATGCGTCAAATCACCTTTTATAACTGGCACCTCGCGCTTGCACCGCTTACCTTATTTTTATTAGCTGTCCCGGTGTAAATCGATTTGCGACAAACAGGCGGATGGTAGCGCGTCGCGGCTCAGAGCACATGGAGCGTAAGCTCGCGGCTCGGAATACTGGGTTCAGCCCCAGCCCCCTGGCCTTTTTTATCTGGATGAGCAATGTACCGTCACACGTTTGTATAATTAGTGATCTCTACACCGTGTTACTTCTAAGAAGCCTAGGCTAGCAGTTGTGCTGCACTGACTCAATTTCTCGTCTACTGCGTGAACCACTGTCGCTATAACGTAGACAGACTACACTATGTATAAACACTCTGTACAAAATAGCTTTGCTTTGATGTTGAACAATAAAATGCGACAATGAACTGCAGGTTACCTTGGGAGGGATTTTTTTTTTTCAAGTTTTAAATATAGCATCGAATAAGAAAATTGTAACATATTGCCACTTACATTGTATATGTGCACAGGTCGTAGTACACACTAAACATTATAACACCCATAATCGTGTAAAAAGGGTGTAAGTTAGGAAAAACACCCTTCTTACACTTCATTTACACGATATTTGAATATCGGTGGGTGTAAAAAGGGTGTGCTTATGTTTTTCATCCCTTCCACACCCTTTTTACGACCTCGCTTATTGCGATGGCGTCAAAAATCGTGTAAAAAGGGTGTATGGGCGAATTATACGCCCTGTATTAACACGGTGTGAGAGGGGCGTTATGGTGATGCCAGTCTAATACACCCATGATTTCATATCCGTTAATGCTTATTGCTTTGCTGAAACTGTTGCTGATGTACGGCGGTATAAACATCCAGTATAATTAATCGCTACACGAAGTCGCGTATGGTTAGGAAGTGATGGAGTATAGTTTTTGCAACTCCGATCGAACTCTTCGTCCGAGAGGAGCCGAAAATTACATGTCGCGTGTGCGTCAGTTTCATCAGTTCAACTTCGACTTAAAAACAAAACATCTCCACTCGCAAAAGATGAACGAAGACGTGTCAATATACAACCCAAACAGCACACAGCATTGCGCCGATATAGGATCAAATATGAAAAATTGCGCCGTTACCATTTTGGTCCAGCCAATATCTGTGAAAAAAAGGATGGGTCGCGGCGACGCCATCCTGACATACCGTAGGCGATGCCGTTTTTGGTTGAGCGTCAAGATTCCCGCATGAATGGCCTATGCCGGCGAGGTATGTCTATTTCTTAACCGCCTAAAATCCGACGTTAAAAAAGAAAAGAAAAACAAGATGAAGCAAAACGGAATCTGCTTACTTTTAACCAGAGAAAGACCTCCTGCGCTGAACCACTGAACAATTTATGGGCCGTGGCGCCCTCATTTCGTGTATTACAAACTCACCTGACTGGCCCTCGCACTACTTATAACACCTTCACTGAGATTTTATTTTTGTGTGTAGTTCTAACGAAACAATTCCGCAAGACAATCGAAAGTGCCGAATTTATGACACCCCGGCTATAGTACGCGATCCTTAGTTGACACCAAAATATCTAGCCTCCCGACGCTTTTTTTTCCTTTTTTTTTCTTTTTTCGTACGGGTGAAATTGCATCTCTTGTTTCATGCGTTCGAATTTGTTTTGTGTTATTTATTTCGTGATTTCGCGGTCGGCATCAGAGCACGCACGCCACTGCGTGAAGCAAGTCCTGACGTGTCCCATTTTGCGACCCTCCTTGGGCAGCCCAGGTGGCTTATACAAATCCGCAGAGGGAGATTAGCTGCTTTGTCCACCCCTCTTTGACCTCGTCTTCTGATAAGCCTCCACACCTTCTTTTGTGTCTTCGTGTGGCTGTGAGCGAGTGCGAAGGCCGCTTCTAGCAAATCAGAGGGGTGGTGTGTAACACGTGACCGTTCTCCGTGGGACAGGGACGCTTGGACTATAATATGTCACGTGACTCGCTCCGACGCGCTGATGGGCTCACTGGGGCCGAAGTCTTTGCCGTATTCCAAATTACGGTGAGTGTAGGGGCCACGTAGGTCCGGTTTCTAAAAAGCTTCCGTCTGGCGTCAGTGTTCTTCTGTTTTTCGTGCGTTGCAGTCGCAGCCGTGGTTTTTCGTCTTGAACGGCCGGAATACGTTCATACTAATTTTTTGGTAATATTTGTGAATTTCGTCGGAGTCCATAGAATTATTGTGCTGTGTTTGTTGGACGCGTTTCGACAAAGAACTAACTGCTCGTCGGCGCTCGTGAGACTTCCGCTGATTGTGATCGACCGCCTTCATCCTCGACATTGTGTTTGCGTAGTTTTGTGCTGCCCTAGTCGGATTGTGCATCTATCGCGACAGAGAGCTGCTCATCGGCGACGGCGAGAGTTCCGTTGAATGTGAGCAACCGCCTTCATCCTGGACGTTGTGTTTGCGAATTTTTCTGTGGTGCCCGAACCGGATTATGCAACTCTCACGGATTACATGAGATCGGTGTTTTATTTGTAAGTACTCTGCAAGCATGCTTCTGGTAGTAGTCCTGCTTCCGTCTCAATAGACCATCTTACTGTTTACAAGCATGAACTGCTGCTTACGCCTCAATCAACTCCCGGTCGTTCCGTCTCTGCCAGCCTGTCGAGTTTTGCCTACGTCAGCAGGGCTAGAAAGCTTTAAAGTAGGTTTAGGCGAAGGAAAGCCTTATTTAAAGTTTGAGTGCATTTATTTTAAGCCTCTAAGAATTTTGTAGCTTTGTCACAAAAACTTAACACTAGGTCACAAATGCCAGCATTTGAGGTTTGACATGGGTTTCTCGCGAATTCGCGAAAGAAGAAGATGAGGTCCATGCACGTTTTTTCTGGATTCAAAAAATAAAGTGTTCCACATGTTTCAATTTGTTAGCAATCATTTCTCCGTAAATACTTTTTGATGAAGTGCTGTGTTACACATTTAGTATAACTTCTTGTAGCTGAATGAAGTGAGAGTTACTGCGCAGGCGAGCTGGTGAAGGATCATGGTGAAAAAAACCCAAGACTAGGACAAAAAATCGGGACAACACAACACGTCTCAAGACATTTTGAGGCAGTATTGTGTTTTCCCAATTTTTTTGTCACTAGTCTCGGGGTTTACCCACTATGCTCTTCTAGCTGCAGTACACGTTTTTGGTAGGGTGTACTGCTGCCATCACACCCTAATAAATAGGTGTAGAGCAGAATCACTCCTTTCTGTGTAGGGTGTAAGGGATTACACCGGTTTTTGAGGGTGTGAGAAATAACACCATTTTTCTAGGGCGTTTTTGTACACCAATAAGGGGGTGAGTTGTGACCCATGCCATTTACACCAATAAGGGCGTGAAAATGTTTAGTGTGTACAGCCACTCGATGATACGATGCCGAAGTGGATCAAGAATGTTGCCCTTGGTCAGGGTAACCAGCCTAGCTCGAATGTCAACAGGACCTCCGGTAGCCTGTACGCCTTCGGGTCCCTACTGGAGCACAGCAGAGCCCTGCGTTGCCACTGGGGAAATTATCGGTGTAATTGCTGTGGTCACCGTCGTCAGGACACCTGACGACGGTGCTACTGGCTCCACGACAGCAGTGCAGGTCGTAGAACAAAAGAGAGATTTCCTTTTTGTTTAAACATGTTGAGTTTTCAAATAAACTGAGGGAAACGCGTGATGCAGTGTCCCATTCTCATTTGTTGCCGCCAAATTGGTAAATTTTAGAGCAGGTGAGAGATTAAAAATGAAAATATATTAGACTCAACCATGACTCAATCATTGAATGGTTTACATATTTTACTCTTCAGGATTAACAGCCCGGGAAAACTGGAGCACTAAACTTCTTTGCAGTCGGTTTTGCTGTAATTTACAGGCAAACGTTATAAACAGCTCGTCGCCTAGGGAAACATTTCTGAACATAAGTTTAAACAAATTTTTGTGGCTAAAATGCGGCATGGGAAGGAAAATATTTATATCTAAACTTTGCACCATTAATATTATTATAATCGGGTTATATTGCTGTTCTCACAGCAAAGATCTCCGACGCCAAATGTTTTGGCGATAAGAGTTGAGGGTCTAGTAACTTCAGAAGTGCTTTCGTATCAAGTCGAGACAACCAGTCAAAACCGTTTTTGATCTAATTTCCGTTTTAAATCTCGGGATGTGCATTAAAAAGAATAAAAACGCCTAGATCTTTCTAAAGGTAGTGCTGCTTAGTTTTACACTTATATGGAGGAAATGTTGAGGGATTACAGAATATAAACTAACATAAAACACTTAATTACGCGGAATATTAAAGGAAAAATGAAATTCCTACCTATAACTGTAATATTTGATTAAAAAACATTAATATAAGTTTTAAGTACACTTAGGTGCTCTCAATGCATATCAGCAGTGCTAAATTCCGTCAACACATATATCAGGCAGCTTCAGCACGTAAATTAGTATCTTGAGTGAACTAGCCAAGAAACTAAATTTCCTACATGAAACAACAACAAACTTACTTGTCATTCAAATTCCCCGCTTGAGTCACCATACATTGAGGATAAATGATCTTGGATTTATCATCCAGAATCCTGTTGTCCTCAATGTCCACATACTCGTCGAAGTCTTTGTCCTTAATCTGAAATGAGAAGGGAATTGAATATTGTAAAATAAAAGCTTGAAATGTACCCGGAGTCTGTGCGCAACGGTACATCGCGTTTGCCGAAAGGTCAAGGAAAGGCTGTATGTTTGAAAATGAATTTCATTATTTACAACTTCGACAGTAAACTAGAAATATTCGAGCACCTGTAGGAATACCTAAAAGACGCAACTAATGTGTCCTATTGTAAACTACATTGTGGGCGTCGCCTTAATGTGCCATGGAATTTCAGGATGTCTCTTATACTATGTGCAGAAGTGAACTGAATTTACTTTGTCACAAATATTATCCACGTTGGTCTATTTCTTTATTTTTTCGTATTCGCTTTGGAGCTATCCCTAAGATCTAACCTGAAAAGATTGGCCTTCACTTCGACGCGTTTCTGCATTATATTTTACATGTTTATATTTCGCAAAATATGCAGGATGCGCTGTATTAATCCGTGTTGACTGAAGTTTGTCGAAGCTGTTCCTTGTCTACGATCAGCCACATTTAAGCACGAACGTGGCAGTAGAAGTGAGGATTAGGCTGACCGCGCTAGCAAGTTGGAACCAGGCGCGAAAACAAACAAACGCAATTAAGGTGAGAAACAAACGGTGTAATATCTTCAAACATAATGCGCTCAAGCCTGTCGGCGACTTACCTGCAGAATGGTGTCGTCTCTGATGTCATTGAAATCCGGGTGAGCTTTCAAGACTATCCTTAAATCAGCGAGCTTCAAGCTTCCGGGAACTAGAACCTTTTTAGCAGACAAGCCACAGAAAGTCAGGCACGTGATTGTCTCGTCAGCTAACATTTTTCCGTACAAGAGCAAAATGTGAAGCCACCAGACCAAGAGTTTAAGACTGCCGCCAGAGCAACGTGTCGGAGAAGCGAGACACTGTCCTTGGAAGCAATGCTTCTTCTTTGGTAGGTACTGGTCGTGGTTCGTTCCTACGGTTTGGCCCTTCCAATTAGTCTTCCTCCTTACACAGACAACCGCTCTCTCCCCTCAGAGGGGAGAAAAGAAGCTTCCAAGATGGTAAACGAAGCCGTATGCGTGGGTCTCAAAGGATGTGGCTAGAACGCTGGAGCGCCTGTCCCCATTCCCGTTCGCACCCCGTAAAAAAAAAAAAAAAAAAAATACTAATGAAAAAAAAATATAAATGTATACCCCTGCTTCTCGCAGGGCCAGACCTCTTGGGAGAACTAACAGAGGCAAGGACAAAAGGGGACTTTTTCAGCAGATCCTGGCTCGTGTTTTGCTTTTGCATGGCTCTTTTTTTAAGGGGAGGGGGGAGGGGGGGGGGGGGTTACTGCGTGACCTTAGTCTTTAGAGCGTACGTGCACACGTGCATCCATAGGCAATGGACAAACTGTGGGACAGATGTATGCATCAAGATGGGTGCCTCAGACCACCCTGAATACGCTCTTTGGCCGGTAGTACGTTACGAATTGAAGCAGTTTGATCCTCGTAGACGGAGCACAGTTTGCAATCAGGCAATTACAGTTCAAATTGTTTGCACGTTCAGCAACACCAGCCTGTAGGAAGGGGAGCGTGGCAGTAAAAGGCGGCTTCCGACAGATTCCAAAAACATGCTCTCGAGCGCTTCGGGCGCCGGCGAGTGACAAAAGGAACCCCCGCCCCTCGCTCTTCCCTAAATGGACGAAGGAAGGTGGAGGGGGACATTCTTGTGACGCTTCCCGCATTGTGCACAGATGTTTCGGACTATTTCAGCAAAACGAAAAGAACGAGTGTGTGCCGGCCGGCTGTAAGGGTGCCGTAAAGCCGACCGAAAAAGGAACGAAGGAAACAAAGACTGCGGGGAGGCCCTCGCTACGACTCCGAGCCCCAATAGCAGTAAAAAAGAGTATCATGTGACCCGCCCGTTGGGCGCGGCGGCACGTGCAGCTTGGGGTCACGTGATGCTCACTCGACGCTTGATTGGCTGGGACGTCTCGTAGCATCCACGCCGGTCTGTTCCTTGGATGGAGCCTTAGCGCTTTTAACGTTTTTTCCCCTTTCACAACCTGTTACCTCTTTTCCTCTGCATGTTGTTTTCTTCTTTTTTACGTTTGAATATTTGGTGTATACTGTTTTTAAAAGGTCGATGCCGTCCCCTTCGATGCCTTGTACATATGTCACCCGGTGACGTGCATAATTAGAAAAGAAAACCTGCACTGCCTACATAAAATCGGTAAGGTGGAGGCTGTTAACGCATCGAGGTGAGCGTGATGATGAAGGAAAGGGATTCGGGAAAAACTGTCTTTGCTGCGGTGACGTGGAGACCGTCGGCCGCGTCGGGCGTAACTCACGCTGTAGCAATGCGCGTCTCAAGGTAGTGAGCGCGGTGAGTCAAGGTGTGGCCTCTTTATGACGCAGAGACCGTAACAGTACACAGCGCCTGAAGATGGAGGAACAGCGTGTGCACTTCGATTGCCCAAGATGAGAGTTCTTCGCAGCGAGATTTCTTACAGCTCTTCCTCCTTTTGCGGGATGTCCACAGCTGCGAGGGGGACTTAAGGTGCTTTGCAACATCGATGGGTGCCCAAGAATGTACGCAAGTGTTGATTCCTACAAGAAACATGTTTATCGGAACCACAGGCACGTTATAGGGGATGTGGAAACAACACTGCCGGAGGAGGCACCTGATCATTTGAATGAACCAAACCCTGATGAAGTCATGCGCCACGAAGGAGGAAACGAATCTTTCGGGATGTGGTGGTACAAATATGCACAACCTGTTCTTAGGCGGTCCAGAATTTTAACGGGAGGAAACTTGCGTTAGGACACTTTTAATTTTGCAATTAGCCTGCTTGACATGGCGGACACTAGGAACGAGCTTGTTTGTGCAAATAAGCGGATAATTATCATACAGTTCTTAATTAACATTTTAATAAGTAACAGTAGACATATATTTCTAAGCAAAAGATTGCTGGGCATCATCAAAAACCAGTAAATTCGTAAATTTCATAAATATCTAGGGCATCTATGTAGCGTAATGCTGTGCGCAAGCTATTACTTGTGGAAGGGGCGGAACGCTGGTGGAGCTAAAAAGGGGGTGATAACAAACTTAAAAAAAACGTTGGCGTGCCCCTTTTTAACATATTTACGGGACCCAGAAAGCGACAAACAGGCATCTAATCTTTCTAGAATTTGCAGACTTCGTAGTTTTTGATTATTCCAAGCAACATTCTATTTAGAACTATATGCATATCGTGACTAATTAGAAATACGGTCGAATCTCGTTAATTCAATCTCGAGGGGTACTGAAAATTTGTTTGAATAAAGCAAAGTTTGAATTACCTGGAGTTTCCTCCCATGAAGACGCATAGGATGGGACCTGCATGCTAGTTTGAATTATCGGCAAGTTTTAATTAAGAAATTTTGAATTAATGAGATTCGACTGTATATCTTAATTTTCTGCCTAATTGCGCGAGTAACCTCGTTCAAGAGGCCTTCAAGAGAAATAAACTGATGGGAACATTAAAGTCTCCTAACGCAAGTTTTCTTTACTGAGAATGCTGGATCTTTAAAAATCACCCATACATCGCGTTATGCAATGCCATGTTAGAGATGAGTTAATGTATTACTGCTGATGGCAGCGAGCTTGTATCTGAGTAAGAAGATAGTATAGTTAACTAATCTCTAATTCCTCATTTCTTACTTTAAAGGGGCACTAAGAGGGTTCTGCAAACCGTCTTTACATGGCCACAACTAATTCTGCGGGCCCTAAGCATCCTGAAAGTCCAAAAATTACCATCATGAGCCGCCTTTTTCTCTAATAAAATATCATAAAAAATTTTTTTTTTTCCGAATATCGCAGATTTTGAACCATTGCCGAACATGGCCGAGCGACGAACGGCACTTGTCGGCCAACCGCGAGCAATGGTTTGCTGCGTGGAGTGTTCCGCACGCGCGCAGCCTCTCGGATCGTTTTAGCTCCTTTCACAGTTGTTGCCTCAGCTGCGCCGTCGTAAACACCTAATGTTGCATCGCGTGGGTGTTGGAAATACTACAAAGCATAATCGCGTCCCAGAGATGATAACAAATCGCAGAATGTGTGTTATGTGAACATGTGATCGAAACAAAAAAGGATTTTGCGAGCATCGTAAGCGCACGCTCCGGGAAGCAGGCGAGCGCACACATCACTCGCGCAGAAGAATGCAAAGGAAATGATAGCTCGCGCGTATTTCTAGGGTAACGGGCTCAATAAGCGCCTTTGCCATCTTAAACTTGCAGTGCATATTATTGGGCGGCTACTAGATTGCACATGAGCACAAATACACGTCATCAAACACCTATTACGCGCCCTTTAAAAGATCTGTGCACTGCTGACATGATTATGCTCAAACTGTACTTGCTGCAAGAAGTTGGTCAATAAAATGGTATCTAAGAAACATGTTGTTAGTAATCGATTTCACCGGCGTTTGCCGTTGGTCGATAGGAATAAAAAGGTGGACTAAAATGAATGAAAATTGGGGTTTCATAAACATATTTTGTTTTTGTTTTTGCTATATCAGGTATCATAATCATTCTCTCTAATTATGCAATCCGCGAGGCGGCTGCCTTGCCGATTATGAGTTCCAAGGAAGGCTCACAACGTTTAACCGAATAAGGACGTAACAAAAAAAAGTCACACTCTGACAGTTGTTTCATCCAGTTATCTGTTATGTATCTGCAGAAGCGAATTCGGGTGTCCACACTACTGGTCTTGCCTCCGCTTATACAAGTTAGCATCTGAGTGTATTCTAGCTTCACTTGCAGATAGCTTACTTCTTAGTATCTGTATCACGAGGAAAAGGATCCTTTTTATGAAAAAGAGCTCTATAAAAGAGGATCTGGAGATGTTGTGTTTCTACATAAACACAAATGTGATTGAGGTAATTTTCAATGAAAGTGTCGCTTGCCGGTTAAAATCGCCTGTGAATTGCATGCACACGTACGCCTCGGACAATAAATACAACACTTGGTCTAGTTTTTGCTGCTCCTGAGATTCCGGGAAGCTGCACTATCTTTCTATTTGCAAAATTGTTCGAATAACAACGTCCAAACTTTGCATTCTAGCCCTAGTCTGGACCAAAACCTCTTGCTAGTAGATGCTCTATATAAGCACGCGTGGCTGTTGTAGCTCATATTGTCAGCAATGGCGATGCTAGTTTCACAATAATCCCTTCTTACGGAACACGCTGTGCATGCTTTTATTTTTCATGACTTATGAAATAGAAAGTGTGGACAATACTAGACAGGGGACGGTTGGCAAGTTCGGTCGTCGGGGGCAGCACCAAAGAAAACAGAGATCCCACGCGTTCCAGAAGCGATGTTTTCTTTTTGGCTATAGCTTTTCGTAATACACTGTGGACCAAAGTCATAATGCGATACATCGACACGCCGTAGGCCAAATAACGCTAGGTTCTTTCGCTACATATGTTCTTGATTGGTTAAAAAACAATTTTCACGATAGAAAAATTCACAAAGTGAATTCGCGGACCAAAGAAATCGCAAAAGCATTCCGCTTGGGTACTTGATGAAAAATTGCAAAATAAATATGGAGCGTCTCACAAAGCAAATACTGATATTTAGTTTTTACTATTTAGTCGGAGAAATTTCGTATAGTCGGAGAAATTTTCTATGTACTGTGGGGGATTCCCACAACTGAATACCCAATTTTCACATGGTTTCCCGGGTGCGTGTCGGCACTTAGCATTTGTGTCGAGCAAGGGGTTATCAAGAACCCATTCTAATGTTCGTTACGCGCCTGTTGCAAGTTCACATATCACTATTGCGAATTGTAAAGACAACGTGTAATCTTTCTAAAGTTTCGTAATGCAACCAGGGCAAGCGAGTGTGTTCCTTAAATCGAGCCTGACGTTGGAGGATGATTTTCGCAGTTTCCTATAGTTGATGAGAAAGCACCACCAACATTTATTTTTAGGAGTTGGCCATAAGTTGTAGCAATGGAAGTTTCCATACCATTTTCTCACAATGTTTTTTTTTGTCGTAGTTGCGCATTGTTTAGTTTTTATTTTCTTGAGATAACGCTCACGAATGTCATGATCAACCAAATTTCACGGGTATCCTCTTGCCACAACTATTGGCTTAGCGTAAACTGACCTAATTGAGAAATTGCACTTCAGGCAGCTGGCCGTTTGAGGAATTGTCTGAAGACAAATCGACAGTTTGATACTTTAGACCCATGTTACGGATAAAAAAAAAGGACGCGGAATTGTCTGAAGAGAAATCGGCACTTTGGTACTTTAGACCCATGTTACGGATAAAAAAAAAAGGATCAACCGCGCTCGGCTGTGGCTAGCAGACGGCGTTCGTAAAATGGCGTCAGCTGTTGCTGGCTTGACGCGGTGGTACCGTGCGTGCTTCTATTCATTCGGCGTTCGTCGCCATGGTGACGGCGAGAAAGGCAGACGAACTTTATGTTGTGGAAGAACGCTGCGGCGCAGCGATACCAGGTGCGTTCTAAGGCCCTTCTCGTATACTTTTCAAAGGGCGGAAGGCGAACAAAAAGAGTTCGGAATAAGGACTTAATGCAGAATGCTGTATTTCTCCAGCGTCTCATGATTTGACGAGCCTTGCTCGAAAAGCATGTTTTTTTGGCCATCTCGCGCCCTAATTTTTTATCCGTAACATGGGTCTAAAGTATCAAACTGCCCATCACGTATAGAAGTTTTGCAGCAGCTGTGCGTGGGCACCGCCATAACTGACCTTCAGTTTTTTCCCCCTTATTACGTTTACTTCACTTCATTATTACCACAGCAGGCCATGTTATCGCCATCTTAGATTTTATTCTGCCTTTCTCCCCAGCACTGGCTTTTGTGGAGGCTCTTCCACACCAATTTCAGTGGGTCGGTATCTCGGTAAAACAAGAGGTCAGCAATGGCGGCTGTATTCTGGCGCGTGTGTAAAGCGTCTATAGGCTCGAAATATTATAAAAATGGAAGATCCCTTCAAAGCCAGCAAGAAAAGAAAACGAAAAAAAAATACAAATGAATGTTTATGTTCCAACAAAAAGCGCAGGAGGGAGCAAAATTTAACCTATCAGTGACGGCGTCTCTAAAATTGGCAGAGCATGGCTTGGTGAACGCAAGGTCGGACATTTTTTACATATCCCGCGGCGTTTTAGCGACCCTCCAGCGCCACCAACAAACCAGTTTTTTTTTTGACGGCTCGGAAAATTTTACTGGGGAACACAAAAGGGACGAGTACGGCAAGAGGAGAGGGCATAAATGAAGGAGAGGAGGAGGCTTCCGAGAGAATTCGGGGAGATAGTGTACGACATCTGCGGCATTGTCGGGATGTTTTCTAGTTTCTCGGGAAGACAGGGCATGAAGCTGAGAACGGGACATGCATGGGCAGAGTTTACAGCGTTTCCTCCACCTCTTCTTGTTGCTAGAAGCTGCCGAATGTGACATGCCGATGAATACGCAATGCTCTCCTAAGCTTAGGCTCCCGCGCTTCCGCCAATCTCGGGCCTTCGTTTCATCGGCTTTGCGCGCGCCCCAGAAGCAGTCATCGATACCTGAGAGATCATCAACGACCGCATTCATCACCGGACCTCCGGGGAATTCGTGTGCTGTGTGTGGTGTCATGTGCTTACGCAAAGCATGGGCGACAGCGGAATAACTGTGACATAGTGCGTGCTCTTAAATGTGTACAGACATCAGCAAACATCTTCCGGGATTGATTTCAGAATGAAGTTGCGGTGAGCTGACCCCCGATTTATCCGTTACAAATTAGTGCCTCCTAATAATTCATATGCCTTTTATGCGGATTTCTGGCCATAGAGCACAGCGCTACCATTTACCTTGTGCATTGGGCCGGCTTTCTCGGAGCGAGCCGCAAACATTTACCTGAGCAAATATGAGAGAAAAAAAAAGTCAAAGGCGCGTGTGGGTAATGTAATTAAGACATGTCGAATAAAATGCCTATGCTACGCTGGTTTCTTTCTTCAGTCTAAACAAACATTGGGAGTTGTATGTGACTGGAGTGCATGGAAATACCTTGCCCTAAAAGGTGATATCGCTTTTGCAAACACGTCAAATTGTCTAATGTTCACGCGACTTGAAAACGGGGTCATTTGACTCTGGTGGCGAGACTCTGTCACGCTGACTCTACCAACCTCATAGAATCAGATGACTCCCTGCGTGCCAAGTGGGGTCACTTGAGTTCAGGCGTTTACTATTCTCATTTGACTCCAGTGCTTTTGAGGGAGTCCGAACCGCATCAGACTCCTTTTTGCTGCCAGATGGAGTACCTCGACGCCATCACGCAAAAATGGGGAGTCAAAAGCGCATTTGACTCCACCTGACTCCCTTTTTTTCTAAGAGTGTACAAATGATTCGTTAGCATGCAACATGGTTCCAAATCTCACATTTAAGCTATTTCAGGTGCAAATTTAGAAGCGGGGGTTAGCATGCAATGCCATACTTGATAAAGAGATTACCAGGGCACAATTGTGCAACCATCTCCTGTGCAAAGGAAACAGAAAACTGAAAACAAGCACATAAACAATGTGCACAGTCAGTCTGCTCTGGCAACAAAACAAAAAAAGCTTTACACCAATTTGGATCGGAACTCATTGAACCCCCTAACAGCGGAGTCTTAAAAAAAAAAAAAAAAAATAAAGCACTTGCCAACAAGCAATGATTATGCATATTCAAGGCATTTCGTCGACAAAAAACAAATCCGCCGCCTGAAACCCAGTGCTTGCTAAGCCTTCCAGAAAAAAAAAACCAAGGATGCTTACATTATTGTTGATATTTGTGGCAGTGTTATACACACTAAACATTTTCACGCCCTTATTGGTGTAAATGGCATGGGTCACAAATCACCCCCTTATTGGTGTACAAAAACGCCCTAGAAAAATGGTGTTATTGCTCACACCCTCAAAAAACGGTGTAATCCCTTACACCCTACACAGAAAGGAGTGATTCTGCTCTACACCTATTTATTAGGGTGTGATGGCAGCAGTACACCCTACCAAAAACGTGTACTGCAGCTAGAAGAGCATGGTGGGTAAACCCCGAGACTAGTGACAAAAAATTGGGAAAACACAATACTGCCTCAAAATGTCTTGAGACGTGTTGTGTTGTCCCGATTTTTTGTCCTAGTCTTGGGTTTTTTTCACCATGATCCTTCACCAGCTCGCCTGCGCAGTAACTCTCACTTCATTCAGCTACAAGAAGTTATACTAAATGTGTAACACAGCACTTCATCAAAAAGTATTTACGGAGAAATGATTGCTAACAAATTGAAACATGTGGAACACTTTATTTTTTGAATCCAGAAAAAACGTGCATGGACCTCATCTTCTTCTTTCGCGAATTCGCGAGAAACCCATGTCAAACCTCAAATGCTGGCATTTGTGACCTAGTGTTAAGTTTTTGTGACAAAGCTACAAAATTCTTAGAGGCTTAAAATAAATGCACTCAAACTTTAAATAAGGCTTTCCTTCGCCTAAACCTACTTTAAAGCTTTCTGGCTCTGCTGACGTAGGCAAAACTCGACAGGCTGGCAGAGACGGAACGACCGGGAGTTGATCGAGGCGTAAACAGCAGTTCATGCTTGTAAACAGTAAGATGGTCTATTGAGACGGAAGCAGGACTACTACCAGAAGCATGCTTGCAGAGTACTTACAAATAAAACACCGATCTTATGTAATCCGTGATACTTGCATAATCCGGTTCGGGCACCACAGAAAAATTCGCAAACACAACGTCCAGGATGAAGGCGGTTGCTCACATTCAACGGAACTCTCGCCGTCGCCGATGAGCAGCTCTCTGTCGTGATAGATGCACAATCCGACTAGGGCAGCACAAAACTACGCAAACACAATGTCGAGGATGAAGGCGGTCGATCACAATCAGCGGAAGTCTCACGAGCGCCGACGAGCAGTTAGTTCTTTGTTGAAACGCGTCCAACAAACACAGCACAATAATTTTATGGACTCCGACGAAATTCACAAATATTACCAAAAAATTAGTATGAACGTATTACGGCCGTTCAAGACGAAAAACCACGGCTGCGACTGCAACGCACGAAAAACAGAAGAACACTGACGCCTGACGGAAGCTTTTTAGAAACCGGACCTACGTGGCCCCTACACTCACCGTAATTTGGAATACGGCAAAGACTTCGGCCCCAGTGAGCCCATCAGCGCGTCGGAGCGAGTCACGTGACATATTATAGTCCAAGCGTCCCTGTCCCACGGAGAACGGTCACGTGTTACACACCAACCCTCTGATTTGCTAGAAGCGGCCTTCGCACTCGCTCACAGCCACACGAAGACACAAAAGAACGTGTGGAGGCTTATCAGAAGACGAGGTCAAAGAGGGGTGGACAAAGCAGCTAATCTCCCTCTGCGGCTTTGTATAAGCCACCTGGGCTGCCCAAGGAGGGTCGCAAAATGGGACACGTCAGGACTTGCTTCACGCAGTGGCGTGCGTGCTCTGATGCCGACCGCGAAATCACGAAATAAATAACACAAAACAAATTCGAACGCATGAAACAAGAGATGCAATTTCACCCGTACGAAAAAAGAAAAAAAAAAAGGAAAAAAAAAGCGTCGGGAGGCTAGATATTTTGGTGTCAACTAAGGATCGCGTACTATAGCCGGGGTGTCATAAATTCGGCACTTTCGATTGTCTTGCGGAATTGTTTCGTTAGAACTACACACAAAAATAAAATCTCAGTGAAGGTGCTATAAGTAGTGCGAGGGCCAGTCAGGTGAGTTTGTAATACACGAAATGAGGGCGCCACGGCCCATAGTTTGTTCAGTGGTTCAGCGCAGGAGGTCTTTCTCTGGTTAAAAGTAAGCAGATTCCGTTTTGCTTCATCTTGTTTTTCTTTTCTTTTTTTAACGTCGGATTTTAGGCGGTTAAGAAATAGACATACCTCGCCGGCATAGGCCATTCATGCGGGAATCTTGAAGCTCAACCAAAAACGGCATCGCCTACGGTATGTCAGGATGGCGTCGCCGCGACCCATCCTTTTTTTCACAGATATTGGCTGGACCAAAATGGTAACGGCGCAATTTTTCATATTTGATCCTATATCGGCGCAATGCTGTGTGCTGTTTGGGTTGTATATTGACACGTCTTCGTTCATCTTTTGCGAGTGGAGATGTTTTGTTTTTAAGTCGAAGTTGAACTGATGAAACTGACGCACACGCGACACGTAATTTTCGGCTCCTCTCGGACGAAGAGTTCGATCGGAGTTGCAAAAACTATACTCCATCACTTCCTAACCATACGCGACTTCGTGTAGCGATTAATTATACTGGATGTTTATACCGCCGTACATCAGCAACAGTTTCAGCAAAGCAATAAGCATTAACGGATATGAAATCATGGGTGTATTAGACTGGCATCACCATAACGCCCCTTTCACACCGTGTTAATACAGGGCGTATAATTCGCCCATACACCCTTTTTACACGATTTCAGACGCCATCGCAA
This sequence comes from Ixodes scapularis, assembly GCF_016920785.2. Classification (NCBI taxonomy): domain Eukaryota; kingdom Metazoa; phylum Arthropoda; class Arachnida; order Ixodida; family Ixodidae; genus Ixodes; species Ixodes scapularis. The sequence continues at coordinate 1,048,353 of NW_024609876.1, forward strand.
TAAGCGAGGTCGTAAAAAGGGTGTGGAAGGGATGAAAAACATCAGCACACCCTTTTTACACCCACCGATATTCAAATATCGTGTAAATGAAGTGTAAGAAGGGTGTTTTCCTAACTTACACCCTTTTTACACGATTATGGGTGTTATAATGTTTAGTGTGTACACCAACTCATGTTTACAAACAAACCGGAGCGCCCCTAGCGGACGCCACCGGCGCCGCGCATGCACGATGGAGTGTGGGCAAGAAGCTTGCCGTCGCCCATAAACAAACCATTGAAATGCGATGCTGTTGGCGTCGATGTGAGTCCCCCTGCCCTTTTTCGCGTTCGAATCGTTGATTCTATGTCTTCCTGGCAATGTTTGACTACTTGAGCGGCCTCAACAAAATTACCGGGGCTCGTTACACCGCAAAACTTTGCGTGAATAATGCGACATGCAGCGATTCATTCCGCGCGGACGCCGCAGAATGCATGCTTAAGCCTGATTCGCATGATAAGATTTTGCTCGCAATTTTCAGTTGCAACGTCGCTGGGGCTGCAAAAGCATGAACCATAACTGAAATGGTCGACGTCAATACTGAAAATCGCAAGCACAATCAGACCAAGTGAACCAGGCATAACAAGTCAGTGACGAACACTGGTAACAATGATCAACATCCCCTTGTACCTCCTGTTTATATCGAGCCTGCTTAACAACCTTCAAACTTCAGTCTCTTGAGGCCTGCACTTCTTATCCCAAGTACCAGGCCAACATTCGGTCTACGGGCCGGTGTTGTCTAAAAGAGGAGATGACAAGCAGAAACGTTTGAAAGAGCACACAACAGTGCGAACGATCAGGCGGCCGTTTAACCTGAAGACGCACTCAGCGTAGTCCGCAGGTGATTCGTACAACTTGACGGTTTTCTGGCGTTCATGTTCATCAAATAAATCTGATGACCACAAGTATCCGTGAACTCAACCCAGAGTGCTTCCCGCCCAAGCAATTGTGGTCCGGCGGCGTCTGGTTTTCCCTCTCAACGGCACATATCCATGTTCTCGGACGAACCGAGCACAAGAAAACTGACCTTCAAAGCTTTCTCGACTCTTTTGGTACAGGCCCAGTCGCAGAGTTCTGACGAGAGAGCAGGTTTTTGCCCGGTTCCTTTCAAAACAATGCAGGAATACACGTCTCACATAGGGTACTTTCGCCCACAGCCCCAGACCGAAAGTGCGCCCCACACGCCACCACCGCGTTGTGACGTAACAGAGCCGAGTTTGTGTATACAGAAGAGAGGGCGGGGGGACATATAAGTCGCATACCTGCCTTTTAGATGTGGCACATGGGACAGAACGCTTGGTGCGTTCAGAAGTGAGTTGGATGTGATCAATTATATCTGTAAATAACAATCGCACATTTGTAATTCGAGTGGATGGCCATATATTTTGCTCCAAACAACCCACCCTGGCAGGCGCTCGACAAGTTGCAGTCAGAGAAGAGTTCATTTGTTACGTCGCTTGCTTCGTATCCCACAAACCACAGGCCATGCACGCTACTTCCAGGCTGGCGCGATTATTGGCTTTGCCACTTGGCGATGCCAGCACGTCACTACTTCGCCCTCTGAGACGCCCCAGGACCGGCCATGGCAGCCACGGCTTCGCAGTTGCGTTCAGGTGGACGCGCCAAACTTCCATGGAGCAGCACTGCTCTAGATTGGCGTTTATCTGGTGGTCTCATTATATGCTCCATCCCACAAGTTGTCTGCAGCAGGTGCAAAGGCACGAGCACGTTGCTTTCAAGCGTGCCATTCTTGCGCAAGTGCTCATGCAAACAAAGCTCACTGCAGTCCTATGCCCCCGTGCCCTCGCCTTCGTCTTTGCTGCGCACACCCTGCGAGACCGAGTATAGTCGACATCTATGGCTGGTATCAGCACAATTGAAAGTGCGATAGATCATAAGCTGTCTCTAGGTTCGTATGTAAGAACAATCGTGCATTTGCGTCAAGGATCGAGGGAACCAACTATGAGTTTTGCAAAGTATGAAATCGGAACCATATTAGCCTCTCGTGCAATAGACGTAGTGGCCGGAGGCAGTGCCGCCAGTAGGTGGAACTTCTCTGGACGTAATAATGGAATACCTATGCTAGGTGATTAACGCATGAAAGGAGCAGCAGACAACATACCGAGCCCAAAACAGCCATTCATGCGCTGCGCAAACGAACAACATCACAGAAGCAGTAAGGAGGGGGCCGCTAGATGTTTAGTACAGCCCACCACGGGGTACAGATGAAAATGGCGAAATGCCCACACTTGGCTCGTGCCCTCTCCTTCGTTCGCCCTGCCGAATTCCGTGAAATTGTCCAGATGCACGTAGACAGCACGGCAATCGGACAACATGGCGCCATTCCGAAAGCCCCAAGTTGAATGATGTATAGCCATTGACAGGTGTCACCACAAAAATAAGAGTTGCAGCTGCTTGCTTTGGCTTCAATGGTACAAGCTGTGCCAACAGCTCCATCGACCTACTTTGCACAGCTAATACAACCAATGCTAGACAATGATACAATTAGATAGCCAAAGCGGTGCAAGTGACAGCACTCCTAAGCCCCATATTTATTGCTGTAGCAGACACATGGGCCATAGTCGCTTGCTGTGTTCGCTATAGTTAGTAATAGCACCCGAACGGCAGCATGGCCTTGCAGTTGTCCCATCTACGGCACAAGCTTATTGCCTTCAAGAATGCTTTGGAATCTCGTAAGCTTGGAGCATGATGGGGCCTAGAGCCTGTGCTGCCAAAGCACAACGGAAGGTGACGAGCAGGTGCTGGAGGCCTGCCTGCTTACATACAGTGACACGGGACAGGTTTATGAACCTCCGAAAGGATGAGTTCACATGAAATTCACAACCGTTGCATTGTGGATATCGCATTATTTTTGTGTCTGCACGCAAGGGCAACCTTTGAGACGCCACGCACAGTGCTCGCTCATTGCCCGGCAACATCAACATGACTTTTGAGGCGGTTCGCTAGTTTCCGTGCGGCAGGTCACAGCTGCTGTATTATATTGAGTGGTGCCATCTACCCGAAGTCAATGAAAGTGTTCCCTCCCCGCTTCCCACTTTGCTGTTGGCCGGCGACTGACGAGCCTGACCTTAGACGCCCAAGTCGGTTTTCTCCGGTTTCCCCAGTGTGCCCTCATGGCACATCATAAATCGAGCGATCCGAAGGCGGTGTACAGCTGAGGAGCAGAACAACTGCCGAAGTTATTTGGCCGAAGTCCGAAAATCATTTCGTGGCCCCTTTAAAGACCAGTTTTGCTACGCACAAGCAATCGAAAGGATACAAACGTTTAGATATGCCCAACTACCTCGCATAAGGGTGGATCCAGGAGCCGCCACTGAGAGCAGAATGGTCGACATCCCGCAGGCCAGCTAGGCTTGATGTTTACAAGATCACGGCCAGTCAATCCGGTTTTGGTGGCGTGTCGTCATGTACACAATTTTGTGCTGCACACACGACTGGTTGGATTGTTTTCATCACTACAGAGCATCGCTCGTTAGAGAAATCGAATGGCTCTTCTTAGTGCTTGTACAGTCGGGGACAAGAGTCCCCAGGACGGGTGAGCTGTGACTGAAACGCATTGCTGTGCCATCTGCCGGCTGGTTGGCTGGTTTCGAGATTACACAAAAGCGCATGCGCGTCCTACTGTGCCTGCAAACATGTGTGTTTTCCCGCTCGTCTGCGGCGCGGCGCCTAACTCGGAATCGGGCGCGTGGTAGGGGCTCGGAGATAGCGCTTACTGACACGACACCTATAAAGCAAGAAGTCACGGCAGCTCAACTGAGCGATAAACTCGACTGGTTATTCGCGACTCCAGCGACCTATAGGGGGCGCCACCACCAAACAAACATGGCGGCTGAGTCCAGGTCGCGGCGGCTCGGCCGGGCCGCCTGAACAGGTGGCGCGTTCAATTTAACAGATTTTCTTTTGTTTAATGCCCAATTTTATAGGTATTTGAACTGAGACGGTTTAGTGTAGCCGGTGCAGGTGAACTTGCAAAGCATAGTTTTGTTTTGCCGGTGTTTTTTTGTTCTTTTCGTGTAAAACTTTCGTTTCGGAGATTTCGTTCAAAACCGAAACTATGGGCTCCGGAGAGACGGTAATATACTAATCAGTTTTGATCATCTAAGGAAAGTAGTGATGGCCTGTAGCTGAGCCGGTTGGTTATCCATGCTTACTGATTACCAGCTGAACGTAATGAAAAGCGACGAAGAGAGAAAGAAACTAATCTAAGGAAAGCGGCGATGACTATAGAATTGTTCCACAGAGAGTAACTTCTCAGCTAACTCGCATGCCTCGACCATGCGACTTATCTGTCCGCGAAATCGAGCTTTTGTGCGTATCCGCATTACGAAACAACTCCAGTCGTCTGCTCGGCCAACAACACAGGCTGCAGGAAAATTACGAAAATTAAGCAACCGCTTCTTGAGCCAAATACCATGTTAACCCGCCGGCGCCCCACTAAGCAGCTGATACTCGTATTTCAATTCAGGTTTTAGTAACAATCGAGAAGTCATTTTGCCGAGCGGGTTATGTATTAAAGTACGTACTATGGGGGGGGGGGGGGGGGGGGTCCCACTAAAGCGATATTAGTATATCCTTCGGGTTGAAATATGAGCTTAGTTGACTAGCTATAGGTGAGCTGCTGAATAAAAGTATATTTGACAGACGGAGACATACTGCTTAAACTTAGCCAAATGGTTCTATAGCCGGCAGCACGGAGACAAACTGAAGAGAGTCTTCATTGAAGATCCACGCAGAACCTCTATGCATTGAACTTCGCTTCGAATCCTGAACGGAGAAATTTAGTATTTTTTTGTGGCCGGTCCACCTGACCAATGTAGACGTATATTGCTGCTGGCTTCGACGTCCTCGTAATATAAATATTGGAGGCGCGATAGGTCGAAATGCCGTGACAGCATCTAACGTTGCGAGACTTGTCTCCCACCTTTTGGAAACAGATAATTTCCCTCATTCATCATTTGCAGCGAGCAAGTTTTTCTGAATCAAGTAATTGCGAAATCAGCCCAACTCTTTCAGTGTGGTCCAGAGGCTTTTTCGGTGAAAAGCAGCCAAGGTGAATAGCCAACGCACCGACCGGCGTGGGTGGCTCAAACTTGAAGCTAACCGAACACAACCAAACTCAAGAAAAGCAGCTATCGATCCTCCCCGTTCACTTGACTGCAGCATTGATGTTCCCTCCAGTATCAGTTACCAAGCAGTCGTCACTTTGAATGTGATTCGAGACAGACAAGAAATCAAAAAGTTTTTCCGTGATTCCCCCCATCCAAGAAATCGAAAGCACGCGACCGTGTGCTGTGGAGTAAACGGGCTTCGAAACACGTAATAGAAGAAAACAATCTACTGAGGCTTCACCACACTAAAGATCACTCGGGCGAACTTAAGAAATATTCGGACCTTCGTCAGCTTACATTGTTCGCCACCGCGCCGACAACACGTCTCCGCGAAAGCCACCAGAGACGCAGAGGGACGCGGAGCGACCTGGACCGGCTGGTTCCCGGTTTTCCCGCCTGGCGGCGTCCGTTTTGCTGGAGTCGCGAATAAAGCAAGGTGAGCTGACATGGTGAAATGCGGCGCAATGTCGCAGGCGGTATCTCCAGTTTCGGAATGTGTAGCAGACGCTCGTCAGCCGCAAGCACCATCTCCGAGGCAGTACCACGCGCCCAATTCCGAGTTAGGCGGCCTGCCACAAAATAGCGGGAAAACACACGTTTGCAGGCACAGTAGAACGCGCATGCGCCTTTGTGTGATCTCAAAACCAGGCGACCCGCCGGCAGATGGCAGAGCAATGCGTTTCAGTCGCAGCTCGCGCGTCCTGGGGACTTTTGTCCCCGGCTGTACAACTCACCGCAGGCAGGTTAACTTTACCCTGACGAAACATCCATGAAACCTATATGGCAGTTTTTTTTTGCATTAGCAAACCAACACACCAGTCTGACTGGATTTCGCAAGTAACAAAAGTCTGGCTCCTCTACGAGATGATGATCATCCTTTTGGTGCTCACGGCTTTCAGTGGTGGATAATTGTACGCACTCAAAGATCTGTACACCTTTGATGACTCACATGTAACGAAACTGGTCTTAAAGACTGGAGATCAGGTGGTCGTGGATGTCCGTCGACTCGCAGCCACAGCTCAGTCTTGGACATGTCACCACTCCCACGCAGACCTCCAACAACATTCTAACTCTCCTTGCAACAGTAGTGGAAACCCCAGCACAAGCACACCAGAGGAGCACTTTCAAGTAGAGCACTGCACGGGCCGGAATTTCTAGGCCCGGCCCGACCCGGCCCGGTAGAGACATGGCCCGGGCCTGGCTCGAGCCCGACAAAATTTTTAATTTCTAGGCCCGGCCCGACCCGGCCCGGAAGAGACACGGCCCGGGCCCGGCCCAAGCCCGACAGAATTTTTAATTTCTAGGCCCCGCCCGACCCGGCCCGGTGGCTGATAGCCCGAAACAACCCATTCCCGTTGGAACCGGTCCCGTTTCGACCCGTTCCCGAAACGAGCTCCCCATTTGAGCCCGTCGTGTTTCGACCCATTCTTTAAACGCCCTTCCCCTATGAACCCGTCCCGTTTCGACCAGTTCCCTAAACGCCCTTCTCGTTTGAATTTGTCCTGTTTCGACCCATTCCCTAAACGCCCTTCTTATTTAAACCAGTTTCCGAAACACCCTTTGCGTTTGAACGCGTGCCGTTTCAACCTACTTTCATAAGGCCCTGCACATCGCAACCTCTTCGCAAAAAGCCTCCATCGTTCTAAGCCTGGTCTGCGCTCCTTTTCTGTTTAAGAATATGTTCTGAAATAGCTTTACATGTCAACGCGTTCTTAAAATATAGAACCCTTTCAGGCAAGCTTAAGTTTAATATATTCCTACTTAACCCCTTAAAACGTTTTTTTTCAAGATGGTTCCCAAAACGTGCAAGCGCGAAACGGACTATGTACACTGCGCGACACTGATACCGCGAACACGACGTTGGCTCTTTTTTCGAATTTTGCTTCGAAATAGTGTTAGTAGGCACCAAAGTATACCGCTTAGGTCTGTGGCTCAGATGAGCACTTCTAAAGACACTAATAGTTTTGAAAACAGCCTTTTGATTATATGAGATAAACATAAAAACACGACGATCAGCTTGTTCGCGCTAATATAGTGTCGCGCTCTGTGCAATAAGGGAGTCAGAATAACGTAGTCAAACACTTTAGGCATGCCAAAATTAGCATCGCCATAGGTTTTAGATCGCAACGCTATTTTTACGGTACCCTAAGCGCTTGCGTACGTTTTTCTAAATCTTCCTAATAGTGAACTAGATATTTTTGAGAGCGATGAATCAGACAAGTTGACAAGCATATGACTGGGACTTTATCTTCTTTACAATTTATAACACTGAACCCTCGCTCACACACTCTAAAAAAAAAAGGTGTCAAGGGAGAGTAAGTGCCCTAACTTACTCTCCTTTAACTCTATCTGCATGGAAGTTACTCTTTCCTGACCGCTTCTTTCGATGATACTCTCCCTTAACCCTCCCTCGACCTCGAGAGTAACTGTAACGAGAGTTAGTTTCTCCTCGCGATATCACGGGCTGTCGATAGATGGCGCCGCTATGGGTTCGGCGCAAGTTCGACGCTGTTCGGCGCAGATATTTTTTTCGTTTTCTCGGGGAAACCTTTCTTTCCTATCCGCTTTTCTTTTTTTTCTTTTTTTCTTCTTCTTTTTTTTTTTTTGGGGGGGGGGGGGTGGGGGAGATGGGCAAGGATGTTTTAATAAATGAGTTGGTACAGCCTGCCTTGACGGGTTTATATTCCAGTATTTATTAACTGAATTATTACTTGCGGCAGGAAGATCATTGGAGCGGGGGACACTCCTTTATCCAAGCAATAGGCACTTAATGTTTTTGCTACACAGATATATTAGACAATGAACACATAGATCAGTGTGTAAACGGGTGTATGAGCGGATGCTGACGCGCGAGTGCGTTTATGTTTCGTTACATAAGTGCCTAGGGTTGTTATGTAGCCCAGGGATGTTTTTGAGGCATTGTTATATTTTTGGGGGGTCGTTTCAAGTTACTGCTGAGCCCGACCTCACTGATCGTAGGAACAGGTATATGTATAAAAAAAAATATTTTTTCCACATTCGCATTAAAAGCAAGCAAAGAGGAAAACCTCCCTCCGTGACAGAAGAGGTCGGCTTCGCGCGGTCTATTGCATACGCCACGTGACGACCATTTCATAAAGCGTCGCCCTAAACACGGCGTTCGTTTCGAAGCCATGTATAGGTTCAAAAAACCTATACATGGCGGCAAGCCAGGTTTATGGTACGTGACACTAGGGGCTCCCTTATTTTCACCGCCGTGGAGAAAATAAACGATGGAGCCAGAGCGTTTGGAAAAGTTGTCAGCGATGATTTCAAAACTTGTTATGCGGTCTTTGTTTTGAGTCATTAAATAAACTTGGCTTGACTACTACCTTTTTTTTCAATATTTACATTTCACTTTCCGAAGCGCGGGAGTCGATCAGTCTTCTGCTCTGTTCAAGAAAAGCTCTGGGGGGTTAAACCTTTAACTCTGCACAGTTTGCTACATTCTTAACAGTTTTAACCTTGCTCTCCGAAGCTCCCTTGGCAGGAAGGTTTTCAATATAAGGGAACATTCAAGATCGCTGCTCTTTTCCGCTGTTCATCAAACAGTTCGTAATGGACAACGGAAGCACCATGTAGCATTCCGGATATCGATATTTGTGGTACGGATCTCACTGGCTTTAAATATAGATACACTAGTGTGTATTACAGAAGTCTTATTTCGCTGTCCAACAGAGCCACATTTAAACTGCCATTGACGGGTTCACCTTACGTTCAGTTGATTCTACACAGCAAGCGATAGCTCAATTATTTTGGGAAGAACGTAGACTGATCTATGTCGCCCTACGATATGTTAAAAAGTATGCTAAGCTTCTTATGTTCAATGTCTCCGAGGTACGAAACACGGACGACAGAAGCTCAGTTAAAATGAATGAGCGAAAATGTCTATATGTTCTGTAACTAGCGGTAGCTTCCCCCATCTAGCATGGCCTTTGAAAAAGCCTGTGTCTAGACTGCCGTGGTACTCTTGCCAAGCGTTCAAGTGCCCACGTCCGATGGCACTCTAAGCACGCATTGGAGTGCCGTCCGAATGCCCTAAATGGGCTGTACAGAAGACGTGGGTCAGCGCGTCCCGAGAAGCGTAGCCTGCCGCATCCGTGAGCTAAAGAAATACGATTCACAAAAAATGTTTTCACCATCGAAGTGCTTCGGAGGTGAGGGAAGTGTCGCAAGCGGAAATTCAGAGGACCCAGAGAAAATTAGAGAGTAAATAAATTTAGAGGAATTTAGAAGATAAATAAATCTGTCTTTTAGAGACAGCCAAATTTACTTATAAGCTTGGTCTTGGTACCAATCCAGCCAGCTGAAAGTCATGATGTGGAAAGATTGTGAATTTTAATTTGGTCTCCTGTGTTTGTTAGTTACCGAATTGACAACAAACCAGCACCGACCAACCAGCTCTTTTACGACGCAAATATTTTCACGAAACAACTTAAAAAAAAACTTCGAAAAAAAACAAATAAATAAACACAAAAAAATAGTGTGGAATGGCCATGCTGCGGACACTAAAGTTCGTTAATATTTATTTTTTTTTTTTTTTTTTTATGGAGCATTAGTGCAAGCTGGGTGCGAGGTGCGCAAGGAACGAGCGAGGCGCCCGTTGAGTCCGGATTCCCTGGATTACCGCCTTCGGAAGCACACGCTGTCCTCAGTTGCCACACAAAGCCTTTAGTCATGGATCGGGGACTTTATCCCCCGTAAGCTGACAGCGCGGTGGAAACTGCGTGCTTGTTAGACCGTTTGACTGTCAGTCTCGCACCACGTGATCACCCCTTCTCCGCATACACACGCGAGGCGAGCGAAATCAAGCGATAGGAGTCAGGCCACTGAATGGTTGGCTAACGCGTAGCTTCACCGCATTGTCAACTTAGAGATGAACGAAATAAGAGCTCACCTCTACAATCAATTTCCGGCCTGTTATCGCCTGACATCACTTTCTGCGCGCGAAACCTCCAACCTTGAAAGCAACAAGATCGTTTTGCCCACGAGCAAGCTTCCCGGAACTTTAGAACGGATGCCTTGCGAACGATGGGGCCTAGAAAGAGTAGCGCTGCCATAATTTTTTTTTTTTTTTTTAATTCTGTTTTTGATTTTACGAACGGTTTCGGAATATATGACCGAATACCGTTTTGGCAACTCCACAGAACTAAGATTTAGTGACACTATGAATGTGTCATTGATAGTAGTTATTCCATGCGCAATTATGCATAAATATATAGGACAACGATAATTTATTTGTTATGTTTGTGAACACGGAAGATACATAAATGAATTAATTAATATATTTATAAAAGTATCTGTTTCACATTTTTTCTCAAGAAGGTCTTTCTCGCGCGCTTCATGGGTAACAACACAATCACTTAAGTACTGACGTGTGCACTTATATGGCAGAATTTTTTTTTATACAAAAGAATCTTACGTTAATTTACCTTAATTACTTTTCTCGATTAAATTTTTCCTATAATAAGGGACGTGCTTAAATGCATATATGCTTCTGTGCAACCCTGCTGTCATTGCTGCCAAAAAAAGCAAACATCTTTTTGATAGGACAGGTCAGGAGTGCTTATATTATAAATTTGAAATAAACACCCGTGCCAAAATCACCGGTGCATTTCCAATGAGAGGGGCCGCCATCCCGTGCTCGCCTGGCGTATAAATGATCAGTGAGTCGTCATTCGTAATCTATAGATAGTATTTCGGATGAAAACATTATTTCAAAGCAAATGAGGGCGAAATTACAGTCGATGTGCCATAGTGAATCGTTAATTAAACAAGAGTCCCACCTACACCAAATCTATGACGTCGCGCTTAGGCGGTGTTGCAGCCTGTTGAACGGAGCATGGCCGAACGCTTCACACTTCGGAAAATGGGTACATGCAGCGCGTCGTGCGCGGAGCTCTTGTGTGCAAACGCGTGTTTGTTTACACGCAATGAGTTGGTGTACACTCGATTCAAAGGTCAAACTGTTCGTGAGAGATTATTCGGCGTGAAGTTGGTCTGCCTTTCAAGATTTGCGACACTGGTTCACGCTGTACATGAGGCACGCGTAGCTTGTGCAGCACGACCGCTAACCTGAGGTCGTTAACGTGCATTACGCGCTATACTTAGTTTTACCTCAGAATGAACCGCAGATGCTGTGTCAGTGCTTGTGCACCCGCGAGCGCTCGTATGCCCGCCGAGGCGTCATCCAAAACAATTAGCTCGCGCTTTTAGCACGCGTGACCAACAATGGTCCATGCTGAGTTGAGACGAAGTATTCCTGGTGTTCATAGCACGTTCTGTAGAATGAGCTCGCGCTCCTCGTGCTCCTAGCTCCAACCAGTCAGCGACACGCGCGGGCTAGTGCGTAATCCTCCCTTTGAAACAGAAATTTCTAGCGCAAGCGGTCATTCCGCGAAAACACCTCTGAAGGCTGCACTTTCGTGCCGGTAGCCTTCGCTGTTTAAGGTCAAGCCTCGGGCACGTGCAGCATTCGCGCGGAAATATATTTTGGTGGTGTTGTAGCATTTTGAAGTGCAGGAGAAAAGTCGGAAGCCACCCGCATCTATTTCACGAGCAGAGTGCTCGCGAAAGTAGCGTAAGTATAATTTTAACGTAAGCTACCACTTTTAGAAACAGATTGTAATTGTTTCAATAATCTTCTATTTGTTCTTTTTTCCCAAAAAATTGATTCGTGATTGGAGTGATCTCCGAGAATACCGGTCACCAGTGATACCTGTATAGTGCCGTATTGGCGTGACGTTTGAGTGCTGTGCTCTTGATGCATCGTGTTCCTTTTTATTATTCCTGTTTTTTTCTCTTTTTTTTTGTTTTTTTTTTGCAATTTGACAACTGGATTTTTATGTAGTCGGACGCTGTGTTTCTCTATCTGTGTCAATTTCATAGTTTATGCACGAAATTAATCCCTAAAATAATTCCCTTAGCGCACTGTAGGCATTTTATAAATAAATAGAACAAATAAATATCCGCGGTAAGGATGCGCTAATAACTGACTAAATAATTTTCGATCAGTCTTTCATAAATCGGTACTTTACGACAGCTAATCATACAAATATTAAGCTGAGATATGTTTTTGTAGTGAAGGCAAGTGGAACCGTTCGCGAGTTTTAGAGATTCGAAGAGCTATCGCTGTAAAACGCGATAGCTCCAATGTACTTTTTTTTTCTTTTTTTTTTTTTTTTTTGCGGGCATGTTGGTTTTAATATATTTACTGTGGCGGATGCTTTCAACACGTGAGCTCTTGTTTAGTGGGGCATTTCTTCAGTAGTGCTCCCGCTCACTCTTGCCTCGGTATTACGAAAATCAAATGATTATTAACCCTTCCAACTAGCAATCCGGAAAATGGGTTTTATTGACGTGTTTCATTCGCTATGGCAATCGGTTTGTTGGATGATGCTTCATCGACGAAATCGTCTCGTCGACACTGCGCTGTCCCATCGACGGTTTCGTCAAAACGAGCGTTGTGTCGTTTCACAACGTAGCTTGCTTTGCGATAGCATTTATGGCCGAGCCCTGCGCACTTTACGCGTTCGTAACGGTCCGCCGGTCGGTCGTCTGTAACCATACAACAGATTGGAACCACCACGTAACCACAGTGAAAATAGCGCTCCATATAATAGTCACAAGGTCACGTGACTATAATCCGTGGGGGCGATGTAAATATCGTCACTGATGAATCCATGAATCCCGAACAAGAGCTCTGCCGGACAAAAGCTTTTCACGGACCGGTATAAAACCTCAGCACTTTTTTTCAGAGACCCGGATAAAAGTACATCATTTTATGACTACACATGAGCAAAGAATTAATGAAGAATTTCTTTAATTTCATTGCCGATCTTGATATGAGGACCGTATGTTTGTTTCTGGGACCGAAAACTACGTTCAGAAATGTCTCGATATGGGCTCATTGGGGCCGCCAAAAGGGGCTGCCGATGTTCGCGTCAATGAATCGCCGTTCCGTCGCGGCCAAATGCATGGGACCTTTCGCTCCAGATTATTAAGTTGACTCTATGACCTCGAGAGAGGAGCTTTGTACCCTAACTACGGGTTTATGGACTTCATTTCGTGGCCAGTGAAGAACCCCGTTGCGATTGACGGGACAAGAACATATTGTGAAACGTGGTTATACAAGGGCGGCTCCATGACTTTACGGCACAACTGCTGCCACAATAACACGCCGAATGCTTCCAACATGGCACCACCAAGGCACCACCAAGGCACTGATAGCAGACGATAACGTTGTTTTTGATTTAGAGTTTAGCCGGAAATAACGTCAGCTGCGAAACGCAAAAAAAAAAAAAAATCATACGAACGCTTATTACAGTGGACTGCCAAGTTCCAGAAGGGAGACCGCTTTACAAAAAGTTCATGCCCTGTGTACGATCTGGTGGTGCACGAAAGCACCCGATGTCAAAAGCCCGTGTCAAATGTCTCACGGCTGACACTCCACCCTTTTGCCCCGCCTTTAAAAAGCTAGCTTGATCAGAAGCCCATGACGCGAATCCCCAGATCATATGGCCGGGTTCTCACCGTGATGGCGAAGCATTCTGCTTTTAATTAAGAGACAGCAAGTGTGCACGCGAGCGTGTGTAACGTAATCATGCCGTCATTTGTAGACCCTCAACATATTAGGTTAAGTCATGGAACAATGATGCTACACCTGTACGATCGCCCACATGTGGTTGGTATTTTAGTCTACAGATCTGGTGCAATCCACATGTTTGCGTGCATTTTTTTTTTTTTTTTTTATGCGCATGTTTTGCTGTTTTGTTTATGTTGAGGCATAACCTAGTTAGCCTCGCTGGTGCTCCGAGGCAACGGGAAGTGGCTGACGATTTTCTTAAAAATCATATTGCCTCTTTTCTTTTTTTCTCTCGTTGGGAGACATTTGATTTATCATTCTCGTTTTAATGTTGACATTAGGGTTCAAGTTGAGTTCGGAGCGTCGTGTCTGCCAGACTCTTTTTGTCTTCTTGCTTAGAGCTGTCATGTTTAAGCAATCTCTATCACATTGGTTTTTTGGATACCGGGCAAGCAAATACCAACAGACAAGCGACAGAATTCGAGCGCCCTTCCCCAGCACGGGGGAGGGGGAGGGCGCACGCACCGACGGCCTCGAAACGGAATGCTTACAAGGTCGCTCGGCCTGGTGCAAGAACTCGTTCTTTCCTTGGGAAAGTGCGAGAGAGGGTGATGAGAGAACAGTTCCCCTCCCGTTTTCCCCACACTGGCCTACACCATCACCAATCTCTTCTAATCTCTTCTTTGTAAGCGAAGAGGACTCGTCCTTGAAGGAGGACTCCCTTCATTTCTAAGCTGACAGTGCCGAGCGAGCTAAGCGCCCACCGGACCAGTTATCACCTGCCTCGCTCTCTGCGCCTGGTCACAAGAGGGAGCGTGATCACGTGTTTAAAGACAGACGTGCGATTAGTTCACCGGGCACCCCTTAGCTTCCTCTACACTTTCAGCTTAGGAGTGACGGAGCCCAGCAAGCAAATCACACACACTAAAAAAAAAAAGAGAGAAAAAGAAAAAGAATAAAAAAAAAAGAAGAAGAGAAGAAAGCGTTCAGAGGCGCGCGCGCCAAAACGCCGTCGAGGCGAGATCTCTTTGCTTTGGGGCATTTCGCCATCGGAGCGGCGGAGGGAGGCCCACCCGAAAGCCGGCGCACTCAGCTCGCGGACGAAGACGTCTGTCACGTGATGTTTACTGGCCGCACCAGGCCGCACCGTCGGCACCCCTGCGTAGGCTCGCCGACGGCAGCTCTTCCAGCTCTTCCATGACTTCGTTGCCGCGACCACTTGTCACCATTCAACCGCACTTGAAAGGTGAGTAGCTCATTTTCGCATGCGCCTCTAGAGATAATCGAAGTGCAGAAGGAATGAAAGATGCGTAACTTAACGCGATAGCGCGTGTTGTGTCAGAAAACGCGCTCAACCTTGTTGCTTCCGCTTTCCCCACTCAGTTGCACGAGGGCAACGCATCCTCGCATCAGACTGGACGCGATTGACGTGTGCAGAACAAGGGCTCATTGCCATGGGAGTTTGGTTTGCTCTGGTTTCTTCCAAGCACTTTTTGTTCGTACCTTTTCGCTTTCCGTCGCCGTAAGAAGAACGGAAGAAATGAAAAACACTGAACCGCGCTCGTTGAATAATTACGATGGGCGCTCTCGCGTGCTGAAATTTAAAGAGAGCATGTCATATCTTCTTTAGTCTATTTATCTGTGTAAAAAAAAAAAAAAAGTTCTTGTCTTAGGCAGTGGTGTGTTCGTTTCACATCGCGCATCCCCGCTCCGCGAATGAGGCCACCAGACGGTCATGTTACATGTCGAAAAATTGCCTTTTTGGAGCGTTCCGGAGGCTGGCGGCAGCGTGCTGAAGTTACGTGTTTTACTCGTTCGTCGGTATTCGCCGAAAAAGTTATTTAAAACCCTGTGTAAGCCGTGAGACTTGCCGTTGAGAACACGTCAAAAGTTTTACGGAAGCGCAGTGCCGTAGGAAAAAGGCGCAACTCGTCGAAATCAAGTTTACCGCGGCTTGATCAAAGCTTCCTTGACACGCCGAAGCGCTGCGTGTCTCTGGCTTCGCGTGCCTGGATACCGATTAAGAATCGGCGCCGCGGCAAAGTTTTGAAGGTGTGTCGCGCGTAGATCTTTTTGCATCATATATCGGGCACGGAGTTCTGGGTCGTCCAGCTGTTCCGGCAAGTTGCTTTGAATAAAGAGGAAAAACAATATGGACGGTTGCTCTTATGCACTATTAACCATGGCTATTAACCATGTTCCATATCTGCTCTAATGGATCACATGGCAGCACAAATAGAGCAACGCTGTGGAGCAAGTTTGGTTTTCGAAGGCAAAACTACAATACAGCGAGAATTAAAATTTTTGAAGCGCGACCCATACGGTCATGTGCAGTCCCTTGGCCAATCACAATTAGGTGAGTCGCGCTCAAACGTCAAGTGCAATAAAGTAGGTTTATAATGGTTCGGCACTAATCAGTGATGAGGAGCTATCGTGCACAATATTCTGTATAAATCGTCTAACGACGAAAAAAAGACGTACTGAGTGCAACACAGTTTGTGCGAACAAGTGATCGCTGGTTTTTCCAGTTTTTCTCTTTGAAACCAAGGGATGTCATCCAAGTTATTATTGCTACGGAAAGAGCTCATATAATGTAAGCAAAAACATTTTGTGCTCGCTAATACTAATTTGAAGTGAAATGTGCCGATGTCGTGTTCGCGCTAACAGTATCATGATGTGTACCTTCCCCTCCTCGTTCGTTGCCGCTGGCCACTGGATCAAGCTCTTTCTGGAACCCGAGTGCCGGAAGTTACAAACACAGGGTGGCACAAAAGAATATTTACACTGTCTTTTTTACTGCAAAAATAAACTAGGCATCGCCGAAAGCTCATTCTCCGCCCAAAGGCAGAGCTGGAGGTCACAACCAGATGCCAAAGTTTCAGCCTGATCCGATGACTTAATCAAAAGTTATATGTGATTTTCTGAAAATTTCACTGGCAAATGGAGCCCATTTTTGCCCGTTTTCGGTTTCTGGTGCCATAGAGCCCCATGTGTTTGAAAACTCTGTCGGCTGCCATTTTCCCAATGAAATTTTCAGAAAATTACTTATAGACCGACATGCTGTTTACAAACAAGCCGGCGTTTGCCCACACCAGGTGTGGGCACTGCGCGTGCGCAGAAACCGAATTCGCGTGAAGGGAAGCGTCTGCGCATGCGCAGTGCCGTCGACAGCGCCACCGTAGCTGCGTGACGTCAGGGCTGCGTGTTGGTCTATAACTTTTAATTAATTTATCGGATCGGGCTGAAACTTTGGCATCTGGTTGTGACCTCTAGCTCTACCTTTCGGCGGAGAATGAGCGTTCGACGATGCCTACTTGATTTTTGCAGTAAAAAAGACCGTGTAAATTTTCTTTTGTGACACCCTGTACATTCGTCGGGGTAAAGCAAAACACTGCTCCAGAAGCACATATATGGCTTCACACACATTGCACTCGCAAAACACATTTACACATTGATTCTTTATTGTTATCCTAGCATGCGAAGGCACAGAGACGCAGTGCTTTTGTGGGCCAGGGAGCTTTCATCACGCCACTAGACCGGTGAAACGTGCTTTCGACAAGTTGTGCCTTTTTCCTGTGGCACTCTGCTGCCGTAAAAATTTCCACCTTTTCTCAACGGCAAGTTTCACGGCTTACACAGGGTTTTAAAAAACTTGTTTGGCAAATGACGACAAACAAGTAGAAAACATGTCTTCAGCTCGCTGCCGCCAGCCTCCGCCACGTTCCAAAAACAATTTTTCAATGTGCAAGATGGTTGTTCGGTGGCCGCACTCGCGCTGCAGCGAGCAAGCCGGGATGCGTGATCCGGCAATTGTCATAGAGACCGGTGGTTCGTTCGTTTCGCGCTAGGCCTAGCGGGCGAACGACGACCGTGCTTGCATAACCTACCGCAGGATGGCGCCACCGACATCATTAGATGCTGGCTGGAAGCAGACGATGATGTGCCACCTGCTTTGGCCGCTATGATTTATTAAATACTTTCAGCGGATATGATGTGTTACGGCTTGATAATAAATAGGACTGAGGTACACAAACCACTTCTGTCCCACGGTGAGCTGAGCGAGCACTCTGCCATAGACGGAAACAATTTTGTCCTTTTATGAAATTAAGGAACTCCAAGTTACTCGCTTATATTTCCCTACGTAAAAGCAACTATTAAAATATGTGCTCGAGCGAAAAGTAGCCTCTTTCCGAGAAGTGTTCAACTTTTACTTTCCCTTTATGGTTGCTTCCCTTTGGCTGGAACGATTATTGATGCCTTGCATGGGAGGAAGTTAGGTGTCAATCATTGTTTCAGTGGCCCCAATTACTTGAGAAACACTTGTATGATCCTTCCTCGCTATATTTGCATTTTAAAGGGATGCTGAACCGAAATCTGGATTCCACAAAACACGGCGGCAAAAGCGTGCAACGGGATGCTACATACACCAAAACATCACCCATATAGCGATATCTCGACCACATTTTTTAAAAAAGGAGGCGCATTTGACAGATATGTTGCTGTCCTCTTTCTTTGAGAAGAGTCGAGAAGGAGAGGGAATGGTCTTGCGTCTTGCTCGCCTCGTCGCCTTGATGGGGCGAAGCGAAGAGAGGAGAAAACCAGATACGTTGACTCCACGTCCCTCGTCGGCCTCGTTCAATCTCAATCTCTTTTTCCAAAAATACTGCCGTCCATACGAAATGTCTCCTTACCAGTAGTGCTGTAGGGATTGTAGCGTCCCATCTACAGCTCCTGCATTGTTTTCTGAAATCCAAATTTCGGTTCACCATCCCTTTAAGGAAAGTGCATGTTGCGACGTGTAGTTTATTCGCTCTGTTAAAATAGTTTTATTGCAATGCAGCTGTAGAAGACTGAACTGATTTAGTAAATGGATCGAGATCTAAAGGCATTTTGCGTTTTTACTTTCTATACCCTTCTATTACAACACTTCCAACAACAATCTTTTTGCTGCTAATATTTGTCTGTATTATAATCACAGTTAAAATAGTTTTTATGGCACTTTGAGGAACTGCGGGGTTTTCTATAGTACTTGCATCGCGTTTTACAAGGTGATGAACGAGAATCACCTGCTCCAAAAGCTGAAATCGGAGGGGTGGGGGACACGCTACCACAGCCATGATGGAGCACTCACACATATTTTTGTTGCAGTCTATACTTCTGAGCATCGCCAGCAATGACGGGCCCATGTGCTGGACGGACCATGGGACGCCACTGAACCGATCATTCTCGAGCCAACCACGGGAAAACAGCAGCTCCCAGAACCCATCCTGGTGGATTTCAAGTTAGGAGCATTAGGAGCCTGCCAACATTGGTCGTCGGCTGCGATGCCTCTACAAAAGCCGCTGTCCCATGCCAGCCATTCGGGGCACGCTACCACAGCCGTGATGGAGCACTCGAACATCTTTTTGCTGCAGGTTGGTTATTTGAAAACTTCAGCTTGCTGTCATTTTAGCAACTAATGTCTGCTAGTGGTATTGTGGCCCAGTGATTGCCAAATTTAACACAGCTCTCTCTAAATTTTCTGACTATTATGTTGTAATTTTTTTTTTGATTGTACAGTTAATGACAGCTAGTTACTTTCCAAACAAAAGTTGCTAGAATTTATTCTTGCCTTTGTTCTATGTGTTCGTATTTGGTTAGACAGTACTAAACCCCGGTACAAGGAAGATCTTGAAAACTAGGGCAACAGAAAGAAAAGACTATTTAAGGTAGCCAAAAACTCGAATTTCGAGGCAGCCTGAACCAAATATAACTCTTGGGCCAAACTCTGTATCGAACGTATGCATTTCTTCGAAGAAAAATTTTAGAACTGACCTGCCTTTAATATAAAAAATGACGAAAAAACGTTTTGGAAACTTATTTTCCTATATCAGTCATTCCGTTCAATACTCTTGATGAACAATGATGGCAGTGTTATTTCGGACGCTGAATGTCCTACGGTTTTGAACAATTGCTTTTAGTCTACTTTTACTGATCGAGATAGTTCCTTCTTACCTTTTGTACCAGATGTCGATTTTAGGTATATGGACCCTATTTCTATTACACCGTCTGAAATTGCGATATTAATGATAACCTCAAAATTTTCAGCTCGGCTGTTGTCGACTCAATCAATACAAAAATTAAAAAAAATACCAAGGGTGTAACCAGTGAAATATTCTCACAAAAAATAGGTGACGAGGCGAAGTAAAACTGAACAAAGTGAAAGGTTTAATGGGGCAAACTTTGCCCAAATTAAAGGGAAATAACAGCACGTCGGAGGCGTCGAGTGTCTTCAATACAACAGGGTCAAGCACAAGCTATAGCTGATTGCATAAGGCCACGCGGGGCTTCTTTTATAGCACTCTCCTTTCTAGAACATTCTGTTCTAGAATTAACCACGGCCTTCTCAAATTTTCTAGAAGCATCGGCTTAGGAGTAAATAAAAACATCTGCCGTCCCAGGATTCAAACCCGGAACCTCTGCATGACAGTCGGGCGCGGTGCCCACTGGGCTACCCCTAAGCACGTAGTAATATGTAGTCTACTTTTCCAGCATTCGTCCACTGGTTGCGTCCCACCCGAGTGGACGGTTGGGAAGGTCGTTCCAATCTACAAAAGTGGCGACCGTCACTCTGCGGGAAACTACCGTCTCATATCAATAAGCAGCGTTGTATGCAAGTTGTTAGAACTCGAAATATTTTCTCATGTATCGCATCTGGAATCTACTAACAACTTTTTCTACAGAAATCAGTACAGGTTTCGTAAAAGATAATCATGCTAGAGGCAGTTGCTGGAGTTCGCCCATGATATTCATGTTAATATGAACACTAACTCCCAAATATGATGCCATATTTTTTTTATTACTCTAAGGCTTTCGATCATGTATCTCACTGTCATTTAATATCAAAACTTTCCTCACTGAATCTTGATTCTCTTACTTTATCATGGATTCAAAGGGATGACTACCCAGGATAAGTGCTGACTAACAACTGATTTTTCATTGGAATGTGTAAATGGCACTATATTCGCTCAGGCATGGGGCGCACCATGGATTTTGCACTTTTTTCTTCTTCATTGCACACTCCACATGCTAACCAAGATCCAGAAAATGAATCTCGCCGTTCGTTGGAGTCAGTGAAGGTTGGCTTACTCAAGATGGTCTGTTTTTTTATTATGTAATAGGTTTCCTTCATTTCTCTACACATTTGGTTTTGGTGTTTAAACAATACAATGGTGTTCGAGAACTGCGGTTTGCACCCGCAATCTCGACAGTGCACCGCTAAATGCTAGTATGCGGTCCCTTGCAGTGAGCTTTGGTGTTCTCAGAGTCCGATGTTCAGGCATCGCCCGGTCACCTAGGTATCCTGGTCACCAGATAAAAATCAGAAATATTAAAAGATGTATTTTTGTAGTTATTGGAGCTTTAAATATTCTACAAGGTTTTCTGTATGTCCAGTAACCTATGGTGGCTGTCATGTAATGAGTATTCTAACTTGCCTAATTTCTGTGTCCTGGTCCCTTTCAAGCAATTTCATTTGGGTTTACAGCTTTCTCAAATCACGCTGGCACCTGCAGTGCACTTGCGTGTAACTCATAGTTTGCAGGTATCGGGTGGTTTAGTTTGTCATTGCATTCTGTTCAGAACCTAACCACATTCCACATTTTTTGTTTGTCTTTGTTTTCAAGGTTGTATAGTTGTTCATATAGACCTGATTGCTGTGCAAGTTACAAACATTGCCTTCCACTTGTAAGCTGGACGTAACCCACTAATTATTTTTCAAGAATAAAGATACAAACATGTTTTAGTCAGTGCTGCATCGTGTGTGCACTTGCTTGAAATCTCTTACTAACACGGTGTTCAAACACCTATCTCTGGGAGTTGCACTTGGCAGTAACCTCTGAAATTAACTTGTGACAGCAGGCTTGAAGAAACTCATTGAATGTGGAAATATTTTGAAAAGTATTTTTCAAACTTGCCTTTTTAAAATGGTTTCATAGCATAAGTCACAAGTTGGTTTCACTGTTTAGTGCCTGCCAGAATGAATCTGAGTTACCTGCACTGCGATTATGTATAACTCATAGTTTGCAGAAATCGGGAGGTTTAGTTTGTCATTGCATTCTGTTCAGAACCTAATCACATTCCACTTTTTTTTCCAGGATCTGTAGTTCTTCATATGGACTTGATTGCTCTGAAAATCAGAGATTGCCTTCTACATGAAAGCTGGAAATGGCCCACTAATTATTTCTTGAGAAAAAAAAGGTATGAACATGTTTTACCTTGTACTGTATCTTGTGTGCACTTGCTTCAAATTTCTAACAGTGTTTAGGCACCTGCTAACCACTGGGATGCGCAGCTGGCGTTAACTCCTGAAAGTAACTTGGCATCACAACCTAATCACATTTCATGGGCACTAGATATTTAATTTGAATTGTTCCCGCATCAAAACTTAGTTGGCGTGTTGTCCGTAACTTGCGGCGGCAGAAAGCTGCAACTTTTAATCACTGAGCTGCACGTCATGCGTGACAACGGGAATCATTCAGACATTACAAATTAGCTGCCGTGAATCATTCAGACATTAAAAATTAGCTGCCGTGAATCATTTAGATAATAAAAATTAGCTGCCGTGTTGTCCACACCTTGCAGCAACGGCTAGAGCCTGTTGAGCTGCTAGCTGCAATGATCTAATAAAACGGACGTCTCGGGGAACAACAATTATGTTAGTAAAATGCTCTACTTATTGTTCACTGAGACATCCATTTTGTTAAGTCACTGCAGCTAGCAGTTCAACAGGCTCTGGCCGTTGCTGCAAGGTGCGAGCTACACGCCAGCTAATTTAAACGATTCCCGTCGTCGTGCGTCACGTGCAACTCGGTGATTGAGAGTTGCGGTTTTTCGCCGTCGCAAGTTACGAACAACATGGCAGTTAATTTTTGATGCCGGAACAATTCACGTATCCGTGCATCACGTGCAGTACAGTGACTGAGAGTTATAGTTTTCTGCCTTGCTTCTACGAATCGAGTTACGGGGAAAACCACAGGGCCTCATTACTGTCATGCACGTAATACATAGTTAATGCTGTGACCTTGATGGAAGACAACGGTAATTGTACCGGCATCAAAAATTAGGTGGCAATTCCTATTAATTTGTCGAATTTTTTTTTTTTTTTTTTTTTTTTTTTTTTTTTTACAGTGAATGTATTTTTTTGTCAGGATTCTAGGAGCTTGGATTGTATCTAACTCTGGACCAGGAATCTCCGACGAGTCCAGCGTGTAATCCACGGCAAAAGGCCCTTAAAGCGCTATTTGTAAGTGCTTTTTATTCTATAATAGTCCGTGAGAGACGTTATGATTGGTTATTTTTGTGTTCGAAGTCATGTTTATTTAATTTTTGCTGTTAAAATATGGCTGTCTTCTTGGTGGTAGATGTGTGCCGTAGTAAAGTCCTCCCAGTAGGTCCAAAGCGAAATGCCACAAAGTGTTGAGTTAGTGCTTATTTGCCAAGATTCGGCATGTTGGGTGCGAGTGTAGTGTCAGTTTCGTCACTGCAATATTTGAATATCCTTGCCAGTAATTGTCTTTACTCAACGAGTTTTTTTCTTATGTGACTGATTTATTTTAATTTCTTGATTCATTCAAATGTCATGTTCTGTTCAACTGTCATGTTCTTTCGTATAACAAGGCATTTATTCGACTTAATTTAGTAGTACATTTGACACTGGTGAGCTGAAGAGGGAGGCCAGCGATTTGATTTTTAACTTGTAAATAATATGGAGGCAATATGGGTACATTTATGACTACATATTTCTGTGTCGCAAATACCGTAAGCCTTAAAACATTTTTTTTTTGTTTTCAAATCAACATACAAATATAGGCGTGAACTTAAATGACAAGGTTGTAATTATCAGTTCTTAAAAACCCCTGAAAAGAAAAATTTTTTTTTTAATGTCTGGTTGTTAAAGAAAATTGAAGCGAAAAAAAAATTATTTTAGAGAAATATTGATGGTGCGAGGTGCCTTGCAATTATTGCCACATTCAATTGGGGCGCACGCAGCACCGAGAAAGTGCTGCCCCCAAGGCCGCGCCACCGCGCGGGTGCAGCGTGTGACGCACTACGAAGTGAACACGAAGCATTCCGCCGTGCAACGCGCTTAGCGTGGTCACTTCAAGGGCAAAACATAGACGGGTGGACCACTGAACAAAATCCGCCGCGAGTGGGGCGGCGGCGCGCACCATCTAGCGAGAGTCTCCCGAGTCGCCATGTTTACCGATGCCAGGAAGACGAAGCGAGGGAAAGAAGGGGCCGAAGGAGGCGGAGAGCGGTAGCTCAAGGCCGCGCCGGCCCGCAGTGCGCGAAGCTGCATGGTCTCCTTTCGACGGTGCAGCTGGTGCTGCAACGCGCCGGTGTCGTGCGCCGCACCAAGTCCCAAATGAACGTAGTGCAGCCGCACCGACACGACCATGTGAACGCGACGGGTCAGTCGGTGCAGCGCGGTGCGGTGTGGTGCGCCCCAATTGAATGTGACATAAGTCACCCAGGCAGCACCGAGTTCTGGGCCAAAACTTCGCTTGCGTCTGGCAGTTTAGGGCATTAAAAAGCCCGAAGAAGCCAAAGTAGTGCCAAACCTGACCTCCCTTGGCAACAGTCTGGGTATCTTGGCCCTAATTCGCCAAACAAGTGCCAAACTTAGGCTTCGCTGCCGGGTAGTTCGGCTATTATCTGGCATCTTCGGGCCTAAATCGCCTAACAAATGCCAGATGTAGGCTTACTGCCCGTTAGTTCGGCAGATCTTTGGCATTTTTGGGCCAAAATCGCCAAACTAATGCCAAAGTTAGGCTTCACTTTTTGATAGTTCGGCTATCACCTGGCACATTCGGGCCAAAATCGCCACAGATGTGCCAGAGTTAGGCTTACTACCTTGTAGTTCGGTAGAGCTTTGGCATTTTTGGGCCAAAATCGCCAAACTAATGCCAAAGTTAGGCTTCACTTTTTGACAGTTCGGCTGTCACCAGGCACATTCGGGCCAAAATCGCCACAGATGTGCCAGAGTTAGGCTTACTATTTTGTAGTTCGGCAGAGCTTTGGCATTTTCGGGCCAAAATCGCCAAACTAATGCCAAAGTTAGGCTTCACTTTTTGACAGTTCGGCTGTCACCAGCACATTCGGGCCAAAATCGCCACAAATGTGCCAGAGTTAGGCTTACTACCTCGTAGTTCGGTTGAGATCTGGCATCTTTGGGCCCAAGTCGCCAAGCGAGTGCCCAAGTTAGGCTTCGCTTCCCGATAGTTTGGCTGTGATCCGGCAGCGACGGGCCAAAGGTGCCAAACAAGTGCCGGAACTAGGCTTACTGCCTTGGAGTTCGGCTGATGAGGTATTTGATGTACGCGGGTGGTCTTCATCTTAATTAAATAGAAATCAAGTTTTATTCGGCTGGCAACTTTATCTTATTTTGGTTGTCTCTTGATTTCTGCAGTCCAAAGGTTGGCTGAATGTTTTGACGCGGCTGGAGCAGGCTTTGCAAACGCAAATTGTGCCAGATGTTTTATTCGCGCGTAGGTACACAAGCCAATATCGGGACGCGCCGTGAGACTGGTTCGACATTATGGCGCGTTCACACCGGCGACGCGATCTAGTCGCGCCATAACTTTCATCGCAGAAGCGACCATCGCGGGCAAAAAGTGACGGGTTTTGAGCAGTCGCTTGCTGACCCGACGTTTTGCGATGCACTCTAGTCGCGGAGAGGCCGAGCCAACCAACGGCGTTCGGAGCGAGAGTTTTTGAGACGCGACTCGCCAACGAAGGCATTGGACTCGCTCATCGCGCACGCCAAATTGACCAACTAATTACTTTTTTTTCTTGTTTTTTTTTTTTTTTGTGATGCGATTTAGTTGGATTGCGCTACTGCTTACATTCCCGGTGTGAATCCGCCTTTACAGAAAGTGCTGCCGTTGAGCTAACACTGCGCAAGACGGATGTGCGCACGTCTCAACAAGATATATCATTATTAAGGGGTGTCCAAACAGGACACTAAAAAAGCACGACTCCTACAAATCGTGAAAATTAAAGCGGACGCGCCCGCTTCAAGCCCGCTTCAATTTTCACGATTTGTCGGAGTCGTGTCCTGTTTGGACACCCCTTTAGGCGGCGCATTGCAAAAGCGAGCGTGGCTCTGTGCGTGTCTTGCATCGTGATTGAGCACTGTCAAATCCTAGCGATAACAAAGTGCGGAAACGACCGTGGCTCTATTGCGCGGTTCCCGCATCACACTTGGGGGATGAAAATGAAATCCCGGAAATTGTACTATTTTAGCGTGTTGATACTTTTTAAACATTAAAAAGTGGAGACACAAAAGGGACGATAACGACAGGACAGTCTTTGAACTTTAAAGGCCGCTGTACAAACGGGACGTTCTGCATAGAAGAACCTTCTGTCCCGAAGCTGGGGGACGGGGAGGGAAAGGTCAAGCGTTGGATGAAAAGAGGTCTAGAGAATGGGATTAGCCTCGGGGCGAGCCATCCTCTCGAGAGGGAGTGGGGACGGAACAAAGCTGCCGTGGGGTTCCGGCTAAAAGGTGGAAGAAAGTTAAGCCTGTCAAACGGCGACCTCGGATCCGAGGACGGGCACGCCAGAGAATTTGAAAATAGCTGCTTGATTAGCCGGACGACCCAGTGCGGTCTACTGGTTCTAGAAGGTGACTCGGAAGAAGAAAACTCGTTTTGGTCGAAAACTCTAAAAGCATTCTGGACGTGAACTCTTGCCACAAATAAAAATAACACATGCATGAAAAACTGCGAAGGCACCTAAGCTTTCGCCTATGATGTGGGAATGCGTGAGCATTACAGGCAGAGTTATGTTGGCGCAACTTGCATTAAAGAAAGAAAAAAAAAGTTATGTTGGCGCAACAGATAGCGCGCTAGTTTCACGATCAAGAGGGCCTAGCTTCGAAACCGGGCAGGGGATGGTTTTTTTTCTCGTGTTATTTTTTTTTTCGTTTTTTTTTTTTGTTTGGTCACGTGACAAGAAAAATCACATGAACAGAATTTTTTTTTGGCCAAGTCACCAGAGATTTTTTTTTTCTAATTTCTCCTTTTCTTCAGTCTTTCTTTCTTTCTTTCTTTTTTTTTTTCCTTTTTTTCGGTTTACGCTTCCTATCGCAAAACTCTTTGCACCTATTTCGCGTTACATTGGCGTTAGCCAAATCATTTTATTTATGGCAGGGAATTCTGCCGTACGTATCTTATGTTACTATTACCAACCCTGGATTTCGTCC
Organism: Ixodes scapularis; assembly: GCF_016920785.2. Taxonomy (NCBI): domain Eukaryota; kingdom Metazoa; phylum Arthropoda; class Arachnida; order Ixodida; family Ixodidae; genus Ixodes; species Ixodes scapularis. The sequence goes on from NW_024609876.1 coordinate 1,075,369, forward strand.
GGCAACCAGTTTGGGAATGACGACGCCAAATTTGTGTTATAATTTCTTTGAGGTCTAAGGCCTCGTTATCCGTCGGTCTCTAAGATTGGCTCTTCAAGTATCTTTTGGGAAAAAGTTGACGACAGGCATTTTTAAGGAGCACGTGTGTCGACCAGAGTGAACATTGCTGAAGCGCCTCTAGTGTGATTTTGGCCGTAAATAACTGGAGGCCCCGGGCAAACCAACCCAATGGAGAAAAGTATCTACCTTTCTGGTTTCATAGAGGGGCGGCGGAGAAAAGCTCACCGGAGAAAAGCTCACCGGAGAAAAGCTCACCGGAGATAAGCTCACCGCAAAACCGGCAGATGCGGAGAAAAGCTCACCGATATTTTTTTAGCTTAGCTTGATTCTGCGTTAAACGTGGCAATTTAACACAATTCGCATTCGTCACTTCATTAAAAATATGTCCTCTTTTTTGTAATATTTTTGAAGTTCATTGGGCATATTTACCAATTCCTCAGAAATTAGTTGTCACCCATTCTATAAATTTACTAATGACAAAACATCGTACATCGATAAAAAAGGCAACAATTTATTGACAGCCAACAGCGCGCCGTTGCTAGCTCTGCCAGATAAAGAAGTTTGTTCTTTGCGAGCTATAATGAATAGCGGGGTGTGAACCGGTTCAGCTCCAAATACCGTGTAGTGCCTAACAGATAAGAAGGTGTTTGTTGATGTAATCAGTGTCGGCTACACTGTTTTCTTTCTGTTAATTTCACTAACAAAACGTTAGTTGCGAGAACAGCTTCGCTTGTCGTGTTTGTTTTCTTCACACCGTAGTCGTCGTTTGAGCGGTTTTCATCGTGTATATAATGTTTACCAATTCGCCCTATTCGCTGCGTAACAGAAGACTACTTCTTCTATAGGTTACGATTAACAACGGTGCCATTGCGCAGCTTTGAAGGTGATGGGTGGCTCACCGTAGAAGGGCACTCAGTATCACACAAAGGGAACGTGTGAAAACACCAGCACGAACGGCTAGAAAGCGTGCATTTCCGTGGAAGAAAGAAGCCTCGATATCCTATTGACTGTTTTATTCTGTTTTCAAAGGTTAACAAAAGCTTCAAGGAGAATTTCAGGCACCGCGTTGTTGCGCATGCACTTTTGAATTTTCGGCAGTTACAGCTTTGATTTTCTAGGTTTTAGGCAGACATCATTAATCTTTTTAACTTTTTCCTGTTCTTCAAGTTTATAAAGTTTTTAGTTAGGCTTTCGTTGCCTCGAAAGTATGCGACAGAAAACACTCGCCCGCAATTATTAATTTGGGAGCAACACACCCAGTAAGCTTAACAAATATTACAAAAAGCACATTTTCTTTTTTACAAAGCTGACGAATTTTAATGATTATAAATTGATATATGTTACGCATTATCCAACAGCCTCCATATAAAAAGATGAAAAAATATCGGTAAGCTTTTTTCCGCATACGCTCAATGGCCGGTGAGCTTTTCTCCGCATCTGTCGGTTTTGCGGTGAGCTTTTCTCCGGTGAGCTTTTCTCCGGTGAGTTTTTCTCCTGTGAGCTTTTCTGCGGGATTCTTCATAGAGAGCTATGAAAGTCAGAAGGGACGAATCCCAGCCGAGTCAAACTACAGGCTTGCAAACGGAATCGTGTTGATAATAGCGCAAAGGAGTTTGTATGACTCTCTCTGGCGGTGCGCAGAGGGTAAAGGCACGGAGGTAATATATGCTTTTGCCCAGTCACCTCGCGAACGGTTGGGTATTGGCTGCAGAGATCCATTTCGCGTTGTTTTATTACGGGACTATATCTTGATTTCTTTGTTCCTAATTTCACAGACGGAACGAAATCGCTTTTCTCGTGTGGTGTCACGGCGGGAAGACAGAAATCAATCAGAGTACCGAAATTCGACGCTTGTGCTCGTTCTATAGCGCTTCTAAAAACCGTGCGATCACGACTGTGTATCGTCAACATTGCATAAACTGCCGTTACTTGTACTCGTATTGCATCGTGAGGGAACGACTATGACTGGGTAAACAGAAATAGGGAGAATGGGTGCGTGTGATTTGTTGAAGTTCAAATCAACAAATCGAGCTTCAACGAATGCGATAGTATTGCATTCACTCAACCAGCTATATGAGTTTTCAGATCCTTCCAAGTATGCGATTCGTGTACTGCCAGTGGTACCTCAGTTAAATTAAAAAAACAAAATCCACGTTAAAAAAAAAAATACGGTGACTCGAGTTGCTCCCGCGCCGAATCATGTTTCACGTAAGCGTAATTTTGGGTTTGATGCACGACGAGGGGTCTTCAATCATAAAAATATTTTGATTACGATTATTTGCGGCGCTAAAAATTTGAAAGCCAAGCAGTGAAGACGATGGTGTTCTTATAAATATTATATACATTTTATTTTACACTGTTTGAATACGCTGCCGTCGTTATGTCCTTGAATTATTGGCTAACTTGTGGCGGACAGGGAAGTCTTGCAGGACCATTATGAATGGACCTACACTAAACCTGCCGCGCTTCGAAAAATGTTAGTCCAATGCATACCAGCTTGTTCAAGGCGGGCGAAGCGTTACACATCCGGGAAAGCGCATTAAATCGCTGCCCGCGACGTTTTTTATTTTTTATTTTTTTTTTTATATTTTTTTTTTTTTTTTTATTTTTTGTGCAGCGAGATAATCTTTAGTCAAGCAGCACGCCCCCTCTACGGCGGGTTATGCCGGATTAAAGGAGGCGTCTCCTAATCCATTCTCCGCGTTGGTCCCTCGAGGGAGGGCGGTGAAGGGAGGAAAGGAGGGCAGGAGAGGAGGAAACGCAAAAAAAAGTGGGAAGAGCGAACTTTATTTTCGGCTTCAACCTCGAAACCCGCCCGCTCCGTGGGAGTACCGGAAAGAGAAATCTTGGCGGAAGGAGAGGAAGCGAAGGAAGTGTACGCGATCCCCCTGTCCTGCGGGAGCAGGTACATCGGGCAAACGGGGCGATGCCTCAACGACCGACTTCGAGAACATCAAATGGACGCCGAAAGAGCTGCTTTGGAGTCCAAGCACCCGATCGTCATTCACGGGAGAAAATGTCCCGGTTGCGCTCCTAATTTATGTAATAACAAAAACGGCTTGACATAACAAAAATAACAATTTAATTAAACGTTGCGCCTGCAATGCGGGAGGCATCTTCAGTAGAGCACAGAGCGAGTGAGAGTCGCACAAAAAAGTTCGGCTATTTAGGCATAAAGTTTGTGTACACGTCCGGCAGGGGGCCACGGTTCTTGTTTACCAGCGATGAATCACTTCCGCGTTTGTCATTCTGGATGAACCGAGATTCCAGCAGCTTCCTCGGTTCCCACCTTTTATCCCCCTCCAAGGTCGATGCCTTGTCAATGTCAGATTGGTGTCCTGACGTCCATGCGGGTCGACGAGTTCGGACTTGAAGCCGAACGCTGACAGGCTAGGCAAGGCGACAAGGTCACCGGCAGAAGCGGCCTTACCTTTTATGCGTTGTTGATGCCCCTTCGACCTCGCCTTTTGCAAATCCTCCCCACCTGGTTTTGCGTCTTCGTGTGGCTGTCAGCGAGCTCGACAGCCGCTTTAAGCAAATCAAAAGGATGAAGCGAAACGCGTGACTCAGCGTGACCTCTCTACATAGGACGCGTAGGACAAAAACGTTTGGACGAAAATTTGTCACGTGACTTTCTCTGTCACGCTGATGGGATCTCTGGGGCTGTCGTTTTCGCCGTTTGCCTAGTTATAGAAATAAGCAGGCCACGTAGGTCCGGTTTTCGAACTGGGCTCTTCAGTGTTCTGTTGCTTTCGTGCGTTGCAGACGCGGCCGTGGTTTTTCGTCGTAAACGGTCGGAATACGTCCATGCCAATTTTTCGGTAACAGTCATTTTTTGCACCGGAGTTCGTGGAATACTTGTGATGTGTTTGTTGGACACGCTTCGACAAAAACTGCTCTTCGCCGACGACGAGACGTCAGTTGAATGTGCGCAACCTTCTTCCTCGAATGTGTTTGTGGGGTGCCTGAGTTGGATTATGCATCTATCAAGGATTACATGATATCGCTCTTTTATTTGTGAGCGGTGGAGCGGGCGTAAAGGGGTAAAAAGGCTTTAATTGGGTAGAAAAGGGCTGGGTTACAAGTTCGTCAACACACGAGGCTCATGGCGGCTCTTCACGCTCCTTGCGCTGGGCTGCCCAAGGTTGTTAGACCTGGTCTCAGTGTCCGCTGTCTGGAGGTCACCTCAGCTCACATCCCACCCCACCTGCAAGTCCAAGTCCTCTTAGAACAAAAGAACAACCTAATCTTGCAGCGACAGGTCATAGTCCTGTAGTCGCTTTGGTTTTGTCCGATGACGCTGCGGTCTTTGGTTTGGAGGGTGGCCTGGGTCCTCACTTTGGGGCAAAGGCACCAAGTCAGGTTCAGCTTCAAGTCCCACGGAGTTGTGTGCGGGGGCTTGATCTTCAGTGGTCGACTCGGCCAGAATTGGATCGAAATATGGGGGCCGGTATTTTTTCATTTGGCTTACGTGAGCGACTCGGGACTCTGCTGTAGTCGTTGTCGAGTTTGTCACACGTCGCACGTCATACGTAACTGGAGTTCTCTTGCGTGTGACTTGATATAATCCTTTGAATTTGGGAGCAAGTTTCTCCGATCCCTGAAGGATAGGCTCTTGTCGTCGTATCCATACAAAATCACCGATGTCATAAGATGCATCGCGGTGGGTCCTGTCATATATCGTTTTCCGTGTTTCCTGAGCTTGTTCAGAGTTACTGACTGCTTCGCTTCGCAGGTCTGGTAGTGCTAGAAGTCTTTCGCTGAGGTCAGAGGCTTGATGTGGGCGGACTTTCTGGTGTGGCAGCTTTGGGATGAACCCAAACAAAAGTTCGAAGGGTGAAAATCCGGTGCTTCGGTGGCGGGTTGTGTTCACAGCAAAGGCGGCCTCTTCCAGTTTAGCGACCCAGAGTGACTGATCACCGTCACACAGTTTCCGAAGTACTGTCACAAGCGTCTCGTTGGCACGTTCAACAAGTCCGTTGCTGGCAGCACGGTATGCTACTGAGAAGTGCATGTTCACACCATGCATGCGCATGAAGTTCCTGAACTGGTGGGACTCGAATGACTTGGCATGGTCGGAGAGACAGTCGTCACAGGCTCCGAATCTGTAGAACAGCGAATGCAAATGTTTCAGCACATCTTTTGTTGAAGTTGTAGGCACTGCTGCTGGGACGATGTATCTGGTTGCGAAGTCGATGACGTTGAGTATGTACTTCTCTTCTGTTCCTGGCATTGTGATGTGATCAAGGGCTATTGCACTGAAGGGGATCTCTGTAGTGGGCATGAAACACATTGTGCCAACTGATCGCGTGGTGGGTCGGTTGTGCGCTTGGCAAACTTGACAGCCTTCGACATACTCTTTCGTAGTAGCCCTCATCTTCGGCCACCAATAACGGTCTTTGACCTTTGTGAGGGTGCGTGACACATCCATGTGTCCATTGGCGTCATGAGCAAGTTCAAGGACCTGCTGTTGCATCTTGGCCGGGACAACAATTGTGCACAGTTCTGGATTCACAACTCTGCACAGGGTCTCGTCGACCACAACAAAGTTCTGGGTGTCCTGTCCTGACAGAAGTTTTGCACGGATGGCCTTGCATGTTTCGTCTTCAGCTTGCATTGCGATGAGTGTGTCGACCTGGGACACCGTGGCACATGAGTATCGTGAAAGCATGTCAGCCACGTGGTTCTGACGTCCGGGTCGGTGCTCAACCGAGAAGTCAAACTCAGCTAGATCGAGTAGCATTCCTGTAAAGCGTCGCGATGGCTTGAAGTTCGAGGTCAAACAGGCGACTGACCAGTTGTCAGTCAGAAGATGGAACCGTCGTCCCAATAGGTAATGTCGAAATTTCATTGTGATGGCCCAATGCACGGCCATGGCTTCCCAAACATTGCTGTGCAGTTTCCGTTCAGGTTCCGTGAGCAATCGGCTGGCATACTCAATCACAGTCTCTTTTCCGTCTTGCTTCTGGGCGAGTACTGCTCCAAGGGCTGTAGCAGATGCGTCTGTGGCGACTGTCGTAGGCGCGTCAGCATCAAAGTGGCCTAATATTGGTGGTGACGTTAGTGCAGAGCGAATGGTTTCAAAAGCCTGCTGGCACTCGGGTGTCCACTGGAACTCGACGTTCCGAATGGCGGCTTGAAGAGGCGCTGCAATCTTCGAAAAGTCACATATGAAGCGTCTGTAAAAATTGGCCGTTTGGAGCCACGAAAGCAGCCGTTTCGACGTTGTTGGCGCTGGGATTCGCAGGAGTGCTTCGATCTTTGAAGGGTCTGGTTGTTTACCTTGTTCAGAGATCACAAATCCAAGAAACTTCACAGAAGGAACTGCAAACTTGCACTTTTTCAAGGAAACCTTGAAGCCGGCCTGCTGCAGGAGAGTCAGGGCCTCTTCGAGAAGATCCAGGAACTCCGAAAAGGTGTCGGCAAAGATGATGATGTCATCCAGGTATGTGCGCACACCTGATTTGGACTGTCGGGGCTTCAGCTGAGAAAATATCTTGTGCATCGTTTTTTGAAAGGTGGACGGTGCATTCTTCAAGCCAAAAGGCATTCGCGTCCACTTGAAAGTCCCTTGATGAGTGATGAATGTGGTTTTCTCTTGGTCTTCATCTTTCACTCGTATCTGCCAGTACGCACAGCATAAGTCCAAGACCGCAAAAAGGGAGCTTCCACCAAGGTCATCAAAAATGTCATCAGCTCGGGGGAGTGGCTGCAGGACATTTACTGTCATCTGGTTTAGAGGTATGTAGTTCACACATAGCCTCTTTTTGTCTTTTTGCGTCACGATAATTGCTGGGAATCCCCATGGTCCAGAGGATGGGCGAATGATGTCATACTCGAGCAGAGATGCTGTCTGACGCTCGAGGAATTGTCTGTCACTGGCGGTGTAGCGGTATGGCTGTCGACCGTAGGGCTTGGCGTCGGGCATCAGCTTGATCTCGTGTTCAATGCCTTCATAGAGGCCAATGTCCTCAGGGCTGCTGCTGAAAAGACCAGCATGGCGTTGTACAATGATCTTTACGGCTTCTTGTTCTTCGTGACTTAGCTGAGCTCCTAGGCAGATATCGGTCACATTATCATCAAGAATGATAGCAGGTTGGTCTGGAGGCAACGGTCTTGGGGGGCCTGTCTCGAGGTGGCTCGTGGAGCGAGTTGTGTCCACCTGAGCCAAGGTTGCCTTGTTGAGTTGGCTCCACAAGGGTTCGTTTTCATCTGGCTCGTGCTCGACTTGGAGTGGCTCTGCTGTAGAGTGCGGGGGGTCAAAACGTAACAACGCTGAAGTTGTCAAGATTACTGCATTCGACATTCTTGGCAAGAGTTCCTCCTTACACTGCACGATAATGTTGTTTGACGGTTGGCAGATCACAGGTAGGAGCGGAGGCTTGAAATGCAGTTCCGCTTGGGCTGCGTAGAACCAGTCTTCTCCCAGAATGAGCGGGAGGGCGTTCCTTTCAAGGACGGCTGCTTCAACAACTGCAGACAGAGACAGAGGTCCGACAGTTATCCGCAGAAAGACTGATCCTTCGGGCATGACTGAGCTTCCTCCGACGACAAGCAAAGGTGGCTTGGTCCACGGTTCCAGCTTGAGGTTTGATGCTAGGCTTGCTGCAAGGATGGTGACGTTCGAACCACTGTCTGGGAAGGCACTGATCTCTCCCAGTCCTTTGACTTGTGCGGTGACTACAGCACATCTAAACTTGGATCCAGACAAGAAGTCCTCGGCGCGGCCAACACAAGCCGTTGGTGCTTTGGGGACTGTCTGCTTGTCACGAACAGGCTGTTTTGGTTCGGTACATTTGCTTGCGAGGTGGCCCTTCTTTTGACAGTTGTAGCACACAGCATCTTTCAAGTCTTGTCCTCGTCTGTATGCTGGGGCACCATACTTCGTCGAAATGGCCTCATACCTTGATTCTTGGTCAGGAGGTGGTAGGCTGGTGATGTGAGGAGGCGGCATAACACGCGTGGTGTGCTGGAAGGTAGATGATCGAACAGACTGTGGAGAGTTCACGGCACTGTCAGATTTGGCGGTGGTACCTTGAGGCGTGGGGCGTCCTAAGGCTTGCTCTGTTGACTTTGAAGATCGGGCCAGGCGGGTGTGGTCCAATGCTCGATCCACTTCAGACACTATGCTGAGGAAGTCGTCCACGGTCCGGGGTCGCTGAACGGCGATGGATGTGGCTACCTGTTCGTCACGAATGCCTTGAACGAGGTATTCAATGCGTTCCTTGTCGGCAATATGAACTGGACAGCGTGACATGCGCTTCAGCTTTGCGAAGGCGTACTGCTGCAGGCTCTCTCCGGCTTTCTGCGTGATCGCTGCGACTCTCTGGTGCCACTGTATGAGTGAAAGTTGTTCACCAAATTGCTCTTCAAGTCCGGCTTTCCAAATGGTCCAGGTTGTAAGTTGTCGCCCTGTTGACACATGCCAGTCTGCTGCGACACACCGTAGCTTCCCTTGTGCGATGGCCAAGAGAGTTGGGTCTTCCCATCGCGCAAGTCGTTGAGTGCGCTCGAGCTCTTCGACCCAATGCTTGAGGGTAGGGGTGCCACTTCCGTTGAAAGTAGGCAACGAAGCTGAGAGATCCGGTAGCGTCGTTAGGTGCACCGGATTCGCTTGACTCGCTATCGTTGTCATCATCACGGCCATGTTCTGATGGAGGAAGGCTGTCATGCGCTGCATGTTCTCTGCTGGGTCTGATGTAAAGGTTGGCATTTCCGGGAATGACATCGTAGGTGCTGGCACGGTTGGAAACGACGTCGAAGCTGCGGGCACGTTTGGCGGTGGTTCTTGGGTGGTATCGACCAGAAGTCGGTCGATCAATTCCTCCTTGTTGCCGGTTGTGGAGAGGCTCCGGCGCTGCAGCTCGGTTTTTATCATCTGTACATTCAGGGTGGCAAGGTCTTCGGCGGTGGCAACTCGCCAGTTGATGAAAGGCATCGTTGTTGACGGGCTAGGCTGAGTAGGCTTAGGAGGCGGTTGACGTTCCGACAGCGCTCAATCAAATGCGGAGAGGCTTACTTGACGGGCAAAGCGGCTGCGGAAGGTTGCGGGCGTCGACTGCGCCATGTGTGAGCGGTGGAGCGGGCGTAAAGGGGTAAAAAGGCTTTAATTGGGTAGAAAAGGGCTGGGTTACAAGTTCGTCAACACACGAGGCTCATGGCGGCTCTTCACGCTCCTTGCGCTGGGCTGCCCAAGGTTGTTAGACCTGGTCTCAGTGTCCGCTGTCTGGAGGTCACCTCAGCTCACATATTAGTAAGTGCACTGCAAGCATGATTCTGATAATCGTCCTGCTTTCCTTTCATTCTCCGCGGTTTTACGTGTGATGTGTTTTGCTTGGCATGAGGACAGTGTTAATTGTATTTTATAATTTGCTTTTCGTTTTACAGAGAAGTGTGACCTTGTGAATATGTTGAGAATACACTGTGTGTAATGATAGTTGTTTAATAAACTTCTGGGAGCGATCGAAAAAATTTGTTTGTCCGTATAAGTGATTGGATATGATTGGACAAATGACATGCAACGTACACATACTTGCACGACGTTCGGCCAATACGAAGCAGACGCATCGTAGAGTTTTCGCACAATATTACGTGAACGCTAGGCCGGGGCGAAACAGCTGTACGGCAATACCTGCCGGGTATCAAACGGTGGTGCAAAACTGGACAGTTGAGCGATATTGGAACCGACTTTCGGCAGGCACTGGCACGATACTGCAAAGTATTGCCGTGCTGCTTGGGAACGGAGGTGATGACATCTTACTATCGTGCTTCCAACGCTTATTTATTTTATTTCTCTCCTGGGACGCGTAAAAGAGCACTTCTGTGACACACCAGAGATATTCGAAACTTGGGCTGGCCTCTCGGCTTTCTTTGCCACTTTTGGCACTTACTTGGCACTTCAGTGGGTAGCCAGGAAAGAGCCAAACTTCGGCATGGCCCGAATCGACAAATTAAGATTTACTGCGGCAGTTATGGCTCAAGTCTGGCACTTACTTTGGCACAACTGTGGCGGACCAGAGAAAAGCCAAACTCGGCGAGGCTGAAATACCGAAATTAGGCGTTGCTTTGGTAGTTATGGCTCAAGTATGGCACACTTCGGCACTCTTGTGGCGTATCAGAGAAACGCCAAATTTTGGCGTGTCCGAAATACCCAAATTACGCGTTGCTCTGGCAGTTATGGCTGAATTATTGCATCAACTTTGGCGCTCCTCTGGCGGACCAAAGAAACGCCAAACCTTAGCACGTCCCAAATACCGAAATGAGGCGTTGCTCTGGCAGCTATGGCTAAAGTATGGCACCAACTTTGGCGCTCCTCTGGCAGACCAGAGAAACGCCAAACCTTGCCACGTCCCAAATACCGAAATTAGGCGTTGCTCTGGCAGTTATGGCTGAAGTATGGCACCAACTTTGGCGCTCCTCTGGCGGACCAGAGAAACGCCAAACCTTGGCATGCCCCGAATTCCCAGTTTAGGTTTTACTATGGCAGTTATGGCTCAAATCTGGCACCAACGTTAGCGCTCCTCTGGCGGACCAGAGCAACGCCACACTTTGGCATGTCCGAAATACCCAAATTGGGCATCGCTCTGGCAGTTATAGCTCTAGTATTGCACTACTTCGGCAATCCTGTGGCGGACCCGAGAAAAGCCAAACTGTAGCACGTCCCAAATACCGAAATTAGGCGTTGTTCTGGCAGTTATGGCTGAAGTATGGCACCAACTTTGGCGCTCCTCTGGCGGACCAGAGAAACGCCAAACCTTGGCACGTCCCAAATACCGAAATTAGGCGTTGCTCTGGCAGTTATGGCTGAAGTATGGCACCAACTTTGGCGCTCCTCTGGCAGACCAGAGAAATGCCAAACCTTGGCACGCCCCGAATTCCCAGATTACCCTATTGGAAAAACGTACAAGAAACAAACCTGCTGCTTGTACAGTCCTGGTATGACACCACATTAATTTATTGTTATTATACATGCAGCTAGTTTGGTGTTGCGTTCTCCATAACTGGAGATACCGGCACCGCTATGGCTCCGGGTCTGTCTATACTGGCAGTCGGTTTGCTCGCCGATATGACTCGGTATGGCTGGTATGATTTTGCGTCCGATGACGTAGGCGACCGCCATCTTTCCAACGAAACGCCTATACCACAAGACCACCGGTATAACTAAACCATACATGCAGAAAGACGACCGCCTACTTCCAACAAAAACGTCCATCGTTTACCACCGGTATCGTTACATACATCATACATGTCGAAAAATAACATAAGCCGCGTTTACATGAATGCGACTTAGTCGCATTGAATCCTGTTGCCGCATTCAATATGCGGTCATGTAAACGGCATAATGCGCAAAGCGCATCGCATTAAAGTCGCTAGACAGAGGTGGATCGAGATGGCGAGTGCGCATTCATTCAGCCCATGTAAACGAAGATCGCATCGCATTTTGGAACGGGGAGGATTATCGGAAGGCGCTCGCTGCGGGAGCGAGTGAACAGCTGAGAACATGGTGGCGGCCAACCTCGTCGGCGGCGCGGAGAGCGGTCCCGCAATTTTTTTCCCGAGAACAAACGCAAGCTTTTATTGCGATCATAAGTAAGCGGAATTTAGCGGAGCTGCTCGGTGAGGGCGGCCCCGTCCAAACCTTTGCGAAGTACGACTTGCGCGTCCGAAGGGGTCACAAAGGCTTCGGTGCAAGCACGCATGACACCGAGAGCTCCGATCACTGTAGAGCACTGCATGGTTGCGCAGAACGAGCAGCTCCTACCTCGCTGCCGTTCCTGGCTGCGCAAGAGCCTCTCGGACTCGGGGTCTGGTCGCGATCGGCGAGGTCTGGCGCGGCGAAACGTGGAGGCTTCCTCAAAGCGTGCACACACACGTCGCCTCTCGTTCAGAGTGGACCGGCGGCCCGGACTGGAGTCCTAAACGCCTTGGTTTTGATGCTTCTTCCGTCTCCCAACTTCTTCCACAGCACCGAAGACAGCGGGCGCGATCTTTACGTTCACTGAATGCGTCGAAAGGCCTCCACGTGCGATGCACCGGAAAACGTGGTGCGGCTGGTGCCGGAACGGAACTGACGGAACTGCATAACTTCGAGCTTTGAGTCAACGTGCACGGCAACAAACCGATCGTGACACTAAGCCGCGGATACCGCATCGCCGGTCGACAGGGGCAAATGGCCCGTTGCTCGTATCGTGGGCCGTGACTCGTACTCGGCCAACTCGGCGTCTTTTCGTGGCCCCTCGCGTCGTCGCAACCAGCCGCAAACATACCAGCCCGCGACCGTGGCCGATGTCGGAGCAAAGCGAAACCGAAACGTAAAGCTTCCGCCCAGTGGCTTCCGCTGCCGCGCCTTTTCTAACTTCCCGGCCAGTCCCGGTTTACACGCTTCCGGTCGTCGTGGAGATGGCGACGCAGCCAGACGTAGCGGTTTTGGCGGTGGCTCCCTCTGCGTTTTACGGGACAGATGTTTTACGGTCCGTTTCTACTGCGTCTCTGGCTCTCAACTCGACGACGCCTCTCATGGTTCAACCAGGCGTGGTCAGCCGGGGTCAGCACAGCGCGGCCGGCTCAACTCGTCCGATCGCCGGACCGCAGGCGACTTCTGATTTCGGCCGTTAGGCCTAGGATCCGAAGGACTCCGTGAAGCGGTAAGCGAATCTCGTCCCGTTTTCGTTCTACTTTTAAATTACGTTAGGTGCGCTACAGTGTAAGCATGCGTGCCAAGTGTTCGTGACAATTTTGAACTAGAATAATTGTGCTTCATTGCGGTTTGTCATTTACGAAAAAGTAAATCGAGCAATGAACGAGGAGCCATGCTTGAAAACGGGGAGGCACTCACTTGATCGAATGACGTTTTAGCGAACGCCCACGTTTCATCGAACGACACTTTAGCGAATAGTCAGACGCCGCGAAGCGGCGTTTTCGGGTGGGCCAAGTGAGTTCATATTTTTGTAATGAGTTGCCGTAGACTGTCGCCGCGAAGCGGCGTAAAGCGCAGCGCGACGGATGGGTTAACGCGCGCCCCCGTTATTCGCTAAAACGACGATTCGCTCAAATGTCGCCTTTCGCTAAAATGTCATTCGAAACGATGTATGTACGATGTTAACTTCTACCTGGGCGGCTTAAAAAAAAGTCAAGACTGGTTACGGTTGGATGCGAGGCTGGTCCCAATGCAATGGTAACCACTTAGAGCACCTTTCTGAACAGCATGTAAGCAATATAGCGATCAACGAGACGAGCGACGACGAGAAGCTACGAGTGCCGGCGCCGAGCGACGAAGATTTCTCACTCTCGCTGCTTGCGCCGCTCGGTTCCTGGGCTTCTAGAAAACGTCGCTCATCACCTTGATCGCTCGCACCAATCGCTTTCATAATGGGTGTCTCGTCGCGCAGCTGACTACCGTGTTTATTCAAATATACGTCGACCTTTTTTTTTTTTCTTTTCTTTTTTTTTTTTTCGGAAATCGTGACTAAAGAATTTCGACCTACATTCGCGACCAAATTTTGCGACCGTACCGGAGGCATGAAGCTATCGAGTCACCGAGCCGGCGTTGCCGTAGAGCTGCGCCGCTTCTTGTTTCCAAAAGCTTTTGTTAAACAACCGAAAACAACAGCGGTGGCCGATGCCGCTATCGCGCGCACCTCTTGGGGCATTGGATTTCGCCATCGCACCTCTAGCGTTCCCCTTACTGGGCAATGGGGAAGGAGAGGAACGCGATGCGCCATGCACTTTGTCCTCCATCCTCGCAAACGCGTACAAAAAAAGAAAAAAAAAAAAGATGTTACTTTTGTTAGTTGCTTGAGGCGGCTTGGCTCGCGTGTTGCTCATGGCGACACGGCGGCTTTGTTTGCGTCTTTGTAGTTTGTCTTTCGTCGCTTCGCACCTTCTTTCGTTTCTTGTCGTCATTTTACAACGGTGTCAGTGAAGTATTGTGGCGGATTTGCGAGGATGTCTACCAAGCTGTGAAGTGATGTAAATAAAGGTTTCTTTCTTTTGCCCAAAATTTCCCCTGTTCTTAAAAATAAAAAAAGTCGACCTATATTTGAATTTTTTTTTTTTTATTCTCAGTGGGTCCAACAAATAGAGTTCGACCTATTTTGGAGTAAATACGGTAACTTTAATTTTTATTTTGGGTTACGTCGGACGTAACTCGAATGCTTGACAGTTACGTTGAGCGTAACTTTAATTTTTATTTCGGGTTCCGTCGGACGTAACGTTAGACACTGCGTTACACTTAAGAAAAATAGGGGCTGATGGTTCATCATATAAACCAACCATTTGTGTTTAATTAAAGCGAATCACTGGCCTAAAAAAAATACTGCTGTCCTGTAGGAATGTAGCGCTTCAGATAAATTTGTTAATTTTTGCTTCTAGTCTCTGCCCCACCAGATACAACATCTGGCCTAAAGCAGTGTTCCGGATCTCCTTCCAAGACCTCAGGCGGGTCGTCATTCAATCCAGGAGGCGGCGGCGTCTCATGGGCGTGTTGCTGTTGCTTCTTACTGGATGGTGCTACCAAGGGAAAAGTGGTCGTGCTTGGGAAAGGCAAGTATGGCCGCCGTAAGTATGGATATTGTTTTTACCTTTGCTCAAACCCACCTTTAAGAAATGCACAGTTCGCATATGTGCATCTCTCAATGCTTCTACAGTCGGCTGTTAATATTTGGAGTGCTCCAACTGTCAGCGCTAGTTTCTCTAGATTATGCAAATGGGATGCAACACTAAACCACATATGCTCTCGCAACAAACAGTGCTCTGCTGAAGCACGCACTGTGAAATCTACTCTGGCTTTATAATGCAGCACAAAATAGTTGACGCCAAGTATAGCTACTTTTGTGACTCCGTTTTACCAAAAGCTCTGCCGAAATAAACTTGCCACCTTATAGGTAGTGCAAAAGAACCTCGCGTGCCTAACCTGGAGAAGGGCATTTTTTTCATAGGTCAATTTTTTCTTAAACCAATACCTTCAGCCTCCTTGAAATGTTAACATCATGTGACACTCAGAAGAACAGTAAACCCCTTAATGTTGGCGAACCTTTAATTTTCGCGGCCTTTAATTTTGCGGAATTCAGTGACTGCGATTATGTCCTCTGTGACCGATTCGAGAAGAAATAGGGGCCACCAAGATAAGGGGGTTTTACTGCCCATCGGAGGAGAGAGGAAGTCACCTTTGTTTGTATGCAAGAGTAAAACCAACAACAATCATGGTGCCGACACTTTGTGAGCCTATCTGTGTCTATTGAATGATATCAATTTTGTTTTTGTTCGTTAAAAATTGTTGCCTGTCCACTGTGGGATGTCGTCTTCAACACGAGCAGTGGTTTTCCTCAGAAGCAGGCAGCATGGACGCGTGCCGCAGCACAACATAGTTTATTTGCAGGTGGTACCGCAGTTTGAGGGATGGTTCGCACAATATGGGGGAATCGCAATTCAATGTTCTACCTCGGGCGTAGACAAGATTTGCTCATTCTAAATCATTTTGTCTACAAATCGGGAACTTGCAACGAATGTACCCGCATGGTTGGAAGGGCCAGACAAGCCTTGCGAGCGCTTCGTTTTCTAGCCTCTCAGTCCTGAACCTACTCACGCACCACATGTGTAGATGTTCCGGTACGTGGGAGCACTCATTTGGAAAATGGTGAATGGCAACTGTTGTTATCTTTAAGGTGGACTGCATATTTGCTGTACTTTTCCTCACTTAAAAATATGTCTTACTAAAAATATGTAGTATAGCCGATGACAAAAAGAGAATGGCTGGGCGTCCTCCAGCACATGCTTGTGCTTTTCACCCCGCTTTAGACAGATGTGCTCGCTCCAGGCTCATCAGGCGCTGAAACGTCATCGAAGGTAGCAGACGGGCTGGAGGTCGAACAACGGAGACTTCTCCCTGCCTTTCTGATGGTGTCAGTGAGCATGTACTTCTATACTCTAACTTAGCTTAACCTGCACAGAGCTGAGTAGAATAGGCTTGGCAAGTGCCCTTATTGCATATGCATTTGTACAGCTGAGGCACTTTCTAAATCAAGAACATTGTGTACCTTACCTTCAAAAACACATCATTTTGGGGGTGCAAAAGGAATTCTAAGGCATATTTTTGTTTGTATTGTCCTATTACGCATCGACTCCTTCAACTTAATGTGGAGTCGACCCAGCCTCTTGAAAAATTTAATGCTTGCCAGGTAATTGTTTTGCATTTAGTTGATATATCAGTATTCAGTTAGGTATCCCAAGTCATTAGTCGCTGAGGTGGAGTCTCTCTGTAAGTCAGTCATGTTTAACAGTCATAGAAATGCTTGTCAAATAATGGCACTGTCGAGGACATGTATTCAGCTCGAACAATCGCTGGGCACAAGCTGGTCGTGTGGTTACAGGCAGCAAACATCCCGGTTGGAACGTCCTATTTCGCAATGTAGCTGCAGACTAAATGAGGGCCCCACTCATAAACGTCTATACTTTTAGTCTCTTTAAGCTGGACCACTTTTGAAACTACAAGCCTTTGCAGCAAAAACAGCATGACGCATGATTATAAGCTCGACGTACCATGGCGTCCAACTAGAAGGTCACATGGCTTGCTTTGTGCACTGAATTTGCAAGGAGGGCTTGAAGCTTCTGTCGTGGTTAACTTTAAGCTGAGATAGTTTAAAATAATGCTCTCAGTTTTTAGTGTTGCCCGGCATGGTTAACAAGTTGGTGATATAGCACTGCATTGAAAAGTCTGTGCATTCATGACTGTATCACCTTATGAATGCAAGCTACCTATTAAACTCTTCGTTTTTCAGAGAAATGAAATGCACTTTGCTTCCAATTGCACCCGCTTCTGTAACTTCATGGTATGAAGCACCTTATGGCTGCAAGCTCTGACCGATCTTGTTCTGTGGTCTGCGCAGGCCCATATGAGGGAGTCACTCCGAGAGCCTCACCAGAGTTTCCTGCCCGTGGTCGTTCTAAATGTTTTTCTTGTAGGTATGCATCCTTTCTGTCTTTCCCTTAATTGTACTCAAACGTCTTCTTTTCATTGTCGCCGATTTGCCTCAAAATTGGTTAAGCACACAAATGCACGCTGTACAACTGTATTGTACATATTTTTTCCAAGGTAACTTTTCTTTGCCAAAGTTAGATTTTTTTATGAAGGTTAGTCTTTTTTGTTTTTATTTTCAAATTTATGTGAGTTTCCATGGGCAACACTAAAACGTTATGCCAGAAGCAAGGACAAGTTCACTGCTCTAATTTGTTCTCAACTGATTGCAAGAAATTTCGTTAATGTTGTGAAACCTCCTTCCAGCGCTTGCTTTGCAGCATAAAAAAAATTATACACCAACTCAACTCTCCTACGTCACGCCGCGGTGGTGGCGCGCCGGACGCACTTCCGGTCTGGGGCGGTGGGCAGAAGTCGCCGTGCCAGACATGCATTCCTGTGTTCCTTTGGAAGAAACGAGACAAAAAACCTGCCTTCTCGTCAAAATGCTGCGATGGGGGCTTTACAAAGAGAGTCTGGGAAGGTTTGAAGATCAGTTTTCATGTGTTTTTGCACCCTCCGTTCGTCCGAGAACGCCGATAGCAGCCGTGAAAAGGGCAAACCTGACGCTGTCGAACTACGATTGCGTGTGCGGGCCACAATTTGTAGTCGCCAGATGTATTTGCTTTGTTCCAACATGACCGAGAGAAAACCCCCAAGTTGTCCGGACCACCCACGGATTCAGTGCGTCTTCAAATTCACACGGCCGCCTGATCGTTCGAACTTTCGTCTGCTCTTTCAAAGTTGTCTGTTTTTTGTCGTCTGCTCGTTCAAACAAAAGCGGCCCGTAGACCAAACTTTGACCCGGTGATTGCAATAAGAAGTAATTGCAGGCCTCAAAAGACTTAAGTAGGCTCGGTGTAAGCAGTAGATACAAGATGTTGATCATTGGTACCGGTGGCCATCACCTACTTGTTACGCTTTGTCTGTCCCCGCTTCCGATTTTCAGTATCGACGTCGATCATCGCCGCTACACACTAAACGAAAATATACCCAGATGGGAGTACATCGCTTGTCCTCTAGCGCATTCCCTTATGGGAGGTTTTTATACTCTGCAGCATGGGAGTTCAGAATGAACTCCCACGCAGGCCAGAGGTTTTGGGGGGGTGCAAGGGAGTATGTACAGAACTCCCAGCAGTACGGGAGTCTGTTCATGGATCAATGGGAGTATTTATTTACTTCCATCAGAGTGTTCCTATGTGGATCCAAGGGAATATTTTTTCACATCCTTATGGGAGTTTTTACGTGGACTCACGGGAATGTTCCTTTACATCCACCTGGGAGTTCTTACGTGGATCCACGGGAGTATTCTTTCACATCCAAATGGGAGTTTCTACGTGCACTTATGGGACTATTTTTTCACATCCATATGGGAGTTCTTACGTGCATTTATGGGACTATTTTTTCACATCCATATGGGAGTTTTTACGTGCACTTATGGGACTATTTTTTCACATCCATATGGGAGTTTTTACGTGCATTTATGGGACTATTTTTTTCACATCCATATGGGAGTTTTTACGTGAATTTATGGGACTATTTTTTCACATCCTTTTGGGAGTTTTTACGTGCATTTATGGGACTATTTTTTCACATCCATATGGGAGTTTTTACGTGCATTTATGGGACTATTTTTTCACATCCATATGGGAGTTTTTACGTGCACTTATGGGACTATTTTCTCACATCCACCTGGGAGTTACTGCCGGGACCTAAGGGAGTATTCTTTCACATCCATTTGGGAGTTAGTATGTGGACCCACGGGAGTCTTCTTTCACATCCTCCTAGGAGTTGTATACCTACGGGGGTATTCCTTCGCATCCATCTAGGAGTTTCCTCAAAGCCAGGAAGTGTGGAAGGAAAGTCATAAGCAGGTAGCATCATGCACGAAATAAATTTATTGCGCTATGAATATTTTTTGCACATGTCGTGTAACAAGAGCTCATTTTGCCTTGGCGCAAACTGGCTTATACCCTGTTAGACGGCCATTTAAATGGCCTTCAGAGCAAACTCCTCGAAAAATGTCTGCGAACACCAAAGGGCACAGGCAGAGCCAAGATTGTGAACTGATTCACCGATTCTTTGAAGGAATTCATTCCGAAAGCCATTTAAATGCCTAACTGACAGGGGTATTTATTACAATGTAGGGTACGCTAGGCTAACTGTGGTACACAAGCCACGATTGCTCTGTAGAAATTTATCAATTCCAGTGCCTTCACCCGTGTCTTCATGTAGCAGTCGGCAAAACCACGTTCAATGAAAGTCAGCATCTTATGTGCCTTCTTTACATAGTGGATGTGGAAAATCCAGTAGACGGCAATGAGGTACGCCACATCCTGATGGAGCCATACCATAAGTACAAAGTTCTTCCTTAATCAGTCCTAAAATATTGAAAAAAATTACCTCAAACAGGACAGAATTCGATAAAACATAATATGAGAGTCACAGATTTTTCACCTCAGCTTATTTATGTTAAACACTCTGACTGCTCCCTCTTAGACGTCGCAGCTTGCTCGTTATATGTAGTAGCGGCAGATGCAATTACTCTTCCTGCAATCAGTCCGCTGTTGGCCATTCTCTTTCCTGCGTAGTGCTGGAAGGGACCTGTAACCAAAAAAGCACAAGCATTTAAGTTAAAATGTACTCACAATCAACACAACAGATGTTTCCGATGTTATCGTATGAACCTTGCAAACCAGGTGGAGAGTGGACTTCTCTCAAAAAGTGAATTGAAGACAGTTTCTTCAAAGCAATATCAATACTACTGATATTGAAAATATGGTAAAAGGGCAGAATGGTTTTAAAGTGATATAGCAACGAAATTGTAGTGCCTATTTTATTGTCTAAATGTCAACCATGTTTTTCCATACAGTGGAGACACCAATTTTTTGCTCAAAAAGACACAAAACATTTAAAACTAGTGTCTCAGAAGATCTCCCGATATGCATCACGTTCGTGACGTCTGGTTCTCCTTCAGTCAAGGCTATATGGGGGCTGGCGTGGCTGTGAGCTTCGCCACTTGATGACGTCAATGCACTACAAGCTGGTCGTTCGAGTTGTCCCTCCTCGCTCTCCGCAGGAGTTGAATAGGCACGGGAGAAAAAAGAAAACCGGTTCAGCCAAGTTAGACAGGGCTCAGGCGCACACAGCCTGCCACCATGTTCCCGTGTAGTGGTGCTGCTTCTATGTGGTGTGACGTGACAGTATTTGGTTTATTTAAATAATGTTTCGGCGTCTTTTTTAGCAAAAAAAAAAAAATCGGTGTCTCCATGGTGTGGGCAGAACATGGTTAACATTTAGACAATACAATTAGTGCTAAAATTTTGTTGTAATAACCTTTAAAAAAAAAGAACAAGGTACACCCTTATTTTCAACAGTTCACATCAAACATGTTTATAACTATCTACCTTTCTGTGCTAGTTTCCTTTTCCATCGTTTCATAGTCTCAGTAACTTTAAGGGTGAGTGACAGTCCTGCAAAAATGTCATCAGGCATGTAAAAATTTTCAAAGCCGGAAAAATTGACAGCTTATTGCAAGCTTTTAAAAAGTCATACCAAACAAAACGACCTATTGCAAAAACTGTAGGATACCTGTCTTGCTGCATGTAAGCTTAAGAAATTGAAATTAGTATACATTTCTAGCGATTTACTCCAACAAACTATAATTTTCTTCACTCTCGCACAATCACTAGGCAGAAGAAGCAAAAGCCCTCCCATTATCATAATTGTGTGCACTGCAAACATGCAAGAGTTATCAACTTTTTGAGAAACGACTATAAGGGATAGCTCACATATACGGCACAGAGCTAAATCAACAGTAAAACAGTGCTGACTTGAACTTAACTTAGTACTGATACAGCAGTATATGAGCATCAGATCATTAACAAAGAGCAAAGTCAGCACTATTCCCAGCACTTACTAATAGTACTGCACTATTGTAACGCCCCGAATCTGGATGAACCCTTTCAAATCACCGCATAAATTGGCTTCACAATGTATCGCACTACGATTTACCAGAGAGGTGCCTGAAGGTGGTGAAAGCATCGCAGAAAAAATTTCAAAGAATGAACTTACCCGAGTAAAAAGTAAAAAAACTGGTTTGGCTACCTATGGCACCAGTGTGCTAGTATATGCGCACCCTCCGACTGGCACAACAACCGACAGATGGCGGCAACGGCACCGACGCCTTATGGCAGCTCAGTAGCTCCACGGTCACGCCAAAAGCACACCACATGTAGCTGAAATTACTCAACGAACCATCGGTTTGATTATTTTTGTGTCCATTTAATGTGATTTATTGGGGGTGAAAATAAAATAATGTTCTGACAATTATAGCACCGAAAAAGTGTGCACCATTTATGACTCAAAAAGGTTGTCTGATTTTGGTGTGACTGGGTGGCTGCTGAGCAGCTACAAGCCGCTAGGGTTGATGTCGCCATCTGTCAGTTATTGAGCCAGTCAAAGGGTGCACAGTTAGCAGACGGGCACCAAAGGCAGAAAAAAATAGTCATTTTTTACCTTTTACTCAGGTAAGTTTGTTCTTTGAGCTTTTTATGCAGTGATTCCAATACCTTCGGGCACCTCTGTCGTAAATCGTAGCGTGATGCATCCCCAAACCGACTTAATGCAGTACTTTAAAAGCTTCAGCAAGATTAAGAACTTGGCAGCACAGGTGTAGTGTATATGTGAACAGGTCTTAAAGGAAAGGAACAGAAATTTAGATTTCACAAAATAAGGTAGCAGGAGTGTTCAACGGGGTGCCACCAACCCCTAAACACCACTCATAAAGCGATATCTTGAACGGATAGCCATATTTTTGTAAAATAAGGATGCGATGAGTGAGAATCGCGGCATTGTGTTTCCTGCAGAATAGTTGAGGAGGGGGGGAAACAGCCTTGCTTCTTTCCCTTTTCGCGTCCTCGCGGAGTCAAAGTGAGAAGAGGAGGAAACCAGAATCGCGACGTCACGGGCCTTTTTGGCCATTGTTCAAGCATGCTCTTCTTTCACAAAAATACAACCATCCGTTAGAAATATCGCTTTATGCGTGATGCTTTCGGGTTTGTAGCGTCCCGCCTAGCGCTTCTGCGTTGTTTTCCGAAATCAAAATTTCGCTTCAGCATTCCTTTAAAGGATGTACACCCAACAATTATATTTGGCAAATATATAACAAGGACTTACCTAACTTATACAAATAATTTCAATTTTTTTAGTTGTAATAGACTGATTTCACAGGCCAGTTTGGCTAAGCCACTGCTGCTGCAATGCATCAAGGGAACTTTCGTCTTTCTGCATGTGCCCCAACCTCGCTGGAGCTCTGCGCATGCAAAGCGCGAGACGGCACGAGGTGTCTCAAGCACTGCCACCTGCCTCTTGTGAACTAAAGTTATGGCGGCTTCACAGATGCACTGAACGCTAGGTGAGATCGGTCTATTCCACATCCTGGGTGGCGGGCTGGCAGGCGCACTCGCGTACGGGTTTTAACCTTTCTGCACAGCCGTGCACGCCACTCAGGATCAGATTTTTTGTAGGCAAATAAATATTATTATTATTATTATTATTATTAAAGACTAAAATAACCATACCAACAGGCTCTTATCAATCTTTCATGAGTCTTGATTGTTTCAAAAAGCAACATGTCCCCTATACCCTGTTTCATTATAGTAAGTTACAGCTCAAGAAGATGGGGCGAGCAGTGATGTGATTGGCCTAAGCCGTTTTGGAGCACCTTTCGGAGCAGCCAAAACAGTGTTCTGGAGCAGCAAAAGTGGCTTTTGGGGCAGCTAATACAGTGTTTCGGAGCAACAAAAGTGGCTTCTGGAGCTGATATTTTTGGAAAAATAAAAATTTATGTTTCAAGTGCTGGACAAACAAAGGGCACTTTGCTCGCCGCAGTAAACAAAGTATAGTCAAGTTAGACTACCTGGGAGTTTTTCAGCATTTAACTGAAATTCCAATGCCATGCCACATTTTGCAATGCTTCAGTTAAGTGATACATATAAATGTACCCGCTATAGGTAGATAAGAACCAAACTGCACATATTAAAATTTATTCCAAAATGACCAGCTTAGTGTTAAATATCACAACATTAGGTTGACTAGCTATATAATAAATAGAAGTAGTCTCTAACTGTCGATACACGTGACCACTGCAGTGAAATGCGAAATTGTCACGCGAGCGGAGATGGTTGTTCGATCGAAACCATGCCACTCCGCTCCGTCGCCAACTAGTTCCCAAAATTGAATACAAAATGTAACTGTCCAGCATACGACAAAAAACAGTCAGTCCAGCCGTACGTGCTTCCCAGACTGGCTGGCAAGGTACAAGCTAAAAAAAAAAAAAAAAATTAGCACATTGATGCAAGATATTGCGAGCCAGTGTCAAAAAGTTCTCGGAGCGCTTTGTGCAACGACTGAACTCGAGACAAACAAGCGCGCTGTGCGGGTTCACCGTGCAGACATTGCCTTCTTTGCTTTAGCTCACTTTTCTTCACTAACTTTCTTTCGCGACGGATTTTTCGCGCACCGGGGTCCCCCTCGAAAGAAAGCCCACCGCTTCGACACAACAGTCTTCGAGCAAGAGGTTTTTTTTGTAGTAGCGTATTAAACAAGAACAAGGATGTTGATGAACATTAGGGCGATCCTTACGTTTCAGTTTAGAAACCACCATATCTGCAGCGACGTGGCGACGGCAACAACCGACGTCGCGCGACCACGGCAACTTGCAGGCAGAGAGAGACCACATATAGTTTTCCCACGGCCGTTGGTTTGAGGAGCAAGTGCTTCAGCTCAAAAAGTAACTCCCGCCTCGCCAAAACGTGGTTTCGCTTCACAGCATGAAGGCGTGGCTGGTACCCAACACGCTAGTGTCGAAGCGTCCGCACATGCCCGCGTCCATCCCGCGTCTACCGTCTACCATTGAAAAAGTTTAAAAAAGACGCGAGACGACGAGAGCGCTAAACGAGAGACGGCGGGAAAAACCCAGTGGAAAAACCATACAAGACCGGATGAATCACAGCAGAGCCGTAAATGTAGAGAGTTTGGCCATTCGTTGGGAAGTATAGGAGACAAATGAGGAGGTGCCATTGGCCGAAAGCGGGCTGGGCGTGTTCCAGGGCGTCTTCAGAAATTTGAATGTGACCAACCAGAAGCAGGAAATAATACCCTGGCGGTGGTCGCAAGAAACAAACCTGATAACTGCAATGGAGTAACTCTCAATGGCTGAAAATATGGTACACGTATGTTTCAATCACGTCAATCCAAAATGATGGTGGACGAGTGCGACTAGCGGAACGATCGACATAATCCGTACGCCAAGCGCCGAGGGCCGGGAATCTGCCGTTCGAGCGGTCACACTCTGCCCGCGCAAAACAGATTTGCGCGGCGCATTCGGTTCTTACATCTTTCTGCATGATCATGATCAAAACAACACGTGAACCCTATTTTCAACCACAAAGAGCTACTACACTTCACTCTTACGCGCTTGTTAAAACCATATACGAACATAGACTTTTGATCAGAACTGTTTGCTGCTACCACCGCTAGGGGATTCTTTTCGGCTTCTGGTTGGTCAAGAGAGCATGCCAAGCCCTCTTTCCGACTCTGCCGCAAGCCCTGACTCTGCCCGCGCCTCCCATTGACCAAACTCTCTACATATACGGCTCTGAATCACGGATGAACGATTGATGCTGGGCACTTTTTGTCGGGCGGCCGCTTGCGCCACCTAGCTCACGTGTGCTCGTTGCGGTACTCAGTTTAGTCTCGGTTTTGAAAGGCGACCAAATTTGGTCATTTGGTGCAGGCCGGGCGCAGATTACCCATATTTCGTCAAAATGTAGCAGGATGTAGCAGAGTTAGACCCTTGGCGCAGTTTGGCGCAATTGGCGCAGCAATCACATCACTGGGCGAGGGAAAGGAAGGCCGGGGAGGAGGAAGCAGACGGAATGCTAGATAGAAGAGGGAAAAACTTTCTCCTCTCCTCTCCAGCAATTCGTCTGCTTCCTCCTCCCCGGCCTTCCTTTCCCTTTCCTTACATTCTTGAGTTGTAACAGACTATAATTACGTGAACGACAGACGAAGGCAACGCCAGACGAGGGGAGAAAGGCCAAGCACTAGAAAGGTTGGGGAGGGGAGAAACCTACCCTCCTCTCTAACGTTCCTAGTGCTCTCTCTTTCTCGCCTCGCCCTCTTCTTCTGTCCAGCCTTCCTAGTGCTTGCCCTTTTTTTTTGCCCGGCGTTGCTTCGCTTGCACTGCACACAACTAGTGACGCAGACTATTAGCAATGTGCACGACAAAAAGCGTCGCTGTAGTTGAGGTTTGCGATCCGCCGAACCAGAGCTTCCTGTATACTGATAATGCTTACCCAAATGCCGGCTAACGGGGAGGGAAATCCTGCCAATTACAGGAAGGTAGAGGCAAATATTGCCAATCAGGACAAGGGAAATTCTGTTTGTGACGTCACAAACGGAAACCATTAGAGGGTGCCAACGAAACATCTTGGAGCTAATGGAAGTGGAACATAAATAGCTCTGATGACTGCCCGGTCCGGTTTTCGAGCTGCGCAAGGGCCACTGGTCCTCTCACTCGAACAGTGCTTTCAGCTCTTCATTCTGGTACCTGGGCCACAAGTTGTGCCAGCAGGCTTGCAGCACCAGCTGAAGGAGTTGAAGGCCCACTTCTGAAAATACAAAGCATAAAAGAAGCCATCACTTAGAACAACAAAAATAATAAAATCACACAAATAATTATAGTCGAGCTTTGAAGATTCATCTCAGCCACCTAGGTATTGTTAAGATAGATGGACCTTGCAGCACAGTAAGCCTGTCAAATTGCAGGCACCTCGGTCTCATTTACAACCTGGTAACTCGGAATCAGAGGACAAAAAATTGTAACAAAGCCAAGTTACAATTAGTGGCCAATCAGACAATAACCTCTCAATATTTAGAAAGCATTGACAAAGAAGATGAGCACAGCCATGACAATCTGCTTGACTCACAATACCAAGTTAAGTGTCAGTCAACCAAATAATGCTCTTATGCCCTTGAAAACTGTGGCACGGATAAAGACTACCACCAAAAAGATACCCTGTCACCATGCTAAACCTTGCTCTACAAACGGACGTGTGAAGAGCAACCCACAAGGGCCACAAGAAAGCACCTGCCTCTCAAGAACCTTAGCTTCACCACAGAAGATGGTCTACTTTGATAAAAAGGACATAGCCTTGCAGCTATTTCAACTATCCGCTCACGTGATGGGGAAAGTATATCAAACATCTATATCAGATCGAAGATATAGTTTGACGGTCAAGTTGACCAACTGATTACGAAGCAAATTGCACGGAACAGAGGAGCCTGCTTTAATCTGTCGGTTAGCAATTGTCTGCTAAACAAATTAAAGAAGCACTTAACCAATTTAAGTAGCTATTGCTACTTAAATCGGCATCAGAAATTGATTCCTCGAGAACTATTGCAGACACGTCCACATTTATGACCGTAAATAGACTTTCGCAGACATTGGTTTAGTGCCCCCTTAAGAAAAAAGGAAGACAAGTCATTCGAATACAATGCCTGTATGGGTAGTGAGCTTCAAAGAAACTGCTCGTGCAGCTAAAAGTCTTTTGATGCCTTGTAAATGTGCATAATGGTGACGGGGTATCTCATGAGAGATCATTAATGCTGGAGAAAATTGAGTATGTCGTAGAGCTGCGAGAAGGAAAAAACGAGAAGGAGGAGGCAGTGCAGAAATATCAAGCGAGCATTCGCACAACCGAGTCGGAGTTGCCGGAGTCTTTCCTTTTTCGAATGTGCTGGCGAACTTCGGAAACCCGTCAAACAAAAAGCATATTAATTTTTTTTTAAAAAGGCGCCCACCTAATTGCTGTTAACTGCGGTACCTTCCTAAAAGCAGGGGGACAAAGGGGAGGCCTGGTCGCTCTGACGAAACAACAGATATTCTGTCGGCCGGTCACAAATTCCCCTCGGCTCCCCGCGAGCTGGGGGGATTTGAGAACATTCGTGATGCGGAGCACGTGAGTTTAGAGCTCGATGACGTTTAATCCTGTGCTCAGGGAGAAACCTAGTCGTGCGAATACTCTATTAAGAACTCACAAAAGGATGTTGGTCTGAACTCGAAGTTTCGATTGATCCTGCTTTGACTGCTCAAAACTGATATTGTTTTAGCGGTATAAATTAACTGAAATGAAACGTTTGTAATGGCTGTTTCACAAACTTGTGACTGCTTGTGACCGGAGGGTGCAAAAACAGATTTTAATCTCTTGCGACTGCTTAGAATTGGTAATATCGCTGCACAGTTAGTAAGAAGTTGAACAAGGCTTAAAATCCGGTTTTTACCCTCACTCTGGAAAGGAGAGGATGTAGTTGTGCACGCCCTGGTGAGCGAGATTGTTTCTAACTGCTCACAGGACACTGCTGCATCTCACCGCGCGAGACCGCGCCAACCAGGCACGTAGCCAGGATTTTGTTTCGGGCAAAAGGAGGGGAGGGGGGGGGGGGGGGGCCGGGGCCGCCTATGACAAAATGCTGTATGAGGGGGAGGGGGGACAGGAGGTCCCAGCAAAATGGAAGATTTCGGGGGGGGGGGGGGGGGGCCAAGC
Source organism: Ixodes scapularis (assembly GCF_016920785.2). Lineage (NCBI taxonomy): Eukaryota > Metazoa > Arthropoda > Arachnida > Ixodida > Ixodidae > Ixodes > Ixodes scapularis. The sequence continues at coordinate 1,103,050 of NW_024609876.1, forward strand.
CCCATGGGCCCCCCCACTTGCTACATGCCTGGCGCCAACCACGACCGAACCCTGAGGCTGAGAGTTTCCGGCATAAGCATGGAGAGGTAGGTACTGCTTGATCTGTGGTACCAGTGCTTGCAGAGTTCCTGTATAGGCTCCCTATGGGAGCCAGAGTTGCGTGCTCATCCCCGTAGCGCCGTCTTTCCTGCATGGCACGTTGATCCCTCATCTGACTGAATTCGGCGAATATCTGCGCCGCGCGTTCGAGGCTCGCCCGAAAGCAGGGGAATGTATGCCGGGGCGCACGCAACGTCTACTTTCCTGCACGGCATTTGAGTCTGCTCCTCACGTGATCGGATCTCGGCGATTAGCGGTGCGGCAGCATGTGGAAAACAGATGCGCAACTCTGGCTCCCGTAGGGAGCTTATAGACCATTTCATTTAGCTCTCTCAGGGCGGCGCCATTTTGTTAGACCACAGCACCCTCTCCACACATCCGGGAAGTTCAGCAGGGTCGGCGGGGTAAAACGAGAGAGGGCACGCTCCCGACTCTGCTAGCAGACGAAAAACAGGGAGGTTGCCGTTCTCCATCTACCAAACATTGAACTCTCGCTCGTGGCTGCCGTTATGAAGTGGTTCGCATTCTTAGAATATTTATGGCTACTCCAAAACCAGCCTTTAGCGCTCTGTTGTTTTATCTCAGTAAATGATCAACTAGCGTATCTTTGCCCTGTTACTTCAATAGCAGTGGAGTCAGCTGGCAACTCAACCACTGCGTCTATTGCGCCAGGAGAGCATGTTTTTATTTATTATTCCAGACTTCCACTCATCGTCGCTAAAGGCCCACACCAGTACCAACTTCGTACAGTAAAATAGCTACAGCGACCGGATTTAACATTAAAAACGAGCGTGTTCGTAATTATACTTAAACTATCGGAAAGAATAAACAAAATTTGCGACGAAAGCAGACGCTTACAACTCTTTCAACTCTCACCAACATTTATTTCGTCTCCGTTCAAACGACGGCCATCGAGCAGGTTCAGGGGAGGGAGCAGAGAAGGAAAAAGGAGGGGGGGTTGAAAGAGGAGGAGGAGGAAAAATGAGTTATTCGCGGCCTTCCCTCAAGGCCTCTGGTCCCTTCCGCCCAGTTCGGGACGGAGGAATTTCATCTGCCTGTCGGAAAGGGCTAGATAGAGAAGCCGAAGCGACGTTAGTGACCAAGCTCTTAATGGCGTACCATTTGGCGACTTCCCTGCCAAATCTCTGCCTGTGTCCTCCCAATATGCGCGTACCTTCGCATCTGGACGAACAACCGTCGCACGTCATACGGTGTACGACTATTGGATGCATGGAGTCGTCGGGGGGCTTGCTCAGTGATAGGCGAGTCCGTTAAGGCGATGTGCGGTGTTATGCAAGTAGGGGATAACTGTAAAACGCTTTTTGTGAGTAACAGGAGCGGCTGGCGGCGCCCGGGAGGCGGTGATCAGCCTCTTTAGTGTATTTGCCACTAAGTCTTCAGGATACCCTGCCCTCTTTAGTTTCTCTGTTTGTAGAAGCATGCTGTGCGCGCTGTGCATAGGAGCTGAATGGAGGAGACCGCGCCGGAGAGCTGGGTGTTCCGGTATGTAGATGATTATCTGATCGTGCACCCAAAGCAGACCCCTCCCGAGTCTGTCATTCAGGCCTTCGCTTCGAGACCCACCGGACTCTCCTTCAAGAGAAAAGACCCGTCTGGAGACGGTCTTCAATACTTGGACCTGCACCTGAAGATGCACCCCGATGGGATATGCTGGGAGTTCAGATAGTGCACAGAAAAGCCGGTCCGCCCTTCACGAGTGCCCACTCCAAAGCAGTAAAACGGGGTCTCGTGAACTCACTCCTAAAATCCTCTGGAACCAGGTCGTGCCCCCATCTCACCACGCACAGCGTGCTCTACAGACAGAGAGGCTAAAGAGGGCAGGGTACCCTGAAGACTTAGTGGCAAAGACACTAAAGAGGCTGATCACTGCCGCCCGGGCACCGCCAGCCGCTCCTGTTCCTCGTAAAAAACATTTTGCAGTTATCCCCTACTCGCACAATACCGCACATCGCCTTAAGGGACTCGCCTATCACTTCGAGATAGGGGTAGTGTTTAGCTCCAAGCAAAAGCTTCAACAAATGTGCAGAATGGTGAATACCCCACCCTCTGTGACCCAATGCAACAAAAAGCACGGACAGCAGTTTGTTAAGTGCAGGAAGGAGGTGGTTTATACCATCCTTTTTTCGTGGGGGGGGGGGGGGGGGGGGGGGGGTATATAGGGGCAGACCGGCAGGCGCCTAAATGAGCGCCTGAAGGAACACTCGCGAGAGGTGAGCAAACCCCCCCCCCCCCCCCCCCCCGACTCCATGCATTCAATAGTCGTACACCGTATGAAGTGCGACGGTTGTTCGCCCAGATACGAAGGTATGCATGTATTGGGAGGACACCGGCAGAGATTTGGCAGGGAAGTCACCGAATCGTACGCCATTAAGAGCTCGGTCACTAACGTTGCTTCGGCTTCTCTAGCCCTTTCAGACAGGGAGATGAGATTCCTCCATCCTGAACTGGGCGGAAGGGACAGGGGCCTTGAGGGAAGGCCGCAAATAACCTGTTTTTCCCCCTCCTCTTCTTTCAACCCCCCCCCCCCCCCTTTTTTCCTTCTCTGCTCCCTCCCCTGAACCTGCTCGATGGCCGTCGTTTGAACGGAGACGAAATAAATCTCGTTGAGAGTTAAAAGAGTTGTATGCGTCTGTTTTCATCCCAAATTTGTGTTTATTCTATCGGATTTAATTTTCGCCGGAGCGACCGAGCCCATGCTAGCACTAAATTTAGCGCATGAGTTAGCACGCGCTGTGCCAGGGTGTTTTAGAATAATGTTTCTACACCGCAACAGAAAGTCCTAAGCACCACGTGCTTGCAACGCCACAAAGATACAGTAACACTTTTTATTTTGCACACAAATTACTAACTTGAGAAGAAAAAAAGTTTCTTGGTTCACATTAACATTTTAGATTTGTTTAAATATCAGAATGCAACGGAAGCAGTCGACTGGTAATGTCCACTTGCGTCGCCTAAGCAAGAGAGGTCTCGTGTACTGACCTTCACACTCCATAATTTCGCCGAGAAACGTTTGCGCGTCGCAAGTTGCCGGCAATTGTTGCCCACCTTGTTGGATCCTATTAAACGTTTCTGATGCGCACCTCCTATAGCAGTGGTCTCAAACTCATTTGAGTCTGAGGACCAGATATCCCATACCGGAAAGGTCGAGGGCCAACGCAACGGGGGGAAGGGGAGTCAGACGATTTTAAAAATGAAAAGACCTCGTCCTCTATGCTTTTTGTAACTCACAGTTTTGCCAGTGACATGTTTAGATTTGATTGGTTTATATGACTACTTTGGGGCCTCACGTCATTTGATATCAATAATTAAAATGACACCGCCCCACCAGCATGCTAGCATTTTTAATGGAACAAGAGAGAAATTGCACTGTCGTTTTCGTTGCTTAATTCGCTCGGAAATTCACCAAGCCCAACATGTCTCTAAAAAATCAATCAGTTAATTTGACAGTTCTTGCTTTCCTGACGATTTTTATTACAACACACTGAGAAAATACTGTGATGGATCTAGTCCCGACATCGTAGCTTTATCTTTGGCAGCTACTCCTGCTGATCGAGAGTTCGCGCAGCTGAGATGTATCCTGAAACGAAAAGTTTGCGCTTGCAGCAGTAGCGTAATTGTTGTACATTACAAAAAGCCGGGAAGCAAGAAAATAAAGCGAAACAAAGGGCAAATGAGTACAGATAAGTATAAACTATGTGAATACGTTAAAATAGCAGAGCTACTTTTCGAGCGGAAATGAATCGGCGTGATGAGATCACTATGGCGCATGCCATTTAAAGCGCACAGGAACCGGAACGCGTAGCCGGTTGCCTGCGGGCCGCGTCCCAGCGAGTCGCTGGCCGCGTGCTTGAGACCCCTGTCCTATAGGAATGCAATGTCGTCCTGCGTTGTAGCTCGCAGCTGAGATGATGTGGTGAGGGTCTAGGACAAATCGCCGACGGTCAACTCGTCGACGGTTCATTCGTCGAATAGGCCGATTTGTCGTAGGGCAATTCGCCGCACGAAAAATCGTTGCAGATGTTAACTGGATGCAGCTTTTTAAAAGCCAAAATATACCTTTTTCCCTGACATTTTAAAGCAAATACTGCGCCATAGCAATCCCTAAAATGAAAATAACTTGCCACTTTCACCGCTTTCACGGTGCCATGCATAGATTTTTTTAGGGGGGGGGAGGGGCTGGCTGGCTGAGGGGGCTGGGATCTTTATGACCAGGGGAGGGAGGGCTGAAGCCCCATAAGCCTCCTCCCTGTCCACGCCACTGCAGTGGGGGACGACCACTATGTCGCACACGTAACACTAAGGCGCGTGCGTGTTAAAGGGATAGTGAAACGAGATTTCGAGCTAACTAAACAAGGCCAAGCGGATAGGCGCGAAGTTGCAAAACCAAAAAGTACCACACATACGGCGATATATCTAACGGATCGCCATATTTCTTTGAGAAAGAAGTGCGCGATTGAACTTGGCTGACGAGGCCGACGAGACAAGGCACGTCACGATTCCCATTCTCTCTCCTCGCTACGTCCCGCCAAGCTAGTGAACCGAAGCGAGGAGGAGAGAAGCGAGGCCGCTTCTCCTCATTCTCAAATTCTCCCGGAGGACAGTTACGTCAAAGAACTCGCTTGATCACACCCTTCTTTTCCAAAAGTATGGCCATCCGTTTGAGATATCGATGTACGAGGGATGTTTTGGAGTTCGTAGAATCCGGTTCAACACTTCTGCAGCCTTACTTTGCGAAATCCAAATTTCGGTTCAGTATCCCTTTAACCTACCCGGTCCACCCATTCCAGCCGCTTCGCGGCGACAGTCTGCGACGACTTGTTACGAAACATAAGAAATAAAATTAACAAAAGGACGATCCCGAGATGGCCTATTTTTCAACTTGTCTCAAGGTCCTTTCCTGTCTTTGCACTCTTGCGATCTTTTTTTTTTTTTTTTAGTTTTGTGGTTTAACGCGAGCGCTGCGCTTAGTCCAGATATAGAGTAACTGTATAGGCATTGCAGAGCTAGAGTATAGCATTCCTTTTCCTTTTGCCGCCAACTCAGTATTGGCAGAGTTGGTAGCAAAAAGCGGGCACCAATCCCCTCCCCCCCCCTCCTCCTCCTCCTCCCCCCCCCCGAATCAAAAATCCTAGCTATGTGCCTAGCTGAGAACATGGAGGCGGTGAGTCTTGTCTTGTTGGCAGCAGAAAAAAAGTGGGCACAATCCTGGGTGTCCCTCCGTAAGTTTCTCTCGAGAAGAAACGCAAACCTTTCTTGCCATTGTAAATGAGCTGAATATTGGCGACTCCAGCGAAATCAACGCAGCGTAGCGGCAACACCGAGAAGCTCAGGAGAGGAGGTTGTTTCCACTCTGTCGTCTGCTATCGCTGCTTGGTTCACGTAGGCAGCATAGAAACAAACATTGTTTCCAGTAATTATTGTTATGCTTCCGCTGTGTCATTCCTACGCACTGACTAGAAGAAGGTTTCTACCGTCGAAAAATCGCTTTGCTTTCACATGTAACACCGATCTTACGCTGCTGTGAAAGAATTTATGGTGGTCAGCGTGCTGAACGACGAAAGCAACCTCCTTTCGCCCGCCATACTGCCTGACCGGCGCGACCCTATAGTTCGCTGGAGTCGCAAATAGCTGAGCTGCTCGGCGAGGGCGGCACCCGCTCTGGCCTTGCGCATCGGAGGGAGCCCCTAGAGTAAGTTGTAAGCAGGAATGGCGTCGCGAGCTCAAAGTGCTGGTACTGCAGAAAAAGTAGTTCCTACCTCAGTGCTGCTCCTGCTTGCACTGGAACCTCTCGTCCTTGTGGTCCAACCATGATAGAAGTAGCTGTAGTGTCTTGAAAGCCGTTGGAAACGATCTTGCTCGCCATGTCGTGTGCAGTATTGTTCCCTCGGTTCTAGAGTGGCAAGGCCCAGAACTCTCAGCGCTTTCTTCCATGCTGTAACTTCTTGCAGAGCATCAAAGACAGTGGTTAAGATCTTTATGCTATCAGAAAGGCCACCGCATGCAAAACACCAGACAGAAAATGTGATTACAATGTTCGGCTTGAGTTGGAAATGCTGGTTTAACTTTGAGATGTAACACAACATGGTGCCATCTTAGCACAGGACTTGAGCATTAAAGAGGCCTTGCAATGAATTTTTTACTGGTTTTTAATTTGCACCGAACTTGAGCGCACTAAACATAGTAACTTAATGAAACTTTTTTTTCCCCCTCGAATTTCACTTTATCTTAAAAGTTATAGGCAAATTAAAATTATAAAAACATGCAAAAAATAACTTCCTTCATGACGTCTTTGGCCACTTCAGTGGCCGTAAACTAGAGGAGGGGTAGTGAGCGCAGCGAGCGCTCATGGCTGCCGCACTCTGCGTCGACAGCTCGAGAGGGCGCCACTAAAGCATGTTCTGGATAGGCTGTAGGAGCAGGCAGCCAGGGCGGCTCGCATTGCATTTGCTGCACGATTAAACACTAATTCGGCATGACACTTCATTGGCCACAAACGACAGCAAACACGGGGTAAAGATCAGTTCAGAACAGGAGCCACTTCGCGCTGCCATATCGCGAAACGGCCAAACAGCAAGCTAAACCTGTGCCGAAGGCTTCGCAACGCTTGGAACCCGTCAAATCCTCGAGTCCGTAAATGACCGCAGTGCCACTGCATACATCCGGGACCTTTCTATGCTCGCCACTCGTTGGAGCCTGATCCTACTATTCCTTTCTAGTATGCGCCGCCTTTTTTACCGCTTGGAGGCGGGTATGTCGACAGGTCATTTCTGGTTTCCTGACTTTATAAACTGCATTTGTTTCTATTCTGATCTAAAATACTGAACAAAAACTACTTGCATAAATAATTGAGACGGTTCTCGCCACTTATATTTTGTGTTTCGACTAAAAGAAGCTTTTAGCAGCTCTCACCAGTAGTAAGCCCAGGAGCAAATACCTCGCATTTCGTGCACTTTTGGTACCGCGGAACGCCCCCGTAGGTGGAGGAGGTTTCCGCGTCGTCCGGTTAAAATATGATGCACTGATAATTAGTTACTCTCTCCGTACCCGCTGGCTTGCCCGAACCAGAAGAGACGTGGAAACCGCAAAAAAGGTTGACGCTTAAATATGATTGCAGGGCCCCTTTAAGGTGAATGCTGGCGTATCGGCTTAATTCTGAGAATAATTAAAGTCTACGCACTCAAGTCGGATTTATGTAAACGTGGCAAACTTGGACGACATAAACGGGAATCGAAGGTAACAATACTGGGCAGGAGACTGAGGGAGGAGGAAACGAGAGAGCGTGGGGACATCAGAATGCCGAGCTTTCGTCTGAATGATTAGTGGGTAGATCTAAATGTAGCTGCCTTTGTCACTTGTCGAACGAGCTAGAATGCGTCTGGCGTTATGCTCTTGCATCAGAATGTGTTCGACACATGCAGTGCAGACCAAGGGCTTTAGGTCTACCCACTAATCAATCCGACCAGAGCTCAGCGTTCTGACGTCCTCGCGCACTCGTCTCTTCCTCTCTCTCAGTCGCTTGGCGCATTCGACATACTGAAAGCCGAGACAGGTAAAGGACAAACACAACGTCGCTATCCAGCAAACCGCCCCAGGTCACAAGCATACTAGTAGCCCTTCCCTTGGCAAATAGCACGCGCTCGCCGGGCGGATTCTTGTGCCGCTGGTAAATCTGGAGCCGGTAGAGCGCTCGGCGAGCGGCCGTGTTTTCAGACCACGCTATTCGTAGCGGGAGCTCGCGCTGCCACTTCGATGCATGCTCTGAAGCGCGCGCCCGTAGCAGTACAGAGCCTCTGAAAACGATCTACTAAAATTCTAGCTCCAACCGATCCGTGGGAAAGTGGCGGAGCGCGTCGAGCGAGCCACAGAAGTTCTCTCTGCCTTTTTCGGAGTAGTTTATTCGGAAATCACTCGCAACATTTCAGTTTAAATATTTCTGTTGGCGATGTTGCGGCAGTCACGAAACTGATTGTGCCAGTGCCACATCGCAATAGAAAGTTACGTGGACATCTGAGGGATGCGGTACTGTTACAAGCCCCGTTAGGAGCATCAAAAGTAGGCGATCCGATACAACGCGGTGCCGTCGCACAACCACGAAGACGAGTCCAAGTGCGAAACAAGCGCTCGCGATTTGCCAGGGAAAGGGGCTAAAGGTCAGAGCATAGCTTAGCAAGCTTACGGCAAAAGTAACACTTCGTTCTGAACAAAGAAAAGAGTTGTGCTCACCGGCCGTTTGAAGTTTTCGTAGCCCTCTCGCTGCCAGCCAACGGTCAATGACTAGACGCGGCGTCTCCGAGATACCGTTTGACACACTTGAACAAAGTACTAGTAAGAAACGCCCATTATTAAGGTTCTGAAAAGTAAAAAATAAGCGGCGAACGCCCGCACAAGACGACGACACCCGACGACTCGCCTCCGCAAGTTGCGCCTCCGAGAGCAAAGTTATGGACGCCCATTCAAAACAAGATATGAGCGGAGAGATTTTGGGCGATAGCTAGCGCCACCTGCCATAGGCACCCTGTTTCGGTTTCGGTTTCAAAACCGAAAAAGATAAAATCGCTTTATCTGATACAAATAGTACTTAAAACCACTAAAATCATCGGAACCTGAATTTGAAAGGTAGATTGGAGATAATGCTGCCTATCGCTTTGATACAAAATCTTTTTTTTTTTTGCTGTTGCAAATGAATTTTTGAACATATTTATTTTTGCACGTGATTAGGGATGCCGCGAACCACCCTAGGTTCGATTTCGAAAGGTTGCGATATTTTCGACCTGAACTGATGCTCGAATTCGAAAGGTTTCTATATTTTCGACCGTACGGAGTTTTGAATTCGAAAAATTCGCAACTTTCCTAAATCGCGGGGTTTCGAAATCAAAAAGTTCGAAGCTTTCACAGTTTCTAAAAGTTGGGGCCGATTATTTCGATTTTTGTTTACTTGAGGTTCGATAAATTTGAAGATTTCGAACTTCCCTAATTTTAAATTCCAGAGATTCGAACGTTTCGAATTGCTTTAGATGTAAAATCGAAAAATTCGAGGGTTTCGAATTTTTAAAGACAAAGGTCGATAAATTCGAAGATTTCGATTTTCTTTCTGCATAAAGTTCCAAAAGGTCAAAGGTTTCGATTCTCTTTCAGGGATAAATTTAAAAAAAAAAAAAAAAATCTTTGAAGGTTTTAAATTTTTTTTTATGTCCAATTGCGCAAAGTTCGAAGTCGGGTTTTCATGTTCCGCCACCAGTTTCAGTTTCAAATAACGTTTTCACGCCACACTGGTTTTCACGAAATCAGGTTTAGAAAAGTTCGGGTGTGATATTTAGACTGCGCGAAGTTGGTCAGGCAATTAAATGAGACGACGAGTGTCCGGGATGTGCTGGAATATGTGCCAGTGCAGAGTGACGTGTGACAATAGATCAGTAATTGTGACCGACGGCCCGGGGTGGTCATTAACGTGCATCACGAAGTAGCGATCCTACGAACGCACTGTTTAACGATACTCATCCAGTTCGAAACGGCCGGGGGCAGGCGGGTGGTTGAGGCTCACAAAAACCTTGAAGTGATCTGGCAAACTGCCCCCCTACCCCCTTGCACGCTGGTAGTAATCCGATCGAACGCCGCCCGAGTGACGCTGGCATATAGTAAGTTTAGTTTGTACATGATGCAAAATCCTGAGACTGGGAATGAAATTTTGAAGAAAAAGTGTAAGAAGGCAGAAAGAAGGGGACAGAACAACGCCTCAAACTCAGCTCTGGGAATGAAATTTGAAAGAAAAAGTGTAAGAAGACAGAAAAAAAGGGGACAGGACAACGTCTCAAACTCAACTCAGCTGAAAACTCAGCTCAAGACAACGTCTCAAACTCAACTCAGCTGAGTTTGAGACGTTGTCCTGTTCCTTTTTTTCTTTCTTCTTACACTATTTCTTGCGACTTTCATTCCCAGTCTCGGGATTTTGCATCATGATCAACATACGCCAGCTCGCCTGCATCGTGACAATTTTTTTGTTTGTAATTGCTTTGGAGGTTTATTTTCCGGGGCGAAAGAAACGCCGAGCCAAAAGCACAGAAGCTGATGCAACTTGGGGTCGAGGAGCGTTCTACAATACCAGTGGCGTCGGAAGAGAAAAAACGGGGGGGGGGGGGGGGGGGGGGGGGGGCTCCAGTACCTTCCCCCCCCCCCTTCCAGATATTTCGGACTGTTAAAGAAAACAATACAGGGAAAGAGGGCATGGTCTAGCTTATTTTAAGAGGGCATGGTCTAGCTTATTTTAATCTGAAATTATTTATGCATATGTATAGCTACTGTCGCTCTTCACTGCATAAAAGACCGCGTAGATGGTCATTGTTAGAAACTCGTTGTCAGAAGGCACTACTCGTCACATGCTCGGTGGCTCGGAAGTTCAGAGCTATGTATTTTCGACCTAAATAACTGTGCCACTGGTAAAAAATAATCAATAAATAAACATAACAATAAATGCAAAAATAAAAAGCTGGAGAGAAAAAAGAACTATCAAGAACCAGCCGGAAGTGTTGTATTCTTGCATATTCAGAGGCCCAGAACTATGAAACAAGTTTCTCCCACCAAAATGTGTACAGGCCAAAAGAAACACGTCCCAAAAACGTAAATTGAGAAAAAAATGTTTTTTTTTTTTATGACGTGCTGAACTTGAACAATTTTAGAAATCTTCCCCATGAGTTAATTTGTTCCTCAACGGGGGGGGGGGGGGGGGGGGGGGGGGGAAGATATACATTATTTTGTAATCTGCAGATGGTAATGATATGTACTGTCTCTGGTGTTAATTTAACTGCGATACCTCAAAGTATGTAGGCGAAAAAAATTACCAAGTTTAGGGCATAATTGCCCGTAGGTACATGTTTGGATATTTCTTCGAAACTCGTCTTGAACAACAATAATCATATATTAAGACGACACTCACCTAGGCTATACATAGATCATTCTTAAAAAGTTTAACATCTCTACCATAAATAGCTTTAGCTATAGCGCGCTTCAAATATGGCACGAACGACAATTGTCAAAACACCGTCGTCCTTCCTCGCTCCTTCGGGAATCTATTTCTTTAAAACCAAGAATGCCAGATGATTTAAATAAACGGCATTGTCCTTCGCAAGGAATGCGGCACCGCATGTAAAATTGCGAGAAAAAAATATTACGAATGTACCTCACTGCTTGAATCCAAATGAAACCGCCCGCCGGTCTTTCGAAGTTCCACGAACTTCGAACTTTTACCCTAAAAGCTCGAAGTTCGTCAAACCTTTGACGTTTCAGGAATCGAAAGTTCGACAATTTTTGAATTCTGTAGATTAATAGGTTCGAAAATTTTCGAATTTCTTAGCGTAGGAAGTTTGAAAGTTCGAAAAGCTTCGAACTTTTTAGTGCAAGAAGGTCGAAAGTTCGAAAATCATCAATTTTTTAGTCTATCAAGTTCGAAAGTTCGACAAGCATCGAATTTTGCCGGGTAATAAGTTCGAAATTTCGGAAAGCGTCGAACTTCTTAGTTTAATAAGTTCGAAAATCGACTTCCGTCGAATTTTTCGAAATGGAAAGTTCGAAAATTCGAAATCTTTTGAACCACTTCAATCGATCATCGAAACTTCGGTCGAAAAAAGTTCGCGGCATACCTACACGGGATTAAATATAAAGATGGACGACTTTATTTCACAGTATGATTGAATTTGTTAATGTGCCTAAATCTTGTCACTTTACCTGTTGATATTTCACGCACATTTTACGCCATATCGAAATAACAGGGCACGGCGAGATTGGTGCGTTTTCCACCCATCGGAGATAACACGCCAGCTCGTTGTCCTTTCTGAGCATTGCACGGCGATCCGGTACGCAAACAGTTAGAAAGCAGTCCGCCAGTGCCATAGCCAGGAAATGTTTTCAGGGGATGCTTTCCTTTGCCCAGACCATCCAAAAGTAGAAAAAAAAAAAAAAAAAAAAAAACAAGAAAGAGGAAAAGAAATCCCGCAAACACAACTTTAGTTGCTATTTTTCTGTTTCTCAGAAGACAAGAATTCAACGTTTTTTTATTTCGTCCCTCCGATCTTTAAAGAGGGGAACTTTACTGTGGAACAACGAAAACACGCAATCATAAAATATAATAATGCGCTTTGAACAAAAAAGTCTAGACAGGCTAATAAAATATTCCGGTGCGTTCACTTCTCTGCGGAACACTGGGGTATCCAATGACTGAAAACTACGTAAGAGTGCCAAAGAATAGCGAAGTTTAGAATACGATTACACATAAAAACTCCAATGCGCACCGACCGGGGTAACGAGCAAGTGAAACGTCACGCTCATTGTTCCTGCGCACATTTTTCAGAAATGATCGTGTTGTGGTCATGTTTCGGGTTTTTTCCGTTCTTCGTTGTCGTTTTACGAGAAAGTGGCAGAGAAAAGTACCAGTTTCTATCGTTTTGTGGGGTCTAAACATTTTAGTGGAAGCCGCGGTCGGTCGATCGAAAGCAGCGAGAGGACCCTTTCGGAGCTGTCTTGGATGTTCCCGTGAATGTTCAAAAGCGCAACCCCTATACTCCGTTCACCCTTAGCTGAGACTAGAGGCTCCGCCTTCAGCGCGAGCTTTCTGCCCTTGCTGGCACAAGTCTGAACGCGCAGGCGCGCGCAAACAAAGCACAGCGGAAGCCAGCGAGCTCGTGCTGAAGGCGGAGCTTCTGGTCTGAGCTAAGAACGGAGCAGCAAGCGCTCCGGGGACGTTGAAGCTCTCAGGTATGGCTTCCGTCTTCGGAGTCTCGAGACCGAACGTTCCGCCTCAACGACGCTAACGGGCATGGTGGCCAGGATTTGCAGCAGGCGGTTGACATTAGAATACGAGACCTGGGGACCTGGGGACCAAGGCAAGTTGTCTCTACCGGCGACACGCGCTAAGCGGTGCGGTCCCTTCACATCTGTGTCCAAACCAGAACTTCCTCAGACAGTTTGTTTAATGAAACGAATGCTCCGCACAGGCTGGTGATTGGCCCAACCCGAGGATTGCGACATTGCAACCGACGTCGTTGGCCATGACATTGCTCTCGCCTAGGGCGGACGATGCTGCCTGACGTGAATGTGCCGATTCTGTTGGAGACGTTGATGGCACGCTTGAAGTTGTAGGTAAATAATCATTCTTTAAAAAAGCGTCAAGCGACAGCTTTGGCTATTGAATTAATTTTTGAGAGTCTATATACGTAAGGGAACTTTCACGACTCACGTGTTGAACGCAAGATTATAAACATTACCCACTGCAGCGATTAAAGAAGTAACCTCGGTACGCTTTGAAACCAAAAGAATTATGAGCATTCCAAAGTGCTTCTACGGTGCATATGCTGCCGCTTTTCTCTCCCGCTTCTTTTTTTTTTTTTCTTTTTTACATTTTTGTATGCCCCCAAAACAAATAAAAGACGGGACAACAACAAAAAAAAAAAAAAAAAAAAGAAAGCTAAGCTGTTTGTCATTTTGTCGTCCTGTTTGTAGGGTTGTAGGGTTTGCAAAGTCAAAGTATTGCTATTTTGAAATTTTGTTTCGCTGCCCTGATAAGTGGCGTGGAGTCCTTGAGGCTCAAAGAGTAGGGGAACTTTAGTCAAGCCGCCTGCATTCTCCGAGGCGAGGCCAGCGTCCTTCGAGGTTAGGATTTCGCGGCTTATGTGACGTCAGGAGCGGAGTCATCCGCACCTGCGAGCCCGAAGAAAGGCTTAGGTTGCTAATAACACTGTCGAGTTTGGCGAGAGCTCTTCGGAAAGCCGGAGCCGGACTTCTATTTCTCACGCTCACGCAGTCCACGGACAGTGTTGTCATCTTCGTTTTGCTTTGGAATGTTCCGGCCCCTCGCCGTAGTGGGTTGTCGAACAGAAAGAGAAGCACATAGGACTTTTAATGCCTTCACAAAACAAGAAAAAAAAAGAACAAAAAAAGAAGCTGACAATGGAAAAGGGAAAGGGGAGAAAGAGGAAAACCATGCAATTTCGAAGGTGTTTCGACCCTTGAACACGACCTGGCTACGCCACTGTCTGGTTTATCAGCGCGGCCAACCAGCGCACCCCGACGAGCTGCCACCTTGAGCATGCGTGTCTTCGCGGCAACCGCGTCGTATTTACACGTACCGTATGTCGGATTCCCAGTCGGTACCTTTTCGTTCCCGTGGTTTGGACCCGCTTCAAAACAACGATTCGGGGTAGTGGTTAGCAGACCGAAAACAAACAAATGTTGGGGGATAACGAATGCAGACCAGCATTTATTTTCTCCAAAATCTCACACAAATGTGACAAAACACAAATCACACTATCGGGTTTGTCGAAACTAGCTGCTTGGCAGATTTTCCGGAGTGGTGTCAAGCGACTCTTGTGATTCCGCCGGAATGCTTCGATGAAATCGATATTCCACAGCGACCTCTTTCTGACAGATGGCCAGTCTGTTCGCCGAGTCAAGAAACTGACACCGAAGAAAGCGGACGAAGCCTAATTACACAACGTACGCGTTTGAAATTGCAGCGCATTTCACAGAACCTTTACAAACAATGCAAAAATTCAGTCCCACTTTCATCGCGTACCGCTACTATCGTTTACCTAGCCGAGACACTCCAGATGAAAATTTCTGGCCGGCTTGGTTAAAATGTTTCATTGGGTCCACCGTTCCCGTACATTCGATGGCGCTTGTTTCGACCGGGAACGGCTGCCATATACGACTAGCACATGATAAAATATAGCACACACATGAGGTCATCCTTAATTCTAATTAACTCTACCTTTGACGCGTCATGGAGCTTCCCGCTTTCGCCGGCACCCCACCACCACCACCACCGGCTGTTAGGCCTATGGGCCCGGGCTCGTTAACGGATAGGCCTAACGGCGGTAGCACATCCTCGGAGCAGTCCACGTCCACGCGCACAATCGCCCAGTCGAGCGCACAAACGTTAAAAATGCACACCAGCACGGAAAAACGTGTACAGCAGACGACACGCGGCACGAACGGCAGGTTCAGATCGCAGAAATGAGCGCCTCGAGCACCACACTGGCCCCAGCTGCCCCGAATTCCGTTCTCGTACATTCGATGGCGCTTGTTTCGACCGGGAACGGCTGCCTTAACGTACAACTAGCACATGATAAAATATAGCACACACATGAGGTCATCCTTAATTCTAATTAACTCTACCTTTGACGCGTCATGGAGCTTCCCGCTTTCGCCGGCACCCCACCACCACCCCCACCACCACCACCGGCTGTTAGGCCTATGGGCCCGGGCTCGTTAACGGATAGGCCTAACGGCGGTAGCACATCCTCGGAGCAGTCCACGTCCACGCGCACAATCGCCCAGTCGAGCGCACGAACGTTAAAAATGCACACCAGCACGGAAAAACGTGTACAGCAGACGACACGCGGCACGAACGGCAAGTTCAGATCGCAGAAGTGAGCGCCTCGAGCACCACACTGGCCCCAGCTGCCCCGAATTCCCGAATGGGGCGCTCGCGCGTGGGCTTCTGGGTAGTCACCGCCGTCGGGCAGCGCTCTCCGGGCTCGTTGACGACGCGAATAGAGCATTCTTGGCGGCGACGTGCAATGTTCGCGCTCGTCGCTACGTGTGCACAAAAATTGAGAAAGCTGCCACGCGCCACCGACCTGTGCGCACCCGAACTCGTATGGACCAAGAAAACGCAACCTACGTATCCATCCGTGGATCGCGCCGTGTTTATTTACTTTTTTTTTTCTGCTGTGGCTTGGAATCGGGAAGAAATCTGGCCCCGCCAGGTACCGACGCCGGTATTTCCAGAGAGGGGAGGTTAGCGTATCAGATGTCTTTTGAAACCCCCCTCCCCCCCACCCTTTCCCTTTGTTTTCCCGCCCTAAATTTTTACACATGCACAAATCAAGAGGTAGTCAGAACTAGGGGTGTCGCGAACTTTTGTCGAACCGGATTTTTAGGTCGAACTTTCGGGGTTCGACTAGGTCGAACCGGTTCGACGAACCTTCGAAACTTTTTACCAGATTCGACCGGTTCGACTTTGCGGACAGTGTGGCCAGACCTTGATAGACGCATGTCTAGGTTTGGAGAATTTATTTTTATGCAAATGGTTATTTTATTTTATGAACAGTTGGAATTAAAAGAAACCACTTCTAATCACTAAAGACATTAATAACTTAATTTTGTTTGTACTGTATTAACTGAAATAACCAACCAGCGGTGCCCTTAATTCATCCATTAGCCATTACCATCCAATCCGAAGCCAACTGGCCAGCCTGTCGCGCATGCGCACACGAGTCGAACCTCAATACAAGGTTCGTCGAAATTTCCACGAAAAGTTCGAAAAAGTCGAACCAGGTCGAACTCGAACCTCGGCCGGTTCGCGACACCCCTAGTCAGAACATCTAGACAAACCTCCCCATCCCCCCCCCCCCCCCCCCCCCCCTTCCCCCTCTTAATCCGCCACTGGGCCCCGCGAACGGCTCGCTTATCCTTTTGAGATCGCGTGAAAGCTTTCTCGAGAGGCCGTTGGCTGTGTTTTTCGTGCAAACCCAGGGAGATGCAGACGCGCATTTTTCGGTCCTGTTCAGACGGCGCATTCATTTCACGAAACTCGTTTCGCGAGTCAAGATGCGCCAGAAAAATGCATCGTGTGAAAGGGCCTTTAAACAACACACAATGGTTGCACTATACTTGAGTCTGCCCGAAAAGAGCTGGATTGTCTTCTGCTTCCCCATAGTACCCTCAACTTTTGAGTATTCGCCAGATTGACCGAAAAGTTCGTACTTTGTGATTGGTTTTTCACTGGTGTAATATTTGTTGTTCGAGAGCGTCGGGATTTTGTACAAAAACCAGCCCCAAAACGTCTTGGACCCATTATAACGACCTCTTCCACGACGGGAAACCCGTTGGTGCCAGAGCCGGGACTGAGCGGGACGGGGGAAACGCCGGCTGCGTCAATGGCGGCCGATCTCCCGCAGACGGGTGGACGGATGGGAGTATTTTCAACTCCCATTTCGTCTTGCGGAGGGTTGTCATACGAGAACTCCAGTTTAAAATGGGAGTGAAATCAGGTGTTGTCGCTTTTATACCTCGTCTCTTAGCGACCAGAGTAAAGTGGTGGTTTCTAGTTTTTATACTCCCATGTGCGGGAGTGAATGCTTTAGGCTTGGGAGTTTAATCGGTATCTTATTCTTTAAAACCCCCATCCGGGCTACTTTTCGTTTACAGTGTACCTTCTACACTTTTGCAGCACGAGGGTCGTCGCGACCGAAAATAACTAGAAGAGTCTCATCATGGTTTTGTACGTCCATTCTGCGGCGGTCATGCAAATACATCGCCGCACGTCAAATTATTTATGAAACGTTTAGCAGCGTAACGAGCCTTGATGATTTCGCTCAGGCGATTAAAGTGGTAAGACATTGCGATGAGGACGTAGAATCGACAACTCCAACGCGAAAAAGAGTATGCAGACTCACACAGACGCCGACAACGTGACATTCGAATGGTTTGTTGACGCGGGACGCGGTGCGTCTTGCCCGTACTCCATTGCGCGTGCGTTCCAACTGTCGTCTGCTCTTTCAAACTTGGCTGCTTTTTGTCGTCAGTTCGTTCAAACGACAGCGGCTCGTAAACCAAACATTGACCCGGTAATTGCGATAAGAACTAAGTGCAGGCCTCAAAACACTTTTGAAGGTTGGTTGGGGTAAGTCGGCTAAGTGTAAACAGATACAAGAAGTTGTTGATCATTGTTACCAGTGGCCATCACCGACTTGTAATGCCCGATTCTACTTGAGGTTTTCAGTATCGATGTCCACCATCTAAGCTACGGTCCACGCTTTTGCAGTCCGAGCGACGTCGCGACTGAAAATAGCGAGCAGAATCTCGACGTGGGAGTCAGGCTTTAGCGCCCATTCTGCGGCGTCCACGTGAAATGAATCGCCGCAAGTCACATTATTCACGCAAAGTTTTGCCTCGATAGTTTTGCTGAAGCCGCTCAAGTAGTCAGACATTGTTAGGAGGACGTAGAATCAACGATTCCAACGCGAAAAAGAGCACGGGGACTCCCACCGACGCCGACAACAACGCAGTTCAATGGTTTGTTTATGGGCGACGGCGGGCTTCTTGCCCACCATCCACGGCGCATGCGCGGCGCCGGTGACGTCCGCTAGGGGCGCTCCGGTTTGTTTGTAAACATGAGTTGGTGTATACATAGGACATACTCTGTTTCTTAAACTGCTTGCTCATTCTGCAGGTCTGCCTGCCATAGATGTCGTGCTACTGGAGAGCAGGCGAATTCGATTGCTGGTTTTGCCATTGCTTTTTTTTTTTTTTAGACGTTGTCTTAGTAGTTCTTGTAAATTTGGAGATTTTCCTAAAAAGCAAGCCGGGAAGAATATTTAGTTTAGTTAGGAAGCTGAAAATAATGATTTAGTACCCCTTTGTCACTAAAATAGATACTGTGTGCCGCTGTTAGTGTCAAGCCGAGATCCACGCTTTTTTGGCATTTTGCTCAGAGTGGTACCCATTCTTATTCGTTAGCCTCTTGGTGTGCCAACTAAACTCTTTGTATACAGACACCTGCCCTCTGCTGGTACACTCTACCCTCATGTTCAGCGAGTGTATGAACCGGAGTTGTATCCACAGTCGACACTCGCTGAGCACGAGGGTAGGAAAATCTTTCCATTGCAGCAGAGCCATATATGGCGAGAGTCTGGCAGTCTATGATTTCGCTGTCGTAACGTCTCCCTTCCGAGTGAGCTGATCAGCCCGCGGCACAGAGCAAGAGGCGTGAGCGCATGCGCGTGAACTCTAGGCTGCTCCCAGCTGAGCGGGGAGGGCCGCCATTTTCATTCATTCGCCCGGCATGGGATCGATATTCAAATTTCGGTTCTTTCCTTTTATTTGGCAGGCTCTGGCAATAAAATGATATAGTGTTATTCCTCGGTGGCTTAAAAACCTAAAGAAAGAAGTTCCTCCATGTTTGAACGCACTTTTATTTAGGCAAAAAAAATAAATAAGCCCGTAGCAGACGACACGTAGCCTCAACAGTGCTCCGTGCAGACAGCTTTGCGTCAAAATGGTGGTCGTCTCCTCTTTGTTTCTCTGCTGCCTTCTCTCTCCCTCCTTCGGCGTTCTCCTCCCTTTCCTCCTCTCCGGCGCCTTCGTTGCCACACCCGCTGGCTAAACTCTCCCACTATACGGCTTTGCATTGCAGTAGTAGTTTTATTTGTAGTCTTTACAGTTGAATGTGAATATTTGACAGAAGTCTCAGGTTGGGGCGAAAGGGGGTTAAATGAATGCATTTGATCATTCACCTAAATTCGGTACCCATCATTTTAACGCCTACGTAGCTTTGTCCTGGGGGGTGACTATGACTAAAATAAGAGGATCTATGTGCTGATCACGAAAGAATATGCTAGCCATTCTAATGTAGCTCTGCCAAGTACTTGATTGTGATTTGTTTTTATTTTCAGCTACTTGGGTGCCTCAAGATCTGGAGATCCTAGTGGCCACAAGCTTGGACTCAATCTTTTTCTGTGGTCTGGGCAGGACCATGGGGGAGGTAATCCCAGCAACAAGAGCATCGCAGTATCTCCCTGGCTGTGACTTTCGGTCTGCGTCACGACAGGGGAGTCCTCGTGCCACCAGGTGTTAGGTATGCCACTTGAAATAAGCATTTTTCTTACCTATTAATAGAACAGCAAAAGCACTACTAAGCCTAAAATGAAAAAAAACATATTCAAATCTTGGGTTGGATGAAATTCCAATTACGAAAAGGAGTCTGCAGACATGATTAACATGTGAACTTAAAGCCCGCGGATGTAGGTTCGACGGTGTCACAGAAATAACTTCCCGCAGATCTCCTTGCTCGTGCTATACCCAAACAAATTCTTAAAATAATCATTGTGTTTCGTTGGTGTCATCAATCTTATGTCCCTACCACACTCACCAGTCGGGACATGTGAAATATAAAAAAACAGGAACTTGCACATTGTCAGCTCTGCAAAGATTTATCTAGCAAACAGAGCATAGCAGGTTCAGCTTAAGAAAAAAATTCAGTGCAGGCCTATATTCATGGTTCACATATGTGTAATTGCTCTTTATGATGAAGTGAAAACTGCTTAAGTTGTGGCCCACTACAGGCTTTCTATTAGTGTTAAAAAGTGCGGTAGAAAATATGATTGCGCTTGGAAGACGGGGACATAGGAAGGACAGACACAACAGAGCGCTAACTTTCAACTGATTTAATTCAAGAACCTCAGCGTAGAAACGGACTGTGTCACCGCACCACATCTCAACCAATCCGTGGCCCTGCCACGGACCGCAAGTACGCCAAATCCTTATCCGCCAAGTCAATTGACGCCACACTGACACAACTTGTGCCGGAACTATTTATAGTGTCAGCCTCCATAATCTCGCTAACAGTCCTATCTTTGTGCCTCTCAAGAACAATAGACGAAACAAATAATGGTTTGCACCCGCAGTCATGACAGTGACACGACAGATCATGACTGCGAGTGCAAACCATTATTTGCTCAGTCTACTGTTCTTGCTAGGCGCAAAGATATGACTGTTAGAGAGATTATGGAGGCTGATGCTATAAATAGTTCCGGCACGTGTTGTGTCAGTGTGGCGTCAATTGACTTGGCGGATAAGGAGTTGGCGTACTTGCGGTCCGTGGCAGGGCCACGGATTGGTTGAGATGTGGTGCGGTGACGCAGTGTGTTTCTACGCCGAGGTTATTGAATTAAATCGGTTGAAAGTTAGCACTCTGTGGTGTCTGTCCTTCCTATGTCCCCGTCTTCAAAGCACAATCATGTTTTCTAACGTACCGTACCAACTTGCCCAACAATCAGCACTTGCTAAAAAGTGCTATTGTGTTTTAAGCAGCTCGCACCAAATATTTTCTTGAAATACATAGGTTCATGGAAATTATTATGTAGATGTTGGCAGACAGTCATGGTGAGGCCAATCTTTAATGCCAAGTGGTCCACTTATTCATAGTTAATTGAGTTTGTAAATATTGTAGGTCGCAAATTAAATTTTTATGGTACGCAATGGGCACAATCATCCGTAATGACTAGCTCTACCTAGGGGAACTTCATACGTTTACTACGGCAAGATGGTTTCGAAAAACAAAGTATTTAGTTTATTCAACTCCTGCACTAACCTTGTCTTTAGAAACTTTTTATATTTTTTGCGATGCTGAGATAAGATTCTGGAAATAGTTTTTCTAGAACTACTCTAGATATTTCCAGTTCATCATTTTTCTCGCAAAGCATTCGAGAGAGCCAAACCCTGTAATGTACGGAGGGAACTCACAGAATGATGCGACTGACAGTTTGGAACATTCGGCACTGTAACAGTAATAATGACATGTCACTTATGTAATGTTCATTATCGCAGATCAAACTGCTTTTTCCGTCTACACTCATTTTCAGTAGACTCATTCAGCGAACTCCCACCTGAGACTGCAGCGCTGGGTTCTGCAAAGTAATTTGAATGAATATAGATGCAACAGGTTTCTTTGAGCGTGCGTCTAACATATATTCTTCATATTGAATCTGCTAACTGTATTCATGTCCATGTCCATAATTCCACATTCCAGCTTATTTTTATTTTGACATTTGAGTTTTCTTCAGTACTTTTCTCAACATCTGTGCTTGCTGAGCCGTACTCAAGTCCATACATCTTGTCTTTCGCTATTACATTAATATATAAAACTGTTGATGCCGAGTGAGAATTCAAGGTACCGAATCTGTCGTGCGAGCTAAATAAGAACCAATAAAAAGCTCTACAAAGGAAATTTTGTTAAAGGATGCTGTATGGGCATTAGAATAGCACATGCCATGCTAAAAAAAAAATTCAAATTCTTGTTAGGTATGCGAGGATGACAGTGCTGTGCTGTTTCTGATGTGTCACAAAAAAAAAATCAGTGCCATACAGTGTTCCTTATGGAAGTACAAACTGTTGAATTCGAAGCCCAGAAGTTTTATTCAAGAATGTTCCTCAATACAAATGTATTTAGAGATCTGAGCCACTGACTCATACATGACTATGTGGCAAACATTAATTTTCATGTGGATTATAGTTTACAAGGTCTAGTCTGCATCGATTTATTGCATTCATGCTGAAACTGGGAGGGGTTCTCTGGGTATGAATAAAGAGATAAACATTTCTTGAAATGAAAACATTTGAGAACGGACAAAAGGAAGGATCTGAGAACGGTATCTTAGATTCTCTTCTTTTTCTTACAGTATCTCTAATGTTCACTTTATTTCACCTGATGCATTTAGTTTTTAGCGCAGCTCTTAGCACCCGTTTCCGCATTTCGCGGCGTCGCTGTCGGCGTAACCACCCAACTAAACTTGGCAGGAAATTGAATTAATGTTGTGGTCATGTGACGTTAATATTTCCGCTAAGTCTAGCTGAGAAACTGAATTTTTTTATGGCTGACGTGACACGGTCATGCGACGTCATTTTCCCTGCTACTTTTAGCGGAAAAACTGCATTTGTGTTGAGGTCATGTGACATCAATTTCTGCGCTAAATTTAGTAGGAAACTTAACCAGCTAAATTTAGTGGGGAAATTTTCCCGCTAAATTCAGGGAAGTTTCCTGCTAAATGGGAGGGAGCAGAAGAGGAGGAGGGGAGGGGGAGGAGGGGCATACCTTCCCATCCTCCTCTTCAAGATCTGTGCTCTAATTTCACGTTACAGAGAATTGTAAACGTCTCATATTTCATCTCATGTTTATTCAACTTTTATATTGCAGGTGCGCTCGCAGCACAAATCTGGGTTGTGCTGATCCTCTACGCACAAGTTAGGAACTCCTGAGTGGCAAGAGTGGGAGTTTGGTCTGACAGCTCAAGGGACACCATTGTTCAGTATTGAATTTTTAATAATCTTCTTTTAAGCAAAGTTAAGCTTTGCTGCATGCAGTTCTTGTAAAAATAAATACCTGCAACCAAATTTACCAGGTCACGACATTTCGCCTCTGCTCTTAGTGGTCCTGGTGAGCCTCGGATAAGAGCTTACTGGTGTGCAAACACCATGCTTGTTTGAAACCACTCACTGATGTAGAGACTCGCTGACATCCAGCATTCCAATGAAACGCTGGATGTCCACAAGTCTTTCTTGAACAATGCAAGCGGGGAAGGAACCATACAATCGTATCGTATTGGGGGACATTCTACAAAGTTTTTTTTCTATGTTTTACAGATTTTTTTTAAAAAAGCCGTAAAAGCTACATTTACGCGGTCTGTGCACGTGAGTTATATGGCCAGGGCGGCATAGTATAAAAGGCTAATTTGTAATGATCCGTCGGCTTATTACAGAGATGTGCCAGACTTCTTTCAGAAAACTAGATGGAGGTTCATTCTAGCGTAGTTTTATCCCGCGAATCTGAATATCCCGTTCGTTTTCCTCAAAGATATAACTAAACGTGAGAAAACACAAAAAACATCCCACCAACAGTGACATCGTAAGAAGATCTTTCGGCCGCCAAGCGTGTGTCGCTTAAGGGCCGCGCGTCCAATCGCAAGTTTTCTAGGTATATTCTCCGGCACTGGCACCAGTCGTGACACATTTTTCTGCCCTTTTAAAAAATAGCATGTGCGTGCATAGCTTTGATAGGCGCTGAAGATGCGTGAACAAAGATTTTGAAAGCTGCTGTTGTGACGTCGCTCTCTAGGGAGGTGCTTTCACAGCGCTTTAAAAATGACTATGCAGCCTTGATTAATTAAATTAGCAAATAATTTCGATATTTGAGATTCTGGAGGTCGAATGAAGAAGATTTAAAAGTGTTTTCTCAAATACAAAACTGCTTCAGCCTCTCTCTAAGTATAGTATGTTCGTGAAATTTTTAATCAGTGAAAATAGACCCATGGTTCCAATTAGAAACCTGCTAAGCATCATCAAAACACACTAAATCAATTTACTTTGTAAAGATATAAGACGAGTAGCATTTTATGGCGTTATAAAAAAATGGTCAATTTGGACGCATTTCCAGACTTCGGTTTCTTACCAGAGCGCATCTTTGCACCTGCGGTCCAGCTGCCCGGTGACCGCAGTGCGGAGCCGCCCCCTCGCCTCCCTCGTAGGATGAAGGGAAGCAAGGCGCATGTGTGTTGCGTGTCTATGCCCTTGGGGAACAGGACCGTGGGCGCAGAGATGAGCTCTGATATGAAACTGAAACCTAGAAACTCGTCCAAATAAAGCTTTTTACAGAATGCATAAAACGCTACCCCTGAATTATATCCTTCTAAAAAAAAACTTGATTTTGTGGTTTTCAATGACTCAGCAAGTTTCTAATTGAAACCATATTTTCATTTTCACTAATTAAAAAGTTGATTAACAAATTGTATTTAATTATCCGACTGATCGTTACGACTAGGTCCCTATACTACGTACGCCTGGCCGTATAACTCGCCTGCACAAACCGCATTAATATAGCTTTCACAACCTTTCTAAACATATATGTAAAGCTTAAAACTAAATCGCCCTGTACAACAGTGAAAAGGCGAAACCAACACGCTAGAGCCATATGGCTCCACCATGCTGGTATAGGATGTCCCATATTACGTTATGCATGTATGGTTCCGTCCGCCTACATGGTTCCGCCTATATCCACTACGCTGGTATAGGATGTCCCATAATACGACACGCTTGTATGGTTCCGCCCACCTGTATCGTTCCGCCTTATTCCACTATACTGGAGCCGCCTTTTTCGCTTGTATAGGATGTCCCATATTACGGTTACGCTTGTATGAGCCTTTTCCGTCATCTTTCCATCATCGAGATTTTCCAACAGGGTAGGATTTACTATGGCAGTTATGGCTCAAGTATGGCTCCAACTTTGGCACTCCTCTGGCGTACCGGAGAAGAGCCAAACTTTGGCATGCCATAGGATCGCCCAACTAAGGCTATAGTTAGGCACCGTACTTTGGCACTGATGAATGCCATGGTGCAAAAACCTAACTGCGCCAAAGTTGGGCCCTTATGTTTGCCAGACCTTTGCCCAAGTTGGGCATTCCTCTGGCGTGCTACCTGGGCAGTAGTCACCCCCTTTCAACTGCTTTTCTCTTGGCATTCGGGCGTGTGGAGGAGAGGTGGATCTGCTTCGCCTTCACGTTGAGGTGGAAAGAGCAAATGACCATTCTGCGATGTCATGGATTTTGCCCGCATAATTTCATATCAATCTTTTGCCGTCAATATTGCTCTAAACTTTTTTTTTTCACATAAAATTTATTTTTTGACACGTGCGTCCCAACCAAACTGCTTAAAAGAATTTTTTTTTTCAGAGGCCCTTTAAGGTTAGATGAAATGTTCAGGGTCACTATGATGTTGCAAGAGTAGGCCTAAGCAATTTATAGATTCACCTTCCTACTATTTGAAAAAAAAAGAGCTCTAAATTCGACTTTGCAATGCATGTGCCTGCACCTCCATTCAGAGTGGTGCAACCAGTTCATTCACATGCAACGAGAAATATAGAGGCCACATCTATTGTGCAGCTAGCTGCACGATGAAGTGGCACACATGAACAGCTTGCTGACTATCTAGTAGTGTTGGTTGTGGTGGGAGCTTAGGCACGCCACAATGCATTCTTTGTTTTGTCATGTGGCTCATTTATCAATTATTTTAACTCTTGCGAACCAAAACCTGTGTGTTCTTGGGTTGGGCTACTTTTATATATATATATTTTTTTCTCTAGAATTTGTGCATTTTAGTGTGTATAATTGTTTTCTTTATTAAGGTTAAATGGTACTTTATAGCAAATTAGCTCCTTGTAGAGCTGAAATTACATTTAATTAATGGTCTCCCCAAACTGAGAAGTTACATGCATTTGCTAGCTTTTTTGTGTAAAGTTGTAAAATAATCTATAATATATGGCAGTCAGCACTGAAACACAATAAATTGTTCACACTAATTAATCTATAAAATTTTGACAATTCCACTTGGACAACTCCAGATGTTAAGAAATTGCATTCATCCTACCCTTCGGGAAGTCTGTATAAATATAGAGCTATGTCTTTTGCCACTGTGGGCAGAGGCCAGCTGAATTGCTACCGTTTGGAAGGTGGAGGGGTGATGTGCAGGGAAGCTAAACACTGTCCCCCTGTACCCCCTGCCACTGGGAAGCTAAACACTGTCCCCCTGTACCCCCTGCCACTGGCAGGGGGGTGCCAGGCATGTAGCCAGGATTTTGTTTCGGGGGGGGGCCCGCCCATGACAAAATGCTGTATGAGGGGGAGGGGGAGAGGAGGTCCCAGCAAAATGGAAGATTTTGAGGGAAGCCTGGGCCCCACGGGCCTCCCCCCTGGCTACGTGCCTGGGGGGTGCTAACTTGGGGATGCCATAAATGAATGCAACCACTTACGGCTGCCATTGCATACAATGGAGAAAATAGAGAGAGAGGGAGAGAGATGGTGGATTATCTTTCTCTTAGGTGTTCATGTCAGAAGGGGTACTAATGGTTTTGGATGGTTAAGGCTGACCGAGCTAGCCATGAGTGCTGCCTAAGTGTTCGGTTTGGACTCTTGTTAAATCGGCAAAAAAGCAAGCCCCAGACAACTATTCAAGTATATCCTACGAATGGCTCCTGGGATTTTCGAAAATGGTCTATTGTTTTGCAAATGAGTGCGCTGGTATTAACTAAGGGTACTTAGCAAGCTGTTTAGTCTTTTTTAATATTGCTGACTCTACATTTATGCATTCATTCTTTACAGGAGGAGGGGCACGACGGATCGACCTGTCCTGTGATGCGCATGGATGAAGAGGACTCAAGTGCCATAACTCTGGTTTCGGAGGACCACTTCTTTGAGGTGACGGATATTGTGGCTGGTGCTGCGCTCGTTCTTGCGCTGCACTGGGTCCACGACATATCTTACCGTCAAAAGCAAGCCTGTCACTCGCTGTGATTGGGCACTTCATTGGTTTGAAGTACAAGATAAAGTCCGTCTTGGCTTTGGATCTGATATCAGAGTTAGAAACTTTTAGCCAGAGGGTATTTAGGTGCCAGTTTTGCTTTTTTTGCCATGTGCTGAAATTAAAGTCTTGATTTATTAAGCTCTTTTCTACTGTTTTTATTCTTTCTATGCTGACTTTTCATGAAGACCTGTAGCCTCTGTGCAGGCTCATGCTCTATGTGCCGTTCCACATTTCCTATGCAACCATCTTGTGAACATGTACATAGCCGCTTTTAGATTTTAGGGCCACTGTTCTTTGCAAAAGAGTTGTCCCTAGTTGTATGCAACAACTCCTGCAATAAGGCCGAAAGTATTCCACATTACAGTGAAGTCAAGGGAGGTATTGACATTCATAAAATAATTGCAAAAAGAAAAGTACAGTGGTTGAACTTCAACTGGCTAGGAATGCCAATTGCCAGTAGAGTTTTTTTTTTTTGTTTTTCCCAGCGAACTTTTTATTAACAAAGAGCCAATTTTACACTTATGTTCTTTTAATTCTCTTTTCAGGCGTTTCTGTTACTTTTTACTGGGTTAACTTGCACTCAACAACACAGCAAAAACAACATATAACAGTATAATTGAGCAGAGTTTGTGTGACCCCTTCCTGGAGAGTGTGTTTAATTGTTTTATACAGAGTTTCGGCACCACTTCTAACGGGCGTGTACTTTACGCAATTCTTTGTGGAGAGTAATTAACTCTATTAAAGAGTTAAGCACTCTTTGAAAAGGGGTCGCACAAACTGCTTAAATGTGCTGTTATTTGACATTAACTCTTGCTAGAGAGCATATTTAACTCTTCAGTACAAAGTGTAGGCAACACTTCTAATGGAGTTGTATTTACCCTCCTCAAAATGGTCATCACAACTCTTTCTAGAGAGCATGCTTAATTCTTTAATACGGAGTTTAAGCAACACTTCTAAAGGAGTTGTAGTTACTCTGCACAAACAAGTGAAATCAACTGCTGGAGTGTTTTTTTAACTCATTACTACAGAGTTTAGACAACACTTTTAATGGAGTTCTCGTTACTCTACACAAAAAAGTGAAATCAACTCTTCAGGGAGAGTATGTTTAACTCGAATACAGAGTTTAGGCCACACCTCTAATGGAGTTGTAGTTACTCTACACGATGGAGTGAAGGTAACTCTTCTTGGTGAGTACGCGTAACTCTTGAATACAGAGTTAAGGCAACACTCGAAGTTACTCTACATGAAGGAGTGCAGGTAACTCTGCCTGGAGAGCATCCTTGACTCGTTAACAAGGAGTTTAGGCAATACTTTTGATAGAGTTATTGTCACTCTACACAAAGGAGTGATATTAATTCTCATCAAAGAGTTTAGACAACACTTTTTATGGAGTTATAGTTACTCTACACAAAGGAATGAAATTAACTCTCACGCTTGCACATCAAAAGAGTAGTCCTGACTCTTGCAAAAGTATTGGCGTGACTCTTTATAGAAGAGTTAAGTGAACACTCGCATGGAAGAGTTAAACAGACTCTCGTCGTTGAAGAGTAACCGTTACTCTTCATAGAGAGTGCGGTTTGCGACAACCCAGATACTCTCCAAAAAGAGTCGAGTCGACACTTGTCGACTCCTTTTTTTTTAGAGTGCACGGAAAAAGCTTGAAGGTTTTCTAGCTTCAAGACGTCTTTTAGTTATTATTTTTAACGACGCTGTAGTGAATTTGCACTTCGTTTTTTTTTGTATTTAATGAACCTTAAAGATTAATGAGGAAAATTCTTGCTATCAACAACAATTTATGATTTACGGCACAAGATTGCCCAGGCACGGCCCGGGCCGGCGCGGCCCGAGAACTTTTTTGTTCAAGCCCGAGCCCGGCCCGGGCCCGAGAAAATACGTGCTACCCGGCCCGAGCCCGGCCCGCGGGCCGGGCCGGGCTCGGGCTTTCGGGCTGGCCCGGGCCCGTGCAGTGCTCTACTTTCAAGTACAGCACCTTCCACAGGAATACAAGGAAGGCACGCAACCAAACAAAACAAAGCACCTCGGTGATGGCTCGCTACCCTTCCTGGAAGAAACAGATAAGTTGCAGGCAGTATGACAGGCACGCCCGTA
This sequence comes from Ixodes scapularis, assembly GCF_016920785.2. Classification (NCBI taxonomy): domain Eukaryota; kingdom Metazoa; phylum Arthropoda; class Arachnida; order Ixodida; family Ixodidae; genus Ixodes; species Ixodes scapularis. Next base: position 1,132,177 of record NW_024609876.1, read on the forward strand.
AGAGACCATGTTGGAATCTAGGCTTGATCACTTTGCTTATGGTGAATTCCCCTCACAGTTCTCGAGCGCTCCCAAAGCGCTCCATTTTGAGCGCACATATTCCGCTTGCAGATCTGGCAGGACTTGGTCATCTTCCGCTCATAGATCTCTGGCAGCTCCCGCTCATTGGAGCGCCTCCAACTCCGCCGTACTTGATCTACAGGATTTCAGAGATCTACATGCAAGTTGACAGAGCACGCTACGTCATTTCCCCTCCCTCGGCGGTGGCGCATGCGCAACGAGGTCGGTGGGCAGACCGACGACCGGCCGCGCCGTCGACGGAGTGGCGGAGTTGAGTCGGTCGAGCTGGATCTGCTCGGATGGGTCGGTTGTTTACGCGGGATTGTGACGGCTCGAACGCTTCTACCTCGCGTAGAAGAGGGATGGAAAGCCGGGACAGGAGCATGACAAATCAGAAGCGCTGACATCTATGATCGTGAGAGGAAGAACAAGAAAAAGAACGGCAGAAAATCGGAAGGAGGCAGATGCAAGGTTAGGCCTGTTCATTTTGCCGCCACTGATTGTTTATTTTTTTTACATTGCATGCCGCAGGCATTTTCTCGTGCAATAAAGCAAGAACAGATTAGGCAACGACCGTGCCAGTGATGGCTTGTTACCTCTGTGTTTATTAAAGTCGTACCAGTAATCTGAACTCCACCGACGGTAATCGCTGTGCACGCCTTGCCGCTTCGAGGCGGCCGAAAGGTATGCGACGGTGCCGAATGCGGACGTCTTGCTCGTTATTTGTGACATGGGCTCCGTGGTATGTATAATTTCGTCCGGCCTGTGTTGTGTGTTATTTCTGCAGGTAAGCAGTGACAGTTGCCACTGGTCATCGGAAAGATCAGTCGGCTGAGGCGTTGGTCAAGCCGCGGCCATTTTGAACGGCCGAGGGGAGAGCAGGGGGGGGGGGGGGGGAAGGAGTTCCTCTAAAAAGGCGAGTTCATCTTCCCCTCGTCGTTCCGATGCGGGGCCCACGGAGCGGAATTTTGCCTCCCTCGCGGATTTTGGAAAGCACTCCAGATCTACGAGTGGAATTCACCATTAGTTTGAGAATCCAAAAAATAAGCGAATGTGGACAAACGCAGTTTTGTTTTGCTCTTTGTATTTCCTTGAAATCCTCGTGACTAGGAATCGCAGTAAAGAAACAGAAAAGAAGATAAGATTAGACGCAGGGTAATATGCAGCCTCTTATCTTCAACGATATCCGTCGTTCCGCTCTCGCTCCTCAATAGATTGCCGGCAGCTTCCCCGGAGGAAACGCTGACGCTTTCCGGACACGCGGGAAGTAAAACATTTGATCAAAGCAGGGCTCTTTGACAAGGCTGAGTCACATGTTCCTTGCAAAACGAACTTCACTTACTGACGATGTTCTCGAATGCCGACGTCAGAGCGCGCTTTCAAAGCAACAAGCGCACACCTTTTGTGGTGTTACGCGGACAGCACGAACGCGCGCTGCCCCAACAAGCAGTCTCGACAACGCAAACGTTTGTTTCGTTGTGGGATACGACAACAGATTTCATAAAAGCATACCTCCGCAGGCACGATTTCAGCTACAGCTACAAATCGTGCCAGGTGTGCAGAGAAAGAAACGAACGAGAAGACGTTTCGAGCAAGAGTTATTTGAAGAAAGCGATTGTTATTTCTGCATCCTTAAATACTTCTTACTGTACGAATATAGAGATTGCCTCGAAATGCTTGAAAGTTGACCATGGAAGTGAAAGTGAACGTACCGACTCATCTCGCAGCACAGAAGTCGCCATCTTGACATTCCGATTTGGATTTGGATTGGATCGATGAATGGATGATAACGGCTGGTGACCAATGTTGCCGAAATGCTTGCTTCTTTTCTTTTTTTTTTCTGATTGCAATCCAATTTAACATTTTTTTCAAGATTTTCTAGATTCCGCCGGGGAGATTTCTTAACTTACTGGTAGCCTTTTTAAAACGTGTTAAAATTATTTGTGAAAATTTAAGTGAAAAGTAAACCAGATCATGGCTAATCAACACCTCGCTTGCGTTTACGATTTTTGTCCTTGTGGTCCGGAGTTTGATCTTTCCTTCTGTTCGTTTTGAACGAAATCATTAGGCTGGATATGCCCGAAAAACAATTTACGCAGGTTAACAAATCTTCTAATCTCTGTCATTCCCCGACACGTCGTCAAAATCCCGGGCCCTGGGATTTAGAAGATTCGTTAGGCCTAAGGATTGTTGGCCCGTCGGTCATTGGGATAATGGCGTCAGCGGAGTCAGCATGTTTTCTGATGGGCTTAAGCGGCTAAAGCCAAGGTGCCATGCTGGTTGCCGCACCGCGGCATTCAGGCAGTGGTGGAGTACGGGAGAATGAATTACGAGCGAACGCGTTTGTTTCATCGATACGTCTTCCCACGTTTTGGGGACATTTCTTTTGTTGCGACGTTGCCATGAATATGCATGGCACCCTTGGTTTGATATAAATAGGTCTGGTTGCGACAACGTGTACGCCGCTACGTTTAGGTAGTTTAGTGACACCGGGTTCTGCGTACTGCGAAGACTTGTCCTGATGACTCTCGTTGCTCTCTATCCAATCACTCTGATCCAACGCAAGTGTAGTGACTGAGCTAGCCAGCGTATTTGATGTTGTTCTGTCATAGCAAAACTCCCTTCACCAGCAAGCTCACTGGAGCGAAGGCTACGGACCATACAGAGCTCACTGGAGCTAAGGCTTTTGGCAAATCGTTTCCAAATCAAGGATTTGTTAGAAATAACATAAAGAGCACAGACGTTCGGTAAAACCGAGACTTTGTCTTCGTCTCGGGTGTACCAAAGTGTTGAAAAATTTTGTTTTCTCATTTGTAAGGGCTGTTACTTTTCTCCTGTGCTTTGGATATCTAGATGGTAGTAGTGTGTCCGTGATAGTATGTAGCACCACACTTGCGTTGGATCAGTGTGATTGGATAGGCAGCAACGAGAGTCACCGGGAAGTCTTCGCAGTAAGCAGAACCCGGTGTCACTAAACTACCTAAACGTAGCGGCGTACACGTTGTCGCAACCAGACCTATTTATCTCAAACCAAGGGTGCTATGCATATTCATGGCAACGTCGCAACAAAAGAAATGTCCCCAAAACGTGGGAAGACGTATCGATGAAACAAACGCGTTCGCTCGAAATTCATTCTCCCGTATTCCACAACTGCCTGAATGCCGCGGTGCGGCAACCAGCATGGCACCTTGGCTTTAGCCGCTTAAGCCCATCAGAAAACATGCTGACTCCACTGATATGCTCCCAATGACCGACGGGCCAACAATCCTTAGGCCTAACGAATCTTCCAAATCCCAGGGCCCGGGATTTTGACGACGTGTCGGGGAATAACAGAGATTAGAAGATTTGTTAACCTGCGTAAATTGTTTTTCGGGCATATCCAGCCTAATGATTTCGTTCAAAACGAACAGAAGGAAAGATCAAACTCCGGACCACAAGGACAAAAATCGTAAACGCAAGCGAGGTGTTGATTAGCCATGATCTGGTTTACTTTTCACTTAAATTTTCACAAATAATTTTAACACGTTTTAAAAAGGCTACCAGTAAGTTAAGAAATCTCCCCGGCGGAATCTAGAAAATCTTGAAAAAAATGTTAAATTGGATTGCAATCAGAAAAAAAAGAAGAAAAGAAGCGAGCATCTCGGCAACACTGGTACCCAGCCGTTATCATCCATTCATCGATCCAATCGAAATCCAAATCGGAATGTCAAGATGGCGACTTTTGTGCTGCGAGATGAGTCGGTACGTTCACTTTCACTTCCATGGTCAACTTTCGAGCATTTCCAGGCAATTTCTATATTAGTACAGTAAGAAGTATTTAAGGATGCACAAATAACAATCGCTTTCTTCAAATAACTCTTGCTCGAAACGTCTTCTCGTTCGTTTCTTTCTCTGCGCACCTGGCACGATTTGTAGCTGTAGCTGAAATCGTGCCTGCGGAGGTATGCTTTTATGAAATCTGTTGTCGTATCCCACAACGAAACAAACGTTTGCGTTGTCGAGACTGCTTGTTGGGGGCAGCGCGCGTTCGTGCTGTCCGCGTAACACCACAAAACAAGTGCGCTTGTTGCTTTGAAAGCGCGCTCTGACGTCGGCATTCGAGAACATCGTCAGTAAGTGAAGTTCGTTTTGCAAGGAACATGTGACTCAGCCTTGTCAAAGAGCCCTGCTTTGATCAAATGTTTTACTTCCCGCGTGTCCGGAAAGCGTCAGCGTTTCCTCCGGGGAAGCTGCCGGCAATCTATTGAGGAGCGAGAGCGGAACGACGGATACCGGTGAAGATAAGAGGCTGCATATTACCCTGCGTCTAATCTTATCTTTTTTTCTGTTTGTTCACTGCGATTCCTAGTCACGAGGATTTTAAGGAAATACAAAGAGCAAAACAAAACTGCATTTGTCCACATTCGTTTATTTTTTGGATTCTCAAACTAATGGTGAATTCCACTCGTAGATCTGGAGTGCTTTCCAAAATCCGCGAGGGAGGCAAAATTCCGCTCCGTGGGCCCCGCATCGGAACGACGAGGGGAAGATGAACTCGCCTTTTTAGAGGAACTCCTTCCCCCCCCCCCCCCCCCCCCCTCCTGCTCTCCCCTCGGCCGTTCAAAATGGCCGCGGCTTGACCAACGCCTCAGCCGACTGATCTTTCCGATGACCAGTGGCAACTGTCACTGCTTAGCTGCAGAAATAACACACAACACAGGCCGGACGAAATTATACATACCACGGAGCCCATGTCACAAATAACGAGCAAGACGTCCGCATTCGGCACCGTCGCATACCTTTCGGCCGCCTCGAAGCGGCAAGGCGTGCACAGCGATTGCCGTCGGTGGAGTTCAGATTACTGGTACGACTTTAATAAACACAAAGGTAACAAGCCATCACTGGCACGGTCGTTGCCTAATCTGTTCTTGCTTTATTGCACGAGAAAATGCCTGCGGCATGCAGTGTAAAAAAAATAAACAATCAGTGGCGGCAAAATGAACAGGCCTAAACTTGCATCTGCTTCCTTCCGATTTTCTGCCGTTCTTTTTCTTGTTCTTCCTCTCACGATCATAGATGTCAGCGCTTCTGATTTCTCATGCTCCTGTCCCGGCTTTCCATCCCTCTTCTACGCGAGGTAGAAGCGTTCGAGCCGTCACAATCCCGCGTAAACAACCGACCCATCCGAGCAGATCCAGCTCGACCGACTCAACTCCGCCACTCCGTCGACGGCGCGGCCGGTCGTCGGTCTGCCCACCGACCTCGTTGCGCATGCGCCACCGCCGAGGGAGGGAAAATGAGGTAGCGTGCTCTGTCAACTTGCATGTAGATCTCTGAAATCCTGTAGATCAAGTTCGGCGGAGTTGGAGGCGCTCCAATGAGCGGGAGCTGCCAGAGGTCTATGAGCGGAAGATGACCAAGTCGAGCCAGATCTGCAAGCGGAATATGTGCGCTCAAAATGGAGCGCTTTGGGAGCGCTCGAGAACTGTGAGGGGAATTCACCATAAGCAAAGTGATGAAGCCTAGATTCCAACATGGTCTCTTACGGGCGTGCCTGTCATACTGCCTGCAACTTATCTGTTTCTTCCAGGAAGGGTAGCGAGCCATCACCGAGGTGCTTTGTTGTTTTGTTTGGTTGCGTGCCTTCCTTGTATTCCTGTGGAAGGTGCTGTACTTGAAAGTGCTCCTCCGGTGTGCTTGTGCTGGGGTTTCCACTACTGTTGCAAGGAGAGTTAGAATGTTGTTGGAGGTCTGCGTGGGAGTGGTGACATGTCCAAGACAGTGAGCTGTGACTGCGAGTCGACGGACATCCACGACCACCTGATCTCCAGTCTTTAAGACCAGTTTCGTTACATGTGAGTCATCAAAGGTGTACAGATCTTTGAGTGCGTACAATTATCCACCACTGAAAGCCGTGAGCACCAAAAGGATGATCATCATCTCGTAGAGGAGCCAGACTTTTGTTGCTTGCGAAATCCAGTCAGACTGGTGTGTTGGTTTGCAAAAAAACTGCCATATAGGTTTCATGGATGTTTCGTCAGGGTAAAGTTAACCTGCCTGCGGTGAGTTGTACAGCCGGGGACAAAAGTCTCCAGGATGCGCGAGCTGCGACTGAAACGCATTGCTCTGCCATCTGCCGGCGGGTCGCCTGGTTTTGAGATCACACAAAGGCGCATGCGCGTTCTACTGTGCCTGCAAACGTGCGTTTTCCCGCTATTTTGTGGCAGGCCGCCTAACTCGGAATTGGGCGCGTGGTAATGCCTCGGAGATGGCGCTTGCGGCTGACGAGCGTCTGCTACACATTCCGAAACTGGAGATACCGCCTGCGACATTGCGCCGCATTTCGCCATGTCAGCTCACCTTGCTTTATAACCAGTCGAGTTTATCGCTCAGTTGAGCTGCCGTGACTTCTTGCTTTATAGGTGTCGTGTCAGTAAGCGCTATCTCCGAGCCCCTACCACGCGCCCAATTCCGAGTTAGGCGCCGCGCCGCAGACGAGCGGGAAAACACACATGTTTGCAGGCACAGTAGGACGCGCATGCGCTTTTGTGTAATCTCGAAACCAGCCAACCAGCCGGCAGATGGCACAGCAATGCGTTTCAGTCACAGCTCACCCGTCCTGGGGACTCTTGTCCCCGACTGTACAAGCACTAAGAAGAGCCATTCGATTTCTCTAACGAGCGATGCTCTGTAGTGATGAAAACAATCCAACCAGTCGTGTGTGCAGCACAAAATTGTGTACATGATGACACGCCACCAAAAACCGGATTGACTGGCCGTGATCTTGTAAACATCAAGCCTAGCTGGCCTGCGGGATGTCGACCATTCTGCTCTCAGTGGCGGCTCCTGGATCCACCCTTATGCGAGGTAGTTGGGCATATCTAAACGTTTGTATCCCTTCGATTGCTTGTGCGTAGCAAAACTGGTCTTTAAAGGGGCCACGAAACGATTTTCGGACTTCGGCCAAATAACTCCGGCAGTTGTTCTGCTCCTCAGCTGTACACCGCCTTCGGCTCGCTCGATTTATGATGTGCCATGAGGGCACGTTGGGGAAACCGGAGAAAACCGACTTGGGCGTCGAAGGTCCGGCTCGTCAGTCGCCGGCCAACAGCAAAGTGGGAAGCGGGGAGGGAACACTTTCATTGACTTCGGGTAGATGGCACCACTCAATATAATACAGCAGCTGTGACCTGCCGCTCGGAAGCTAGCGAACCGCCTCAAAAGTCATGTTGATGTTGCCAGGCAATCAGCGAGCACTCTGCGTGGCGTCTCAAAGGTTGCCCTTGCGTGCAGACACAAAAATAATGCGATATCCACAATGCAACGGTTGTGAATTTCATGTGAACTCATCCTTTCGGAGGTTCATAAACCTGTCCCGTGTCACTGTAGGTAAGCAGGCAGGCCTCCAGCACCTGCTCGTCACCTTCCGTTGTGCTTTGGCTGCACAGGCTCTAGGCCCCATCATGCTCCAAGCTTACGAGATTCCAAAGCATTCTTGAAGGCAGTAAGCTTGTGCCTTAGATGGGACAACTGCAAGGCCATGCTGCCGTTCGGGTGCTGTTACTAACTATAGCGAACACAGCAAGCGACTATGGCCCATGTGTCTGCTACAGCAATAAATATGGGGCTTAGGAGTGCTGTCACTTGCACCGCTTTGGCTATCTAATTGTATCATTGTCTAGCATTGGTTGTATTAGCTGTGCAAAGTAGGTCGATGGACCTGTTGGCACAGCTTGTACCATTGAAGCCAAAGCAAGCAGCTGCAACTCTTATTTTTGTGGTGACACCTGTCAATGGCTATACATCATTCAACTTGAGGCTGTCAGGGTGGCGCCATGTTGTCCGATTGCCGTGCTGTCTACGTGCATCTGGGCAATTTCACGGAATTCGGCAGGGCGAACGAAGGAGAGGGCACGAGCCAAGTGCGGGCATTTCGCCATTTTCAGCTGTACCCCGTGGTGGGCTGTACTAAACATCTAGCGGCCCCCTCCTTACTACTTCTGTGATGTTGTTCGTTTGCGCAGCGCATGAATGGCTGTTTTGGGCTCGGTATGTTGTCTGCTGCTCCTTTCATGCGTTAATCACCTAGCATAGGTATTCCATTATTACGTCCAGAGAAGTTCCACCTACTGGCGGCACTGCCTCCGGCCACTACGTCTATTGCACGAGAGGCTAATATGGTTCCGATTTCATACTTTGCGAAACTCAAAGTTGGTTCCCTCGATCCTTGACGCAAATGCACGATTGTTCTTACATACGAACCTAGAGACAGCTTAAGATCTATCGCGCTTTCAATTGTGCTGATACCAGCCATAGATGTCGACTATACTCGGTCTCGCAGGGTGTGCGCAGCAAAGACGAAGGCGAGGGCACGGGGGCATAGGACTGCAGTGAGCTTTGTTTGCATGAGCACTTGCGCAAGAATGGCACGTTTGAAAGCAACGTGCTCGTGCCTTTGCACCGGCTGCAGACAACTTGTGGGATGGAGCATAGGCAATGAGACCACCAGATAAACGCCAATCTAGAGCAGTGCCGCTCCATGGAAGTTTGGCGCGTCCACCTGAACGCAACTGCGAAGCCGTGGCTGTCATGGCCGGTCCTGGGGCGTCTCAGAGGGCCAAGTAGTGACGTGCTGGCATCGCCAAGTGGCAAAGCCAATAATCGCGCCAGCCTGGAAGTAGCGTGGCCTGTGGTCTGTGGGATACGAAGCAAGCGACGTAACAAATGAACTCTTCTCTGACTGCAACTTGTCGAGCGCCTGCCAGGGTGGGTTGTTTGGAGCAAAATATATGGCCATCCACTCGAATTACAAATGTGCGATTGTTATTTACAGATATAATTGATCACATCAAACTCACTTCTGAACGTACCAAGCGTTCTGTCCCATGTGCCACATCTAAAAGGCAGGTATGCGACTTATATGTCCCCCCGCCCTCTCTTCTGTATACACAAACTCGGCTCTGTTACGTCACAACGCGGTGGTGGCGTGTGGGGCGCACTTTCGGTCTGGGGCTGTGGGCGAAAGTACCCCATGTGAGACGTGTATTCCTGCATTGTTTTGAAAGGAACCGGGCAAAAACCTGCTCTCTCGTCAGAACTCTGCGACTGGGTCTGTACCAAAAGAGTCGAGAAAGCTTTGAAGGTCAGTTTTCTTGTGCTCGGTTCGTCCGAGAACGTGGATATGTGCCGTTGAGAGGGAAAACCAGACGCCGCCGGACCACGATTGCTTGAGCGGGAAGCACTCTGGGTTGAGTTCACGGATACTTGTGGTCATCAGATTTATTTGATGAACATGAACGCCAGAAAACCATCAAGTTGTACGAATCACCTGCGGACTACGCTGAGTGCGTCTTCAGGTTAAACGGCCGCCTGATCGTTCGCACTGTTGTGTGCTCTTTCAAACGTTTCTGCTTGTCATCTCCTCTTTTAGACGACACCGGCCCGTAGACCGAATGTTGGCCTGGTACTTGTGATAAGAAGTGCAGGCCTCAAGAGACTGAAGTTTGAAGGTTGTTAAGCAGGCTCGATATAAACAGTAGGTACAAGGAGATGTTGATCATTGTTACCAGTGTTCGTCACTGACTTGTTATGCCTGGTTCACTTGGTCTGATTGTGCTTGCGATTTTCAGTATTGACGTCGACCATTTCAGTTATGGTTCATGCTTTTGCAGCCCCAGCGACGTTGCTACTGAAAATTGCGAGCAAAATCTTATCATGCGAATCAGGCTTAAGCATGCATTTAGCGGCGTCCGCGCGGAATGAATCGCTGCATGTCGCATTATTCACGCAAAGTTTTGCGGTGTAACGAGCCCCGGTAATTTCGTTGAGGCCGCTCAAGTAGTCAGACATTGCCAGGAAGACGTAGAATCAACGATTCGAACGCGAAAAAGGGCAGGGGGACTCACACCGACGCCAACAACATCGCATTTCAATGGTTTGTTTATGGGGGACGGCAAGCTTCTTGCCCACACTCCATCGTGCATGCGCGGCGCCGGTGGCGTCCGCTAGGGGCGCTCCGGTTTGTTTGTAAACATGAGTTGGTGTATAACACTGCCACAAATATCAACAATAATGTAAGCACCCTTGGTTTTTTTTTCTGGAAGGCTTAGCAAGCACTGGGTTTCAGGCGGCGGATTTGTTTTTCGTCGACGAAATGCCTTGAATATGCATAATCATTGCTTGTTGGCAAGTGCTTTATTTTTTTCTGCTTTCTTTTAAGACTCCGCTGTTAGGGGGTTCAATGAGTTCCGATCCAAATTGGTGTAAAGTTTTTTTTTTGTTTTGTTGCAAGAGCAGACTGACTGTGCACATTGTTTATGTGCTTGTTTTCAGTTTTCTGTTTCCTTTGCACAGGAGATGGTTGCACAATTGTGCCCTGGTAATCTCTTCATCAACTATGGCATTGCATGCTAACCCCCACTTCTAAATTTGCACCTGAAATAGCTTAGATGTGAGATTTGGAACCATGTTGCATGCTAACGAATCATTTGTACAGCTCGTTTCTTGACGCAGACGACGCATTGAGGAAAAGTCCCGTCCGAGTGCTCTGGTTCATGGGTGCGTCTTCTCTCCAAGTGGAATGATCTGTGCTGCGTTTCTCCGTAACTTGGCAAAAGGCAACGGCTACAGCATTTCCTCACCATCGCGGCACTGTTCCATCTGCGCCAAAAAGTACTGCTACCGTGGCTTTGTTTTGAAAAGCTATTAATCTAAATTTTTTTGAACTGTTATTAAAAGCAAAGCAATAGCTTTTACAATGTTTTCAGTCATATCGGCATTCGCTACCCTGCTCTTCCATCCGCCATGGCAACAACGGCAAAGGAGGCTGCTGGGGTGTATTTGCTGCCACAGTGTGAATGTGCATGCTCTCGTTCTTGCCTCTTGCCCGTTTGTGTATCACAAGCATTCACAAACAGTTCAATGCATTACTGTACAAGGTCATAGGCATGTTTTCTTTTGTACGTTTTTCAGTTAAAAAAAAAAAGTAGCATTGTGTTGAGGATGTTTAGACAGCGAAAGGTCGGCCTGCCTCGAATGGTGCCAAGCTTGCCGCTGTAGATGAGGAATTAAGCCAGCGCAGTATGACCGAAAGCCTGGGATCTTTAACGTGCATCATGTAGTAGTGATTACACAAACGCCTACTAGTATGACATTCGTCCAGATCGAAATGAGCAAGTGCTGGGATTTAGCCCACGATCCCAAGTTCTGCAGCGCGAGCTTTCGCTCCACATGCCCGGAGCTGAGACGTGCTAGCCGACTCGGGCTACCGTTCCGCCATGTGTTTTAGTTGCGTTCAGCACTATTGTGAATTTGAAGTTATTTTCCTAGTAGTTCAAGCAGAGGAAATTGAAACTTCTATGGTACAAACCAACATTTTTGCTAGAGTTTGCAAGCCGACTGAAAGTATGAATGCCTTTTTAAAACTATCTAATGTCTTTAGGTACCTGGGGTATGTTCTTCCCAAGTGTGCTAATTTCACAGCAGACTCCTCCGGCTTGCACAGACGCCGCAGTTTCTACAGTTTCCCAAATTAATGTGAAACAGAGTGTAGTGGATTGCGTGCAGGCCTACCCTCTTTCACACTTGAAGAGGTGCGATGTTTTCAGGTGGCTGTAGGTAAACCTGGTATATGGAGAGGTTTATACGTTTCCCATCACACACAAAAGTAGTTCTTTTTTTTCTCTTTTACTCGACTGCCAAATTAGCAGGAACAAAGAAAATTGGACATTATTTGTCGAGAAGAAGGAAGGTCGGTCTGGCAGCGCATGGTGACACTTTGTCACGCTCTATGTAAGAAATTTGACTAGTGCGGTACAACCGATAGCCCAAAGTCTTTAAGATGATTCATATAGCAGTAATACACGCCCATGTGTAGGTGCAGTGCTCATCCAGGTCAAAACGGGCAGGGGCGATCAGTGCAAGTTTTCGCTCCACACACTGCGAGCTGCAGTGGGCTAACAAACTCTACCACCAGGCCCCTCCAAATCAGCAGGTCCTGTCGAAGCAACGTGCAATTATTACTATTGCTGCTGATGGGGGCGCGCGCACGTAAGGAAGGAAAATAACAGCCAGGAATTCTGGTAAGGGGAGGATGCCATACGTCATGGAACACAGGAACAGGCTTGGCTTGAATCCTTTTTGCTTCAGGATCACCATCACTACTCCAAGCTCACCACAGACTTTGCATTCATGGGAGCTTTCTCCAGCAACCGTTTCTTTTTATGAGACACTGCACCGCTTGCAGTGGCAGCTACTCTACGACACCTGCTCGCTGATTTACAGCTGCCCGGCCCGATATGTGGAGTCACGAGAACCTGTGGGTTGCACCTGTTGTGACTCTTCCTTGACGGTTTCTTTAGCTTAGTTATTTTGCATGGCACCAAGGTTTAAGGTTCTCTAGAACTTCAGGGTCATGTGGTAACTGCATTTTCCAAAGTGTTTCTGACATTAAACAGCAAGCACCCTGGTTGTGCTTGTCACTATGCCACAGTCGCCTGTGTGGTGAGTAATCTAATTGACTACTTTTGGAGCGAGAGTAGCTGTAATTGTAATCGATTTGCTTGGTGCATGAAGCAGTGGTTTGAACCATTGAAGGGTGCACTGGTGTCTTTTAAGCTGTCCTGGGCACTCATCGGTAAGTAATATTTGTGCTGGTGATCCAATATTCAACGACAAACATTGCAGCAAGAAGTTACTTTTCAGTGTGCACACATTACTGTTGTACAGCCTAAAATATTTCAACGGTGAAGAATAGGAGAATGACTTGCTTCAGGCTACTGGAACACGTTATTGTGTGGGCCTTTCTTTTATGGAGGGGAGGGGAGGCGAGAGCAGAAGAGTAGCAGAACCAGGCACAAATAAAAATTGAAAAAATCTGCAGCGGAAAAAATAAATAAATAAAAGCAGTGTGAAGAGTTGCGTTGCTTACACGTCACAAACTAGTGTTGTACCGCAGGAAAGGCTACAAGCGCGAGCTCCTTGCTCTAGGGCACATCTCGACCGTACAAGTTCTCGTGCAACAAGGGCAGCTGCCAACGCTATTAGCTCGCGCTTCTGGCCTTCTCTGCGGTACAACATACGGTGAAACGGAGTATAGACGGAGAACGACTCATTATTAATCCGAGACGGGGACACAAATAATAAAACGAAGAGACGCGCGTGTGGTTGCCCTTCACTTTTATTTTTTTATTTTCCCCTTGTTTTTCTTAAGCCGGGAACACATTTGCGAAAAAAGGCCGAATTTTGTGCGAAAACCGCACACGAAAATCGCACGGCAGCTAGGCTCCTCCCCTTTTCCGAAAATCGGGAGCGGTTCGAAAGATCTGCAGCGCCAGATATTTTCGCACGAGCACGGCGCCTCCGAATTCGGGGCGGAGGAGCTCGGTGAGCGAAAGCCCGGAACAGGACGGAACGAAAAGAGACGATCGGCTCGCAACATGGCGGCTCACGCAGCTTCGGACGCAGCGCAGGCAACATCGTACGCCATCTTTGCGTTCTCGTCTCAAACTTCGTAGAAAACCCCGTCTTTCTTTATCAAAGGGTGGTGGTACAAAGGCTCGCGTGGCATTCAACGAGGTTTTAATAGCTGAAGTTTTTAAGAGGCGCGAAATATGGGACGCCAGTTCGCCAGACTACCGCACAGCCTCCTGAAGTCGGAGCACGAAAACCGCAGTGCATTGCGATTTCCGCGCCGCGCATTCCACCTCATGTGGCTCGTCTTCCGAAAATCGCAAGCTACGATTTTCGCAGCCTCCGAATCCTCTCCGATTTTCGGTTCGTTTTTTCGCAAATGTGTTCCCGCCTTTACTCCGCGAAGTCGACATAGTGCGAGAAAACACGCAGAAGTAGGAGAGCAAAGAGGCTCCTCGGCGGGCTTTGCCGTCTCGCGCGGTTCTGAAGTCCGAGGCGTTCGCTTACCTTGCCTCTCGTGGTTTTCGGGCGCGCGGTTCACGAGGGAGTCGGTGCAACGTACTCGACGCGTATTGAAAAGAACACGATTTATCCTGATTACGCAAAGCCCGAGAAACGCACCTTGCTTGACAATATCGGTACGCTCGTAGAAAAGCGAAGCAAGCAAACCGCATTTTGCAGATTGAAGAGACATGGACGAGTCGTCACGAAAACCACTCGGCATCAGCGGTTAATTTCGCGGCCGCTCGCTGCTCGAAGTAGCAAAGTGTTTCTGCCGATCCAAGACAAGCCGAATTCCACGGAGTCGGTGTTACGACGCATCAGCGGTTAATTTAGCGGCCGCTCGCTGCTCGGAGTAGCGAAGTGTTTCTACCGATCCAAAACAAGGCAAGCCGCATTTCGAGAAACTTCAAGAAAGCCACCCGGCTTTCTTGAAGCCCCCGTTGCCCCCCGTCACTCAGTCTATCCACGCGTGCACTTCCCTTTCTCTCTAATATAATCGGAGAGCGTCAAACAAAGCTCCGCGTCGAACGTATTGCCTCGGGTTTATGCAAAGAAGTGGTCCGAGCATAATCCATGCTTATCCCTTTCCAGGGGCGGCAGTCCAGGGAAATAATCCCCTCTAATCCCTTTTGAGGGGAGGGACCCTTTTTTTTGGGTTCCACCCAGGCCAGAAACTATACAACACCCCAAATTACACCACACACAGAAAAGCACATGGGATGACTTTTTGTGTGTGATGTAATCTTTGTTCAGCTGCGCCCATCGTATCCATACTAATGAATCTGGAGCCGAAAAAGTGAACGGCCATTGAAGTTCCTTGACGAATGCTACTTGGCACTAGCTAAAGCTCAATACATAGATATACCATGCACGTACATCTGGCCGTCCATAGCGTTGTAATCTTTTACCACTTTTTGATGCTGTCAACTTGACCATTTTTTTTCTTCACTTTTTAGTTGCGACTACTTAGCTTGCTCTGGTGCTGTTGTTAAAAGAATCAAGTCAATTTTAACTGCTTTTTTAGGGCAAGCTGTTCTGGCTGCTCATTAATTCATTGTCCAGAAATCCAATTTCGATTTCAAGTATGAATTAAAAAAAAATTATTAACCGGGGAGCTAAAGAAATGAAAGCCGTTTACAACTCCCTGTAACTCCGAATTGGAGCGCAGCTCTTGAGGAGGAGGAGGGAAGGTTACTGAGGGGAGGGTATACCCCTCCTCAATGATCCTCACCTCCTCATCCTGCCTTCTACTTTTCCCTCTGAGCGGCGTCGCCGCCGCCTTCGGCGTAACTGTCAGGTCACGTGACCCTCGTGTCCTCCCGGGGGTCACGTGACGTCACCGGGGTCACGTGACCTCATAGGCTCACGTGAATTCACGAGGGTCACGTGACCTCACGGGGGTCGCGTGAACTCTCGGGGTCACGTGACCTCCCGGGGGTCACGTGACGTCACGGGGGTCATGTGACCTCACGGCTACGCTGACGGCGACGCCGCTCGAGCCGGAAGCGGGCGCCCAAGAGCTGCGCTCTAAAAGCTGAAGTTGCAAAATAGCAGTCGTATACAATCTGGTTCTCATTCTGCCCTTTCAAAATCGTCCAACATTGTCTTTCTTATTTCTCATGTGATTTATGATTCGCTGTCCTTAAGGCTGCGGTCCCACGGCAGCCATCTTGAACAAGGCGTTAGTTCAACCAATAGATGGCGACACGCACCCGTGGGGTGGCCGAAACATTGGTTCACAGTAGGATGGCTCGAGCAGCATCACGTTCTCCTCGTGGCCTTGCTCGCGCCGCTGCCAGCTGTGCTCAGCTAGCTCAAGTAGCGTGGTCAGGCTGGGTATAAATTGTTCTCTGATATAGGGAGATCCGGTCGGCGGTTGTAACGGGCTTTCGCAATAAATCTTACCAAGACGAAATCAAATGTTGATTGACGTGTCAATATTCTATCAATGAAAATTTCCTCTGCAGGAATGCACGCTCAGTAGACTCAATCTTCCAAGACACCAGTGGAAGCGGACGTCAAGTAAACTGCTTCGCGATTTACGGTACTTACCTCACCATTTTAAAGACGACTAAAAAAAGGTCACGAAATATTATATTTCACGGGGTCCGGAAGATGTTGTAAAGGTTGTTACATTATAGGGAGTTCCCGGAAAACAAATGCCGTTGCAATATTTTCGGAAGTACAGACACACATAATGTTGTAAGTTCAGCCTAGGAGGAATATGATGAAAACCATCAGAAGAAATAGGAAGACGTTTACTTGTAATGAAGACGCTATGAATGAATGGCGCTTAGCGACGGCAAGTTATGAGCGTTCGGGAATTTATAAGTTGACGTGATTGCTAAATGGACATGCGGACAATGAAGACCAGCTTTGTCGGGAGATGGTGTTGCGGTGATGACCTGATATCGGACGACTCATGGCAGACGAACAAGCAAGTTTCTTCTCAGCGAAAGGTAAGCGTCCAGTGTCAAGCACAGCACGTGGCTACCGACTTTGTCGACGTTTTGAACACTTACCGCTTTCGAAAAAAGTCCTGGCACCTGGGCTAACTTAATAGAAAGACTCGAATTTTTCCTTGAGTCCAACGCCATCATGAACAGTAACTGAAAACGATCCACTATTCAGTCGGTGGGTGGCGAAACGTATCCACATCTGCGGAGTCATGTGCGATGCGTACTCTGTGGCTGGAAGTTTACACGATGCCTGCCACGACGTCCAAACACGTCATTGACGTTCTACGGTCTCTTTTACCTACTTTTGCCCTACCGAAAATACTTTTCTCTGATAACGCGCCCAATCTTGCTTCAAATAAAATGAACAAGTTTTTGAAGAAAAAACAAAAAAGAAAAACGGCTTCAGGCGTCACATTAGTGCGCACCATACCATCCTGCAACTAACGGCAAGCAGAACAGATGGTGTGCGAAACGAAAAAAATCCCTTTTGAAGCTTACGGAAGAAGCAGTTCAGTGAAGAATCGCCAGGTTCTTGTTCCCGCAGCACGCGTCGGTCTCATCTTACACGGAAAAATCCCACCGAAGCAATATTCGGCGGACGAAGAGCCACACCCCTCGATCTCATGATACTATGGCTTACGAACAAAGATCGAAAGATTCCCAGATCGGGAGTAATGGCAGTTTATTCGGTCGGACAACTCGTCTACGTGAGGAATTTCAGCAGAAGTCTGGCCTTCCATGTAAAACTTGAGTAGAAAAGGCTCTATGTTGGTTTACCAGGAGGTGTCATCTCTCTGAATACGTTGGATATGAATGCCCTTAAGTGTAAATATAACTAAATCACAAAACTTTCGTTGTGTATTGTGTAACTGCCGTTGTATTTGATAGTAGAAGCTATGGTGGTGATTTGCACCTTTCACACCAGGCTCCTTTTTCTTATTTTTCGCCTCTTACTCCTTTGTGGTTTAAGTATGCTTTAAGAATCTTTTGGAACGTGGACACTTTACGTCAACCAGGCCATTTGTTCCAAGTAGTCAATCAGGGAAGGCTGCTAGAAATCCGTCCCTCATATTAACGAGTAAAGCCTGATTCACATGGTGCGATTTTCTTCTGCGAAATCGGTGAAGCGATGAACCGCACATGCGAAATTTCGCGTTTCCTTTCACATTGATTGAGAACATATGCGATTTTCCGCACTTGCGAAGCACATGGTTGGAACCCTTGAATTCGTTTGAGGATACTAAATTCGATATTTAACAAGATTATAAAATTTTCAGATTTATTTATTAGCTTCTGGTAAAAACTACGCGGTATACTTATATTTAGGGCCGATTCAGACGTTTGCATCGACTGCATTCGCATCAACGAAAAAAAAAAAAAAAAACGAGTACGGCGAATGCAACAAGGACACCGGGAGAGCCACAGCTCATAACTGCTTGAGCAAGCTAGTTGTTGCGTTGCTTGGCATGTCGCGCAAGGCTAACAGTTGTCCCGGTGGCTTCGTCACGTGGGTGATGTTCCATATTGAAAGAGGGCAAGTAGCAGCGCGTCTTGACTTTCATAGAGCATGATGTCCGCTACTCTAGATGACGACGAGTTCAGACTGCTCTGTAAAAAGGAATACCTACTTCTGCGGAAAAAGAACTGCTCCTCCTATACGGAAGCCCGCGGTGATGGGGGGTCAGGCTGCTGGCAAAACAGAGCCAAAGAATCGGAGTTTTACTCATCGGTAAGTCGACTTGTGCTTTTCTGCGAGCAGGTTTCTGGAACACTTTTCCTCTGCAGACCCTCTTTATGCTGCACAGGGACCCTGAGCAGCTTCGAAGATATTACCGGATGATGCTGAACACCATTGAAAGACTCCACGCTCGCCTGGAAACAAAGCTCACGAAGCAATATGTCGTCCAAGAGCGCATTTCGTCGCGGGTGCGGCTTGCTATCACTTTGAGGTAAAATGGTACTCTCTTTAAACTGCACTGTTTGGAGTGGATACGAGGTGCAATTAAACTGGTTTATATGGCGAACTCATTACTAGTTTCTCGGCTTCCAGACATTAATATACACAGCAATGTTTTGTTTTTATTCATGTACCTGTCATCGGCAACGTCAATGCAGGACCTTGCACTGCAATTCAAGGTTGGAGTGTCAACAGTGGCATCCATCGTGCATGACAGATGTCCGCATATATGGAAGGTTCTTCGCCCAAAACACATAAAGGTAAGCAAAGAAATATTATCTCGTTTTTGGTAACTTGTGGAAAAGAGGACGGTTTCACATGGAGCGATTTTAGTTGCGATTTCGCAGTTGCGACGGCGCTGTTGCGGCAAACAGGCAGGTTCAATGCGATTATGAAATAATCGGAGCTGCGTCAATTGTCAAACATCTTTCGTGGCGTCTCCAGCGCCGCTGCGACGGTACGCAAAGACAGCCAATAAAAACGCGCCTCATCCAAAACCAACCGTATCCTTAGTGTCGCATGCATGCTGTGAAAGAGTCGCTGGCGTCTCGTAATGAAAAAAATGCTTCAAATAGAGGTGGTATTCCAGTCGTGTGGTATTCACTGGGGGCCATAGCTTGCGCCGGTTGCTGTTGAGAGCACGTGCTGTTAGTGAATTTGAACAACGCTTCTGTAACGTATATTTCACACTGTCAAGATTGTTTATCTTAGCCAGCAGTACGTAGCAGTTCTTTTTGAGCTCTAGCTGCGAACAATGCGCGCCAATACGGCGTCCACTAAATACCACCTTTAAAGATGTAAATCAATACGAACACCAAGACTCACAGTGGTGGTGTTGGGAAAGTGATGAATTCACGTCTCCCCCCCCCCCCCCCCCCTGCCCCGGTGTACTCTTTCCACACACTACCAAACCACGGAATCATCCAGAATTCTAAATCAGGGGGTGTTGCAATTATTCGGGGGGGGGGGGGAGGGGGGGGGGCGGCTGTAGGGAGGGGGTGGCCTTAGCTCTAGATGCATTGGTCAAGAAATTCTGGGGGGTGTCGCCCCCAACCTGGAGATAAATAGGGGGGTGTTGGAAGGGGCTGGCCTTAGGTTTATATACATTGCTTAAGACGTCGGGGGGGGGGGGGGGGGGGTGCGGGGGGTGTCACACCCAACCTGGAGATAATTATGGGAGTCGGGTGGACAAATCACTGCCGCAAACTCGTCCTTTGCAGCTGCTCCTAACTAGACGGGATCGCAAACATTGAGGCAAATTCTGCGGTTCCATGGGTTTATATGCGCAGCCGAAATATCTGAATGAATCATGTTGAACGCTGTACTGTCGAAAATGGTTTATCGAAAAGTTTACACAACAGAGAGCCATTGATTTATGATCATAGGGACGAACTTGGGAAGGGAGGCTGCAGACCTGAGGATGTTGAGTGTGGCCAATGCTATAACTGCGCCACCTTCGAAAGACTGGGTCACACATTACGCATCCTACGAATACAGTCTGCAGACAAATAGGAATTCGAGGCACCGCAGCACCCCTGCTTTGTATGTCGCCCGGCAACCAATGAAAGGAGCAGCCTGGGACGCGGCTTATGAAACACGGATGCGTCAGTGAGTCGCGTCCGATCGATGTCTGCAGACAGGTTTTTGTCTTTTGTATAAGCAGTCTGACACCGGTCTGACTTGGGCATAATATGATAGCTTACAAAAGTAAGTTGTGAGTGCCTGGAACTGGCCTAGTTGGTTAAAAATGGTTCTAAAAGTTTCCAGCTAAACATAGAAAAAACGAAGCGAGGGAGAAAAAAAAACAGACACAGAGCTTTCCAGATTCATTTACAAAAGTATTCGCAATTGTTAAGCGTCAACAAGTATTTCTCATATTTGAGGATGCATTTATTACCAGTATTACTATAGGTAAAGTAAAATTACATGAACGGCTTTTAAATAACAACGTAAAACCATGTGTGAACTTTGTGCTGTACTTCTAGCTCCCATCAAGAATCACAGACTGGGGGAAATTGCCGAGGGCTTTGAGACCGGGCGAAATTTTTCTCATTGTGTGGGGCCCGTAGACGGAAAACACGTACATATCGAAGCCCTTGCCGATTCTTGAAGCCTGTACTATAACTACAAGGTGCTGTATATGGGTCTACAAATTTGCTTTAACATATATCATGTTTTGCAAGAGCGCATGAAGTGACGTAACATTCGGCTTTTCAGGGTAACCTACTCTGTAGTGCTGATGGCCGTCGTGGACAGCAAGTCGAGGTTTGTGGCCACAGACGCTGGAGCGTATGGTCACCAAAGGGATGGTGGCGTCTTCAAGGCATCAAGGGTAGGACAGTGCCTCAGTCAAGGTGCCTTGAATTGTCCACCACCAAATCTGCTGCCATCTTCCCATGTTATCGTCGCGTACGTCTTCGTTGGAGACGAGGCATTTCAACTGAGGCCGGACTTTCTGAGGCCCTGTCCTGGTTGATACCTCAGCGATTATCTAAAAATATTTAAATATCGACTGTGTAGAGCGAGGTAACCTTTAGAATTGTTGCACTTGCATTATAATAACAAAAATCACAGTGTTGTCTTTGTCCCATTTCCAGAAGGCGCGTCGAGAACGCATTCAAAATTTTGGCTTCTAGATTTTGCATCTTCCGCAGGCCAATCGACCTCCTCCCAGACCACGCCACTGGAGTCATCCGCGCAGCTTGTGTACTGCACAACTACCTACAAGACGACAGGTTGCACATGCTAAATGCCTATGCTGATTGAAGTAGACCACTTCGGCAACATCGTTGATGGCCAGTGGCGCAAGGAGGTCTCTCAACAGACAAACGCGTTGCTCCACCTACTGAGGCTGAGATCACGGCACGTCGACCAATCTGCCCGAAAATGCAACAGAATGGCCACCGCAGTGAGAGACCTACACTGCAGGTACTTTGTAAAGGAAGCTGCAGTGTCATGGCAAAGGAACCACGCTGGACTGAAATCCTAAGTAGTGTCAGTGGTATGGTGACAAATCACGAAGTTTTCAAGTTTTTGAGTGTGAGGATCGTCTGACCTATTTTCGGTGGAACAGGGAGCTGAGGCCACCATTACAACAATATTCTGCCACTGCGAGTTAGCTACTTTTGAACGGGCGCTCTGGTGTGAGTCGGCTTTTGTGTGAGGCCCACTAGGACTTTGAACAGAGAAAGTGAAACATCTGTATTGTACCAAGACCGGTGCTACTGGAAGGGGATGAAATTAGGGACTCTTCCTGTTCATGTACGCTCTTAATGTGCTTAACTAGGAGTGGACGTAATTTATACTCTGCCGCCCGTGGAGGGGTTACCCAGTCCTCTCAGATCCTTGGTTGGATAAGTGGGACGAGTGTTTTCAGTGTACGTGCTGCAAGATCCTGAACTGACGCGCAGTCCTTAAAGGGAAGCCGGAACACTTCTTTAAAAAAAAATGAGATAGAGCTTGATTCTAGCGTAGTTTTATCCCGTGGATATGAATGTCGCGTTCGTTTTCCCCGAAGATGTAACTAAACGCGAGAAAACAAGAAAAAAAAAAAAACCGACCCGTCGTGGCGTCATAAGAGGGCCTTTCGGCCGTAAAGCTCCTGTCGCTCGAGGGCCGCGCATGCAATCCCTAACTTGCCAGGTGTATTCCCCCGTACTGGCACAAGTGTTAACATCTTTTTCTGCCCTTCTTAAAAAAAAAAAAAAAAAACCAAGATTACGCATGCATAGCTTTGATGGACGCTGCTGGAAGGAAGATTCCAAAAACTCCTTTTGTGACCTTTTGTGACATTACGCTCCTGGAAGGAGGGCCTTCGGCGGTACTTTAAAAATAATTTTCTGCAACCTCCATGCACCAAATTATAAAAGAAATAATTTCGATATTCGAGATCCTGGAGGTGAAATGAAGACGATTTATAAGTGTGTTTCCTCAAATACAAAACCGCTTCAGCTTCCATTTAACTTGGTGTGTGAGAGCTATTTGAGTAGTCTCCGAAATATGTGCATTTAGGTGGTTCAGGTAGATCTGCAATGTTCTTGAGGTAGTGTAGTGTTGAGAGGGAGTGTGTTTGTACACGCCGAAGAAGCGTAGCATTTGCCCTCTCTGCAATGTGGAGTGGGCTGTGGGGCTTATGTGGTTACGACGAAACTATAAGACAAGGCACGGCGAGTTTCCTTCTCGTCGTGCCTTGCGTTGTAGCTTCCGGGTCACGTAGGGGTCGATTTTGTCTGGCCATTGACAAGGGGTACTCGGATCGTCGGCGGCGTGTGTAGATGAGTGGGCGGCCTTGCAGCACCGCCGCTCAATGCAAATATTTGCCTTTTGGCGCCGGTGCACCCCATAACTCCAGCAACGTGTTATGTTCCTCTTTATTCATATTTGATGTCTGCCAAAAAGGTGAGCCTCTACTTGATATTTTTCTTTTGTAATTGCAACTTTTTTTTGTCTTTTGTTAGCTGTTATCTTTCAACATTTAAAGCGAGTAATAAAAAATTTATTCCTGGATCACCCCTGGGCCCTGCCTCATGTCACCTCTCTAGTTCATTTCCACCCCGGACCTGTTGCCTGCAAATCAGTCAATTTTTTTTTTTGTAGAAAGTGGTTGTGGTCTTTGCCCCTTTTACGGACAAACTGGCGGACACCTTTTGTGGCAGGTATAGCCCAAAGTAAATCGACACAGTACCGGCTGATTCCCCACAGGGTGAGGTGCTATTTTACTGTTTTCGTTAAACCTACGTTGCCCAATCGGGTGTTTACTTAACACAGAATGCGTTTTATCGGCCGATTTTCATGAAATGAACGACACGCTGGACCACACACACAACGTGTGTGTGTGTGAACGTGCAAAACACATTCTGTACTTCCTCAGTGTAGGTCAGCATGAACAAGCTTACGTAGATGTTTAGCTTTTTTTTTAATTCAAAACAATATTAGCGATTGCGAACATGACAAAAACACTGAAGATAAAGGAAACGACATAAATTTAAAAAAAAACACAGGTTTCCAGATGCAAAAAAAGACAAAACAATCATGTTGGTGAAATAATCGCAAACTATGCACGAAACCAAATTGTCACAGGATTTCTATGACAAATGTCACGCGTGGCACGTGTGATATTTGCGTAGGGGACTCATTGAATAGTAGAAAGACCCTTTCTCGAAATCTCTTTGCAGATCTGACACGAAGGTCTGTCCAGAAACCGAGAATCGCTGATTGGCACCTTGTAATTAAAGCCCTTTTACACGCGTGTCACTCGCGTAGCACGCGTCCAGCGCGTTTACGGAACAATAGTTGTTGGCACTTCGTAAAAATGTGAAGCTCGATTTTCATCAAATGGCTTTAATAACAAGGTGCTGTTCAGCATTTCTCGGTTTCTAGACAGACCTTTGCGTCATCTGCAAGCAGATTTCAAGAAAAGATATTTCTACTATGCAACGAGTCCCTTATGCAAAGTGATCGAACAGAAGCGTCAATTGTTATCGCCTGCAATTTTACAAAGGAAGCAACCACAACCCTCGCGTGGTACTCAAACGCCAGTTTGTTTTAATGCAGAACTCAAGCTTACATCCCCCGGCGAAAAATATTCACTTGGAAGAAGCACATCCGCCGCCCCACCCCAGCAGCGAATTTCGAAGACGACGACGTAGGTGACGCATTTTTCGTATTTTTGATTCCCACGTTGCTATGACGTCCGTGACGTCTTTCACGAGCCGCGTTTGATTGGCTGTCCGTCCCCTTCGCAAGTGCGGCCGTTCGCAAGGAAAGTTTGGCAGAATTCGGAGTTGCGATTTAGTCGAATTCGCACCGCAACTGCGTTGTGCCGCAAGAACGACGTCGCAATTGCGAAATCGCAGGCAAATTCGCACCATGTGAATCAGGCATAAGCCGCACTTCTGCACAGTGCAGTTTTCCTGTTCCACGTACAATTGTAAAGCAGCATCCTCATTGATTCTACCATATACTGTTGCGGGTGAAGAAAGTCTTTGGGTACACGATACTTGAAACAAGTCTGGCACTGTACGTTGTGGTCCGACACCCACTAATGTCGTCGTCCTTATACAGCCTCATCATTTAATCAGTACCTCGTCACCTCATATTGCTCTTCATAAACAGTAAGTACAGTAGGCTACCGCCATATTACAATCCAAGAATTGAAAATTTTAGTCGTTCAGTCCTTCAACAAGTTTATTATTTATATAATGTAATTACGTTACATTACCTCAAGACGATCGACGTCCATCGTCGATCTTCAAATACTTATACCTGTATATAAATTAGACGCACAAGGGGGGGGGGGGGGGTCGGTGGCCGAGTGCGTGGTCTAGCGCACACCAGCTCGGAGCACCTGGAGCGAAAGCACGCGCTGCAGAACCCACCCCGCCCCTGCCCGTTTCGATCTGGAAGAGCATCGTACCGGCGTGCGGTCGTGTATCACTATTGCGTGGTGCACGTTAAAGACCCCAGGTTTGCGGTTGTATCGCACTGGCTAAATTGCCCATCTACAGCTGAGACACCAGACGCCCACTAAGGCAGACTAACTTCCGGCAGAATAAACATACACAACAATTTGCAATTGGACGCATAATAACAAAGAACACAGCGTGCCGCCTCTTTTCTTTGGATGCCTTTTTTTAAACCAGCGCAAGCTCGTGCGTTCTCTCTCTTGAGACGGTTAGAACGGTCGCGTATAAAACCCGCGTTTCTCCTACCCGCCCGCTTCCTCCTCTCATTATGTGTATTTGGTTATAACTAAATAAGCTACAATAATGGTGTATTATTCATATTTACTTTCAGTTTCAGTCAGGGAAAAGGAGTTTCGCGGGAACTATAGAGCCAATAAATGAGCAGCGCTTAGAGTATCGGCACTCTCTTCCCCGACAGTGTTGTGAACGCCGCCATTTTGGTGCTTGTGCAGAGCAGGCGCAACTGCCGATCGTCATGATTCAAAAGTGCGATATCCTCAGCATTAGATTCGGTGTTAGGAAGCTCACGTAATGTTGCTTTGCTTTGTCGCAAACTGTTTAAAGTGGAGGACGGAAAAGCGCGTTTCTTGTGATTTCAGATAAAGCTTCAAATAACTGGCAACCATGATTTTAAGCCACACTAAGGCCAAGTGTCGCTACTCTGAAGCGTAGCTTATTTAATGACACTATTCATGCTCTTGTTCAAGAGGCTTGTAATACCTAGGGTGCCTCAATGTCCTTCTGTTTAGGGTGATGCCACCCTTTGTAGTACCCGGTGCCGACAGCAAGCGCTCACGGGGAAAATACAAAGAAATCGACGAAAACAAAATGTCGCCATAGCACAATCAGCGCCACGAGCGCGTGCAGGGACACGCTCTTTCACGCGCTTCTGAACAAAAAACAAAAATAAAAGTGTGGGACAAAATGGCCAGATGTCGTGCTCCAACCTAAGCAAAGAGCACATGAAGGCACCCTCGTAATACCTGAAGGGGCCATGACGTAAGCCCCGTGGATTCCACAAGCCTTTTGACACCTGCCTCTTCTTCATTGTTCCCGCTTGTGCCAGTAAATTAGCTACGGTTCAGAGGAACGACACTTGGCCATATTGTGGCTTCAAATCATGGTTGCCAGTTATATGAAGCTTTATCTAAAATCACAGGAAACGCTTTTCCGTCCCTCACAAATGTTTAAACAACCCGCGATAGAGCATTGCAATATTTCATCAGCTTCCTAGCACCGCATCTAATGCTGAGGAAGTCGTACTTTTGGATCATGATGATCGGCAGTTGCGTTTGCTCTGAGCAAGACCCAAAATGGCGGCGCCCAAAACAATTTTGGGGAACGGAGTGCCGATACTTTAAAGCTCATTTAGTGACTCTAGGCATAAAGTGAACTCGGGTGTATTCTTTTCCTCTTCGTCTTCATTGTTTATTGATTTCAATCATATCGAATAGTGGACACATTATATCACGCTAGGCTTGTGTAATTATTTGTCCTAGATTTATTAGCCTGACCCAGTACTTAAACCATTCAGTTATCGATAGTAAATCTTCCAATATATTTTTTAAATGTGAGGGTAAAAATACACGGAGATTGATGATGATACAGACGCCAACGCCACCCTCGGAAATTTTTTGAACATTAGAAATCAGCAGTTTGTCTGCCATCCGCCAGGTAGAGCAACAAAACACCCAAACCGTTTTTAATTGTTTTTAAAATTATCTAAGCTCTACACCTATTAAGAAACCAAAGCAATATCATTGTGAAAATTTAATACATCGCAATGTATATCTATTCCAAACAATAAATGTTATTAGATGCCAATAAATCTGTTTGACGTCTAAAAAATATATGCGTCAAAACAGGTAAGTTTGAAACGCTCCTGGAGCGTTACGACTTGGAAAATGAAAAAAAGCCATCGTCCACCTTTTGGGCAACCATTGTAGCTCTAAATGTTATCAAAAATTTTATCATAGTTTAATTATTTCCTCAGCGGCATTTGAAGTACCATGACTCGAAGCATAAAAGTGCTACGTTTGATATAAAATATCTAAACAAAGAAATTTTACACAACATTAAATTTTTTTCTGGGTATTACCAATTATAAGCACTACATCTGTAGCTAATTTCATTGCCCTAGCGCGTGTCATTAAAAACATATTTGTGCTGAAAAATGTCAATTTTAGGGCAATATTTGGAGGGATGAAAAAAACAAAGTAGTGCAAATACCAACAAAGTGTATCGTTACATTCTGCTCCGACATCATCTTAACAAAACTGCTATATTGGAACCATGTTATCTTTAATGGATCGTTCATAAAACATGAACTAGCGGAGCAAGTGAGGGTCCGCGCCATCATAATCGCAACGCTACAAATGCGCATGAGCAGTAAACACCAACACATACATAATATCAAATGAAAGAGGATTGCATTGCCTCTCGAATGATATCAATCCCACAAAACAGTATTCAAAAGGAGATGAGTAATGACCTGCCAAAAAGTACCTAAACTGCCACATTCAGTGGGACCGTGGCCTTAAATGGGGTGTACAGTGAGGAAAAGTAATCCCGTCCGAATTTATTGCAGTTTCGAGACGCGGTAAAATTAAGGTCGCGTCTTATGGGGCACTGAAGTGCTTTTTGAGATCCTCGTTTTATTGTCATAACTCAATCTACTCGTGGAGGAGCCGGCGCTCGTCCACGAGGAAATCTATCGCTCTCGGGTGGCTGACAGGCGCCGTCTGTCGTTGACCATATTCAGCAAGGTTTGGTAGCGCCATCTGTCACTCTGCGCCGATGGTAAGTGTCGGGAATTTGTATCACTTGTTTAACACGCAAATGTGGCACGCATGAATATATTTTCGTTTATTTTTTCAGGATGATTAGGCCTCGTGGATTTAGTGATGACAATAAAACAGGGATCCCCAAAAGCACTTTAGTGCCGCTTTAAGAATTGATTTTAAAAGTGGAAATTTAGTGGTTCCTTAGGATGCCCAGTAAATTTCCGACTCAAACCATACCTTTATCGCAGTGTCTAAAGTGCCGTCCGACAGCCCTTTGCGCCCGCGTTCTAGTGCCGTCGCACGATGCCCCTACCGGCCAAATGCCGTCCTTTGTCTTGCTTTTGACACTTTCTGGCCGGAATGAGTATGCCTGCTTTAGCTGTACTTTTTTTGTATTAAATTTGCCTATTATGACTATACTCAGATTTCATAAAGCTTTTATCATAACAAAGAGTAACCTCTCTCACAAGTGTATATGGTCTCACAAATATTTAGGTACCATACGTGTGCCTTAAAAAAATTCTAATTAGTGTAACACTTTTATTTTATATTTTGAAGGGGGTATCACCGTTATTCGTGAACGTTGTTGCCGTCACTCGACAAAAACTCAGATTTACTTTAAATCACCATCGCAACCTTCGAGAGAGTGCGACTTCGTCAGTGTTGAAGAGATAGTGAGCCGGCACAGCGCAGGCGCAAACATACGTAATGAAACATGCTGCTCGCCCCTGCAGCATTTGCCTCACTCGGGCTTTTTGTCAAAACAAATCGTCGGCGAGCTGCTGATGGAAACACGTGTCAGAATAAGCCTGACTTGCGCTTAACATTTTCGGACGGCACTTGAAGGCGTTAGAGGAGGGCTCTTGGAGGGCACTTTAACTCTACAAGATTGCCGCCGGACCGTACTCTAGACGCAGCGTACTTTTATTCATATTAATTAAGAAGTTTCCTTTTTAATACTTATTCGATGCTTAAAATTCCTACCATGCTGTCTACCTCCTAAATAGTCATAATACAGCGTCAATATATTTTTCTGTGCGATGCATTGTTTTTGTTCGAAATGTCTGGCCGGCACCCCTCGAAATATCCTGCCTGTGTATGTTACCAAAAAGGATGAAAATCGCCCGCGGTGGGCAAGCCGATGGCGTCTCTGGAGGTGTATACTTTTTAATCGCTGGCGTGGCATCCACTATTTGTCCGAAAGGATTTTCTGACAACAAAACTAAGTTCCTGTAATAGCATATAACCCGAGCCCAAGTGTCGCATTAAAAAAAACAGAAAAAAAAACAGTTATTTATATAACATATTGATATCTCATGCATTCCCCTATCGATCTCTGAGGGATTCTTTCTAAGCGAACATCCAGACATTATCCAGCCGTGAAGGCAGTGACATAGCCAGAAATGTTTTAGAGCGCATCTCTTAGTTCTCATTCACACAGCCGGCGTCTCGCCCCGTTCCGGCAAAAACGCCGTCGGCGCCGTGCCGAAAATGGGACGGTGCGGGGACGGAGGAGTGTTCGAACCAGCGGCCACGGAGCTGCCGGCGGTCGATTTGTGAATAGATGGATGCTGGCGGCTGTGCCCCCTTACACTGGGCGGTAGCTTGCGCCACCTAGCTTAGAAACCTTTTTGCACCTTTCAAAATCTGCTTCGAATTTTTGTATCACGTAATACGGTATAACCTATTAATTACGTGAGCGATTTCACGCTTCCCTCAATCTCTACTACCAATCTTGTTATCCCCTATTTGTGACTGCTTTGTGGCGGCGTAGACTACCAAATGTAGCAGACGATCGGCGTCGATGGCACAGCCACAACTGTTTTGTTCCTTGGAGCTTGCGTTCGGGTCACCGGTGACGATCTTGCATGTTTGAAAACATTTTATTTGTCTCCACGTTTCGAAATAAAAAACGACAAGACCCACCGCGAGCACGTTTCGCATCAATCAATCCTTACGCCACATTTCGTCCCCGATGATTGACGACCATATTTTCCTTCTTCGGCTGTTCTTCCTTAGGATCGCATTTACGTCTATCGCAAAGGAACTGATGTGTTTGAAGTGCTCTGGACCCACGAATTTCTCGCGAAGACAGATGCCGAAGAAAGCCCCATCCGCTTCTAACTCTGTCAGTCGACGCCCCAGTTTATCCAAAAGCGCGAAGGTTTAGAAATTTATCGGGTTTGCCTGTGTTGACAACCGTTGGACCATAAGAAAAGGGGACCAAGCCTGCTTCTGGGATGATCATAGAAAAAAATTGTAAGGGTGCAGGCGAGCTGGTGAATATTAACCATGTTGAATTAACCTGAGACTGGGGTAGAGCAGAAACATCAAAACGTAGAAGGGACAGAAAATAGACAAAACGACGTCTCAAACTGAGCTCAGTTTGAGACGTTAATTAAGTCACTCTGCGAAATACCGCACTTCAATTGAAGTTGTTTTTCTTTTTCCGGTTCAATAAGACATTGTTAAATTGCAGGATTTCTGCAGTGTGAAACTGTGTGTCTACTATCCACACCCCAAAATGTATGCTTTTAGAGGCTGAAAGAGCAGAGCAGAAATAATTTGTCAAGAGAGCGTCCAATGTTCACGGAAACAGTTTTTTTTTTTTTAATTTGTACCATAGAAACTAATTTATCTCTTGAACAGAAGCTCTGTTTTCTTTCTAAACAGAAGTGATCTTTTCACAAACTTCCAGAACAAAAACCACTTTATTACAGAAAATGTGTTGCGTATTTC
This sequence comes from Ixodes scapularis, assembly GCF_016920785.2. Classification (NCBI taxonomy): domain Eukaryota; kingdom Metazoa; phylum Arthropoda; class Arachnida; order Ixodida; family Ixodidae; genus Ixodes; species Ixodes scapularis. Next base: position 1,162,532 of record NW_024609876.1, read on the forward strand.
TATGAACAGAGATTATTTTTTCACAAATTTCCAGAACTGAAACCTGCTTTATTTGCAGAAACTTTCTTATATATTTTTAGGAGCAGAGACTGTATTTTCACAAACTTCCAGAACAGAAACCCTGTTTACTTACACGATCTTTGTTCTATAGTTCTAACAGCTGTTTTTTCTTGCAAACTTCAAAAACAGAAGCCTACTTTTTTTTTCAAAAACTTTGTTTTACACTTTAAAGAACAGAAACTTTTTCTACTAGGCTGGGCAACAGAAAGTCAGTCATTTTACAAAAAGGTCAAGAACCGAACAGATTGCTTTGTTTTACAAAAATTACGTAGAAGGAGAAGGAGGAGGGGTCTACCCTCCCCTCAATACCCTTCCCTCCTCCTCCCCCCTCAGTACCCTTCCCTCCTCCTCCTCCTCAAGAGCTGCGCCCTAATTCGGCGTTACAGGGAGTTGTAAACGGCTTTGACTTCTTTTACTACGCAACCTTAGAAAATGCGTGTAAGGTGGAAATCAAATGTAGATAAAACCATTCAAACCGACAAAATCAAAATCAGGATTGAGTGCTGCCTACCGGACGGCAGGCAAAACAAAATAAAACACAAAACAAAACGCAAAAAACTCACATTTTCAGAAAATGTGACGTAGTAAACAAAAAGCAAAAAAAAAAAAAAAAAGAGACCAAGCACAGCTTGCAATCAAAATCAGTATATTGGCACCCTAGGAGTCAAGTATAATAATAATAATAATAATAATAATAATAATTTTATTGCATCTCTTTTGCATGATCAATACATGTATGCGGGTCCGTCGAAGCCAAAAACGGCTTCTATGACTGGACCCGGCAGTGGCGTAGAAATGTGGTACATAGAAACATTCAAAAAGTTACATGCAGACTACCATACACGGTGTCTTGGAGCTGAAGTGCAGCTCACGAAACAAATGACTAATGACGTAAGAAATAAAAACCCAACAGAGCGCTTCTCATGAACAAAAAAAAAGTATAACAGCATAAGAGGAAAAGCAAATGGGCAAACACACATCTCAAACGCAGAACTAAGATTCGAGAGTATAAATTGTTGCGTCGGCATAAATCATATTGGCAACAATAAAAGATGAAAAAAGAAACAACAAAAGCATGTTCGAAAGCATGTTGGCAAACTGAATAAATAAATAACCGGAGTAAAAAAGAATCAACCTTCGCTTTCGAAATCCTCAGCCGCACAAAGACAGACAGCGGGAGAGTTAAATTCGCGGAAAACATACCCCTTTCACCCCAAACTGTACCGTACGTCTGGTCTCCTAAATGAGGAATATGAACAAAATTTAGACGAATACCAATCCCGTCTCTATGGCGCACAGTCGTTCTTGGGTATGCTTGTGCGCTGTAGCACTATAAAAAAGATGAAATATCTTTATGGCTGCCGTACATCATACTAAAAGACCGCGCAATAGAGAAAAAAGAAGTGTATAAGACCGTTAGAACGGACAAAATGGAGACCAGCACGTTAGCACCGAATAATCTCTACAAGACGGGAGCAAGATCAGGATCGACATCTATTTCTACATGCCGCCTCACCTCCATAGATTTTAAGTTGCGAAGCCCTTTGAGGAGCTCGCCCATTCCAAAGCCAGATAGAGCTGACCAGTAGCCTGTTCAAAGATGCGGCAAATCCTTAACCTCAATCAGGCCTAATCAGCTATCCCGCCGCCTAGGTGGGGACATTGCTTGGGCAGGGTGAAGTTTCCAGCATGAGGAGCCCCTCCGCGGCGTCCAATTCCGCATCATCTACGTCGTATCGTTTTCTGGGCGGCAACTCAGTCTCAGATAAAAGATTATTCAGGGTGTGGGTACCCAGGTCCTGCTTTCCGCGTCCTCCCGCCTGGACACCGCTCGGGCCGGCCTCTTGGAGGTCGTGGGCGATGATGTTCCGGTTGGCGCTCGAGAGCTTCCTGCGTTTGACCGGCTGCGGTGTCTTGACAGCGTCTTTAATTTGCTGCTCCAAGGTCTCCGTGATCGAGATACGGTTCTTGGCAGGACAGCCGGGTCCTTGACGCTCTGTTAAATGGGGAACGTTAAAAACCACAAAATGAACAGCTCCCATTGAAAGTTCGAAATATACACCTCTTTACGCGTGACTGTAGAATCACTCTTTTGTTAGGGAACCAATTAACGTCTTCCTTCAGTTCTGGACCGGGTAACTTGAACCCAGCAATTTGTCCGTGCCTTTTCCTCCAAGTTAAACGGACAAATTGACGTCACATGAGGTCAGTGAGTCAGGTGACATCATGACTCGCCGCCGTAATATTACGTCACGTGACCAGATTTTGACACCGTGCGCCAATGTATCTGATAACTGTAGAGGGAAATTGACGTGACGTGCCCTTACGTCCTGTCAGGTGACACCGAGACGGTGTCGACTCGTAGTGTAGCGTAATATGACTTCGCGTGACGTCTATTGTCCCTCTAAGTTTAGGGAAAACATTAATAAACAAGGTCACTGTTCACACCCCGAAAAGTAAGTTAATGTACAGCAAACGAATTTCAAGGTCGCTCCTTACTTACTATGGTCCATGTATTAGAGATAGTTCATCGAAGTAATTACCTGTAATTGATTTAGAAACGTGTAAAAGACCAACTTTCGCTCCAGAGAAAGTCGTGCCTCGGACCTTGAATTGTCGAAAGCTGCGGTCACATTGCTAATGGCCAAGACCCACTGGAGAGACAAACAGAATCAACCGACACTGACGAGTCGCAAGTCCATGTAGCCTCCGCGCGAGGTTACCTTTGCCACGCTTGCAGACTCTAGGTGCTCGTGAAGTAACCACGAGGGATTGCAGGTCTGCCAAAGATACCTTCGCGTCTTCACTGTACGCCATATTTGTGGGTATTGTTGAGAGCGTATCCTCAGAACAAGCTCAGGTTGCTAAGACCGGCAATCCTAGCGGCGTGGAATGCACGACGGAAAATAACTGTGGAAGCTCGCCATTAGCACACAGCTATGTCCGCCAGTGATTACTTCCTATTCGCGGTGGGAAGCTCGCTATCGACCCTTCTTTGTTTGGCAATTAACTCAGTGGCGGCCTCTATTGGGTAGCCCCGGCACACTTCCGGTTCACGTATATTTTCTATTTTCTAATTTTTCACTCGTCATTCTTTTATCATAAGAATGACTTAAGCCTGATAGTGCTAAAGTGGCCGTTTCCAGAAGAGCCTGTGTATTTCATTTCGCATATACTGCAAAACTCACCGACTAGTTAAGAACCGGAAGTGGTTGGGTGCGATTTGCACGCTGGGGCCACCCCGTTTCAACTCATTCGAGAGAGAGCGAATACTTCGTTCGCCCTTAAAGACTAGAAGCTCCCCTTCAACTCCAGCGTTCTGTCTTTGATAACACAAGTGTGAACGCGCATGCATACGCAACCAAAGCACTGCGGAAGCCGGCGAGCTCGCGCGGAAGGCGGAGCTTGTAGTTTCAGCTTAAAGGGATACTGAACCAAACAATTTAGTGTTTTGTAATAAGTGGCTCACGTTCTTTCGACGAGCTAGCAGCAGCCGGTGTGCGCAAGCAGACGCAACAAAATTGACGCCATAATCCTACATTTGCGCATAAGAATTGTGGAGATCAGAGGCCGGATTCTCAAAGTGAACTTACGACGAAAAAAATGCGTACGACAAATTTGAGAGAAAATCCGTATTCTCGAAACGAAATTGTCGTAACTTTTGCGCAAGTTACGACAGAATCCTACGACAGCTCCGAAGCTGTCTTACGCACTTTCTACGATCAAATTAACATGGCCGACAACGTCGCTCAGTTGCTCGGTCGCCGACGACCAACGGACATGTATTTTTCTACCTGCTCTTCTTGCGCGTCCCGACTTCAAACAGCAAGAAAAAAATGAAGAAGTACTTGAAACCGACCACGACGAACATGAACGCTGGATCCACAGACACCTGGAAAAGGCAACAAAGGCAACAATCCCACCGACCAAGCGAGCTCGGCAGAATATATAGGCCTAGCAGGCACTCCGACCCGTTCCGGCGCAGCATTGCTCAGACGGTCCTTGGCCAAGACCGTCTGCCCCGACCGGCTGGCTTGCTGAATGGAATATGCCCACGCGACCCTTGTGGACCCTCCCCGTATGAATAGTTTGATAGCTGAACTAAATTTCAGAGGATCTCGATCACCTTGTTTTCTGAGGCAGCGGTGACGAACGCTGTCGTCGAAAAGGGACTCCTCGATTCTATCTCCTTGTTTTGTGTGATATAGAGCTCAAATAAACGCCGTATGGATTACCTTCGCCACACGGTATGTACACTTTGTTATTAGGATGCCATTTTTAACTGTCGAGCTATATCAGTTTGTGGGAGCTACGCGATGCCGGTCCAAACTTTCTTTGCCAAGTGTCACGTCAGTATCGAGTTGCAATCGTAGAAGATCGGTCCCGAAGCACTTACCGAAACGCAGTCTGAATCCAGCACTTCGATCAAACGCACGCGTCCGTTCCGAGTGTGAACAGGTATTTGCGTGGCTTTTGCTGACACTCTCGTAGTTCAAACGTATCTTTTTTAACGTCGGCTCACTCCTGTATTTCCGAGGCCGCGAGGAGCGCCGCGGCGGTTTGTTTTCATCTACGTCGCTTTGCAAACGACTGACACGGGGCTTTTACCAACGATGACAGTTGCGTTGACTTCGTAGCGATCGAGTTTGTAGCATTTAAATCGGGTTAGCGTCGATATACCACTGCACGGACACGAACCCCAGACAAGCGGTGGTGGAAAGGCCGCCCGTGTTTATGAGAATCAGATTGAACACCAAACATTTACACACAGACAGGACAGGACATACACTCTTCTATCAACGAGTGGTTAGCCTGTGTTTGTTATTAAAAATCCACGTGCTCCGAACTATGCCTAGCTCTCTAATTGGTTGTCCGTTTTGACGAAGACGCCGTTGCCATAGCAACAGCACCGGAAGTCATCGTTTCTTCGTAAGAGGTCGTAACTTTCCTCCTCTCACTTAAGAACGCGTTTGTGAATACCGTTTTTGCCTCATCTTACGATGATCGTAACTTTACGAACATCGTAGCTAAGATGTCGTAGGTAAGACGTTTTTTATGAATCTGAGGCCAGATTCACGAAACGATCTTACGCCAAAAATGTGCGTAAGACAAAACTTAAGAACAAATCCGTATTCACGAAACGAAATTTTCGTAAGTTTTGCGCAGGTTACGACGAAATCCTACGACAGCTCCGAAGCTGTCTTACGCACTTCTTACGATCAAATCAGCATGGCCGACAGCGTCGCTCAGTTGGTCGCGGCGACCAACGGATGTTTATTTTTCTACGTGCGCTTCTCACGCGTCCCGACTTCAAGCAGCAAGAACCAAGTAAAAAGTACTTGAAACAGACCACGACGAACGAACAAGAACGCTGGATCCACGGACACCCGGGAAAAACTTCAAGGGCCACGAGTACGGACTCCGACCAATCGACAGATAGGCCTAGCAGGCACTCCGACTCGGCGCAGCGATGATCTGACGGTCCTTGGCGAAGACCGTCTGCCCACGACCGGCTGGCGTGCTGAATAGAATATGCCCGCGCGACCCTTGTGAACCTTTCCCGTATTATAGTTTGATCGCTGATCTCAATTCTAGATTAAGAGGTCAATCTCTTCCTCTTGCCATCCCCTTGTTTTCCGAGGCAACGGTGACGAACGCTGTCGTCGAAAAGGGGCTCTCATCGATTCTATCTCTGTTTTGTGTGATATCAAGCTCAAATAAACGCCGTATGGATTACCTTCGCAACATGGTATGTACACTTTGTTATTAGTATTCCATTTTATTCTGACACGACTGCACCTCACTGTCGATCGCTGTAACAGTTCGTGGGTCGGAATGCCGGTCCAACCTTTCTTCGCCGGGTGTCACGTCAGCATCGAGTTGCAATTGTAAAGGATCGGTCCCGAAGCGCTTATCAATTCAAGGTCCAACAGCGCAAATCCAGCACTTCGATCAAACGCGCGCGTCCGCTCCGTAGTGTGAACAGGCATTTACGTGGCTCTTGCTGGCACTGTCGTAGTTCAAACGTATCTTTTTTAACGTCGGCTCGCTCCTGCATTTCCGAGGCCGCAAAAAACGCCGCGGCAATTTGTTCCCAACTACGTCGCTTTGCGAACGACTGCGGGCCGTCTTCAACCAACGATGACAGTTGTGTTGACTTGGTAGCGATCGAGTTCGTAGCAGTCAATGGGGGTGGTTACGCATCCCGGAATCGGCATTCGGGCGAGTTTAACTCGTGTTAACGTCGACATATCACTGCACGGATACGAACCCCAGACAAGCGGTGGCAGAAAGGCCGCCTTTGTTTGTTATGAAAAATCCACGTGCTCCGAACGGCTCCGAACGGCTCCGAACAAATGCCGAGCTCTGCGATTGGTTGTTCGTGCTGCCGAAGACGCCGTCGCCATAGCAACAGCACCGGTAAGTTTTAGTTTTTCCGTACGAGAACGTCGCTTTCCTCCTCTCACTTAAGAACGCGTTCGTGAATACCGATTTCTCCTCTTCTTACGATGTTCTTAACTTACGAACTTCTTAGCTAAGTTTTCGTAAACTAAGAAGCTCTTCGTGAATCTGGCCTCTGGCCTCTGGCTGCCCTCCCCCGCGCCGAACCTCCGGACCCCAATTTCCGGCAACTCGCACTCGATGCTTCCGACATGCGCCATGCCTCGGGGGACCGGCCATGGCCTCGCGCAGCACAAGGTCTGGCTGGACCACTCCTCTAAGCCGTCTGACGTCACGGGACTGGCTTCCCAGAAGAGAGGACCCAAGGCTTGAAAAGGGGAAGCCGGACAAAAGAAGGCCCTCTCTTGGACGGCAGCGCTCTCGAACGGCGGGACACGAAGGATGGTGCAGCGGTGACAAAGAGACGAAGACGCTGGGGAGGGATTTGGCGGGAGACGGACGCAGGCGTGGAGATAGTGCGGGCACTACGTCGAGTGGCGGACTCGACAAACGGACCGGACAGCGACCCTGGACGACGACGTCCCCATGACGCGGTGTGGATGACCACCGCTGGGACTTGGAGAAGCTGCTATGGCAGCGGACTCTCCCCCGGCCTCGCTGTTGACCGTCCCTCGATCCCGAAACCCCCCAGGCAATGAGTGAGTGATTAAACCCTTTTGCCGAGAGCGAAGTATTGAAGTGTCATATTCATCCAGAGACAGGGTTTGTGGGAATCGGAGCTAGTAGATGCCCGCATAAACTGGGGCCGCAACGTGGGGCCTGATTTTTGATCAGGCAGGCATTTCGATTCCTAACCTGTTTCCGGTTGAATTGGGGCACTGTTTCGCGCTCTTTTTGGGGGTCATCTTTGTCGCGGGAGCGCCGCACGGAGGCCCTGACATTATCGCCTGTCTGAGGAGGCGCGGATTTCGACCGCTGTTTTAAGGGATTGACCCTTTTCTCCAGCCTGTCAGGAATTCGCCTATCCCCCGTTACGAGAAGCGCTTTGAGTATTTGCTGTTCAGCGCACCGTTGGATGCTGGCAGGTTGATTCTGCTGCGCAAGAGCGCTGTGTGCGTCGAAATTACCGCACTTCCCAAGCCCTGTAGCGTCGGGCGTCACCCCACCTATGACTCCGGCCGTCCACGTCCGCTGGGAAAGATGCCCGCTCACGGTATGGGGGATGTGATGCGCCTAACCGCCTTTGCTCGCGTATCGATGTAATGGTTTGGAACGCTTGTTACCGATCGGACGCGTTAGAGAGTCATCGCTCTAGGTGGAGAACGCTTCCATTGCGGGATGGCGGTTGCATGCATGGACTGTGTTTAGAAATTATTCCCGCATTGCATTTTGTCCGGGAGGAGACTAGCGTCTCGGTTTGACTGCATGCTAGCTCCCAGTTGGCCTTGCGTGAGCTGTCAGCGCGGTTTTGAGCTTCGTTAATTGACAGCGTTTCAAGGTACGGATGCGCTCTTGTGGTTCCAGCCAAGATCGCTTTGAACGAGTACCTTGTGGCCAGAGGCTACATTTAGGGGCTAAGCACACTAAATTGTGCCGGACACGCGATGTCTGGTGCGCAGACATTGGAATGCAGAAAACCACAGAGTTTCCGTTTTCACTTTATCAGTGGCTGTGCGTGTGTAATGCTCCGTGGAGTCAAGTCTGACGCGATGGGCATGACCCGTGCGTTTCTGGTTGTAGAGTCGTGAGTCTGATCCCGTTTAAGTGTGCGCACAGTTGGTTCCGGATCCTCACACCGCCATATCGAAGGTTGAGCCTCGCGGCGGGAGTTACTCTTTAATTTCGTTTTCTCCGTCTCCGGAGGAGCGGCGGCTAGCGCGCGCTTTGCGCTGCCGGCGGATACTGTACGGCGGATACAGTACAGAACGCGAAGGCGTAGAGAGCGTAATTGGTCGTGCAGAGGCCTGGATTAGAGATGAATTATAAATTTAGGGGAGAAAAGACAGCTAGGTGAGAAAATAGCTGGGCTCGTGCAGTGAAAACCTGCGCGAGGGGAGTGGTGGTCTTGCGAGGATGTGACGAGTTGTTCATAGTTTTATCCTGTGCAGATGCGCGGTTGGCCCGGAAAAACGTACGGTTTACGTCGGTGGGTACGTGCCCGGGAAGCCTAGAAGTTATGGCAGCGGCATGGCCGTCGGCGGCCTATAACTGTTGTGCGTTGGGTCAGCCCGTCGCTGTACAAACTGCAGCCTTTGCATGAATGGGTAGCGGGTGTTGCAATGCGGCGGTAAATGCGGTACACACTTCGACGCTGCGGAAACTGTTTATGCAGAGAAAATATAGTTTATTAGCTCGTCCATTTCCAAGACCGGCCGGTTGGATTATTTGGCACTTGGGTATCGCGCTCGTTGCGCGGAAGTTGAGAGGTGCGCGTGTGGGATACTTACATTGTTCGAACCCTGCCTGTCCTCACAGTCGCAAGAAGACTTTTCAGTCATGCGTCGTGTTGACTTGGCTGGGGGCGAGCTTTGTGCGTAACCTACTGCGTTTGTAGGTGGACACGTTGCTCGATTCGAGAACGTTGAAGAGTCGCGAGACGCGTTGACGGCGTACCTTTATTGCTCGATCCCGGCCGGCCTTGACATCAGCTGGAAGACTTTTTAGTTATGCGGTGTCGGGGTTTGGCCGGCGGAGAACTCTAACGTGCGTCGATGCGCTTGTCGCGGTTGTCGAGCCCGTGCGGGGTTCGGTGCGGACCGCCGTTACGCGCTCGTCGCTCCTGTTGGGTGGTCGCCTCCGAGCAGTGAAGCGGTAACATCTGGTGCATGCCCAGACGTTGCGGACATAGCCGTGTAAATAGGCTGTCCAATGAGATCTGCTGTTCGCACGATCCAGGTACTGTTCCCTTTGTACTGGTGCAAGTGGCCGGTACCACGGAACAACGGCCTCTCAGTAAGGTGATTACCCCTTCTGATGATGGCGTGCTGCGTAGCTTGGCTGTAGCGTGTTTGTAGCTCGGGTGCCGCGAACGCCGAGTGCATGAGTGCCCGTCTTGGTTAAATGCTACTTGGCAGCGTGTTTTTCTCGAGTCGCACCTCGCGAACGGGACAGGATTTGTGGCCTTTTCTGTTTTACGGGACGTTATTGTTAGTTTTTGAGGTTTTGCGCGTTCTTCGCGAGTGTGTTGGAGATTAATAATGTTGTAAGAGGTGTGCGGTTCTGACGCTCTCGTAGATTGTTTTCTGCTTTAAAAGAATACGGTTGAGTTTTATAGGAGCTAACGTTGTATAGTGGGCGTATACACGGTTTGAGTAAATAGAGGGTGCTCATACTTTTTAGTTAAGGAATAGCTTTCCTCTTATGAACCTCTCGAACGTGTCGTTCTTGACGATTCCCTGCCTGATGTTATTGAAATGAAGAGTTTTGTTTTTATTTCGTGGCATGTCCAACGATCGAAAGATTTTGGTTTCGTCGCGCTATCTGATATAGCGTGTCGTATTACACCTGAGACTGCGGTGGAGGAAATCGGAAGAACTTTCAGTAGAAGGAACAGACACAGAGCACGTCTCAATGAGACGTTCTCTGTGTCTGTTCCTTCTACTGAAAGTTCTTCCGATTTCTTCCACCGCAGTCTCTGGTGTAATACGACATGATTAGCTACCACCAGCCGGCCTGCACTCTCACCGTCTTTTCACTGATATAGCGTGCCGCTATTCGTTTTTGCGCGATTCGCTGTCTGTTACATTAGGGACGGAAGCGAACTTTAAGAGCCGGCGTGCGGTGTGTGCCCGTCTGTGTTGTGAGCTGTGGTGCTCCGGACCAGTTCGTGGACCGTGCTCCGTCGGTCACGAGCTTCCCAGTGAATGGACGTTCACCGCTGACCTGCTTGGTTTGATGCCATCATCATCATCGAGGGTGCTCGTCGTCATCGGTGACACTCAGCTGAACGAGTTCCTTGCCTGAGGTCCTGGGGACCACGCAACCTTGTGCCCCCCCCCCCCCCACCCCCCCCCGAGTCCGAGCCTTGAGGGGAGGGAGGTGTGGAGAACTGGCTGCCCTCCCCCGCGCCGAACCTCCGGACTCCAATTTCCGGCAACTCGCACTCGATGCCTCCGACATGCGTCATGCTTCGGGGGACCGGCCATGGCCTCGCGCAGCACAAGGTCCGGCTGGACCACCCCTCTAAGCCGCCTGACGTCACGGGACTGGCTTCCCAGAAGAAAGGACCCAAGGCTTGAAAAGGGGAAGCCGGACAAAAGAAGGCCCTCTCTTGGACGGCAGCGCTCTCGAACGGCGGGACACGAAGGATGGTGCAGCGGTGACAAGGAGACGAAGACGCTGGCGAGGGATTTGGTGGGAGACGGACGCAGGCGCGGGGAAAGTGCGGGCACTACGTCGAGTGGCGGACTCGACAAACGGACCGGACAGCGACCCTGGACGACGACGTCCCCATGACGCGGTGTGGATGACCACCGCTGGGACTTAGAGAAGCTGCTATGGCAGCGGACTCTCCCCCGGCCTCGCTGTTGACCATCCCTCGATCCCGAAACCCCCCAGGCAATGAGTGAGTGATTAAACCCTTTTGCCGAGAGCGAAGTATGGAAGTGTCATATTCATCCGGAGACAGGGTTTGTGGGAATCGGAGCTAGTAGATGCCCGCAGAATGCAATGAAATGTATGGACTTCGGGCCAAAGGAGAATAAAGGGAGGCTTTTCATCACCACAAGTGAAAGCTACATGCTTGTTAGACCAGCGAATTGACTATCTTTTTTACCAGACCAAACTGCGGAGATGAAAAGCTTGTGTTTATTCTCCGTTCCGCCGGAGCTCACTCTTTTCTCTGTCATCTTAAGCGTGTTTCACATGGAGTGATTTCGGCGCGATTTCTGCCGTTGCGGCGCTCGTGCCGCTCAACCGCGGCCAGAGCGCCGCGACGGCAGAAATCGCGCCGCTCTAGGGCCAAAACCGCTGCATGTGAACCAGGCTCTAGGCGTGAATAAAGGACTATATATGGGAGGATCGGTGGCCGAGTGGGCCAGCGCACACCAGCTCGGAGCACATGGAGCGAAAGCTCGCGCTACGGAACCCACGAATCCTGGGCTCAATCCCCACCCCTGCCCGTTTCGATCTGGATGAGAATCGCGCCAACGAGCGCTCGTGTATCACTGCTTCGTGGTACACGTTAAAGACCCCAGGCTGTCGTACTGCACTGGCTAACTTTCTTATCTTCACTGGGTAACAATGTCGCCATGTTCTGGCAGACTAAACTCCTGCTATATAAACAACTAACAACTAATTTTTTTTTTTTTTTTTTTTTAAGGACTATGACGTCAATTTCGGGGCCTGTGCTCGCGCACTCCGGCGGCTGCTGGCTCGTGGAAAAATCGTGCGGCACTTATTATGGACACTGAAATGTTTGTTTAGCATCCCTTTGAGGGCGGGACGACCTACTAGGGGAGCTTCAATTTTCCTCACTCTGGGTAGTTCACGTGCAACCCACGGTGTTATTTTTATAATTATCGGAGTGCAAAGAAGCTTGGCATAGCACCTGCTTGCATTAGCAGAGGAAATTTAAGTATCCTCATTCTGGGTCGTGAAAACGTTCCACCAAACTTCTCACCGCGAATACTTGATTTTTTTCTTTGTGGCTATCGGGTGTTTGTTTATTTCTATACACCAACTCATGTTTACAAACAAACCGGAGCGCCCCTAGCGGACGCCACCGGCGCCGCGCATGCGCGATGGGGGTGTGGGCAAAAAGCTCGCCGTCGCCCATAAACAAACCATTGAAATGCGATGTTGTCGGCGTCGGTGTGAGTCCCCCTGCTTTTTTTCGCGTGCGAATTGTTGATTCTACGTCTTCCTGGCGATGTCTGACTACTTGAGCTGCGTCATTTAATTTACCGAGGCTCGTTACACCGCGAAACTTCACGTGAATAATGTGACATGTGGCTATTCATTCCGCGTGGACGCCGCATACGATAAAACCTGATTCGCATGATGAGATTTCGCTCGCAATTTTCAGTCGCGACGCCGCTCAGGCTGCAAAAGCGTGAACCGTAGCTGAGATAGTCGACGTCGATACTGAAAATCGCAAGCAGAATCGGACAGAGTCAATTAGGCATAGCAAGTCAGTGATGGTCGCTCGTAACAATGATCAACATCTGCTTGTATTTACTGTTTACATCGAGCCTGCTTACCAACCTTCAAACTTAGTCTTTTGAGGCCTGCGCTTGCTTCGTATAGCAAGTACCGGGCCAACATTTAATCTACCGGCTGGCATCGTCTAAGAGAACAGACGACAAGCATAAACGTTTGAAAGAGCAGACGATAGTTTGAACGATCAGGCGGCCGTTTGAACTTGAAGACGCACTGAACGCAGTCCGCAGGTGGTCCGCACAACTTGATGGTTTTCTGGCGTTCATGTTGGAATAAAACAAATTAATCTGATGTCCACAAGTATCCGTGAACTCAACTCAAAGTGCTTCCCGCCCAAGCAATCGTTGTCCGACGGCGTCTGCTTTTCCCTTTTCACGGCACATATCCAGGTTCTCGGACGAACCGAGCACGTGAAAACTGACCTTCAAACGTTTCTCGTCTCTTTTGGTACGGCCCCAGCCCCGGCGTTTTGACGAGAAGGCAGGTTTTTGTCTGGTTCCCTTCAAAACAACGCAGGAATACACGTATGGCATGGGGACTTCTGCCCACAGCCCCAGACCGGAAGTGTGACCGGCGCGCCACCACCGCGTCGTGACGTCACAGAGAGGAGTTGGTGTGTAGTGGGACTCGGCCATTATACACTGTACAAGGGAGAGTCTGCAGACGGAGTCTCAGGCCTGTTTCTTTCTCGTATGACATTTGCAAGGTCTGGCGTCATTGGTTATCGCTTTCTCGACGTGCTCTCGGTGATATGTGTTGCCGGGCGCCGCCACCTTCGCATTCGTTACTAATGTATCCCCGTAAAGAGATTGCCCTTTGCGGGAAGTTGGCCGGGTGTCATGTTTCCTCTCCGTGCTCCGATGGATGGACGAGGAGCATTGCATACCGGAGTGGCAAGGTTGTATGAGAGTTGCGCAAGACCTGACATCAGAACCGACGAATGGCAAAGCCTCTGAAGGAGTGACGTCAGTTTCGACAAATAGCAAATGAAGAAATGATGTCAGTTTTGACGAATGGCGCTGGAGAAAAGTGATGTCAGTGTTCGGAGCTTCTTTATATGTTCTTTCATTTGGGGGGATTGTAAGCAGCGCGTATGCGCTGGTATTTAAGCGTGGTCTTGGCTGGAGAAAGGGTTCTTGTCTGGAGCTAGGTGGGCAGGCCTCACCTCGAATAGCCGCGGAGAGGGTCCGCGGTGCGGCCAGAAAGTTCCCTTCCTGCTTCGTAAAAGTTGGTGTATCGTGATTCCCTGTATATAAAGTATACCTACCCCATACCAAACCTCATCGAGCCTACTCGCTGATGACATCGGAAGTCCGTGGCGCATCGAGAAGAACAAAGAACTATCTACTACATTGGTCCGACAAACACTGTGTGGAGACATGTTCAAAGAATACAAATGTATGAGTCAAACATGCCTCAAACATGCATGACGCGTGTCCGCAGTTAATTCTGCCGTTATGTCTGCAGAGGAACTCCCAATATTTATTTTTTTACGGTGTAGAAGCAGGGCGACCGCCGATTAAGCGTCTTTGATAAACGTAGCTGCAAGAGGGAATGAATATTTATGCGTCAGTCTGACAGCATCTAACTGTGATGTGGTGTGCTCGGTGAATTGAGCTCGGACTGAGATATTTCGTGCCGCACTAGTAGGGCCCTGTTTCATATGTTAGCTCTCTTCATTTTGTGTGCCTTTCTTTAGTATGTGCATTATGCTTTACACTTTTTTCCTCTCCTTTTTCGATGTATTCTCGCTCTCTATCTTTATTCTTCCTGAAAGACAGACATCTCTAAAATACACCTATTATCTGTCCCTCTCCCTCTGCATGCCCTCAGTTTATAAGGGATTAATTATATCAGATTATCTAGAAAAAGGGCAAATTTTCTTAAGAACACTGCTACTACCACGAAAAAAGGAAATAGAACCAGGGCAAGCTGAGGGTATTCTTCTGGCCATGCTCATAATGAGTGAATGTTTTGACTGCTTCTCACGAAAAATGGCTAATGAGCCTTTCAAATCCTCGTCGCAAAAAGGCGTACAGGCGGGTTGGTAACAAACGCCGATGTTCACGTGCTGTAGTCACCGCCGACAGCTCAAGAAACCCAAGTCGTGGACTGTTCTGTTAATGCATCAAACTCAGACTTGTACGGAGTTCAACTACCCTACTCAAGTTACTGCAGTTCGACTACTTTTTTGGGTAGTTTAGTAACTTTCCATTACAATTTTATTTCGGTAAATAGTAGTTTAATTACTTTTTCGGAGTAACTTCCACTTATATTGCGAATTATTTTCACATTTTAGTGGTAGGTTAGTTTATCAACAAACATTCCTGCACAGGAAGAGATCAGATGTTGGAAGATCAGCTGACATTTTTAAAGAGAGGAAAGCATGTGGCGTAGGCGTGAGGGAGAGGTTCGCAGGGTCCGAAACCTCCCTAAACATTTCACGAGACCCCGGTGCAACAATCCTGCTACCGGGCGTGGCGATCTGACGGACACGTTGCAAGAGAGGCCGAGTTACTGCGGCTACAGCGTCAAAGACTGATGTTTCTCTTTGTCTCGAAGCTCAAGGAGACTTGACGCATTTGAATAAAGGGCTCTTCCCCGCTTCTCCCCGACAACTCTCGCCCAGTACAGGAGCTGTACGCACTGCATCCTCACTCAAAGGAGGCAACCAAAATGCAGTACCCTCTCCGAAACTCATCTGGCGCTTCCGTAGTATGTGCTTTATATGAAGTATCGCGTGCAAAAGGGCAAAGAAAAGGTGGCCATTTACCTTGCCTTTCCTCCGGAAACTTAGAATATGCATGTCTTGCACGATTCCAACATCATGCGAGACAACTTGGTAATTCTCCCACCGTTTTTTACGTAAAAAATAACAAACAAGGAGCGTTGGAAGGTACTTTAAGTAAATTGTACTTAGACAGTGGTTTTAAACGCGCAAAGGACTGAGAAGAGAAGGAGGGGACAGTACTATTTAAAGTAGGTTTAGAAAACTTGTACTTTTCTTGAAGTACGTACTTTGATCATGCACTTGTACTTGACTCAAGTATTTTTTCTGGTACTTTTTGAGGAAAGTACAACTCCCCTTTTCAAAGTACATTCCCCAAATTCGAAAACAAGAAGTGATGTATCGTCATGTGAAAACGCACTATCGTCTTTCGAGTCGTCAACTGGTCATTTCTCTGAGTGAAGCAATGGCGGCTATAAAACCGATAAAAATAAGTGCCTTATAAGTTGATTGTGTTACATAGTTCGTCAGCGAGAGTAAATCAACTACTCTGTGGCGACTCGACTTTATCCAATATTTGTCGCCGTTTCCGAAAAATGCTGTCGAACCTCCCATTACCCCTGGAGCAATGCATACCAGATAAAGAAACACTTTATAGGGGATGAAAGAGCACCATGAGAGATTGCGTTGAAACGTACTTCTACTTTACTTCGAAAGTACATTCTATTAATAGTACTTCACTTCAAGTACAATTACTTGGCGCATGTTTTTGCGCCATAAAACCCTAATCTACTACTACTACTACTATTTCCGGTACATTGCACTTACTACTTTACTTGAAATGCATAACCTCTCATTTACATTGTACTTTACTCTAAGTACTTCTTAGGTATATTTTACGTAACACCGTAAACAAACAAGCACATTCTGCAAAATAAAGCTCACGCGGTGCTAAACTTAAAAGTAGAAATGATACATCCGCAGTACATCATTAACCAAAAAACAAAAAAGTACAAAACAGCTAGGCACACAGAAGCAGAACCAGCTATTATAGAATTTCTGTGAAAACACAAGCCACTTTATATTTCACTCGCAGAATTTCGCTAACGGGGCAAATCTTTCTGTAGTTTCTTGTTACCTTAAAAATATACAAATAACTTCAAAAGTAATTCGCTACTTCTTTACAGTAGCTACCGATTTATTCATTTACTTCCCATTTGAGTTATTTCTATTCTACTCAAATTACTTTTGAGGTGCAGTACTCAGTAACTTAACCTAATGACGTTTTTGAGTAACTTGTACATGTCTGATCAAGCTCCCGAATTCGCTCGTCGGTGTCCTCATCGGCTCATGCTTTAATCCCACTGGCTGCGAAGCGGTGATGACGTGCGCGAGGCTCACCAAGCCTGCATTTCTTAGTCTTGCTGACTCTCTACTCGTTTGCACCTCAAGGGGAAAAAAACAAAAAAACAGGAAGTTTTTTGCATTATTTATACGCCCCGCGAAGTAGTTTTTACAATATTTGGTTATCGGAGGGAGAAGTGATGCTTTGGGTTTGAAATCACGAATGTCTTTATAGAGATAACATATATATAATCAAAACTGCCCTTCCATGCATCATAATTATTTACATAAAGGTGGAAATTAGTAATGCTCCGCGAGGAGTCGGACTTCTTTTACTACCGCTCTTGAGGTGAAGAGAGGTACAAGTGTCTTGACACAAGAGAGACAGCGAACACACTGTTCAAAATTCACCAAACTTGTCGAGTACCAGCGAGGAAGAGAGCATCAAAATGGCAAGCATGTAAACGAGTTTGGGGCCAGCGCTCTCCGACGGCGAGCGGGAAGCTCGTTCTCCCTTTTTTATCATTTTTTTCTAACGTTGTCTTCAGTTTTTCGCGCAGCTGCCGCTGTTTCCTTGTTCTTCACAGCACCATTTGATGCCGAAACCCGGGAATCAAGGACAGGGACAACCCACGAGAAGACTCGGCAGCGCAGTGGATACCCATAGGAAGGTGGAACACTAAAGGAACGACCCGACGGGCACTAAACAAAAGACTCATCAACCAGGTAAGTGCTCGCTTGCGTGATCAAGATTCAGCGATTAGCCAAATTATTACCATTGCGGAAAGATTTAGCAGCAATAACCCAGAGCTCAGGAGTCCTCCGCTTCAGGTCATTGGGGAAGTCAACCTTTCAACACAAGCCAGAAAGGTACTTGAGCAAGGTACGAAATTTGCAGTTCAGCCAGACTCAGACACATCGCGTCCAAAGCTCCAGAATGAAAAGCAAAACTGATCATCAATGAAGGAATCGATTGCCTTGCAAACCTAAGAAGCCCTGTCCATCAAAATATTAGCTTCGGGCACACAGTGCGTGAGTTGCGGGTAAAATATCTAAAACTATGAGTATCTGATTATGAGTATCGTCCTCGATTTAGGGAAGTACGCTGAAAAAGCCAATCGAACCATTGCCAACAACTTCATTCAGGCGGAAAAAGGACAACTACTACAAAAGAGCTGTCCTGAATATACTAGAAAATAACCACCTTGGAAGTCTTGTAACAAAAATCATGGAAACGAATTGTCAGTTTTTGTCTTAGTCAGGGCGCATGAAGAATGGGAGTCGTTACGGGCCATCGCATCAGAGAGAAATACATGACAAACACACGTTCCAACATTTCTTGCTAAACAACTATTTCTAATTCAGGCACAAGACCCCTTCAAGATATCAAAAGCCGAAATAGTGATCTTTCTTGAAGAAATGGATGAAACATTGCTTCTGGTTTTTCTCTGAACATCAAAGATATGTATTATTCCAATCCACACGCGAGCATCATGAAAGTACTTCGGGAGACCATTGAAGAGCAAAGCCTCACTATATTCAAAAACGCGACGGAAATGTTACAAGACAGCTCTTTGGAGTTGTTGCGTGTGTACCTTATGCGACGGTATTGATCCATCAAGATAAAAAATTTGTCCAGAAGAGCGGGGGGTGCATCGGATCACGAGTGGTGCAGTACCTCAGTGACGTGTTCCTTGCAGCTTGCGGAATTGCCATCCGACAAATTTTGAAAGATCCCCGGATCGAAGTTATATTCTGGTATGTTAATGACTTCTTGATTCTTTGCAACGACAAAACGGAAGAGCCAAGTAACGGATGCCGAAAACACGTAATGAGATTATTTGAACAGAGCTGCACGGGATTGACGTTCACTCATAAACTACCTGTAAATAAAACTATTATGTTTCTGGATCTCACCTTAGAATTCAAAGAAAACCACGTATGTTGGAGGTATCAAGCTCGTTCCTGCAAAAGGTTTCTGCCGTTCAACTCCGAAAGCTCAAAAACATAAAACGGGGGGTCGCCACCACAGCGCTAACATCCGCCTTAAAGAAGTCCTGTGCGCACCAAGTTGAGAAAAGTGTTGGCATACAAATGTCTAGGCTACTTGAAGCTGGCCTTTCAAACACGCTTCTGACATCAATATGCGAAAAGATCTGCATGAATTTGAAGCGCGGTTCGGGAAACGTACAACAAACAAAAAAGAAACCGGGAAGACCCATAGATGTGGTGCCATATCTTTATGGCATTACCCACAAGCTAAAGAAGATAGCGAGCAGGCAAGCGCTACAGGTCGTGTGTTCCGTGCCGAACAAGGCTTCTTCCATGTGTGGCAATATCTACAAGGAAAAATACACACACGAAAAACAATGTGACGTGGCACACAATACCAAGTATGCCCAATGCCACAAAGAGGTCATCTCTAAGATTCCCATGACATGTGACAGATGGTGTATAGGCGAAACAGGACCCTGTATAAAGAATAGAACAAGAGAACATTCTGCATCATTACTAGCCTTAACAGCAGCAGGACACCTAGCAGTTCACTGCCCTACATGCGAATGCAAAGCAAAACTACACGAGTTTGAAATTGTGGGGAAAAACGTTATTTGCTGAGGGCCCTTGCCACCGCTCAGAACTGGATCCACTGCTCGATGTTCTAACTATAAATGTCGAAAGTCTGAAGAAGAGCGAGTTTAAGTTTTTCTTAGTGTTTGCGCTTTTTTATTTTAACAGAGTTTAAGACCACGAAAACAAAGGACACAAAGACCACGAGACACGAGGACAACATTGCTCGACGTAAATCTCCTAGACCGACCGCATCGGTGCTCTGCAACAGACCCTCACCACATAAAGGGAAATGCTGTTTCTGCAACGGAACAAGCCATGGTACTGCAGACTGTTCTTCCAATCTTCCTCTAGACCAGAAGAAACCGCGTTTGCAAGAAGAGATGAGTAGCTTAAGATGCACCCTTAGTGGCCCTCGAGCAACAAACTGCAGGAGAAATATTAGCTGTGTCAATTGCGCTAGAAGACATGCCAAGTTCATCTGTGACCCGGCATGAATAAAAGTCAAAGAAGGCAAATCCGACCCAAAGTACAGCATGGCGGTTTGTACTTCATCAAGCCGCAAAGACATCAGAGGGTTCGGAGTAATACGTTTGCAAACCTTCCGGGCATGGGCTGTCAGCGATACCTCCTGTAGGTTCATTGGAGGTGTGATCGACAGTGGTAACCAGCAGATGTTTGTCACCAGGGATCTGTCAAGACGCCTTCAGCTTAAGTGCGTTGGCTACACCAAAATGTCACTCAATAGGTTTGCTTCTGCTTCGACTCAAGAGTGCAAGAAGCGTCATGTAATAGAGCTTAAATTTAGAAGCCAACTCAACATGGACGTATACAAGATAGAAGCGACCAAAATCTCGGTCATATGTCAAGACATATCTACTTTAACGAGGGGTTCAGTTTTCGTAGCTGGCATGGAGTAACAGGGAAGGTTAATTTTCCATCGCATAATTTTTCGAGTAGTTTCCGCACAACCAGGCATCAGTATTTTTATTCGATTTGACCAAATGTTGGGCTTTATGACTGGTGAAGTCTCTCGGAGTAAGACCTGCAGCACACTTGTTGCATGAAATACCAAGCTGTGTTGGACTTTCCAAGGACGGACACCTATGCTGAAGATGCAAATAAACCAATCGAGCTTAGTCGTCTGTGTCCTGCAGATCACCGGCACAGAACAAGTTGAAGACGCTCTTCGATCATTCTGGGAGTCAGAGAGCCTGTGAATTATATTAAGGACACCAAAAGTCCGCAACAAGCCAATTGTTATGCGCCAGTTTGAGCAGAACATTCGCATTTATAGCACACAGTATGGGGTGGTGGTACCGTTGAAGGACAGTACTGGTATTCTTAAGGATAACAAGCAAGCAGCGACGACGAGACTTCGGAAATAGGGAAGTCGACTCTTCGGGAATGACTCCATAATCCTTCATTACGACGAAACTCGGAGAGAGTACCTTATAGCGGGCCAGTCAGAAGTGTACCGAACATGACGGCCGGTGACGAAGGCAGAATATTTTACGTACCACATCTTGAAGTCATCAGGGAAATGAGCTCAAGACACGACTTAAAATTGTTTTCAGTGCACCCTCACTTACAGCTGGGTGCAAGTCTGAAAGAATGTTTGAAAAGACGAGACAACCTTTATCGAGACATTTTTGAAATATCGCTGAAATTTAAAATAAGCCGCTTCGCCAGAACATCAGACATCCAAAAAGAATTTCTTAATATATATGTAACAAAACAACTCAGAAGATCATTCCGTTTTCTCTGTTTTCAAGAGCTACCGCCCTTCAACTTTTTAAGGACGAAGAGGTATAGACCTGAAGAATGAAAAGGGTTCTTTTTGGTGCTACCTGTAGTTCATTTTTTTCTGACGGCTACGATCTTAGAACACCCAAAAAATCTGCCCACATAGAAAAAGGAAGTGGCTGACGTACTCCGTCACTCCTTCAATGTGGACAACATGGTTACTGGCACATGTACCACGGAAGAAGGCATCAAGTTACATAGTGACGCCATTGTGCAGGACGCAGTAATGACTCTTCGAAAGTGGACAACGAATTCACAGGCACTTAGAGATGTTCCAGCTTGAGAACAGACAATTCCAGGAAACGCCACGCCTATATTTGAATAAAACACAATAAAGGTTTTGGGAATTGACGTTATCCAGGCAAGGATGACGACGTTTTTGTTGCCAACTCTAATAAAATTCGTAGAGTTTAACGAAAGAACTAAACGATTTGTTTTGCAAGCCGCATCTAGGATTTTCTATCCCCTGGGAGTCTTGTCACCCTTCACAATCTAAGTGAAGACACTTTGTCAGAAGCTATGTGGAAGAGGGATTACTTGGGACAGTGCTCTACCTGGAGACCTGAAGTACGAAAGCAAAAATAGGGTCGTGACCTGCCAAAGATCGATGCACTTGTCCTCCCCAGATTTGTATTCAAAAAGAGGACAGTGCAAGGACAGCCTTATTCATATTTTCTAGGACGCAAGCCCAAGTGCCTATGGAGCAGCAGCGTACATAACAAAAAAGGTATCGCCACCATAAAGACCTACGCTTTTATTGGTAAAGGCTCCGATCGCTCGAATCAAGAAGCAGACGCTTTCTCGCCTGGAACTTATAGGAGCCGTCATGGCGTCGAGAGTGCACCGATATCTGGTGAATACCATCCCAGAGATTCCGTACGAATATACACTCTGGACGGATTCCCTCGTCACATTGACGTGGATTTAGAGCGACCACAGCATGTGGAAGACATTCGTAACCAACCGAGTTACGAAGGTACAAAGGGAAACTGATCCTTCTCGTTGGAGGTACTGTCCGGGGAGTGACAATCCAGCGGATTTGCTTACCGGTGGCATCGCAAAGTCCCGACTGGTGTCGAGTGATGTACAGTGGTCAAGACCAACGTGGTTGACTGAACTGGAAAATGAATGGCCAGATTTGAGGTCGAAGAACGAAAAGGCGGACTTGTTAAAAGAATAGAGAAAAGCAGTTCACGTGATCTAGCAAAGAACACCACCTGAGCCACTGTTGGATCTGACGAGATACAGCGAACTTCATCGGGATTTGAGAGTGACGGCGTAGTGTATGATTTTTGAAGAAATGTTGAAATGGCAAACCTTCAGATGGATCACTGAGTGCCGAGGAGATAGCTGGGGCCAAACTATACTGGATCAACAACGTTCCAAACAGTATTTACCCAAAAAAGATAGAAAGCCTCTTGGATAAAGAAAAGGTTCGAAAGAAATCGTCTCTATCAGAGATGAGTCTATTCTTGTATTAAGATAATGTCCTCCGGGTTGGAGGCCGGCTTCAGATGCTGCTAGCTTCGGACAACGTGCGACACCCAACCTTAATGCCAAGTGAGCACTGCTTCACAACCCTGGTTGTACAGAACGCACACTCATAGGTTCTTCACTGAGGAGAACGAGACACGTTGGCGCAACGCCGAGACCAATTTCGGATTATAGTAGAGTTATACTAGAGAGAGGATTAGTAGAAGCAAAGTGATCAGCTGCTGTTTATGCAGGAGATTCCGCCTCACTGCTGACACAGCCCCAACTGCTCCACTTCCTGTTGACCGACTGTCACAAAGCGCGCCTTTTTATGTTGTAGGCGTAGATTTTGCAGGTCCCTTGTTCGTCAAGGCAGCAATGGGTAGCGCGAAATCATACGTCGAACGTGACTTTTCTGAAATATATCTCCCACCGTTCACCTTGAACTTGTCTCTGCAATGCCTACAGAAGCTTTTTAAGCGACATTCCGGCTTCTCACAGCACGAAGAGGATTGCCAACAACGATTTATTTTGTGAACGCACAAACATTTAAGAAGTCGTCGAACGATCCACAGGCACGGTATAGGGCGATGCAAGAAGATTTTAAGTCTCATCTTGCCAACAGCTGAATAACATGAAAGTTCATTGCTTCCGGTGCCCCATTGTTGAAAGCCTGGTGGGAGAGGTTTATGCAAACGGTTAAGACCACCCTACGGATAGTGCTGGGGAGGGCATGTCCAACCTTTGAAAAATTATCCACTGTTTTGACCGAAGTTGAATGAATAATGAACTCCCGACCTCTCGCAATGGACACCACAGACGCCACGGAGCCCAACCCGATAACCCCAAGAGATATCTTGATTGGAAAAAGATTGACGTGTTTGCATGACCCAACACAAAGACGGAGCGCCAATCCAAATGAACAAAGCTACTCAAGTGGATCAAGTATCGACAACGCTTAACGGACAGCTTTTGGAAACGCTGGTAGCATGAACACTTGCTTCGGCTTGGATCTGCACAATGTGCAACTAGTAAATGCGTCAAAAGCTCAGTGTAGACGATGTCGTTTTTGTGCATGATTGTAATGCCCCGAGGCACTTGTGGCAAATGGGAAGAGTGCTGAATACTCACAGAGAACAGTTTGCAACATACAATCTTGCCAGGTAAACCTGCGAAATTGATTTCTTACCGACCAACCAGTTCAACCCCTTTAACCAGTGGAAGTAGGCACGTGACCCATTTCGTGGTCGAAATAGTGAAGAGAATAGACCAAACTTGTCGGGTACCAGCGAAGAAGAGAGCAGCAAGATGGCAAGCATGGAAACGAGATCGGGGCTTGCGCTCGCGAACGGTGAGCGTGGAGCTCGTTCTTCTTTTTCTACCAATTTTTTTCCTAAGTATGAGAACTGACGCAGGGAATTAAAGCTCTTGAGTTTCTTGTGAAGCTGCCGCTTGTTTGCTGGGTCTTCAAATCAATCAACTCAGTAAGCACTCTTATGTCAGTTGAGAAGAAACACGTGTTTTTTGAGACGGAAGTGGCTGAAGATAAGTGAATAACTTCGAAAGTCCGTCAAATATACGAGGAGTCAACGTTTGACCGGTGCGCGGTCACGACAAAAACCCGAAAATATTCTAAAATCCTGGGCGATGCATCCACTCTAAAAAATATGTCTTCTAGTTTACGTTTTCGCAGAACACGAAGACAGCCAATGACGGCGAAGGCGAGTACGTTTCAAGCGAATGATCCGATCGATATTACGATTAAATTAAAAAAATGCTATGTGCGAAGGATCATTGAGCAAGTGAAACATTATGTCCACTGTCCCTTAGCACATCGGAATGCTTTAGTATACTCGTATTCTGGGTTTCGTCACTTGCTGGGTTGATCCCACGTTGCGCCGTGATTCGTTGTCTCACGTTATGGCAGAAAAAAAAATGAAGCTATGTATAGCCTTTTTTTTCTTATCTTGATCTTTTCTTTGAACTCCATGAAAAGATATAGTTTCAACGTGCACACGTGAGAAAAATGCTTGATCAAGTCGAAGGCAGACAAACTGCTCGTACGTCATACAAAACCCAATGTTCGCTAAAGACATGATGACAGAATCATGTGCGGAATTGCCTCAAGCATTTTCGGAGCATGTTTGCTTCATTCGCACGCCTGCTTGAAACACGTCTGCCAGCAGGTTTTGTATGACCAATGCGCCAGGAGCGTCCATGCAAGAAATAAACAAGCCTCATGCAGTCTTTGCGGAATGTCTCTTACGAAGAAACTACTCACTCAGTGGTGTGCGTTTGGGCCCAGCCTCGGTGCATCCACGCTGATCTGCAACGTCGTCCCCGCCCCCTGCGGAGGCAGGCCTGGAGTGAGCGCTGTAGTCAGTGCCGATGCCGGAGTCTTCATTGAAGGAACTCTTCTTGTCATTCGAAGGCTGACCATCTGGCTTCGCTCTCACGTTATCGTGTTTGGCAGCCTTGTGGCGCTCCAAGTTGCTTTTGTGGCTCGTTCCGTAGTTGCAGACGTCGCATTCGAACGGCTTCTCGCCCGTGTGCACGCACATGTGGCGCGCCAGAAGACCCTGCCTTTCGAAGATCTTTGCGCACTCCTTACATTTGTATATCGGAGGACCGCTGTCGCCCCTGCGGTGCATCAGGTTGCGGTGTTCTTTGATGGCGAACATGTTTCCGAACTCCTGGCCGCAGCATAGTCGCGGTGTGGGTAGGTCTCCGTGCATCCCGTTGACGTGTCGGGTCATGTTGCTACGTTTGTTGGTGCGGTACTCGCAGCCCCGGTGTGTGCACTCGAATTTGCGGGTGTCGACGTTGTCCTCACCGGACGTCTCGTGTTTAGATTTGTCGAACGGCCTGGGGGGAAAAAAACGGAGCATCAACAAAAACGGGAATATACAAGGGCAATATGAGGGAGACGCGTTATTTCTGAATGACTTTCTTGTTCCGTGATATCAGCAAGCTTTATGTAATAAAGAGAACAGAATGAAAACTTACATTTGCATAATATAAATTTAAGCCAACTTAGAAACAGACTAGAGACACAAGGCAATCTGTGTGTCATTATTAGAATGCAATTAAATGCAAAGGTGCAAGCGAGCTGGACAAGAATGATGAAAATAAACCCTGGAGAAGGGGAACAAGATTTGTGTTTGTCCTTTGTCCCTCTTGTTCCCCTTCCCCAGGGTTTATTTTCATCAATGTGTGTGTCCTCTGTTTCTAAGCCCTTTGTCTACTTTAATGGTGTGTGCTTTTTTTAATGCATGTACCATCTAGCCTAGCTTAATGCCTGGCGTCAGAATATTCTAGTGGTATCTTAGTCTGTGCACCGCTCGATTCACGCAACCGGACCACCGGACTTGGCTTCCGCTCTAGCGGTCAGCGGCTAAGCAGACGTAGAAAAGCCATACTTGATTAGTAATTCAATTTTTGTAATTGAAATACTGTGGTATAATTACTTTTCTTTGTAATTTTTAATTGTTATTTCTTACTTTTGGGTGAAAGGAATTTTAATTTAATTGCTTTCTAGCGTCAGTAATTGCAAAATTTCATAAAAAAATTACAATTACTTTTCCAAAACTTTGCGACGCCGACGGAACCTCTCCAAAAGCCTTAACGCTCGCATAATCAGCTATAGGTCTCGGTGAAACACTGACACAAACTTACACACACGCACAAAAATACGCCCTATCTACTAGGTGCGACACCCCGTTGTTAGTAAACATGCAAGTAGTGACCCAAAGCGAGCGCTATGTGAGACAAGAGCCATAGTGTCGGGCGCAGTGTACAAATATATGAAAAAGCACAAAAAAAAAACATTTACGCGGTGGCGCTCTCTTTTTGATGGCGCCCTGAACGACCGCTCAGGGCGCCCAATCCTAGGACCGGCCCTGGCTCAGGGTTCAGTCTTAGGACCTTTGCTATTTTTAATCCATATCAATGACTTACCATCTCATATTTCATTAAATATTTCACTATCCGCTGATGACTGCGTCCTATACAGCGAAGTAACCAATAACCTTGAATCAAGATAGTTACAAAATGATATTAATGCAGTGTCACTTTGCTGTGAATCATGGTCAATGTTATTCAACTTAACTAAGTGTAAATCTATGCCCATATCCAGATGTACAGCAGTAACTGCAGATTTTAATATTAAAAGAAACGCATTACAGTCGGTCTTGGAGTATAAGTACCTTGGTGTACATTCACGCCTGATCTAACATGGACACATCACATAGATAACGTAACTAACAATGCAAATCGCATGCTTGGATACATGAAGAGATACGTCTCATTGGCACCCCAATCATTAAAGGTGATGCTGTACAAAACACTCGTACGACCAAAGCTAGAGTATGCATCGTCTATTTTGGACCCTGGTCAAATTTCACTAAGTGCACCACTTGAAGCCATACAAAACAGATCAGTACGTTTCATTTCCTCTAACCAGACATGTACACGTTACCGAAAAAAAGTAACAAAATACCGCTACTTGTTACATGCTCAGAAAAGTGACTAATCACGTTACTCGTAACCAATTTTCCAAAGGAACGCGTGAGTTACCTCAAAAGTAACGAGTTACTTTTCTTGTTACTTTGAATGCCAAATATACAACTTGTTTTTTAATTGCACGTTTCTTTTTCATTTAAGTGGTCGTTGCATGTAAGCAGTACCTGCCTCTCCAAGATTTCATCAGTTATGTTCAGATTTGTACACGTTACTGAAAAAAAGTAACCGATTACAATTATAAATACGTCACTGTAAAAAGTAACCGATTACAGTTACAATTACAGCCTCGAAAAAGTAATCGAAAAATTACTCTAAAGTAGTCGATAACTTCCCACGTTACTTTCCATTCAATTGTTTTATTACGGTAGCATAATCCTTAGAATCTCGCGCTTAACTAAACCGTAAAAAAAAATAAAGAAAAAAAATTTAATTATTTTAGTTTTTGGCCGAGTGTGTGACGCCAACCTACTCATCCCTCTCGTGGAAAACAAAATAAAATAAAAAAAGGACGCTGTTTAAATACATTTTCACAATAGGCCGGATAAGGTCATTTTTCATACCGAAACCTAATCTCTGATGTACAAAACAAAAAATGTACCAAGGAAACAAAGCATACTGAAGTGGCCCACGAATCCTAAAAGACCCGCGCTTAATCATTTCGAAAAAAAAAAAAGAATTTAACTGTTGTCCAGAGCTGATTTACTACAGCCCATATCACCCCCCCCCCCCCACAAACACACACACACACACACACACACACACACAAAGAGAAAAGCAGCTTTGATTGTTTTTGTTTTAAGCTGAGTGTGTGACGCCAACACACCCAATCCCTCTCGTGGAAAAAAATAAAATAAAAGGGTGCTGTTTAAATGCATTCATCATTCAGCAGCAGCGACAGCCAGCTGACGCTTCGCCTAAACAAGTGTTGTTCACTCCGCAGGTTGGTGTGCTGATTTTTTCCACCGTTATTGCAAATTGTTACTGCTGTCGCTGCTGTTGAGTTTAATTGCTGTTTTTGATTGCGAAGTGCGATGACTAAATCCGCGGCGTCTACGTCAGGGAGAGATGATCGTAGTGGGCTTCGCGAGCTCCGGACTGAAATGAGGGGGCTACAAGAGAGCATGAATTTTATAAACGCGGAATTTGAAGATATGAAGAAAAAGCTTGATGAGGCACTTGGCGAAAGGGACGCTCTGAAGAAGGAAAGCGAGGGCTTGCGCGAGAGGTGCAAAGAGAACGAGAGTCTTATTGAGTAACTTCAGATGAAGGTTGTTCAATGTGAGCAGTACTCGCGCAAGTCTAACATAGAAATAATAGGGCTTGCGCAGAATGAAAATGAAAACGTCACTGAACTCGTAGGTAAGATAGGTGACGTGATTGGTGAACTCATTGCCGCCGACGATGTTGAGGCTTGTCATCGCGTACCAACGTGACAGGAGGGCAAGAGCAACGTCATCGTGCAGTTCAGAAGCAGGCAGAAAAGAGACACCGTTCTTGCGAAAGCTCTAAGCGTCGCATCAGGAACCGTGAAGTCAGAATGGCGAACGAAACACAAGTTTATCTGAATGAACACTTATGTCCCGCGCTGAAACGGCTTCTTTCTCTTGCGATTGCCAAGCAACGTGAGTGCCAGTGGCGATTTCTGTGGACGCGGAACGGTAAAATCTTTGCACGCCAAACAGAGCAAAGTCCGGTAGTACACATCGTATCTGAAAGTGACTTGTGCAAAATTGTGTAAGCGTAAACTTTGCTAAATTACTATATCTTTCCCCTAATATGCTTTATCAAGAGTACGAATTACCATCGGATATTGCGGTACGAGAACAGTCAAATGATTTTCTTTCTTTTGTTCGTGTCAACGCGCGATCTCAAGCGCCTAAGCAGGATCTAGTTTCTACTTTTCTTGACGAGTTCAACTTCCGATTTGACACTGTTATGTTTTCTGAAACATGGTATCACACAGATAGCGATATGTTAGTCTTGGATGAATACAATAATTATTCTATAAACCGAAGTGGAATGCAAGGCGTTGGCGTACCGGTGCATGTTAAACAGCAATTGTCATGCGATGTGCTCGAAAAATTCACGTTTATCACAACAGAAGTGTTGTGATAAACGACAATCACAAACAAAGTGAAGCACTTTGTTTGCTAAGTAACAGTGAAATGTTTGCGGTTGTGTATCCCCCCCCCCCCCCCCCCCCTCTGGTAATCGGAACGTTTTTCTTGATTTTATTGAAGAAATATTAGATTTCGCATCAATTCATCGGTATTCCTTGCTAATTGGCTGCGATTTTAATACAAATATGCTTTAGGAAATAGGATTCCGGGACAGGAGCACGCCGACAGTACTTGCGCCATCTATCGGCAGCGGTGGCGGGACGGCCCGTAACTCAATGGGACGAACTAGATATTTTTTATTTCAATAAATTCTAAGCGGCGCATTATATTGCTCTCAGCGCACTTTTTTAATAGATACCTTTTTTGTTCATTGTGCTAAATTTAAGGACTGTATGTCTAAGATAAATAGAGCCAACTGGCAATCGAAAAAAAAATGCATTATACGTATGGGAGTACGGTGATTTCCAGATAAATATTTGTGTTAAAACTCGATTTACAAACTAACCACTCCGTATCTCGAGTTGCTCTCAGCGGTTATATAAGCTCCAGTTCTCCAGCTACATCATGGTACAATTTTCTTCGCAATCCGTAAATGTTACGAAGTGCCCTCGTCATTAAAAGAACAAAAGGCAGGGCTCTCCAAATGAATTCAGGGCTGTTTAGAGCGGGTGTATTTCAAAACGTCCCATTCGCATTTAAACCTTGCACATTTCGTCCTATTCTCATTTGGTCCTTCTCGTTTGAATCTTCTCATAAGATCCGAATCGTGTTTTTCGCAACTGGGCCCATTCTCATTTTGCCCGTTCGCCCTACGACCGAATGGCATTACTTCGGCATGCTTCTAACGTTGTTATGCCTTCGCGGCTTTGTTGATGAGCCTTACCTTGCTTGGGCCCCCAACATACCATTAGGTATATGTTATGTGTAGAGGTGCGCACTGAGAATCGTACAATGACGCGTCCTTCCCTTCCTCTAATCAAACAAAAAAAAAAGCGATGAACATTTAATTTGGAAACTTTGTTTGAATAGAAATAGCATACATAATAGGCAGCGGTTCTCAACCATTGATGTTTCGCGGACCCCTTGTAGAAAGGCGGAGATGATGGAGGACCCCGCTCGGGGTGAGGGGAATAGAAAGGTATAGGCTATCATGATAATGATTTAATAAATGAATATAACTAATTGCTAGTGTGAAGTAGACTTATCTCATTGACACACGCACGAGAGTACTCACCCAAAAATTGGAACGTTTCTTAACGACGTGAAGAAAGACAACTAATATTGTCGTGCTTGGCTGATAAGACATGGCTTCGCGGACCCCTATAGATGCCTTCGCGACCCCCATTTGAGAAGCACTGCAATATAGAAGTGGTGGCATTGTCCCAGGTCGAGAGACCCCAAAAAACGTGACATTTCGAAATATGATCTGGCTGCGATAAATAGTTGGTCTGCTTTATTGTCACCTAGTAGCTTTTCACAACGACCTCGACGCACTGCTAAAATCCTTGGCAGAGAGAGTATGCCTGTAGCGTGGCATACACACACACACACGCACAAAATATATCAATGTACTTATTAATATAACCCCCCAAAAAAAACGATTTTCGTATAGAACGAGTCAAGTGCGACGGGTCAAGGCGAGATATTTTTGAGAATGGCTGTTTTGAAAAGGGCCAGGTGAAAAGGGTGAAACGAGAACTGACTCAAATGAGGAGGGTTGAAATGCGAAGGACGAAACGGGAAAGGACCAAATGCGCCAGGTCCAAGAGAGAGGATCTTTTTGGGAATGGTTGTTTTGAGAAGGGCCAAGTGAGAAGGGCGAAACGAGAACGGGCTCTAATGATAACCTCCCGTTTAGAGCAGTAAAAAGCTGTTTCTCGCGCATAATAATGAAGTAACTCAATTAATGTAACAATAAATTGTACATAATAGATGTGCATCATTCATTCCTAGCACATAATTGCCAAACCCCCGGGGTTTGAACCTGGGGTTCCTGAATAAAAAATATAAATGAAATACGAATTCGTTTTACGGTGGAGCAAGAACGTCTCTCCAGTAGGTGAAAGCATTTTTTCAAGGAAGATACGATATTACATCTAATTTATCAAATCAAGCTAAAAAAATCATATCAAGCAGCATTAACGCCACGCACACGAAAAGAAAAAATATTACACGGATTTTTACCGCGCAGTTATAATAATGATGTGTTTTTTTAAGTGTACGTGTGAACACATTTTTGAGTTGCGGTTCTTGAATGAGTTGTTTAAATATTACCATAATATAAATAATTAAAATTCATCTTAATCCTTTGGACATACTCAAGACACAAAATGAGCAGCGTGTTATGAGCTGCGCTGGGTATTTGTTTATGGGATTTTATAAACGCTTTCTTACGTACAATGTGACCAGTGGTCACGTGGTTGGGGCACGTGATGTCACAGTGTCGCGTCGTAGTGTTCCATAACGTAACGTCATGTGACACAGTGTAGAGTGGCGTCATAGTATCTTGACATCGTGATTTTTATTGTCACGCCATGGTGTCAAGTCACGTGCGTAGTGTAGTATAGCGTGACATCGTCAAATGTTTGGTATCACGTGACAACGGTATGCTGATGAAGAAACGTGGTCACACCTTACTGATAATGTCACGTGACCACCATGAGCTAAATTTGGTGGCCGATAACTCGCCCGTCAAGTTTTGCATTTCTGCAATGCCTTCGTAACATTTAACTTAGCGGGACCAAATTCGCTATATATGGTGTGGGCGTTCGACGGTTTCTTGAGGCGGTCCTCGTGACAGCTTGTCACGCTTTCTAGGTACGGTGGAGATTATAATGTAAAATTGACCACATAAACGCGCGCGAGCCGCGGGAGGTGTTGCCTTTCGTTATATTTTCCGCAAATACGCTCCGCGCGCGTGACACGCGCAAAATGGTTACTTTGCAAGTCAGCTTTCTGGCAGTACTGACAACAGAGATCGCTATTGTATACTTTGTTCGCCCTAGACTAGAGGCTCCGCCTTCAGCGCGAGATCAATGATTGCCGCAGTGCTTTAGTTGCACGTTGCGTGTTACTGTCCTCAGTAAAGGCCGACTTATCGCCTGCTAACCTCTGATGATGTCCAGATCACGAGCGACTCCACACTGACTCTCGGAAACCCTTGTCTTATTGAACCGCATCACAGTTTACACCCAACTAAATCACAACTCTCGACCCGCAACCACGAAGGATTTAATAAAATATATTGGTATTGTATCGTTTTTGATACTTGAGTCCAGAATATAAACTCTCATGCCCAGAAAACATGATAAAATTCTGATCGTCCAGAACAGCCTACTAGGAAATTGCAGTTTTCACAGTTTTTCCTAAAGAGTCCCACGCATTAGCTTGTGTAAAACAATAGCTGCCGACGGTGCCGCTCGACCCCAGCTAGAATTGACGGTCAGAAAGGGGACGTGGCCCGAGAATATCGGCCAAGACACCCCTCTGAGGAACTTAGAATTGAACCCTGAGCGTACTTCTACCCCACCACAAATGACAGCAAGCTTGATCTATTCTTAGATTCCCGGAGAGCATTTCGGAAATCGGTTAATTTCGCGAGTTCTTTTAATCGGAACAGGGTCTACCCAATCAAAAGCGGCAGAAAAGGGGGCGTGGTTTGAAAATATGTGCAAAGGCGCCGTTCTGAGGAATCTAGAGTTCAACCCTGAGCGTACTCTATCCCGCCAGACGTGATAGCAGGCTTGGTCTATTCTTAGAATCCCGGAGAGCATTTCAGGAATCGGATTATTTCGCGAGTTATTTTATTCGGAATAGGGTCTCTCCCATCAAAAACGGCCAAAAAAGGGGGCGTGGTTCGAAAATATGGGCAAAGGCGCCGCTCTGAAGAACCTAGAGTTCAACCCTGAGCGTACTCTATCCCGCCAGATGTGATAGCAGGCTTGGTCCATTCTTAGAATCCCGGAGAGCATTTCAGGAATCGGATTATTTCGCGAGCTATTCTAATCGGAATAGGGTCTCTCCCATCGAAAACGCCCCAAGAGGGGGCGTGGTTCTAAAATATGGGCAAAGGCGCCGCTCTGAAGAACCTAGAGTTCAACCCTGAGCGTACTCTATCCCACCAGATGTGATAGCAGGCTTGGTCTGTTGGAAAACGACAAGTGGAGGGCGATCCTGTCTCGCGCCTGTGACATTTTTCGGTGAACGAGATCGTGTCTGGGACTCAGGACGAAGAAGTGTTGGTGGCGCGAGAAGAGACACTTTGGGTTCTGTTGCGAAAGGCCCCGGGAGACGACCTTGCCGTTCCATACCGACCGGCACGGGTGAACGCCCTGGAGCATCGTCGCCAGGTGGCTACGATTAGCTGCACCCGGAGACAGAGCGAGAGGCGCTTTTGATTTCTAACACACCTTGGTTTGCAGGGACGACGTGACCTTCTCCGAGGGATCATCGGGTTGACCCACGCCAGTGTCATCTAGTTGACTTTGCCGTCCGACACCTTTCCTTGCTTCTCCTGCCTGACCTCGACGCGCGGCGACCCAACAGCCTTGGGACGTCCTCGACAAGGGAGGGGGCTTTACTGAATTCCCCCAGCTTAGATCGCTTATGGGATTATCCCCTAACACACGGAAGCCAGGACGCCGCGGCCAAGGATGTCTGGCCCTTCCGTGTGTGTGCTGCGTGTGGCTGAGTGCGGGGGAGAGGGAAATGGCGTGCCTGGACGTTAGAACAATGAACGATAGGGATTCCCTACTAGGGATGTGGGGAAAAGGGACGTTATAAAAGTATCAGCCAGCGACTGCTGCTGTGTGTTCCCTTGGAAGTGTTCTCGATAGTGTCCTCGAATGAGTTCTTGAGATGCTGTAACCTGTTCATATGTATATATAAAGAGTTATATTATTTAAGAGACACCCCTCATGCTCCCTGGTCCTTCCCGAGTCCGGCCCCTACATGAGCTCCTGCCCTGGCTCGGCTCCCTGCTGCACACAAAGTCCCCGGACAACCAAGCTGTCCCAACAGTTCGGAAAGACGAGAAAGTAGGGAAATTGTCAGGATGGATTTTACCGCCGTCATGTAAATATTAAACCAAGTCCTTTTTATAAGTCAGTTCGTGCCGACTCATTACGCAAAAGGGACTGTTCTTAGAATCCCGGAGAGCGTTTCGGGAATCGGATTATTTCGCGAGTTATTTTATTCGGAACAGGGTCTCTCCCATCAAGAACGGCCAAGAAGGGGGCGTAGTTCAAAAATATGGGCAAAGGCGCCACTCTGAGGAACCTAGGGCACGAGTCTGAGAGGACTCTAATCTATCATATGTAATAATAAAGGAGGTCCTGTAGTACAATCCCGGAGAGCAATCGGATTATTGGGATATGCTTCGAGTTATTTCAGTTGAAACATGGTCACACATGTCGGAATTCACCAAAAAAAGGCCGTATTATTGAACATTTAGGCAAAAGCTTCTACCCCAGGGTTCAACACTGAGAGCACTCTAAGTTCTAAACAATCATATGTGATAATAGAGGTTTTTTGTTTATTTAAGGCCGGAGAGTCAATTGGATTTTCGGAATAGTTCTCGAGTTGTCTTGATTGAAACATAGTCCAGCACGTAAAATTTTACGAAACGAAAATGTGTGTCTCGAACATGACACACTGCAAAGGGGAAAAAAAATTTAACAGCCTGTCTAGGACGTGCATCTCGTAAAGCAATTGTTGAGGCAAAATATTTTTGAGAGGTTAATTTTTGGCGCTAGGCTCATTTTTATTTAGCAGCTTTTAAACGATGGCGCTAAAACTCTGAGCGTTCTCATGGGCTAATCTACTGGAACTGGGAACGAGACGCGGCGGCGGCCAATCGGTTCACTCTGCAACACTACGCGACCGCTTGGGCCGGAAGTCCGCCCTGTCTAAATATCCCCACAGTCCCCAATCTGCCCTTGAAGGGGGATGGTGGCCGAGTGCACACCAGCTCGGAGCACGTAGAGCGAAACTCGCGCTGCAGAACCCAGGGATCCTGTATTCGATCCACACACCTGCCCGTTTCGATCTGCATGAGCGTCGTACCGGCGTGCGGTCGTGTATCACTGCTGCGTGGTGCATGTTAAATACCCTAGGCTAGCGGTTGTACTGCACTGGCTAAATTGCTCACATACAGCTGGGAGACAAGTCGCCCGTTGAGGCAGACTATGTTCTAGGCTGTATAAGCATACACAAACTCAATTTTTCTGCCCTTGAGCCTGAATCTACAGCAGCGGATTAATTAGCGCCAACAAAAAAGAGTTACGCGCCGTAAATAAAGATCTAGAAGTTTTTTCGTTTATAATTCATTTTATAACATCCGGAAACCATTCAGTTTGCTTGAAATTGTTTTTTGACCTTTGCTCTGTATTTTTAGGGCAAAGGCTCCGGGCGCAAAAGCCTAGGGTTCAACCCTGGCAGGACTCTGAACCTTTTCATTTGATAATTGAGGAGCTTATCTAGTATTATTTCTGAGAGCAATCGATTTATCGGGGTATTTCTTTATTTATTTCCATTGAAACGTGGTCATTCAATCAAAATTCAGCAAAAGGTGGGTGGCATTCAAAATTGGCGCAAGGGCGCAGCTTTCAGGGAACACCAACCCATCGCATGCGATGGTAGAGGATGTTTTATATTGATGCGAAGAGGAAAAAAAGGCATCTCGAGATTTGGGGACCAAGGAAGACGAAGACACGAGAGCGGCTCGCTTGATCTCCTACAAGAACTCTTATCTTTTCGGTGTCTTCTTCAATGTAAATTAAATCATCTCATAATCACCGTAACATTTTGGTGGAGGTGAATAATTTCCCCCTACCTCTACGCCTCGCCCAACCTGGACCTTCGAAACCGCCGCCGCCCACTGCAGACCGAAATGCCCAATACCGATACCCCACCCGAAGGTACTCCGACAACACCTACAGCACCACTGATCCTCTCCCAGCTGCGAGGCCCTGGAAACTTCACCGGAACCGGAGACCAAGATGTCGAGGAGTGGCTCCACCTCTATGAGCGCATCAGTACCCACAACAGATGGGACCCTACAATCATGCTGGCCAACATCATTTTTTATCTGAAGGACACGGCACGAACCTGGTTCCTGACCCATGAAGAAACCATCACTTCGTGGGATATGTGTAAGGGACAACTTCAACACCTCTTTGGCGATCCTACCGGCCGGAAACTATCTTCAAAACGAAAACTTACATCCCGCGTCCAAACCTCGACCGAGTCGTACATGGCGTACATGCAAGACATCTTGTCGCTTTGCCACAAAGCCGACGCGGGCATGGCTGACTCCGAACGAATTGCACACATCCTCAAGGGCATAGCGGACACGCGTTTCAACTTCTTGTTTTTAAGGACTGCTCCACCGTCGAAACCCTAGTGAAGGAATGCCGGCGATTTGAGGAGGCCAAGAAGCGCCGGATAACTTCCAACTTCACCCGGCTCCCTAACACGACAGCCACTTCCACGTGTGAGGAAACTCCAACATCAGACACACAAATCGCTAAAATTGTACGTCGTGAGCTAGAAGCGATGCTCCCGCCCAATGCTTTTTCCCACTCTGCTGCAGAACTAGAACCGATTTCCATATCTACAGTTCAAGCCGTGATCCGCCAAGAGATCGATAAACTTCATGTTCCAGCACCAACACGTGGAGCCTGGGCTTCCTCCAGCCGCCCAGCTTATACAGCAACTAATCCGGAGGGTCAAGTTCCGCGACGAGACCCTGCAGCGTGGAGGACACCGGACAACAAACTGATCTGCTTCCATTGCAATGCCGTTGGTCACATCTACCCGCTACTGCCGTAGCCGATGGAATAACCGACCACGCACCTCCTCTTCTCTTAGTTACCGCCGCTTCTTCGATGGTCGTTTCTCCCCACCCCCGCTCCCTGTTCATCTCCAAGACGAAGGCTTCGTATCGCGCCCCCTCTACCACCACTCCTCCTCTCCACGTCCCCGCCAGTCTCTGTCACCCGCCCCTCGTCGCCCTATTTCGCCAGCTGGCGCTCCCCGAAGCTCGGAAAACTAATTCATGCAGCTTCAAGAGGTGAAGCTGCATCACTGTCACTGCCCACAAATCCTCCACTAGACGTATGCGCCACTGTCCACAATCAATTGCCCATTACAATCGACGGTACCAGTATATTCGCCCTTATAGACACTGGAGCTGCCATATCTATAATGAGGGAAGATTTGAGACGACAGCTACACAAGCCGTTGACACCACCAGACTCCAAACTACTGATCGGCGCAGACGGCCACGT